>NC_086102.1:48659332-49874946 GCF_963921235.1 Mobula hypostoma | reverse complement strand
TGGTAGGGGTCCTTGATGATGGATGCTGCTTTCCTACAAAAATGCTCTGTGTAGATGTGCTCAATGGAGGGGAGGGCATTACCCATGATGGAATGGGTTGCATCTACTACATTTTGTAGGATTTTCATTCAAGAGCATTGATATTGCCATACGATGATGTGATGCAACCAGTCAATATACTCCCCACCATACATTAACAGAAATTTGTGAAAATTTTAGATGTAATGCTGAATTTTCACAAACTCCTAAAGAAGTAGAGGCACTGTTGTGCTTTCTTCTAATTGCACTTCTGTGCTGGGCCCAGGGCAGGTCCTTTGAAATGGTAACACTGAGGAATTTAAAGTTGCTGACACTTTCCGTCTCTGATCTCCCGATGATGACATGGACCTTTGGTTTCCTCCTCCTGAAGTCAATGATTAGCTTACTCTCAATCTCACTGATAAGAGTGGGTTGATCCAATCCCCTGGAAGTTCTCCAATTTCCCTCATGCAACCATACACCTACTTTGAGCTTATTGATTCCTTCCATCTTCTACTCTCTCAACCTCATTTTGACACAATAGGTAGTTTTCCAGCTTTCTTTCCTACTTCCTTTTCCAACAAACTTAGTTTCCTTACCTCAGCTACACCTCTCCCTCTATTTAAAAACTGCAATCATCTTCTTCTTAACAAGCACATCCATAAACAATGTCATAGAAACCTACAGCACAGAAACAGGCCTTTTGGCTCAACAAGTCCATGCTGAGCCAATTAAACTGCCTACTCCCATTGACCTGCACCTGGACCATAGCACTCCATACGCCAATATTCCATGTACCTATCCAAACTTCTCTTAAACATTGAAATTGAGCTCAAATGCACCTGCACTGGCCGCTCATTCCACACTCTCACAACCCTCTGAGTGAAGGTTTCCTTCAATCTTTTCACCTTTCACCCTTATCCCATGACCTGCTAGGGCCCCGGCAATTTCTGCACTTGCCTTCCACAGGGTCCGAGGGAACACCTTGTCAGGCCCTGAGGATTCAACTGTCTTAATTTTCCTCAAGACAGCAAACACTTCCTCCTCTGTAATCTGTATATGGTCCATGAAGTTGATGCTGCTTTGCCTCAGTTCAACAGACCCTGTGTCCATCTCCTGAGAAAATACAGATGCAAAAAGTTCATTTAAGATTCATTTCTTTTGGCTCCACGCATGGATTACCATCTTTGCAAACTATTTTTTTAAAAATTCCAGTTCTATTCTTCCTCCCTCCATCTTTGTGCATTTTCCTTTTGAAAATCAGACTTTTCCCCCTCAACATGTTTGAACTTCACCCATTAATGTTCAGCCCTGCCACATGGACAAAGCCCTCATTGGTTTTACTGTGATATACAATCCCAATTTTTCCTTTCTCACACCTCAGATGCCTAAACCACCGTCCACCAATTAATCTCCAATCAGTTTAGTGCCTCTCTCGATTTAATTTTACTTGTATCTATCAAACTCATTTAACTCCTACTTGGACAAGATATTGGTGAGGCCACATTTGAAATATTGTTTTCAATTTTGGTCAGTTATGGGAAAGACACTGAAAAGAGTGCAGAGGGGATTTATGAAGATGTTGCCAGGGCTCAGAGGACTGAGTTATGGAGGGAGGTTCATCAGGCTGGCACTATTTTCATCGGAGTATAGGAGAATGAGCAGAGTCATACAGTCATATAGCATTACTGAACAAGGTTCTGATCTAAGCTCGCCCTATTTGTCCATGTTTGTTTCAAATCCTTCTAAATCTTCCCAATCCATGTACCTGACCTTTTAAATGTTGTCAATGTACGTACCTTGAGCACTTCCTTTGGCAGCTCATTCCATCTACTAGCCATCCTCAGGATGAAGAAGCTTTCCCTCAGGTTCCGATTAAATCTCTCCACTTTAAATTATATCCTCTGGTTCCTGATTCCCCACGTGATTGGCCGACCTTAAAAGTCTCAGAGGGAGCATATTTTTCAGGTGTCTCCAGGAAAGATTTTTGACACAGCATGTGGATATAGCAATGAGGTATAAGGACCATTAGTTGATCTTGACTTGGGGAATCTAACTCCACAAATAAGGCTTTACAATGGATAATTCTTCAGGGCCACATGAGATTTATCCCAACCTGCCGTAGAAGGCAAGAGACCACTGGGTCTCTAATTGTGATTTATAAATCTTTGCTGGTCACAAGTAAGGTCAGTGCCAGATGACTGGCGGATGGCAAATGTGGTCGCTATTTATAAGAAGAGCAGCAGGAAAGAGTCTGGTAATTACAGATTTATGAGCCTAACATCAGTAGAAGGAAGTTATTAAAAAAATTCTGAGGGACAGTATTAGTGACCCTTTGGAAAGCACGGACTGATCATAAAAAGCCAGTATGGTTTTATTCAGGGAAGATTTTGTCTGACCAATTTGAATATTTCAAGAAGGTAACAAAATACATTCAAGTGCTCAAAATTTCAAAACACGCCATTAAAAATGTTAACTTAAGAATAAAGCTGTGAAAATACAAATGAATTTAATAATTTATAAAACTAATTCTATTCAAGAAAAACTATTATTGACTTTTATTTTTCCTCTGTGTTGCTGTCTCTATTCCACCTTATGAGCTTCCCCAAGGTTATGTCCTGAGTCCTCTCCTCTACTCCCTTTACATCCACAACTGTGCTGCTACACACAGCTCCAATCTGCTGAACAAATTTGCAGATGACACGACATTGATCGGCCTTATTTCTAGCGGTGACAAAACAGCCTACAGAGGAGAGGGTGACACCCTGACACTTCTTCTTCATGTGCCTTGCGCGTTACACACTTGGGCGATCATGGCTCTCCACATCAAACGATCCCTCGCAGCGTCAATGACATCTCACACACTTAGATCTGTTAGTTCTTTCACAGTGTCCATATATTTTTTTCTTTGCCTTCCTCTACCGCGTTTCCCAGGCATACTGCCTTGTAATGTAAGGCATTCTATTTCTCCCTTTCTGATGACATGGCCCAGGAATTTAAGTTCCCTCTCATTTAATGTTCTCATTAAAGATTTTTTTGTATGGGCACGTTGGAGTACTGTCTCACTAGTTACCCTATCTCTATATGATGTTTTCAGCATTCTTCTAAGAAACTACATTTCTGTTGCTTCTAAGTTTCTTTGGAGTTCTGGTGTTATAGTCCATATTTTGGAGGCATACAGCAAGATTGACCAGATGTAACATTTTAGTAGCCTAAGCCTTGTTGTCATAGAAGTGTGTCTGTTGGTAAAAATGGGTTTCATTTTTTGGAAGTTGGTTTTGGCAATGGCAATTCTTTTTTATTTCTGCTTTACTTCTAGAATCTTGTGATGTAAAACTACCAAGGTAATTAAAGCTGGTCTTTTGTTCAATCTCTTGGTTACCGATATACAATTGGCAGTTGGGAGTATTCTGCTGTTTTGATATTACCATACATTTGGTTCTTTTACTGTTGACGGTTAGACCAAAATCTGCACTTGTTTGTACTACTTTGTCTAAGAGAATTTGTAGGTCTTCTGCAGCACTTGCTACAGTGGTGCCAAAATAACAACCTCTCCCTCAAAGTCCAAAAAACTAAAGAGTTGATCGTGGATTACTGGAGGAACGGAGACAGGCTCACCCCAATCAACATCAATGAGTCTGCAGCTGAGAGGGTGAGTAATAAAAAGCACAACAGCATTCCTTTCACCTCAGGCAACTGAAGAAGTTCATCTTGAGCCCCCTTCTACGGGGACATCACTGAGAGCATTCTGACTGGCTGTGTCACCACCTGGTATGGGAACTGCACCAACCTTGATCACTGGGCACTGCAGAGTGTGATACGGACAGCCCAGCACATCTGTGGATTTGAACATCCCCCCCATTGAGGACATTTACAGCAGCAGATGGGCAAAGGAGGACTGGAAGATCATTGAAGACATCACTCACCCCAACTATAAACTGTTTCAGCAGCTTCAGTCTGGCAAACGGTACCGCAGCATTAAAGCCAGGACCAACAGGCTATGGGACAGCTCCTTTCTTCAAGCCATTAGACTTTAAGTTCACATGTCTGTACATTGCAATGGAGTCATAATGCAAAGATTTTTACTTCCTCCCATTGTGGGACAGTTGTAAGATTTAAATAAATTCAACATACTTCAATTCAATAGTCCTGCACCAGGTCTAACCGTCATAAACGCTTGAAATTGTATATACTGTGTGCTCTGCTACTGGACTGCACAAAGAGTCAATTATCAGAGTGCAACAATCCAGTCGTGGCATTGAACTGTTTGGAATTTTGACGCTCATGGATGTTTGCTCAAGAGTCTGAAACCTATTCATTGATAGGAAAGTAAGTACTGCTAAGTTCCATGTGCAACTCAACTTCTTAAACTATAAACTGGCTCTAATTTGATTATTGTTTCCAAACCAGGATTTGAACTTAACTTTCTTCATCTTGAAATAATCCAATGATCTTACTTTAAGTGATAATAAAAACAAAACTATTTGAATTACTGTCACTCTGTACAACTGACAGCATCTTCAGGACTTTCTTATCAGTGAAACAACACATCTTCATAGGCTCTTCTCTTTGCAGGCATTTTGTGCTATCAGTCTAAAATTTCTTGAGATGATATGAATTTAGGTGGTTAATATATCAGCCCTATTACCCAGTAACCTCAGAGCCCTTTGATTAGTGATACATGTTTAAGTGAAATTCCAATAGAGCATTATCCCTTTAACTACCTCTGAAAACTATATATTTTTAAACATTTTATTCCTGTATTGTCAATAGATTGTTTCTGTTATTGCAAAACAAAGACTATTAGATATCTCAGCTCCTGTTTTTTCATATTTGCATATCCCAGTTTTTATTTCACATTTTGTTTAATATTTAAAATTTTATTTAAAAATGCGTCCTTGTTTTCTGGTTAAGAATTGATTGATGTGATTGGCTGCCAGGTGCTAGAAACCTCCCTGATCTAACAACTTACTAACTGTTCCCTGTCAGAATTTTCCCCCAAAAAAACTACAGTAGGCATCAGAAAAGGAGAAGTTTATTGCAAGATATTGCAAGATTTTTGTGGGGAGCTTTGCAAATTATCACATAGATCTACCACACAGATTTTTAGCCATTAATTCAGAGAATTAGTCAATTCAAAATTTATGACCTTTTTATCAAATGTTAGATTCTGACATTACACTCTGATTTTAAGTGCAACTTCAAACAAAGAAAACAGTATTTAATTGTTATTCTGACTGGCATTAAATACCTCTAATCACCTCCCAAATAGAAACAAAGGTTTTGCTTCATGATTCAACCATCAGTGCATCACCTGCCTCTTTAAACTCCTCTTTGCAAGGAGCTCATAGATTTCTTTATTTCCAAGACTGATACTGCCTCTCATAGTCCAACCCTACATCCCCATTGTGAGAGGTGGAAATGGCTAAGGCTGGCCAACAGGGCTCTGGTGAATCTGGATAGGCCAATCTCCTGTATAGTGAAAGCGACGGATTGCAGACGTGGTGATGAACTCCAGCCACACGATCAACTTCAGAGGATGATGGCCTATGGTCCACTCAGGAGCTAAGGGCTCAACTACATAAGTAAGAAAGACCGAGATCATTATTTCACTGACTCAACCTTATTCCTCCAGTTCTTCATGCATACCAAGCCAAACTTTTTCTAAAATTCCATTCCGAATAAACTGTGAGCCCTCATATTTCTCAAGCAATCTCAAAGCTGAGTAGTAGCAAAGACACATTCATTCTCCCTTGACCCAAAATAGCAAAACTATTGACAAGAAAACTTATTTTCCTGGTATGATGATAAGTTAACATACTGAATTCTGTTTTTCTCCCCATATTTCCAGCATTTATCTTTTGTTTCCTGGTTTACTTGACGACTCAGATCATAAACTGTTCCCATTTTCTTTTCCATTCCTTTCTCCTTCAAAACTTTCAATAAAGAATAATTATAGAATTATTATTGCAGAAAATAGAGCTATTAAGCCCTGCAAATATATGTCAGCTCCAATTACAGCTATCCAGTCAGACCCTGCTACCTTGCGGATGGCACAGTAGTGTAATGCTTTACAGCGCTTGTGATCGGGGTTCAATTACTGCCACTATCTGTTAGGGGTAAGTATGTTATCCCTAAGACTCTGCAGGTTTCCTCTGGGTGCTCTAGATTTCTGCTGCATTCCAAAGACCTATGGGTTAGCAAGGGTTACCAAGTTGTGGCGATGCTATGTTGGTGCTGGATGCACCGCAACACCTACAGGCTGCCCCCAGCACATCCTCAAACTGTGTTGATCATTGATGCAAATGATGCATTTCACTGTATATTTTGATGTACATGTGACAAATAAAGCTAATCTTTTGCATTCTCTAATTCCCCCAAAGCTTTTCCTCTTTCAAATGCCGATGCAATTTCCTTCTGTAAGTCTTTTATCTATTCTTTCCCTATCAGCCCTTCAGTCAGAGTTCCAGCTCCTAACTATTTTCTGCATTAAAAAGTTTATCCTCATGTTCCGCCTATATGTTTTGCGGCCCCAATCCCAGAAAGATCTGCTAATAGGTATGGCTTCCTTGTGTTTACAACATCTAAACAAGAAATGATCCTGTGCATCCATATGAAATCTCCCTTAAGCTGTCTATGCTCTAAACCTAATTTCTTAGTCTAGTGTTAAGGCTGAAAAGAACCAAACTATCCTTGTAAAATGCCATCCTTTCCCTAACCTCCTAACTCTCTTCATTACTTTTCAATATTACCATGGCTTCCAAATCTAAAGCCACTATCTACAACTTCAAACGTGAATCAGTTCTTACCACTGCCAAAATGCCGTATCTTCACAATTCAACATGTAATCTTCCTCCTAAATGTCTCTGAAACTCCCTCGAAAAGGTTAGCACTCCTTTGTTGGGTAACTAAGTGAGATAGTTCATGTTTTGCTTCACTCTGGTAAAGCTGATCAGCATCAGACTATATCAAGTATTGGCTTTCCACAAACCTCTATTCCCTGAAGCTTTTATCTTAATCATCTAAATGCTGCCCTTTAAGACATCATTTAAAGAACATCAAATTCCCCATGTATAACACCCAACTTCCCTTCTTTAATATCTAAAACCTCTCCCGTTTAGAATAAATTCCAATTAACTCCAGATAAACATAGAGGAGACCAAAGACATTGTTGTCAAATCCACCACAACTTGAATTTACAAGCTTTCACTGTAACATGAGTTTTGTAAGAGACTCCGCACATGTATCTGCGTGGATTTGACAATAGAATTGGATTCCACTGTAACATACTCCTTTAGAAGGAAGACACAATTTGTCTAAAGCCACTGTTGCAACCATCTACTAGTATATACTTTTTCATGTGGCCTCCTAAGCAGCATGTAAGTATAATTTTGTTCACTACCTACTTCTACAAAATAATTAATGCAATGCCATTTATCCTCCCATGATTCAAAGTATGATTAAAGATGACAATTATAAAAAATTGTGACTGTTACACAAATATCTTCACAAACTTATTTTGCACAGCAATGTAAACGTTATTAGAAGCTTCAGCTCCATATGCAAACAAAATTTTGAATTGTAACTTTTAACCATAAATCAAAGTCCAGCCAAGTATTACTTACATTTGTTAAATGTTATTGTTTCAGTATTAGAAAAATAAATGCACAAAATGTTAGAGGATGTAATTGATAAAAGTTTACAAAGATCAGATGATAAGTTGGAAATAAGGTATGACTTGATGTGAGAGGAACAGAACTTCAGCTCTCATATTCAAATTAAAGTCTGTTTTTATTTTTTTATTTTAAGAAAATTGTAATAATTAGGTCATTCAATTTATTTTTTGAATCTTTAGACTGTCCGGCGACCTGTTGCAGTTGAAGGTGGCAAGTAGATGAGGGACAGTTTTGACTCCTGATAATTACAACTTGACTGAGACATTCCTAGAAAATAAAGCTCAATCATGATTATGAAAATCACAATCTCTGATTCAAAAGCTTGTAATTTCTTCTGTGTAGCACAAGCTCATAACCTTTGTAAAGTGTATGCACTCACAAGCAAAGGTAAATAACCGATGGACGTCAGCTATTAGACTAGCTAACTAATAACTCAGAATCCCTATTTTTGAAGCTGGCCAGGGCATGCATTAATTCCAGTCTCCCAGACAATCTCAACACACTGCAATTCACCTACTAGCAGAATTAGTCTATGGCAGTTGCTGGTCCTACACTCATCCCTGGAGCACCTGGACAGTAAAGATACCTAAGACTATTGCTTACATCTCTGCACTCAGTATTATAATTCAAAGCAAAAACGCAGCATCTTCTTTACAACTGTAACATTGACTTCATGGTCAACAGACCACAATCAACAAGGATAAGCAGCAACACCTTGGCTGTACATGATTATCAGTACTGGTGCCCCATAGAACTGTGTTCTCAGTTCCCTACTCTACTCCCTTACACACTCACAACCATATGTTCAGTTTCTTATTTATTTATAATACTATTTAGTTGGGAGAACACAGTTCTCAGTGCGGATCAGCAGCTTCCAGTTTCTATCCTACACCCTAAGCATTGATACAATCATGAAGGCTGCTTGCCAGCAACTTGACTTCATTAGTTTAAGGAGATTTGGTATGTCACCAAAGACACTCGCAGATTTCTACAGATGTACTGCAGAGGACATTCTGACTGGTTGCATCACCACCCGGAATGGAAGCTCCAACGTGTAGAATCGAAAGAGGCTGCAGAGGGCTATATCCATCACGGGCACAACACTCCCCACATTCAAGGAGGCGACATCCATCATTGAAGGACCCATATCAATTGACATTACTACCATCAGGGAAGAGGTCAAAGAGCCTGAAGACCCACTCTAACATTTTAGGTACAGCGTCTTCCCATCTGCCATCAGATTTCTGAACAGTCCAAGAACACCATCTCATTATTTTTCTTCTGAATCACTTATTAATTTATCGTAACTTATAATAATTTTTGTCTTGCACTATACTACTGTCACAAAATGATCATCTCAAGACATGTCAGTGATAATAAACTTGATTCTGTTTTACTCTGCATTCTGTTGTAAAGAATTGATCTGCATTAATGATATGCAATACAAAGATTTTCACTGTACCTTGGTACATCTGACAATAAAAAACCATTTAAATGGCTTTTTGCAGCTACAATTGGGTAGGAGGTACAGATACCTGAAGTTCCACATCACCAGGTTCAAGAGCAGTTGCTTTCTTTCAACCACTCAGTTCTTGAACCAACTACAATTTAGCAGCACTGTGAACACACTGATCACTTTGCACTTGTTTACTTTGTTACTTTTTGCTGTAATTGTTTATTTCCTACAAAAATTGTGCATAATGTATGTTTAATTTATGTTTTGCCTGTGAATGCTGCTTATATGATGCCATGTTCCTGTGATGCCGCTTCAAGTAAGCTTTTCATTGTACTTGTGCAGATGACAATATTCAGGGCCTCAGAAAGACAATATCCATTATTAAAGACCTCCATCACCTCGAGCATGCCCTCTTCTCATTGTTACCATCAGGAAGGAGATACAGAAGCCTGAAAGATCATACTCAGCGATTCGGGAACAGCTTCTTCCCCTCTGCCATATGATTCCTAAATGGACATTGAACCCATGAACCTACCTCACTTTAAAAATATATATTATTTCTGTTTTTGCACTATTTTTAATCTTTTAAAAATATATATGTGTACACACACACACTAAACTGATATACTTATTTTATTTTTCCTTCTATATTATCATGTATTGCATTGAACTGCTGCTGCTAAGTTAACAAATTTCATGACACATACCGGTGATAATAAACCTGATTCTGATTCTGACAATAAACTCGACTTTGACAGTTTACCAATTTTTTGTGGTGCACAAATGAATTATTATTCAATTTAGTTTCTCTCACAGAGAACTGGTTGAATTACCCAACATTCTATGATGCTGGAAAGAATAGCATACACACAATTTGTCATGTGCCACCAAATGAATTTTTTCCCCAACATTTGTGGTGCAGGATTCTAGCATCTTCTCACTATATCAGTCTCAAATATAGTTCAACAATCATACAGATGCATGCAGTAGATTAACATTTAGAAGGAAAACTTGATCCTCAATCTCCGACTGCCATAAATTCTTTAAAAAATATTTATATACTGCATCTGAAGGATGAGCTCCATACTTACTAAGAACTGCCTACTTACATAATGTAGGCACATAAAAGAGTAGTAGACCATTTGCCCTTAGACCTGCTCATCATTAAGATCACTCCAAGACCGTTTTCCTGATTTATTCCCTTATCTCTTCATCTGCATGATATTCAGAAATCTATCCATTTCTTTTCTGAGTGTAATCAATGACTGAGTTTTATTGCCCTCCAAGAGAATTGTAAATCACAACATTCTGAGCAAAGAAATTTCTCTTCATTTCCAATCCAAGTGGCCTTCGCTATATTTTTGGTTTATGATTTAGAATCCTATTTATAATTTGGTATTTTGAAACAACACAAGAGGAAGCCATTCTGCCCACTGAGCTCTTACAGCAGTCTCAAAAATCCCATTCCTCGGGTTATCATACTCACCATCCACCTACATTATAGGAATTAACAGTAGCCAAATAACCAATCAACAAGTATGCCTTTGAGATGTAGGAGGAAACCAAACCACCGGGGGAGAAGTGACAGGGAGAAGTGCAAAATCTACATAAGCAGCAGCCAGCAGTCACATTTGAACATCAATTGCCAAAGACATGAGGCATCAAGACTACTTCCTGAACAAAAGCAACCAGTGGAATCACCCTCACCCTATCTACCTTATCATGTCCTCCAGCTATTCTGTGTGCCTCAAAAAGGTCACCACTCATTCCTCTAAACTCAACAGAAGAGGTCTAGTCTGCTCAGACTCTCCCTTCATGTCAAAGACCAGAAACAGTCCAATGAATCTTCACCGCATTCTCTCTACAGCAAGTATATTCTTTTAGAGGGGAAGAGATCAAAATTGTACCATAATACTCCAGATGAGGTCTTATCAAATCCCAATATAACTGTAGTAAAATACCCCTACTCTTATATTCATGTCTCCTTGCTAGGAAGGCTACATTCCATGTGCCTTCTCTTTAACTTTATTTGCATTCTTATCACCACTCATATTCCCACTTCGTTTTAATCCTCAACCAAATCATTGATACAAACTGTGAAGAATTGGGCCCAACCACCAATCTTATTGATAGCTGAACAGATAGGCAAGTTGCCAACCAAAGAAGCACTTATTTCTTCTCTTTTATATCTGTTAACTAATTCCTAATCCATGTTAATATGTTATACCCAATTCTATATGCTGTAACTTTGTTCACCAATGTCCTGCGTGATGCCTTTTCTAAAAGTTTACTGAAAATTCAAAAATTCACTCATTCCTCCTCATCTACTCCACAAGGGACATATTCAAACAATTCTAATAGATCAATCAAACATGATATCTCTTTCATAACTCCACATTTATTTTGCTCAATGCCTTTATATCTTATCCTTTTATTAAAGATCCTGGTATTTTGCCAACTAGTAATGTCAAACTAACATGTTGGCAGTTCCGTTTTCTCACTTCCCCTTTTGTCAAATGAAAGGGAGTTACATTTGCTACCTTCCAAATTATAAGATCTATATAAATCTGGAAGATAACAACTAGAACATCCACAATATCATAGCCACCACCTTCAAAATTCTGGTATATATGTTCTCAGATCTTTGGGATTCATTAATTTTCAGGTTAAATAACTACTCAGAAATATTTCTTTACTAATATTAATTTTCTTTATTCCCTTGTTTGGACCAAACACTTTGCTCTTCATTATTTCTGGAATTGTTAGGTGCTTCCTTTTATGAAGACAGATAGAAAGCATTTACTTCACAGCATTTTCTTATTTCTTATATTATATTCCATCTCTGTCTGAGAGGGACCTTAGTTTGCCTTCATTAATCATCCCCATTTTACAGACAGAAACTCTAACAATCTTTTGCAAACCCACTGACTCCCACAGTTAGTACAATACACCTCTTCTACTCTGTTGCTTGCAAGGATGCAATTCCTTTCTCTTAGTTCCTCCATCTTACTGGGTCTGTTCTTGTGAGGAAACTTTCCACTCCGATATCTAATATGTTCTTCTTTTTCAGGAAACAGTGTTTCCCCCCACTACTGTTTATCACCTGCATCTTTTCTATTTCCACATATCTGCTCTTGCCCCTTCACTCCCAAGCAAAACAGTGATATAGCTCCCCTCACGCTCGCCTACCACCTCATGAGCCTATGCCCCCAAAGGATCATTCTCCAATGGGATCTCACCACCAGGCACATCTTCCCCTCCCCTTGCAGGGATCACTCTTTCTGTGACTCCCTGTTTTCCCATCACTCCCCATCAATCCACCTCTTGGGACTTATCCCTGCAACCTTCCCAAATATTACACCTGCCCCTACACCTCCTCTCTTAGCACCATTCCAGTACAACCACTCTCAGTTGAGACAGTTCCTTACAAGTGAACCCACTGGTGTCATTTACTGCATTTGTTGTAATCTCCTCCATGACAGTGAGATTTGACACAGATTGGGGGAAATCAATTTGTCAAGCACCTTCACTCCATCGGTCATATCACCGGGCTCTTCAGATGGCCAACCATTTTAATTCCACTTCCGATTTCCACACAAACACTAATTTCCAGGAACCACTACCTTCTGTCCCATTCTTTTACTCTTAACCCACTGACGCCAACATCCCATCTCTTTCTCTTCCACCCCCATCACCCAAACATTACTCCAACCAGCCCACCTCCTCACCACCTTCCCTTTATTCCCTGTCCCTCTGTCCCCTCCGATCAGATTTGACCTTCTTCAGCCCTTTGTTGCTTCCCCCATCAACTTCAGCTTATGCTCTCATTCCCACTCTCCACTTCCCTCACCTACCAATTACCACCCTCACTTGGATCCACCCATCAACTGCTCACTCCTGCTCCACCCTAATTTTTTTCTAGTCCTGATAAAGAGGCTTGACCCAAAATGTAGACTGTCTACTTCCCTCCACAGATGCTGCCTGTCCTGAGTTCTTCCAACTCCTGTGTGTTGCTACAAGATCTTACAATCTGTTATTATGCTTCATGCTAGTTTATTTCACACTGTTCTATATTCTCATTCTTAATCATTTTGTCATCTATTGTTGTGTTCTAAAACAATCCTAATGCTCAGACTAACTACTTTGTTTAACAATGTTATAAGCCTTTTCCTTAGATTTAATACCATCATTAATTTCTCTGTAATTCATGGTTAGATCACAATTCCAGAAAGTAATATATATCCATGGCAAATTATGTAATATCTCTGTAAATGCTAGCCTCTGTCATACCCCTAAAGTAGTTTTCCAATCTACCCAGATAAACTGCCCCTTTTATCTTCACAGTTTCCTTTGCTTGGATTGAGAGCCCTGGTTTCAAATTAAACATCCTTTACAAATTTAATATTAAATTATATCATATTAAAGTCATTCTTTCTTTTGAACCCTTTAAACACCAAGATTATTATTTAAATATTTCTCGTTGCACAGTTCCTGACCAAAATTAGTCTGTTCCTTTGTTGATACCTCAATAAGCTAATCTAGAAGTCCATCTTTTAAGTATTTCAAAAATTAATCTTTACACTGTTAGCATTAATTGAATTTTATACATAGGATCTATGCCCAATCCGTACACAGATTACACCAGTCCACCATTCAGGAGAGATATAAACAATTCCCACCTATATCTTCTCCTCTGCTCCTTCTTCTGTCTGCTCCATCTCATGTCCTGCTAACACCTTTCAATGACCTTATGGTAATTGGTTGGCAAGATTTTTCGTAATTTCTTCTTAAAGATTTGATTCATGTAATAGCTTAACAAGCAGCTGATGTGGCCTTTTGTCATATTTCAGTTTGGACAATAAAATCTGGTCCATCTGAGTTGCCTACAGCCATCATCTTCTAAATGTCACTGCGTGCATTTGTCTAAGAATGCAGTTAACAATGAAAAACCTGTACCAGGTCTATAACACATAATTACCTAAGCCAATGTGATTCAGATGAGAATGAACATAAAATTCATGTTCCTATCTCACTAATGTGATTATAGTATCCACCTAGCACCAACCAGCCTGTTCACTGCAATAGGATATAATCTTGTCAATGGCTCTCACTAGCTGAAGTTAGCCATACTGTCAGCTCTTAAAGTTGAGATGCCTTAACCTGGATAATGCCAAACTTCCTGAATTTACCATAGCTGATAGTTAGACTGCAACTCTCGCACTAGCAAGGCTATTTTTGCTTCCAGAATTTCTCAATGTTAGACCATAAGATATAGGAGCAGAATTTTGCTATTTGGCCCATTGAGTCTGCTCCATCATTTCATCATAGCTGATCCAATTTTCCTTTTAGCCCCAATCTCCTGCCTTCTCCCTGTATCCCTTCATGCCATGACCAATCGAGAATCTATCAACTTCTGCCTTAAATATACAAAAATTCCATTGATTCACCACTCTCTAGCGAAAGAAATTGCTCCTCATCTCTGTTCTAAAAGAACGCCCTTCTATTCTGAGGCTGTGTCCTCTGGTCTTAGGCTCTCCCACCATAGGAAGCATACTGCCACATCCACTCTATCAAGACCTTTCGATAGGTTTCGATGTGGTCACCTTCATTCTTCTGAATTCTAGTGAATATAGGCCCAGAGCCATCAAATGTTCTTCATATGACAGGACATTCAATCCTCGAATCATTTTCATGAACTTCCTTTGAACCCCCTTCAGTTTCAGCACACCTTTTCAAAGATAAGGGGGCCAAACCTGCCCACGATACTCCAAGTGAGGTATCACCAGTGCTTTATAAAGTCACAACATTATATCCTTGCTTTTATATTCTAATTCTCTTGAAATGAATGCTAATGTTGTATTTGCATTCCCCACCACAGACTCAACCTTTAAATTAACCTTGAGGGAATCCTACACAAAGACTCCCAAGCCGCTTTGCACCTCAGTTTTTTGTATTTTTTCTTCGTTTAGAAAATAGTCAACCCTTTTATTTCTTCTACCAAAGTACATGACCATACACTTCCCAACACTATTCCATCTGCCATTTTTTTTTGCCCATTCTCCTAATCTGTCAAAGTCCTTCTGGAGCCTCTCTATTTCCTCAAAACTATCTGCCCTTCCACCTTATCTTCCTATTGTCTGCAAACTTCACAACAAAGCCATCAATTCCATCATCCAAATCATTGACATATACATAAAAAGAATTGGTCCCAACACAGACCCCTGTGGAACACCATTAGCCACCAGGAGCCAACCAGAAAAGGCTCCTTTCATTCCCACTCTCTGCCTTCTGCCAATCAACCACTGCTTTATCCATGCTAGAATCTTTTCTGTAATACCATGGGCTCTTAAATCAGTGGTCCCCAACCTCCAAGCCACGGACCGATACATTGCCGCGAAGGATGCAGTGGTGCAGCGGTAGTTGGAATGCACCTAGCACATCTTTAAGAAAAAAGCCGAAATAAACAATCTAATTAATTAGGTGTCGCCCAACACGTAAATGTCCATCCAGATCAGAGGTGACACAATCGGCAATCGCTTCTGATCTGGGCCGACATTTACGTGCCGGGTGGCATCTAATTAACTAGCTTGATAATTTCAGCTTTTTTCTTAAAGATGTGCTGACTACGCTGCACCACTGCGTTCTTCGTGGCAATGTATCGGTCCGTGGCCCGGAGGTTGGGGACCACTGTCTTAAATTGTTAAGCAGCCTCACGTGTGGCATCTTGTCAAAGGCCTTCTGAAAATCCAAGTACATAACATTAAATGATTCTCCTTTGTCTATCCTGCTTGTTATTTCTTCAAGGAATTCCAACAGGTATTGTCAAGCAAGATTTTCCCTTGAGGAAAACATGCTGACTGCGGCCTATATTATCATGTGCCTCCAAGTACCCTGGGACCTCATCCTTATCGACTCCAACATCTTCCCAATCTTCTGAGGTCAGACTAACTGGCCTATAATTTCCTTTCTTCTGCCTCTCTCTCTTCATGAAGAGTGGAGTGATATTTGCAGTTTTCCAGTCTTCCGGGTCTATCCAGAATCTAGTGATTCTTGAAAGGTCATTACTAATGCCTGCACAATCTCTTCAGTCACCTCTTTCACAACTCTGGGGTGTATACCATCTGGTCCAGGTGACGTATCTACCTTCAGACCTTTCAGTTCCCAAGAACCTTCTGTCTAGTTATGGTAATTTCACACATTTCATGCCCCCTGACACCTGGAATTTCCACCATATTTGCCATATCGTTGTCCCCCATTACTACCTCTCCAACATCATTCTCCAGTGGTCTGATATCCACTCTCATCTCTCTTTTACACTTTATGTATTTACACATTGTTGTTAAAACTGGTGCTGGCTCAATTAAAGCTCTATGTTGAGCTCAATTATGCTGGTGGTACTGACAGGGGTTCACCTTTCCTCTTTTCAGGCGTTGTGTGGTTAAATTATATTCAAATGGTCTAGTTCAGTGGGAAATACAAAAAAATAGAGTTGCACTATTCTTATCAATTGCTTTTTCTCCATATTTCTGATATCAATGCATTGAAAGTACTAATTAACAACCTTAAAAGTGCAAAGTTATGCTTGTGAGCCACAAACAAAATTAGTTAAAATTTGTATTTCACAATTCAATTTTGTGCCAAAATATTTTCTAAAATTACTTTGAAAATCATATGGTGATAATTAGAAATAGGCAAGCTAGTTGAAACATTGAGGGAAGCACAGGGTTAAGAGGGGAAAAAAGTGGTGGGAGAGAATAGAGAAAACAAGAACAAGATCAAATGTGGAAGAGAGGTGCTTCCATATTTGTAGTATGAAGGAGAAGACAGTCAAACAGGAAGGAAAGTGAAGAGGGAGACCAGCAGTAAAAAACATATAAGGAACACAGGACTGCTATGGCACAGAAGGTGGTCATATCGTCCATCAACTCCCTATCAGCTCTTTGTAAGAGTAATTTAGCTCATCCCATTGCCCTAACCTCCAGAAATTCTCTCCCTTTGGGTATTTGTTCAACTCCCTTAGGAACGCATCATTTTATTTTAAACTCCTGGTAAGGCATTTGAGAAGCTAATCATCTGCTGGATAAAAAATAATTTCCTCATGCATTTTTTGGTTTCTTTATCAACCACCTATATTCTGAGTCTGCTTGGTCTTGTTGCCAATGAGACCAGTTTCTATTTATCTACTCAGTTTTATGGACATCATGATGTTAAATACCTCAATCAGATCCCTAAGCCACTTCCTCTTTTCAACCCCAGTTTCTCCAGTCAATCCACATAAATAAAATCCTTCATCCCCAGAATCCCTTGGCATTTGCCTCTAAAGTCCTCACATTTTCTCTAACGGTAGAGAACAGAAATGAACTCAAAAGTTCATTTGTGGCTAAAGTGTTTTATTTTAAAAGACCAGGTTCCAAAATGTTATTTTATACAATTCCTCAACCTGCTCTACCACTTCTGACCAATTATGAACCTATGCCACTCAAATCTTTTTGCTTCTATATTCCTTTCTGAATTGTTTCTTCTAACTTATATTCTCTCATCTCATTCTTTCTGTACTAAATTTCATCTGCCAGCTACCAGCCTGGCAATCTCTCATTGAGCCTAGTACTGATGCTGTGTTTAGGTTAAGCCTGGACTAACAATACAGAAAATTACATGAACATGTCCTGCCCACAGAAGAAAAGGGACTAATAAACCTGAGGCAGAATTTCAAATCTTACCATGACAGTTGTGGAATATATATTCTGTTTGTAATGTTCACTGCATTTGGTTACGGAACAGTAACCAAATTGCAGAACTACTGCTTCACAGTTTCAGCAACCCAAATTCTGTCTGGACAATAGACCCAAACAGTTCCCCTCCACCACCTCTTTTCCATCTAACGGAACTGGTCCTCACTCTCAATAATTTCTCCTTCGGCTACCCCACTTCCAGGAAACCAAAGGTATAGCAATGGGCACTCGTATGGGTCCTCGCTATGCCTGTCTTTTTGTCAGCTACGTGGAACAATCCACGTTCCAAGCCTACACCAGTATTGCTCCTCACCTCTACTTCCTCCACTCATGCCGAGTTTGTCAATTTCATCAACTTTGCCTCCAACTTCCATTCTACCCTCAAGTTTACTTGGTCCATTTCCAACACCTCTTTGCCCTTTTTTGATCTCTCTGTCTCCATCTCTTGAGAAGGTCTTATCTACTGATATCTTTTATAACCCCACTGATTCTCATAGCTTCCTGGACAATACCTCTTCCCACCTGTCACTTGCAAAAATGCCATCTCATTTTCTCATTTCCTGTGTATATGCTGCATCTGCTCTTAGGATGAAGCTTTTCATTCCAGAACTAATGTCTTCTTTCTTCAAAGAAAGAGGCTACCCTTCCTCCACCATCAACGCTGCCCTCACCAACATCTCTTCCATTTTGCACACGCCTGTCTTCACCCATCATCCCACCGCTGCACCAGGGATAGGGTTCCTCTTTTCCTCACCTATCACCCCACCGGCCTCCACAACCAGCACAAAATTCTCTGTAACTTCTGCCGTCTCCAACAGGATCCCACAACCAAGCACATCTTTCCCTCTTCACCCCCCCCCAACCTTCTGCAGGGATCGCTCCCTACACGATTCCCTTTTCCACTCATCTCTCCCCACTAATCTCCCTAATGGCACCTATTCTTGCAAGTGCAACAAGTGCCTCTCCAGCCCCTACACTTCCATCTTCACTACCAGTCAGGGCCCCAAAAAGTCCTTCCAAGTGGGACTGTTGGGGTCATCTACTGTGGGTGCTACTGTTGTTGCCACCTGTATATCAGTGAGACTCAATGTAATTTAGGAGACTGCTTCGCTGAGAACCTGTTCTCCATCCAACAGTAAAATCGTGATCTCCCTGTAGTCATCCATTTCAATTCCACTTCCCATTCTCATTCTGACATATTTGTCCATGGCCTCCTCTACTGCAGTGATGAAGCCACACTCAGGTTGCAGGAGCAATTCCTTATATTCTGTCTGGATAGCCTCCAACCTGATGGCATGAATATTGATTTCTCAAACTTCTGGTAATTGTACCCCCCAACATTCCCATTCCTGTTTCCCTCTCTCACCTTATCTCCTTACCTGCCCATCACTTCCCTCTGGTGCTCTTCCCCCTTCCCTTTCTTCCACGGCCTTCTTACCTCTCCTATCAAATTCCCCCTCCTCCAGCCCTTTATTTCTTTCACCAATCAACTTTCTAGCTCTTTACTTCACCCCCTCCCCGTCCCAGTTTCACCTAACACCTGCCATCTTGTACTTCTTCCTCCCTTCCCCCACCATCTTACTCTGACTTCTCCCCTTCCTTTCCAATCCTAAAGATAGGTCTCGGCCCGAAACGTCGATTGTTTATTCTTTTCCATAGATGCTGTCAGGGCTGCCCAGTTCCTCCAGCGTTGCATGTGTGTGTTGCTTTGGATCTCCAGCATCTGCAGATCTTAGTCATAGTCATACTTTATTGATCTCAGGGGAAATTGGTTTTGGTTACAGTTGCACCATAAATAATTAAATAGTAATAAATCATAAATAATTAAATAGTAATATGTAAATTATGCCAGGAAATAAATCCAGGACCAGCCTATTGGCTCAGGGTGTCTGACCCTCCAAGGGAGGAGTTGTAAAGTTTGATGGCCACAGGCAGGAATGACTTCCTATGATGCTCTGTGTTGCATCTCGGTGGAATGAGTCTCTGGCTGAATGTACTCCTGTGTCCACCCAATACATTATGTAGTGGATGGGAGACATTGTCCAAGATGGCGTGCAACTTGGACAGCATCCTCTTTTCAGACACCACCATCAGAGAGTCCAGTTCCATCCCCACAACATCACTGGCCTTACGAATGAGTTTGTTGATTCTGTTGGTGTCTGCTACCCTCAGCCTGCTGCCCCAGCACACAACAGCAAACATGATCGCACTGGCCACTACAGACTCGTAGAACATCCTCAGCATCGTCCGACAGATGTTAAAGGACCTCAGTCTCCTCAGGAAATAGAGACGACTTTGACCCTTCCAGTAGACAGCCTCAGTGTTCCTCGACCAGTCCAGTTTATTGTCAATTTGTATCTCCAGGTAGTTGTAATCTTCCACCATGTCCACACTGACCCCCGGATGGAAGCAGGGGTCACCGGTACCTTAGCTCTCCTCAGGTCTACCACTAGGTCTTCTCGTGTCTGCGACTCAAATTCAATCCTGACCTTCAGTGCCGTCTGTGTGAAGTTTGCAGGTTTTTGTCTTTGATCAGTCTCACCTCTTCTCATACAGCTCTTCTCCTCTGCACATGCTCTCAGAATATTTTTGGATTTTTTTTTGCAGTTGTTTCAAGTCTTTTCTCATGCTCTCTTTGCCTCTCATTTTCTTTTTCACTTCTCCTCTGTATTTTCTATATTCAGCTTGGTTTTCACTGGACTGTTCCTTTGCTTTGCTATTCTGATCTATCTTTTCGATCATTTACAGAATTCTGTTTTATAGTCCCTTTTTACCTTCTTTTCACTCCCTCATGGGAATGTTTCTGAGTTGTAAACTATGCCTACTTAAAGAAAGCTTCACTTTGTTCAATTACACTTTTATCTAGAAAGCTTTGATTCACCTTTACTTACTGTTCTCCATCTGATACTTGCTTGACTTCGCTATGTTCAGTTCCAAGCACCATCCCAAAATGCCACGTTTTTCATTAACACACGCAAGATGCTGGAGGCCAAAAATCAAATCCTTCAAGAAGTTTACATGAACACATTTCAGAAACTACTCCCCACCTTTGTGCCTAAGTTATTATCCTGGTCTACATTGCATCCCATTATCAGCACTCTATATCATTTGCACAATGCTGCAAATTCCCTGCCAATTTGTTCCACCATATCCTTCCAACTGCTTGGTGGTACATACACTAATCACATCAGTGAAACCATACCTCTGTTGTTTCTTAATTCTATCTTTT
Organism: Mobula hypostoma; assembly: GCF_963921235.1. Classification (NCBI taxonomy): domain Eukaryota; kingdom Metazoa; phylum Chordata; class Chondrichthyes; order Myliobatiformes; family Myliobatidae; genus Mobula; species Mobula hypostoma. Next base: position 49,853,835 of record NC_086102.1, on the reverse strand, counting down.
ATTGTTATCACTCTTTCTCACACAATGTAACACACTGTTTATTTAAAACTGGCATAACCCCACTCCCTTTATTTCTTCCCTATATTAACATCATGTATCCAGGAGCATTTAGAACCAATTCTTGTCCTTTCTTCATCAAGTCTCTGTTACTGTCACATTATGATTCCATGAAGTAAATTTTGTCTGTAACTCACTAACCTTTCTCAATACACTCCTCGCATTTTTGTAGAGGCATTGTGAATCTATCTTAGACTTCCTTGCACTGTATTCTATCTATGTCTGGTTCTGTACAAAAGTTTCCTTTTACACTTGTAACATGTGTTTGCCTATCCCAACCTTCTTGTATCTTTTCCCTCATTCTTTCTGCTCTCCTATGCACGGTTTTTATCCTTGATATGACAGTTATCACCAGACTACTCGAAACTCTATTTTAAACTTACTAAGTGTGGGTAGGACTGAGTCAAAAAAAAACTTGATTGTAAATTGCTGTTGCTGGTGCAAAGCTGGGAAGGGCAAAATTGCATTAACTCTTATCTCAGGAATAAGAGTGATAAGTATGATTAACCAAGTAATTTATTGGAAATTGGTTACCAGATATTTTCGGGTGTGAAAATGCTAATCACTCAAAAAATATGAATTACATGTAACAGTGCCATCTGTAGGTGAAAGAGGTACTGCATTCATATATTGCCATGTAGTCCCAATGGTAGGATTTGCCTTTGAAGCTGGAATGTGATTTCAAAATATAACTCCTTGGTTTTAAACTATAATGAATGCTAATTCTGTGTACTTTTTGTACTGTAACTGCTATGCTTCATGATTTTGTGCAGGTTCATGTATAATTAATTCCCTTTTCTCAGTTTAGTGTCATTCCCTTTTCTCAGTTCCTTTGTTTCTGCTGCATCTATGCCCAGGATGAGGCTTTCCTTTCCAGAACATCAAAGATATCTTCCTTCTTCAAAGAACAGGATTTCCCTTCCTCCACCATTGATGCTGCCCTCATTCGCATCTCTGTCATTTCCTGGGCATCTGCTCTCACCCCATTTTTCTGCTTCCTCAACAGAGATAGAGTTCCTCTTGTCCTCATCTACAACCCCATGAGTCTCTGCATCCAGCACATCATTCTTAACAACATCCACCATCTTCAACTGGATCCTACCACCGAACATTTTTTTACCTTTCTCCACCCCCTCGGCTTACCGCAGGGATTATTCCCTCCATGATTCCCTTGTCCATTCGTCCTTTCTGACTCCCTCTAGCACTTATCCCTGCAAGCAGTAGTACTAAAGTTACCAATTCACCTCTTCCCGCATCTGGATTCAGAGCACCAAATCGTCCTTTCAGGTGAGGCAACACTGCACCTGTGAACCTGTTGGGGTCATCTAATGTATCTGGTGCTCCAATGCAGATTTCAACATTGGTGACACTCCACATACTTGGAGGACTGTTTTTTCAAGCATCTTCACTCCACCCACAAAGAGCAGGATTCCCCAGTAGCCAACCATTTAAATTCCAAACCCACGGGCATTCTGACATGTCAGTCAATGGACTCCTCTATTGCCATGATGTGGCCACTCTCAGGTTGGAGGAGCATGAACATCGATTTCTCTAATTTCTGGTAATTTTCCCCCTCTCACTTCCCTCTTCTTCCATATCAACTCTGGCTCCCCTCACCTGCCTCTCACCTCCCACTGGTGCCCCTCCTCCTTCCCTTTCTCCCATGGTCCACTCTCCTCTCCGATCAGAATGCTTCACCTTTTCCATTTATCACCTCCCAGCTTATCGCTTCATCCCTCCTCCCCCGCCTAGCTTGTACTGCTTCCCCTCTCTCCACACCTTCTTGTTCTGGCCTTTTCTGTTTTGTTTAATAACTCCAGAAACTAATTGAAAAAAAAACACAGGAGCTGGGATACTCTCTACTTAGTTTTTCTTTCCCCACTTTTTTAGTGAGATGCTCGCATATGACGCGGTGACATAATAACATATGCCATTCACGTAGTTCTTGCATATAATCCATAATGAATTATGTCAAAGAATACTTAAATATATTCACAATATTACTGAAATATTAAATACAGTACACTCTACCCTGCTCAGCTCTGACCTCCAACTCAAAATAGATTACATCTCAACACATATATGTAACATATTGCTCTCTAGTCATACAGTTATATACATACACAGTCAACTATATAACACAACTACTGTATAGACATCTGCAGCATAGTTAACTTTAATTTGTCTCATTCAGGCCTAAAGATTTAAATTACTGTTGAGTATTTCTTACTTTAGTGGGAAAATGCCTTTCCTGACACGGGAGAGGACGGGTGGTCACTCAGCTTGGCAGGTGAGACTTGCGGCTGTGAAACAAACTCGGGTTCTGGGGCCTCCTCCATGGTGGTTGCAGTATTGACTTTGTGACTGCAGGAAGTGGTTTTAACAGCGCTGGACACCTTTCTTCTCTATCAATTGACTCTGCCCTCCTCAACTGATGACACCAGATACAATTTCCATTGTGTAGGAGTGTGATCTAATTTTGTCCTTAATCTTTCCAAGAACCCAGTTTCGACATTCTCTGTCATCCCTCACCAGGACTGCTTGTCTAGGAGTGAAACATCGACCCTTCTTGTTTGAAGAGCCCTCATTTGTCCAGCATACTCCTTCTAAGATTGGGTTTGAGGAGATCCAAGTGTGAGCACAAGAGGCAACCTAGGAACAGCATGGCTGGTGAGTTGTTGGTTGTGGAGTGTGCTGCATTGTGATATGCAAAGAGCAAGTTGGAGAGTTTCTGATTCACCCTAAGTGTAGTGTGTTCTGCTGACATTGCTTGCAGTGCATTCGTTAGACTCTGGACAAACCTTTCCCCCCTTACTGGTAACAAAGTGTCATCCACTGTGTGCCTCGGCAGCCTTGCTACACCTGGTCCATAGCTTTCCGACAGAGTGCAAGTGCAGATGCTGCTCCAAGTATAAGCCTATTATAGCAATAAAGCCCATTGTGAGTGTTTACGGTGAGAAACACTTCGGATTTTTCATCCATCTCCATCTCTAGGTAGGCCTCAGCTAAGTCCTCTTTGCTTGCAAAGACATCGTCTATTCTGGGTATCAATCTACTTTCAGTAACACACACAAAATGCTGGTGGAATGCAGCAGGCCAGACAGCATCTATAGGAAGAAGCACAGCTGACGTTTCAGACCGAGGCCCTTCGTCAGGACTAACTGAAAGAAGAGATAGTAAGAGATTTGAAAGTGGGAGGCGGAGATCTGAAATCACAGGAGAAGACAGGAGGGGGAGAGATAGAGCTAGGAGCTGGAAAGTTGATTGGCAAAAGGGATACAAGGCTGGAGACGGGAGAGGATCATGGGATGGGAGGCCTAGGGAGAAAGAAAGGGGGAGGGGAGCACCAGAGGAAGATGGAGAGCAGGCAAGGAGTGATTGTGAGAGGGACAGAGAGAAAAAAAGGAAAAAATAATAAATAAATAAATAAACAAATAAATGAATAGATAGATAGATAGATAAATAAGGAATTGGGTGAAAACGGGAGGAGGGGCATTAACAGAAGTTAGAGAAGTCAATGTTCATGCCATCAGGTTGGAGGCGACCTAGATGGAATATAAGGTGTTGTTCCTCCAACCTGAGTGTGGCTTCATCTTGACAGTAGGGGAGGCCATGGATTGACATCAGAATGGGAATGGGACGTGGAATTAAAATGTGTGGCCACTGGGAGATCCGGCTTTTTCTAGTGGACAGAGCATAGGTGTTCAGTGAAATGGTCTCCCAGTCTGCGTCAGGTCTCACCAATATCTAGAAGGCCGCACCGGGAGCACCGGATGCAGGATATCACACCAGCTGACTCACAGGTGAAGTGTCGCCTCAGCTGGAAGGACTTCCTGGGGCCCTGAATGGTGGTGAGGGAGGAAGTGTAAGGGCATGTGTAGCACTTTTTCCACCTACAAGGATAAGTGCCAGGAGGGAGATCAGTGGGAAGGGATGGGGGGGAGGGGAACGAATGGACAAGGGAGTCGCGTAGGGAGCAATCCCTGCAGAAAGCATAATCAGGGGGAGGGAAAGATGTGCTTGGTGGTGGGATCCCATTGGAGGTGGCGGAATTTACGGAGAATTATATGTTGGACATAGGAGGCTGGTGGGGTGGTAGGTGAGGACAAGGGGAGCCCTATCCCTATTGGGGTGGGAGGATGGGGTGAGAGCAGATGTGCATGAAATGGAGAGTTGCATTTGAGAGCAGACTTGATGGTGAAGGAAGGGAAGACCCCTTCTTTAAAAACGGAAGACATCTCCTTTGTCCTAGAATGAAAGGCCTCATCCTGAGAGCAGATGCGGCAGAGACAGAGGAATTGCGAGAAGGGAATGGCATTTTTGCAGGAGGCAGGGTGGGAAGAGGAACAGTCCAGGTAGCTTTAAGAGTCCATAGGCTTATAGTAGACATCAGTAGACAAGCTGTCTCCAGAGATAGAGACAGAAAGATCAAGAAAGGGGAGGGAGATGTCAGAAATGGACCAGGTAAATTTGAGGGCAGGGTGAAAGTTGGAGGCAAAGTTAATGAAGTCAACGAGCTCAGCATGTGTGCAGGAAGCAGTGCCAATGCAGTCGTCGATGTAGCAAAGGAAAAGTGGGGGACGGATACCAGTTTAGGCTTGGAACATGGACTGTTCCACAAAGCCAACAAAAAGGCAGGCATAGCTAGGACCCATACGGGTGTCCATGGCTACACCTTTAGTTTGGAGGAAGTGGGAGGAGCCAAAGGAGAAATTATTGAGAGTAAGGACTAATTCCGCTAGACAGAGGAGAGTGGTGGTAGGTCTGGAATCGAAAAAGAAGCGGAGAGCTTTGAGATCGTCCTGGTGGGGAATGAAGGTATATAGGGACTAGACATCCATGGTGAAAATAAGGCGGTGGGGCCAGGGAACTTAAAATCATTGAAAAAATCCAGAGTGTGAGAAGTGTCACAAACATAGGTGGGAAGGGATTGAACAAGGGGGGATAAAACAGTGTCGAGGTATGCAGAAATGAGTTCGGTGAGGCAGGAGCAAGCTGAGACAATTAGTCCTTACTCTCAATAATTTCTCGACTGCAACTCAATTGCCTCTTTGACTGCTTTTTCTATTGGTACAGTGATTTTAACTGCTCTTTTAAATGCGAGTTGAACTTCAGTGAGCTGTTTTTGAATGCTTCCTTGTAAGATTCCACAAACTAAACAATCTTTCACTGCTTCATTAAACTCATCACTGAACAGACAATGCTCAGACAGTTCATCAATTCAGCCATAAAAGCTGAAATGGATTCCCGTTCCTTTTGATTCCGCTTATGAGACCTTAGCATTTGCATTAATTTCATGACATCAGCAAAGTTCATTTCAGCTGGCTTGGTAAACTTCTAAGCAAACTACATGTGTTTCCACCCATTGCACTCAGTAACATTGGCACTTATTTTTCATTGGCTCTTTCATTTGCCTCAAAATACTGCTTAATTCATTCAGTATACATCATCCAGTCATCTGCTGTGCAATCAAATGTCTCTGTCTTTCTGATGCAGTCGGCTATTCCTGCTTTTATTATCGTTGTTATCACCAAGTACCCACTGTTATTATTAATAGCACCGAGTACTCATTGTTTATGAACCTGTGGCCCTAATCATTGTTTTTTCATTTCATTCATTTTCTCCACTTGGGAAAAAAAAAGAACATCTGGCTCCCCTTCCAAAGAAAAGGGGAATTTTTTGAGGATGTAACTAGTAGAGTGGATAGGGGAGAACCAGTGGATGTGGTATATTTGGATTTTCAAATGGCTTTTGACAAGGTCCCACACAGGAGATTAGTGTGCAAACTTAAAGCACATGGTATTGGGGGTAAGGTATTGATGTGGATAGAGAATTGGTTAGCAGACAGGAAGCAAAGAGTGGGAATAAACGGGACCTTTTCAGAATGGCAGGCAGTGACTAGTGGGGTACCGCAAGGCTCAGTGCTGGGACCCCAGTTGTTTACAATATATTTTAATGACTTGGATGAGGGAATTAAATGCAGCATCTCCAAGTTTGCGGATGACACGGAGCTGGGTGGCAGTGTTAGCTGTGAGGAGGATGCTAAGAGGATGCAGGGTGACTTGGGTAGGTTGGGTGAGTGGGCAAATTCATGGCAGATGCAATTTAATATGGATAAATGTGAAGTTATCCACTTTAGTGGCAAAAATAGGAAAACAGATTAATATCTGAATGGTGGCCGATTAGGAAAAGGGGAGGTGCAACGAGACCTGGGTGTCATTATACACCAGTCATACACCACCTGGAGTATTGTGTGCAGTTTTGGTCCCCTAATCTGAGGAAAGACATCCTTGCCATAGAGGGGGTACAAAGAAGGTTCACCAGATTGATTCCTGGGATGGCAGGACTTTCATATGAAGAAAGACTGGATGAACTAGGCTTGTACTCGTTGGAATTTAGAAGATTGAGGGGGGATCTGATTGAAACGTATAAAATCCTAAAGGGATTGGACAGGCTAGATGCAGGAAGATTGTTCCCGATGTTGGGGAAGTCCGGAATGAGGGGTCACAGTTTGAGGATAAAGGGGAAGCCTTTTAGGACTGAGATTAGGAAAAACTTCTTCACACAGAGAGTGGTGAATCTGTGGAATTCTCTGCCACAGGAAACAGTTGAGGCCAGTTCATTGGCTATATTTAAGAGGGAGTTAGATATGGCCCTTGTGGCTACGGGGATCAGGGGGTATGGAGGGAAGGCTAGTGCAGGGTTCTGAGTTGGATGATCAGCCATGATCATAATAAATGGCGGTGCAGGCTCGAAGGGTCGAATGGCCTACTCCTGCACCTATTTTCTATGTTTCTATGTTTCTAAAACATGCTATGCTTCAATAGTCATCTTGGGTTCGTTTTGAAACTTCCTTGTCACCATTGTTATATTTTGTATCTCTGGAAAATAACTGAAAGAAAAACAGAGGAGCTGCAGTACTGGTCTACTTTGCTTTTCTTTTCCTTTTTTTAAAAAGTGAGACACTCACATATGACGTGGTGATGTAATGACGTATGCCATTCATGTTCTGATGTTCTTGTTGGTGTTTTTCCATGTGAGTGATCTGTCAGATTTTTGTGTATGAGAGAGGTTGGGGGTTTGATGTTACTGTCCTTTTTTTTTGAGTGGGAGGAGCTTGGGAGTTAGGGGTTTGATGTTTTAGTTGCCATGTATGGGTGGGTGAACCATTAGTTTTTGTGCAAGAGAAGGGTTGGGGGTTTGAGCTTTGCAAGTTTTGTTTCTTTCTTTTTCATGCGGGGGTGGGGTTTGAAGTCTTTCTTTCAATGACTTTTATGGTTTTTCTGCACTTTAATGGCTATCTGGAGAAGATCAATCTCAGAGCTGAACTCTGCATACCTACTTTAATAATAAAATGAACCTTTGAGCCTTTTACAATACATGTGTTACTATATATTGAATAGTACCTGCCTTACTCAATTTGCTGTCTTTATGGAATAAAAACAAAAAGATACTGGGATTGGATTCTGTTTTTCATGCCATCATTCCTTCTGCAAAGCCTAACTACAAAAATAATTTAAAAATACATTCCGCTGGAGGAACTCAGCAGATCCCACAAAATGCGTGAGGGGAAAGGAATTGTCCACATTTTAGGTGAAGACCCTGCATCACACTTGAGAGTAGAGAGGACGAAGAACTGGTATAAAAAGAAAAGGGCAAGGGTAGGGTGAATGCAAGATAGATGTCGGAAGGTGACAGATGGACCACCAAGGGCTGGCAGGACCACAGTGAGGGTTATGCCTATTTGGTTTCTACTAGTTTAGTCATGGTTTAAGAATGATTTCTGGAGGATGCCTCTGTCAAAAAGTGTGACGGTTTGAAGTATGACGATGAAACACTAAAAACAAGATTCTCCAGATATATTATTAAAAAAATCTTCCTCCTGGGTACAATTTTGCACATGAGGACAGTGGCACAAGAGAGAATGTGACTTGTTTATTATGGAACTTAGCAGTCAGATGTTTACCCATCCTGCTGGAAGGTCACTTAGGAAACTGCTTTAATTTTATTTATAATAAGTATTTTGATATCGAGCCAAATAAAGACTCACATGATTATGGTTAAAACATTACCTTGATACCTTGATAAAGAAGTGGTTAACAGAAAGGAATCAAGGAACATGGAAATAAAAGTCATTTTCAAGTGAGCAAGCCATAATTTGTTGAATGTCGCAAGGATCTGTCCTGGAAATTATCAGGACCTGAGTGTAATCAAGTTCAAGTTTAGTTGTTATTCAACTGTACATAATACCGTGAAATGAAACAGCTTCCTTCTGGGGCTAAGGTGCAAAACACAGTACCATCAGTCATACGCAGTACAAGGCACACATCACACATACAAGATAGCAGTAAATATATAGTCACACAAAAATAAAGTGATAATATTGTCCCATATCCTGTAGATTGATAGTGCATGGGATGTTGTCAGCAAGAACAAACCCTCAGCAGTCTTCACACACTAAAATAAAGTGCAACTGCAGACAAACACAATCTAGTTTTGTCTTCTATGAGTGAACACTGGAGAGCAGCACTGACGAGAAGGGTCAGCCCCCAACCCAGCACAGATGCCACACAATACTACCTCCGGTGTCTCCTTCCCTTTGTGCTGCAACAGGAGAGCTTGCAGCATGAAGCTCTGGTCTGTGCTACAACTGAGGCCACGCAGCTCCCTCTGCCCTTGGTCTCACCAATGAATCAATAAACTGAACTTGCAGTATTCCATATAACCAATGTCCAACAGGGTTTTCAATCACAAAAAAAAAACATCTAAGACAATCATTTGCACCATTTGTTTAATCTGTATCACTTTTGACACCTTCTTCCCTGGGTGGATGAAGCAGGATATATCATGGTAAGCAACAAGTCTAGCTCCACCACTATCAAACAACTCATTAGTGCAGTAGACAACAGGAATTCTGCAGATGCTGGAAATTCAAGCAACACACATAAACGTCGCTGGTGAACGAGAAGGGTCTCGGCCTGAAACGTCGACTGCACCTCTTCCTAGAGATGCTGCCTGGCCTGCTGCATTCATTAGTGCAGTAGACCTGTAGTACTTGATAATCTTGATAACCAGCATTGTCTTGTAATCATAAAAAGGACAAAGGATGAACAATTACTCTTTTGCTTAGACCTAGAGAGGCCACAGCATCCGAGCCAACTGCTACCTTACTGGAAATGTATTCAGAATAGCCAAAGATTCAAGGCAGGTAGGAAAGCAAGTTCTGGGGAGTACACAATGAAAAGGAATGAGGGCAGGTTAACTCAATTAGCAAGAAAATGGGCAAATGGATCTAGTTTGGTTGGAATTTAATGAAAGGAAGTGGATCCATTTAGGAAGATTAGAAGATACGTTTTAGTGCTGTGAGACCATCCATTGCTAAAGTTCAGAGAGAATACATCCATTCACACAAGAAACACAAACTGAGTGTGCAGGTAATTAAAAAAAAGCAGATGAATGTTTATATCTATTTCAAGAAGTGGCTGTGAGTGGTGGCATCAGTGTAGAAAACAGAAGTCAAACTCTTATTTTTACCTATTCCATCCAGCCAGTACCTAAGAGTTGCTGCTCCTGGCAATAGAAATTTTACCCGTTTTTGAAATGAAGTGATTTATTTCCAAATGAACCTGCTTACTGTGGTGGAATTAGAATCAAAATTCACAGATAGCAGTTCATGGCATTTATACCAGTACTGACATCCTGCTTTAATTGCAAAACTTAGTATGATACATTTATAACTGTGGGCAAAGACAGAGAATTTCAGGGATTTCAATGTTGCTTCTTTATATAAAGAATGGCTGGAATGTGGGATTTGGAAAAGTTGGGGAAATAGAACAGATGCATTAGTGGAAGCTAAATAATCACAGGAGGAGAAAAGGAAGAAAATGATATTTGATTAGACAATGTGAAAAGAGGAAGGAGGGCAGGTACACATAAACATTCACATAATGTTTGGTTAAATGACCTATCTTGGTGCTATTTGTTCTATGTAAATCTATATCAAATGATTGAACCAAGGGTGCTTTGAAATCAATCTATGAAACTACCTTTCTAGTAATACAAATAAACCAATTTACTCAGGGAAAAGTGGCGTTTGGAATTGAACAAGGATGCACAACTTGGATAAATAATAGAATGTTGCAGAGCTCACAGTTTTTAAAATGAGAAGAATGATTTTTAAAAATGGTTAAAAAAAGGACAAGAATATGTGCAGACATAGAAAGGGAAGATGGAGCAAGATTCCTTGCTTAATTACATGCATCTATTTTTGTTCTCATTATGAGATTGTTTTACAAAGTATTGATCTGGTGTATTGCATTTGATGTTTGCAGTGAGGACTCATCCACATTAAAGAAACCAAACAGTTCAGGGGATCACTTTGCAGAGCGCATGTGCTCAGCCCACTGGAGTGATCCTGAATTTCAATTTCCTTACCACTTCGGTTCAACTGCACACTCTGACATTTTGTCTGTGACTTCCTGCACTGTTACAGAGGCCTAACACAAGCTTGATGATCTCATATGGACACTGTACTGCCTGTATGACACAAAGTTGAATTCTCCAATTTTAGATAACTTACTTTATCTTTCTGTATGTATAAGAAATTACCATTTTGCCTACCATCCTTTTTTCTTCTTTTTTTCTTACTCAATCTACGCATTAGCAACACATTATACAAAGCAGTTAACATTATCTTATTTCACCATATCAGAGAACTTCTTCCACTCTCACATCAACCATCCACATCAACCTCCCCCTTTTGTTATGCTGCCTGGATTGATTTGATTTGTCTCTTTTTCAGTTTCGATGAAAGATCCCAGACCTGAAACATTAATTGTTGCCTGAGCTGCTGAGTCAATCATATAGCAAACTGGCCCCTCACCCCACCCAGTCCATGCCAAACTTTTTTTCTGCTTAGTCAATAGGAGTAATGCACGTGAACCATTGACCTCGATACCCCTCCCATCCATGTACTTATCTAAACTTCTCTTAAATGTTGAAATCAAACCCGCATCCACCACTCCCACTGGCAGCTCATTCCACACTCTCACCAGCTCCGAGTGAAGTTCCCCCTCTCACGTTCTCCTTAAACATTCCCCCTTTCACCCTTAGCCATTGACCTTTGGTTCTCATCTCACCCAACCTCAGTGGGAAAAGTCTGCTTGCATTTTCCCTATCTAATTTTGTAAAACTCTCAAATCTCTCCTCATTCTCCTACGCTCTAGGGAATAAAGTCCTAAACCAATTCAAACTTTCCTCATTCATACCTGAGTGTCCCCCCGCCAGTATTTTCTGATTACACTGCTTTAATAAGTGATGACTATTCTTACAACAAACACATGTAGAGAAAAGGAGTAGCTTGATGTTGTTTCCATATTGGCCACAGGAAATTAAACTTTTGAGACACACACACACAGGGAGGAGGAGATCCATTCCTGTGCTGCCTGGCTCAGCACTCTCTCCAGGTGCACTTACTGCTGGTCATGACAGGTATGGCTGATGAACTGACCAGAGGGCACAAGAGGTATTTCATTCTTCCTCCAGTGAATTGTTTAGGGATGAATAAATACTTATGTTAACATCCAGCAGCTCAAACACTAGCATGAATTCCTTGATAGTGTTGCAAACTGATTTTGTGCAGATTTACAGCAATCCGTTGGCTATCGTCATCCAGTGTCATGCCATGCCACATGTTACTCATCATCATGGGCTCCAACTCATAGGGAATGACAGAGCAACTGGACTCAAATATCTGAAAAAGGTAAGCACATGCAGTAACAGCTCTGAAGGGAGGAGATTTTGTTTGTAGCAAGAAGTTGCTCCAAATTACAAAAATTACAAAAGAATACAGGTCAGATGTCAAAGTTCCCACCTATAAATACAATAAACAAGTTTGTACTTGCAACCTATGATGTTTGTTCTATAAGAATTTTTATTATTTTGCTTTACTCTGTGAACAAAGGAGAATAATGTGAGAAATCTCTGACACCATCTTTCATTTTTGGAAAGTCAGAGTATTTGTTTACACTATCCTAACTCATTTTGGAGTGCTAGTTGTGCTGTCATTAATGTTTCCTCCGAAAGGAAAACATTTTGGTGAGAGAAGAGAGAGAGAGAGAAGAGAGAGAGAAGAGAGAGAAGAGAGAGAAGAGAGAGAAGAGAGAGAAGAGAGAGAAGAGAGAGAAGAGAGAGAAGAGAGAGAAGAGAGAGAAGAGAGAGAAGAGAGAGAAGAGAGAGAAGAGAGAGAAGAGAGAGAAGAGAGAGAAGAGAGAGAAGAGAGAGAGAGAGAGAGAGAGAGAGAAGAGAGAGAAGAGAGAGAAGAGAGAGAAGAGAGAGGAGAGAGAGGAGAGAGAGGAGAGAGAGAAGAGAGAGAAGAGAGAGAAGAGAGAGGAGAGAGAGGAGAGAGAGGAGAGAGAAGAGAGAGAAGAGAGAGAAGAGAGAGAAGAGAGAGAGAGAGAGAGAGAGAGAGAGAGAGAGAGAGAGAGAGAGAGAGAGAGAGAGAGAGAGAGAGAGAGAGAGAGAGAGAGAGAGAGAGAAGAGAGAGAGAGAGAGAGAGAGAGAGAGAGAGAGAGAGAGAATATAAATAATGTGGCAGCATATTTTAATTCTGAAGCCACAGTAAATTCATCACATTATCTTTTACAGTCTGAAACTTGCATTACTTTTAAAACAATAACCAGGGCACAAGACTCTTAAGAACAGCTTGCGGCAGCAAAAGCAAGGAGATAGATTCAGTACCTTTGATGCCTGAGGGTAAAATCAAATGGCTTAAGATGTTTTAAGAATATTTTGTGCTATGTCTCTCTTTGAATTATCCATGCTCAATCATTACTACAGTTGTGTTCTTTTCAAATTTTCATAGAATTGTTGTGGTACAGAAGGAGGCCATTAGCCAACCAAATCCATATTGGCTTCTTGTACAAAAATCCACCCAGACCCATTTGCAAACAACTTCTTCCCACTCTATAAACAACTTTACCTCATGCCTATCGAATTTCCTTTCTGAAAGCCCTGATTGACTGTACTCCCACCATCCTAACTGGGAGCAAGTTCCTGATCATAAGCACTTTCTGCACGCAAAAAAATTCCCCCATTTCTTTCACCCATCGCTTTGAATTTACATTCCCTTGTTTCCGAAGCTTACCTCTAATTAGCTCATATAAATGCAACATTTTCTCGGAACATATATCAAATCTCTCAACCTTCCTTCTTCAAAGATAACTGATGCCAGTTTCTCCTTGCAACTTAGAACCATGGTGGTATTTTTTTCTGTACCCTCAAGAACCTTCACATCCTTCCGAAGTATAGTCACCCAAAGTGAATGCAATACTCGCATTGTGCTCTAACTAGCACTTGATAAAGATTCAATACAACTTCTCTGCTTTAGTATTGCTCTAAATATCAACCTTAAACATCGACTGTTTATTCCTCTCCATAGATGCAGCCTGACCAGCTGAATTTCTCCAGAATTCTGTATGTACTGTTCTGGATTTCTGGATTTCCAGCATCTGAAGAATCTTGCGTGTGTAGATGAATGATCCATATCCTAATGTTTGAAGTTCAAGTCAAACTTTCATGAAGGAAATCTAAAACCCTTTAACAGTTCTAAATAACAACAGACCTGGAAAAGTTGGGATGAAAATATGTGACAATTCCTGTAACTGTTTAAAATTAAGGTGACCTTACTGACACATAATATTTTTTTGCTCTCATGCTGAGAGGATGCTTCCTGTCATGGGAGAGTCCAGAACAAGAGCATAAATTCTCAGAATAAGAATAAAATGAGGAAGAATCTCTTCTCTAAGGGCTCTGAGTCATTGGAACTCTTTGCCACAAACTTGTGGGGACTGATGTGAACATTTTAATTGCTCTGCAACTAGAAACTATTTAATATTCTGTTTATTAAAATAAAGATCAGTGTAATCCTGTGCACCATGTAAGTTTACATGAGCAAAACATTAAAAACATTTAATTATTAAGTATTACTGATAATCCCACCATTTATCAGAACTAACAACATACATCAAAGTTGCTGGTGAACGCAGCAGGCCAAGCAGCATCTATAGGAAGAGGCGCAGTCGAAGGATCTCGGCCTGAAACATCGACTGCGCCTCTTCCTATAGATGCTGCTTGGCCTGCTGCGTTCACCAGCAACTTTGATGTATGTTGCTTGAATATCCAGCATCTGCAGAATTCCTGTTGTTTGCATTTATCAGAACTATTTTTTTTGTTTGCAAGAAGTCAATATATAAATACAAAATAATGTTTAATAATTAGGGGAAATTGTTTGGCTTTTGGAGTTAGCATAAGGGCTACACAATACTAATATATTTCAACAATCTTCCATCAGTTTGCAAATATCACATTACTGGAAAAAGGAAGCATTCCCCAGCATTCAATTACCTCAAAATTTCAATAAATAATAAAATTGAACGCAAAAATTTGTTAACTACAGTACAAGCTCCATAATGTACGGGTTGAAGTGAAAGACTGAAATTACAATATCACCATTCCCTGATGGGCCGAATCTTGCTGCAACTCCAAAGTTCAGTTTTGAGAAAAGGAATGTCCCACATTTGCGTGGGCACAGATCAGTGAAAGATGCCAGCACACGTTTTACTCTGCTCCTTCAGATTTCCATCTGGAATCCAAAAGCAGATCTGAGCCTTGCTGGGAATTGCCAGCATTATGCTAGGAGGAGGAGGAGGAGGTGGTAAATGGGTAAGTTCAATCATTTATTTTAATATTTTGAACTTTATAATTTTAATGTATTTTATTACTTTTGTTTTTTGACTAGTTAATTTGTTTTTATTTATTAACTGGATGTTTAAAGTTTTTAAGTTTATCTGAATAGCTAACAAATTTAAAAGCTATTAAAAAAACCTCTTTGACAGGAGGAAATAAGTTCTAGTTCCAGGCTCGTCTCCTGAGAAAATCTATGAGGGCACTTGTGAATGAGATATGAGGTTGTGCCACATGAGATCTTGCGATGATTCACTGTCCAACACCAAGAAATAAAGATTAAACTTGTTTCGTCCATTGTAACAGGCTAAAATGGATTCGGACAAATCCAGCTCAGTATATTTACTTGCCCCTCCCCCCTAAAATTTGCATACATATAGTGTTTTCACTACCTCTGTAGGTCCCAAAGCAGTTTACAGCCAATAACCTATCACAAATTGTGAAGCAAGAAGCACAGCAGAAAATTTCTACACACCTTGGGTACACAAAAGGCAGTGTAATACTGACCAGTAATTTAGTTTCTATCTTAATGGTGCGGTTTGGGAGATGAATACCAGCACGGGATGGCACTTCTGATGATGAAGTACTCCTTAAAGTAGCACTACAATATCAATGTAGATTTTGTGCTCAAATCCCTGCAGTGGAAATTAAGCTCAGTCTTTTCATTCAGGGTGAGACAATTAGAAATGGAGTTATGGCAAACAAAAATAGTTACATAATGATAATAGCTGCTACATGTACACAGCACTTTGTAAATTGGTAAAAGATGAGCCCCCTATTTTGCTATATTCAATTTCTCTCTCCAAGGAAATAAAATAGGGGTTTACACACTATGTTCCAAATTTGCAATACAATGAAGAACTGTTGACACAGGGAAAACATATCTAGATCCAATCATTGACCAAAGTTTCCACCCGCTTTGCACTCTCAAAATTATTGTCAAATGATAAAACTGTCAGAAATTCAGTTTTATTCACACACATGTAAAGGTGCAGCATGAATATACTGTACTACCTGTACATTTTGTGTCACCTCCTGTATATATCAAACAAAAATCACGCTTTATCAATAACTTAAACAGAAGGCATGCTGGTAAAACCTGGCAGTTAAAAGATTAGTTCGTCATGCTGGTACATAGAAGAGGAAAAATTTCAGAGACCTGGGAGTTACAAAATCAGTTAAAATGATAAATACACCAATAAAGTGACTTCCAACTTCATACTTTAGAATTATTTATTGGATTAAACACCAGGACACAACATAACCTTATGGGTATATTTCCCTGCTCATACATAACCGTCTAAGAAAGGAGTTGCCTATGGTTACACTGAGTTGATACCGGCATGGTAATTCTCAAATTCCCAGAATCAGAATTAATATCAGTAGCATATGTTATCAACTTTGTTGTTTTGCAGCAGCAATACAATGTGATACACAAAAAATATATAATTACAATAAGGTGTCCTGGATGCTGGGGAGGCTCATGATGGAGCTGACTGAGTTTACAACTTTCTGCAGCTTTTTCTAAGCTGGTGCAGTGGCCCCTCTACACAGAGAGAGATGCAACCAGTTAGAAAGTTCTCAATGGTACATCTGTAGAAATTTGCTGAAATCTTTGGTGATTTACCCCCTTAATCTCTTCAAACTCCAAATGAAGTATGGCTGCAGATGTGCCTTCTTTGTAACTGCATCAATATGTTGGGTACAGGACGGATCTTCAGAGATGTTGACACCAAGGAACTTGAAACTGCTCAACAAGGCCTGGTGTGTTCCCTCAACTTCCCCTTCCTTCATTCCTAATCTTACTGACATTGACGGTTCTTGCTGCGACACCACTCAACCAGATGTTCTATTTACTCCCGCGTGCCTCCTTGTCACCATCTGAAGATTGTGCCAACAACAGCTGCATCATTGACAAATTTATAGGTGCCATTTGAGCTGTGCTAGCCACACAGTCATGGGTGTAAAGAGAGTGGAGCATTGGGCTAAGCTTGCATCCCTGACAGTGCTGACTGTCAGCGAGGAGATATTATTGCCAATCTACACTGACTGTGATCATCTGATGAGGAAGTCAATGATCATGTTGTAGTGGGTAGTACAGAAGCCCAGGTTTTGAAGCTTGCTTATTGGTACTGAGGGCATGATGGTGTTGAACACTGAACTGTGATCAATGAACAGCACCCAAATGTAGCTTGGTATTGCTGTTGGCCAGGTGGTCTGAGACCTGTGAGAAGCACGCTCAAATGTAGAACCTTTTTATTATTTCTGTAAAAACCTAATGCGCACCTAGTCATGCACTATTTTGAGCAACTTTGGTTACAGTGCCTGCACATACTGTTCAAGTTAAGAAAAGTAGAGACCCATTTCGGCAATTAAACTAAAAATCAAGCACAAATCACTGACCTCCCACTTCTGTGCTTCTTTGAAGTTATTTCCTCAAGAAAGGGTAATTCATTCTGGGGTAATAAAATTTAAATAAAAACTAAACAAACTATGTTGCTATTTTTCATATATCTTAGCAGATAGTTTGACCAGAGACAACAACACAGCAAAATCCAATTTTCTCATCAGATGGCATACACATAGAGATTTTTAATAAAGTAGTGACTTATGGCAATCAAGAAAAAAAAAAGGAATCATTTTTCTTTTTTGCAAGTCAGGGACAGAATATCCCAGTACTGTACAACCAAATACAAAAAAGGGAACAAGCTTGTGATTCTCCCATTTCCTGTGGCTCAGTGACCCGTGATATGCTCTCAGTGATGGTGCCTTTACCCATCAAACATCAGCCAAGTCTCATTCACAGTGGTCTTCAACTTACAACCAAAATCATGCTTAATTCAGTACAAGGCCAATTGGGATGACTAAGCCACTCACATAGATGACACAATTCACCAGATCTCTCCCTTCCTTGAAAATGAAAGACACTTCACTCAAGTTCTCAAACTAGCAACTTCCTTGGGTTTACTTCCCTGGGTTTAAAAAAAAACTCTCATCAGTTACTGGACACAGAAATAAATCAAGTCCTGAAAAAGTACAGAAAGAATGAAGAACCAATGTCGATAACACAGCACTCCTCAATAAAGGACATTTCATAAGAAAGCAGGAAACTATGGAGAACTGTGGCGAACACCCACGACTATGTGGCTAGGCACAGTTCAAAAGCCATCTATAAATTTGCAAATAATACAACTATTGTTTCAGATGGTGCCAAGGAGTTGTGCAGGAGTTGATAGATCAGCTGGTTCAGTGGTATTGCAACAATAACTTTGCAATCAACATCAGTAAGACCAAGGAATTGATTGTGGACTTCAGAAAGGGGAAATCGAGGGAACAATCCTCATCAAAGGATCAGCAGTGGAAAGCATGAGCAGTTTCAAGTTCCTGGGTGTCAACATCTCTGAAGATCTATCCTGGGCCCAACATATTGATGCAATTACAAAGAAGGCACAATTGTGGCTATGTGTCATTAGGAATTTAAGAGGGAGAAGGGAAACTCGGAAGTGTCAGTATTCCGGTTGAACAAAGGGAACTATGGTGCTATGAGGGAGGAGCTGGCCAAAATTCAATGGAACAATATCCTAGCAGGGATGACAGTGGAACAGCAATGGCAAGTGTTTCTGGGAATAATGCGGAAGGTGAAGGATTGGTTCATTCCAAAGAGGAAGAAAGATCCTAAGGGGAGTAAGGGGAGGCCGTGGCTGACAAGGGAAGTAATGGACAGTATAAACATAAAAGAGAAGTATAACATAGCAAAGACGAGTGGGAAGCCGGAGGATTGGGAAACTTTTAAAGAGCAACAGAAGGTAACTAAAAAGGCAATACGCGGAGAAAAAAATGAGGTACGAAGGTAAACTTGCCAAGAATATAAAGGAGGATAGTAAAAGCTTCTTTAGGTACGTGAAAAGGAAAAAAATATTTAAGACCAAAATTGGGCCCTTGAAGACAGAAACGGGTGAATTTATTATGGGGAACAAGGAAATGGCAGACGAGTTGAACAGATACTTTGGATCTGTCTTCACTAGGGAAGGCACAAACAATCGCCCAGATATAATAGTGGCCAAAGGACCTAGGGTAATGGATGAACTGAAGGAAGTTTATATTAGGCAGGAAATGGTGTTGGATAGACTGTTGGGTCTGAAGGCGGATAAGTCCCCGGGACCTGATGGTCTGCATCCCAGGGTACTTAAGGAGGTGGCTTTAGAAATCGTGGACGCATTGGTAATCATTTTCCAATGTTCTATAGATTCAGGATCAGTTCCTGTGGATTGGAGGGTGGCTAATGTTGTCCCTCTCTTCAAGAAGGGAGGAAGAGAGAAAACAGGGAATTATAGACCGGTTAGCCTGACGTTGGTGGTGGGAAAGATACTGGAGTCAATTATAAAAGATGAAATTACCACACATTTGGATAGTAGTAACAGGATCGGTCTGAGTCAGCATGGGTTTATGAGGGGGAAATCGTGCTTGGCTAATCTTCTGGAATTTTTTGAGGATGTAACTATGAAAATGGACAAGGGAGTGCCAGTGGATGTAGTGTACCTGGACTTTCAGAAAGCCTTTGATAAAGTCCCACATGGGAAATTAGTGGGCAAAATTAGGGCACATGGTATTGGGGGCAGAGTACTGACATGGATTGAAAATTGGCCGGCTGACAGGAAACAAAGAGTAGCGATTAACAGGTCCCTTTCGGAATGGCAGGTGGTGACCAGTGGGGTTTCGCAGGGTTCAGTGCTGGGACCGCAGCTGTTTACAATATGTATTAATGATTTAGATGAGGGAATTAAAAGTAACATTAGCAAATCTGCTGATGACACAAAGCTTGGTGGCAGTGTGAAATGTGAGGCGGATGTTATGAAAATGCAGGGTGACTTGGACAGGCTGGGTAAGTGGGCAGATGCAGTTTAATGTGGATAAATGTGAGGTTATCCACTTTGTTGGTAAGAACAGGAAGGCAGATTATTATCTAAATGGAGCCAAGTTAGGAAAAGGGGAAGTACAACAAGATCTAGGAGTTCTTGTACATCAGTCACCGAAAGCAAACATGCAAGTACAGTAGGCAGTGAAGAAAGCTAATGGCATGCTGACCTTCATATCAAGGGGAATTGAGTACAAGAGCAAAGAGGTCCTTCTACAGTTGTACAGGGCCCTGGTGAGACCACACCTGGAGTACTGTGTGCAGTTTTGGTCTCTAAATTTGAGGAAGGACATTCTTGCTATTGAGGGAGTGCAGTGTAGGTTCACAAGGTTAATTCCCGGGATGGCAGGACTGTCATATGTTGAAAGATTGGAGCAACTGGGCTTGTGTACTCTGGAATTTAGAAGGCTGAGAGGGGATCTTATTGAAACATATAAGATTATTAAGGGATTGGACACGCTGGAGGCAGGAAGCATGTTCCTGCTGATGGGTGAGTCCAAAACCAAAGGCCACAGTTTAAGAATTAGGGGTAGGCCATTTAGAACAGAGTTGAGGAAAAACTTTTTCACCAAGAAAGTGGTGGATATATGGAATGCTCTGCCCCAGAAGGCAGTGGAGGCCAAGTCTCTGGATGCTTTCAAGAAAGAGATGGATAGAGCTCTTAAAGATAGCGGAATCAAAGGTTACGGGGATAAGGCAGGAACTGGATACTGATTGTGGATGATCAGCCATGATCACAGTGAATGGTGGTGCTGGCTCAAAGGGTCAAATGGCCTACTCCTGCACCTTTTGTCTATTGTCTATTGAGACTTAATATATCACCAAAGACTCAATAAATTTCTACAGATGTACCATGGAGAACAGTCTAACTGGTTGCATCACCATCTGGTATGGAGGGGCCACCGCAAAGGATCAGAAACAGCTGCAGAAAGTTGAAAACTCAACCAGTTCCATCATTGGTACTAGCCTTCCCAGCATCGAGGCAATCTTTAAACTGTAAGGATTCAAAAAAAGTAGCAGCCATCATTAAGAACCTCCATCACCCAGGACATGTCTCTTCTCACTCAGAGCTACTATCAAGGTGGTAGAGGAGCCTGAAGAGACACACACAGTTTTAGGAACAGAGTCTTCCCCTCCGCCATCAGATTTCCAAATGGACAATGAACCCCTGTTCAAAACATCACCATTTTTTTCCCTTTCTTTTTGCATTCTTTTTTGCACAATTTATTTAATTTATATGTTTCTTATTGCAATTTTGTAGTTTATTTATTATGTATTGCAATGCACTGCTGCCACAAAGCAACAAATTTCACATCAGTGATATTAAACCTAATTCTGATTCTGTTTCTGAACATGGAAAGGAAACTCATGGGAACAGTCAATCAACAACTAGAAAGGTAGCTTAAAGTCACTGAAGCAATCACTTCACAATTTCTTATAAGTTGGATGACACCAGCTATATAGGAACCTGAATAGACAATAAAACTCATCCATTGCTATTCCGACCTCCCACCCCCCACCCCCCCCAAAAAAAACACTTCACAGAATCAAACTCTTACACACAAGAGGAATAAGACAAGCAACACACATCAAAGTTGCTGGTGAATGCAGCAGGCCAGGCAGCATCTCTAGAAAGAGGTACAGTTGACGTTTCAGGCTGAGACCCTTCGTCAGGACATCTCACTTCTGGCAACCAAGTCAGAGAAGCAGCAGAAACCAATGGAATTCACCAAAAAATGAACTGCAGTGAAAAAAGTGGCTAAAAGAGCTCTTTGCTGAAGTATCTAATACAGGGTACATTCCAAACTTCTGCCATCGGTCCAAGCGGGTGGCCATCACCAAGCCAGAGAAATCCATGCCACTACCGTCCCTTTGCTCTGCACATAATAAGGTCGTAGAATGTCTCGTACTAAATAGACTGAAGAATAGAAGCAACAATGCCCCCCTCAGCAGGCAGATTCTTTCACTGTATATAACTTTTCCAAATAGATCCTCTCAAACTAAGAAGAGATTCCAGGATGGGCTGCAGACAGGAGCCACATTCACTAATGTACACACAATGTGACACACAGGCATGTTGTTGAAACTTTTGCTCAATTTTGTCACAATTTTTCAAGATGTTGATGACATGGTTGTGTCTTGCCAAGCTAAAAACAATACAATATCTGCAAATGCATTTACAGATGAGTAACATTCTCTGGAAGTCTATTGCCTTAAATGGAGATTTTAATTCAATAAACTGAAGATTGGTGTTCCAGCATTCCATTAGAGCATTGTGAAAGAAAGGGGAAACTTAGAGTCATAGAGCTGTAACTTGTAGTCTGGGATGTGGACTACAAGTTACAGCTGGAAACAGAAAAAGCGTGTCAGAAGGAAAATGTCAAGATAATTATGGGGGATTTTAATATGAAAGTGGATTGGGAAAGTCAGGAAGGTACTGGATCTCAGGAGAGGGAGTTTATAGAATGCATACGGGATGGCTTTTTGGAGCAGCTTGTCCATAAGCCCACCAGGGGATTGGCTGTTTTGGATTGGGTGCTGTGTAGTGAACCTGAGGTGATTAAGGAGCTGGTGGTAATGGAACCCCTTGGAAGTAGTGATCATAATATGATTGAGTTTAGTTTCAAATTTGAAAAGGAGAAGCTGATATCAGGTATGCTAGTATGCCAGAGATTTTCAGTGGAACAAAGGAAATTACAGTGGTATGAGACAGGAATTGGTCCAAGTAGATTGGAAAAGTAAGCCAGATGGAGGGATGGTAGAGCAGAATTGGATGAAATTCCTACAAGAAATAAGGAAAGTGCAGGAAAAGTACATTCCAAGAAAAAAGAAAATTATGAATGGAAAATGGCACAAGTGTGGCTAATGAGAGAGGTTAAGGCTAAAATAAAAGCAAAAGAGATGGCGTACAGGAAGCAAAAATTAGTGGGAAAACTGAGGACTGGATGACTTTTAAAAACTTACAGAAGGAAACTAAGAAAGTCATTAGGAAAGAAAAGATGAATTATGAAAGGAAGTTGGCAATTAATATAAAAAAAAGATACTAAGAGTTTTTTTAAATATATGAAGAGTAAAAGAGTGACACAGGTAGACATAGGACCGATTGAAAATGGTGGTAGAGAAATCATAAAGGGTAACAAAGAGATGGCAGAGGAACTAAATAAGTATTTTGCATCAGTCTTCACAGTGGAAGACATTAGCAACATACCTGATAGCCAGAGGTCTCAGGGAATAGAATTAGGTACAGTCAAAATTACTAGAGAGAAAGTGCTTGAGAAGCTAAATGGACTAAGAATAGATAAGTCTCCCGGACCGGATGAGGTGCACCCACGGGTTCTGAAGGAGGTGGCTTTGGAGATTGTGGAGGCATTGAAAATGATCTTGCAGGAATCAATAGACTCTGGCATGGTTCCGGAGGACTGGAAGGTTGCAAATGTAGTTCTGCTGTTTAAGAAAGGAGGGAGGCAGCAAAAAGAAAATTTCAGACCTATTCGTCTGACATCAGTAATTGGAAAGTTATTGGAGTCGATCCTCAAGGACGAGGTTATGAAATACCTTGAGGTGCATGACAAGATAGGCCCAAGCCAGCATGGTTTCATGAAGGGAAGATCCTGCCTCACCAACCTATTGGAATTTTTTGAGGTAATCTCAAATAAGATTGATAAGGGAGAGGCTGTGGATGTTGTGTATTTGGATTTTCAAAAGGCCTTCGATAAGGTGCTGCATAACAGGCTGCTGAATAAGATGACAGCCCATGGAATTACAGGAAAGATATTGGAATGGCTGATAGGCAGAAAGCAAAGGGTGGGAATAAAGGGATCCTATTCTGATTGATTGCCGGTTACTAGTGGTGTTTCGCAGGGGTTAGTGTTGGGGCCGCTTCTTTTTACAGTGTATATCGGTGATTTAGATTATGGATTAAATGGTTTTGTGGCTGAGTTTGCGATGACACCAAGACAGGTAGAGGAGCAGGAAGTGTTGAAGAAACGGAAAGGTTGCAGAGAGACTTGGTCAGTTTAGGAGAGTGGGCAAAGAAATGGCAGATGAGAAATGTACGGTTGTACATTTTGGAAGAAGAAATAAGTCAGGCAGATTATTATTTAGATGGGGAAAAAATTCAAAAATCGGAAGTGCAAAGGGACTTGGGGGTCCTCGTGCAGGATACCCTAAAGGTTAACCACCAAGCTGGATCGGCGGCAAAGAAAGCGAATGCTATGTTGGCATTCATTTCAAGAGGAATCGTGTATAAGAGTAAGGAAGTGTCGATGAGGCTCTATGGGGCACTGGTGAGACCTCATTTGGAATACCGTGTGCAGTTTTGGGCCCCTTATCTTAGAAGGGATGTTCTGATGTTGGAGAGAATCCAGAGAAGAGTTACAAGGATGATTCCTGGAATGCAGGGGCTAACATATGAGGAGCATTTGTTGACTCTTGGACTGTATTCATTAGAGTATAGAGAATGAGAGGGGATCTCATAGAAACATTCTGAATGTTGAAAGGGTTAGACAGAGTATGTGGAAAGGCTGGTTCCCTTTATGGGTGAGTCCAGGACAAGAAGCCACAGTCTTAGAAATAGAGGGTACCCATTTAAAACAGAGATGAGGAGAAATTTTTTTAGCCTGAGGGTTGTGGATTTATGGAATTCGTTGCCACATACAGCTGTGGAGGCCAGATCATTGAGGGTGTTTAAGGAGAAGATTGATAGGTATCTAATTAGTCAGGGTTTCAAAGGATATCGGGAAAAGCCAGAAATTGGAACTAGATGGGAGAATAGTTTAGTTCATGGGTGGAGTGGCGGAGCAGACTCAATGAGGTGAATGGCCTACTTCTGCTCATTTGTCTTGTGATCTTTATCTTGTGAACAACTTCAGCCACACCCTTCATACATTACTCCCATTTAGCTGCATTAGGTCAATTGTCTTCTGTGTCATGAGTGTATCTGCCTACACAACTGCCCCGTGAATTTCTGCACCCATCCACTCAACTAAAATTAAACACAAACATACTTTTGTACTGGTGGTGACAATTTTCTTTCTCTTTCCCATGCAGTGTTGTGAGATAGGGAAAACCTCCTTCTGCTCCAGTTTTGTGGATTCCAACATTTCTATTGAGAACCATGTGGGAATTGCAGACTCTTTCACAGATGGGGCTGGAGGTGCCTGTTGGGTATTTTGGTGTGTAGCTTCTGAAATGGTGGTCTCTTTCTGTTACTACACATAGCTTTCACGATAGATGGCCTCAAAGTTCTCAATACCATCCAAAGCACTGCTTTTCCACTTTGAGCAATTGCGGGCCAATGGCTTCCAAGATTTAGCGTGGATACTGCATTTTCTGAAAGAAGCATTGAGAACATCCTTGAATCTTTAGCTCTCTTAGCCTAATAACCTTCTCTCTTCAGCCACCAGATTCATGCCACCCTATCAGGTAAGATTAGGACATACTCTCTAAGCCCACTGTCAATCAGCACAATTATGGCTGATCTTCTAACTCAATCCCATTTTCCTGGTCCCTCTCCATACTCTGTGGGGAGAGAAATCTGTCTGCCCACAAATCCATCTAACTCCTCCCTAAATGCATTCACAATGTTTTCTCTACAATCTTCAGTGATGGAGAATTTCATAGGATTGCCTACTTATAAGTGAATAAATTTCTCATCCCAGTCTTAAAAGTTTGACTCCATATGCTAATACAGTGGCCTCTCATTGCAGAACTGCCATTCAGGGAAATACCTGCCCTGCATCCAGGCCAGCCATGCAGAAGTTTTTAGATGTTTCAATGAGATCTTCTCTGATTTTTCTAAAATTTAGTGAATTCATGTCGAGCTGACCCAACTCTTCTCAATGATGGTCTGGCAACACAGCAATCACTCTGTGAGTCTTTAATTGACCTCTATGGCAAGCATATCTTTTCTTCACTCCCCCCCCCCCCGTAGCAGGTGGGTTAAAATCAGGAACCAGGTATATATGAATTCTGCAACTAATTAATACAAAAGCAGAACAAAATAATGTTTATTGTGGATGTTTCTTTAAAGATTAACAATTTTAAGAGCAGTATCACAAACCTTGCAAATTTTGAATTTACTGGGAGAATAACCCATTTCTCAATATCCCTTTTTCTACTCCATTATTACTGACAACAACATCAGAGTCATCCAGCAAATCTTACATTATTGCAAAAGTGTGCCATTAACACAAATAACTAACGTACATGCAAAGTTAGGTACACAAAGCTTAATTCTTTAGACAAACCTATCTAAAATTTGTTGGTTTTATGTATGTAGTATGCTGTATGTAGTTCATTTCCTGTACTAAACCAACAACATAGCAGCTGTTGCTGCTATAAAAATAACTACATGTCATTTGTCCAAAACTTAAAATAGTTGGAAGAACTGAGTATAAATTAGTGGCACTTGGAAATTCATTACTAACTTACAGGAACAAACTGAAATTTTAAAAAGGAGTATTCTTGAAATGTATACATAGTTACACCAAAAACTTGAGTTCCAATCACCATATTAAAGAAAAGATGTCATTGCTCTGGAAGAATTTAGTTATGAAGAAAAATTGCAGTCTACCTGAAACACTGCAGATGTATGAAAATATGGGGGGCCTTGACAAAGAAAAAGGAAGTTTTTATTCCCCACAGAAAACAAGGGAAAGTATATCTAAAATAATTAATAGAAGGATTAAAAGAAAGCTGAAGACTTTTTTTTCTCCCATTCAGAGTTGACAGGGTACGGAACTTACAGCCCAAAGGAATGGTAGAGTTAAAAGTCCTCATATATTAGAATGTATTTCAGAGTGTACTTGAATAACAAAGAGCAAATATACAGGACAAGTACTGGAAGGTGGGCTGGGGCTGAATAACACTTTTACAACCATCATGGAAATAGCGGGGGCCACAGATTTTCTATGATTCTGGAAACTAAGCTTCACCACTTTTTATTCTTTCTGGCTGCATTATCCAAGCTGCAATGGGCATTCAATCTTTCCACCCAACCCGGAGTGGACTACCTTTATTTTAACCTGAAGCCATTTCACTTTCCAACAATGCAACAAATGAAAGTATAATATATTGGTTGTATGTTATTTCAATTATTTTTAAAAATGAAATAATGATTTATACTTATTGATTCCAGAATTGACACTTTATGAAAGACTTATGTGTTAAATTGTTTCAAGAGTTGTTAGATGAGAAATGTAATACTAAATTTTTTTAAAAAGACATTAGAAGAGTAACCAAACTTTTAATCAAAATGGTAGGTTTTAGGAATAACAAGAAAGTTGAGGGAGGTTTAGGACAAGAAGGTTAGAGCTTAAGGCAACTGTATGCACAGCCAGACCACGTGAAATTTAAATTTAAAAAAAACTCCTAGGATGGAACAGAACCTACTTTCGTTTTACATTAAGAGTTTAGAACACAGATTTGTCAATGTTGTGGCATTATATCAACAAATGATAAGGAAGATTCGGGCACCATGGTAGCATAGCGGTTAGGGTGATGCTGAGATGTCAGAGTTCAATTCCGGCATGTACCGGAAGGGGTACATTCTCCCCGTGACTGTGTGGGTTTCCTTTAGGTGCTCCGGTTTCCTCCCACAGTCCAAAGATGTACCGGTTATAAAGTTATTTGGACATTGTAAACTGTCCTGCGGTTAGACTAGGGTTAAGCAGGTGGGTTGCTGGGCAGCCTGGCTCATTGGGCCACAAGGAGCTGTTCCACACCTTATCTCTATGTAACTGCACAGCAGGATTTTAAATGGGGAGAGGGCCCTGCCAACTTACTGGGTAAATGCACTACATCATTGTGGAATACAGAACTATAGAATTAAAATTTTTGCTAGTGTATATCTAAGCTGTGTTAAAGCAGACAACACACTTAGTCTCAAATGATGTTGGTAAAAAGGCAGGGGGGAAAGTCAGCTATACTTTCTTGCTCTGTTTGCCATTCGGTCTATTCTTGGAAGTTTCCCTCCAATGGGTATTTTCTGAACATAGAATTAAACTTACCAATGATGATTCCCATTCCCACTGGATGAATTACTACTTGATTCTGGTATAAGAATGCTTATATAAAATGTATGAACACCTTTGTGAAAGGATAAACGGAAGGGGGAATCAGAGGACAAATGGAGAAAAAAAAATCTGAGACTGCTGTAAGCACTTTAGATCTCAAACTGCTAATTACAATTGTAAAAAGCTTCCTAACTAGTAAAAGTGAAAATGTTCATGTAAGGCAAAAGAATGACTGCAATAGGAATTTCTCCTCCACAAGGCACTTTTGAATGATGTAAATATGTCTAAAAAGGCAGAAGTAGTGGAAAGAATAAACGAGTTAATGTTTCAACTGCAAATTCTTCCTTATGATAACCAAAAGGTTTGCATTTAACATTTTAATTCATCCTCTCTCTCTCTCTCTCTAATATTCTCTGTATTTTCTCTTTTCAGCAGTTTTAGCTTTTTTTCTGCTTTCTTTAAAGTACAGACACGTTGAGCAGATTTACTTACAGGTAGGAAATTAGGCGTTAATGACTAATCGATTAATTTTTCAGTATACTGTATATACCGGAGCTTCCCAACCCTGAAGTGCTGGCACAAAACCCATGGATTCCTGAATTGCTATAAAACCCATAAACACTACCTCGCTATTCATATTTTGTACTATCATTGTAATTTATAGGAACAGTTTTTGTCTTGTACTCCACTGCTGCTACTAAACAACAAATTTCACAACATATGTCAATGATTATAAAACCTGATCCTGATGCTGGAAAGATGTGCCCGAACGGTAAACACGTGTCGGCTGCTTCAAAGAAACAAAAAACACAACATTACAAATGGAAATGAGTGCAAGACGCTTACTTTTGCCTTTCTGCGATCAAGTATTAACTTTTATAACCGCACTCTTCATATGTAAACATGGGTGGTAGCACAAAATAGACAGCGAAGGTTGTCCCATTTTACCAGCGCCACAATATGATTTAACGACGACAATGTGTGGAAAAAAAGAACAAAATCATCTTGCATGCCAGACCCTGCAACGTGTGTTTAAGATTGTTTTAAAATAACTTTCTGTTTATAGTCCTCCATTCTACACGTCATGAGAGATGGTGTCGTGAAGGGAAGCTGCTCTTGTAGTTCAAATACTATTGTAATCCACCAAATACCTATCCTTAATATCGTTTCCTTGCCTCACTGCTTCCAGTACAATACACGTTTCGATAAAAGATCATCTTAAGAGGTCTTAGTGATGTGAACAATTAATTGAACCTCAAAAGCAAAGCTCACATACGTGTGTCCTAATTTTCTATTTCGGTCGCCTGCAGCACCCCCCCCCCCCAGCCATCCAATCAACATGTATGATTGGCATGTATCTGACCTTTGCTTTGGATAGGATACCGATCATCTACTAAAACAGCTAATGTTTGTTTCTCATGCACAGTTCACAAGGAAATATGAATCCACTCCTTGGAGTATATGTGACTAATAAGCTCTGCGTTCAATTATGCGATTTGCTTCTGTGTGCGCTCAAAAGCGCTAAACGCAAACCATAACGATCAACAGACCACACAGCATCTTACAAAGAGTAATTGTTGTGATCGATTTCATAGTAAGGATTCTAAAGATTTATTTTCCTGTACTGCTTTTCGGTAACACGGCACCATGTACGTTGAAATGTAATGACCTTTCTGTTTTAATATCGCTGTAGGTTCGCGATCGTATTTGCTTTCAACCTCAGAATGATGCAGAGGGCACGCGTTTTCAAGGCGGTGCTAGTGCTGGTGTTGCATTTTGAATGTAAAATGTGACCGGAACACAAATCCCGAGTTCTTAACGATACCTTTCGTATCGATGAAGATCACGATTTAATCTAGACTGGCACGCATGGTTGCCACGTGATCAAATGTGTACAATATATAAACGCACTGCTGATGCGGACTGCTTTCCCGCTCCCGAGTCGGAGCCATTAGCTGAAGCCATTGTCTGTAAGCAGGCAGTCAAAGCTAAGTAAATATTCAATGAGTCTGAACAACAGTGGCTTCCCTCTTACCCCAATCCTCCTCAAGATGCACCCTGCTTGATCTATATCCACATTCCGCAATTCATTACCAGAAGGACAAATGCATTATTATCATTGGTGATGAAGGATACGATATCAAACTTTTTCGACTCCATTTTTAAGTATGTATAGTTGTGTTCGACAGGCGGAATTCGGGCGACATGGGAAAGCCACTCAATCGTAAGAACGCCAATTCCTTTCAACAACCACGCTCTAACTAGATCTGCGCATTCTGGGTTAAATGCGTGAATGATTAACTACACAAAGAAAGCCTTTTTTAATTAAAATAAACCAACAATTTAACTCAAATCGTACAGATTAGCGATCCATATACCGCAATTATGTACACAACTGAAAAGTGTATTCAGAGAATTCATAGCTAATAATAATCAGCGCCGCAACATTTTAATCATCGTGTTAATCTAAAACGCGCAATTTTTAACCTGATAAACCAGTTGTGTTAATTTAAATGCAAATATTCCCAAATGCTCAGTGAAACCCTACAAGACTGCGGAGCTATATGTCGTCCATTGGAATAATTGTCATGCTGTATTAATCAAAGTGACAAAGTTTAATAAAACTCCTTAAAATTTTGATCTATTTAATGCTCTGAACGGAAGTTAAAATTGCTGTAAATAAGAATTTAGAATCCAATGAGAAATTCACTCCACTAAACTGTACAGCATATAAACAATTTTTACTTATTACTAGACCGATGTGAAAAGTATTAGTTTTAAAAACTCTACCAACTGCAGCAAAAGGAAGTAAATCCTGCGGAGATATATTTTACAATACTTTTTCATTCCAATAGCGTGAAACATACTCGAGCAAATCTTTTAGAAACCCCTGCGTAATCTAAATCATAATGAAACGCATCTTTTAAGATTACACTTCCTTAGTGTTAATGTGTACTGCACAATGTGATGAATTAATTCGGAAACGCTTTTTTTTAATACAACCAACGTACAACTTTAATATGTTTGATACCGCAAGTGTAGGATTCAGTAGGGATCCAAAGCTCCCCTGATGTTTCTTGTGTGACATTCCCCAGTGTGAGACTCACATGACTGCAAGCAAGGATAGCATAGCACAATGTAAAGCTGCAGAAATGTTAACCATTTGGTAACACTGCTTCACCTTCCCTGGAAATTGCGTGTACAGTATTATCACGACCATTATTTGAATTTTAAGTTGCGGGCTGAAATAGCAATAAAGTGATTTGAGAGAATAATTACTGTTGAAGCGGTAAAGTACAATACATACGATCTTGTGATAGATCTGCTCATTTTGATGTTATTTGCATAAAACTACTGGTACGTCGCTACAGCAAAAATGACACCTACAGTTTTTGAAGCGTTCACCAGGAGGATCAATAATTGCTCCGAAAGCATTTTATTCCGAATTGCCTTCGAAAGGTGATATTATAAGTTGAAACAAGGACAGAGGTGATACTACGAACATTTATTTTACGTGGGAGGGAAATATTTAACTAGTATTTGACCATTCGATAATGGTGCTCAATGGTTTTCTGTTTTGTAATGCTTGAGGTTCTGTAGATTAGATTTTCAAACTAAAAAGGTCTAATTCAGTAGCAGAGGTTGAGGATTACCTTCAAAGGTTTAAGATATCATTAAAGGACAAAGAATTTCTCAGCACGGCTTTACACCGCCAATGTAATGACCGTGACAACCCATGTTTGAGATTGGCAGGAACATCCATATAAATGATGGCGCACGTGGCGAGTGGGAGCTAAAGCAAGTTTAAAATGCTAATTTTCCTTTTCATGTGGCCACCAGCATGCCAGCCTCATCGTCACAATATCTGGTGAACAATGAAATATAGAAATGTATTCAGTGTCAACAATGTAAATGTGTATTTTAAAGTTTTCTTTAAATTGCAAAATGTTTGCTCTTAAGGATGTTTTCATTTTGCACTTTATTGTTTTTGTACGTCTTCGTGTGAAAAAGAATGTGCAAAGTTAACAACTGGTGAATGGACGGTTTAAACCGTGTTAACTTTATCACATTGAAAAAGACAACCATCCCAGCATAACACAAAAAATATATATTTCTACAGCACAATATCTGGTAGGTTAGAACTCTGCATGCAAACGTTTCATCCGAAGTATATACTGTATTTGGTGAGAAATAAACTGGATTTAACCCTTTACGATCCATAATCTCATTTTTTAAAAATTCGGAACGTCCTCAAAGATTTTCTTCTGTAGCTGCATAAAATTTCTCCGAGTTTCAGATTCCGAACATTTAAAACACACCTAAATGCTTTGCATATAGCAGTGTTGATAACATACCAAAGAAGCACCGAGTGAACTTTTAACCTCTTTCTTGTAGTGTAAGACAAAGGAACAGAATTACGCCATTCGGCCCATCGAGTGTACTGCGCCGATTTATTTTCACTCTCGAACCAATTCTCACACCTGCTCTACATAACCTTTCGACCTACATTTCAAATATACCCAATGACCTGGGTTCCACAGATTCACCACGCTCTGGCGAAAGAAAGTCATCCTTATTTCTGTTCGAAAGGAGCATCTTTCTATTCTGGGACTTTGCTGCCTGGTCTTAGGCTCTCCCACCGCTGGAACCTCCAGTCCATCTAAGCCTTTCCACATTCAGTAGGTATCAATGAGATCCCCTCTCATTCTTTCTATGCTCCAGCGACTAAAAGCCTCGAGCTATCAAAGGCTCCTCATACATTAACCCTTTCATTTCCAGGATCATACTTGTAAACCTCTCCTGGACTCTCTTCAATGCTAGCAAATCATTTCTTAGATATGGGGCTTAAAACTGTTCACAGTACTCCAAATGGCTTATAAAGCTACAACATTATATTGTTTTTATATTGTAGTTCTCTCAAAATGAATGCTAACTTGACATTTGCCTTCTTTACTACCTACTCAACCTACAAATTAACATTTAGGAAATCCTACACTGGGATTCCCAAGTCCCGTTGCACCTCCAGTTTCTGAATTTGCTTCCTGCTTAGAAAGTAGTCTACTGCTGTATTCCTTCTGCCAAAGTGCATGACAATAAACTTCCCTAAACTATATTCCATCTGTCAATTCTTTGCCCAATCTCCCAATCTGTCCAAATCCTTCTGCAGATTGTCTGCTTCCTCAACACCCTCTGTCCCCTCACCAATCTTTGTATCATCCACAAACTTCTTATTTGAGTAACCACATCCCAAAATAGCATTGTTTTCAGTTCTTTTGTGATGAATTTTACAAAAAAAAAACACTCCAAAAGGAAGTCGAGTAAACTTGGACTAAAACAAATCAATTAAGTCTGTCATGTTATATACAGGTTTGGAGAATAAGAACATACACATAGGAGCTGGTGCAAACCATCTGGCTCTGAGAATCAGTTCCACCATTACATAAAATCATGGAGGGTCTGATCTTGGCCTCCAGAGTAAGGAATTGTATTTAAATAGAAGAGCACATTGATCACTGATAAAGAATATTTGGAATTTTAAAAATCTCAATTAGCACATGAAAAGGAGAAATTTAAAGACAATACAGCTGTTATGAAGAATGCACAAGATGGTTATCAAAAAAGGGTTAATGGCCTATTCAGACTAATAATTACACAAATTAAGTTTTAGTTAAATAGCTTATAACTGGAATGCTGCAGCTACCTTGCCTCCCCTTTATAACTATTTATCGAGTTTATAATATGCTACATATATTTCCCCCCATCCCCAAGGTACTCTTCCTGGGGTACAAATCAATGCATACTAATTGTCCCTACAACAATACCCAAGATGCCATTATTGATGTGCCTTGATAGTAAATATTGACAAGACATTCATGGAAGGTAACTTCACAGCCGAGACTAATCTGTTTTCATCCAGTCTGTCTTTTCCATAGTTGGCCAGTTTTTTTTAAATCAATGTTTTCCTTAGTCTTCATTAAAAATTCAATGAGAAATCTACCCAAGTTAAGAAATTATTTTTCCAAAAAAAAATAGGTGCTTTAATAAATATGTTTGATAACTACTCTGGCCACATTAGCCAATACAGCACCTCAATATGAGATCACACAGGTCTCCATGTTCAGATAGTGACCTGATTAAGAATGGTCATCCATACAGAAAGCCTGTTTTAAGGCATTCTTATCTTCAATTTTAGCAACAACATCCTTGTAGATTTTTTTAAACATTTGACAGATACAAACTACATATGCTATCTTTCAATTTGCTTTCACTAAATTTAACATTGAAAGTTTTGTATCTAGCATCAAGTCATACCTACGTACACAATTTCTTTAATTTGCAGCAAAATTTAAATTATTTGCATCCCAGAACAGTCACAGCCCAGCAACCTTTTGGTCCACAATGCCTCTGCTGGCCATGATGGCAAAATAAACCTATCAATTTGGCCTGCACGTAGTCTATGCCACTCCATTCTCTGCCTGTCAGAATGTCTGTTACATGTTGCTATCATACCTGCTTCCAACACCTCCCTGAGCAGCACATTCCATATCACTCTGTCATTCTGTTAAAAAAAAAGCTACCTTGTAAATCTCTTTTAAACTTTCCCCCTTCAACTTTAAAGCTATGTCCTCTAGTACCTGACATTTCCAGCCTGGGGGAAAATAAGACTCCATGTATGCCTCTCATCTTTTTAAATACTTCCATTAGATCACCCCTCAGCTTCCAACAATCCAAGGGAAACAACCTAATTTGTACAATCTCTCCTTATGGCAACAACCTGATAAACCTCATCTCCATATCCTTCCAGTAAAGTGGCAAACAGAATTGCACACAATACTCCAAAATTTTATTCAGCTGCAAAATGACATGCCAAATTATATACTCAATATTCTGATCAATGAAGGCCAACACACTGTACAACTTCTCTATCAACTTATCAATTTGTATTGCCACTGTCAGGTAGCTATGGGGTTGCACACCAAAATCCCTGTTGTACACCAGTGCCCAAAGGGCCTGTGCCATTTGCTGTATGCTTTTTGCTTACATATGATTTCCCAAAGCACACTTGTCCTGATTAAACTCTACCTGCCATTTCTCCCGTATTTCCAACTGATCTCAATACTGCAGTGTCCTTTCACAACCGCCCTCATTATCAATAACTCTGCCAATTGTGTTGTCTGCAAACTTACAAATCTGCCTACCTGCATTTTCATCCAAATCATTTATATACATCACAAACAACAGAGGTGTCGGCACTGATTCTTTCAGGACACCTTTGGTCACAAATCCCGAATAAGAAAAACACCCCTCCATCATTAACTGATCCCTGCAGGACACCTCTGGTCACAAATCCCCAATAAGAAAAACACCCCTCCATCATTAACTCCTGTCTTCCATGGCCAAGTTGCCAATCTAGCAAGTCACTCTGGATCCGATGTGCCTTAATCTTCTGGGTCAGCCTAACGAGAGACTTCGTTGAATGCTTTAACAATTATAGTTTATCTTTTGATCTTTTTTTTTAAACTTTACAGACAAAAGTCTGATGGCACCAGTGAGTTTCCAAAGAAAAGAACTGAATATATAGACATGAGGAAGTCTGCAAATCCAAAGCAACACACACAAAATGTTGGAGGAGCTCAGCAGGTCAGGCAGCATCTATACTGTTGCTCCTCTGCCCTGAAGGAGGCCTCATATGGGCATAAGATGAAGCCATGGACCAACATGTCAGAACGGGAATGGGAATTGGAATTAAAATGTTTGGCCACCAAGAAGCGCCCCACTTTCCACAGGGATCAGTACCTCCACGATTCCCTTGTCCATTTATCCCTTCTAGCACTTTCCCCAGCAAGCAGCCTAAGTGCTGCACCTGCCCATATACCTTCTATCTCACCCCCATTCAGGGCCCCAGGCAGTCCTTCCAGGTGAAGCAACACTTCACCTGTGAACAACAAACAACAGGAATTCTACAGATGCTGGAAATTCAAGCAACACACATCAAAGTTGCTGGTGAACGCAGCAGGCCAGGCAGCATCTGTAGGAAGAGGTGCAGTCGACGTTTCAGGCCGAGACCCTTTCCCACTTTCTCTATTCCCTAATTTGACCTATTACCTCTTCTCACCTACCTATTACTTCGCCCTGGGCTCCTCCTCCATTCCCTTCTCCTATGGTCCACTCTCCTCTCCAATTAGAGTCCTTATCCTCCTGTCCTCAACCTTTTCCACCTACCTGGCTTTACCTATCACCTTCCAGCTAGCTTCCATCCCCTCCCACCTTTTTACTCTGGCATCTTCCCCCTTCCTTCTCAGTCCTGAAGAAGGGTCTTGGCCTGAAACATCGACTATCTATTCATTTCCATAGATGCTGCCTGTCCTGCAGACTTCCTCCAGCATTTTGTGTGCGTTGCTTTGAATACATAGATCAGGGTATTTCAAGATTGTCTATACAAACCTGTAGTGACACAACTGTGTTAGGTTAAAGGAAAGTTACTTAATTTTGTCAATATTATATACTATTCAGTGTCCTAATGAATTATTTGCTTGCGGCAACTGAATTTCAGATTGATCTTACTATAATTTTCATCACAATAAAATTTGAAGAAAAAATATTGTTAAAATTCAAACAAAATTAAATTTAAATTTTATTTCTTGCCTAGCTTTAACGGGGAAAATATAAACCTTTGCTAAAAATGTTAGTTTCTTGGTACATTAGTTTAGTGACTAGATTAATCACTGATTCTGTTATGTATGCATGAACTTATTTATTGATTTCTTTAATGAAAAATACCTCAAAAATAACTATTTCATACTGTTAAAGGTGGAGCAAATATCCACAATTGTTGAAATCTTGTTAATCACCTTACTAATTATTGAAATTTATTCCATTGGGATTTCTTTAACTAATTAGAAGAACAATACCATCAGTTTTGACATTCCTCACTAATGTTATGTATGTGTCAATGATGCCGTCACTTCTTCTAGACTTTGCTTCAGTTTGTGGCAACCTATTTATTCTGTGATGATGTCCTTCCTGACCCCGAGGAGAGCACCAACCTCATATTCTTTCTTTCACAAAGACTGATACTACCACTTCCATGACACCAACCATTTTACTCCAACTTCAGTACATCTGCCATTGAACTTTCATACATTTTAATGTTTTGATTTAATTAGAATCTTCTGTTGCTAAGCAACACATTTCAGTTAATGATGATCTCAAACAAGATTAAAAAGTCATATTTGTGTCAATGGCCCTCCATAATTCTGCCACCCCTCCAAGAGAAACACATTTTTCTTCCTCTGGCAAAACTATCTGTATCTTTGACTCCAATCTTCTCTCCCATTTTACTGTCAGTATCTATGCCTTCAGTTATCAAGGCTCTGCATTTGGGAATTCCCTCCCTAAAATAGTATCTCTCTGCTTCCAGATCCTTTTTTAAGATGAAGAAATTATGAGAATTTCTTTTCCATTGCTGTCATATGGTTCTCAACCACAATGCCTCCCATTCTTCTATGCAGCATGACCATTGCAACCAGAAAACCCTATAAAATATCTTATGGTTAGAGTGAAGTGACAACTGAATTGATTTCATCGTTAATATTTAAAATGTTGTTACTTTTGAAGGAACTGCAAATGTACATGTACATAGCTTTACAGTAAGGCTTTAAAGCAAATAATCCACAAAAAATCAGATCAAACCTTTGAAAATCTGCATTTTACTCATGGTAGCCACATTATAAAGTCTTGTCAATCTAAAAAGTGGATAAGGAACTCGGAATAAACATACCAGCAAGTCATTTTGATCAAGGAAGTATGTTGAACACTCAGAAACATAGTTAAGTGCAAATACAAGCGATGACAAAGTTCGAGGAATCCCTTACAACTACGTTCAGTTAGTCCAATCTTTGTAAGTTTTATCAGTAACTCTCTACGATAATTTATTTTGGTTTTTCAGAGCATATTGGCTAAATTAAATAGAAGCAAGCCTCACCTTCTTCACACCTCCCATTGACTGAGAATCTGTCATTTTAAAATTCTCGGATCGTCCTTTGCCAATTTCTGAATCCACAAACCTGGAAAAGTGGATATCAAGGATTTAAAATATGCAATTAACAGTCAATAAATAGTTAATGAAAAATAATTCGAAAAGGGTTCACGAAACATTCTTATGTCCAAAGAAATGCATTTATTTACAAACGTCAAATAAGTGATTGTTATATAATAGTAGAATTTTAAAAGTATTTTGTGCCACATTTACTTTATGTGATTGTATCTAACTTGGGAAACAGTTCCTTAAACGAACCAGCAGATGAACTGGGTGCGGGGGGGGGGGTAGAAAATGTCAACGGAAATTAAACTTACTTAGTATCGGGCTTGTCGCGATCCTTCTTGCCGCTGATGCACTCTCCGGGCGCTGAACGAAAATCGCCATACGTTTCCTTCCAAATGCGTTTCTCTTTGGTTTTCGCCATGATTTTTATAAGATAAACGCAACTAAAAGCCCATTAGCGTTCTTCATGCGACCCAAAGACTTTTCTGATTCATGTCTCTTCAACTTAAAAGAGGGGATAACCCCCTTCCACCCCGAGTAAATGTTTCAAAACAGTGCCAGCCTCTACGTCGACATCAACAGCATGATGATGCTGATGAATCTCCTTGGCTCCCACTCCTAAGGAGAGATAGATCGAGGTTGGATTGGGATGTTTGAAGCGCTAGATTCTCCCCCCCCCCCCCAATCACTAGGGACGAGACTGCTCCTACAACAAATCTTCCAGCAACTTCAGTCGCTTCATTCTGCCTAAAGGCAGCGGAGGTTCATTGCAAAGCCTTTTTAATTACGCATTGACGGCGCCGTAAGATGAAAAAAATAAGACAGGCGACAGCTTCCCAGCTTGTTAGTATTTTGAAGTGTAGTAGTTACAAAGCATTAAAATTTATACCGGTTGTGCCCAAGGGTTCCGACCCGAGTCACCAGTTTCCCTCAGCCCAAGTCCGGTTTGGTGCTCGTATTCAGCTCGGTCAAGATTTCCCCTTCCCTTGGGTTCTTTTAGAGTTGGATTTTCAAGTCGTTCTCCCGTTTTCTTTTACTTGTTTAAAGTTGTAGCTGATTCTCATCTTTTAATAAGAAAACACAACAGTAAAATGAACGAGGTAAATTCCACGAGTCCGGCAGCAGCGCTTTGCCGCTACTTGCTGCGGCCGCCGACCAGCCCGTTTCGCTGGCCCGGTTCAGCGGGCACCACCCGGGAAGTTTCGCTGCGCCGAGCCGAGAGGAACTGAGCCAAGCGAGCCTGACGTCACACCTCATCAAACGGCACAAAGCTCCCAGGGATAATTACGGAAATCTCAAATGCGAGCTTGTGTTGGCCGGGGTGGCGGGAGAGAGAGAGAGAGGGGGGAATTCTTGGTTTCGTTCTTTGTTTATTCCGTGCTGGAATCTATTTATTTATTTATTTATTTATTTATTCTGTCGTTGGTGCAGGTTTTACACCGCCGCTCCACACGCCATCTCCGGAGTCGCGAGCCTCCGAACCATTCTCGCTGATCGCGAGCAAAACGATCTCGAGCTCCACAATTGGCCACGCGCCAAGGAAGGAAGCGAGGGACGCCAATGCCATTCCTGATTGGCTTAAATTCGGACCTACCCTCCCTCCTCTCGGTTTTGAATGGCTCCTTCAGTCGTCGATTAAATTATCTGTCCTTCCCTTCTGCGCTTTCTTTTTCTTCGAATTGGTTTAATTGCTGTCAATCATAGGCCAATTCTGATCACGAGCCAGTGTATGATGCGACGCTGGAAAGATCACCAGCCTGAAGAAGAGGCGCCTTTCCTCCCATCACCACCATTCTCCGTCTCTTTCGTACGTCCTGTCCAGAAGGCAGTGCGGTGGTAAGATGGCGCTCGGCTCTGTGGCTTTCGGAGGTGGTGCCGGGCTTTCCCAGCTGTTCCTCATCGCTATAGCCCTTACTACGGGTAAGAATATTGAACGGTCACCTTTTTTTTTGCCAAATCCCTTTACCTGTTAAGACTTTGGTAATCATCCTTTCATTTGAGAATAGTTGTCTTCAATTATCTGCATAATATGTTCAGTAATTAGATAAACCACGGGAAGATTACTATGTGGAAAAGCATTCTTGTACACTCATGCATTTGTAGGTTTGTAGGATTAAATTCAAGAGTTATATTAGTGATTTCAAAATTTCGGTCGAGAATGTGATTGCTTAAGAGATGGAAAAATCATGTGATTTGAAAAAAATTTCAGTTCCTTCTTATATACTAGATTAAACTGGATTTTTTAAACTGCAGTGTTATTCAACTGAAAAATATAGTGGTTGTGAGGGGACAAGTGACTCCTGTGGTTTTCGTTTCGTTTAGAAGGTATCAAGAACCAAATGGGAGTGAAGTTTAAACAATATTCGTAAATTAATGTACTGTTAAATTTAGACGACTAAAAGTAGATGTATTCACTAGATTTGATTTCAACAGAGAAAATGGGAAGTTCAGTGGTGTCTTTTAAAATTCCCAAGATTAAAGGTGCTGATGGCTGATGTAAGAATGCAGGTTAAGAAAGGAAGAGGAGACAAAACTGGAACCATTTGGATTTTAGAGACACTTGGGAAGTCATTATGTTCTAGTCCGCAAAGTAGACAAGAAAATCTGTCATCTTTGCCTGAAGGACTTTAGTGAGCCAATAGGTATTTGTAGCAATGTAATTTTGATAGCTAAAATTATAGTTTAAATTCTAATTTATTAAATCACTTTAAATTTTCTGGCTGCTGGCATCATCATTGTTATCTGCCATGTCTCTGGGTGCTGTAGTAGAATTTAAATATCAGTAGTCCCTGCCTCTGAATGCTAGCCCAGTAGCAAGATCATTATTCTACCATATCACTTGTGACTACATTTCAAAAGTAGTTAATTGGGCATACGATGCATTGAGGCTCTGAAGATTTGTTTCATAACTAAGTTAAAATTTTATTTGTCACAAAATGCTGGTTTTAACTTGTTTTCACTTGCTGGAATATGCTGTATGTTATGGCAATAATCCAATTTAAAAGTCACCTTGATAGTTTCTACTTTTGCATCTTTAATAACTGGGTGAAATATAATAAATTTAAAAATGCATTCATTTTGAATTAACCATTACTTTCGGTAGTTTTTGCATGATTATAGTTAAAATATAAACTTTGTCTCAGGGAGTAATAGTATCTGCAGCTATGAACATTTATGGTTTCATATTGGTACATTTTGTATTCTAGTGCATTACAGGATTGGTTAAGCATGGAGAATTTGAGATTTAATTAAGATTCTATTTGAAAAACTAATTGTCAGTGAGTTGATGTATTCTACTTTTGAAATCTAGTTACAAACAGTTGAGGTCACTGTAGATTTGTTTGCAGTGCAATCTAATCTGATCAATGTGGACTAAGAAACCTCACTTCAGATTTGTTAGATTCAAAAATTCCCTGCATTGTCTCATACAGTTGTAAAATCCACAAAAATACTGAAATTTCAGCCTTTTAAGAGTACAGTATTATTCCAGTACTGTTTCTGTTCTATTCAAATAGTGTATCCAGCTTATTGGACTATATGAAAGTTGTTCTTTTTCTCAACATGGATGAAATGAAATGGCATACCTTTGTAAATTCTGACAATATACCAGCTATATTCAATGGTAATGGACAGCATTGGTGTCAGTAGTCAATCTTAATAAATGTATATTTTACATCAGCTTTTCATACCAGCAATTACAATAGTCGCTCTTCCATAACTCTTGTTTTAGTTAAAAATGGTTACCAATTGGCACATGAAATCGCAGAAAAGATAAATGAATGTATGATCAGGTTTTTTTTTGTAATCGATGCAGCAGAGAGGGCCTCAAGATGGCTATGGCTCAAAAGAGGGGAGCCATGGAGTCATAAGTAGCTGGCCATCTGGACACAAGCTGGGGTCTCATCAGCCCCGCCTGAGTCACCTGGAGGAGGTTGTATGATGTTGAAAGACCCGAAACACCGGATGATTCCAGGAACATCACTGAAGATGTGTCCAGAAGCATCAGTAGATGTGTGTACACAGCTCTTTCTATATCACTTTGAAACAGAATTCACCAGGCACTGGACTGTTCATACAGAATACCAGAAAGATCCTGGCCCTCTGTTTAAAATAGTATTTCATGCCCTGGTTCTTAAGGTTGTCATTACTGGGGGGAAAGTGGGGATCAGCTCCTGTGGCCTATTAAATGCTCCCAATGGCGTGTGTCTCAAAAAGTCACTGGCAATTGTTCAGCTTCTGGCCTCCACATGTGGCTTAGCTACGAAGCCTGGCGGAACCATTTCTACTGATGGGAGAAGGAGCAAAGGTGGGTTACTGGCTGGTGCCTTAAAACCAGATGCTTCTGGAGCTTGTCATGGTTGGAGGCTCATTTAGGAGAAGGAAAACTCTGATCTCAAATCTCTGCTGCCTTGTAGCTATAACCACTCATGGGGCAGGCTTCAGGAGTTACCCCTGAGGAGAAAGCAGGAGTTGACTGGCAATTCCTGCGATGCCCCTTGTGCCAAACCATATCTGCATCTTTTTTTCCTTTGGATTCATCAGCTGCGGGAAGAGGGTGAGCCTGGTGCATGGGCAACAACTTGGTCTCCATATTGTATTGTCCTGGCTTGTGTATTATGTAGACAGCTATAATGGAATGCTCACAGTTAGTTATGACCAATGGAGGGCCCAGCTGGTCATGATTTGCAGATTGGATAACAATGCCATGAAACCTAACTACTGTCTATCAGTATTGCATATATAATCAAACCTATTATTTGAGAGAAGGTGTTTCCACATGAGCTACTTTGCTTCACAGAAAGTGAAGCAAAATACTTTGGGAAGTGACACAAGGCCAGTCAAAAATTGGCTTTTTCTTGAAGCTTTTACATGCATTACCAGCTGCATGTAAAAGTGACATGGCTGCACAGCTTAGATCCGATATGTTGGTTGCAAGATCACTTGGCTCTGTCCACTGAGTGCTTTTTAGTATGAATGTAGTTCTGATTTGTTTTTACCATTACTTTTCCTCCTTGAATGTTTAATTCTGGATCCAGATTCACAAGAGGTGTTTTGTTTATCATGCAGAAGACTGCAAGGTAAGTACCATGAGGTCAAAATCATAAAGTCATCCCACCTGCCTTGCCAGACATCCACCCACTCAAGCAGCAGACATAATAGAAAGAAAGGGATCTACTGTTGTTTTTTTTTGACATTCTTCCCAGCTCATGGCCAGAGATAATAATAAAGTTGACCCAATTGGTTTGTAGATTAAGATCAATTAACTTTGCCCTAATTGGGAACTGAAACTGGAGATTCACTATCATGAGAAAATCTGCAGATGCTGGAGATCCAAAGCAACACAGAGAATGCTGGAGGAGCTCAGCAGGCCAGGAAACATCTTTGGAAAAGAGGAAACCATCAGTATTTCAGGCCAAGACCATTCTTCAGGACTGTAAAGGAAGGGGAGAAGTCAAAGTAAGAAGGTGGGGGAAAGGGAGGAAGAAGTGTAAGGTGGTAGGTGATAGGTGAAACTGGGGGAGGGGTGAAGTAAAGACCTGGGAAGTTGATTGGTGAAAGTAAAAGGGGCTGGAAGAGAGGGAATCTGATAGGAAAGGGTAGAAGACCTTGGAGCAAAGGGAAGGGGCAGGAGTACCAGAAGGATGTGATGGACAGGTAAGGAGATAAGGTGAGAGAGGGAAATGGGAATGTTGAGAGGGGGAGGTGGTTATCATAGGCTGACATGTCAGAATGGGAATGAGAAGTAGAATTGAAATGAAAAGGATGGCCTTCAGGAGATCCCACTTCTGG
The DNA here is from genome assembly GCF_963921235.1 of Mobula hypostoma. Taxonomy (NCBI): domain Eukaryota; kingdom Metazoa; phylum Chordata; class Chondrichthyes; order Myliobatiformes; family Myliobatidae; genus Mobula; species Mobula hypostoma. The sequence goes on along the minus strand of NC_086102.1, from coordinate 49,810,271 downwards.
TGGACGGAGCTTAGGTGCTCAATGAAGCAGTCTCCCAATCTACGTCAGGCGTCAGGTCTCAGCAACATCCAGGAGGCTGCACTGGATACAGTAGATAAACCCAAAAGAGGTGAAATGTTGACACAAGGAAATCTGCAGATGTTGGAATTTCAAGCAACACACATAAAGGTTGCTGGTGAACGCAGCAGGCCAGGCAGCATCTCTAGGAAGAGGTACAGTCGACATTTCGGGCCAAGACCCTTCGTCAGGACTAACTGAAGGAAGAGCTAGAAAGAGATTTGAGAGGGGGAGGGGGAGAGGGAGATCCAAAATGATAGGAGAAGACAAGAGGGGGAGGGGTGGAGCCAAGAGCTGGACAGTTGATTGGCAAAAGGGATATGAGAGGATCATGGGACTGGAGGCCTAGGGAGAAAGAACAGCGGGGGGGGGGACCAGAGGATGGGCAAGGGGTATAGTGAGGGGGACAGGGAGAAAAAGGAGAGAGAAAGAAAAAGAATGTGTGCATATAAATGAATAACAGATGGGGTACGAGGGGGAGGTGGGGCATTAGTGGAAGTTTGAGAAGTCAGTGTTCGTGCCATCGGGTTGGAGGCTACCCAGAGGGAATAAAAGGTGTTGTTCCTCCAACCTGAGTGTGGCTTCATCTTTACAGTAGAGGAGGCCGTGGATAGACATATCAGAATGGGAAGTGGAATTAAAATATAGCCCCTCCCCCTCCCACTTTCAAATCTCTTACTAGCTCTTCTTTCAGTTAGTCCTGAGGAAGGGTCTCTGCCCGAAACATCGACTGTACCTCTTCCTAGAGATGCTGCCTGGCCTGCTGCATTCACCAGCAACTTGGAGGTGAAATGTTGCTTCACCTGGAAGGACTCTTCGGGGCCCTGAATGTTAGTGATGGAGGAGGTGTACGGGCAGATGTGACACTTGTTCTGCTTGCAAAGTGGAGCTTTCTGGTCACTAATGCATATATAGAAACTGGAGCCTTTTGGTCAAGAGCATAGCTCTTGGTCCACATTGATTATGATTTTAAAGACCTCGTGCATTTATTCTGCTCATTTTGTAGCCAAATTATCTCAGTAGAACATTCTTTTTCAGTCTTATCTTCTAAAAGATGATTTCGTATTCTAATTTAATTTGAAAGCTTTCAATGAACTTCTAAAATTCTTTCTCATTTTCTTCTTTGTTCTTTCCCACATCTATTTTACAGGAGTGTTTAGTGATGAATTCAGCATATTGAGGGCTTCGCAGTCTGTCCACTTCCAAAATGCAGGGCCTCTGCCCGGAGTCCGTATTCCAGATGTTGTGTCTTTGTCGATGGGATTTTCAGTCGAAGAGGTAAATGATACTTTTTGTTTATGTGTTCGTGTGAAATTTGATTTATCTTTACCAAAATGCTAGGAATTAACTATGCTTAGTATGTTAAATTTATGCAATGAAACTAGATTTGTTTTTGACCTATAAATATCTACTCCAAAGAAATCACATTCTAAATTATGATTTAACTCTTAGTACATTCATGAATTGAAGTAGTAATTGGCCCATCAAACATGAAGTAGGAAAGTTACTTATGATTTTTTTTTTCTCTGTATTTCTAATAACTGCATGCTCTTAGGCTATATACCATGGAAGGTTTAAACAAGGTAAATGTGATGAATGACTAGTGCCCTTCACCTTTTGCTATCCACAAAAAATCTGGGCCAGAAATGTGCTCTGCTGAAGCTCTTTTATAGTGACACTGTGCAATATGCACCAAGAGAGAAACCTGGGAAGCTGTAAATTTGATTGCACTGTAAATTAGCATGTTTCTCTCGTGCATATGCTTGCACAAGAGTGAAATTATACAAATGCTGTAAATTCAAACCTGGGGCATAAAATGCTGGAAATACTGAGTGGATGATGTAGCTCCAGGAGAGGGAAATGGCTCTACAAGGAAATTGACCTGAAATATTATCATATCATATTTCTTCACAGATACTGCTTTTCTGTTTTTATTCAGTGATCGGCAGATTTTCATTCTTGGTGGAGCTAATTGTTACTTCGTGGCTCAGAATATTTGAGAAAGCACAAGGCACCCACAAATTAATTTGATAATTTGGTATATGGATGGTCCACGAATTCACCTTTTCCTGACCTTTTTTTTTCCATCCACTGAACATCACACTCTATTCGCAATCAACTACATGGAGCACAGGCTATTTGTGGAATCAAAACATCATACTATTATATATCCAATGTTGAAACAATAGGACAGATCTGTAATCATTGTGAGTATGGAGAATTTGTTGGTATTTCCATGAATCTGGTTGCTCACTGATGTTAGGAAAGTGATGTAAAGCTGACTGGAATTGCTACAGTACATTCAGAAAAACTACACATAGACTGGACCAATGTTCAGAATGTCAGATTCACCGAGCGGATATCTAAAAATAGATTGGTCCAGTAACTTGATACAAGAAAACAGGACCTGACGTTGATTTCATTTGCTCTTTTTAAAAAAAAAGTATTATTACTGTAAATCCACATCATAAGATGTTTGGATCTCATTTCACTGTTTTCATCCTTTCTCCCAATCCATCACAGTAAGCATTTGTTTTCTCAATTATTATCTTTGTCTATTTTTCTTCTGTGGGCAGAGGTGGGGGAGGGATAGGCTATGGGGGGCAGGGTGAAATAGCAAGCAAGCAGTAGTATTAGAAAAGCAAATTAATAAAATGCTAATTCTTTGTGAAGTTCTTGTGTGACTTGAGTCATAGGAAGGCTGGTTATAGTTTTCATTTGTATGGCCATCTTTTGGATTATGCACTGGTTTTTATGCAAATATAGGCACCATGGAACAGTGGGAAGAAAATTAAGATTGTTTCTACTTTAAATGTACAACACTATATGGAAAAAAACAATCTTCAGATTTGTCTGGGTACACCAAAAAAACTACTTTGCTTTTTTTTGGAAAGGATCTTCCATGGTCTGGACTTGCTGTTGGGAGCTTGTTTCACCGGCCACGTGCCAACTTTTTGGTAATTGTGAGGGGCATCGAACGGCTGGTTTTGCCTAAGAGTGGACTTTCGTACATTGTTGAAAATGTAAGTAGTTCTTTCAGAAGTTTGTGTAATGTGTGATGGAGATATTGCTTTGTTATAAATTGAATCCTAGCAGTATACCCATGTTTAACTTCAGAAACTGTTGAACTCAAAACATTGAACGGATCTCAAAATACAAACTTTTAGAAAAGTAACACATGAAAAAAACATAAGTATTATAACTTCTATTGACTGTAAATGTACAATTGTTACTATGATGGATACTTTGAGTACAGTTAACTAATTTGCATTGTGTTTAAATATATCTCACTTTAAATGGGAAAGTCAATTGAATTCTGCTTGTATGCTTCCCAGTTTAGTTAGTGGTTGAGTCTGCTCTAGAATCAAGCAAAGGAAATGTTAGGTTTTGTAAGTTGGCTAAACAAGGCTTACTGCATCTGGATTGGGAGAATTTAATTTCTCATTGCCCTATAATTTCATGTGGCTAAAGAACTTTCTGAAAATTGCACACCATTTCTCTTGTAAGATACTAATCTCCAAAGGGCTTGCACAGATCCTTCAGAGCCATTGAGGTAATTTGTACTCCAATACCCAAAGCACTACCCAACTACGAGTGAAAAATAGTGGTGGTCTCCCTGCTGTTTGTCGCATTGAAAAAAAATCATCAGGGTCCTTGGCCATCTCCCCATGGTTAATGATCTGCTTTTCCGATCACAGATCAATTTTATCCATTCGGACTTGATCTTCACTGCGCAAGTCAGAAAAATGTAGGAAACCACACCAGCCACTATTTGCATGGCCTTTATGATCTCTCTAAAGCCTTAGACTTTTCCTTTGGAGAGACTTTTAAGCAGTGTTGATAAGTATCACTACCTGCAGGAATTTATCTCTATTTTGCATAGACTGTGATGGAAATCAAATCTTAACCAGTGGATCTTCAACATGTCCAGTCTCAGTACAGAATGTAGTTGAACTTTTGTGCCAATATATTTTCCTTGTACTTTGCTCTAATTGTCCTATTGGAATGGAACTTCAGCCTATTTCACCTCCTTTCTATCTCCAAGGTCATCCCAACCTTGACTGAACTGCACCAGATCATCTGATGTTTACGAGTCGATCGGTCTTGCACTTAACATTAATAAAACAAATGACTTCTATTAACCTGCCCCTGCAAACAACACTGCCCTTTGATAAGTAAGGTACACAGTGAGATTCTGGAAAACACAGACGCCTACCTATATTTCATGAAGAGTTTCTGACATTCACCATCATCTTTAGTACACTAGCACAATCTTTGACTGTCTAAGGAAGGGGGTGTTAGATGATTAAGATCTTCAACCTGGCCTTAAGCCTGCTGGGAGTGGTGTTTCTTGCTCTCTTGTAAATAAACCAACAAATGTCCTCTCCAGGCCACATCAACATTTAGGTCCTAATTACACTCAATCAGCTTCATTGACAAAGCAGTGTTGTTTTGTATGTTTGACACCAAACTCCAGAAATAAACATTTTATTCAAAAAAAGTCAAGAAGAGTTTATCAGGTGGATAGGGAAAATATTTAAGGATATCCTCACAACCTTGCCTGAAAAGTGTAACAACACCACTGATTTCAGTGGTTACAAGTTAGTGCAGAAGCATTTGCAATAGTATTGACGGCCCCTCTTTGGTCTTCAATGATGCAGCCTGGTGTAAACGTAAGAATGAACCTCCTGAATTAAACATCCACCTGCTCCACCCGTAGCAGAACCTGCAGATCACCCGTTGAAATTACCGATCAACTTGTACCTACAGAAGTGGAATAGCAGCAAGACATAATTGAAACTGTCTAAGCAAAAAGAGACATTAAGCCATGTCATCCATACTGTCTGGTATGAGAAATCTGTCAAAGCAATTTTTCTTACTAAAATTTATTTGTAGTCATTTGTCTTTTGGCTTACTCCCAACTATTTTTAAAATTGTAAACAATTCTATAACTGTTAAATTGCTTTTCGCTAATTTCTATTTGTTTTGTAGTCCTGGTAGGCCAAATTAATTTAAAGTAATATTCCAAATTTAACATTGGAAGTAAGCTGGTAAAATAATTACAGTAATGTAACTTGAACATGCAGTTATATACTATGTATAATTTTTAAGCAGAGTTATAGGAAGTTAATTAGAGATTGATATGCTGATAAAACTCATTCACTTTTTAAATCGTGCATAATGTAAAGTCAAAAATTACATACGAGGATGCAGCAGAGAAAATTTTCATTTTGTGCTAATGTTTATTGCCTCCAAGTCTCTTTCCATAATCAATTAAAAGCACATCTCTACATTTTCTTACTTTCCAACACCCAACCCTTGTGATCTATCTTGATTACTACAAATTTTAGAAATTTTATGAAAATGGTTGTATTGGAAAGTTTACTGCAATCTATGAACACTGAGACATGCTTTACTGGCTCCCTGATTGAAAATGTAAAATGCATTACAACCACAGTATTGACATGATAGACTGTACACGGAAAACTTAAATTTTTTTTATCAAAGATGATGTTCAAGGTGGGACACAAAGATGCAATATGCTTAATGTCTATATAAGCTATTAAATTTTAATTTGTAGATCTTAATCCAATTATGTCAGACTTTGCCTGAAGTGACATTTTGGTTCCAACTTTTCACGCCATACTGTATAAATTCTGCAACAATTCTACATAGCATCATATTTTAAAAATTATACAATTTGTTGTTTAAAAGTTTAAAAAAAAAATCAAATTAATTCATTTAACACACACAAAATGCTGGTGGAACGCAGCAGGCCAGGCAGTATCTATAGGAAGAGGTACAGTCAACGTTTCAGGGCGAGACCCTTTGTCAGGACTGTACCTCTTCCTATAGATGCTACCTGACCTGCTGCGTTCCACCAGCATTTTGTGTGTGTGTTGCTTGAATTTCCAGCATCTGCAGATTTCCTCGTGTTTGCGAAATTAATGCACTTCTCCATTGCTTTTCCATTGTTCTATTTTATATAGAGCATTATTTTATGATTTGTATTGTTATCTTGCCACCTATAATCATTTCAAATAGTCTCTAAAGTAGTAGCCTTGATCATAAAGTTTTTAAAACTCAATATTTTGATTTAGATTTTATGAAAATGTGTTGGTTTTCCTTGACTGATAATTGAGCTTTAAGATGGTAGCTAAGTCAAACTTTATACACAGTTGGTGGTTTTGTGTGCAATATACGGTTGCAAAGAAACTTCCTGAAGAACTGAACTCTGCCTGTGAAGCCTGTGAAATGGATGTTGATCGTTAAGATGGCGACAGAACATTAACCACATCCAAACTATTTTGAGGCGTGCAGCAGGATAAAGTTAACTGCCAATGCTTCTATATTTGTGGTGTATTAATTTTATAACAACTGCACAAAGAAACTACTCTACAATGATGTTTCTGATGTAGAATTAATGTTTTGTTATGCAGTCCATCTTTGACCAGAGTTTTATTATAATGCAATATTACAAACAATTTGAAGCAAAATTTGTGTTGAATAGTCCAACTATTCTGAGAAACAGGTGGAGAATAAAGGGACTATTTTTGAAACTGGAGCCAGAGATGGCTTTGCTCTACATATGTTTTGATTAAGGATGAATGCAGACACAAGAAAAAGCAGCAAGAAATAGCCAAATGGCTCTTCAAGCCTATCCCACATTCAATATGGTCATTCAAAGACCTGACTCTTGTGCGAGTTGCAATCCTGAATTCTACAAACTTTCTTTCAATAATTTATCTATTTAAATGCTTGCAGCCTTGACAATCCTCTGAGGTATAAAATTCCAAATATTTAGCATCCTTCGTGAGAAGTTCCCCTTGTCCTCACCTACCACCCCACCAGCCTCCGGATCCAGCACGTTATCCTCCGCAACTTCTGCCACCTTCAACAGGACCCCACCACTAAGCACATCTTTCCCTCTCCACTTTCCGCAGGGATCGGTCCCTCCGCGACTCCCTGGTCCACACGTCCCTCCCCATGGATCTCCCACCTGGCACTTATCCCTGTAAGCGCAAGTGCTACACCTGCCCCTACACCTCCTCTCTTGCCACCATTCAGGGCCCCAGTCCTTCCAAGTGAGGCAACACTTCACTTGTGAGCCTGTTGGGGTCATCTATTGCATCCGGTGCTCCTGGTGCGGCCACCTCTACATTGGTGAAACCCGACGCAGATTGGGGGACCGCTTCGTCGAGCACCTCCGCTCCGTCTGCCAAAACAGACAGGATCTCCCAGTAGCCACCCACTTCAACTCTGCTTCCCACTCCCATTCCGATATGTCCATACATGGCCTCCTCTACTGCCATGATGAGGCTAAACTCAGGTTGGAGGAGCAACACCTCATATACTGTCTAGATAGTCTCCAGCCCCTTGGGGTATGAACATAGAATTCTCCAACTTCCGGTAATTCCCTCCCCCTCCCTTCCTCTGTCCCTATGTCACTCTGCCCCCTCCCCCAGCTGCCTACCACCTCCCTCATGGTTCCGCCTCCTTCTACTACTATTTCCCCTATTCTTTCTTTTCCTTTCCTGCCTATCACCTCCCTGCCTCCCCTCCCCCATCCCTTTATCTTTCCCCTTACTGGTTTTTCACTTGGAACCTACCAGCTTTCTCCTTCCCACCCTCCCCCCATCTTCTTTATAGGGCCTCTGCCCTTCCTTCTACAGTCCTGACGAAGGTTTCCGGCCTGAAGCGTTGACCAATCTTTTCCATGGATGCTGCCCGACCTGCTGAGTTCCTCCAGTGTGTTGTGAGTGTTAGTGAGAAGTTAGTTTCGTTCCCCTTGAGGAACAGAGAAGTTCCTCGTTTTATAACTTTGCCCTGATTCATGACTCTGCAAATGTGAAAATACCTCAACATCTGCCGTGTTGTGTCTCCTTAAAATCTTGTCTTTCTGAAGATCACTCTTTGATCTTCTGAACTCCAAAAAAAAATGACTTGACTTTGTGATAAGCCACCCCAGTGATTTTTGGAAATTCACAAAGTGACTGCCCTTGGGACAGCCTCTAGCATTAGTATGCACTTTTTAAAATAAGGGGACCTAAACTGTATACAGTATTTCAGATAAGACCTCAGTAATACTTCCTGTGATGACCTCTATTTTCCAAAGAGGTATCTGATTTACATAGTCTATCCAGCCATTTAGGTGTCCTTGTAGATTTGGATACCTTGTATTCTGCCCCTCTTTCAAATCATTGAGGGCCTAAAACAGGGGTCCCCAACCTTTTTTGCACCGTGGACCGGTTTAATATTGACAATATTCTTGCGGACGGGCTGAAGGGGGGGTGGAGGGGGTGTTCAAGTAGGGTTGCCAACTTTCTCACTCCCAAATAAGGGACAAAAGTTGCAGTCACATACAGGACACTTCTGTTTACCCCGAGAAAGACTACCATGACCATGAAGCCTTGCACAGGCACCTGTGTGCACATGCGTGACGTGCACATACATGAGGTGCGCATGCGTGTATGTGCCGATTTTCTTCCCCCCCCCCCCCCCCACAAATCAATTTTGGCTTAATCTTCCCAATTCTGTTAAGTGAAACTACACTGTACATCCATTATTTCTACTTTATATAGGCTGTGTATTTATCATATTATTCCTGCTTTTACTATATGTTAGTGTTATTTTAGGTTTTATGTGTTATTTGCTATGATTTGGAAGGTTATTACAAGTTCAACAGTGCGTGACAATGAGGAATGAGGAAAGGTGCAGCTGACTGGTATCATTTCATATCGCCAAATCATATTTTTTCTTCGCGGCCCAGTAGCACATGCTTTGCGGCCTGGTTGTTGGGGACCACTGGCCTAAAACAGTCTGCCATTGCCCATCTATTCATCTTGGCCTATTTTCCTTTCATGGAAACATTTGGGCCATCTTTTTTGATTATGAACTCCAGCATCTTGCTAATAATAAACTAACTAGTCTTTGGTTTCTCTGTGAAGAAGGGTATCACATTTGTGGTCACATTTGTGGATGTAGTTTTGAAAAGCTTTAGTGAATGCCTCTATGATCTTTGCAGCAACTTCTTTTAGACAAGCCAATACTGTATGTTCTGACAATTTGGCTGCCTCGGTGTCATTTTGTCCAATAAACTATCATTTATGGATTGTTACAGGTTATAACATGCTTGTATAAACAGGCACTTTTTGGGATTTTTGCAGTGTCCACCACTATGAGAACTAATGTAAATTACAGGTTAAAATTAAATTATTTGCCATTTCACTGTTATATATTTAACATTCTTGTTTGACAGGGGCCCCTCACTTACTTGACTAACATCATTCTTTCTATTTTAAGACCATAAAATATCAGAGCAGAATTAGGCCATTTGGTCCATCAAGTCTGCTCCTCATCTCTGTTCTAAAAGGACACCCCTCTATTCTGAGGCTGTCTCTTCTGCTCTTCGACTCTCTCATCATAGGAATCATCTTTCCACATCCACTTTCTCAAGGCCTTTCACTGTTGATAGGTTTCAATGAAGTCACCCCTGATTCATCTGTATTCCAATGAATACAGGCCCAGAGCCATCAAATGCTCTTCATATGACAAGCCATTCAATCCTGGAATCATTTTTCTGAACTTCCTTTGAATCCTTTCCAGTTTCAGCACATTCTTTCTCAGATAAGGAGCCCAAAACTGCTTGCAATACTCCAAGTGAGGCCTCACCAGTCCTTTATAAAGCCTCAACATTACATCCTTGCCCTTGTACTTTAGTCCTCTTGAAATGTATGCTAACATTGCATTTGCCTTATACTTAAATGTTGCTGGCGAACGCAGCAGGCCAGGCAGCATCTATAGGAAGAGGTACAATCCGACTTTCAAATCTCTTACCAGCTCTTCTTTCAGTTAGTCCTGACGAAGGATCTCGGCCCAAAACGTTGACTGTACCTCTTCCTATAGATGCTGCCTGGCCTGCTGCGTTCACCAGCAACTTTTATGTGTGTTGCTTGAAATTCCAGCATCTGCAGATTTCCTCGTGATTGCATTTGCCTTCCTGACCACAGATTCTACCTGCAAATTAACCTTGAGGAAATCCTGCACAAGGATACACAAGTACCTTTGCACCTCATATTTTTTCTATTTTTTATTTAGAAAATAGTTACCGCTTTCATTTCTTCTATCAAAGTGCATGACCATACAGTTCCTGACACTGTATTCCATCTACCACTTCTTTGCCCATTCTGCTCATCTAAGTTCTTCTGTAGCTTCCCCATTTCCTCAGAACTACCTGCACCTCCACCTATCTTTGTATCATTTGCAAACTTTGCAAGAAAGCCATTAATTCCATCATCCAAATTATTGACATATAGCTTAAAAAGAATCAATCCCAACACAGACCCCTGTGGAACACCACTAGTCATCAGCAGCGAACCAGAAAAGGCTCCCTTTATTCCTGCTCTTTGCCTCCTGCCAATCAGCCACTGCTTTATCCATGCTGGAACCTTTCCTGTAATACCATGGGCTTGTAGCTTCTTAAGCAGCCTTGTGTGGCACCTTGTCAAAGGCCTTCTGAAAATCCAGGTGTACACAATCATCTGATTCTCCTTTGTCTGTCCTGCTTTTTATTTCTTCAAGGAGTTCCAACAGATTTGTCAGGCAAATTTTCCCTTGAGGAAAACATGCTGACTACGGCCTATTTTATCATGTGCATCCAAGTACCCTGAGACTTCATCTTTGATAATCGACTCCAGCATCTTCCCAACCACTGAGGTCAGACTAACTAGCTGATAATTCCCTTTCTTTTGCCTCTCTTCCCTCTTGAAAAGTGGAATGACATTTGCAATTTTCCAATCTTCTGGAACGATTCCAGAATCTAGTGATTCTTGGAAGATCATTACTAATTCCTCTGGAATCTCTTCAGCCACCTCTTTCTGAACTCTGGGGTGTATACCATCTTGTCCAAGTGACTTATCAACGTTCAGACCTTTCGATTTCCCAAGAACCTTCTGTCTCGTTATGGTAACTTCACACACTTCATAACCCCTGACACCTGGAACTTCCACCATCCTCGTGTCTTCCACAGTGAAGACTGATGCAGAATACTTATTCAGTTCATCCACCATTACTACCTCGCTGGCATCATTTTCCAGCGGTCTGATATCCACTCTCAGCTCTCTTTTACACTTTATGTATCTGAAGAAACTTTTGGTATCCTTTTTAATATTATTGGCTAGATTTCATATTCCATCCTTACCTTAATGACTTTTTAGTTGCCTTCTGTTGGTTTTTGAAAGCTTCCCAATCCTCTAATTTCCCATTAATTTTTGCTCTATTACATGCCCCATTTTTTTTTGGCTTTTCTGTAGCTTTGACTTGTTAGCCAATATTCTTGTGGGCCGGGGGGTGGGGTGGGGGTGGTGCCGGTGTTTAAGCAGGGTTAAACTCACCTCAACACGTCTTTTACAGTTAGGGTTGCTAACTTTCTCACTCCTACATAAGGGACAAAATTAGCAGTCAAGTCCTGGGACACTTGTGTTTGCCCCAGGAAAGACTACCATGACCGTGAAGCCTTGCGCGGGCACCTGTGTGCGCATGCATGACGTGTGCAAGTGCGTAGCAAGTGCGTATGTGCCGATTTTTTTTTTCCACCCACAAATCGGTTTTGGCTTAATCTTCCGGACTATACTGTACATGCATTATTTCTACTTTATATAGGCTGTGTATTTATCATATCATTCCTGCTTTTACAATATGTTAGTGTTATTTTTCGGTTTTATGTGTTACTTGGTATGATTTGGTAGGTTATTTTTTGGGTCTTGGAACACTCAAAAAATTTTCCCCATATAAATTAATAGTAATTGCTTCTTCACTTTACGCCATTTCAGCACGAAAGGTTTCATAGGAACGCTGTACCTTAGCGGGGGAAATACGGGACAAGGGCGGTCCCGTATGGGACAAACCAATTTAGCCTAATATACGGGATGTTCTGGCAAATATGGGACAGTTGGCAACCCGATGTTCAAGTTCAACAGCGCGTGACAGGGAATGAGGGAAGGTGCAGCTGACTCGTATCATTCCCTCGCAGCCCGGTAGCACATGCTTTGTGGCCTGGTGGTTGGGGACTGCTGCTTTAGAATACACCTTCCTCTTTGGAATGTACATGTACTGTGCCTTCTAAGTTGCTTCCAGAAATTCCAGCCATTGCTTCTCTGTTGTCATCTTTGCCAGTGTTCTTTCCCAATCAATTCTGGCCAACTCCTCTCTTGTGCCTCTTAATTCCCTTGATTCCACTGTAATACTTGTACATCTGACTTTAGCTTCTCGTTCTCAAATTTCAGGGTTCTTTTACATTAAGTTCTCTCATCAAATCCGGTTCATTGCACAATACACAATCCAGAATAGCTGATGCCCTAGTGGATTCAACTATGAGCTGCTCTAAAAAGCCATCTTGTAAGTATTCTAGAAATTCCCCCTCTTGGAATCCAGCACCAACCTGATTTTTCCCAATCTGCCTGCATATTGAAATTGCCCTTTTGGCGTGCATTTTGTACCTCCCTGTTTTAATTTGTGGACCACATCCTTACGACTGTTTAGGGGTCTGTATATACAGTTGTAAGAAAAAGTTTGTAAACCCTTTGCAATTACCTAGTTTTCTGCATTAATTACTCATAAAATGTGTTCTGATTTTCATCTATGTCACAATATTACACAAACACAATCTGCCTAAACTAATAACACACACAATTGTACTTCTCATCAATACTGAGTATACCAATGAAGCAATCACAGTCCAGTTTTGGTTTTAAGAAAGTGTGTGAACCTCTGGGGTAATTTAGAGTCAGGTGTTCTATTCAATGAGATGAGATTGGAGGTGTGGATTGTAGACATGTCCTGCCCTATAAAAGACACACGCAATCAGGGTACTGACAGAGCCTGCTCTTCTGAAGAAAGATCTGTTTCTGTACCATGCCTCAATCACAACAACTTTCCAAGAACCTGAGAAGAATTGTAGAGATGCAAGAAGCTAGAAAAGGCTACAAAAGCATTTTTAAGGCCTGAGTGTCCATCAGTCCACAGTAAGAGAAACTGTGTACAAAAGGAGGAAATTCAGTACTGTTGCTACTCTCCCAAGAATGGGCATCCTGCAAAGATTACACTAAGAGCACAACGTGCAGTGCTGAAGGAGGTGAAAAAGAAGCCATGGGTAACAGCAAAAGACCTACAGAAATTTATAAAACTTGTTAAAGTCTCTGTTCATGGGTCCACTATCAGAAAAACACTGAACAAGAATGGTGTTCATGAAAGGACTTTGCTCTCCAAAAAAAAATTGCTGCAGATCTCAAGTTTGCAAAAGACCAGCTGGATATTCCACAACACTTCTGAGGCAATGTTATGTGGACAGATGAGACAAGAGTTGAACTTCAGCAGAAATGCACACCGCTATCTTTGGAGTAAAAAGGGCACTGAGCGCCAACACCAAAACCTCATCCTGACTGTGGAGCATGGTGGAAGGAGCATCATGGTTTGGGACTGCTTTGCTGCTTCAGGGTCTGGACAGTTTGCAATCGTTGAGGGAACAATTAATTCAAAATTGTGTCAAGACATTTTATAAGAGAATGTTAGGGTAGCAGACTGTCACCTGAAACCATTTGAAGTTTGATGATGCAAAAAGACAACGATTCAAAATATGAGTAAATCAACAACAGAATGGGTTAAAAAGAAGAAAATTCGCATTTTGGAATGGCCAAGTCAGAGTCCAGACCTTAATCCAATTGAGAAGCTGTAGCATGACCTGAGGAGAGCTGTTCATGCACGTATCCCTGAAATATGAATTGAAACAGTTTTGTATGGAGGACTGGTCTAAAATTCCCCCTCACCATTGTTCAGCTCTGTAGGAAGCATTTGGTAGAGGTTGTTACTGCTGAAGGAGGTTCTTCCAGTTACTTAATACAGGGTTCACATACTTTATCTAGCCTAGATTGTGATTGATTAAACAATGTGTTCAATACAAGTGTGAAAAGTACAATTGTTTGTTAGTTTAGGCAGATTAGATTAAGATCAGACCACATTTTGAGTAATTGGTGCAGAAAACCAGGTAATTGTGAAGGGTTCACAAACTTTTTCTAGCAACTGTAACTACCATCAGGCAATGCCACCCCCACTCTCTTCCTGTCTGTCCTTTTGATACAATGTATAGCCTTGGACATGAAGCTCCCAACTATAATCTTCTTTCAGTCATGATTCAGTGATGCCTACATCAACAACATACATGCCAATGTGTACCTGTGGTACAAGTTCATCTACCTTATTCCATATCCTGCGCACATTCAAATATATCACTTTGTCCTGTATTTATCCTTTTCGAATTTGTCCGCCTTTTACCTTGCAACTCGTCCTGTTGACTGCAATTTTGTCCTATCATTGGACTGTCATTGCTCGTTGTCTCACTGTGCATTGCCTCTGTAAACCAATTAGCTCATCTTCAGCATTATCACTCTGGTTCCCATCCCCCTGCCAAATTAATTTACACCCACCCGAACAACTCTAGCTAACCTGCCCACAAGGATTTTGCACCCCCTGGGGTTCAGGGGTAACCTGTCCCTTTTGTACAGGTCATGCCTTCCCCAGAAGAGCTCCCAATCATCCATAGATCTGAACCACTGCTCCCTGCACCAGTTCCTCAGCCATGCATTTACCTGCCAAATCATCCAATTCTGACCCTCACTGGCATGTGGCACACAGGCAGTAATCCAGAGATTAATACCCTGAAGGTCCTGTTTCTCACCTTTCTACCTAGCCCCCTAAAATTTCTCTTCAGGACCTCTTCACCTTACCTATGTCATTGGTGCCAATATGTACCAAGACTTTTGGCTGCTCACCCTCGCCCTTGAGAATGCCATGGAAATGATCCAAGCTATCTGTGATCCTGGCACCAGGGAGCCAACATGCCATCTGGGTGTCTCTGTCACATCCTCAGAACCTTGTCTCTGTTCCTGTAACGAAGGAATCTGCTGTCAGCACTACAAAAGATTTTTCAGATGTATAAAGTGTGAGAGTAGATATCGGACCACTGGAAAATGATGCTGGAGAGGAAGTAATGGGAGATGAGTTGACTAAGTAGTTTGCTTCAGCCTTCACTATGGAAGACACTAGCAGAATACCAGAAATTTAACAGTATAGGGGGTAGAAGTGAGTGCAGTTGCTATTACTCAAGGTACTGTAGATAAATCACTTGGACCAGATAGACGACATCCCAGTGTTCTGAAAGAGTTGAATAGATTATGGAGTCATTAATAATGATCCTTTAAGAATCACTAGATTCTGGAATGGTTCCAGAGGAATGGAAAATTGCAAATGTCACTTCACTCTTCATGAAGGGATGGAATCAAAAGAAAGGAACTTTTAGGCCAGTTCACCTGACTTCAGTGGTTGGAAATATGTGATTAATGATGAGGTTTCAGAATACTTGGAGGTACAATATAAAGCAGGCCAAGTCAGCATAGTTTTCTTCAGGGGAAATCTTGCCTGACAAATTTGTTCAAATTCTTTGAGGAAATAACAAGCAGGATGGACAAAGAATCTGGAAGTTGTTGACTTGGATTTTCAGAAGGCCTTTCATACGGCTGCTTAACAAGGTAAGATCCCATGGTATTACAGGAAAGATACCTGCCTGGATAGAAGATTAGCTGACTGGCAGGAGGCAATGGGTTGGAATAAAGCGAGCACGTTCTGGTAGGCTGCTGGTGACTAGTGATGTTCGACAGGGAATGATAGTCTTATGGTCTTATAGCGGGACTACTTTTTGCGTTGTGTGTGTCAATGATTTGGATGTCAGAATTGAAGGCTTTGTAGCCAGGTTTGCACATGATACAAAGATGGATAGAGGGGCAGGTGGTATTGAGGAAGCAGAGGGTCTGCATAATTAGTTGGACAGATTAGGAGAATGGGCAAAGTGGCGGTAGGTATTTTCTAAACTGGGATGAAATTCAAAAATCAGAGAGGTAAAGGGACTTGGGAGTCCTTGTGCACCCCTGTAGGTTAACTTGTAAGTTGAGTTGGTGGTAAGGAAAGAAAATGCAATGTTAGCATTAATTTTGAAAGGACTAGAATATAAAAGCAAGGATGAAATGCTGAGGCTTTATAAGGCATTGGTCAGACCACACTTGAAATATTGTGAGCACTGTCGGGCCCCAGATCTAAGAGAAGATGTGCTGGCAATGGAGAGGGTCTCGAGGAGGTTCATGAGAATGATTTCAGGAATGAAAGGGTTGGTGTATGAGGAACATTTGATGGATTTGGTCCTGTACTTGAGTTTAGAAGAACGAGGAGGGATCTCATTGAAACCTACTGAATAATAAAAGGCCTGGATAGAGTGAATGTGGAGAGGATGTTTCTTATAGTGGATGAGTCTCGGATCAGAGTGCACAGCATCAGACGAGAGGCCTCCATTTAGAAAGGAATTTCTTTAGCCAGAGGGTGGTGTATCTGTCAGCTTCATTGCCATGGATGGCTATGGAGGCTAAGTCATTGCATACATTTAAAGTGGAAGTTGATAGGTTCTTGGTTGGTTGGGACATTAAAGGTTATGGAGAAAGCAGGAGAACTGGTTGAGAGGAATAATAAATGAACCATGATGGAATGGCGGAGCAGATTCGATGGGCCCAGTGGCTTAATTCTGCTCCTATCTTAGATAGTCTAACGTCTTGTCGCAAGAAAACCTAAGTGATCAGTTATCACTAAAATCAAATCCCACCCATGCTCTCAATTCTTGACTATTTTGAGAGCTTTGTATTGAGAATGATGTACAGCTGGAATGTTTGCTTTTGCACGCAAGTCAGATAGCTCTCAAAAGCAAATTGCCTGAAACACTTCCATGTGTTTTTTGAAACTGAAAATTCTTTGGAGACTTGAATGCTTCATTCAGTGATCAACTCTAGAATATTAGGCATGATATTGCTTATTTGTGCAAATTATTCATAAAGCTAAATGAAATCAATCTTCAGTTGCAAGGAGATGATGTGAATCAAGTCAAATTAGTTGTCGCTACATTTCTGTCCAAGTTAACCCTATTTAACTACACCATTAGCTGTCACAACCTTTCCCATTTCTAAGTCTCTGAGTTGGAAGAGAAAGAAAGAGAAGAAAGAATACCAGGTAATGATCTTGAAGTGGGTGAGCTGCATAAAGTCATGTCAAAGATTTCAGAATCTTCTCTGGATCCATATTCCAGATTGGGTCATAAATCCATTCCTGAACATTTGTAATGAGGAATTAACAGGAAGGATGGAGGAAGAACTGATCTTGCTACAAAATGATTTTGAGCTGAAGCCGAGAGTCAAAAATATATTAAGACTTCTGGTTGCAGAAAGAAGTCTCTGAATAATATCCTGCACTGTGGGGAGGGGGGTGGGAAGAGTCAAGATGTTCTTTATTGCCTTTCTAACATATTTAGTGGAGAGGCATTTCCATGCAGTTGTCTAGCTTCCTACAAAGCAGTGCGACAGCCTGCAAATTACTGAACATGGGAATCTGAGACTCCATCTGAATAACAATTTTGCTTGATGTTGAGAAACTGATATCACTGCACCAAGCTCCTCCATCTCATTAAAAGGTGAAAACGCAATGAAATGGTGAATAGTTGGAGTAATGTATGCTCTAAAATTGAAAATAATTTTTACCGTAATCAATTTTATAGCTTTAAATGGTTAATTTTTGCATTTATTTGTCACAGCTTTGAATTTGCAGTTACTATTTTCTTTCACTGTGCATCATAAATCAATAATCTTTATAGTTTTTATGTAATAGGGAGAAAAGGGTGCTGGGGATGTGGTCTGGGAGCCAAGGGGCAGTAACCCAAAACAGTTGGGGAAACATTGCTCTAGAAAAATATTGGGACCATTACATTGCATTAATACAGGTGTTCCCCACTTTTCGAACGTTTGCTTTACGAAACCTCACTGTTACGAAAGACCTACATTAGTACCCTGTTTTCGCTTTCAGAAGGTGTTTTCACTGTTACAAAGAAAGACAGCGTGTGATAAAAAATCAGCTCGCGAAAAAATCAGCGCGCGCCCTGAGCAGCCGGTCTCCCCCGGATTCGGAACGCCATTGCTTTAACACGTTGCTTTGAGCAGCCTTTAGCAAGATGAGTTCTAAGGTGTCGGAAAAGCCTGACAGGGTAAGGGCATTACACGTAGTGTAAAATTAGACATAATTAAGCATTTCGATCGTGGTGAACGAAGTAAGGACAAAATGAGTTTGGCTTGTGGAAGTTGACGAAGATGATGTTGAAGAGGTTTTGGCATCCCATGACCAAGAACTGATGGATGAAGAGCTGATGCAATTGGAAGAGGAAAGGATAACAATCAAAACCGAATGCAGTAGCGAACTGAACATGAAGCAACTGCGTGAGATTTTCGCTGCAATGATAAAGTACGACTTTAATTTTGAAAGGGTACGTAGCTTTAGGGAATATTTGCAGGATGGTTTGAGTGCTTACAAACAACTGTATGATAGAAAAATGCGTGAGGCTCAGCAGTCAAGCAAGCCTTCCACATCAGCCACAGCAGACGACGAACCTCGATCTTCGACATCGAGGTGGGCAGTCATAGGAGAAGATGAGCTGCCTGCCCTGATCGATGATGAGATGACACCCCCATGTCCCACCACCCCAACACCTGGGCCCTGGACAGATACTGTACCAATAAGAAAAAAGCCGAAATTAGGTAAACAACAGGAATTCTGCAGATGCTGGAAATTCAAGCAACACACATAAAAGTTGCTGGTGAACGCAGCAGGCCAGGCAGCATCTGTAGGAAGAGGTGCAGTGGACGTTTCAGGCCGAGACCCTTCGTCAGGACTAACTGAAGGAAGAGTGAGTAAGGGATTTGAAAGTTGGAGGGGGAGATCCAAAATGACAGGAGGGGGAGGGATGGAGCCAAGAGCTGGACAGGTGATAGGCAAAAGGGATACGAGAGGATCATGGGACAGGAGGTCCGGGAAGAAAGACAAGGAGGGCAGGAGGGGGACCCAGAGGTTGGGCAAGAGGTATATTCAGAGGGACAGAGGGAGAAAAAGGAGAGCGAGAAAGAATGTGTGTATAAAAATAAGTAACAGATGGGGTACGAGGGGGAGGTGGGGCATTAGCGGAAGTTAGAGAAGTCGATGTTCATGCCATCAGGTTGGAGGCTACCCAGACGGAATATAAGGTGTTGTTCCTCCAGCCTGAGTGTGGCTTCATCTTTACAGTAGAGGAGGCCGTGGATAGACATGTCAGAATGGGAATGGGATGTGGAATTAAAATGTGTGGCCACTGGGAGATCCTGCTTTCTCTGGCGGACAGAGCGTAGGTGTTCAGCAAAGCGGTCTCCCAGTCTGCGTCTCTCCCCCCCCCCCCCCAATCCCTCCCCACTGATCTCCCTCCTGGCACTTATCCGTGTAAGCGGAACAAGTGCTACACATGCCCTTACACTTCCTCCCTTACCACCATTCAGGGCCCCAAACAGTTCTTCCAGGTGAGGCAACACTTCACCTGTGAGTCGGCTGGGGTGATATACTGCGTCCGGTGCTCCCGATGTGGCCTTTTATATATTGGCGAGACCCGACGCAGACTGGGAGACCGCTTTGCTGAACACCTACGCTCTGTCCGTCAGAGAAAGCAGGATCTCCCAGTGGCCACACATTTTAATTCCACATCCCATTCCCATTCTGACATGTCTATCCACGGCCTCCTCTACTGTAAAGATGAAGCCACACTCAGGTTGGAGGAACAACACCTTATATTCTGTCTGGGTAGCCTCCAACCTGATGGCATGAACATCGACTTCTCTAACTTCCGCTAATGCCCCCCCTCCCCCTCGTACCCCATCTGTTACTTATTTTTATACACACATCCTTTCTCTCACTCTCCTTTTTCTCCCTCTGTCCCTCTGAATATACCCCTTGCCCATCCTCTGGGTCCCCCCCCCCACCCTCCTTGTCTTTCTTCCCGGACCTCCTGTCCCATGATCCTCTGGTATCCCTTTTGCCTATCACCTGTCCAGCTCTTGGCTCCATCCCTCCCCCTCCTGTATTCTCCTATCATTTTGGATCTCCCCCTCCCACTCCAACTTTCAAATCCCTTACTCACTCTTCCTTTAGTTAGTCCTGACGAAGGGTCTCGGCCTGAAACGTCAACTGCACCTCTTCCGAGAGATGCTGCCTGGCCTGCTGCGTTCACCAGCAACTTTTATGTGTGTTATTTAATTAGGTGCTGCCCGGCGTGTAAATGTCGGCGCAAATCAGAGGCGATTGCCGATTGCATCGCCTCTGATCTGGGCCGACAATTACGTGCTAGGCGGCACCTAATTAATTAGCATATTTCGGCTTTTTTCTTAAAGATGTGCTGTGTGCCTCCTGGCTACTGCTGCGTTCTTCACAGCAAGGTATCGGGTCAGCGGCCCGGAGCGTGTGGGCCACTGCACCACCCAGCCTGTGACGACTCAGTCTAACACACCATCAGTGTGCTCGGCGCTGTTTTCCCAATTCCGGTAAGTGATACTACACTGTACATACATTATTTCTACTTTATATAGGCTGTGTATTTTTACGTGTTATTTGGTAGATTTGGCAGCTTCATAGTTTAAAGGTTACTGGAGAGCATGTTTATGCCAACAGCACTTGCGTGAGATTTTCTGCCGAGAGCGCTTGCGTGAGATTTTCACTACGGAGATCTGTGCAGGCAATCGTTGTAGAGAAGTATTTCTACTTTATATAGGCTGTGTATTTATCATATCATTCCTGCTTTTACTATATGTTACTGTTATTTTAGGTTTTATGTGTTATTTGGCATGATTTGGTAGGTTATTTTTGGGTCTGCGAACGCTCACAAAATTTTCCCATGTAAATGGTAATTGCTTCTTCGCTTTATGATATTTCGGCTTACGAACCGTTTCATAGGAACGCTGTACCTTCGGATGGCGGGGGAAACCTGTACTTGATTTTCATATGCAACTTGGAATTTAGTCTGGAAATGTCTGTTTATCAATTTGTCTTTTAAAGCAGCGGTCCCCAACCACCGGGCCGCAAAGCATGTGGTACCGGGCTGCGAGGAACCAATATGATTTGGCGATATGAGTCAGCTGCACCTTTCCCCATTCCCTGTCACGGCCACTGTTGAGCTTCAACGCACGTGAGGTCATTACCCGCGTGTCATCCATGTCAGTGCGGGAAGGAGATCCACTCCTCGAACTTGCAAATGACGGCGGGCTGAAAAGTATGTTTGACATAACACCTCTGCCGGCATTCTGGATCAAAGTCAAGGCTGAATATCCAGAAATAGCCACGAAAGCACTGAATACGTTGCTTCCATAACATATCTCTGCAATGAATGCAATGAAAACTAAATTGCGGAATAGACTGGACATAAGGAACCCTCTTCGAGTATCACTGTCTCCCATCATCCCTCAATAGGACCGTCTTGTTGCAGGGAAACAAGCCCAGGGCTCCCACTGATTCAGCGATATTGGTGTGTTGCAATGATTTTATATGTTCATATGGGGAAATATGTGCCGTGTGTTTAATACCCAAACGTTACTTAAAATGTTATGATGCTATTGACTTGTAAGTGACTGATATAACCATATAACAATTACAGCATGGAAACAGGCCATCTCTGCCCAGCTAGTCCGTGCCGAACGCTACTCTCAGCTAGTCCCACCGACCTGCACTCAGCCCATAACCCTCCATTCCTTTCCTGTCCATATACCTATCCAATTTAACTTTAAATAATAATATCGAACCTGCCTCTACCACTTCTACTGGAAGTTCATTCAACACTTACTTCAAGCTCCCCTGATAATTGACATCACTATATTCATGTGAGGAAAATATGCGCTGTGTGTTTAATATTAAATTCGTTAGATAAACCTTTTTAGAAATGAAATTGAGTGTATTAGCCACTTATCACCTATATTCCGGTCGTGATTACTCCTCCCCCCCCCCCCCGAACAGAATTGCTAAAAACGATCTGTAGAAAAAAATCGGCAGGTACGTGCATGAGCAAGTCACGCATGCGCACTGGTGCCCGTGCAAGGCTTCGTGGTCATTGTAGTCTTTCAAGAGGTAAACACAACGTATTTGACTGCTACTTTTGTCAGTTGGCAACCCTACCCCCCCCCCACCCCAGGTCGGCAGGTCCACAAGAATATTGTCAATAATAAACCGGTCCACAGTGAAAAAAAGGTTGGGGACCCCTATTTTAAAGGATACAACAAAGACATTCTAGCATACAATTGAATCTGCTAGATGACTGAAGGAATATTTCCTGGTCACACCCCTATTGCAGGATTGGATTGGCCTCAAATATTACTATTGCCAGTCTTTAAATTAATTTGTTTAGCTGATCTGAATTCAGTTCCTTGACTTCCTAAGAAGTACCTCATTGAAGTTCATCTTGATGTGAATAGTCTTTCACCTATCCCAACTATGGATGTTGTTCTCTGCTTAAATGGAGTTTGAAATTCACGATATTAACAGTTTGCAATTGTGTGCGGCCTTAAGGTAAAAACATTCCGAATTGCATTGCAGGAGCATTATAACAACACAAGTCCAAAATTGAATGTTTCTGACTGAAGATATGTAGTCTGAAATTTTCCTACTTGAGTGCCTGTCATCTACCTGTTTTCCTACATTTGCTTTTGTCATGTTTAGTAACGTCTAAAGGGCTAATTATTTGCAAATTGTTGGACTTCAGCTACACGGGAATGAAACAGATTAAGCCTAAATTGGCATATAACATTGATTTCCTATTGTGAATTTTTCATGTCCATTAAAACTCTTCAATTTATGTCACAATTAGGAATACACTTTCTCTGGTCTGAGGTAGGATATTGCCACAAGACTTGCAGATTAATTTGCTTTTTCTGGTTCAGGGACACTCCTTATAGCTAATTGTGTGTGTTCTGAACTTGTCAAAATTCAGACAATCAAATGGTAGCAATACTAGAAGTCAAATGTCATATTAAATTTATGCCAATTTGAATAGTCAATTGCAATTTCCTGCACCTTTCTATGAAGAGGAACATCCTTCTGTATTTCACTCTCTCCCCGACCAGCACTGGAATGTGATGAAAATAGGTGAATGGAACTTTGAAATATTAACTGTTTCTTTTGTCTGAGTATTTTTTCAGTTTTCCAGCATCATTTTTCATTTTTAGATTTTCAGCATCTGCAGTTTTTAATTTTGAGTTTAAAAAATGGAGTAGTTATTCCCTTAGGATTGAAGGAGTGCATACTACTTTAACAAATTTAGGAGGTAACGTGGAACTTCCAGAAAAGCATTTCTTTTAAATTCAAATTGTTGGATAATCTAAATATCCTTCAATTATATACTGAAGTAGTGGACACGTGGCCAAGTGATTAAGGCATTGGACTAGCTACCTGAAGGTCGTGAGTTCAAGCCCCAGCCGAGGGAACGTGTTGTGTCCTTGAGCAAGGCACTTAATCACACATCGCTCTGTGACGACACTGGTGCCAAGCTGTATGGGTCCTAATGCCCTTCCCTTGGACAACATTGGTGTCGTGGAGAGGGGAGACTTGGAGCATGGGCAACTGCTGGTCTTCCATACAACCTTGCCCAGGCCTGCGCCCTGGAGAGTGAAGACTTTCCAGGCACAGATCCATGGTCTCGCAAGACTAACAGATGCCTTTATTTAGAACAAAATAAAACAGTAACAGAAAGCAGAATAAAGTGTAACAGCTACACAAAGTATAATGCAGGTAGACAATAAGTTGCAAGATCATAATGAGGTAGATTGAAGTTGAGTCCATTTTATACTAGGGAACAATTCAAGAACAGTGGGGTAGAAGCTATCCTTGAGCCTGGTGGTTTATACTTTTAGACTTTTGTATCTTCTGCCTGATGGGAGAGGGGAGAAAAATGTCTGGGGTAGGTGGGCTCTTTGATTATGCCGGCTGCTTCACTGATGCAGCAAGAAATACAGGCAGTGTCCCTGGAGGGGACGCTGGTTTCTGTGATGTGCTGAGCTTTGTCCATAACTCTCTGCAGTTTCTAATGAAGTAGGCAAATCATACCAAACCATTATGTTCCCAGATAGAATGCTTTATATGTGCATTGTTTTATATAAAAAAAAATTGGTGTCAGTGGAGACATGCCAAATTTCCTTAGCCTCCTGAGGAAGTAGAGGTATTGGTGGGCTTTCTTAGCTGTGATGTTTACAAGGTTGGACCAAGACATGTTGGTTTTGTTCACTGCTAGGAACTTAAAGCTCTCAAGCTCAGCACTGTTGATGTAGACAGAAGCATGTGGACCACCCTTCTTCCTGAAGAGATTGAGCAGACATTGAGATTGCTGACATTGAGGGAAATGTCATAATACTATGTTACTACTAATCTCTGTATCTCCTTGTTGTATTCTGACTTGTTATTTGAGATTTGGCCCACTGTGGTGGTATCACCTGCAAACTTGTAGGTGGAGTTACAACAGATCTGGCCATGCGGTCATAAGTCTATAGAGAGTAGATTAGGTGGCTAAGCATGCAACCTTGTGGAGCAGCAGTGTTGAGAATAATTGTGGTTGAGCTTTTGCTCCTTATCCTTATTAATTGTGGTCTGTTGGTCACAAAGCCAAGGATCCAGTTGCACATGGAGAATTTGACTCCTGGGTCTTGGAGTTTTGTGATGAGCTTGCTTGAAATTATAGTATTGAAGGGGGATCTGGAGTTAGTAAACAATATTTTAACATTGGTGCCTTCACTGTACAAATTCTCCAAAGGTGAGTGTAGGGCCAGTGTGATGGCATCTGCCATAGACATGTTTCAGATAGGAGGAAATATTTCTGATATTCATTTTCCTTAATACTGTTAATCTCTGGGCTGCAACAAATCACTACTTCCAATTTCCTTTTTTGATAAGTTCACATTTGGATAGAATGAAAGCCATGTTAGAGATCAGTTAGTCTCTTTCCAACGGTAACTTAACAATGAACAATAACGCTAGCACTGGAATATTGTATCCCATGTATAAATAACAAATAAGTTCTTTGGCTACTGCACTCCATTGATATTTCTACCTTATATGTTCAGCTAAATATTTTAATGATTTTTAGTGGGGACAGGAGTGAAAAATACAGGAAGGGCAAGATGATTAAATGATCTCTTCCATAACATGTAATTTCACTCACTTCAATGTTTTAACTTAGTTGATTTGTTTTATTGCAGCCTGTCCCTTTCACTTTGGACAGTGTTTCAAATTCTATCCACTCAATGTTCTCTGAAGAAGCACCAGTGATCCTGCAGCTAACCCCCAGTGAAGAGGTGAGTGATCAGGTTTTTTTTAAATGTATGGTACTATGCAGGATCTGGTTGGGTAATTATTGGACTCCTGGCTGCTACCTTGTAATCAGTACAACCTTTTTCATATTCACATTGACAACTGAAATGTTGTCCCAAACTGGACTACCCTCGGTAAGGGTGGGAGTGTAAATGCCCAGTTAAAATAAATCAAATGGTGACTGGTTGAATAGCAGATGAGCTCCCTGTGAGCTAACTGTTATCTATATTAGGATCTCTGTCAAGCAAGGCCATCCCTGCTAATGTGAGACAATAGTAAATGACACTGTTGAATTGTTGTTATGGCTGTTAACCAACAGCTGCTTCCCCCAAAATTAGTGTCTGGTGGATTGGGCAGTTCAGCCTGTGCACTTTACTCTCAGGCTGCAAAAATGAGTTAAGAAGTAAAGAACATCAGTTTAAGTGCAACAGGAGCTGATGACCAAACAGACTTGTCCCTGGAGGTCTGCATTTGTTTCAGAGAATATAGATAATCTTGCTCTCAATTGAATTCAGTTTCCAAGCATTCATGATTTTCTCTAATTTTCACCATTTAATTTTTTTTTCCTCATCTCCCTCACCAGTGTCTGAGTATGTAACAGAATTTATTTAAGTATCGAGATTCTTAATTCAGGTTTTGTTTGTGAAACTGAATAATCAAAAGATTGACAGATTCTTTATTGTTTTAGAGACTATACATGGTTGGGAAGGCAAATAGCATTTTTGAAGATCTACCTGTGACATTACGACAGATGAGAAACCGTTTGTACCAGGATAACTCTGTTTTGAGTTTGTTGCCTTCTAATTCTCTGAATAAAAATAATGAGGTAAGTAGGGAATCTTGATCTAGCATTCGTAAAACTCAGATAATCTACCATGCTCCTTCTCTTTCCACCCCCCCCACCCCCACCCCAAACTACCCGCTTCCCCTCTGGCCTGGTTTCACCTATTACCTGCCAGCTTGTACTTCTTTCCACTTCCTTTCTGCTTTTGATGAAGGGTCTCTGCCTGAAGCGTCAACTAATTATTCCCTCCATCCATGCTTTCTGACTTGCTGAGTTCCTCCTGAACTTTGTGTGTTGCTCAACATAATCTCTGTGTTTTTGCTAGGAACTTTGGTGCCACACTAGCAGATTTTTCCATACCATCAGATATTAGTCCCAAATAATATCCTAACATAATTGAAATTCACATTTTTACAAGATGTTAGTGTTATATTTTCTCATGAACGCATTGGACCTATTAAGCCGAAGAGGAGAACAGCAAACCTCATTTAGTGTACCTGATACTGAACCATCAGGATTTCCAAGTAGTTGGGAAGAAACTCAAGTTTTACTGTAATTTTGCAAGGCACACTCTTAAGTGCAGCATAGTTCTTGGTGATCTGCATAGGAGAACCCTTAATACTGCTGTTTGCCTCTCAGCTCTGCAGCTTTAAGTAAACACCAGAACTGATGTAATATAGGAAGCCTTCCTAAAGCTCCTTGGACCCAGACAAATAAGCATGCTCTTTTGTAAGGTGGGGCATATGCAGTCAGGCAAGCAAAAATGCTGCATCTAGATTTGAGTAACATAGTTGAATGCTTTTACCCCGTCCTTCCGCCACCCTACCAGAGATAGGGTTCCTCTTGTTCTCACCTACGACTCTACCAGCCTCCGCATCCAGCACATAATTCTCCGAAACTTCCGCCACCTCCAATGGGGTCCCACCACCAAGCACGTCCTTCCCTTCTCCAACCCCCCCCCCGCACTTTCTGCTTTCTGCAAGGATCGCTCCCGACATAACTCCCTTGTTCATTCCTCCCTCCCCACTGATCTCCCTCCTGCCACTTATCCTTGCAAGTGGAAGTGGAACATGTGCTACACCTGCCCCTACACCTTCTCCCTCACCACCATTCTGGGCCCTAAACAGTACTTCCAGGTGAAGCGACACTTCACCTGTACATCTGTTGGGGGTCATTTACGGTGTTCCGTGCTTGCAGTGTGGCCTCCTGCTCATCGGTGAGACCCAGTATAGATTGGGAGTCCGCTTCGCTGAGCATCTACGCTCCGTCCACCAGAACAAGTGCGATCTCTCAGTGGCCACCTATTTTAATTGCACTTCCCATTCCCATTCTGATTCCGATATGTCCATCCGTGACCACCTACGCTGTCGTGATGAGGCCACACTTAGGTTGGAGGAACAGCACCTTGTATTCCATTTGGGTAGCCTCCAACCTGATGGGCATGAACGTCGATCTCTCAAACTTTCGGTAATGTCCTCCTGCCACCCCCCCCCACCCCCCCATATGCCATCTCCTTTTCCCTCTCTAACCTTATCTCACTAATCAACTTCCCAGCTCTGTACTTCATCCCTCCTCCAGGTTTTGTCTATCACCTTGTGTTTCTCTCTCCCCTCCCCCCACCTTTTAAATCTACTCCTCAGCCTGTTTTCTGCAGTCCTGCTGAAGGGTTTCAGCCCGAGATGTTGACTGTACTTTTTTCCATAGATGCTGCCTGGCCTGCTGAGTTCCTCCAGCATTTTGTATGTGTTGCTCAGATTCCCAGTATCTGCAGATTTCTTCTGTTTGTGCTATCTTATTTATTTTGCTATCCAGCACGGAGTTAGCGATACAGCATGAATAGTTCTTGCTAGCCCTTCAAGCCATACCGCCCAGCAACCCATGATTTAACCCTAACCCATCACAGAACAGTTTACAATGGCCAATTAACCTACTGACTGATAGGTCTTTGGACAGTGGGAGGAAACTGGAGCATTCCATGGGGAGGATGTATGGACTCCTTGCAGATGGCACCAAATTGAACTCTGAAGTATAATGCCGTGAGCTGCAATAGCATGCTAACTGCTACGCTACTGTGGCTTATGTGGTGGCTATGAACTTGAGTGTTTCTTAATGAAGTGATTTTGAGTTTACGCTACCTTTTGCTGAATAGAAAGTTGGTATATTTGAGCATTTTAATTGGGTCCAAGTTCTTTATGGATACACTGAATAGACTACATCAGACAGAGGCCTATAGACGGATACCTAGTTGATTCAGCCACGAATGAATAGCTTCCTGATAAACAGGAAAGGAGTTGATTGGCCTCAATCATCTGTATTCTCTTTAGTGAAGGATCATGCCAGAGGAGTGTTTACCTGTTTAAATCCCATTGTGCTCTATTTTAATTGGGCTTCTTGATGCCTTTTCCTGTGAATAGGACTCTGCTTTTCTAGAATTTAGCTCTTTCAACATTTGTACCTGACCTGAAGCAGAAAACAAATTGCAAATCAGTGAGCAGGTTATTAATGAATAATCATTGTTTGAAGGCATCTTTCATCACTTGCATGGTAGGTTGATGGGGCAGTGCCTGCAAGATTTTTTTTCTGCTTTTCTACCCTCCATGCATCCTGTCCAAAAATGATGAAGCAGCCTGCATCCTCTAGCCTGAGCTTTAATTCACTGTTCCTCTTAAATATAATGTTTCATTCTTGAGTAATGTTTTGAAGAGCAATTTTGAAATCTGTATTAGAATATCTGCCAAGTCTACTTGGTCTTAACATTTTTTCAGGAAAGAGTACCATGCAGTGGGTGGCTCTCAAACAGCATTCTATTTGTAACATGTTGTAGGGGAAGACTAAAACTAATGAGCATAGTTTTAAGGTGGGAAAGGAAAAATTAAGTGACCTGAGGGGCAACTTTTCTACACAGAAGATGGCAAGTATATGGAATGGGCTGCTAGATGAGACTGAGGCAGGAACAGTGGAAACATTGAGGTTGTTAGGTGCTGAAGGTCCACAGGCAACACACACAAGCAACTTAGCAGGTTAGGTGGTGTCTGTGAAGCAAAATGAACATTTTTTAGGCCAAGAACTTTCATCTGGATTGAAAAGGAGGGAGGAGAAGATGGCGGCGCGACGCAGTGCGCATAGCTGTTCCGAATGATATCGTATGTGTTAACTAGGGGCTGTGCACAATCCTGGTTTGATGGAGACAGCCATGAGAAGCATGGAGGAACACCTGGAGAAACTTCTGAAATGCCCGCTTTGCTGCCACTGCTACTGTGCGATTGAGGATCTCCGGGGGGGGAGGCCCCAAATCCTTGGCTTTGCCTATTGCCTGTTGCCGGGGCCGGGGTCGAAGCGCTCGGCAGAGATGGTGCTCGGTGTCGGAGAGCTGGTTGAAGGCTCGGAGTTTTCGGACAGACTCAGAGTCGGACTGTGATCAGGTGCTTCCAGGATGCCGCATCAGCAAGTTTGCGGCGCTGGAGGTTCACCATCTGCGTGAGATGATGGGACTTTCGAGAGACTTCGAGACTTTCTACCGTGCCCATGGTCTGTTCTTTATCAAATTACAGTATTGCTTTGCACTGTTGTTATATGTTATATATGTTATAATATGTGGTTTTTGTCAGTTTTTCAGTCGGTTTGTCTTGTGTTTCTGTTATATCATTCTGGAGAAACATTGTATCATAATGCATGCATTACTAAATAACAATAAAAGAGGACTGTGTGTCCTCAATCTTAAAATAAATCTGAAAAAGGGGAAGAGGGCAAACAACAGCATTGCATTCCTTCAGCTCTGTGTCTGTGTGTGTAACAATAGCATTCTTTTAAAAAGCACTTGGATAGGTACATGAAGGGATATGGGCCAAACAGAATATTGGGACTAGCAAGGCAGATGACACATTTAGCATGGACTCAGTGGATCAAATGGCCTTTCATTCTAAAATATGCAGTCCACGGTAAAGTGTTGTGCTTCTGATTAACCTACAAGAAAGCATCCCATAAAGAACTGACAATCAAAGGTGAGAATTTGCTCATTCAAACACACTGACATCAGATCTATGCTATCAGTAAACTGGCCTATTCCAGGTTATACAAATTTTAATCTATAAATGTACTAAATAAAAATGTGAGTGTTTGCATGATTAATCCCAAATTTGTGGAGAGATCGCAGACTGTTGCAAGAAACAAAATTGTTATAGTAGGTGATCTGAACTTTCCATATATTGACTTGTGACTCACATACTGCGAAAGGACGAGATGGACTGAGTTTGTCATATGTGTTCAGGAAAGTTTTCTTAATCAGTACTAGAAGTCCCATTGAGAGAGTGAGCCATACTTGATCTGCTATTAGGGAATGAGGCAGCGCAGGTGACAGAAGTTTTTATAGGTGAACACTTTGCATCCAGTGATGCAAGAATCTGTAGCAGTTAGGCAAAACAACATCTACTTCATGGACTCTCTATATAGATTACATAGCGGGTTGTGTTGGCTGTTGAGGCAAATTAAGGTGGATAAATCCCCAGGGCCTGACAAGGTCTTTCCTTGAACCTTGTGGGAGGCAAGGGCTGAAATTATCGCGGCCCTAGCAGAGATATTTAAATCATCCTTAGTGACAGGTGAAGTGATGGAAGGTTTGGAGGATGGCCAATGTTGTTCTGCTGTTTTAAGAAAGGCTTTAAAAATAAACTAGGAGATTATAGGCCAGTGGGAAAATTATTGGAATATATTCTAATATTGAGTATTTGAATAGACGTGGACTGATTAAGGATAGTCAGCATGGCTTCATGCTTGGTAGGTCATGTGCAACCAATTTTATAGTTTTTTGAGAGTTACCAGGAAGGTTGATGAAAGCAAGGCAGTGGATGTTATCTACATGGACTTCAGCAAGGCACTTGACACGGTTCCGCAAGGGAGATTGGTCATGAAGGTTCAATCGCTCGGCATTCCAAATGAAGTAGTAAATTGGATTAGACGGATCTTTCTGTCTCTTTCTGTGGAGACAGCTTATCCACTGATGTCTACTATAAGCCTACTGACTCTCACAACTATCTGGACTATTCCTTTTCTCACCCTGTCTCTTGCAAAAACGCCATCCCCTTCTCGCAATTCCTCCGTCTCCGCCGCATCTGCTCTCAGGATGAGGCTTTTCATTCTAGGACGAGGGAGATGTCTTCATTTTTTAAAGAAAGGGGCTTCCCTTCCTCCACTATCAACTCTGCTCTTAAACGCATCTGCCCCATTTCACGTACATCTGCTCTCACTCCATCCTCCCACCACCCCACTAGGAATAGGGTTCCCCTGGTCCTCACCTACCACCCCACCAGCCTCCGGGTCCAACATATTATTCTCCGTAACTTCTGCCACCTCCAACGGGATCCCACCACTAAGCATATCTTTCCCTCCCCCCCTCTCTCTGCATTCCGCAGGGATCGCTCCCTACACAACTCCCTTGTCCATTCGTCCCCCCCATCCCTCCCCACTGATCTCCCTCCTGGCACTTATCCGTGTAAGCGGAACAAGTGCTACACATGCCCTTACACTTCCTCCCTTACCACCATTCAGGGCCCCAAACAGTCCTTCCAGGTGAGGCATCACTTCACCTGTGAGTCGACTGGGGTGATATACTGCGTCCGGTGCTCCAGATGTGGCCTTTTATATATTGGTGAGACCCGACGCAGACTGGGAGACCGCTTTGCTGAACATCTACGCTCTGTCCGCCAGAGAAAGCAGGATCTCCCAGTGGCCACACATTTTAATTCCACATCCCATTCCCATTCTGACATGTCTATCCACGGCCTCCTCTACTGTAAAGATGAAGCCACACTCAGGTTGGAGGAACAACACCTTATATTCCGTATGGGTAGCCTCCAACCTGATGGCATGAACATTGACTTCTCTAACTTCCGCTAGGCCCCACCTCCCCCTCGTACCCCATCTGTTACTCTTTTTAATGCACACATTCTTTCTCTCACTCTCCTTTTTCTCCCTCTGTCCCTCTGAATATACCTCTTGCCCATCCTCTGGGTCACCCCCCCCCGTCTTTCTTCCCGGACCTCCTGTCCCATGATCCTCTCATATCCCCTTCTGCCTATCACCTGTCCAGCTCTTGGCTCCATCCCTCCCCCTCCTGTCTTCTCCTATCATTTTGCATCTCCCCCTCCCCCTCCAGCTTTCAAATCCCTTACTCACTCTTCCTTCAGTTAGTCCTGACGAAGGGTCTCGGCCTGAAACGTCGACTGCGCCTCTTCCTATAGATGCTGCCTGGCCTGCTGCGTTCACCAGCAACTTTGATGTATGTTGGTTGAATCGGATTAGACATTGGCTTTGTGGGAGAGGCCAGAGAGCGGTAGTAGATGGCTGTCTTTCTGACCAGAGGCTTGTGACTAGTGGATTCTCACAAGGATTGGTGCTGGCTCCATTGTTGTTTGTCATCTGTATCAACAATCTGAATGATAATGTGGTTAACTGGATCAGCAAATTTGCGGATGACACCGTGAATGGGGTATAGTGAACAGTGAGGAAGACTACCATGGCTTGCAGCTGTATCTGGACCAGCTGGAAAAATGTGCTGAAAAATGGAATTTAATGCATACAAGTGCGTTGCACTTCGGTAGGACCAACCAGGGTAAGTAATCCTTGCATAGTGAACGTGCGGTAGAAGGAAGGGATCTGGGAATATAGGTACATAATTCACTGAAAGTGGTGTCACAGGTTAATAGGGTTGTAAAGATGGCTTTTGGCATATTGGCCCTCATAAATCAAAGTATTGAGTACAGGAGATGGGATGTCATATTGGAGTTGTACAAAACATTGGCGAGGCCTGTTTGATTGTGTGCAGTTTTGGTCACCTCCCTACAGGAAAGATGTAAATAAGGTTGAAAGACTACTGTGAAAATTTATAAGGATGTTGCTGGGTCTGGAAGACCCGAGTTAAATGAAAAGATTGGATAGGTTAGGACTTTATTCCTTGGAATATAGAAGATTGAAAGAGATTTGTAGATGTATACTAAATTGAGGGGTATGGATGGTAAGTGCAAGCAGGTTTTTTTCCGCTGAGATTGGGTGGGACGATAACTAAAGGTCATGGATGAAAAAGGGGAAGGAGCTATTCCTGAATTGCTGAGTATGTGCTTTCAGGCTTCTGCATCTCCTACCTGATGGTAACAGTGAGAAAAGGGCATGCCCTGGGTTCTGGAGGTCCTTAATAATGGGTGCTGCCTTTTTTGAGACACTGCTCCCTAAAGATGTCCTGGATACTTTGTAGGCTAGTGCCCAAGATGGAGCTGACTAGATTTACAACCTTCTGCAGCTTCTTTCGGTCTTGTGCAGTAGCCCCTCCATACCAGTGATGCAGCCTGTCAGAATGCTCTCCATGGTACAACTATAGAAGTTTTTGAGTGTATTTGTTGACATGCCAAATCTCTTCAAACTCCTATTAAAGTATAGCCACTGTCTTGCTACCTTTATGACTACATCAATATGTTGGGACCAGGTTAGATCCTCAGAGATCTTGACGCCCAGGAACTTAAAGCTGCTCACTCTCTCCACTTGGATGATCCCTCTGAGGATTGGTATGTGTTCCTTCGCCTTGCCGTTCTTGAAGTCCTCAATCAGCTCTTTCGTATTACTGACATTGAGTGCCAGATTGTTGCTGTGGCACCACTCGACTAGTTGGCATATCTCACTCCTGCATGCCCTTGCGTCACACCTAAGATTCTACCAACAATGGCTGTATCGTCAGCAAATTTGTAGATGGTATTTGAGCTCTGCCTAGCCACACAGTCATGTGGCTGAAGAGCCTGTTTCTGTGCTTTTCTATGACTCTTAATAAAAGCGGCATTATAAACATGAGATCTCTTACGAATTATTTCGGGTTATAGGGCCAGATAATTTGCTAAGCAGTAATAATTGATAAAGCATTAATAAAACATGGGGCTAGTTGATCTGCATTTTGTGCCTGCTCCATCATTCATCAAAATCATGGTTGATCTTTTAATTTGGAGCTCTCTCCATATCTTAACTTCCCCTTAATTGTCGATCTCTATTGTAAACAAACAGTGTTATAGAGATGCAAAGGTTCTAGATGAGGTTTTCCTACTTGTGATTAAATGGCCTACCCATAACTGAAGCTACTACGTAGGCTCAGTTTCAGTGAGGTTGTCTTTTGTTCTAAACTCTAGAGAACGCACTCTTACTCTACTTGATCAAATTTCCCTTATGGCAAGCCTGTAATCCATTGAACCAATATAGTGAATCTTTGCACTCTATGGCAAGTTTATCCAATTTTGGTTAGGGAGACTAAAACTATACACTATGTATTCTAATTAATAGCTCAGATTTTATGCTATAAAAGGTTTTCAGTTTAAATAAGTCCCATGAGCATGAGTATCAAATCACTGATAGCAACTTTGGAATTTTTTTCCGTTTAAACTACTTGTGCAGAAACCTAAAGGTCGTAGTTTCAATAAGTTGTGATGGCAAATATTGATTGTTTCATTGTATTTATGATAGTGAAATATGTTATTAAATTGTAACCTGAAAATGAATCCCCTTCCTTTAAGGGCAATGGGTAAGATGGTTTGAGATGTTTGAAGGTAGAGCGTCCCAATCATACAAGACATGGAGAACTGAAGCAATTGTTTCTGTGCTGTATGACTGTTAATATGCCAATGCAGCTCAAGATGTAGATCTACAGATTACTAACTTAAGCCCATAAGAAGACATTTTCTGTACCTTATTTGCATATTCAGTTGTTTTGGAGCTATGGTTTTAGTAAAATATTTTGAATTTTATTTTACAGTTTATCCATTTTGTAGAGTACATCATGCGCACTACTACCCTATGTATTCTAAAAGCTGCTTGTGTTTATTTTTAGGTTGATCTTTTGTTCTTTTCTGAACTGCAAGTTCTTCATGATATTTCTGCATTGGTGAGTTAAGAACAACTTTACATTGGGGAAAAAAATTATTCCATACAGGGTATAATATTTTCATTCAAACCTTTTTAGCAGGTTAAAAGATTAGTAAGTGAGCATTCTTAAGTTTAATCTTTTCAAAAAATGTACAGGTGCTTAATAAGTGAGACGTATTACTGTCAGCACTTTGCTGAGCAATCATTGTCAACTGAGCGCAATATTTAGTAATTTCATAACGTGGTTGATTCTTGGGGCACAGGAAGTTCCTAACTTGAACATGAAGCCATCTGTTTGTGAAGTTAGCCTTATTTCCTGCAAAGTTCAGCAATTACATTTATAAAAAAAACTGGCTTATGACAGCTCATATTTACAGCCCACAGATCTCCAGCAATTACTACTTGCTGTTTGTTTGGTTAACACTACAGTAATTTTCTTTGCCTCTTCTGCTTATGCTTATTTGTGCTTTGATTTGATCTTATTCATAATAGACCCGTGGTAACAAATTGATGCCCCATGTGACTGCAGTAGTTGTCTTGACCTTATGCCAACTTCTGGAATGATTGAATAATTTACTGAATGACTAAAATGATTTTCAGGTTTTGTTGTAAACATTTTCTGCAGCTGAGTTTGCATGAGGCCATATTAAAAATGTTGCATTCTGTTGAACTTGCATTAAGTTTCAAAATCTGCACCTTATCCATCACCTGTATTTTCATCTACACTCCACCTAATAGCTTCGGTGCATTCATGTGGTTAGAAGTAGGGATATTTACTGATGTTTAGCACCATTTACAACTTTGAAGCAATCCTCAGCTGAATGCCCAAATGTAGTAAGGCTTAGACAATGGATATTGTGTGGTATTCAATTTTTTAAAAATCTAGCTAAAATATTTTTACATTTAACGTTATCGCCATCCACTAAATCCCCCCACTTTCTGAGGGTTACCATTGACCAGAAACTGAACTGGGATAGCTATATACATAATATGGCTACAAAAATAGGGAAGAGGCTAGGAATCTTGGATAACTTGCCTCTTTATTCTTTAAAGCCTGTCTGCCATCAACAAGGCTTGTGTCAAAGTGTGAAGTACTCTGCACTTGCTCGGATAAGTGCAACTTCAGTAACACAAGAAGCTCGGCAATATACAGGACACTCATTTTGAGAATAGGGTGCCATTTGTTTGGCATCCTAATCACAACAATTCACCCATTCCCCCACTGAAGCACAGCAGCAGCTCACCAATACTCCTTGGATAGCGTCTTCCAAACACATGATCTTTAACAACTAGAAGGACAAGGCCAGCAAAAGCATGGGTTTCCACCTAAAATTGTATTTCAATCTGTGCATCATCCTGAGTTGGAAATGTATTGCGATTCCCTCATATTTACTGGGTCAGAGTCCTCAAATCCTCTCCCTAATAGCATTTACGGGCATACTCCTACTTCACAAACTGCAGCAGCTCAGCACCGCCTTTGCAAGGGCAATTAATGATCGGCAATTTAATGCTGCCTCAGCCTCTGAAACCTACGTTCCTTTAATGAATATATTTTAAAAAGAAAACAAAAAATGCAGCACTGCATTCAATTCTACCTGTTTATGGTAATAACTTGCAATGGTATTGCACCTAATAATTTGCTAGAATTCCCAAGGTTCTGTATAGTAGTTTTATCAAACAAAATACAGTAAGCCAAAGGAGCTGAGGATAAACCGGAGGTAAGTTTTGCTAAGTGCCTTAAATATAAAAACTAAGTTTTAAGGGAGGAATCCCACAGCCTGCATGCAAAGCAGCGAACGGTGAATATTTTGCATGTCTTTAAGCGACAGGTTGAATTGATTTTCTTCCTTTAATACTGTTAATTCATTCTCATCATATTATTTGCATTCATTTAAAGTGTTCAAAATTTCTTCTGAGCTTTGGTCTTGTACATAAAAATTGTTTAAAAATGCTGAAGTGTAAATTAGTTCATAGTCTAATATTGTAATCAAATTTCCTTTAACATCTGTAGTGTCTACACATCTCTTTACTGTCTCTCTTGGAGCTGTTGACCTCAGATGAAAATTTTCCACACCAATTTTCTATTAATGTGTTTTCCTAACTCCTATCACCTGTTAATTATGTCTGTAACAGTTACTTTAAAAACATACCAAAACCACTGAGAGATTAAGCCAGGAGATTGACACTGTAGGACACGCTTCCAAAATAATGAAGTTCCAAAGTTGAAAAAGGTACTTTCGATCCTTTATTACAAAACCAGAGATGAAAAAAAACTAATGTAACTAAATTAGAGATGTGGCAACACACACAAAATGCTGGAGGAACTCAGCAGGCCAGGCAGCATCTATGGAAAAGAGTACAGTCAGTGTTTCAGCCCAGCATTTTGTGTGTGTTGCTTGAATTTCCAGCATCTGCAGATTTTCTGTTGTTAGCGATTTTGCGATCTTTGTGTTCAAATCAGAGTAACTAAGCGTTCTAATTAGTGATATCAGGATTGCTGTTATATATGTATTTAAGTGAAGTTAGTATTCCAATGATGTCCCAGTAGCGGTTAACAAAAAAAACTTACTGTATGGCCCTTCTCCTCTGCAGTAGACTAAGCAACTAACAAAGTGTGAAAACATGAATATACTCCGCTTCTACCACATCCCAACCCATGTGACAAATTATCATGATAAACTCGTCACGAGGTACAATATAGACAGAAAACAAATACATGGCTTGAACAGGCAGAAAATAGATATATGGCTCCTACAATGTCTTTGAAAGTACTTTGATCTTTATGGTGCTGTTTGGTGGGATGTAAGTGTGTGAAGGTTTTGGAAAAAAAGTTGATGTTTCAAGTTTAATACCATGAAATTCAAAAGTGGACTTTCAGAACCTACAGTATATGCCTTATTGTGCAGCTAATACCCACATATTCTGGCTGCAGTGCACAGCTTTGCAATAATGGGTACTCTTTTAAAATAAATAAATAACCTTGGGTGTAAAATATTCCCACAGCTATCGGTTCACAAACATTTGGCAAAAGACCATTCACCTGACCTTTATTCACTGGAGCTGGCAGGTCTGGAAGAGATCATAAAACATTACGGACAGGACTCCCTGCAGTTTCGTGATGCTGCAAAAATTTTGGCTTCCGTCATCCAGAAGGTAAAAAAAAATCACTGGGGCTAGCTTTCAGTGATCTGTCATGTATACAAATATTGACAGTGTTGCACTTCCATTTCTTGTAGCAAGCTAAGGGTTAAGAATGTTTTGATATTTCTTTCACTAGATAGTATCAAATTGCAACTATGATAACTATCAGCAGAGTTTTTTTTGTTTATGGAATGGTTGCTTTCAGCATTATTTGAACCTTTTCCAGAGAATGACATGAAATTAAATGCACTACTAGAATAATCTATTTTAATACCAGCTTGTATTTGTGTTAGAATCAGCTATCAATGGGTTTAAACCTATTTTTACTTCATAATATCCCATTTTAGCTGTAGATTAGGTAATAACAATTAAAATAGCATTTAAACAAACTTGCTGAAAATATATGTACACATTTTCTGATAGTATTCTTGAACCTTGGAATAAGAATGATGCATAATCTGAAATGGTAAGGGGAAATGGAAATTGCAAAAGCCCAATACTGCACAGGCAGGAAATGTTCAACCTTAAGCTACTGTTTATTCTCTAGAAAATTCCAGAAATGCCACTTATGATTTTGGGAAATTACACTTACAGTTTTTACCTGTCAATGGAAAACAGAAGAGGCAAAAATTGAATTTGTTTTCCAGCTATATGTGGTAACTTTGTGGTGTTGACTGCATTCATCATGGGACAGATGAATGGAATTGCTTTCATTTTTTGCAAAGCGTCCTGGCTTAGACTCAAGTAAATGACTGTTAAATATGGCTGCCAACTAGGAAAAAGTATTGAGTGAGTGGATAACAACATCCTTGGTGTGGCTTGTTGGCCTTTGCTGGTATTATTTTTGTTTGAACAATTAGCAGCTCAATATGGTTTGTGCACTTTAATTTTGCAACTGTCTTTGAAATCATTGCCTCAAACATGGTGCATCTTTTTCCAGTTTAGAAGACCTGTTATAGTAATCCTGTTGGGATTTAATATAGCACTGCAAAATGATTGTTGCTTATCTGTTTTTAATTTTAAAATTTCTCTTTTATAAAGCAAGCTTAATTTAACATGTTAAATACAGCCCAACCTAAATGCCAATTGTGGAAAAAAAAATCCAGCTTTGCCTGGACATTGTATTTCAGATATGTTTTAATCTGGAAACTTTCACTTTAAAATATTGGGACTAATACTGAGATTGGAGATATACTGGAAGTTTTGTGTTTTTAAACGTAAGAATTTGTGCAATATTAAATTGGTTTCAAACATAGAAACATAGAAAATAGGTGCAGGAGTAGGCCATTCGGCCCTTCAAGCCTGCACCGCCATTTATTATGATCATGGCTGATCATCCAACTCAGAACCCCACCCCAGCCTTCCCTCCATACCCCCTGATCCCCGTAGCCACAAGGGCCATATCTAACTCCCTCTTAAATATAGCCAATGAACTGGCCTCAACTGTTTCCTGTGGCAGAGAATTCCACAGATTCACCACTCTCTGTGTGAAGA
Source organism: Mobula hypostoma (assembly GCF_963921235.1). Lineage (NCBI taxonomy): Eukaryota > Metazoa > Chordata > Chondrichthyes > Myliobatiformes > Myliobatidae > Mobula > Mobula hypostoma. The sequence goes on along the minus strand of NC_086102.1, from coordinate 49,770,628 downwards.
AGTTTTTCCTAATCTCAGTCCTAAAAGGCTTCCCCTTTATCCTCAAACTGTGACCCCTTGATCTGGACTTCCCCAACATCGGGAACAATCTTCCTGCATCTAGCCTGTCCAATCCCTTTAGGATTTTATACGTTTCAATCAGATCCCCCCCCTCAATCTTCTAAATTCCAACGAGTACAAGCCCAGTTCATCCAGTCTTTCTTCATATGAAAGTCCTGCCATCCCAGGAATCAATCTGGTGAACCTTCTTTGTACTCCCTCTATGGCAAGGATGTCTTTCCTCAGATTAGGGGACCAAAACTGCACACAATACTCCAGGTGTGGTCTCACCAAGGCCTTGTACAACTGCAGTAGTACCTCCCTGCTCCTGTACTCGAACCTTCTCGCTATAAACGCCAGCATACCATTCGCCTTTTTCACCGCCTGCTGTACCTGCATGCCCACTTTCAATGACTGGTGTATAATGACACCCAGGTCTCTTTGCACCTCCCCTTTTCCTAATCGGCCACCATTCAGATAATAATCTGTTTTCCTATTTTTGCCACCAAAGTGGATAACTTCACATTTATCCACATTAAATTGCATCTGCCATGAAGTTGCCCACTCACCCAACCTATCCAAGTCACTCTGCATCCTCTTAGCATCCTCCTCACAGCTAACACTGCCACCCAGCTTCGTGTCATCCGCAAACTTGGAGATGCTGCATTTAATTCCCTCATCCAAGTCATTAATATATATTGTAAACAACTGGGGTCCCAGCACTGAGCCTTGCGGTACCCCACAAGTCACCGCCTGCCATTCTGAAAAGGTCCCGTTTATTCCCACTCTTTGCTTCCTGTCTGCTAACCAATTCTCCATCCACATCAATACCTTACCCCCAATACCGTGTGCTTTAAGTTTGCACACTAATCTCCTGTGTGGGACCTTGTCAAAAGCCTTTTGAAAATCCAAATATACCACATCCACTGGTTCTCCCCTATCCACTCTACTGGTTACATCCTCAAAAAATTCTATGAGATTCGTCAGACATGATTTTCCTTTCACAAATCCATGCTGACTTTGTCCGATCATTTCACCGCTTTCCAAATGTGCTGTTATCACATCTTTGATAACTGACTCCAACAGTTTCCCCACCACCGACGTTAGGCTAACCGGTCTATAATTCCCCGGTTTCTCTCTCCCTCCTTTTTTAAAAAGTGGGGTTACATTAGCCACCCTCCAATCCTCAGGAACTAGTCCAGAATCTAACGAGTTTTGAAAAATTATCGCTAATGCATCCACTATTTCTTGGGCTACTTCCTTAAGCACTCTAGGATGCAGACCATCTGGCCCTGGGGATTTATCTGCCTTCAATCCCTTCAATTTACCTAACACCACTTCGCTACTAACAAGTAATGAGTAATGTAATGGAATATTTATAGAAATGGAGTATTTTGCTGTTACAACTTTTTATATTTACACTATGAATTGCCATTTTAATACTAGTCATACAAGATGCACTGAGTTGTAATTTGTACATAATACTCTTCTGAGATTGGTTTGTTCCACCTAGAACGTATGTGATTAAAATGTTTCTACGTTTAACTTCTATTCATTTTCATTCTGTAATACTGTTAAATAGACATTGCATCAATTTTGTTCTGTACTGTTTTTACCAGAAATTAATGTAGAGCTAATTTGAGCTTTTTCAAACTGTACATCCATAATAGAATCTTGAACACAATTATTTCAGTGTTTGGCCCAGCATTTTCAACTCCTATAATAAATAGATTTGCTATCATTATTGTAGCTCTGAAAAGCATCCTGTACACAATTTTGTGATATTGATTACTCTTCAACCATATTTTAATGGCTAAAGAATGTCTCTTGAGATGTCTATTTCGTTGTTCTTGCTATCTGAGCAGAAGTTTAGCTATGTCAAATTTTGTTTTGGGAGACCAGCAAAGCGCTTCATATTAAAATGCGGATCACAAGTCAAGAGATTGCATTAATTATACTTTTAAGTAGCCAGCAATTTCTTTTTTGTACCCATAGTGGAATGGAAATTATATGCCCATTTTTTTCACAAGTGTTAAGTCATGAACGTTATCTCAACAAATCCCAAAATTATTTCAATGCTTCATGGTTTTTGTTACTAAATACTCAAGCCCCTGAAAGTGTCAAGAAGGAGCAATAGCAGTGTGGGTAGAAGTCAGAAACAGGAAGGGAGCATTCATTCTCAAGAGTATTCTACAGAACTGCCACCCCCCACCCACTATACCCACAGCAACAGACAGAGGTGCAAATCAAGAGACATCTTTTGAAAAGGTGCATAAAAATGTGTTGTCATGGTGACTTCAATTTCCTTAATATTGATTGGCACCACTTCAATGTAAAAAGTTTAAATGAGGCAGAATATGTTACGCATGTCCAGGAAGTAATCCTGACATAATATGAAGACAGGCTGACCAGTGGAGAGGTCATACTGGATATGGTACCAGGCAATAAACGATCAGGTGTCAGTACCTTCGTTGGGTGAGCATTTCAGAGACAGTGATCACTACTCCCTGACCTTTACCATTGTCTTTGACAGGGATAGGAACAGACAATAAGGGAAAGTATTTTATTGAGAGAGAACAAATTATGAGGGTATTAGACAGGAACTTAGGAGCAAAAATTAGGAATGGGTGTATTCAAGGAAATGCAACACTCACAACATGCTGGAGGAACTCAGCAGGTCGGGCAGCATCTGTGGAAAAGATCGGTCAACATTTCGGACCAGAACCCTTCATCAGAACTGTAGAGGGAAGGGGCAGTGGCCCTATAAAGAAGCTGGGGGGAGAGTGGGAAGGAGAAGACTGGCAGATTCCAGGTGAAAAACCGGTAAGGGGAAAGATAAAGGGGTGGGGGAGGGGAGGCAGGGAGGTGATAGGCAGGAAAGGTAAAGAAAGAATAGGGGAAAACAATGGGTAATAGAAGGAGGCAGAACCATGAAGGAGGTGATAGGCAGCTGGGGGAGGGGGCAGAGTGACATAGGGATAGGGGAATGGAGTGGGAGGGAATTACCATAAGTTGGAGAATTCTATGTTCATACCAAGGGGCTGGAGACTACCTGGACGGTATATGAGGTGCAGGGAAATGCATAGTGGAAATGTGGAGGTTGTTAACGGAATCCTTGCTGGGGGTACTGGATATGTTTGTCCCTTTTGAGGCAGGGGAAGGATGGAAAGGTCGAGGAAGTATGGTTGACAAAAGATGTGGAACATCTAGTCAAAGGGACGAAAGAAGTTTACTTAAGGTTGAGGAAGCAAGGATCAGACGAGGCTCTAGACAGTTACAAGGTAGCCAAGAAGGAGCTTAAGAATAGACTTGGAGCTAGAAGTGGACTTTGTAGAAAGATGGTACTCTGAAAGTAGTTTTCTGAATTCACTTGTTTTCCAATTTCATTAAATAATCAAGACAACATACCCAGTAGAATCTGTATTTTCTGAGGAACAGCTGGAATAGCTGCAGGGATAGAAGCTGGAGGGCTAAATGTGCCAGAGTTATTTACTGCAGGAACACCTCTCCTCACCAGTCGTCCTAATGTGGCAATATTAATATTCATTGAGGAGCTCGAAGGAATGTTTTGCCTATAGTGATGAGAAAATAAGAGCATGAATATCCTACTTGGTGAGAAGGATTAAGGAAAACCCAAGCCATTATACATACATGCAATGGACAGTAGAATGACTATAGTGAGGGTAGGACTGTTCAGAGATAAAAGAAACAACATATGCCTGTAGTTGGAGGAGGTAGGGGAAGTCCTTAAACTGAAAGGTCTGCAGATAGATAAATCACCTGAACCAGATAGTCTGCACCCTAGGGTTCTGAAAGATTGTGGAAGCATTAGTAATGATCTTTTAAGAATTACTAAATTCTGGAATGGGCCCACAGAATTGTAAAATTTCTAATGTCACTGCACTTTAAGAAGGGAGGGAGGCAGAAGAAGGGAAAGTATAGGCCAATTAGTCTGACATCAGTGGTTGGGAAGATGTTGGAGTTGATTGTTAAGGATGTGTTAAGGGGCCAAAGGAAATGTTGTTGTGCCTCTTGGCAGACAAAAGCAAATGAAGCAGAATATAGTTCAACAAGAACCCAAGAGTGCTGTTGGGTTGGAGGAGGTGAAAAGGAACTGAATTTACTGAGGTGTGTAATACTGTTGAGAAGGTGACAAAGCAGTAATGGTGTTGGGATTGAAATCACCTGGAACTTGTAAATGGCTTCCCATATTCCAACTCAGCCGTGGATGACTGCAGGTCTTCTTTTGGAGCTGTTCTGAGCCCCAGCGGTACCCATGGGAGATGATCATGTTAACACACATTCATCAGAGAAGCCCTCAGAGCAGCCTTTTGGGAGCGGTTAAACCACTCATATAGGCCGTTGGACTGTGGGTGATAAGCTGTGATGTAATGTACCCTGATGTCGAGGGTCTGGGCCACCGCAGCCCAGAGGTCTGAAATGAATTGAACTCCAGTCAGGAAACATCAGATGGGCTACCAAACAGAATAACCCAGGTGCTGATGAAGATCCGAGACACGTCTGCGTCCATCATCGATGCTAGGGGGATGACCTCTGGCCACTTGGTGGTTAGGGGGGTGGGGGGAGAGAAGAGGACCAGCAAGGTCAACATTAACATGATCAAACCGTTAACTCAGGACCTCAAAAGGTAGCAATGGTGCCTGAACATGACGGTTAATTTTTACCCACTGGCACTCCACGCAGGCACGTACAATCATGCACGTCCTTTCAAAGGCCATGCCACATGAACTTTAGTGCAACCAGTTTCTGTGAAGCCTTCTGGCCTAGATGCAAGAGGAATCAAAAACAGTCTGCCTCCATTGTGTGGGCACTATTGGGTAAAGGCGACCAGTTGAGACATCAGGAGAGAAACCCCAGCTCCCAAAACTTGATGTTAAGACAACCGAAGGCCCGAGACTGCTGTTCGGTAAGCCTGGACCTCTGGGTCTGCAGCTTGGTAGGCTGCTATTCCTGCATAGTTAACCCCATTATGTATGGCCTCAACAGCTGGCCGTGAGAGGCAATTGACCATAGCATTAGTTTTCCTCTTGATATGTTGTTTAACAGTCCTGAATGATACGTAGGCCAGTTGGCTTTGCTGCTTTGCAAACCATGGATCTGGTATTTTGGCCATCGCATGCATGAAGACTTTGTAAGAAAACACAAATATTGGATAGCCAAATAGACTGACAAGTTCATGGACAAACGTGCTGAACTTTTGGGGTGGGGGGGCATGGAGCTGCCACCTAAAGAAGATGAGAGGCTGCCACACGCCTCTGACCAACTGCTCTTGCACAGCATAGTAATGGCTATGGGTGCACTGGACAGCAGGTGCACCAGTAGCATCACATTGGAGAGAGCTTGCTTGGTATCATCAAATGTCCTGGTCTTGTCTGCTGATCAGCACATGATTGGGGGTATTATCTTTAAGCACACTATACAGGGAAAGCATAAGTTGGGCAACTCGTGGAATGAAGTGGTGGTAGAAATTCACCATGCCTAAAAACTCCTATAGTTTTTTTTAGCAGTGTGAGGCAAAGGGAAACCTGTAATAGTGGCTACTTTTGATGGGAGGCATTTTTGCACCTTCTGCAGAGATGCGATAACTGAGCGAGTCAGTGATTGACAACCCAAAATGGAATTTAGCAAGGTTAATAATCAACCCATGTTGACTCGAGTGCTCAAAGTATGCGGAGCTGAGATACATTTTCGGATTTGGACGCGCTGGCGACAAGCACGTCATCCAGGTAAACAAAAAGAAAATCTAAGTCCATCAGCCATTGGAAGTCTGTTGCATTTTTCAGCCCATGTGGCATGTGCAGAAACTCAAAAGCCAAGTGGGGTTATCACAGCCATTTTGTGAATGTCCTCTGAGCATACAGGTACCTAATGGGGGAAAAAATTTACTTTCAGCTAAACACGCTGAAAAGACTTGGATGTATGGAACTGGGTAACGATCGGGGATGTCGAGGCCTCATTAGGCATCAGTAATGCTGCTTGGGTGGCAACCACCATCAGACTACATAGAGGGGTGAAATCCAGGGACGATTCAACCGGCATTCAATGACAGGTCTTTCCACGTTCACAAACTCAGCCCTCGTGGTTGCCAGCTTTTCTGGGTCAGTGTACACATGTGGGCAAGGATGGTGGGCTGGTTGAAGAAATGTGATGCTCAACCCCATATTTTGTGACAGTAGTGGAGAACGTGGGCTTGGTGAGGTTTGGGAATTTACCCAGCGGTGAAGTAAACTCACATGTGGGAGTGCTTGTGGTTGACAGAGTTGTTGTGGGGAACTTACTGGGGGAGCAGGTTAACGACCCAAAGTCCTTGACATTGACAAGCCAGCAGTTCTTAAGATCAACTGATAGTCCTTGGGCACACAGGGAATCTGCACTGAGCATCGGTTTAGCCACTTTAGCCAGGACGAAGTAACATCACCCACTGAAAAGGAGCATCACCCACCATGTCCCATAAGTCTGGATCCTGCTGCCATTGGTGGCCTCCAGTGAGGCTTCATCACTCTTTGCCTTCGTATTAATAGGCAATAGTGGTAGTGCACTCACTTGAGCACCCATGTCATACAAGAAGTGTCACCCTGAAAGGGTGTCTGTAAGTAATAGTAGATGACTCTGGCAGCTGGAACCTATGGTATTCACAAACCTCTGATGTCCCGATGCACTGGCACTGTTGAAGTTGCAAGGCGGTCGGCACTTCCTAGCATTCGTACTAAAACGAGCATGGTAAAAACTGGCCTGGAGTCGCCTGGTTCACAGCCGCAGGTGTTCTTATGTTGAGAGCCTTGCTGATCAGGTTTATTGAGTAGAGAAAGGAGGAAGAACAATGCACCACTGCCTAGCTGAGTGTAGACCATCAGCCATATTAAACAAGCTCCCTTTAGTACTTCATGGGTGTATCAGCGAGACCTATGCAAACTTCATCAGCCATTTGCTGCATGAAGAGTTCTTTAAAAATAAAAGAAGGACTGTGATTTCCCAGGAGAGAAGCATGTGGTCCATTGGCAATGGCTTTGCAAGTAGAGCAACTGTTTAGCATGCTCAGACTTCGATAGTCCAAAAGTTTGTAAAAGGTGAGTTTTCAGTGATTGGCATTTATTCAGGCAGGTGTTCTATTCGACTCACCATTCTTGCAGCCATAGAGTTGCTGAGTGATGCTATTGCGTAGAAGTATTTGGTGTTGTCTCGTTTTCTGGGTGTGTCAAGGCCAAGGACATGACAGATGCTATGGCATCTGTTGTAGAGCAGTTCTGTCAGTAAACCTATTGATTCGTGTCCAATGAGGTAGGAATAGAATTTTTAATATGTTGCATTACCAGCCATTCAAAGCACTTCATGATGATTGGTGTCAGTGCCAGTGGTAGTCTTCAGTTCTGAAGCTGTGGAGTTCTTTGGTAGAGGAATATTGGTGACTGATTTGAAACATGCAAGGACATCAGCCTGGATGAGAGATGTGTTGAAGAAGTTTGTGAGCTAGTGGGCACACATCCCTGAATATTCAGCCTGGGATGTTATCTGGCCCAGCTGTCTTACATGGGTTGACTCTTGGCAGAGTCCTTCTCATGTCTGCTGCTGTTACAGACTGGCTGCTTACCTGGGAGGGGTGTTGTAGCTTTCATGGCCAGTGTTTGTGTTGCATGCCTTGAATAAAGCTTGCATTAAAGTTGTTTAGAGCATCAGGGAGGAAGATGTCACTGGTACAGTCAATGCTGTTTTTCTTTACGTAGTCAGTAATGCCCTTGATGCCCAGCCATGTACTCTATTATTAGACAGGTGTTCCTGAATTTTTGTGCATAAGCGATCTTTGTGCTCTTGATGCCTAAGATGAGACTTCTCCTAAGATGAGAACTGTTCTGTTCCCAGAGATGAAGTCAGTGTCCCATGCTTTAGGTAGGGAGTACACCTCTATGTTCAGCCAGAGTTCGGAATAACCTGGATGGGGAACTGAAAGGGCTGGTTACTAAGTTTACAGATGACATGAAGGTTGGTGGTGTTGTGAATAGTATAGAAGATTGTCATAAGTTAAATTGGGACATTGATACAATGCAGAGCTGGGCTGAGATGTGACAGATGGAGTTCAATCAGGAAAAGTGAACTGATTTACTTTGGAAGGTTGAACCGGTAAAACTCCGGTTAGACCACTGTTCAGTTTTGATCATCTCATTATAGTTCGGACAAAGAAGTGTGAATTAGACAGCATGTCTTATGAAGATGGGTTGAGCGAGCTCAGGCTTTTCTCTCTGGAGAGGAAGAGGGTGATAGATGGAGAAGTTGAGAGTGGACAGTCAAATTTTTCCCAGGGTGGAAATGGTTAATTTGAGGAGGCATAACTTAAAGGTGTTTGAAAAATGTAGGGGGAATGTCAGGTTATGTGTGTTTTGCAGTTGTAGGTGCATGGAACACCCTTTCAGGGGTGGTTGTAGAGGCAGATACATTAGGGATATGCAAGAGACTCTTAGGTAGGTACATGAATGAAGAAAAATGGAGGCTCTGTAGATGGGAAGGGATAGGTTGATCTTGAGAGTATATTAAACAGTTGGCAACTCATTGTGGGCTGTACGGTTCTGTGTTCAATAATGTCAAATTTCCACATAACATTGATGTTGGAAGTGAACATGGAGATAATGTTCCCATTGTTGGATATTGTGGCAACATTGACTTCAGTAAGACCTTTAACGAAGTTTCACCTGGGATTCTAGTCCAAAGGGCTAGCTGATGTAATCCAGACACCCATGTTCAATCCTGACATTGTGTGCTGTGTGAATGGAGTTTGCATATTCTCCTGTGACTGCATGGGTTCTGTCTTAGTACTATGGTATCTGTGCAGGATGGCAGTTAATTGGCCACTACAGATTTATCCTGGTGTGTAGGCAGGTGATAAACATCTGTGGGTATTTTGTGGGAATCGGGGGGTTTGGGAGGTATTAATGCAAAATGGTAGTTGTTGGCATGCTCCTGTTCTTGTGCTGTATCTTAGTAGGCAAATCAAATCCAAAATGGGCTTGATGTTGTAGCAGTCTGCAATTGAACACAGTACATCTTATCTCCTGCTGAGGGAACACTGGAGGACAGCACCAACTGCATTATGGATGCCGTGGACCACTCGGCTCTCTTTTCAGATTCTTCTCCAGCCTTTGACCTTATCCACCCACCTGGCTTCACCTACCACTTTCCAGCTAGCCTCTTTCCACTGTCCCCCACTACCTTTTTATTCAGCCATCTTCCTCCCTTCTTTCTCAGTCCTGAAGAAGGCTCTCAGCCTGAAACATCGACTGTTTTCTTTTCCATAGTTGCTGCCTGACCTGCTGAGTTCCTCGTTTTTTTTTGTGTGTGGCTTTGGATATCCAGCATCTGCAGACTTCCTTGTGTTTATGCTTGACTAATGCCAGTGGCATCCTTTTGAGGAGAGAAGACTTGTGTTCTCAATTGTTGTCACTTTTTATACAGTAATCTGAGGCTACGTTCACATTAGACCGGATAATTTTGAAAACGCCGGTTTGGAGGGCGTTTTAGAAAATCTCCATTTTCGGGGGAGGAAAACGCCGTTTCAGTGTGGACGGAAGGTCAAAATGAAGAGAAAAAGTTTTGGTTACGGATTTATCCAGTCTAGTGTGGATGTAGCATGAGGAAGTGTACTTGGGCTGTTATCACTTACAACTGTACTTGCACATTACACCTTTCAGTAACAGTTATTGTTGCTCAGACACTAAATGGAGCTGGCAGATGTGTTCAGAATCTGGCAACTGATGTACACCTGATCCTGTGGATATTTTGTAAAGCAGTTCAGTATTCATTAAATGATTCTTTAATATTCATGGAAGAAGTGTAGAACTGATCACCAAAAAAAATGTTCAGATGGATCTGATTATTGCAGTGCAAAATGGTTCTCTGATTTGCTCATGATGCATCCCATGTCCTTGACGTCTGCAATATTTGGATCACAATATTCTTGAATGAACTGCCCTTGTATGCCTCTGTTTTAATATTTGTAGCTAGAACATCTCCAGCAATAGCATTGCTTTCAAAAATACAAACCCCATTTCCAGAAAAGTTGGGATACTTTCCAAAATGCAATAAAAACAAAAATCTGTGATATGTTAATTCAATGAACCTTTATTTAACTGACAAAAGTACAAAGAAAAGATTTTCAATAGTTTTACTGACCAACTTGTATTTTGTAAACACACACAAATTTAGAATTTGATGGCTGCAACACACTCAACAAAAGTTGGGACAAAGGCATGTTTACCATTGTGTTACATCACCTTTCCTTTTAATAACAATTTTTAATCATTTTGGAACTGAGGATACTAATTGTAGTAGATATGCAATTGGAAATTTTGTCCATTCTTGCTTGATATAAGACTTCAGTTGCTCAATGGTCCGTGGTCTCCGTTGTCTGATTCTCCTCTTCATGATGCGCCATACATTTTCAATAGGAGATAGATCTGGACTGGCAGCAGGCCAGTCAAGCACGCGCACTCTGTATCTACAAAGCCCCACTGTTGTATCCCGTGCAGAATGTGGTCTGGCATTGTCCTGCTGAAATAAGCATGGACGTCCCAGGAAGAGACGTCGCCTTGATGGCAACATATGTCTCTCTAAAAAACTAATATACGCCTCAGAGTCAATGGTACCTTCACATACATGCAACTCACCCATGCCGTGGGCACTGATGCACCCCCATACCATCACAGATGCTGGCTTTTGCACCTCTCGCTGATAACAATCTGGATGGTCATTTTCATCTTTGGCACGGAGAACTCGATGCCCGTTTTTTCCGAAAACTAGCTGAAATGTGGACTCATCTGACCACAGCACACGGTTCCACAGTCTTTCGGTCCATCTGAGATGAGCTCAGGCCCAGAGAACTCGCTGGCGTTTCTGCATAGAGTTGATGTATGGCTTCCTCCTTGCGTAATACAGTTTCAAGTTGCATTTCTGGATGCAGCGACGGACTGTTGAGTGACAGTGGTTTTCTGAAGTACTCCCGAGCCCAGGTGGCTATAATTATCACAGTAGCATGATGGTTTCTTAGGCAGTGCCGCCTGAGGGCTCGAAGATCGCGCACATTCAACAGTGGTTTCCGACCTTGCCCTTTACACACTGAGATGTCTCTGAATCTTTTCACAATATTATGTACCGTAGATGTTGAAAGACCTAAATTCTCTGCAATCTTGCATTGAGAAATGTTCCTTTTGAACTGACTAACAATTCTCTCTCGAATTTTGGCACAAAGGGGTGAGCCACGACCCATCCTTGCTGGCAAAGACTAAGCCTTTGATAGACGCTACTTTTATACCCAGTCATGATACCTCACCTGCTACCAATTAGCCTGCTTAATGTGGAGTCTTCCAAACCGGTGTTACTTGAATATTCTGTGCACTTTTCAATCTTATTTTAACTCTCTCCCAACTTTTGTTGTGTTGCAGCCATCAAATTCTAAATTTGTGTATGTTTACAAAATACAATTAAGTTGGTCAGTAAATCTATTGAAAATCTTTGTACTTTTGTCAGTTAAATAAAGGTTCACGTGAATTAACATATCACAGATTTTTGTTTTTATTGCATTTTGAAAAATATCCCAACTTTTTTGGAAATGGGGTTTGTAGATTAAATCCTCCTAAGAATCAATACTTGGCCCTTTTCTGACTGAATTAGTCAGGTTCACATACTCCATTGATATTTCCCCTACCTGAACATTGATTTGGGGTTGAAACTTAGTTCTCAACTTTTGTTCAATTGAGTTGTTGTAAAGAGTAGCTACTTCCATTTCTATTGTTTTGCCACCCTCCACCCCTACCGTAAAGCATCTTCAGCAGAAAACTTCATTCTTGCGCAATTTTGCAATAATACTTAATCCAATGCTGACCAACTGGCCTCTTGACCTTATTTCTAATCCTCAAACTTAAAAGTTATTTGCTAAAACCATTCACTGTCTTTGTGTAATTTAACCCTGCAAATATCTTCCAATTTAAAATTTTTCTCCTCTCCATTTCACCAAGATACAACCACTGCTTCATTCTCTGGGATTTCTTCTTTGAACTGTAACCCATCTCTTGGAGATTTTTTCCACTATCATTTCATTAATTTCAAAAGCATTGTTCTCTGATGATGCCACTTGGCACTTTGGGATACTTTGTTGCGTTAACAGAGCTCTTAAAAACTGTAAAAGTAACCGTAATAAACTGAGTGTCAAATATTTAGTTCAGATTTTCTAATACTATATTTTTAATAGAGCTTAAGAGCAATTTAAAGTGGGTGTCAGTTTGTCTTTAAATTCTAAAAGTAGCCAGCATTGTGTGCAGAAGCAAAAAAAGTCCCTCAACAATTTGTGACTACAGTACATTCTAATGTACTTGTAGTTTACTGATTATTAAACAGGAGTAACTTGTATTTATCTCAGTTTGCAGATGATGTGTTTTCTACTTATAATGAAAATGCTTTGATTGAGTTACTGACTGTGAAGATGTTTGAAGCTCCTCTGATAAGAAAAGCTCGCTCTATCCTAGAGTCTCCATCCATAGTAAGTATTGTGTACAAATGATTCCCTCAGTCAAATTACTTCCATACTGTTTAAATTTGTATCTGATGTTAAAGAAATAGTGACAATATTTGCTTTGTGAAGAACATGCATGCTAGATTTTGCTTAAGAACAAAATTTAATAACAATAGCATGTTATTAACCTACTTTTATATTTTTTTTTGGTAGAGCAACCCAGGCAGTCCCTATGGTTTGGCCTACAAATATAACTATAACTATGCCGTTGTGTTTAATATTGTCCTCTGGTTGATGATAGCCCTTGCTTTATCTGTGATCATCATTGCCTATAACCTGTGGAACATGGATCCTGGTTATGACAGTATTATCTATAGAATGACAAGTCAACGAATTAAAATGGAATAAGTTACTTCAAAATCCAAAAAGTCCTAACAGTGAAAATGTAAATTTCTAAAATTCTAGGGAAAAAAACTGGAAACCAACACAATTGGAATTGTTTTTTCTTGGAGTATTCCTTCATATTGAGTAATATGTACAATAGTTTGTTAAAATATAATTGTTATATGGTGGCTATTTTCTGCAGCTCTGATTAAATTAGATGGTCGTGAATGATCTTGACTATTTTTCCATTGTGATGGTGGGAAGGAGGAAGAAGGGCATACAGGTTGGAAGTAAAATCAAGGAAGATTAGATTTTGAATGCCTTGACTGAACCTGGATTACTGCAGAATATAGTGGAAGTTGATTATACCTAATGTTCAATGTAACCAAGAAAAACATGTTGCAAAGAATTTCAGCTAAACGTATTCACAACACGAAAATTCAGCATACAAAACTTGATTTAAAAATCAGCCTGTAACTTTATATGATTCTGCACTTTTATGATTTTATCACAATTTAGTCAGTACTTTCTTAAACATTTAATGAGCTCGTCAAATTTTACCTTTACAGTTAATGTTACTCCGCTCAAATACAGATTCTACCGTTGTAATAGAAGTATTTAATTTCCATTGGTTTTGTAATTGGCCTTTGCATTTTATTTTTAGTTTGATTCATTTTGTCACTTTCACTGTTTCATTGTAATGGATGGATTTGCAAGTTTTAGCCACAAATGCACTGCAAGACTTCACTTTCATAGTTTGTGAATGTGGTATGATGTAAACTATTATTCTTGAATGGTCTATTATTTTTGTGGTCTGTGATCATTGCTGCATTTTGTATTCCAATAATTAAAAGCTACATTATGTAAAAGTGATTAATTCTGCTATTTATGAATGTCTGTTACATAATGTTAATAAAGAAATTTCTGTGTGACACTGGCTAAACCATCTATTAAATAATCTAGTTTATACAAGTTTCTAAAGGTCATAGTTACAAATTTCACTTTTTATTGTTGGAAAAACACATTTTAACAAAAGTCTATTTTAGTGCATAAGGTCATAGAGCTACTCAACTGTAGCAGTGCTATTTTTGCCAGTTGGACCATTAACTGGTTGAAGGGATGTAGTTGGTCTTAAATCTGTGTGGTATTTAAGGTTCCTGTACCTCCTGCTTGCTGGTAGCTGTGAAGAGATGGCATGCCCAAGAACACGGGGATCTTTGATTATATGTTGCCTTCTTGAGGCCCAATTGTGGGAAGGGGTGTGCCTGTGACATATTGGGCAGCATCCACTACACTCTGCAGCTTCTTGTGTTTCTGTACACTTGACTCACCTTGCAGACTATGCAATCAGTCAGTGCTTTCAAAAGTACATACATTGCATAAGTTTGTTCGTGTTTTCTGACAAACTTAATCTCCTAAGGAAAGTGTGCTATCATCTTTACTTATTGCATTTGTGCTGGCCCAGGACATGTCTTCCACTATGTCAACACCCAGGAATGTGAAGCTGCTGATTCTCTATGTTGCTGATTTCTCCCAAATAGACTGCCAAGTTTGGTCTGGTTAGCTGACCATCAGCTAGCTCATCATTACCTGTGATTCGTCCAACAGTGGTGTCACCTAAAATTTAAAGACGGCATTGGAGCTGTGCTTAGCCACACAGTCGTGCATATAGGAAACAGAACATGGGTTAAGTATGCACCTTTGGGCACACCTGTGTTGATGGTCAGTGAGATGTCATTAGCAAGCCTCACTGAGATCTACCAATCAAAATCAAATATCCCATTGCAGATGGAGGTACAGAAGTGTAGGTCTGACGCTTGATGATAGATTGTGTTGAATGACAAACTGTAGATAATGAACCTGACATACAAGTTTCTGTTGTCCAGATGATGCAGACCAGTGAAAAGCCAGAGAAATCACATCGGCTGTTGACATCGAGCAGATCCAGGTCACCTCCAAAGCAGGAGTTGATTCATGCCATAATCAACCTCTTAAGAACTTAATTACAGTTGATATGTCACCAGACAGTCCTCATTGAGGCAGGCTTTTCTTGGGACACTGGTACATGTCTTTTTGAAGCAGGGCATAGAAGTGAGAAGTTGAATGTGTCCATAAATATTCTAGCCAGTTGGTCCACGTGGATCTGTAGTATTTGGCCAGGTGCACTGTATGGACCAGACTTTTTGTGGATTCATCCTCTTGCATATTTGGACATTGGCCTCAGACCCAGAGATCACAGGGTCATCTGGAGATGTGGGGGTTCATGGGTATGTCCCATAGTTCTATTAAAATATGCATAAAAGGCATGAGCTCATAGTTAATCCCACATTTACTCTACAGAATATAGTTCAATAACATTGACTCCCTTTTTTTTTGCTTTCTATCCAATCTAACCTTGAATGTCCTTTAACATTTTGTGAATCCCCATAACTGATGAATTTCTTTTGATCAAGTATCTAATCCCCCACAGGCTACACCAACCAAAAAACTTAAATCTACCTTGTTCCCATTTCTTCAATCCTGTACTTCCATAGGTGCTTTAGGCAGGATAAAGATGGAAGAAAGAGAAGTTGAAGAATTACATTAAGGGGAATGTCAAAACAGTCGACAAAAATGAAAGTACTGAAGGATCATCCAGTGAGGCTTTATGGGTGGAGCTGAGAAATTAAGAAGGGGACAGTCACATTGTTGTGACTGCGCTATAGGTATCCAAATAATCAACGGAAATTGTACTTGCTTCTTTGCTGCCAGGGTCCAGGATGTCACAGAGTGGTGATAAAACATTCTCAAGGGGGAATTGTTTTGTATGTTAGCATAAATAACATAGAAAAAGGGATGAGGTCCTGTGGTGTGAATAGGAAGCCTGGGAATAAGTTAAGAAGCAGAACCTTGAGGGTCATAATGCCTCGATTACTTCCATTGCCACGTTCTAAAAAAGGTTAAGAATAGGAGGATATGTTAAGTGAATACATGGCTGAAAAATTGTGTGGGCTGCAAGGATTCAGGTTTTTTGGACCATTGGGATCATCTTCTAGGGCTAATACCTGCACTGGACAGAGACCAATATCCTGGCAGGCAGAGCTGATAATGCTACTAGGGTGTGTTTAAACTCGATTAGCAGGGAGTGGGATCACAAACATCAGAGAAGCTAAGGAAATCCTGGAAAGTGATGTAGAAGTCAGGCAGGAGAATGGCCAAGAGTAAGATAAGTCCATTAGATTAATTTGCATTTATTTCAATGCAAGAGGTCTGACAGGTAAGGCAAATCAACATATGGCTTTGGATAGCTATGTGGGATAGTTATATTACACCCGTTTCAGAAACATGGGTGGGGGAAACACGACTAGCAGCTTAATGTTCCAGCATACAGGTCTTTAGATGGGATAGAGGCAGAGGAGAGAGCTGGGAGAAACATTTTTAGTTTAAGGGGAATGTTACAGCAAAAAAGAGGTGAAATTACAGAAATATTATCCAGTGAGGCTTTATGAGTGGAAATGGAGGAGGATAATCACATTGGTGGGATTAAAATAAATGTGATTGGCAATTGTGCAGGATTTAAGAATAATAGGGTGCTTTAACTTTTTATAACGTATATTGAGATACACATTGCTGTACATGACAAGTGACCCAGGTTCAGTTCCCGCCACTTCCTGTAAGGAGTTTGTGCATTTCCTCTTGGTGCTCTGGTTTCCTCACACAGTCCAAGGATGTACCAACTGGTAGGTTAATTGGTCACATGAGGGCCTATTATGCACTGTACCTCAATAAATAAAAAAAACAAAATAGGCAGGATACTGGACAATGAGGAAAGTTATCAAAAATTACAGGGGGGGGTGGTCTCCATCAGCTGAGGAATAGCAAATAGAGTTTAATTCAGATAAGCACAAGGTGTGGCATTCTGGAAAGTCAAGTCCAAGTAGGACTTTCAGTGAACAGCAGGGCCCTGGGGAGTATTGTTGAACAGAAGGGCTTTGGAGTACAAGTACATGGTTCAATGAAAGTTTAGTCACGTGTAGAGAGGGTGGTCTGATAGAATCATACAGTGCAGCAACAGGCCTTTTGGTCCACAATGTTCATGCTAACCATCAATAGCCAATCTACACTAACCCCAGTCATTTTGTCTACTCTTCCCTGCCTTCGTGATTCACACAGAAGGCTTTTAGCACATTAACCTTCAAAAGTCAGGGCACTGGTGACAAAAGCTGAGAGGATATGGTGCAGCTGTAGAGGATACTGCTAAGGCAGTATAGTAGACAATGAGGAAAGTTATCAAAATTTACAGGGGGATCTTGATCAGCTGAGTAAATGGGGTGAAGAATGGCAGATGGAGTTTAATTCAGTTAAGTGCAAGGTGGTGCATTTTGGAAAGTACTGTGCTCAGTTTTGGTCGCCTTGCTAAGGGAAAGACATTATTAAACTGGAAACAGTGCAAAAAGAAATTAAAGATGCTGCCAGGGCTTGAGACTGAGTTATTGGAAGAGGCTGGACAGACTAGGACTTTATTCTTCACAGTGCAGGGAACTGAGAGGTGATCTTATAGAGGAATATAAAAATTGTGCAGGGCATCCATAGGGTGAATGCATTCAGTCATTACAAGTTGGGGTATCAAGAACTAGAGGGCATAAGCTAAAGGTGAATGGTGAAGTATTTAAGAGAAACTTAAAGGGCAACTGTTGTTTTGCTTAGAACGTGGCAGCTATGTGGAATGAGCTGCCAGAGGAAGTGATTGAGGCAGAGACAATAACAACTTTTAAAAGATAGTTGGACAGGTACATGAATTGGAGCTCCAATACTGTTGTGAAAGGCATTTTCTTGTATGAGACATTATTCTACTTTTGTACCTAATTTTAAACTATCAATATTCTTCTTACAGCATGCAGCATGAGGCCATAGGATTTCATTATCTCATTACTAAGTCTAGAGATAACTAAATTTTATTACCCAATGTATCAACTCTGCTACATTGATTATCTGGTGAACACGTGTACAGACTCACACAAAGATGACACTAATAATTTTTTAAATCTGAATTTACCTACTATCAGCATCATTTTCATATCCCAACACAATTTAACAGGTGTCACTAGAATGGTTGGACACCTAACCATTTTCAACTACCATCTTAAATTTTGCTTTAACTGCTATGCTTTTCCCATATAACCATTTTTAAATCTAGATCATGAAATAGTTTTTGCACTTTAATCATTTTTAACCTGTCTTCTCATGAAATTTTATAGCTAGCCGTGGTCAAACTGATATTTAAATATTTATTTTATTGTAGATTCAAACCAATTGATAGTAAATCTCTTGCATTTCCATCCCACAACTCATTCTTCAGTACTATTATTGTAATGGTTCCCATTTAATCTGAGTTCCTTTAACACACACACAATACTCATTTCTCTGACATCGAGTAAATCACTGTTTTTTCTATCTTTGCTAAATATTGAATCATCTTTATTTTTCATTTGTTTCTAGCCAGTTTCTGTCTTTCTACAAATATTTTCAATTAGCCCTAGTTGATGGACACTAGTTCCTTTACAATTTGTCTTCCTCTCTGTTTCAACAAAGTTGATCCTAATGATTACCCTTTGCTATTTCAGATCTTGTCCCAAATACCGTGTTCAGTGCATTCAATGGCAGGACATTCCCACAGTTCAGCGGGGTTTTTACACCTCCTCACTGAGGTTTTGCAAAGGTTCTTAAATCTTATTTTTGCCTTGTGTACCATGTAATTTTTTTTTAAACTTCTTCAAGTGCAAGAAGGGCGAGACTGCGCAGGTGCGTGACATCAACAGGACCGCGCAGAGAGTTTAAAAAGGAGACCACCCTATACAGCGGGCAGCGGAGTGAGTGGGAGCAGAGTGTAGGGCTTTGGCTTCAACGGGCTTCGGCGGTAAACGGGAGGAGGCGAGCGCGAAGCACCAACTCTTTCTTTTCTTCCCCCCCCCCGCCCCACTTTCGTGAATCAGCCCGGACAGACAGGAACAGCAGGGCTCTCACAGCTAACGGTACGAGCTAATGGTTTAAAAAGTTCATCTGTTTGGCGAGGTAAGTGGGTGAGTAGACTTATTTTTCCTGTTTCATTCCTGTAGAATTAGATAGCATGCCTGCAGGTTTAATGCTTTGTTCAGGGAGTGGGATGTGGGAATCCTGGGAGACCTCCAGCCTCCCTGATGGCCACATCTGCACCAGGTGCACCGAGATGCAGCTCCTCGGAGACCGTGTTAGGGATCTGGAGCTGCAGCTTGATGACCTACTGCTTATTAGGGAAAGTGAAGAGGTGATAGACAGGAGCTACAGGGAGGTAGTCATCCCTAGGCTACAGGGGTCCGAAAACTGGGTCACTGTCAAGAGAGGGAAGGGAAATGCCCGGATAGTGGAGAGTACACCTGTGGCTGTCCCCCTCAGCAACAAATATCTTGTTCTGGATGCTGTTGAGGGGGATGACCTGACAGGGGACGTCCACCGTGACCAGGTCTCGGGCACTGAGCATGGCGCTGTTGTGCAGGAGAGAAGGAGGGAGAAGAGGAATGCGGTAGTTGTAGTGGATTCCATAATCAGGGGAACGGACAGGAGATTCTGTGAGCCTGATAGAGATACCCACATGGTGTGTTGCCTCCCAGGTGCCAGGGTACGGGATGTCTCGGATCGGGTCCTGAATATTCTAAAGGGGGAGGGTGAGCAGCCAGTTGTCCTGGTACATGTTGGTACCAACGACATAGCTAGGACAAAGGAGGAGGTCCTGAAGAGAGATTTCCAGGAGTTAGGAAGGAAGCTGAGAAGCAGGACTTCCAGGGTAGTATTCTCAGGATTGCTACCTGTGCCACGTGCTAGCGAGGGCAAGAATGGTAGGATCAGGCAGATGAATGCGTGGCTGAGAGACTGGTGTAGAGGGCAGGGCTTCAGATTCTTGGATAATTGGGATCTCTTCTGGGGGAAGTATGACCTGTTCAAAAAGGACAGGTTACACCTAAACCCGAAGGGGACCAATATCCTGGCGGGAAAGTTTAATAGTGCTGTTAGGGAGCGTTTAAACTAATTTGGCAGGGGGATGGGAACCGGAATGACAGAGTGGAGGAAGGGGAAAACAGAAATAAATCTGAGATAGTGAGCAGTAAAGATGTCAGGAAAGACAGGCAGGTGATGGGGCAAATTTGTAGCCATTGGGATAAGCTGCAGTCAAATAAAGTTGCAGTGAAATCAAAGCAAAAAGTATCAAATACTGGTCTTAAGGTGTTATACTTAAATGCCCGCAGCATAAGGAATAAGGTGGATGATCTTGTCATACAGCTACAGATTGGCAAGTATGATATTGTGGCCATCACTGAGACCTGGCTAAAGGATGCATGTCTCTGGGAGCTGAACGTCCAAGGATACATGGTGTATCAGAAGGATAGGAAGGTAGACAGAGGGGGAGGCGTGGCTTTATTGGTAAGAAATGATATTAAATCATTAGAAAGAGAGAAAATAGGATCGGAAGGTGCAGAATCTTTATGGGTTGAGCTAAGAAATAGCAGGGGTAAAAGGACCCTGATGGCAGTTATTTATAGGCCTCCAAACAGCTGCAGGGATGTGGACAACAAATTACAACTGGAAATAGAAAAGGCTTGTCAGAAGGGCAGTGTTATGATAATTGTGGGGGATTTTAACATGCAAGTGGATTGGGAAAATCAGGTCGGCACTGGATCTCAAGAGAGAGAATTTGTAGAATGTCTGCGAGATGGCTTTTTAGAACAGCTTGTTGTTGAGCCCACTAGGGGATCAGCTGTACTGGATTGGGTATTGTGTAATGAACCGAAGGTGATTAGAGAGATTGAGGTGAAGGAACCCTTAGGAGACAGTGATCATAACAAGATTGAGTTCACTGTGAAATTTGAAAAAGAGAAGCCGAAATCTGATGTGTCGGTATTTCAGCGGAGTAAAGGAAATTACAGTGGCATAAGAGGGGAACTGGCCAAAGTTGACTGGAAAGGGACACTGGCGGGAAATTCAGCAGAGCAGCAGTGGCTGGAGTTTATGCGAGAAGTGAGGAAGGTACAAGACAGGTATATTCCAAAAAAGAAGAAATTTTTGAGTGGAAACACGATGCAACCGTGGTTGATAAGAGAAGTCAAAGCCAAAGTTAAAGCAAAGGAGAGGGCATACAAGCAAGCAAAAATTAGTGGGAAGACAGAGGATCGGGAAGTTTTAAAAACCTTACAAAAGGAAACCAAGAAGGTCATTAAGAGGGAAAAGATTAACTATGAAAGGAAGCTAGCAAATAATATCAAAGGGGATACTAAAAGCTTTTTCAAGTATATAAAGAGTAAAAGACAGGTGAGAGTAGATATAGGACTGACAGAAAATGATGCTGGAGAAATTGTAATGAGAGATGAGGAAATGGCAGAGGAACTGAATGAGTATTTTGCATCAGTCTTCACTGAGGAAGACATCAGCAGTATACTGGACACTCAAGGGTGGCAGGGAAGAGAAGTGTGTGCAGTCACAATTACGACAGAGAAAGTACTCAGGAAGCTGAATAATCTAAAGGTAGATAAATCTCCTGGACCAGATGGAATGCACCCACGTGTTCTGAAGGAAGTAGCTGTGGAGATTGCGGAGGCATTAGTGATGATCTTTCAAAAGTCGATAGGTTCTGGAGGACTGGAGGATTGCAAATGTCACTCTGCTATTTAAGAAGGGGGCAAGGAAGCAAAAAGGAAATTATAGACCTGTTAGCTTGACATCGGTGGCTGGGAAGTTGTTGGAGTCGATTGTCAAGGATGAGGTTACAGAGTACCTGGAGGCATATGACAAGATAGGCAGATAGGCATGGATTCCTTAAAGGAAAATCCTGCCTGACAAACCTATTACAATTTTTTGACGAAATTACCAGTAGGCTAGACAAGGGAGATGCAGTGGATGTTGTATATTTGGATTTTCAGAAGACCTTTGACAAGATGCCACACAAGGCTACTTAATAAGATGAGAGCCCATGGAATTACGGGAAAGTTACATACGTGGTTAGAGTGTTGGCTGACTGGCAGGAAACAGAGAGTGGGAATAAAGGGATCCTATTCTGGTTGGCTGCCAGGTTGGTGTTCCACAGGGGTCCCTGTTGGGACCGCTTCTTTTTACATTGTACATCAATGATTTGGATTATGGAATAGATGGCTTTGTCGCTAAGTTTGCTCACAATACGAAGATAGGTGGAGGGGCCGGTAGTGCTGAGAAAACGGAGAGTCTGCAGAGAGACTTGGATAGATTGGAAGAATGGGCAGAGAAGTGGCAAATGAAGTACAATGTTGGAAAGTGTATGGTTATGCACTTTGGTAGAGAAAATAAACGGGCAGACTATTATTGAAATGGGGAAAGAATTCAAAGTTCTGAGATGCAACGGGACTTGGGAGTCCTCGTACAGGATACCCTTAAAGTTAACCTCCAGGTTGAGTCAGTAGTGAAGAAGGCGAATGCAATGTTGGCATTCATTTCTAGAGGAATAGAGTATAGGAGCAGGGATGTGATGTTGAGGCTCTATAAGGCGCTGGTGAGACCTCACTTGGAGTACTGTGGGCAGTTTTGGTCTCCTTATTTAAGAAAGGATGTGCTGACGTTGGAGAGGGTACAGAGAAGATTCACTACAATGATTCTGGGAATGAGAGGGTTAACATATGAGGAACGTTTGTCCGCTCTTGGACTGTATTCCTTGGAGTTCAGGAGAATGAGGGGAGACCTCATAGAAGCATTTCGAATGTTGAAAGGCATGGACAGAGTGGATGTGGCAAAGTTGTTTCCCATTATGGGGGAGTCTAGTACGAGAGAGTATGACTTAAGGATTGAAGGGCACCCATTCAGAACAGAAATGCGAAGAAATTTTTTTAGTCAGAGGGTGGTGAATCTATGGAATTTGTTGCCACGGGCAGCAGTGGAGGCCAAGTCATTAGGTGTATTTAAGGCAGAAATTGATAGGTATCTGAGTAGCCAGGGCATCAAAGGTTATGGTGAGAAGGCAGGGGAGTGGGACTAAATGGGAGAATGGATCAGCTCATGATAAAATGGCAGAGCAGACTCGACGGGCCGAATGGCTGACTTCTGCTCCTTTGTCTTATGGTCTTGTTATGGTCTAATACTGAATGGTGCCTCTTTCAAGTGTTAAATTGTGGAAGATGTGGCCTCCCCATTTAAGCTGACAGACTAATTAGGACCAACTTGTATGAGGAATTCATGGATTTCTTTAAAATTTTGACTATTCAATCAATTCCCTATGACAATCCACAGATAAACATCACAGATCCTTTTGTTTCTCCTTCAAGCTTATCTTGTTTCTTGGATTTGTTTTCACTAAATTAACTTCTCCCACCAAACTACTCCCCAACTTCTCCACTTGGATCCTGTCATTACTGATACTGCAAACTGTTCCACCTGTTGAAATGTCATCCTGTCTTTGATATCTATTATCCTTCTCAAAAAAATTACTATCTTTAGCCCCTCAAATTTTGCACTCTTCAATTTCCCTTTTGTCTCAAATCCTTAATCAAGCTGTAGCTTCCCAAAACGTCTTACTTTTCCAGAAGTTTCAGTTCCTCTTGTCAGTTAGGTATAGATGTCACATAATCAAATATCCTATTAGAGAATAACTAAATGGTATCCCAAGAAATAGCAATAAGCATAATCTAAATCAGTGCATCTTTCAGACTGCTTAGATCCTTGAATAGCATTAACCTCCATAACATCTACAGAATCACCAGCCACACAGAACTGTAAGAAAATTGCCCACAAGTCTGCAGTGGTACCTTTGGTATCTCCTAAGCATATCTTTGGAATCTTCCTATTTTTATCCTTCATATCAGGATTATTCTCCACTTGTATTACATAAAACCACGTCCTCCTTGTCAGATAAGCTGTGACTGACATTGAGTACTGGATGAGTAAAAGCTTTACCCAATGTTGGGATGACAACAGCTTGCCAGCTCTTTCCAATCACAAGACCATTTCCCTAGGTATTTAGTTCACTCCTCTTCCTGGCATCTGAACATGGACAAAACTGTTGGCTACCTCATTGTTTCAGTTGACCTGAAGAGAAGCTGAAGGTTGACCAGCTCTGTCATCACCAAGACCACATATTTACAGAACAACAGAAAAATAGAAAAACTAAAAAAAATGATATAGGTCCAATGAGTCAAATGACCACTTCCTCGTGTTATTCTAAGATTCTATGGACCACAAGGACAGGGAACTGTAATTACATATAATGGGACAAGTTCTACTCTGATGAATCTGTTAGGCTTCTATAACTATCTCAATATTTCATGATGAAAGACACATCAAAGTTGCTGGTGAACGCAGCAGGCCAGGCAGCGTCTCTAGGAAGAGGTACAGTCGACGTTTCAGGCCGAGACCCTAGTCCTGATGAAGAGTCTCGGCCTGAAACGTCGACTGTACCTCTTCCGAGAGACGCTGCCTGGCCTGCTGCGTTCACCAGCAACTTTGATGTGTGTTGCTTGAATTTCCAGCATCTGCAGAATTCCTCGTGTTTGTATTTCATAATGAAATCCACTTTTTCTTTATTTCCAGATGTTATTTTTAAAACAATATTCCAAATTCTGTGGTGTGATTTTAAAATTCCTACGTTAATACTCCAACCACTACAGGCCTATAATCCTTATCCGGTCCTTTGTTGAAATCACAGTTGAAAGGGATGTTGTAAAGTGTCGCTCAGCTTTCCCAAAATCCAAGCTTATACGGCAAAAAGTCTATTTTGTGCTTATAGGGTTGGTTAATAAGAATGGGACACTTCAACGTGTCAGAGATTCAGCCTTTTTAAAAATCTGTTAGCACTAATAATGCTACCTTCTCTCAGTTCTTTAGTCAAGAGTCAGTAAACTGCACCAACAAAAAGTGAGGAAGAGATTAATAAGTACATTAACTTTGCTGTAAACGTTTGAAAGGTGAGGATCTGGCCAACTCACTTTAATATGATCAATTATGTAGAAGACAAGTTTAGCTGAAATGCAAGAATTAGTAGGAATAAATATCCATGAACCATGAAATATAGGAGCCGAAATGGCCATTTGGCCCATTGAGTCTGCTCCTCCATTTTATCATGGTTGGTTTATTATCTGTCTCAACCCCATTCTCCTGCCTTATCCCCGTAAACTCTGATTCCCGTACTAATCAGGAACCTATTTACCTGTGCTTTAAATATATGTCCAATAATTTGCCTCCACAACCAAATCTGGCAATGAATTCCACTGGTTCATTACCCTTTGGCTAAAGAAATTCCTTCTCATCTCTGATCTAAAGGGATGTCCTTCTGTTCTGAGAATCTGCCTTCTGGTCCTAGATTCTCCCACTAAAGGAAACATCCTCTCCACATCCAATCTATCTAGGCCTTTCAATATTCAATAGGTTTCAAATGATAGAGATCCCTTCCTCATTCTTCTAAACTCCAGTGAGTACATGCACAGAGCAATCAAACACTCCACAAACGTTAATCCTTTCATTCCTGGGATCATTCTCATGAACCTCCTCTGGACCCTCTCCAATGCCAGAATATCCTTTCTTAGATATGGGGCCCAAAACTGCTTACAATATTCCAAATGCAGTCAAACCAATGCTTTATAAAATCTCAGGATTATATCCTTGCTTTTATATTCTAGTCCTCTCGAAATGAATGCAAACATTGTATTTGTCATTCTTACCACTGACTCAACCTGCAAGTTACCTTTAGATCTGCTGAGTTCCTCTAGCATTTTGTACGTGAACCTTTGGAGAATCCTGCATGAGGATTTCCAAGACACTTTACACCTCTGATTTCTGAAGTTCAAGTTCAATTGTCATTCAACCATACACAGGAAACAGCATTCCACCAGGGCCAAAGTGCAAAACACAGTTCCCACAGTCACACACAGCACATAGCACATGTAGTTACAATAGCAGTAAAACAGTCACAAAGTTCGACATAAACTTATTATCAAAGTACATATATGTCGCCATATACAACCCTGAAATTCATTTTCTTGCAGGGAGTCAGAGTAAATCAGTCTTCACTCTGAAAGACACTCACAGTGTGCCAGATGTTGAAGGGTGTGAGGGAAGAAGGGTGTGCAGTTACTATTATAAAGAAGGTGCTCAAAAAGTTGAAAGACCTCAGGGTACATAAGTCACTTGGAACAGATGAACTGCACCCGAGGGGGTCGCAGTAGAGACTGTGGAGGCATTTAGTAAAGGTCTTTCAAAAATCATTGGTCTCTGGCATTGGAGCCAGAGCAGTGGAAAATTGCAGATGTCACTCCACTCTTTAAGGAAGGAGCAAGGCAGCAGAAAGGAAATTATAGGCCAGTTAGCCTGTCCTCAGTAGTTGGGAAGATGTTGGAGTCAATTGTTAAGGATGAGGTTATGAAGTACTTGGTGACAAAGTCAGCATGGTTTCCTTAAGAGAATATCTTGCCTGACAAACCTGTTGGAATTCTTTGAGATTACAAGTAGGATAGATAAAGGGGCTGCAGTGGATGTTGTATATTTGGACTTTCAGAAGGCCTTTGACAAGGTGCCACACATGAGGCTACTTAGCAAGTTAAGAGTCCATGGTACTACAAGAAGTCTACTGGCATGATTAGAGCATTGGTAGATTGGTAGGAGGCAGCAAGTGGGAATAAAAGGATCCTTTTCTGGTTGGCTGCCAGTGACTAGTGGTGTTCCGCAGGGGTCGGTGTTGGGACCACTTCTTTTTATGCTGTACATCATTGATTTAGATGATGGTATAGATAGCTTTGTTGCCAAGTTTGCAGATTAAGAGAGGAGAAAATCCAAAAATGTGAGATACAAAGGGACCTTGTGCAGAACACCCTAAAGGTTAACTTACAGGTAGTCGATGATTGCCAAATTTTGCAAACTTCTGAAAAAGTAGGGACACTGCTGTGCTTTCTTCGTAATGGCACTTACATGCTGGATCCAGGACAGATCCTTCAAAATGATGACACTGAGGAATTTAAAGTTGCTGACCCTCTCTACCTCTGATCCCCCAAAATGAGGTCTGGCTCATGCACTTCCGATTTCCTGAAGTCAATAATTATCTCCTTGGTCTTGCTGACATTGAATGAGAGGTTGTTAGTGTGGCTTCATTCAGCCAGCTTTTCAATCTGCCTCCTATATGCTGATTCATCACCACCTTTGATTTGGCCAATGACAGTGGTGTAATCAGCAAACTTAAATATGGCATTGGAGCTGTGCTTAACCTCATAGTCATAAGCAAGTTGAACAGTAGACTAAGCACACAGCTTGTGGTGCACCTGAAGATCGTGGAGATGCTGTTGCCAATCCAAACTGACTGGGGTCTGCAAGTGAGGAAATCGAGCATCCAGTTGCACAAGGAAGCATTGAGGCCTAGGACTTGGAAGCTTATTGATTAGTTTTGAGGGGATTATAGGATTGAATGCTGAACTGTAGACAATGAAGAGCATCCAGATGTTTGCATCTTCACTGTCCACATGTTCCAGGACTGAGTGAAGAGCCAGTGAAATGGCATCTGCTGTTGACCTGTTGTAACGCTAGGCAAATTAGAGTGGACCTAAGGCACTTCTCAGGCAACAATTGATATGTTTCATCACCTATCTTTCAAAGCACTTCATCACCATGGATGTAAGTACTACTGGATGATAGTCATTGAGACAGATTACCACGTTCTTCTAAGACACCAGTATAATTGAAGCTTGCTTGAAGCAGGCGAGTATCTCAGACTGCTGAGCATGAGGTTAAAGATATAGATAAACACTCCAGCCAGTTGATCAGCAAAGGTCTTTAGTACTTGACCAGGTAACCTGTCTGGGCTGAATGCTTTCCGTGGTTCACCCTCCTGAAGAATGCTCTCATGTCAGCCTCAGAGACTGAAATCACAGGGTCTTTCGGCCATGCTAACATACCTTCGTCTAATTAAAGATGCCATACCTGCATGCTTGAGAGTTAAATCTGGCAAATCGTACAGAAGATTGTGAAGTCGCTAGTGCATTAAGACGGTTCAAAACAAAACATTGCTTAAAGGTAAATTACAGACTGCAGATTGCAGTGAGAGTAATACGTTAGAAGCATATATGGAGGTTTTGCCAGCAGCCTGCAACACATCACAGTGGTTTATCAACACTATCTTGACCAATCACAACAAAATAATGCAGCCCATGTGCCTGAGTGGAATGGCCTGTATACTAATGGTACACAGGATGTTATCCTGGAGCCATGTTTCTGCAAGAACAATCACACAACAATTCCTCATTACACGCTAGTACAGCTGTAGATGAACATAATTCGGCTTGTGTTCCACTGAGCGAACACTGGAGAACAGCACCAATGAGAGGAGCTAGCAGCCAACCCAGCAATAACTCCAGTGCACCCACCTTACCTCTGCTCTCCCCTACATCGCCTCCAATATCTCCACCCCGGGTGGCTGCAGCAGGTGATGCCACAGCACGAGGGCCTGGTCCACGCAATATCCAAGGCCTCGCATTACCCCTGCTGTTGGTCTTGCCAATCAACCAATGAACCGGATTTGCCGTATTCGACATTACCAATGCCTGACAGGGTGCTGCGATCACAAGAAAACCGTCAAAGACAATCATTTGCACCATTTGTTAGACTGCCTCTGATGCCCTCTTCCCTAGGTGGTTGTAGCAAGCGATGACACACTACAAGTCCAGCTGCCCAGCAACTTGCAAGTGTGGAAGACTTGCAATATTTGGTGTTCTTAATATCCAGCAGTGTCTTGCAATCATAAAAAAGACTTAAGAGACGGACACTTACACCACTGCATGGACCTGCAAAGGTCATTATGATTGAGCATGCTACCATCTTACTAGAAATATATACAGTACCAGAAATATTTTCTCTCCATTTAGAAAATAGTCTACGCCAACATAGTCTATGCCTTTATTCTTTCTACCAAAGTACATGACCATACATTTCCCGAAACTGTATTCCATCTGCCACTTCTTTGCCCATTCTCCTCATCTGTCTAAATCCTTCTGCAGACTCCCTGCTTCCTTAACACTATCTGCCCCTCCATCTATCTACGTATCATCCACAAACCTAGCCACAAAGCCAACAATTTCATCATCCGAATCGACATACTGTATAACATAAAAAGTGGTCCCAACACCGACCCCTGCAGCACACGACTATCACTAGTAGCCAACCAGAAAGGTTTTATTCCTGCTCTTTCCCTCCTGCCAGTCTACCAATCTTCCCTCCATGCTGGTATCTTTCCTGTAATATCATCTTGATTAGCAGCCTCAAGTGTGTCACCTTCTCAAACTCCAAGTAAACAACATCCACTGACTCTCCTTTGTCTGTCCTGCCTGTTATTTCCTCAAAGGATTCCAACAGATTTGTTGAGCAACATTTCCCCTCAAGGAAACCATACTGACTATGGCCTGTTTTATCATGTGCCTCCAAGTACCCTGAAACCTCATCTTCAATAATGGACTCCAACATCTTACCAACCACTGAAGTCAAACTATATGGCCTATAATTTCCTGTCTTTTGCCTCCCACACCCACAACCAGACCTTCCAAACACCTTATAATATTTAATAATAAAAAACGCACAAGTACCAAATATTAAGATACTCAGTATCAGATCAAGTGCTGTACATGCCATAAGCTATCACCAGAGGGCAACAAATCACTTACTTTCCAAAAGTGCAATAAAAGTGCCCTTGTTCACTGGGGATGAAGGTGCATTCAGAATCAGATTTAATATCACTAGCATACGTCATGAAATCTGCTGTTTTTCAGCAGTACATTGCAATTCACAATAATAGAAAAATCTTTGAATTACAGTGAGTATATACATAAAATAGTTTAATTAAATAAATAAATAGAACAAACACAAGAAGTGAGGTGGTGTTCATGTGTTCAAAGTCCATTTAGAAATCAGATGACAGAAAGGAAGAAGCTGTTCCTGAATCATTAAGGATGTGTCTTCAGGCTCCTGTACCACCTTCCTAATGGTCACAATGAGAAGAGGACATGTCCTGATGTCCTGGCTGACGGAGGTCCTTAACGATGGATGAGGCCATTATGCGGCATCATTCCTTGAAGATGTCCTGGATGCTATGGAGGCTAGTGCCTATGATGGAACTGACTGAGTTCACAACTTCTGCAGCTTCTTTTGACCCTGACCCCGACCCCAGCCCCAGCCCCACCCCCAGACCAGATGGTGATGCAGCCAGTCAGAATGCTCTCCACGGTACATCTGTAGAAATATGCGAGTATCTTTGGTGACATACCAAATCCCCTCAAACTTCCAATGAACTATAACTGCTGTTATGCTTTCTTTGCAGCTACATCAATATCTTGAGCCCAGAAGGGATCTTCAGAAATGTTGACACCCAGCAGCTTGAAACTGCTCACTCTTTCCACTTCTAATCCTTCATCTTACCCTTCCTTAAGTCCACAATCAGTTCTTTGGTCTTACTGACGTTGAGTACAAGGTTGTTGCTAAAACACCACTCAACCAACTGATATATTTCACTCCTGAACACCTTCTTAACACCATCCAAAATTCAGCAAACAATAGTTGTGTTGTCAGCAACTTTATAGATGCCATTTAAGCTGTGCCAACCACACAGTCATGGGTGCAGAGAGAGTAGAACAGTGGGCTAAGCACGCATCCTTGAAGTGTGCCAGTGTTGATTGCCAGTGAGGTGGAGATGTAATTTCCGATCCGCACAAATTGTGGTCTTCTGGTGAGGAAGTCGAGGATCCAGTTGCAGAGGGAGGTACAAAAGTCCAGATTTTGGAGCTTTCCAATCAGAACTGTAGGAACCATTGTGTTAAAAGCTGGCTTTGCAGCCGAAGAGCAGAACTTTGCAAAGTAACAGATTTTTTGTATATGGAGAAAAGCCCATAAAAGGATGCACTCATCCTTTCATTGCCCATCGTTCTCCTGTGAAATGAAGCAAATGTAATCATTATGGATGTGATGAGGGCACAACCAAAGACTCTAGTAACATCTCTTTAATAGTGTTGGACTTCTAGTTTTGAGATAATGAGGGAGAGAAGTGATTAACAGGTCAAACCCACATAAAAGTGAAACGGACGGAAGACACAAGGTATAAACAGCCTTACATGCTTTGAAAATGTAAAAACATCAGTGAGGTAAATGAACATGCATATGGCTATTACTAAATTTTATTTTACCCAGGCATGGAACTGATGTAAATTTACAAGAAATACAGCTAAGTATGAAACAAGAAAAAAAAGCATTGGGAAGAATAACAGGCTAAAGGAAAGTAATAGAAGTATAAGATGTTTAACCATAAATTGAGAGGAAATCCTATTAAATAAAATGAGCTTGAGAGCATACTCACCAACTGCATCTCAATGTGATATGGCAATTGTCCCGTATTGGACCGCAAAGCACTTCAGCGTGTGGTGAAAACTGCCCAGCGGATTATCGGCGCCCAATTGCCCACCATTGAGAACATCTACCATAAACGCTGCCTGGGCAGGGCAAAAAGTATTATCAGGGATGCATCTCACCCTAAGCATGGACTTTTTACTCTCCTCCCATTCGGTAGGTGCTACAGGAGCCTCCGCTCCCGCACCAGCACCAGCAGGCACAGGAAGAGCTTCTTCCCTGAGGCTGTGACCCTGCTGAACCCTCACATCACAGCGCTAAGCAGCATTGCACCCATATTGTACTGTCTCAGTACTTTCATATTTGTGTGCTGTAGCACTTACTTTTTATTCACAGTTATTTTGTAAATAACACTATTCTTTGCACTTCTGGTTAGGTGCTAACTGCATTTCAATAGACAATAGGTGCAGGAGTAAGCCATTCAGCCCTTTGAGCCAGCACCGCCATTCACTATGATCATGGCTGATCATCCACAATCAGTACCCTGTTCCTGCTTTCTCCCCATATCCCTTGACTCCACTATCTTTAAGAGCTCTATCTAACTCTTTTTTGAAAGTATCCAGAGAATTGGCCTCCACTGCCTTCTGAGGCAGAGCATTCCACAGATCCACAACCCTCTGTGTGAAAAAGTTTTTCCTCAACTCTGTTCTAAATGGTCTACCCCTTATTCTTAAACTGTGACCTCTGGTTCTGGACTCACCTAACATTGGGAACGTGTTTCCTGCCTCTAGCGTGTCCAATCCCTTAATAATCTTATATGTTTCAATCAGATCCCCTCTCATCCTTCTAAATTCCAGTGTATACAAGCCCAGTCGCTCCAATCTTTCAACATATGACATTCCCGCCATCCCTGGAATAAACCGGGTGAACCTCCGCTGCACTCCCTCTAGCAAGAATGTCCTTCCTCAAATTTGGAGACCAAAACTCCACACAATACTCCAGGTGTGGTCTCACCAGGGCCCTGTACAACTGCAGAAGGACCTCTTTGCTCCTATACTCAACTCCCCTTGTTATGAAGGCCAACATGCCATTAGCTTTCTTCACTGCCTGCTGTACCTGCATGCTTACTTTCAGTGACTGATGCACAAGGACACCCAGATCTCGTTCTACTTCCCCTTTTCCTAACTTGACACCATTGATAGTAATCTGCCTTCCTGCTCTTGCCACCAAAGTGGATAACCTCACATTTATCCACATTAAACTGCATCTGCCCACTTACCCAACCTGTCCAAGTCACCCTGTATTCTCATAACATCCTCCTCACATTTCACATTGTCACCCAGCTTTGTGTCATTTGCAAATTTGCTAATGTTACTTTTAATCCCTTCATCTAAATCATTAAGGTATAGTGTAAATAGCTGCGGTCCGGGCACCAAGCCTTGCGGTACCCCACTAGTCACTGCCTGCCATTCTGAAAAGGACCCGTTAATCCCTACTCTTTGTTTCCTGTCTGCCAGCCAATTTTCTATCCATGTCAGTACCCTATCCCCAATACCATTTGCTCTAATTTTGCCCGCTAACCTCCTATGTAGGACCTTATCAAAGGCTTTCTGAAAGTCCAGTTACACTTCATCCACTGGCTTTCCCATGTCCATTTTCATAGTTACATTCTCAAAAAATGCCAGAAGCTTAGTCAAGCATGACTTCCCCTTCGTAAATCCATGCTGACTCGGACTTATCCTGCTACTGCTATCCAAATATGCCGCTATTTCATCTTTTATAATTGACTCCAGCATCTTCCCCACCACTGATGTCAGACTAACTGGTCTATAATTGCCTGTTTTCTCTCTCCCTCCTTTCTTAAAAAGTGGGATAACATTAGCTACCCTCCAATCGGCAGGAACTGATCCTGAATCTATAGAACATTGGAAAATGATTACCAATGTGTCCACGATTTCTAGAGCCACCTCCTTAATTACCCTGGGATGCAGACCATCAGGCCCTGGGGATTTATCAGCCTTCAGTCCCATCAGTTTACCCAAAACTATTTTCTGCCTAATGTGAATTTCCTTCAGTTCCTCTGTTACCCTAGGTCCTCTGGGCACTATTACATGTGGGAGATTGTTTGTGTCTTCCCTAGTGAAGACAGATCCAAAGCACCTGTTCAGCTCGTCTGCCATTTCCTTGTTCCCCATAATAATTTCACCCATTTCTGTCTTCAAGGGCCCAACTTTGGTCTTAACTAATTTTTTCCTCTTCACATACCTAAAGAAGCTTTTACTATTCTCCTTTATATTCTTGGCTAGCTTACCTTCGTACCTCATCTTTTCCCCCCGGATTGCCTTTTTAGTTATCTTCTGTTGCTCCTTAAAATTCTCCCAATCCTCTGGCTTCCCACTCATCCTTGCTACCTTATACTTCCTCTCTTTTATTTTTATACTGCCTTTGACTTCCCTTGTCATCCACAGTTGCCCCTTACTCCCCTTAGAATCTATCTTCCTCTTTGGAATGAACTGATCCTGCACCTTCTGTATTATTCCCAGAAATACCTGCAGTTGTTGTTCCACTGTCATCCCTGCTAGGGTATCTTTCCAGTCAACTTTGGCCAGCTCCTCCCTCATGGTTCCATAGTCCCCTTTGTTCAACTGTAATACTGCCACTTCCGATTTTCCCTTCTCCCTCTCAAATTGTAGGTTAAACTTATCATATTATGGTCACCACCTCCTAATGGCTCCTTTACCTCGAGTTCCCTTATCAAGTCTGGCTCATTACACAACACTAAATCCAGAATTGCCTTCTCTCCCTGGTAGGCTCTAATACAAGCTGCTCTAAGAATCCATCTCTGAGGCACTCCACAAACTCCCTTTCTTGGGGTCCAGTACCAACCTGATTCTCCCAGTCTACCTGCATGTTGAAATCCCCCATAACAACCGTAGTATTATCCTTGCGACATGTCAATTTTAACTCTTGATTTAACTTGCACCCTATATCCAGGCTACTGTTTGGGGGCCTGTAGATAACTCCCATTAGGGTCTTTTTGCCCTTACACTTTCTCAGTTCTATCCATACTGACTCTACACCTCCTGATTCTATGTCCACCCTCGCAAGGGACTGAATTTCATTCCTCACCAACACAGCTATCCCACCTCCTCTGCCAACCTGTCTGTCCTTTCAACAGGATATATATCCCTGAATATTCATTTCCTAGCCCTGGTCCTCTTGCAGCCATGTCTCTGTTATTCCCACCTCATACTTGCCAAATTCCAACTGAGCCTCAAGCTCATCCACTTTATTTCTTATACTCCGTGCATTCATACTTCTAATCCACTTAAAGTAATACTTTTACTCCCCTCACCTTTCACATTGATTCCTATTGCACTTGGCCATACTCTCTGATCCCTTCTTGAGCTTTCTGCCCCATTAATTCTGTTGACTTTCTTAACTTTTCTTATTCTCTCTTTCCCTTTATCTCCATCCTTCTATTTCCAGTTCGTCCCCTCCCCCCCCCCCACTACTTAGTTTAAACACACCCATGTAGCAGTGGCAAAACTGCCTGCCAGAATGCTGGTCCCCCGTCTGTTAAGATGCAACCCGTCCCTTCTATACAATTCATCCTTACCCCAAAATGGATCCCAGTGGTCAAATCTAAATCCCTGCCTCCCGCACCAGCTCCTCAGCCACACATTCAGATCCCCTATCTCCCTGTTCCTGCCCTCACCAGCACAAGGAACTGGAAGCAAACCGGAGATAACCACCCTGGAGGTCCTGCTTTTCAGCTTTCTTCTGAGTTCTCTGAATTCACGCAGCAGAATTTCTTCCTTCTGACGTCATTTGTGCCCACATGCACCACCACTTCCGGCTGTTCACCTTCACCCTTGAGGATGCCCTGCAATCGGTCTGTGATGTCCTGGATCCTGGCACCAGGGAGGCAACACACCATCCTTAAATCCCGCCTGTTGCCACAGAAACCCCTTTCTGTACCTCTCACTATGGAGTACCCTACTACCACAGCTCTGCCTGACTTCTGTCTCCTTGGCTTTGTTTCAGTGCCAATTTTTAACTCGCAGACCTGTCCGCCTCTCAGACTGGCAACGTCTTCTGTCCCGACAGCTTCTAAGAGGATGAACCTGTTTTCAAGAGGTACATCCCCCGGGGTCTCCTGTACTCCAAACATCCATCCCTTCCTCATCGTCGCTCCCCTTCTCACTTTCAGTATCTTCGGTGCAACGATCTCACTGTAGGTCCTGTCCAGAAATCTCTCGGTTTCCCGGATGAACCTGAGGTCATCCAGTTGCTTCTCCAGTGCCTCAACATAGTCCTTCAGGAGCTGAACCTGGACACACTTTCCACATTTGTAGCAGCCAGAGGCACCATCTGTGTCCCTGACCTTCCACATCATGCAAGCATCACACTGAATCAGTTGACCTGTCATTTCTTCACCACTTCTCACCCTCTCTAACTGTGGCGTAGTCTCCTCCCTCAGCGTCCTCGCCGAAGACTCCCGAGACAAAGGCTTGCACTTTTCTCACAAGGCACTTCCCTCGACAAGGCCACTCCCCTAGAGCAAACCTTGATTATATTGGCTGATATACTGACTAATTCGTTTCACTTGTCGCACCTTGGCCGACCTCGAACGTTTGTGTTGCAGGCTGGTCCTGACCGGTTTTTAAATCAACTGCTCCTTCTCAGCCAATGCCCTCACTCACTCCTTCACTTGTTGCACCTTGGCCTAGGCTTTGTATCTGTACTCGGCACAATGACAATAAAATTGAATCTAATCTAATCTAAATGATCTGTAAACCGTATCACTAATAAAATAAAGGAGCTAGAGGCAATCGTGTACTGAGAGGAACCAGACCACAATATGGCTACAGAAATTTAGGCATTAAATATTGGCAAAGCATAGCGCACATTGAAAAATAAAACTTCAACAACCCAGATTTTAATTGGACTAGTGAAGAAGCTGCTTTAATCATTTTCAGGATGTGGATATAGCTGGCAAGGGGCCATGCCCAATTGTTCTTGAGAAGGTGATTGAGAGCTATTGCCTTAGTGAAGGTTTACCACGGTGCTACTGAGGAGGGACCGAAACGTGCAATGGCAGCTGTGGTGAGTAAGAACAGAATCTGCACTGATGAGGTTTTCATGAACTCCCTACACCCCTCAGTGTAGCTGAAAGCTTGGCATTGTTGTTGTGCAGCTTGGGAAAAAATTGCAGTACATTTTGTAGATGGTGTACACTGCAGGCACTGTCATTGACCGTGGAAGAACTAAATGTTTAGGCAGATTAATGGAGGGTCTGTTAAAGGAGCTGCTTCATCCCAGAAGATGATAAGATGTTGATGAGGTGACAGGTTGGCCTGAACTGACCAAGAACACAAATGTTTTGATACCTCATCCAAATCTACAGTGGTGCTATAGAGTTTGTGAACCCTGTAGAATTTTCTTTATTTCTGGATAAATCTGACCTAAAATGAGATCAGCTCTTCACACAAGTCCTAAAACTAGATAAAGAGAATCCATTAAATAAATAACACAAAAAGCATTATACTTTTTCATTTATTTATTCAGAAAAATGATCAAATATTACATGTATTTGTTGGAAAAAGTATGTGAACCTTTGTTTCAGTAACTTGTGTGACCCCCTTGTAAACCAATAACTTCAACCAGACATTTCTGGTTACTGTTAAATCAGCCCTACACGTCAGCTTGGAAGAATTTTAGGTCAATACTCCTTACAAAACTGCTTCAACTCTGGGATGTTAGTGTGCTGCCTTGCATGAACTGCTTGCATGAGCTGATGGATTGCTTCAGGTCCTTCCACAATATTTCTATAGGATTAAGATCAGGACTTTGACTTGGCCATTTCAAAACACGGATTTTCTTTTTTTCCCCAAACCATTCTGTTGTTGATTTACTCTTGTTTTTCAGATCACTGTCTGGTTGCATTATCCAACTTCTATTAAGCTTCAGCTGATGGATTGCTACCCTGACATTGTCCTGTAAAATGTCTTGATACAATTTTGAATTAATTGTTCCCTCAGTGTTTGCAAGCTGTCCAGGCCCTGAGGCAGCAAAGCAGCCCCAGACTATGATGTTCCTTCCACTATGCTTCACATTTAAGATGAGGTTTTGGTGTTGGTGTGCAGTGCTCTATTTCCTCCAAACATAGCAGTGTACATTTCCACCCAAAACTTCAACTTTTGTCTCATCTGTCCACAGAACATTGTACCAGAAGAATTGTAGAACATCTTTTACGAACTTTTTGGAGTGCAGCGGTTTCCTCTATGGTGCCTTTCCAAGAACAGCATTCTTGTTCAATGTTTTTCTTATAGTGGACACATGACAGAGACTTTAGCAAGTTCTAGAGATTTCTGCAGGTCTTTTGCTGTTACCCTTGTGTTCTTTTTCACTTCCTTCAGCATTGCACGTTGTGCTCTTGGTGTGATTTTTGCAGGATGCCCACTCCAAGGGAAAGTAGCAACAGTACTGATTTCCCTCTATTTGTAGAGCATTTCTCTTACTGTGGACTGATGAACATTCAGGTCTTTAGAAATGCTTTTGTAGCCTTTTCCAAATTTACACATCTCTACAATTCTTCTTCTAAGATCCTCCAAAAGTTGTTTCGATTGCACATTAACAAATCTTTGAGAAGAGCAGGCTCTGTCAGTAACCTGAATTTGTGTGTCTGTTTTATAGGACAGATCACCTCTACAATCTACACCTCCAGTCTCATCTCATTGATTGGAGCACCTGACTCCAAATAGCTTTTGTAGAAGGCATTACCCAAGAGATTCAAATACTTTTTCCAACAAATACATATAATATTGGATTATTTTTCTCAATAAATAAATGAACAAGTAGAATATCTTTTGTGCTATTTATTTAACTGGGTTCTCTTTATCTAGTTTTAGGACGCGTAAAGATCTGATCACATTTTAGGTTACAATTATGCAGAAATAGAGAAAATTCTACAGGATTCACAAACTTTCTAGCACTACAGTAACTTATGTGGCCAAATAGCACTGGGCGTAAGTCAGGGACTATATACAGTATACTCGAAGCACAACTTGCTTAACTTCAAAGCAACACACACAAAATGCTGAAGGAACTCAGCAGGCCAGGCGGCAGCTATGGAAAGATTAAACAATCAACTTTTCGACTGAGACCCTTCATCAGGACTGAAAAGGAAGAGGAAAGGAGTCAAATTTAACTCCTTGCTTAACTTGATGGTGTATAATTTTGCCTATGTGGTTCAGTAATCAGATTATATTCTTGGCACCCAATGCCTGAACATTTGAAAAGCAAGTGTACTAAAACTCCCAATTCACATACATTCAGTCGTTGGTATTTTTACATCATTCCTGGGATACTCATAATGTCCATTTTTCACACAATGAACTTGACAGTTTACTACAAAAATATAATTAATCTTAATCCTAATCATTTTGCCTTTCTCCATCTGCTCTCCTTGGTTTCTGCTGTAATCTGCACATATGCTTACTCTTGAATATGATTTCAGTTTGCAATGGTGAACAATAATCATTTTGCTGTCATTCTCACTGGAAAATCCAGGTCAATATATAATAAAGCAGGACATCTATTTTTGGTCCTCTAATATTGTCAGCAGGCATTCAGCTGTAATATTTCTATACTCCTTAGAAAAGACATAAATGTAAGTATTTTTTAAAAATCAGCATCTTCAAGATGATGTTCAACCTTAATGCTTTAGAGTCTTCCGGTCAAGTTGGCGCCAGTGAACAACGGTTCCTCGGGCAACATCTTCCAGATAGTCAATCATTTCAGTTTTTCGACGTTTTCTACTTACTCCTTTTGTCTTGGTTTTCTTTTTGAGGCTGTTGGAGCCTGTGACTTACAATCTGTAGTTCAATCAAGTGAGCTGGCAGTTTGCTGTCCCTGAGAAAACTCGAGGAGAGAAATGCGAGCATGAGCTACCATAAGGAAATGCTTGGAGACAAGAAGAGGACCCATGATCAACTACATTTCTTACCGATTAAAGCATTGAGGAAGATTGAAACATCGAGGCAAACATGGAGGAGAGCAAGCGGTTCTCGGAGAGGCCCACCCGAAAGCACGGGTATGTGTCCCTGCCCTTGGAGAGGCCGCTGGTTTGTGTCACTACCCTCGGAGAGGCTGCTGGATCGTGTCCCTGCCCTTGGAGGAGCAACACCTCATATACCGTCTAGGTAGTCTCCAGCCCCTTGGTATGAACATAGAATTCTCCAACTTCCGGTAATTCCCTCCCCCTCCCTCCCCCTATCCCTGTTTATCTGCCCTGTCCCCCAGCTGCCTATCACCTCCCTCATGGTTCTGCCTCCTTCTCCTACTACCCATTGTTTTCCTGCCTATGACGCCCCTGCTTCCCCTCCCCCACCCGTCTTTCAAATTACTGATTTTTCGGCTGAACCTACAAGCATTCTTCAAATCTTCCCCCTCCTTCTTTCTTCAGTCCTGACGAAGGGTTCCTGCCCGAAACGTCGACTCATCGTTTCCACTGATGCTGCCCGACCTGCTGAGTTCCTCCAGCGTGCTGTGAGTGTTGCTTTGATCCCAGCATCTGCAGATTATTTTGTATTTATGTTCATGGCTCCACTAGGTTCTCAGGAATGAACCAGGCCAAGTGAAACTCAGACTAGTTGGGAATCATCAAGGAACCAGCAATCATATTGTAAGATTCAGAGTAACTACAATTAATAGATCACTCCCATGTAAAAAAAAAGTCAACCAAAAAAAAAAGATAAGATGCAGATATTTCATGTTCAGTCTATATACATTCCCTTGTGGAAGAAAGGTAGGGAAATGAAACCCAGAGCTCTCTGATTGATGAATAAAACAAAGAATAAAAGCCCAGAGCATGACAATGATTTCCAGGGCTGTCAGCTGTTACGTACACACAACCCTGGGGAAAGTACTGGTTACATGCCCGCAACACTGTAAAAGTATCAGCAGCAATAGAACACACCTGGAGTCTGGTTTTGCTGTTAACAATCACTATTTTATTAGCATCTACGTAATATAGTAAGTTAACCAGGGTTATGCATATATAGGTGTATAGATAAAGTTCCCAAACTCATTCAAGCTCAGCTGGCAAGAGTTACAGTCTTACCATGGTACGTAAGAAAATTCAGTTCGATCCTCAGGTTAATTAATGTGAGATATTTGTAATCCAAAGGCGAATGTTGTGAGAAGGCAATTACATCGATATTCCACAGATTCCACGACAGCAATACAAAACAACAATAGGTTTTATCTCCGAAGTTGTTTCACTCCACACACGAAGTATCACCAACAGTAGCTTATCACAAAGGGGACCATCTTCAAGGGAACCACCACCCAGGCAATGGTAGACACACGGTAGATTCCACATGGTTACCCCAAACACACAACGCCACTTATCCAGTTCCACAACATATGAAATAACTCCAACAGTAAAATGCCACAGGGATGCCTTTCTCAGTGAACTACCACACATTGACAAAGGGTAAACACACATGTGGTATTCACAAAGGTCTGCCCTCACCAGAGAACCACTCCTGTGGATTAACTATGTGACAATCACACTTTCATATTCGAATGGAATCAAACTCAACCTTACGGGCTACTTGGAGAGAGTCCAAACAGTGAGCTCTTTGTCACTAGGTTTCTTCTGTTTCAAACCTTCCTCTCCCCTCCTCTCTCTGTCAACTTCTTCTAGTTGCTGTACTTTGTGAGAGTCATTTACCAATACTCTGGATTGATCTCAACTCACCCCTTTTGGGCTACTGAAAGTTTAAACCAGCAACCCCACTCACTGGTGTCTTTTATTGATCGAAACAATCTTAACTGTGACCTGTGTATGTCTGTAAGAGGATCACCTGACCTTGCTTATTCAAAACAAGCCGCAAGAAGCCATAAACATTCATTGTCCGTCAAACAACTCCACCTCTCACCATAGTAACCAAGCAATTTTTTGTAGTCAGTAGAAATCCAACAATGTCCCAAAAGTCAGTCTCATTCTCTCAGCGTTTTAAAGTGAAAGTCCACGGGGGAAAAAAAGAACCCTAGGGGTATATAACACAGCAAACATATTCTATGGGCATGAAGGCAGGAAAAATGCAAAGAGAAGAGGTGGGCCATTTGGAAGCAAAATTACGAATTTATTCACAAAGACAGGTGCATGTTTTACAGTCCAATTGAGAATTTTACATCAGTTTTAACCAAGAAATAAGATACTGCTGGGGTCTCAAAAAGGAAGTATAGTTAAGATTCAGAATAGGCTAAAAATTGATGAGGAGGTACAGTGGCATGCAAAGGTTTGGGCACCCCTGGTCAAAATTTCTGTTACTGTGAAGAGCTGAGTGACTAAAAGATGACCTGATTTCCAAAAGTAAAGTTAAAGATGACACATTTCTTTAATATTTTAAGCAAGATTACTTTTTTATTTCCATCTTTTACAGTTTCAAAATAAAAAAAAGGAAAAGGGCCTGAAGCAAAAGTTTGGACACCCTGCATGGTCAGTACTTAGTAACACCCCCTTTGGCAAGTATCACAGTTTATAAACGCTTTCTGTAGCCAGCTAAGAGTCCTTCAATTCTTGTTTGGGGGATTTTCACCCATTCTTTCTTGCAAAAGAGAGATTCTTGGGCAGTCTTGCATGCACTGATCTTTTGAGGTCTATCCACAGATTTTCGATGTGTTTAGGTCAGGGACTGTGAGGGCCATGGCAAAACCTTCAGCTTGCGCCTCT
Source organism: Mobula hypostoma (assembly GCF_963921235.1). NCBI lineage: Eukaryota > Metazoa > Chordata > Chondrichthyes > Myliobatiformes > Myliobatidae > Mobula > Mobula hypostoma. Next base: position 49,728,611 of record NC_086102.1, on the reverse strand, counting down.
TGAGGTCGTCCATTGTGGATTTTGAGGTGTGTTTAGGATCATTATCCTGTTGTAGAAGCCATCCTCTTTTCATCTTCAGCTTTTTTACAGATGGTGTAATGTCTGCTTCCAGAATTTGCTGGTATTTAATTGAATTAATTCTTCCCTCTACCAGTGAAATGTTCCCTGTGCCACTGGCTGCAACACAAGCCCAAAGCATGATCGATCCACCCCCGTGCTTAACAGTTGGAGAGGTGTTCTTTTCATGAAATTCTGCACCCTTTTTTCTCCAAACATACCTTTGCTCCTTGCAGCCAAAAAGTTCTATTTTAACTTCGTCAGTGCACAGGACTTGTTTCCAAAATGCATCAGGCTTGTTTAGATGTTCCTTTGCAAACTTCTGACGCTAAATTTTGTGGTGAGGACGCAGGAAAGGTTTTCTTCTGATGACTCTTCTATGAAGGTCATACTTGTGCAGGTGTCGCTGCACAGTAGAACAGTGTACCACCAGTTCAGAGTCTGCTAAATCTTCCTGAAAGTCTTTTGCAGTCAAAAGGGGGTTTTGATTTGTCTTTCTAGCAATCCTACGAGCAGTTCTCTCGGGAAGTTTTCTTGGTCTTCCAGACCTCAACTTGACCTCCACTGTTCCTGTTAACTGCCATTTCTTAATTATATTACCAACTGAGGAAACGGTTACCTGAAAACGCTTTGCTATCTTCTTATAGCCTTCTCCTGCTTTGTGGGCATCATTTACTTTAATTTTCATAGTGCTAGGCAGCTGCTTTGAGGAGCCCATGGCTGCTGATTGTTGGGACAAGGTTTGAGGAGTCAGGGTATTTATAAAGCTTTGAAATTTGCATCACCTGGCCTTTCCTAACAATGACTGTGAACAACCCATAGCCCTAACAAGCTAGTTAAGGTCTGAGACCTTGGTAAAAGTTATCTGAGAGCTCAAATCTCTTGGGGTGCCCAAACTTTTACATAGTGCTCCTTCCCTTTTTTTCACTCTAAAATTATACAAAACAAAAATAATACACTAATCTTGCTTAAAATGTTGAAACGACTGTTTCATCTTTAACTTGATGACTTTTGGAGATCAGTTCATCTTCTACTCACTTAACTATTCACAGTAACAGAAATTTTGACCAGGGGTCCCCAAACTTTTGCATGCCACTGTACTAGAAAGACCATGTAAAGAGGCTAAATTAACTGGTTTGTATGGGATGTATCCAAGGTTGCTGAGGGCCAAGCACAAGAAGTGAAGTGCAGAAACCATAGCCATAATCTTCCCAACACCTATAGATTTAAGTGTTAAATGAGGACAGGAATATCTCAAATATTACATCTTCATCAAGAAAGGATGAAGGAATAAATCTAGTAATTACTGGCCATTAATTACTTATAGACCATAGAATACAAATGCTGGATCATCTTGAAAAGAACATTGGCTGAATAACATGAATGAGCAAGTAACAGCAAAATATTGTTTTTCAGACTGGATAGAAGTGCAAAGTGAAATTCCCAACTTACACTTGAAGTACAAGGTAAAATTTTCAAATGTGTAAAGGCACAAAACTTGGAAGAGTAATGAACTGTGAGAAGAATACAAATAGACTTCCAGGAGACAAAGGTAGAAGGGTGGAATGGGCAAAACGTGGGTGGAAATTTAATGCTGAGAAATGTGAAAAGTTACTTTTTGATAGAAAAAATGAGATGAACCAAGAGAACAAATTCTAAAAAGGTATGAGAGCAGGAAGTATATTTGCCCAATATGTTGAAAGTGGCAGGACAGATTAAGAAAGTGGTTAGAAAAGCATTTGAGATCTAGAATTTTATAAGCAGTATGGAGCAAGTAAGGCATCATGAACCTTTTTAAAACACTATGTTTGGCCACAACTGGAGAAATGCGTCCATATCTGTGGGTGACACTTCAGTAAGGATGTCAAAGCTTTAAGGGTGGTAAGAAGAAATTTATCAAAATGATCCTAGGCGAAAGTTTAGTTAAATGGATAGGCTGAAAAATCTGGGATTGTTCTGCATGAAATGGAGGAGGGTGCAAGGAGAACTGATAGGGGTATTTACAATTATGAAGGATATGCACGGAACAGGCAGGAAGATGGAATAAAAACTAGGGGACAAAGAATAACAATATTTGGAAGGGACCAAAAGTGACATGATGTCAATAACATATGGTTTTGTGAAATGTCATGAGTAATCCTGGAAGCAGATTCAATTAGCATTCACACAGATAAGTACCTGAAACAAAAAAAATAGAGAGGTTAGGGAGTGTGATTAGCTGAAATACTCTTACACAGAACCAGTATGGACTTGACGGACAAATGACCTCTTCCTGGGCTGTAAGTGTTCTCTGATTCTATAGCATAGGCTTGTTGGGATTACCAGTTGCACCAAGTGTACACTTAGCTGGTGGTTTTAGATATACCAATGGCAGAAATAGAAGTAAATCCAATCTTTGGACCAATAGAACATCATATATTTTATAAGTCTGCATAATTCCTCATCTAACTTTCAATCATAAAGCTTTTAGAAATTCACATGCTCTCTATTTCACTATATTGATTGTTCAGGTAACAATTCATATTATCTAATATCAAGATAATAACTGTCATCTAACCACCATGTGTTTTATACTTATGCACTTTACAGATCACACTTCCTGTCGATAGTTAAAATTCCCATTTTTCCCTTCCCCTGGTTTTGTTCCTTTTTTCAGTACAATTGTAGTTAGTGCCATTCTGATAAACAGTTGATATCAAAGTATCCTTTCCATGCGTAGATGATGCCTGACAGTTAGTGCTTACACCGTTTTCTCTTTCTGTACTGAGAATATACAAACTGCAGTAGAGTGTCAAGCTTTAGAGGACACTCGATCACTAAAGGACAGAGTGAACAAGGTACGTGATGTTGGTTCAGGAAACACAAGGTCATATTGAGTCTCACAAGCTGCCACTAAATCAATGTAATGGTCTTTGACTTTAAAGTTACTTCATAATAGAAATTTTACAAGCATATTATTAACTTTTAGGTCATTCGTTCTGTAAGAGAGAAATATTTTCTATTTCCTAAGCAAACTTTTAAAGAAGATCTTCACAATTTTTATTGTAAAACCATTTAATTAACAGCCATTGTCAAGAAGAGTATCTCCCAATGTATTGTAATACGAGATAAAATCAAGTTACGGTGTCCTTTTCTAATTGCTTGTTGATTTTAATAAATTTACTTGTCAGATAATTGATTTCAGTCAGCACTGACTACATTGTTGACAAATTTAATGTGCTGGATTAAGTCATGATCACAATCATAATTTTAAAAATGTAACCGTAGAGACAAGAAACCTTTCATCAAAAGTGAGAGGGAAAAAATTATCAGGCAGACAATGGAAAAGAGTCAAAAAGCCTTCTTCAAAATGACAACATCCCTATTGACTCAGGTGACTGTCTTTCCCAGAGCCGGTTGAGGTGAAGGAGAACACTCAGGATGATATTGAGAACCTCATGTTCATGCACTGGGAGCACAAAGGAGCCCTGTACAAACAACATAAGGAACGCACCGCTCATAAACCATTTCCTGCCACCCAGACATCTGCACCATTTGTGAAAGAGTCTGCAATTTTCAAATTAGCATTTCACCCACCCAAGAGCCCACAAAATCAAATGTGCTCAATCCTGACAGACTGCATAAGAAAACAAAAAATGTTAACATTTGAATCCTAAACATCAAGCATTCAAATTGTCAGAAATTACACTAACAGGCCTGACAATCATAAACCTATCTCAATTGATTATTATTTTTATGTAGTTGCTACAGCTGTTGGGAAGAAATCCCTCATTAGTTCAGTGAGTACCCATAAAATAAGTTTGTGAATATGGGAAACATAATTTTTGTTCTGTATGCAGATAAGGTCATCGTAACGTGAGTGAAGTGTACATTAGAAAATACATATTTGTGGTGGATTTTGTAAAAGAGATTAAACAACTGTTGTTAAGGCCACCATAACAAAATAGATAGATTTCACATCCTGAGTTTATATTTGCGAATGTAGATATTTGTATATTCTGATATGTATTAAATTTAACTGAACTGCAAAAGTAGTAAGGAAATTAGCATGGTGTCTTTACCAATGTTACCTTTTTTATGTCATGTCTTCACTCTCTATCATCTTGAATCTTCACAAATCCTTGCCATTATTCAATCTCTTCTCAAGAATGAATAATTGCTGCAGTTCTTCATGAAGCTCAGTTTCAAGCTCTTTATTTTGTTTCAAAAATTCCTTGAATCTATTCAAACTGTTCAAGTGCTTTAAAAGAACAAACCAATTGTATAATCAGATACACTGACATACAGTAATGAGAGAGGAAGATGTAAATTATTAATTTTATTTTTGAAACTAATGTAATTTTCCAAAAATTGTAATGGGTCTGCAAAATTAAAAACAAATAAAAATAGTATTTCTGGTAATAGCATTATTGTGAACATATAAAAGGTCTGTACAAATGTAAACAAAATTATCTCTGTTAACAACAAATATTTTAAAACAGTAAATGCATAATTACTCTACCTGCTGTAAAGGCTCTTGCTCCTCTAGTGCAAAGCTCAACTCCTCTGCCCATTCTTTAATCAAGTCTAATTCAATATTACAGATCTCTCCAACACCAATCTCCTCATCCGTAAACTTCATTGTAGCATCCACTGCATCAGTCACTGTCATTTTAACTTTCCAGTCAGATGATGTGACCTATTGGCCCAACAAGAGAATGTGTCATAAATTATACACAATACTTCTTCAAACGAGACCATCTCCATCATGAAAAAAACCTGAACACTGCCACTTGACAAATAATATCATTACAATTACCCAATCTCCCTCCAAAATCATGCTGAGATCACGCCTGACCAGAAATTTAGCTGGACCAGTACCATGATTAGGCCTCCAAAAACTGAGTATTCTGCAACATCTTGCATCCCTTTACAGTCCAAGATTCAAGTCAGAAGCACAATGAATGAATATCCACCACTTAATGGGATAGCTGCAGCTGTAGTAACACAAGAAACAAACACTATCCAGAACAAAACAGACCATTTGATTTATACCTTTCTATCACTTTAAACACCTTCACACTCCACCATTGGTACACATAGCTGCAAGATGCACCATCTACAAAATGCACTACAGTTATGTGCCTAGGTTACTCCCACAGAATCTCTAAATTAATATTAGAATACCAGAAAGAAGTTTATATTGTAGTTACCTCATGTATCATTTTGTTTGCTGCTGTTGCTTCAGGGATGCTTTCAAATTCCTTAAGAAGTACAAGGATTTTCCGTTTATAGTTTTCAAACCATTCTGCCGAAACACTCATTTCTATGGAATGCATCAGGTCATTACGGCATCTAATCACCTGAACATGAACATCAGAATAATATATTGGTATACATGTAATCAACATCTGATGCAACATACTTCTCTATAACAATGTGCCTCTCTATCCATGATACTGCCAATGAAGAAAGAGAAAGGAATCAATTATTGAGTCAATTTACTTGAGGTCAAAATTGGAATGAACAAGACTTAAAATTTAAAATAAAGAACATAATAAAAAATGCAATGACCTATTTTTAGTCATTCAGTGCTATCCTAATGCACCAATGTTGTAATTTGAGATCTTAATTACTTTGTATCAATTATCTTTGATATCTAGGTTTTAGGTTCAGGCATAAGGCTCATCAGTGTGACTTAAGCACAATTGCAACTAAAATGAAAGATGACAAGAGGATAATGTTGATTTTTTTAATATAATGCCACACAACACATTAAATAACATTATTTCTCATCTTGCTCTTAATTGCATTCAAATTGCAATTCATTTGTTTAATGATAAATATTCATATATGGTAGGACCAATCAGGCAACTGTGCAATATGTACCAGCAATGAAAGTTTGTTTAATAAGATGGGTTCAGGTTGATCATGGTAGCACAAGCAGTCCACAGGATTTCATCAGGTAGTTCACAAATATTAGAGAGTTCATAAATGTTAGGGAGTCCAAGACAGCAACAAAACGGGCTGATTTAGCAATATAAGGCCAATCTTCATCCTCCTGTTCCACTATAGGTGTATGACAAGACTTTTTATATTAACCATTTTATGTCATCACTACTGGTCAAGGTCTTACCTTTCTCTGCTGTAGAATGTTCAGCATGAAACAGCATACTAAGGTGATCAAAGTACATTTATTATCAAAGTATACATTATATAAACTTGAGATTCATCTCCTTACAGGCAGCCACAAAACAAAGAAACCCAAAAGGACCCATTAAACAAAAGACCATCAAACACCCAATGGGCAGAGAGAAGAAAATCAAATGGTGCAAACAACAAAAGCAAGCAAATAGAACAAAAGCGAGTCTGCAGACACAAAGACAGGCATCACCACAGCTGGAGCAGGCCACAGCCTCAGTTCAGCGCAGAGCCAGACCGACCCTCGCTTCTGGTCTCGACACCTTTCTTTTCAACCTGGCTCAGCGTCTAAATCACCCAATCATCAGATTATTCCTTGCTCTAGAACCTGGGCCCTGTTGATTCAATACATTCTGTGCCTGGACCTCGCTGCCACGTTTGGACCCATACCAGACCTTTCCAAATTGGCCCGGCGCCCAGACTGATTAAACCTTGGGTCTTTCCTTACTCTCGGTTTGCTCACATTCACTCGCCTCGACCTTGCTTCGCACTCTCTTGCCTGCCTCTGCCTCAAATCCACCTTGACTCTGCCTCGCCTCCATTGTTTGTGGTGATCGTTTACCAGAAATATTACCAGAAAAAGTGTTATTAATAAAGTATTTAGTTATATTCTTTGTTTTGTTTGCCACTGATATTAGTCACTAGGCTTCACCAGCACCATCTTAAAGCAGAAGATTAACACCCTTATTAGCAAATGCTTAAGGTCATCTCTAAACATCTTCAGGCACCTCTCACTGACTTGAAATACCAACTCTGCTTCTCTCGCCACAGATGTTATTTTCTGTTTTTAATTCACATTACAGGCATTTTCTGCTTCTTGTTTTTTTTTTGCTTTTTTTGATTCAGGAGCCCACTTGATAAGTATCCCAGTGCACCTTTGTCCCTCCATCATTATCATGCAGTGGCTGCTGTGTGTACCATTTGCAAATTGTAATCATTCACTTCAGCTACTCTCAGCACCGTACAACCATGACCTCTCAGGCAAAGAAGGACAAGAACACAGGTGCACTAACACCACATAGTTCCCCTTTAAATCACACACTATCGTGACTTGCAAATATATTGCCATGCCTGTGCCTGGGTCAAAATCCTGAAACTGCCAAACAAATAGCATCTAGCTATACCTTCACCAAACGGATGGTGATGGGTCAATAAGGTGGGCCACCACCACCCGCCCAGCGGCATATACAGACGGGCAATAAATACTGCATTGTTTGCAATATCCTGGGACCCATAACATAAATATACCAATGATCAAAATCAATATAGGAAACATTAGTATAAAATACTAAACCAGGCAAAATTCTCTTTCGTTTATTACCTTATTTGGCTTAATGCTAATAAAACATGGATTCATTAATTTCTTTTCAATATGGGGAACATTTCAACTGCTTGTTTTTGACACAACACTGAACAATCTGCAATTCGTGAAAATAACAAATGGTGTAATGAGATAAAAAGGACATTAAATCAATTACAACTGGTTAAAATGCTCATAGTAGTAGGATTTAAGGAGAAAATTACTAGGAGGGGTAAATAGTGATGGTCAGTGTAGGAAAGGAAATTCATAACATGAAGCTGAGGTGACCGCAGGCTCAGCTGTCAGCAAAGAGATAACAGGATGGGGTATTAATATGGAGGAAGTCGAGTTCTGCTGTGGAGGTTACGAAACTTCAAAATATTGCAGAATGGAATAGAAAAGTATTGAGGGATTAAAACAAGAGAAATAATAATAAAACAAAATTATAATCTTCCTGATAATTTCACAAAGTATAACCTTAATTACCTCAATTACTTTTCGCCGTTCAAAGTGAAAGTGATCACAAAAAATAAAAAGGTTCAAAAGAGCTGCTGCATCACACTTTTCTGGTCCCTGTCTGTTGGCCTGCCCACGAGGCATGTAGACCTGTGGAAAGAACGATTTAATCATGAACAAAATGTAAACAAAACAAATTCTCTTTTCTCAATAGAAGTGAAAAATATATGTAATAATTCAAGTCCATACCAAAGTCCAAAGGAACATAACCTATGAATTAATTATTATCAGTTTGTATTGAACTACAAAGTCATGCATGGGAACTGATGAGATAAACCATCTGATAAAAAGTAATTGCAACCCGAATGCTATTCTGCCTTCTTTTTACCCATGTGGAAGTTCAGGCCCCCTAAGTTGCTGTCTGCAAACTTGGAAGTCCCAAACTTGTATAGTTATCACACTTAGAACGATGCTCCAAAACAGAACTTCTTCATGGAGTTATGGAGTTCACCAGTGGAGTGCCAACTTCTACCACTTCCCACCAGGAGTTGTAAATGTTCCAAACCTAGCACTCTATATAGCAAGCAATCACAACATGCAAAAAATGCCGGAGGAAGTCAGCAGGTCAGGCAGCATCTATGGAAGGAAATAAACAATCAACATTTTGGGCTGACCCTCCATCAAGACTAGAAAGGAAGGGGCCAGAAGGTGGAAGGAGGGAAAGGAGTACAAGGTGGCAGATGACAGGTGAGACCTGGTGAAAGGAAAGGTGGATGGTGGGTGGGAAGGGGATGATGTGATAAGATGGAAGATGATTGGTGGAAGAGGTGAAGGTCTGAAGGAAGAAAGAATCTGACAGGAGAGGACAATGGACCATAGAGGAGGGAAAGAGGTGGGGAACTGATCGGAGGTGATAAGCAGGAAATGAGGATGAGGGAGGTGAACCTGCTTCCTGCACCCTTGCTGAGTTCATCAATTTCATCAACTTTACCTCCAACTTCCACCCTGCCCTCAAATTTACTTGTCCATCTCTGATCCCTCTTTCTTGATCTCCCTGTCTTCATCTTCATAGACAGACTGTTCACTGACATCTTTTACAAACCCACTGACTCTCAGTTATCTTGATTCTACCTCCTCACACCCCATCACTTGAATAAGCGTTATTCCCTTCTTTCAGTTCCTCTGCCATCACTGTATCTGTTCTCAGGATGGAGCTTTCCATTCTAGAGCATTTGATCCATCCTCCTTTTTTCAGAAAATGTGGTTTCCCTTCTATCACTACTAATGGTGCCCTTACCTGCATCTCCTCCATTTCCTACACGTCTGCCATCACCTCATCTTGGTGTCATAAAAGGGATAAGATTTCCTTATCCTTACCTACCACTCCATTAGCCTCCATATCCAACACATTATTCTCTGCAACTTCTACCATATCCAATGGGATCCTACAAATAAACACTTCTTTCCCTCCCCCTCACTCTCCACTTTCCATAGTGATCGTTCTCTAAGTTCACTCATCACTCCCCCTTAATCTTTGCCCTGGCATTTATTCCTGCAATTGTGCTAAGTGCTACACCTACGAAAGTCTGCCAGAGTCATTACTGTACCTGGTGCTCCTGGTGTGGTGTCCTCGGCATCAATGTGACCCAACACAGATTTCCCATTCCTCTAACTTCCTGTAACCTCTCCAGCATCTGCAGAATCTCTTGTACAAACAGTGAATATCTATGCAATCTATTTCACCTAATTTGCAATTTTGACAATGGAAATTTTTACTTGCATAATTAACAAATGATTTTAAAATAACCAAGATGACTTGGTGGGACATCACACTGAGAAAAGCCCTCGGCAATTACTCCTGTAAAGTCAAGTAGCTTCCTTTGTTCCTCTTTAAAGGTGGCCAGATTGATGGGAGTAACTCTAAGATGGCCACTTTTTAGTTGTTAATATTGCCAGCAAAGCTACGTCACTAACAAAAAGAATCTCCCAACTTTTGTACTGGCTGATCTCCCATTATTCAGCGATCAACCTTTGTCAAGAACTTATGGCACAACTAGGCCACTTTGGCAGCAGAACTAAAGGAAGTTATGTTATTAGAGAACAATTAACTGGTCATATGACAACTCCCATAATCACTGAGTAATGTGGAATTTGGTGCACAGTCTGCCTCCTGAACTAGGTCAGTAGTTATGCAAGCCTGTTGATGATCAGCAAAAGTTGCCCGCTTCATACACGACTAAGGAATGAAAAACATCAGGTTAGATGAAGCAGCTCAAAAACCTTTTTACTACTTGGGCGTGAGTGCAAGTACAGCTCAGAATGATGGGATTAGTCCTCTTCAAGTTGCACCAGCTCAATTAGCAATGTTCAAGTGGTTTCAGCTCAAGCTCAAAACAGGTTGTTAATCAATACAAAATCATAATCACATTTATGGAAATATTCACAAAAGTCACCATGGTTGCTTTTATCATCTTTGATAGCATAAATTGCTGCAATACCACAAAATATATACATTCCAGACAGAAATCTTATGTTTTTTTTTGTAATTTATTTTTTATTGAATTTCATCATCAAACAAACATTTCCATAAGATGTATTTCAGATACTGTACATATTTATCATATAATCATATTTGTCACACATCTCCACATAATATTTATCTGAGATATACACTTACAGAAAGCAGAGGAAAGAAAGAACAATCGAAAGAAGAAAACTATGTACAGAGTAGGGAGTGATTTTTTTTAAAAAACGTATTCATTGACTTGTGAGAATAAAATCAGGCCTATGAGGTAACACACATCAAAGTTGCTGGTGAACGCAGCAGGCCAGGCAGCATCTCTAGGAAGAGGTACAGTCGACATTTCAGGCCGAGACCTTTCGTCAGGACTAACTGTGATAAACCATATTTTCCAGTATGAATAAAATTGTTCCAACTTATGATTAACAGATGCTGTTATCTTCTTCATTTTGTAAATGTCCATTGTAATTTCCATCCATACATTTAAAGTTGGGCTCTCCTGAGATAACCATTTCCTGGTAAGGGTCTTTTTACCAGCCACCAGCACTACATCCATTAAATATTTATCTCTTTTCAACCATTCTTGAGGTATATACCCAAAATATATGGTCTTACTCTCTAAGGGTATTTCACATTTAAAGATGTCTTGCCGAGCATTATGTATCCCACTCCAAGACTCTGATAACAGGGCATTCCCAGAAAATATGATAATGTTTGGCATTTTGATTTCCACAATTTCTCCAGCAAGCAGGGGAGTTACTATTATAATGGGATTTCTGAGAGGGTGTAATAAAACATCTTATCAAGTTTATCCACCCCAACTCCCTCCATTTCTGTGAACTGGTACACTTCCATTGCTACCTCCATATTACTGTCCAGTCTTCCTCAGATATTATTATCCCTCCTTCCTTCTCCCATTTTGTTTTAATGTATGAAGTCGAATATGGTAAGATTTGACAAACCCTTATAAACGCTTGAAATTATTCTACTACCGTTGTCTGAATTATATGCTTTTCTAAATAGCTCTATCAGACATGTACTTGCCTTGGTTACATTTTTAACCATCCTATTAACATACCGTCGCATCTGTAAATACCGGTAAAAGTCTTGTTTTTCTAGTAAGTGTTTCTCTTTGAGCATTTCAAAGCTGAACTGTGTTCCTTCTTTCATTATATTGCAAATAGCTGTTATTCCTTTAGCTGTCCAATCCTTAAATCTAGCATCCAGTTTATTCGGCATAAAATCCGAGTCATATGCACACCATTTAAGAATTGCAATGTCTCTCTCTAGTTTATATTCTTTTTTTATAGTTTTCCATATTTTAAGAGTCCATTTCACCCACGGGTTGTCAATATTATTTATGTAATTTTATGTAGATTGCTATCAGCCAAAATTACCTGTATGGGGATGGAAAGTATCCTCTCCTCAATGTTTTTCCATTGAGCGCCATATGATGGGTTGCACCAACATATCACGGCTCTCAACTGTGCTGCAAAATAATAATCTCTAAGAGAAGGTAGGCCCCATCCCCCCTTTTCCTTGGCTAATTGCAAAGTTTTGAGACAAACCCTAGGCCTTTTACCTTGCCATATATATCTTGATAGCATCTTGTTCCATTCATTGAATTGATTTTAGTTAATCTCTATTGGTAGGGTCTGAAAGAGATATAGTAATCTGGGCAGTATATTCATTTTAATAGATTCAATCCTTGAACTGAAACCAAGAAAAGGAATTAGGTTCCATCTTGTAATATCTTCCTTAATTTTTTATACATAGGCTGATAATTGCATTCTGATAATTTTTCCAAATCTTTTGGCATAATGATGCCCAAATATTTGACGGACTCTGTTTGCCATGCCCAAGGATATCCACTTTCAATTTCTCTTCGTGGGCTATAGTTATATGAAAGTAGTTGGGTTCTATTTATAACACAAAATAATCTGCAGATGCTGTGATCAAAGCAACACTTACAGTACGCTGGATGAACTCAGCAGGTTGGGCAGCATCAGTGGAAACGATGAGTTGACATTTCTGGTCCTGACGAAGGGTTCCGGCCTGAGACGTCAACTCATCATTTCCACTGATGCTGCCCAACCTGCTGAGTTCATCCAGTATACTGTAAGTGTTGGGTTTTATCTATGTTGATCTTGAATCCTGATAATTGTCCATATTGTTCAAAGGATTGCATCAATTTAGGTAAAGAGCATGTTGGTTGCCCAAGATAGATCAAAATGTCATCTGCGTAACAGGCCAATTTATGCTCTGTCCCTGTAATAGTAATTCCCCTGATATCTTCATTTTGTCTGATGTATTGAGCTAATGGTTCCAGATATAATGCGAAGAGTAGCGGTGACCATGCACAACCCTGTCTCGTGCCCCTTTCTAGGGTAGAACTATTAGATAAATATCCATTGATTTTAATCCTGGCAGTAGGATTGTCACATAGGATTGTCACATAGTGCCTGTATAGTTTTATTAACTGTGTCATGTAGACAAAATCTATGTAAAACTCTGTAAAGAAAATTACAATTAACCGAATCAAATGCCTTTTCAGCGTCCACGCTTATCACTATTGCTTCAATTTCATTTTTTTTAAATATGATCCATAATGTGAAGTGTCCTTCGTATATTGTCTTGTGTTTGGCGTTGTTGTATAAAAGCTGTCTGATCATTATGTATCAGTGTGGGTAGAAGCTCTTCTAATCGTTTGGCCATGATGGAAGTAAATATTCTATAATCCACATTAAGAACAGATTTTTTAAAAATGTAAACATGAGGAATTCTGCAGATGCTGGAAATTCAAGCAACTCACATCAAAGTTGCTGGTGAATGCAGCGGGCCAGGCAGCATCTCTAGGAAGAGGTACAGTCGACATTTCGGGCTGAGACCCTTCGTCAGGACTCAGGACCCGTCCTGACAAAGGGTCTCGGCCCGAACCGTCAACAGTACCTCTTCCTAGAGATGCTGACTGGCCTGCTGCGTTCACCAGCAACTTTGATGTGTGTTGTTTGTTAAGAACAGATTATTGGTCTAAATGACCCACGTTCCATTTTATCCTCACCTTCTTTCGGTATAGCTGAGATTATCGCTTCCTTCCAGCTGGGTGGCATTTGTGCCTTTCTTAGGGTCCAGTGCAGTGTGGGGAGTAAAATAGGAATTAACTCACTTCTAAACTCTTCATACCACTCTGCCGTATATCCATCTGATCCTGGTGACTTGCTTAATTTAAGCCTACTAATTGCAGTTTTTTGTTCAGCTTCAGTTACGTCAGCAGTCATTGTTCTATTTCGTTCTTTGCTTAAAGTGGAGAACTCTGAAGAATTCAGGAAGATGTCAATTTGGATTATGCTTCCCCCTGGAACTTTGGAATATCGAGTTTTGTAAAACATTTCAAAAGCTTCTTGAATTTCACTTAGCTTATTTTTTATCATTTTGTTCTTGGATACCTTATTCTATGAATTGTATTTTCTGCTATCTTTTTTTGCAGTTTCCACGCCAGTATTTTCATAGATTTAGATCCACTTTCATAGTGTCTCTGTTTCAGAAACATTAATTTTTTTATAATTTCTTGTGCAGCCAAACTATTAATTTCATTCCTAATTTTTAAAATTTCCTCTAGTGTATCCTGTGCCAAACTCAATTTGTTTTTTTCTAGTTCCTTCAGCTTATTTTGTAATTCCTCTAATGTTCTATTCCTTATTTTTTTCTTATATGAAGATATTGCTATAATTTTCCCTCTTCAGAGAGCCTTCAGAGCATCCCACAGAATGGGAGGTTTCACACCTCTCCATTATCATTGAATTCTAAGTAAAGACCAATTTCTTTTTTAATTTGTTCTTTAAAATAGGAATCATTGAGTAGACTTGAATTCAGTTTCCAAATAGTATTCTTTAGTTGTAGGTCAAAATCAACAGATAAATATATAGGTGCATGTATTGTCATCTATTGTCCCAATTCCACAGGTGATTATTTTGTCTCTATTTTTTCCAAATGTTATGAAATAGTCTATTCTTGTATATACGGAATGGGGGCAGAATAATGAGTGTAATCTCTTTTGTCGGGGAAAAGGTCCCTCCATATATCAATTAGACCAACATCCTCAAAAAGAGTGTTAACTTTCTTATGTAAGGACTTTGTTTCATAAGTTTTTCTATTGGAAGAGTCTGACTTTGATTGTAATTGTAAATTTAAGTCTCCCCCACATATCAAAAGACCTTCTGTTTCCGTTACCATAATATTAGTAATTTTCTGGAAGAAACTAATATCACTTCCTGGGATTGTGTATATATTCAATAAAGTAACTGGATTTCCATCTATATTCCCCCTTACCAGAATATATCTGCCCTCCTTATCTCCCATTTCAAAACTGAGCTTACTTGAGATGAGAATAGCAATTCCTCTTCTATGTCCTGATTTATATGAGGAGAAAAACAAATTAGTGAAGCCCATTCTCTTTAATTTTCCATGCTCATTATCACTTAAGTGAGTTTCCTGTAAATATACTACATGGGCTTGTTCTTTTTTCATTTTTGGTAGAATTTTACTGCGCTTGACTGGATTCAAATGCCCATTGACATTAAAAGAAATGAATTTTACTCTTTCCTTAGCCATATGTATTTATCTGCTAGTATATCATTGAAATTTGCAGAATATAACTTAATCGATCTACTCCCTGAGCAAATAAGAGCCAAGAAACACGAATAATAAAAAAAAAGTTAACTAAGGTGTGGTTCCAAGGCTGGGGTCTCTAGATGACCCTGGGTTGAGCTAGAAGAAAAGTCTAGCCGTGGGGGATAGCTCCTTCTACCTGTGGGTTGAGGGCCCCTGTTGCAGTATCTATAAAAGTAAGTAAAAAAAAACTATGTCCATTGCACAGAAATGATTTCCCTGTGTATTCCTCCCATGTATGTATTCTCATTTAGGTGGGGAAAAAGGAATGAATAAATGAATTTTTAAAAATTGAGTAATATAAAATCCACATTATAACACGTATTTCTCGAGATAGGTATATCACCGTCTATTTTTGCTTCCATTTAGTTTATCAACACTTTTACGTAGAACATAGAACATAGAATAATACAGCACATTACAGGCCCTTCGGCCCACAATGTTGTGCCGACCCTCAAACCCTGCCTCCCATATAACCCCCCACCTTAAATTCCTCCATATACCTGTCGAGTAGTCTCTTAAACTTCACTAGTGTATCTGCCTCCACCACTGACTCAGGCAGTGCATTCCACACACCAACCACTCTCTGAGTAAAAAACCTTCTTCTAATATCCCCCTTGAACTTCCCACCCCTTACTTTAAAGCCATGTCCTCTTTTATTGAGCAGTGGTGCCCTGGGGAAGAGGCGATGGCTATCCACTCTATCTATTCCTCTTATTATCTTGTACACCTCTATCATGTCTCCTCTCATCCTCCTCCTCTCCAAAGAGTAAAGCCCTAGCTCCCTTGATCTCTGATCATAATGCATACTCTCTAAACCAGGCAACATCCTGGTAAATCTCCTCTGTACCCTTTCCAATGCTTCCATATCCTTCCTATAGTGAGGCGACCAGAACTGGACACAGTACTCCAAGTGTGGCCTAACCAGAGTTTTATAGAGCTGCATCATTACATCGTGACTCTTAAACTCTATCCCTTGACTTATGAAAGCTAACATCCCATAAGCTTTCTTAACTGTCCTATCTACCTGTGAGGCAACTTTCAGGGATCTGTGGACATGTACCCCCAGATCTCTCTGCTCCTCCACACTACCAAGAATCCTGCCATTTACTTTGTACTCGGCCTTGGAGTTTGTCCTTCCAAAGTGTACCACCTCACACTCCTCCGAGTTGAACTCCATCTGCCACTTCTCAGCCCACTTCTGCATCTTATCAGTGTCTCTCTGCAATCTTTGACAATCCTCTACACTATCTACAACACCACCAACCTTTGTGTTGTCTGCAAACTTGCCAACCCACCCCTCTACCCCCACATCCAGGTCATTAATAAAAATCATGAAAAGTAGAGGTCCCAGAACAGATCCTTGTGGGACACCACTAGTCACAATCCTTATGGCTTTCGTCAAAATCCTTTAGTCAAACCTTATGGCTCTTCTGGAGTAGGTGAGGGCTGCCCTCGGAGAACTGACAGTCTCTTCCTAATATCCTTCTCTCGTCCTGCTCCCATCCCCTGCTTTCTAGGTTACCTTACATAGTCAAAGTATAGTCATAGTCATACTTTATTGATCCCGGGGGAAATTGGTTTTCGTCACAGTTGCACCATAAATAATAAATAGTAATAGCCATAAATAGTCAAATAGTAATATGCAAATTATGTCAGTAAATTATGAAATAAGTCCAGGACCAACCTGTTGGCTCAGGGTGTCTGACCCTCCAAGGGAGGAGTTGTAAAGTTTGATGGCCACAGACAGGAATGACTTCCTATGACGCTCTGTGTTGCATCTCGGTGGAATGAGTCTCTGGCTGAATGTACTCCTGTGCCCAACCAGTACATTATGTAGTGGATGGGAGACATTGACCAAGATGGCATGCAACTTAGACAGCATCCTCTTTTCAGACACCACCGTCAGAGAGTCCAGTTCCATCCCCACAACATCACTGGCCTTTAGAATGAGTTTGTTGAATCTGTTGTTGTCTGCTACCCTCAGCCTGCTGCCCCAGCACACAACAGAAAACATGATAGCACTGGCCACCACAGACTCGTAGAACATCCTCAGCATCGTCTGGCAGATGTTAAAGGACCTCAGTCTCCTCAGGAAATAGAGACGGCTCTGTCCCTTTTTGTAGGCAGCCTCAGTGTTCTTTGACCAGTCCAGTTTATTGTCAATTTGTATCCCTAGGTATTTGTAATCATCCACCATGTTCACACTGACCCCCTGGATGGAAACAGGGGTCACCGGTACCTTAGTTCTCCTCAGGTCTACCACCAGCTCCTTAGTTTTTTTCACATTAAGCTTACTATTTCCCAAGCAGCTTGGGACAACTGCTCAGCCAGACTCTCCCTTGGTTTGACCACGCTAATGGACAGTCCTCTGTTGTTCATGTCCGTAGTCGCCTCCTCCACCATCTGGTACAGTCGCATCCCTTCTTGGTAAAATACCCTCAGTTTAGCAGGGTACGGGGTTTGGAATTTAATCTTTTCTTGCTTTAATATTCGTTTCGCTTCAGAATATTCCTTCCATTTCTGTAGGACCGCCAGGGGGTAATCATGATCGAAGTATATTAACTTGCCATTCCAAAACATCCTCTTCTTACCCCAGGCCCTTCGTCTTGCTCTTGAATCAAAGGAATTTAAGTACTATTGAGCGCAGTTTACTTTGTCTGTCTCTGGGAGGCCGCTGGACAAGCAAACGGTGTGCCCTCTCAATTTCAACCTCCATAGTCGGGGGAATCTCCAGCGCATCCCGCAGCAGCTAGTCTACAAAGTCCATCATCAACAATCCCTCCGCTCCTTCGGGAACATTATAAATCCTGGTATTTTTCAGTCACGATCTTCCCTCCTGGTCAAGCAATTTACTTTCCCGTTGATTTAATATTTTTATTGTCTTACTTAGTATCTGTTCCACGTTTTGCACGCGGTCTTCCACCTTCTCAATTTGAGTCTCTGCCACTGCTATTTTCTGATTGACATTGGTGAGCTCTGACTTTATATCATTGAGTTGCTGTTTTATATCTTTTTGGACTTCCCTTATCTCTTCCAGAATCTTTATCATATTTGCTGCTTCGCTTGCACAAGGCCCAGCATCAGCCTCACCACCACGCGCACATGTAGGAGAGTCGCGCGCTGTACCTCTCTCTTCCATAGGCTCTGCAGTGGTGCTTTTTTTATCTCCATTCTTTCTCCCCATTCTTGCCCCCCTTATCAATTAAGATATTTTCGAAAGATCTTATACTTGATGGATTAACGGGGCAAAATATGCGTTTTTACGGAGGAGGTGTTGATTTAAGCTGCCATTCTGAACGATGACATCACTGGAACCAAAATCTTATGCTTTAAAATACGGTGCATAGCAAAAGGACTGTGCAGGAATTAAAAGAAAATGGCAGCTACACAGGGGCATTAAAGGGACAAGGCAGACATGTGGAAGCAAAGTCGAGATAGTAAATGCGCAAGTTGGTCAACTGTGTTGGAATGGAGAGGCAGATATTTAGAAAGACTATCTAATCATGAGAAACTATCTAATAGTGTATGAGAAAGGTAATAAATTTGTGCATTACATTTTTGGCAGGAGAGGTAGGATGATAATAATCATGTTTAAACGCAGAGGAAAACTATAATGGAACAAGTCAACAAAATTTATATAAAAAATAGTCAACCTGCGAATTACATAGACCTCTTAAGCTGGGTATTCTGTAGTGTGTAGCTCAGCTCTGACATTCCAAATCCACTCAAGTTCAAGTTTAATATTCATTCAACCATAAGTGAAAATAGCAAAACAAAACAGCAGTCCTCCAGGACCAAGGTACAAAACACTTTACCAACAGCACACAGTGCAAATCACAAACATGGTTACGGTTTCAAAGAAAAACATAGTCACAAAGAAAATATATTAATACAGCCCAAGTCCCTGTGTGGCATGACTAGATTGATGGTAAATTGGAAAGATAGCTCATTGTAATCTGAAGTGTCTGTGATTTCAAAATGCCTTTTGTATATTTCATTAAAATGTTATTCATGTCTCTCAATAAATGATTGTGCTTTATTTCTAATAACATCCACATTCTTTAAATATCAACAACTTTCTTCATCATCAAACACATTACATTGGATAGTGTTACTACCGCTAGAAGAAACACGGATCTTCATTTTCAGTTGGATTACTACAAGCATCTCAAAAACAACTTGTTTTTCAGAGAGACGTGAGAGATTGCAGATGCTGGAATCTGGAGTAATAAATAAACTGCTGGAGGAATGCAGTGGGTTCAGCAAAGGTTCAGTCAATATATTTTCAACAAGAGAAGTCAAAGCCAAAGGGAGGGTATACAATAGAGCAAAAATTAGTGGGAAGTTAGGGTATTGGGAAGCTTTTAAACACCAACAGAAGACAACTAAAAAGGCATTAAGAAGTTAAAGAGGGAATACGAAAGTAATCTAGCCAGTAACATTAAAGAGGATACTAAAAGTTTCTTCAGATACATGAAGTGTGAAAGAGAGGTGACAGTGGATTATCAGACCACTGGAAAACGATGCAGGAGAGCTACTAATGGGGGACAAAGAAGTGGTGGACGAACTGAGTAAGTATTTTGCATCAGTCTTCACTGTGGAAGACACTAGCAGTATGGTGGAAGTTCCAGGTGTCAGGGGCTTTGAAGTGTGCGAAGTTACCATTATTAGAGAAAAGGCCCTTGGGAAACTGGAAGGCCTGAAGGTAGATGTCACCTGAATCAGATGGTATACACCCCAGGGTTCTGAAAGAGATGGCTGAAGAGATTCTGCAGACATTAGTAATGATCTTTCAAGAATCACTAGATTCTGGAATGGTTCCAGGAGACTGGAAAATTGAAAATGTCACTCCACTTTTCAAGAGGGGAGAGAGGCAAAAGAAGGAATTATCAGCTACCGTCAACCGTCTCGACTTCACCGCACCTTGTCCCCATTCCAACCTCACTCCTTCGGAACGCTCTGCTCTCCACTCCCTCCGTACTAATCCTAACCGTATTATTAAACCCGCCGATAAGGGGGGTGCTGTTGTAGTCTGGCGTACTGACCTCTACCTTGCCGAGGCACAGCGACAACTCGCGGATACCTCCTCTTATTTACCCCTCGATTGTGACCCCACTAAGAAGCAGGGGATCTCCCATCCACTGCTACCAACCTTATAGTTCCCACACCTCGCACTTCCCGTTTCTACCTCCTACCCAAGATCCACAAACCTGCCTGTCCTGGCCGACCTATTGTCTCAGCTTGCTCCTGCCCCACCGAACTTGCTTCTGCATACCTCGACACGGTTTTATCCTCCCTTGTTCAATCCCTTCCGACCTATGTTCGTGACACTTCTCACGCTCTTAAACTTTTCGATGATTTTAAGTTCCCTGGCCCCCACCGCTTTATTTTCACCATGGATGTCCAGTCCCTATATACTTCCATCCCCCATCAGGAAGGTCTCAAAGCTCTACACTTCTTTTTGGATTCCAGACCTAATCAGTTCCCCTCTACTACCACTCTGCTCCGTCTAGCGGAATTAGTCCTTACTCTTAATAATTTCTCCTTTGGCTCCTCCCACTTCCTCCAAACTAAAGGTGTAGCTATGGGCACCCGTATGGGTCCTAGCTATGCCTGCCTTTTTGTTGGCTTTGTGGAACAATCTATGTTCCGTGCTTATTCTGGTATCTGTCCCCCACTTTTCCTTCGCTACATCGACGACTGCATTGGCACTGCTTCCTGCATGCATGCAGAGCTCGTTGATTTTATTAACTTTGCCTCCAACTTTCACCCTGCCCTCAAGTTTACCTGGTCCATTTCCAACACCTCCCTCCCCTTTCTAGATCTTTCTGTCTCTGTCTCTGGAGACAGCTTATCGACTGATGTCTACTATAAGCCTACTGACTCTCACAGCTATCTGGACTATTCCTCTTCTCACCCTGTCTCTTGCAAAAACGCCATCCCCTTCTCGCAATTCCTCCGTCTCCGCCGCATCTGCTCTCAGGATGAGGCTTTTCATTCTAGGACGAGGGAGATGTCTTCCTTTTTTAAAGAAAGGGGCATCCCTTCCTCCACTATCAACTCCGCTCTTAAACGCATCTCCCCCATTTCACGTACATCTGCTCTCACTCCATCCTCCCACCACCCCACTAGGAATAGGGTTCCCCTGGTCCTCACCTACCACCCCACCAGCCTCCGGGTCCAACATATTACTCTCCGTAACTTCCGCCACCTTCAACGGGATCCCACCACTAAGCACATCTTTCCCTCCCCCGCTCTCTCTGCATTCCACAGGGATCGCTCCCTATGCAACTCCCTTGTCCATTCGTTCCCCCCCATCCCTCCCCACTGATCTCCCTCCCAGCACTTACCCGTGTAAGCGGAACAAGTGCTACACATGCCCTTACACTTCCTCCCTTACCACCATTCAGGGCCCCAAACAGTCCTTCCAGGTGAGGCAACACTTCACCTGTGAGTCGGCTGGGGTGATATACTGCGTCCGGTGCTCTCGATGTGGCCTTTTATATATTGGCGAGACCCAACGCAGACTGGGAGACCGCTTTGCTGAACATCTACGCTCTGTCCGCCAGAGAAAGCAGGATCTCCCAGTGGCCACACATTTTAATTCCACATCCCATTCCCATTCTGACATGTCTATCCACGGCCTCCTCTACTGTAAAGATGAAGCCACACTCAGGCTGGAGGAACAACACCTTATATTCCGTCTGGGTAGCTTCCAACCTGATGGCATGAACATCGACTTCCCTAACTTCCGCTAATGCCCCACCTCCCCCTCGTACCCCATCTGTTACTTATTTTTATACACACATTCTTTCTCTCACTCTCCTTTTTCTCCCTCTGTCCCTCTGAATATACCCCTTGCCCATCCTCTGGGTCCCCCCCCACCACTTGTCTTTCTTCCCGGACCTCCTGTCCCATGATCCTCTCGTATTCCTTTTGCCAATCACCTGTCCAGCTCTTGGCTCCATCCCTCCCCCTCCTGTCTTCTCCTATCATTTTGGATCTCCCCCTCCCCCTCCAACTTTCAAATCCCTTACTCACTCTTCCTTCAGTTAGTCCTGACGAAGGGTCTCGGCCTGAAATGTCGACTGCACCTCTTCCTAGAGATGCTGCCTGGCCTGCTGCGTTCACCAGCAACTTTTATGTGTGTTGCTTGAATTTCCAGCATCTGCAGAATTCCTGTTGTTTGAATTATCAGCTAGTTAGCTCAGTGGTTGGGAAGATGTTGCAGTCGATTATCAAAGATGAAGTCTCAGGGTACTTGAAGGCACCTGATAAAATAGGCCGTAGTCAGCATGTTTTCCTCAAGGGAAAATTTGCCTGACAAATCTGTTGGAATTCCTTGAAGAAATAACAAGCAGGATCGGTTGAATCGGTTGATGCTGTGTACTTGGATTTTCAGAAGGCCTCTGACAAGGTGTCACACATGAGGCTGCTTATCAAGCTACGAGCCCATGGTATTACAGGAAAGGTTCTAGCATGGATAAAGCAATGGTTGATTGGCAGGAGGCAAAGAGCAGGAATAAAGGGAGCCTTTTCTGGTTGGCTGCTGGTGTCTAGTGGTGTTCCACAGGAGTCTGTGTAGGGACTGATTCATTTTACATGATATGGCAATGATTTGGATGATGGAATTGATGCCTTTGTTGCAAAGTTTGCAGACAATATTAAGATAGATGGAGGGGCAGGTAGTTTTGAGGAAGTAGAGAGGCAACCGAAGGATATAGACAGATTAAGAGAATGGGCAAAGAAATGGCAGATGGAATACAGTGTCAGGAAATGTATAGTCCTACACTTTGATAGAAGAAATTAAAGGGTTGAGAAAGTACAAAAATGGAGGTGCAAAGGGGCTTGGGAGTCCTTGTGCAGGATTCCCTAAAGGTTAATTTGCAGGTTGAGTTTGTGGTGAGGAAGGCAAATGCAATGTTAGCATTCATTTCAAGAGGACTAGAATACAAAAGCAAGGATTTAATGTTGAGACTTTACAAACCACTGGTGAGGCCTCACTTGGAATATTGTGAGCAGTTTTTGGCCCCTTAGCCTAGAAAGAATGGGCTAAAACTAGAGAGGGTTCAAAGGAGGTTCATGAAAATGATTCCAGGATTGAATGGCTTGTTAAATGAAGAGCGTTTGATGGCTCTGGGCCTGTATTCACTGGAATTCAGAAGAATGATGGGTGATCTCACTGAAACCTATTGAATGGTGAAAAGGCCTTGATAGAGTGGATGCGACGAGGATGTTTCCTATGGTGAGGGAGTCTAAGACCAGAGACACAGCCTCAGAATGCAGCAGTGTCCTTTTAGAACTGAGATGAGGAGGAATTTCTTTAGCCAGACAGTGGTGAATCTGTGGAATTCTCTGCCACAGGCAGCTGTGCTGTGGAGGCCAAGTCTTTTAAGTATATTTAAGCCAGAGGTTGAGAGAATCTGGACTGGTCAAAGCATGAAGGAATACAGGACGAAGGCAGGAGATTGGGGCTGAGAGGAAAATTGGATCAGCCATGATGAAATGGTGGAGCAGACTCAATGGGCCAAATGGCCTAATTCTGCTCCTATATCTTATGGTCTTATACTGCGCCTATAAAGAGATGAGAGGGAGAGCGAGGGAGGAGCTGGCAAGGTGGATCCAGATCAGGAGGAACTGATGGACAGATGGACTTAGTGGGGGAGGGAAATATGCAGATAACAATAGTGGCTGAGATGATGGTTTGAGACAACAAAGGCTGCACATTATGGAAAATGATAAGGAAGGAAGGTGGTAAGTAGAACAAGAATAAGGAAGGGATGGAAACACTCGGGGGAGGGGACAGGGGACCCAGTAGCATTTTCTTTTCATTCAGCTTTTTAGTTTAACGCATTCATGCCCTTTAATAGTGTATAAAATGTATAAACTAATGTAATCAAATATTTGTTGATAATTGATAATAAACAACATTATATAAAATATAAAACATACTTTTGCAACTTCCCATGCATTTGTAGACCACAACAAAGGACAGCAGTTCCCCCAGTATATCGTACTGTTTTGATCAGTATGATGTTTCAGTATTTCCTTTTTCCATTCTCTGCATACAAAGCAGGCTGTCTGAAACTAAAAGCAAAAGTTGTCCGTTAAATTTTCGCAATATCATGAATCAACAAGACCGTCACCTTAGTGATAAAGAAATAGCTGAAACTGCTGGGATATTCTGCAATTGGGTGATAAAATGGAGGGAAACTGGAAGGAGTGAAAAACAGGAGGATTGGAGATGGATCAGCAGGGAGGGGAAGAAGACACAAGAGATACCTGATACCTGAATACCTTTCACGGGATACCTGAAAATTCAATATTCATATCACTGAACTGGAGACAACCCAAGTGGAATACAAGGTGTCGTCCTTTAGCTTGCATTGAGTCTTGCTGTGGCAGTGGAGAAGGCTGAGGATGGACAGATTGGTGTGGGAATGGGAAGGGAAGCTGAAATGGCATGCAACCGGGAGCTCAAGAAGCCCACCGTGGGCAGAGAAACAGGTCTCTGCAAACTGGACACCCAGTCTGACCTTGATCTCACTGCAAAGAAGGCCACTTCAGGAGCAGCAAATGCCTAAAAGGAGATTAAAGGAGGTGCACATGAATCACTTGGAAAGTTTGTTTACGTCCCAAGATGGTGGTGAGGAAGAAGTGTAAGAATAAGCACAGCACCTTCTGTGGTTGCAGGGGAAAGTAACAGGGAGTCAGGGAGGGGTAGGCAGGGAGCAAAGCACAGTCACAGAGGGAGTGGTCCCTGCAGAAGTCAGAAAGGAATCGGAAAGAGACACTATGCCTGGTGGAGTTGAAGGAAATAAAAAAGGATAATGTGCTGGATGCAGAGCCTTGTAGGCCTACAGGTGAGGACCAGGAGAACTCTGTATCTCTGTTCTGTTTGAACGCAAGTGGTTTGAGAGCACCAAGAAATGGAGGAAATGTGAGAGAAGGCTCCATCCATCATAGTGGAAGTGAAGCCACTTTTGGAATTTGAATTAGCTTATTATTGTTAAGTGTGCTGAGATATAGGGAAAACTAGTCTGCATATTACCAGATCATTACAAAGTGCATTGATTTAAAACAAGGTAAAACAATAACAAGGCATAATAAAGTGTAACAGCAACAGAGAAAATGCAGTGCAGGTGCACTATAAAGTGCAAGATCATAACAAAGTAGACTGTGAGGTCAAGAGGGTATTTGCTGGAAAAAAAAGAGGACATTGTATTCCTCCAGCATTTTGTGTATGTTGCTAAAGAGGACATTGTCTTGGAAAGGAAAGTCTCATCTTGAGAGCAGATGCGACAGAGGTTTCAGGCAGAGAAGCATCAGAAACGGGTCAAAAAAATTTGAGAGAAGATGGTATATAACAGTCAAAGTGATAAAATTGACAAGTTCTGCACGGGTGCAGGAAGCAGCACTAATGGACACTGCCGATATAACTTAGAAATGAGTTGGGGAGTGATGCCAGAAAAAATTTGGGATAAAGACTGTTCCATGTAGCCAATGAAAAGACAGTGTAATAAGGGTCCATAAAAGTGCCCATGCCTAAACTCTTGATCTGGAGAAAGTAAGATGAGTCAAAAGAAAATCTGTTTAGGGCAAGGACAAGTTCAGGCAGTTCGATGAGTGTTGGCGGAAAGGATGTGGTTAAATCTTTGTTGCAGAAAGCAGAAGGTTTTAAGACCTTCCCATGGTGTATGGAGACTAGACATAGTGAAGGAATACGAAATTGTCAAAAAAGTGCGGGGTATGTGAGGCATCCCTGATACAGGGGACAAGGGACTTAACATGGGAGACAGGATAGAATCAAGCTATAAGTAGATGGGTCTGGTGGGGAAAGAGCTTACAGAAATAATGGATCTAGCAGGATAGTCCTATTTGCGGATTTTGGCTAAGAGAAACAGGTAGTGTGTGGTTGGGGCACTATCAGGCTGGAAGTGTGGAGGGATGATCTCCTGATAATGATAGAACACAGTGGCCTGGTGTTCATTAGTGGAGTCATGGTTCAAGGGTTGGTATGAATTAGATTAGATTATGAGGACACACAGTCCTCTTTTATTGTCATTTAGTAATGCATGCATTAAGAAATGATACAATATTCCTCCGGTGTGATATCACAGAAATACAGGACAGGCCAAGACTGAAAAACTAACAAAAACCACATAACATATAGTTACAACAGTGCAACAATACCATAACCTGATGAAGAACAGGCCATGGCACGGTAAAAAAGTTCAAAGTCTCTCGAAAGTCCCACATCTCACACAGACAGGAGAAGGAAGAAAACTCTCCCTGCCATGCCTGACCATGGTGCAACTCTGAGTCGTCCAAAAACTTCGAGCTCTGAAGAGGTATCAAAGAACTGTTGCCTGGCCTGTACTGAGTAAAGGTTAATCTGCAAGATTTCACACTGTGAGGTCAAGGATTAGGTCACCACTAAAAGGTTTCGTCAAATTCAAAATTCTCTCATCAATAATCAGTTGGTACAGATTCATAGACTGGATTTCAAGAGTCACATTGTGAAGTGAAAGGGTCAGGAGTTAAGAGAATCAGGCGCCAAATGAATGCGGGATTAGCAAATGACCAATGCTGGGCTGAAAGTGTTTCAAAGATTAGTCAGGTCAGGAATTTGCACATTAAGAAAAAATATAAATTTCTCATAACTTGGAGAGCACTAGTTTGTGTTCACTTTGCCTTCAATGCAGCAGAGAAATCAGCATGCAGGACATGCAGGATTAAAAATTAAAGCAATTTCAACAAAAGACTGTCATCAGGAACTTTGGTGAAATCAAGATCAATGAAGGATCAAAAAGAGAACTCCTTGATGTTAGAGTCCCTAAAAATGAACAGGAGAATAGATATCTATAATGAAAATCAGTAATTCCAATCATAAGTCTTTGCAGTTGGGTTATTCAGAGCACAAGTCCTTGGCCTAACATTTTCCACCTTCCTCTAATCACTGGCAGTATTCACATTTCCATATTTCTATTTTAATTCCATGTTCATCATGGAAGTGTCCAACGAAGCATTGTAAACTCATTTTCTCTAAGCTTTAGGACATAAAACAGTAGAAAGCTACAATAATAAAATGGCATGTTTAAGAAGAGAGTTTCAACGTTTGTAGAGATTGGAATTCATATCCTCCTAGACTGTTTCCACTAAAAACTATACCTTCTCTTAGCTCTGTGTGCAATGCCACAGAGGATCAGCTAATAGAGAAAACAAAAGCAAACCATTTACTGGTTTCACAGATTAGTTCATTTGGAAGAATATTCAAACAGCAGCAGCATAGATTCCAACTGTTTTGTTGACTCTGTTGTTGTGCTCCTGTTGTTTGAAAGTAGTAATTCACTGTGAGTATAGCAAATATCTGGTAAAACAATACATTTCATATATTTTAAATCACTTGCACTATTTTAAAAGTTGTTTTTTCAAATTCAAACTTGTTTTTGCAGTTGCAGCTGCCAGTACCGCAGGGAGGAGGAGCCAGCAGCTTTTTTTAAAAGTTGTTGTTTCAGTTGAGAGCCCTCAGTTCTCCCAGTTGAGAAATAGATACATAGCATAGATCAACACGTGGTTAAAGAACTGATGCACGAGGGAGAGCTTCAGATTTATGGATCATTGGGCTCTCTTCCTGGGCAGGTGAGACCTGTACAAACAAAAGATTTTATATTTGAACTGGAAGGGAAGCAACTGGAGGAGGAACTCAGCAGGTCAGGCAGTATCTATGGAAAAGAATAAACAGTGGACGTTTTGGACCAAGAACCTTCACCAGGCCTGGAAAGAAACAGGCAAGAAACCATCCTGGTGCAATGCATATGGACGATGAACTTAGAGGATGGATCAGCAAATGGAGCTTCAATGCTGTCATTACAGAAATCTGGCAGCTCTGTGTTAGAAAAATGTTTGTATTTTGTAAAAGAAAGATATTAAGAAATAGACTATTTCATTGGGTAGAATGTGTCCTGGGACCAGGAGAGGCTGTGCGAGTTTGAAACTGCTCGTAACTTCTATTGCTGTGTCACCAGGGTAAAGAGTGGTGTGAATTCTCCTGAAGTTGATAACCATCTCCTTCATCTTGTTGACATTGAGGAACAGGGTAATTGATTGGCACCAGGCCTCGCTACATTCTCTTTGTAGGCCATCTCCTCGTGGTTGGTAATGAGCAGTGGGCTCAGCACACATTCCTAGGGGACACCCATGTTGAGGATGATGGGATGAGACAAGAGGTTGTACTTCCTGACTATCTGACATCTGTTGGTTAAGAAGTCCAACACACAGTTGCACAGTGTATTTGACAGAGGAATAGGGGTTTGTTCACCAAGGTCTGTGGAACAATAGTGTTAAAAGCCAAGCTGAAATCCAGATACAGCATTCTGACGCAAGTGTTCTGGCTTTCTGGATGTGTCAAGGCCAGGGGCATGACTGATGCTATGGTAACATCTCCGCTCCGTCCGCCACAACAGACAGGATCTCCCAGTACTCACCCACTTCAATTCTGCTTCCCACTCCCATTCAGATATGTCCATACATGGCCTGCTCTACTGCCATGATGAGGCTAAACTCAGGTTGGAGGAGCAACACCTCATATACCGTCCAGGTAGTCTCCAGCCCCTTGGTATGAACATAGAATTCTCCAACTTCTGGTAATTCCCTTCCCCTATCCCTATGTCATTCTGCCCCCTCCCCCAGCTGCCTACCACCTCCCTCATGGTTCCACCTCCTTCTACTACCCATTGTGTTTTCCCCTATTCTCTCTTCACCTTTCCTGTCTATCTCCTCCCTGCCTCCCCTCCCCCACCCCTTTATCTTTCCCCTTACTGGTTTTTCACCTGGAACCTACCAGCCTTCTCCTTCCCACCCTCCCCCCACCTTCTTTATAGGGCCTCTGCCCCTTCCCTCTACAGTCCTGAGGAAGGGTTCCGGCCCGAAATGTCGACCGATCTTTTCCACGGATGCTGCCCGACCTGCTGTGTTCCTCCAGCATGTTGTGAGTGTTGCTTTGACCCAGCATTTGCAGATTATTTTGTGTTTACTGATGCTATGGTATTTGTCGTAGAGCAGTTTTGTCGGTAAGCATATTGGTGAGTGTCCAATGTGGCAAGATTGCAGTTTTCAATAAGTGCCACTATCAGCCTTTTAAAGCACTTCATGATGATTGGAGTCAGTGACACTGGGCATTAGTCGTTTAGTTCTGAAGGTGTAGAGTTCTTTGGTACAGGAATGATGGTGATTGATTTGAAGCATGTGGAAACAGCAGCCTGGACATCAGTGGGCTAGTGCACACACTCCCTGAGTACGTGATCTGGAATGTTATCTGGCCCTCTGCCTTTCAGGGGTTGACTCTCTGCAGAATCCTTCTCATATCTTCTGCTGTTACAGACAGTGGATGCTCACCTGAGAGGGGGTTGGCTCCTGAGGTCGGCATTGTGTTATGCATGCCTCGAAGTGTGCATAGCAGTTGTTTAGGGCATAAGGGAAGGAGTCATCACTGGTAGAATCAACACTGTTTTTCTTTGCGTGGTAAGTAATGCCTTTCATGCCCAGCAACATATACCAGGGACCATTATTAGACAGGTGTTCAAGAATTTTTTAACCGTAGGCAGTCTTTGCCCTCTTGGTGCCTAAGATGAGGTTATCTCCTGGCTGTTCTGAGCGTTGTTCTGTCACCTGACTTGAAGGCAGCATCCCGGGTGCTTTGTTGGGAGAGCAGCCCAGCATTCAGCCAGACCTTCTGGTTGGGCTGTGAGATGACCATTCTTGAGGGACCAGTGCCGTCTGCACACTAACTGATATAGCCAGTAACAATTGAGACATATTCCTTGAGGTCTGTGTCTTCTCTGTTTGTGACGGCCTCCTTGAACACCTACCAGTTAGTCTGTTCAAAACAGTCCTGAAGCACAGAGACTGCCTCATTAGGCCATACAGTGATGGTCCTCTTGACTGGTTTCTCCATTTTGAGCAGCTGTCAGTACACTGGGATTAACATTATGGAGATGTGGACAGAGAGGCCAAGATGAGGGTGGAGGATAGCTTTGTAAGTGCCGTGATTGTTTGAAAAAACAAAGTCGAGCTTGTTTATTACCCTAATGGCCATAGTAACTTGTTGGTGGAACCTGGGTAAAATGTCCTGTAGGTTAGCATGACTGAAGTCTCCTGCAATTATGAAGAGACTGTCTGGATGCTTGTTTTGTGGAGAGCTGATGATACTATAAAGCTCTCCTAGTGCGCTCTTGGCGTTTGCATTCAGGGGATACAGACAGCAGTAAACTCCCTGAACAGGTATTAAATTAAGCTATTCAACTGTCCCAGAACAGGTACTGCTAACTACAGATGAGTTTGTTAATGTACACACAGATCCGACCCCTTTTAGATTCTCTG
Source organism: Mobula hypostoma (assembly GCF_963921235.1). Classification (NCBI taxonomy): domain Eukaryota; kingdom Metazoa; phylum Chordata; class Chondrichthyes; order Myliobatiformes; family Myliobatidae; genus Mobula; species Mobula hypostoma. The sequence continues at coordinate 49,698,045 of NC_086102.1, read as the reverse complement.
ACCGGGAGCTTCTGTCGGTGCGGAACACAGTCATCCTGTTGAGCTGAAACACAGAACAAGCCCGTTGTTGTTGTTTAGCTACATTTCCGTGAGAACCAGAATGCAACTGTTTCTCATCTCTTTCAGTGCATCAATTCTCTGCCTTAGTGAGTCCATTTTATTTTCTAGCAAGCAGACGTTGGCCACGAAACTGGCCTGGTCAGGTTAGCTCTCAGCCACGTTTGTGCTTCCACTCACACTGCCCATGTCTGCCAGGTTGCTGATGGGATTATACTGTAAACCTCCAACAGCCAGCGAGAGGTGAGGAACAGTCATAGAGACAGATTATGGAAAGGTGCCAGGTTGTTGATGGGATTATACCATAAACCTCCAATAGCCAGCGAGAGGTGAGGAACAGTCATAGAGACAGATTATGGAAAGGTGCTCAATTCACAAAGTTGTGATAGTGGTGGTCTTTAACTTCGTCAGTATTGATGGGAACATCCTTAATACAAGAAGCTAAAATGGGGCAGAGTGCATCCAAGGGGGGCCTTTGAAACAGTATGAGGACAGTCCAACTAGGGGAGTAAATATATTGGGCCTGGTTTTTGGAAATGAGCCAAGGTGACAAGACCATAGTCAGTGAACATTTTGGGAATAGTGACCACAATTATGTTTGAAGATAGTTGGACCTTGTTGGAAGGTACTAAACTGAGAAGGACAAATTACAACAGGGTAAGACATGAGCTAAGCATGGGGGAGGGTGGTTGAACTGGGAATAGCTGCTGTTGGACAAGTTCACATTTGACATATTTGTTTTTTTTTAAAGACCAGCTGATCAGAGTTCATATTCCCACAAAGAGTATAGACAAGGATTGTAAGGTAGGGAACCTTGGATGATTTAAGAGGTCCTAAATTTAGTCAGAAAGAGAAAAAGAATGTATACGTAACTTTTGGAAAGCTAACATCAGGTGAGTCCTAGCAGAATATAAAGCTAGCAGGAAAGCACTGAAGCAGGCATTTAAGAAGGCCAAAGGGGACATGAAATGTGTTTGGCTGGTAGGATCAAGGGGAGTCCCAAGGCATGTTATATTAAGAAACAGATTAACTCAGAGAGGGTAGGTCCACTCAAGGATAATGACGGGAATTTGTGCTTGGAGTGGCTGAGATATTAAATGAGTACTTTGCGTCAGTATTTAACAAGGAGAAGGATTTGCAGAATATTGAAGGCAGAGTGGAGCATGTGAATGTGCTGGTACAGTTTAAGATTAAAGTGGAGGTAGTGCTGAGTCTTCTGAAATGCATTAAGATGGATAAGTCCCTAGGGCCTGGTGGCATATATCCCAGAATGAAGGTGAGATGATTGCTGGGTCTTTGACAAAGATTTTTGAATCCTCATAAGCACGAGATGAGGTCCCAAAGGACTGGAGAGTAGCAAATCTGCCTTTGTTCACGGAAGTAGGGTTAATCCAGGTAACTACAGGCCATTGAACCTCACATCAGTGGTAGGGCAGCTATTGAAGAGGATTCTGAGGTTTGGCCTGATTAGGAATCAATACGGCTTTGTGCAGGACAGGTCATGCCTTACCAATTTGATTGAGTATTTTTGTTTTGGTGATAAAGGAGCTTGATGGACAAAGGCAGTGGACATTACCTACATGGACTTGCTAAGTCTTTACTTTTACCGATGGATTCAGAAGATAACGATGCTTGGGATCCAAGGTGAATTGCAAGTTTGGATTCAGAACTGGCTTCCCCATAGAAGACAGACAGTAGGAGTGAAAGGCTGTTATACTGGCTGGACCAGTGGTGTACCACAAGGGTTGCTGCTGGGACCTCTGTTGTTTGTGATATCCATGATTTGAATTGAATACGTCATTGGGTGAATTAGTAACTTTGCAGATGACACTAAATTCAGTACGCAGCGGGATACAGGTCAGTTACAGACATAGGCAGAGAAGTAGCAAATGGAGTTTGATCCAGGCAAATATGAAGTGTTGTACTTTGGGAGGTTAAATTAAAGGAGAAAGTTAATGGTAGACCCCTTAATAGCACCGAGGTACAGAGGGAATGTAGGGTCCAGGTCCATAGTTCACTGAAAGTGGCTACACAAATGGATAAGGCAGGAAAGAAGGCATGCTTGCTTTCACTGGTAGGAGTGTTGAGTATAATAAGGAAAGGATGCTGCAGCTATATGAGCTCTTGTCAGACCACAGTTGCGAGTATTGTGTGTAGTTCTGTTCAGGATAGGAAGGATGTGGAGACTGTGGAAAGAGTGCAGAAGAGGTTTACCAGAACGCTGCCTGGATTAGAGAGTATGAGCTACATGGAAAACTTGGATAAACTTGGGTTGTTCTCCTTGGAAAATCAGAAGCTGCAGGGAGACCTGATTGAGGTTTTTAAGATTAAGAGAGGCACAGATAGGGTAGACAGTCATAATTTTTTCCCCAGGGTCAATATGTCGAATGCCAGAAGACATGGTTTTAAAGTTAACAGAGGGAAATTTAAAAGTGACGCGACAGAAGTATATTTTTATGCATTGTGTGGTAGTTGCCTGGAATAGGACAACAGAGGCAGTAGTGGAAGCAGGCAGTCTGGTGGAGTTGAAGAGGCTTAAAGATATACACATGTATATAAACTGAATATACATGTACATATACAAGAGACTGACAGTTATTGTAAATTGGCATCAAGTTTGGTACAGCATCAAGGGCGGAATGGCTTCACTGTAGTGTTCTATTTTCCATTTTACTTTCATTATAAATATAAATTTCTGTTCAAATTCTGAACTTGGCCAGTAGGGTCTGATGTTTAGAGTGGCAACATGGAAGCCTTAGCCCCATCTAAGTTCCTAATGCACAGCTTTTAACTGAAGCCTAAGTCTGTACATAGAGCATTGTTGGTTTCTTAGTGTTGCTACCATATTGCTAATTTTCTGCACTAATCAATACTTCCTCAGTGGTTCTCAGTTTTACTTCATTCCCATTTTCAGCTGTGTATCTTCTTCATTGGACTTGTCTTTAACTGGACTTGTTCCCTCCTGTTGTCTTCCTTGTATGCTTCACAATCACCACCTATTCATGGAGACGCAAGAGACTGCAGATGCTGGAATCTGGCGCAAAAGAAAACAAACTGCTGGAAGAAATCAGTGGGTCAAGGAGATCTGAGGAGGCAAAGGGATCCGTCGACATTTCGGGTCCAGACTTTGCATCAGACCACCTATTCTTGATAACTCAATCTGCACCAAATCCAGCAGGCACAAGGAAGCTCACTAAAATATCTTTTCCATTCAAAAACAGTCTAAGTTACATCCCAACTCTGTTAGCCATTGTACAAGATTCAGCAGCCCAAAAGTAGATGTTCCGCCTCTTGAATAATCCTAGTTCTGCTACTTCTTAACAACTACCTCTTAAACAGTGACAAACTACTCTATTGATCTTGTCTGTAAGTCAATTTCACCGTACTACTCAAATTCTATCATAACCTCATGCTAACTTATTCCTGTCCACCTTCAGCCTGGGTACTTCCCATGACCTACGGAACTTGTTCATTGTTTACTTGTCCAATAGGAAGAGTGAACCAAATTTAGTTACCTTCAGATGAGTTACAAGGAAAGTAGTCGTAGCTACAGTCCATACTAAGAAATGCTACCAGAACATTAATTAACTAATAACAGGGATTGGGCAGAATGCACAGATTTATGAAAGAGAAATCAAATTTGACAAATCTTTTTAAGTTTTAGAACACAGAAACATAGAAAATCTACAGCACAATACAGGCCCTTCGGCCCACAAAGTCATGCCGAACATGTCCCTAACTTAGAAATTACTAGGCTTACCTATAGCCCTCTATTTTTCTAAGCTCCATGTACCTATCCAAAAGTCTCTTAAAAGACTGTATTGTATCCACCTCTACCACTGTCACCAGCAGTGCATTCCACGCACCCAGCACTCTCTGAGTGAAAAGCTTACCTCTGACATCCCCTCAGTACCTACTTCCAAGCACCATAAAACTATGCCCCCTTGTGTTAGCCATTTCAGCTCAGGAAAAAAAGCTTCTGGTTATCCACATGATCAGTGCCTCTCATCATCTTATACACCTCTGTCAGGTCACCTCTCATCCTCCGTCACTCCATGGAGAAAAGGCCAAGCTCACTCAACCTATTCTCATAAGGCACGCTCTCCAATCCAGGCATCATCCTTGTAAATCTCCTTTGCACTCTCTCCATAGTATCCACATCCTTCCTGTAGTGAGGTGACCAGAACTGAGCACAGTGGGGTCTGACCAAGGTCTTATATCGCTGTAACATTACCTCACAGCTCTTGAACTCAATCCCATGGCTGATAAATGCCAACACACCATTTTTGGATTTGCAACTAACAAAACAGTTAAGGACAACTGGTGGATGCGATCTATTTGGACTTTGAGATTATTTATGGTATTATGGAAAACACACTGGAATGGATTGATGATTGACTAACAGAAAAAAACAGAAATTAGAAATAAGCCGGTCATTTTCAGGCTCTGAAATAGAGGGGTTTTAAGGGAATTCGTGCTGCAGCCCGATCCACTCACAATACATAGATCAATGATCAATATCTATATTTGCTATATCTACGGTAGCATTAAGATCGATAGTAGTGTGCATTGTGAGAAGAATTACAGGTCATCACAGAAAATTGAGTGGTTAAGTGAATGAGAAATGTTAAGGCAGATGGAATACAATCTGGAAAAATGTGAGATCATCCATCCTAATAGAAAATAATATGATAAGATATTATCATATTTAAATGACAAGACACAAAAATGTTGATATTCAGAGGATAACTTGCATGCAAATCACTGAAAGCTAACATGCCAGTACAGCAGGAATTAGGAAGGCAAATGGTACGTTTGGCTATTGTAAGAGTGTTTGAGTAGAACAGTAAAGACATCTTGCACCATTCATAAAGGGAACTGGGAGAGCACGGTGATGCAGCAGTCAATGGTGCTGTCGCACACCAGGGACTTCAGTTCCATTCTGATCTTGGATGTTCTCTCTGTGACCATATGTGTTTCATCCAGCTAGTTAGTTTTCTCCCATATCCCAAAGATGTGACAGATCAGCTGACTACTGTGAATTATTCTTTGATGTAGATTAACATTAAAAGAAACTCTAAAGGAATGTCAGTGGACATGCATAATCAAGAATAGATTTCATCGTAGAGAAAAATAAAGAGTGGGAATGTAAATAATTAGATTATTCCACAAACTCTCATTTACCCAAAGGACTGAATGTCTTCCTTCTGTGTCAGTATAAGACCTCATCCGAAATATGTATTTGTACAGGTTTGGTCTTTCTCAAGGATATACTCATGAGAGAGAACACTGCAAAGATCCACCAGATTGATTTTTGGGCTGACAGATTTGTCCTATGAGAAGATATTTAATCAGATTATGCCTTTAGTTTCTGGACTTTATTAGTATGAACGGAAATATCGTAGTAACATAGAACATTTTTATGGTGCTTGGCAGGTAGAAGCAGAATTGATGATTCCCCTAACTGTGATGTCTAGAATCAAGGATCACAATCTCAAAACAAGGTTGTGAAGTGATATGATAGTTTGATACAGCAAAAAAAGGACGATAAAGAATCACTTTATAAAGGAAGTAATGTAGAATATTGCATTTCTGCTACCTTCTGAATAATCTGAATCTTAACTCTGCTTCACCTTCCACAGATGTAGCCTAACCTGCTGAGTGCTTACAGTATTTTACGTCTTTTATTCAGAATTCCACCATTTGCAACTTTTGCGAGTTTCCTCAGCTAATTTCTCAATTAGTTTTGCCGTTTCCTTGTAACATCGGCTTTCCCCCCCTCAAAAGGTTTTGTGTAATATCGCCATTCCCATTTCCTCACCTTTGTTCCGTGGGATTTGCAAGAATTCTTACAGATTCCTTGCCGCAGATTCGGGTTGGTGCCGAGAAGAATCTGATGGAACTTTTCGATTTCTGCACGTACGAACCCGTGGAGGCAGTCCCTAATTTTTTGCAGACACAAGCCCGCTTTAATCCAATTTTTGTATCCTCCGTCATTAAGACGAATACTCAGTTCCGACTGCATGACTCTTGAACCGAGGTTCCCAATATGTACCAATCTGCGAAAGGCCGACAAGCCGCGTCTCCACTCGGCCGCCGAACCGCCCAGCCACCAGCCAGCTGCGCCTGCGCACAGGTTCCCGACCAGCACGAGCGAGACCGTCACTCCCGCGCGCAGGTTCCCGGCCGGCACGAGCGTGACCGTCGCTCCCGCGCGCAGGTTCCCGGCCGGCACGAGCGAGACCGTCCCTCCCGCGCGCAGGTTCCCGACCGGCACGAGCGAGACCGTCACTCCCGCGCGCAGGTTCCCGGCCGGCACGAGCGTGACCGTCGCTCCCGCGCGCAGGTTCCCGGCCGGCACGAGCGTGACCGTCGCTCCCGCGCGCAGGTTTCCGGCCGGCACGAGCGAGACCATCGCTCCCGCGCGCAGGTTTCCGGCCGGCACGAGCGAGACCGTCGCTCCCGCGCGCAGGTTTCCGGCCGCACGAGCGAGACCGTCACTCCCGCGCGCAAGTTCCCGGCCGGCACGAGCGAGACCGTCGCTCCCGCGCGCAGGTTCCCGGCCGGCACGAGCGTGACCGTCGCTCCCGCGCGCAGGTTCCCGGCCGGCACGAGCGAGACCGTCACTCCCGCGCGCAAGTTCCCGGCCGGCACGAGCGAGACCGTCGCTCCCGCGCGCAGGTTCCCGGCCGGCACGAGCGTGACCGTCGCTCCCGCGCGCAGGTTCCCGGCCGGCACGAGCGTGACCGTCGCTCCCGCGCGCAGGTTTCCGGCCGGCACGAGCGAGACCGTCGCTCCCGCGCGCAGGTTTCCGGCCGGCACGAGCGAGACCGTCACTCCTGCGCGCAGGTTCCCGGCAGCACGGTCCCGCGCGCAGCCGTTCTGGCGCGATCGGGTTCGGTCCGAAATGAAACCTGGACCATTTGCGCTTGTTTTTTATAGCACACAAAAAGAAAATCCTATCAGCGAGTCACAAATTAAAATTGTGTCCCCTTTGTGAAACTAGGAACTCCGCTTTAATCCTTTCAACACTTTGCAAGTTTCTTATGTTGTCAGCAGCTTCCGAATTACTACTTTTTATTTATGTTGCAATATTTCACCCTCGTTTTTCTACTATTTGTATGTAGCTTATATTTATTAAATTGCCAAATTTGTGACGTTCACGCTTTTTAAAAGCCGGAACCCGAGAATATGTAATATTTTCCATATTGGAGGTGGACAGCGAGACTGCAAGGGCAGTAAAACTTGCGAGTGAGGACAGGGTCCGGAGGCTGATTGTGAGTGTGATAATGAATCTGTATACAGTACTCAGATAAGCGGCTGATTCCGGTCTCAGTGATTCAGAAATAATAGCCTTGGCTGTTATTATTAGTGTGTTTGAAACTACAAATTATAACGTTAGAAGGCAGAGTTTCTCCTCAGTTCTATGTTTTCTGCAATATTAGTTCTTTTCTCTTCCCACAAATGCACAGCCTGACCTGATAAGTAATTACATTTTCTGTTTATGTTTCAGACCACGTGGAATTGGATGAGGAAATAGCATGTGGTTCTTCACAGCTAGATTGCGTTGGAGAAGTGCGATAGGAATAAGTTTATATGCTCTCCTGCTTTTTTTTTGAAGCATTGTGTATCATTTTGGTGTGGCTCAAAGCCCCTCAAATTTTTTAACGTGGATTCTAGGGCCTACCTAGAGAGTATACAGATGGCAAAGTACAGTAGTAGGTATTGAGGATCATGTGATTTTTAAAACTATTATCTATGTACTGTAACTTGTAATTATCTTGAAAATAAATCTGAAAGACACAGCTTTAAACCAATTGTAAGACTTAAGCTACATATACTGCATTGCTAAAGTGTTAGAGGTTCCATAACTGGGATTAAAAAATACAAGGCTACACCCGCATGGTTATATTGACCAGCACAACAGATGCTATTACATTGGCTCTTCACTCAACCCACGAACATCTGGACAGCAAAGATGCATACGTCTAGATGCTCTTGATGGACTGCAGCTTGGCATACAATACTATCATCCCCTCAAAAAAAATCAATTGACCTCAATACCTCCTTGTGCAGTTGAATCCTTGATTTTCACACTTACAGACACCATTCAGTTTGGATTGGCAACAACATCTCCTCCACAATTTCCATTTGTACAGATGCACCACAAGCCTGTGTGCTTAGCCCCCTGCTCTACTCGCTTTATACTTATGACTGTGAGGCTAAGCACAGCTCCAATACTAAATTTCAGTTTGCTGACACCAACACTGTCATTGGCCGAATCAAAGATGGTGACAAATTTGCATATAGGAGGGAGATTGAGTGGTGCCACAACAACAACCTCTCACTCAATGTCAGAAAGACCAAGGAGCTGATTATTGACTCAGGTGCAGGAAACTGGAGGACCATGAGCCAGTCTTCATCAGGAGATCAGAGGTGGAGATGGTCAGCAACTTTAAATTCCTTGGTGTTATCATTTCAGAGGATCTGTTTTGGGCCTAGCACGCAAGCGCAATTACAAAGAAAACATAGCAATATTTCTCAAACAAGAGTTCAATCACAAGAGAAAATCTGCAGATGCTGGAAATCCAAGCAACACGCACAGAATGCTGGAGGAACTCAGCAGGTCAGGCAGCATCTATGGAAAAGAGCACAGTCAATCAGCACAACTGATGAAGTGCCTTGGCCCAAAATGTCAGCTGTACTCTTTTCCATAGATGCTGCCTGGCCTGCTGAGTTCCTCCAGCATTCTCTGTGTGTTGCATAGCAGTCTTTCTACTTCCTTAGAAGTTTGCGAAGATTCGGCATGACATCTAAAACTTTGACAAACCCCTGCAGATGGCCGGTGGAAAGAATATTGACTGGTTGCATTGTGGCCTGGTATGGAACCACCAATGCCCTTGAATGGAAAATCCTTTAAAAATGAGTGGATATGGCCCAGTCCATCACAGGTAAAGCCCTCCCCAACTATCACAGGAAAGCAGCAGCTGTCATTAAGGATCCCCACCACCCACGTCATGCTCTCTTCTCACTGCTGCCATCAGGAAGAAGGTTCAGGGGCCTCAGGCCCCACATCACCAGATTCAAGAACAGTTATTACCCCTCTAACATCAGGCTCTTGGAATTAGATGGGATAATTTCACTTGCTCCATCACTGAACTGTTCCCACAACCTTTAGGCTCACCTTCAAGGACACTTCCTCTCATGGTCTTGATACTTATTACTTATTTATTTGTTTGTTTTGTTGATTTCTTTATTTATTTATTTTCTCTTTCGGATTGTTGTCCTTTGCACATGAATTGTTTGTCCATCCTGTTGGGTGTTGTCTTCTATTGGTTCTTTTGTGTTTCTTGGATATAGTGTGTAGGCCCACAAGTAAGCAAATTTCAGGTTGCACATGGTGACATGTATGTACTTTGATAATATATTTACTGACCTTTGAATATGATCTATGATCTACCATGTCAAGATCTTTCCAACTACCATATTGATGTCTTATTAGATAGCGTCTTAATACTGTTACAGTGCTACTCACTTCCTCAACCTTTTTGCCCGTCCTTCCTAAACATTAAATAGCCTACAATATTTAGTTCTCAGTTTTGTCATAATTCTGTAACATCCTTTTACTTCATCAAGTTTAGATATAATGCTTTCAAATGTGGCCATTTAATGTCTTTCCATGCTCTGACCCTATTCACAGCATGCCTGCTTTTACTGTTCATTTATTTTACTTCCACTTGCAGCTTTGCTTCTTTCTCTAATGATTCTCCTCTTGGGTTCTGATCCTCCAGATTTTAAGTCCTCTTAAAAATCACCAAGGATACGCACCTGTGAAAGATTGGTCACAGACCTGTTATAGTGTAACTGTTGCTTGGGTTGCACAGCTTACCTGCCCCGGAAACAGTCTCAAGGTCCTCTGAGGCCCTCCCTCCTGTACATCTTTCCATTTGCTCTATCTTTCTATTCTCACATTTGTTAGTGTACAGCACGTGGAGTAATCCTGAGATTATTACTTTCGAGGTCTTTTTTAAACTCTTCCCATTTTTACTGTGTAAGAAAAATGGAGAGTAGTGGGTTGTGAAGGAGGGAAGGGGGTAGATTGGTCATGGAGTACGTTTTATATGTCAACATAATATCATGGGCTAAAGTACCTGTACTGTTCTATGTAATTCTCAGACTCTGGCTGAAAGATCTTATTCCACTTTCTCCTTGTGTCTCTTACACCATTGTGGTCACACTGGTTCTTCATCAACTCTGTTCAGGTAACCTCTGCAATTAAGAAATTCCCACTGCTACCTGTAAGGAGCTTGTACTGTACATCCTCCCTGTGACCGTGTGTGGGTCCACATTCCTCCCACGGTCCAAAGACATACTGGTTGCTAGATTAATTGGTCATTGTAAATTGTCCCGTGATTAGGCTAGGATTAAATTGGGAGATTGCTGGGCTGCGTGGCTCAAACAACCTATTCTGCATTGTATCTCAATAAATAAACAGATATTAAAATCCCATCCTGGACACTAGAACTTAATATATGACCACTTAATACTAGTCCCACTAACAATCATTCCCTAGCAATATTACTTCATCACTCTTGTTCCTCCTCTCCTTAGAAATGTACCACTTTTGGTGTTACACTACTAGTTCTGGCTGCATGAAGAATCATTTTACTTCTATCCAAAAGCTAAATTTGTTAGTGAGAACTCAGACAAGCCCTAGACTAATACGGGAGTTTGCCCACTAACTTTGTTGAGTGAGCTGTAGTGTGATCACCTCTGTTTAACTGCTACTATCAAAATCCACAACCTTCAGTCACCACACTAGCTCTGAAAATCTAAACTGAAGCTAACAGAGTAATTTTTGGGTTTAGGTCATTCACACTTAGCACATGGCTTTGGCCAGCAGTCTTCTGTAACAATGCATTTCTTGTGAATATCAGAATCTGAGTCCATTTGTAACAATGCATTTCCCAAAAACTGTGAATACCCCAGCCCAGACCTGCTGGTGTCTGTCGGATAAATGTATCAGCTGTAAAGTTTTGTATGTAGCTTCAAAAGAAATCATTGTCTATACTTTGTAAATATGAATTACCCTTTGTGTGTAGCAAATAAATATCGAGCCCCATGTTGAACAGCAGACCTTTCCACCAAAAGCATCTCCGTCCGTATGATGCCTGCTGAACCTTGTTTTGTTGAATAAAGAAGCTGCTTTGTATCTACCAGTAACTCTTTCTCTGGTGATTTCATTCACGTTGCAACAGACTCCAGCCGAGTGACCCAAATAACACTTGCTGAATCATCCAACTTCAATTAATGAATAATATAGATTGCTTGCTAACTCAACTGAGTAATAAGGTAATAGGATGAAACAATAATTGTATTTAGGTAATAAAGATGAAGGAAACTTGCCTAGTTCCTTACCAAAATTTCTCCTATGGCCTTTGTGCTCAGAAAACAAATCTCAAAAGCATACCATGTAGGAGGTCTGACTTTTACAGAACCAAGCCAATCATAGCAATTCTTTTATTAAACAAGTAATTCAGCCTGCTAGTTTGCCAGCTTGTCATTTTCCAGCCTTCTGAAGTATTTTGAGCGTTTGATGAGCAACCTCCATTGTTTCTTTTATATGGAATAAATAGCACGTGTCTAAATTGGTATTCCTAGTTACCCAAGCCTTCACCCACCCAATTATTCCTTTCCCTTTGGGCCCCTGTATTCTTTTTCTCCTTTTGAATGGATCTTGTCCGTTACAAGAAACCCTAGATACAGATTTACATAGATGTGTATGAGGATTAGGATTCTGATTCTTTGCATTTAAAAAAGGCTATTCATTCTCATAATTCTTTAGGCATTGATTTGGCTGAGTAATGTTTAAATTAAAGTTGTTTAGTTGTTTGCTTAAATTACAGGAAGTATGATTTTTTTTTCTCTTGACTTGCTTTCATGGCCACATTGGTAAGCAGTTAGCTGAGCAGTTCAGAGAGCAAGGTGTTAGATAATGGGAGTTCTGGATGAAAAATAAATCATCTAGTTTAAGTAAATAAAGATATTCTTTCAGAAATTTCTTCATAGTATCATGCCATTATTAACTACTGTATCCATGAGAGATGTCATAACTAGCTTAAGGCTGTTAACTAAACTTAAAGCTGTTCTGATCAGAGGTCAGGATTGGAATAGAATATTAAATAGTTTAATCCTGGGAAAGACAGTTATTTATTTTCCTACTCTAACTGCTGAAAGATAGCCTGTGCATTTTGTTCATTTCCATGTGGCAAAAATAGTCCAAGTAGTTATAAACCATATTCTGATTTATTTGTCTCCCCTCCTCACCACTTGCATCCTACTTTAATTACACTGCTTTTGCTTATGTCAGCCACTCCTGATGACAGAGGTACAACATTACAAATACAATTCGGTTTCATATTACCTCAAGTCAGTCCAAAGTATGTGTGTTCATGAAATATTCGAAGCACTATTGGAATATACGTAAAATATAAGAACCTGTGCAAGTTATAAAATTATCAGTTTAGGTTGCAGGGAAATAGAAAATAATCATAGGATATTTGTCTTCTAGATTAGTCTGTAGAAGTATTGTACAAAAAAATGGAAAACTCATAAGTTTTAGAACAGAATAAATTAATGTCCAAGTTGCACAAAATTTACTGGAGAAATTCCTATGAAGCAGATTTTCTTTGCTCATGTGTGCAAAATTTAGAAACAATTATTACGGGGAGGGCAGATACAATGAAACCATTTTCTAAGTGAGGAAATGATGATCTGTTGCTGTCCTTGTTGATATTGATCTCCATAAAGAAATGAAGTATTTGAACCCCTGCACATGCCTACTTTCTTTATGCTCCACAAAAAATGATGAGTTTTTTTTGCAGCTGAGGATTCCCTTCCACAAGAATCATCCAATTTCTCACGTTGCTACTCTTCTCCCATCATTAGCACTCCACCCATCCAAAACCATAATTACTTCCACTGCACTTGATATATCCTCTACCACTTTCAACTTAATCCCAGAACCAAACATACACCCACTCTAACACATCTTTCTTGATGATCGGGTATCCCAGCAACACCCTGGTGCTTTTGTACACTGCACTCTTCTTTTGTCACATTTTATTGAAAGCACAGGAAATATCCAGATATTCACACCTTCCTTCACCAGTTCCAAAGATTTACATGGACTTATTTGAACTTGGTATACTAGATTAATGGCTGACAGTGGGAAGCATATACACGGCCCATCTCCATTTTCATTTTAAGTTCAATACCAAACGTAACTGCTATCTTCCACTTTTTCTGCCCAAGATACTTTGGAGTACTGCATTTTCAATGAAGATCAGCATGAGTTAGAGCTACAGCACCTTACTTTACTGTTCAGCATTTTGCAGTCTCATGATTTTAATGTTTTACACAGTAACTTTAATTCTTATTTTGTCTAATACATAAAAAAGTCACATTAATAGATATGCTGGTATTGTCTGGGAATTTGGGGTTGTTAAGAGACAGATTGGTTCTTGGAATCAGCCTCTGCTCCTGATAAATGCTTCACGTTCATCTGCTTTTTTCTTTGCCTAAGTCTCTACCGTGCTAGATATTCACATTTTCACTTGTACATACCCTAATCTCCAAGTGTGGCAGATGTAATGATAGTAGGGATGTGTATTTAAATGAATAATGTTCATTCAAAGTTATACATGAGAGACAATACAAAACTTAGTTAAAGTATTTCAATAATTCATTTAAAATTCATTATTAAACAAAATATGATGAAACGCAAAACATTATTGTTACCTTAAGAATAACATTAACTCCAGGTAACTGTTTTGAAGTGACTTTCTGTCATAAGGTGGTTGTAATTAAAAGGCAGCAGAAAGCAACGTCAAAATAATTAGACAAGTCAGTTAATGAGAAGAATAAGGGAAAAAATAGTGTAATGCAAACCAAATTCTGCCATTGTACACAACTGTTAAATCTAATAGGATACTACAAGGAATGATTGTTTGATTTACTTGTTTATTAAATATTGTTTCTGAGTCAATATCAAAGGACCCAAATTTTCTGTAAAGATTTAAAGCAGTCATAATAAAATACAGCTCCATTAAAGTTTCACATTTTACATTACAACAACCATCAATATAACAAAAAAGTATGAGGACAGATGGAAATCCAGATGCCACAGCAGAACATATGAAAACTGACACATTGTGTTCTCTCTTTTAAAAAAAAACATATCTTTGGGCATCATCATAACCTAATCATTTCCTTGTTAATATTACAACTATAGTTAATTCTAACTCAAACAGGAATCTTTCCAGATTTTATATTTTTCTTGAAATGTAGTTTATAAAATACACTATATAACAGCAGGTATACAAACTGATGTATCTTTTGTTGGAAGAAGTGAATCCCTGAAGAATAAATCATGCTCTTAACTCGCGTTAGAGCACAATACAAAGAATCCTTAATTTTGTTATGCATCACAAACTGTCCATCTATGTTGCATAAAATCTTCTCCACAAAACCACGTAAGCAGATTATGGGCCATCACTGTCGACCCCCAGGGGGCAGTGTTAAGTTTGCCATCAATTCCCTCACTGCTGCATAGATTGTGCAGTCACCTGCAAAAGTAATGTTACTAACATTAGATAATGTACAAAGCAATGAGGCAAGTGAACAAGTCCAATAACATTGTTAACAATGGTTATCTGATAATCTATTGAAATAAGCTCAACAGAACACAGTCTATACTTAATAAATCATGAGCAAAGCCAAGAAAAATTCTTATTATACATTCTAAGAAACAAGAAGTGCATGTCCCAATAAAATGAATTAATAGGGCAAAGACCAAATACAGATTGCCTCTGCTTATCTGGCATGTTTCCCAATTTCACCTGCCTTTTGCATGTTGTACTCATTTAGAGATGGGTGGCTGTCCCTCTAGCTCAAACAGATTGCATAGTGACAAAAGGGAATTGTTTAAACCACTAATTAAAGTCAAGAGGCTAGGCTATTGCATTTCAAAATGATTTCACAGTTCTTTAAAAAAATATCGCTACAAGAGCTTCATGTCTAGGTGTTTGATTCAACTAGTGCAAAAATTACAGGTGGGAGGAGAAGATGGCAGTGTGATGCAGCTCTCCGGTGAAATGATATCGTATCTGTTAAATAAGGGCCGTGGACAATTCTGTTTTGATGAAGACAGATGTGAGAAGCAGAGGAACATCTGGAGAAATTTTTGAAATGCCTGGTTTCGCTGCCGTTGTTACTGTGCGATTGAGAATCTCCGGAGGGAAGGTGCCAAAATCCCCAGCTTTGCCTGCTGCTGGTGAACGAGGCTGAGGTCGAAGCGTTCGGATAGAGATGGTGCTCGGTACTCGGTGTCGGACGGCTGATCAGAGCTCGAAGTTTTCGGACGACTCAGAGTTGCACCATGGTCAGGCATGGCAGGGAGAGTTTTCTTCCTTCTCCTGTCTGCGTGAGATGTGGGACTTTCGAGAGACTTTGAACTTTTTTACTGTGCCATGGACTGTTCTTCATCAAGTTATGGTATTGTTGCTCTGTTGTAACTATATGTTATAATTATGTGGTTATGTTAGTTTTTCAGTCTTGGTCTGTCCTGTGTTTCTGCGAAATCACACCGGAGGAATATTGTACCATTTCTTAACGCATGCATTACTAAATGACAATAAAAGAGGACTGCGTGTCCTCATAATCTAATCTAAATTTTTAAATTAAAACAATATAAACTATGATTTGTATTTAAAAATTACTTACCTTAATAAAGTCATTGTATTGCAAATATATTATTAAATCACTTTTTCCTGGGCTCCTCTGGCCTATTGGTTACATTCCCTCCAACCCAACTAATCCTAATCCCAGTCTGTTTCCTTTATATGTAACAGTGAACAGCATGCACATCACAATGTTTCCAAGGTCTCCAGCCAAGCCATCGGCAATAGTGTCCCTTACAGATTATATCTTAACCTGAGAATCTTAGCAATTGGTAGACAGATAAAGCCATTAATAAATATTTGAGCACCAGAGCATGGCTTCTCATTCTAGGTCCATGCTTGGCTCAGACATCACAAAGTACCTCAAAATGAGCAGCAAACAGCCCTCAAATGACAACAAGGTAGCTTCTGGCTGATGAAAAGGAAATCATTTACTGAATGACAAAATAGAGACTTTAATATAGAGCATGTGATTACTGAGCAAGAAAATACAAAACACTTGTGGGTAAAATAAAGTCATTTCAGTACTCTAAAGTATCACCTCTGCCATAGTTGGATGCATCAGCAAGGGAGATGAGGCTGAGTACAGGGCTATGGTAGGAAACTTTGTCACATGGTGTGAGCAGAATTATCTGCAGCTTAATGTGAAAAGGCTAAGGAGCTGATTGTAAACCTGAGGAGAGCTAAGGTACCGGTGACCCCTGTTTCCATCCAGGGGGTCAGTGTAGACATGGTGGAAGATTACAAATACCTGGGGATACGAATTGACAATAAACTGACTGGTCAAAGAACACTGAGGCTGTCTACAAGAAGGGTCAGAGCCGTCTCTATTTCCTGAGGAGACTGAGTTCCTTTAACATCTGCCAGACGATGCTGAGGATGTTCTACGAGTCTGTGGTGGCCAGTGCTATCATATTTGCTGTTGTGTGCTGGGGCAGCAGGCTGAGGGTAGCAGACACCAACACAATCAACAAACTCATTCGTAAGGCCAGTGATGTTGTGGGGATGGAACTGGACTCTCTGACGGTGGTGTCTGAAAAGAGGACGCTGTCTAAGTTGCATGCCATCTTGGACAATGTCTCCCATCCACTACATAATGTATTGGGTGGGCACAGGAGTACATTCAGCCAGAGACTCATTCCACTGAGATGCAACACAGAGTGTCATAGGAAGTCATTCCTGTCTGTGGCCATCAAACTTTACAACTCCTCCCTTGGAGGGTCAGACATCCTGAGCCAATAGGCTGGTCCTGGACTTATTTCCTGGCATAATTTACATGTTACTATTTAACTATTTATGGTTCTATTACTATTTATTATTTATGGTGCAACTGTAACAAAAACCAATTTCCCCCAGGATCAATAAAGTATGACTATGACTATGGGGAAAAGCTGCATCAGATGGATGACCCAATGGAACAGCACCTGGGCTTGGAGCTGAAAAGCCAATCAATGATAAAGAATCTTGGTCTGAAATATTGATTGTTTATTCCTTTCCATAGATGCTGCCTGACCTGGTGAGTTCCTTTAGCATTTTGTATGCATTACTCTAGGTGAATCAATTCTTTTCTTGTCACTTAAATATTAAATATAGGCAATTATACAGCTTGTACAGGAGAAAAGTGCAGCAACTATATAGACCTTATGGCTATGTTAAAGTTCCACTGAGAACAAGAAAGAAATATCCAATGGGATAGATGTGACCAATAAGCTATACGTTGCCATAAACTAAAAAACAGAGTATTTCTTCAGTAACTGTTCAGTCATTTAATGCATTCAATAAACAGTTGAGTAATATTAAATACTAGGTTCCTACATTTTCAAAATTATTAAGACTTAGAGAATGACTTACAGAAGGGTTGTTTATTTGGCTTACCCTGTGATGGCTGGTGCACCTCTGAAAACCTCCTCAAAATGGTGCTAACCATCGAAGCAGCTGCTCCAGATGTATTGTGAGGTCTTGGAATATCAGCTTGCTGTGTCGAGCATGTTGCCATATCATAGACAATTGGCACAATAATGCTGATTGGTTCCTGAGGAACTGTTAATCGTTGTGTGAGTTGTAGCTATTGGGAGACAGTGGTGAAGGGAAAAGAGGAAATATTAAAGGAAAAACAATGGTCTCAAAATAAAAACTGATATTGAGCAACCACATAAACTACAATTTTTCATCTGTTCCCAGTTCCAAATTTATACTGAACCTTTTTTATTAGGTTTTTGTGGCTATGCTCAGATGATACGGTTAACTATCAAGTTGGAGGTACTATACAAATCTGAACAAAATCAAGATTGTAAATATCAACAGATGTCTCAGTCATTTAATTATACAAGAACTTTGTTATGCTGAAAACTGCACACTACAGTGAACTGCAAGGTGGACCTTCAAGTGAATAGGAATAGATGTGCAATTCATATTAGTATTTATTATAATGCTCACAAGAGAAGTGATAAAGGCAATCAATGGATAGTCCTGTCAGCAAAGAAACCCTTCATCAAGTGGTATGAGATTATAAAGATGCAAAATGGGGGAGACACAAAAACTCAAACAACAGGAATTCTGCAGATGCTGGAAATTCAAGCAACACACATCAAAGTTGCTGGTGAACGCAGCAGGCCAGGCAGCATCTCTAGGAAGAGGTACAGTCGACGTTTCGGGCCGAGACCCTTCGTCAGGACTAACTGAAGGAAGAGTTAGTAAGAGATTTGAAATCCTGCTTCCCATGTCCATTTTTGGTTACACCAGAAGCAATCCATTTCTGACTTGGTCCAGACATTTGATGCAAGAATGACTGCTATCAAGGTAGCACTTGATTGAATGTGGTATTCAGGAATCCTGGCAAAAACTGGTCAACAGGAATCAAGGGAAAAATGCTTCAATATTTGGAGTCATACCACCACAATGTTAGATAGTTGTGGTTAATGGAGGTCAATCATCCTAGACTATCACTGCAGAAATTCCTCAGGGCCAAATTCATCTTAGACACAACTATCTTCAGCTAGTTCATCAAGGACACTACTTTCATCATAAGGGCAGAAATAAGGGTGTTCACTAAAGAGTACACAATGTTTAATACCATTTGCAACTCAACAAAATAATGTAACACCTATGTAGCAACACCTAGAGAGCATTCATAGACAGGCCAACAAGGAGAAATAACATTTATGCTAGACAATGGCTGCCTTTTACAAGAGTTGAATCACCTACCCTTGAAATTCAGTGATAATTACTATTGCCAAGTTCCATGCCTTCAGCCCTGCAGATTACCATTGATCAGAAACTCAAGTGGACCAGCCTCATGTTTACAAGTGCTGGTCAGAAGTTAGGATATCCAATGGCAAGTTATTCACCTTCTGGGAAACCAAGGTTTTGCTAGCATCTACAAGGCAAAAAGTTGGGAGCATGACTGAAAAATCTATTTACCTGGATGAGGGCAGCACCCTCTCAGATTTAAAGGGAGAAAGGAGGCCTATACTGGCTGGCTGACAGTGACTAATGGTGTTCCGCAGAGGTCGGTATTGGGACCGCTTCTTTTCAGGTTTTATGTCAGTGATTTGGATAATGGCTTTGTGGCCAGGTTTGCAGACAATACAAAGATAGGTGGAGAGGCAAGTAGTGTTGAGGAAGCAGGGTGTCTGTAGAAGGACTTAAACAGACTGGAAGAATGGGCAAAGAAGTGGCAGATGGAATATAGTGTAGGGAAGTGTCATGCACATTAGTAGACGGGGCAGCTCACTCAGAGTTTCTGTTACAGTAGCCTCTCTTACAAGCGCCACTCTTTTCCAGTGACTAAGTTTAGAGGGACGGCCTGACCTAGGCAGTGTGGCTATGGTTTCTTGATGGACTGCACTGAGCTCCAAAGTATGTTCAATGCCTTTGAGATGGTCTTGTACCCTTCTCCAGATTTGTGCTTCTCTATTATTATTTCCCTGATTTGCCTTTAATGCTCTTTTGTCTTCATTTTGGTTTGGTCTGTTGAAAATCTACCATACTGTTGGACCTTACAGAGAGAGGAGGCACTTATTCAGAGGGGATATTTTCTACATCAACAAATTGGGTGAGCTGATAAGGAAATATACAATATTGCACCTGAGGAAAGTTAGCCTAGTAATTACAAAGGGGACGAACACTTTTTCAGCATCACAATTTTATCTTTAAAATTTTGAGTAAATTGTTGACAGGTTTTGGAATTTTTCTTTTGATTTGAAATGATGCACAATGTTTTGTAGATTAGCTCAAAAAATCCTACTTCAATATATTTTAAATTTAGAAAATAAGACAGTAAAATGTGAAAGTAGTTGTGGGGGCTGAATACATTTTTAAGGCGCTGGATAACATCCATCATTGATCAGCTTGCTTAGTCATTAATGTAATTGCTCATCATGAAGTTAAGCTCTTTCTACCAACAATACCATTATCATTTTTGAATATACAGGACCTTGCATTTTGATATTTTTGCTATTATGTCACCAAATCCATTATTTTTTATACTTATGGAATAACATTTGCATGACTTTAGGCAGAAATTGTAAATTCATAAAGAATTAAAAGTAAAGGTGCCTTACTTACAAAGAACAGCATCTTGGTTTTCAGCACCACTGCAGGAGTCCCGGGGGGAGCAATTGGAGGAGCACTGGGAGGAATTGTCAAACAGAACTGCACATTCCATCTTAGCTGGTTGCCTTGATCAGGAAACTTAATAGCAAAACAGAACATTAAATGTTGAAATATTAACTGAAGAGAGTTATTTTGGATATGTACGTATTTTTCAGTGTATTCTTCCATTTGAAAAAAATAACTATTTTTCAGTACTTCTTTAAGGTTTTTGTCAGTATAATGTGCAATCATAGCATGTTCAATATCTTCTGAAATTAATATTTCTAGTAATCTTCTATAAACAGACTAACAAACTAATTATTTTGAAATTTTCTCAAGCTAATTCAGCAGATACAAAATTCTGTAAGACAAAGAATGCACAACAAAAAAAACTAATATTTAAGTAACTTTATTAATGTTGGCATGTCTCATATTAAAATGTGCTTAAATGAATAGTACAGTCTTAAGAGCTATCAAATTGCACTCTACTTTATCCACTTCAGTTTGTATTTCTAACTTAATGCTAACAAGCAAGGTTGCAAACGGTGAGAAAGCTGGGTAGTAAGTAAATGTATTAATTAAAATCACTTCTGACATTTAATGAATGTTATGTATTTTAGAAAAAAAGTGTTTTTCATAAATATTAAAGTGGAGCACAAATAGCAATAAAGTATCTTAAGCAGGGCAAGAAAAATTTCAAGTACATATCCACAGTCTTAATATTCAGTTTCAAATCTCCATTCATTCCAGGCAATATAGGTTATAAAATCTTATACTGAATAAAGATTATAATTAAGTCAAGGAAAAATAACAGTATTCACAGAATTTTGTGTATTAGAATCTCATGAAGCTGTTAAAAATTTGATATATCATCACTTACCAGTTCTAGTTTCATGATGCGCACACAATCCCTCAGGATGTGTGTGGGAGCTCCTAATAGTTTGGCAAAGGCATTTAGTGTATTGGCTTTAAATGGTGGACCAGCGACCTAGCCAAACAGAAATAATAATATATTACGTGACAGTAGTGTTTACATGGTGATACACATGAAAATGTTATTACAAACAAAAATAGCAAGATATACATTTAATTTGATTTTCTTTGAGTTTTGTTCAGTAAACCTAACAGATTTATTTCTTTGTGGGAATAAAAGATTAATAACAGTCACCATAATTATTTACTCAGCTTTTCCAAGGAATGGATAAAATAACAGTGTAATGACTTATTTTGATGGGGAAATAAATCTTATCCAAGGATCCTTCTTATACTCAGAAACAATTTTCTTTAAAAAAAAGTCAACATATGGTTCTGCTTCACATTATCATGAAAGTAAGTGGACTGTAGTGACAAAACACCTCAATTCAAAATTGGGTTAAGAGCCACAGTTACACCATTTTACTTTACATTAATTGTTTTACATTAGTCAAACATTAGTCACAGATTTTATCTTTGAATTAGAGATTTCATATCCAACTGCAGAACTTGAGCACACAAATATAGGCTAATGTTTCAGTTCAATACTGACAAAGTGGTGCACCTTTCACAGAGATTCTCTTTTAGACAAGACATCAATCAAGACTCTGTTTGACCTGTCCAGTGGATTTAAAAAATCCCATTTCATTATGAACAATATAAATTGCCTCTACCTGGATATCATTACATTTCAGAGGTGTAGATTATCTGCCAAGTTTTCTGTATTATTACAAAGACTACACTTGAAGAGGTACCTCGAAAATATTTTTGGAAGTGAAAAGTGCAAAGAAATGCACGTCTATCTCTTAACTATAAATGAGTCAGTCAGTAAAAACATTAACAGGAATGTTTTTCAAAATTATTTACTAAAAAGGAAATAACCACCGAGTTTTGCAAAAATAAGACAGTAATCAGAGTGCAGGTTGCTGTTAGTGCCTAGAATACAGACTCTGCTGGAACTGAAGACAATAGCTTCTCAATATTAATGTTAAATGTTTTGTTGCTTACTTGGTATTGAAAGTTGGACAAACATATACCATTGTTTAAAAAAAAACACAACTCACTCTTGTTTCAAAGAACTTTTCTAGAACTTGCAGTTCTTCTTGCATCCATGGGTCTGCTGTTTCAGGTGTTACTTTAAACTGTAAAGTCTGATACGTCTGTGGGTTCAGTGCTACTCGACACTTCAATGCTTCAGTTTTAAACATGATCACACCAGGTTCATTGGAGTTTATAAGCTGCAACTAGAATTGAAAACAAAGATACATTACAAATTTCTTTTAAATAATCTGATTAATAAATCGTAACTACTCTTACTAGGAATTACATGCAGACCTCTGGGTATTACAATTATCACAAGGATTATATTCTCCAAAATACACTATAATAAATCCCCAATTTATCCAATTGTTTTTCCTCTCCTTTTTAAAAAAAGAGTTGATGAGCTAGTTTTAAGTTTGCAGGACTTATTGATTTCACCAGAAAACAATTATATCTCTTACTGGTTCTTGTTGTATGATCCTTTGTAAGTGTCGCCTCATCATAACTGAACCCAAGAATCGCTCCAATGGGGAACAAAGGTAACTTCCAGCTAGTCCTGGGACAAGACCTGGTGTTGGAGCTGGACAAAGGAGAATGTGCAAGGCATTGTGTGTTAGGATGGTAGGTATCGATGCAGCCCAAGAACGCTGAGGTAGTGTACGAGGAGGGGGCATGTTGGTCGGCATTATTTGAGTACCTAAAAATAAAAAGACAAGATATTATGTTTTCTTTAACTGTTTATGCAAAAGTTTTACTTTTACTTAAAGTTATCAAAACGTATTTGACATGAACCACAAACTGAACTTGCTGACTTCTGGTTAACCCCTTTAATTGTGATCTGCTTTACTCCTAATTCAACTTAGCATAATTCAAACTAAAAAGTAATATTTAAATCATAATAGAAAAAAGAAACTTATAACAGTATGAAACACACTCTTTCCTACATTCACCCTCCCAGATAAGTATTTTCTGATGTCTAATTACAGATTAAGAGTGTTATATTTTATAACCGGAAATTCTGGTAATTTCTGATGAGCCTATATAAATTTCTAAGAATATTCCATATCCCTCTTGATTTTCATAAGGGCTCTCAATTTGGGTTAAAATCATTTCAAGTATGGTCTTCTTTAAAATATGGACAGACTTTATCGTGCAATACAACAATTTCATGCCAATTACCTATCCTCTTCCACATAACTGAAGATGATTCAAGTTTCAGATCTCCTAATGGTATCCTATGCTATTAGTTAAGTGCAAGTTATAAGTGGCCATGTCACCCATTTCAGTCCTCTGTTGAAACCATCATTTTATCCCATGATTTAAGCACCGAGTATATATTTAAACCCGGAGGTAGTAATTATCATAATGATATCAGGTTGCAGTATGTTTCATCAAGACATCGAATCAGTTTTCCCACATTTTGTTGACTGTGTTGCAATATTGTACTAGATTTCAGCCATCTTTCTCATCACAGATATACAATAATATCCAAACTGTTCTATTTGGATTTTGGATACCAGAATGTCAAAACAAAACTGGAAATGCAGATATTACTTAGATGCAGATAGTCTTTATACAAATATATGGCTTAATTGCTATTTCTCTAAAGATGCTGATAAACCTAAAATCGGCTGGCTGGCAGGCATGACAAATAAATACAATGGAAATTTAAATCTGCAATTCAATCCATTCAATCATTTCTTCTGGAAAAACATTATTTGAAAATAAGATTATAGATGTTATAACTTGCTTGTTCCAGCTCTTGGGGAGTGAGATACATCAGGAATCGGAGAGTGCAAAGATGGATTTGCTGGAGACATTCCAGGAATGCGTGCTAATGTTGATCCAGGTAACTGCGGAGATCCAGGCCAGTTTCCAGGTCGCTGACTGGGTGACATTATTGAATAAGGTGAACTCGGATCAATCGTTCCTGAATAAAAGAGTAAGTGAATCAGCATACTATAACTCTCATTCTTCCTTCACCAACTCTCTACAACAAGCTCATGAAAACATTTATGCACAATCATGATCCAAGTCCTTTAAAAAGAGACAATCTAGAAACCAATCTTGTGGATATTTCTCAGATTTAAAAGCAACGTATCCATGATGCAGAAAATTTCTAACATTTCTGAACTTTGAATCCATAAAGCCCACAAAAGAGGCTCAGCAATTCTTGAATTTCAATTTCACTTAAAAAAAACTTATTCCTTCTTAGGAAGCTGTAATTCTGCCAATAATCATTCAATTTGTATCCCATTTTATCACGGTTGCATTTTCAAAAACTAGTAAGTTCCAGTACATTGTGCATAATGCTTCTTCACAGTCATGAAGTTCAGGACCTGTTTTTCTTGACAAAGTAAGAATACAAACTTATGCTAAACACTTAAGAGAAAGAGCCTTTCAACTATAAACTTAATTGCAGAGGTATTAATAATTGATAATGTCAATATAGAAAATATTCATTGACAGAATTTTTATAAAGAAATAAAGCTTGCTTTTGTAATAACAAAACCACAGCATTACAAGATTACAGGACAAAATTAAAAGGCACATTTCAATATATTAATTTGAAATAAAAATAGCTGACACATGAGTAATGTTTTAAATAGAAACTGCATATACAATATACAGATATATATTAAAAAGCCAGAAACAAATCTTTCAAAGTCTTCCAATACCTATGACCATCAAGTAATTACTCATCTATCTATTGGAACAAAGCTTTCAGATCCTCAATCCTCAAATGGACAAAGCATGTATTAATTAATTTTAATCATTAAATTAGAAAAGCTCACCATGTGGACTTGCGAAGTTTGCTGTAATTCCAAGGGAAGATGGAGAGGGAGAGGGTGCAAATGATGCTGGCGAGGGTGCACGAATTGCACCACTTGGGGAATTTGCTGGATGTAAATTTCCTGCACAAAGTACAAGTTTTATTTTGAAATGCTGCTGGCAATCTATTGCTTAATTTGCATTTAGATGGATTAAACAAGCCAATAAGTAGACATCATGACTGCACCCATTGCCAATTAATTAAAGTGTTGAAAATATATGCTTAAAATTCTATACAAATTGAAACACAACTCATTAATTGAAAAGTTAAGAAAGGTGAAAAACTTTACTCTCTTATCAAAAGGAGGACGTTATGAGCATTCCTTTCCTGACTTAGAACAAAAAAAAACCTACAGTTTCTTAACATTGGAGGGAACCTCTGGAAAGCAGATCTGCAAGGTGTAAAGGAGAGAAAAGCAGAGTGGTCGGAAGAAATAAGGGGATGGACCCAGGGAAAAGTGAGAGGAAAATATCTGCTCTATCTCTCCTCCCCTTTCTTACCTTTCCTTCTCTTCATGTCTTTTAGAATTTACTTCATGAATTCACAGAGTAAGCACTAGGAGGGAATGACCAAGCAATAATGGAGAAACTAGTTTGTTCTCCATCCCTCAGACCTCTTCTTCAATGTCTCTCTCTTCCTTTGTATTTCCCATCCTCCGTCATTTTCCCACTTCTAATCCTCTGCATCCAGTTGTAATCTATCACCAGTGTTTCTGCTGGCCCAAGGATCAAGACGCTCGAGAACTGGGAGCTTATATGCAGCCTCCAGAGCATAGGGCAATCAGATAGATAAACATTGCTCCCTATTTAAGAAAGGATGTGCTGATATTGGAGAAAGTTCAGAGGAGGTACACGAGAATGATTCCAGGAATGAAAGACTTATTGTATGAGGAGCAATTGATGGCTCTGGGCCTTTGCTCCCTAGAATTCAGAAGAATGAAGGGGGAATCTCATTGAATCATATCAAATGTTGAAAGGCCTAGGTAGAGTGGATGTGGAGAGGAAGTTTCCTATGGTGGGGGGAGTCCAGGACCAGAGGGCACACCATCAGAATAGAGGGATGTCCATTTAGAATGGAGATGGGGAGGAATTTCTTTAGCCAAAGTGTGGTGAATCTGTGGAATTCGTTGCCACAGGCTGCTGTGGAGGCCAGGTCATTGGGTGTATTTAAGGTGGAGATTGAAGTCAGGGTGTGAAATATTACAGGGAGAAGGCAAAAAAATGGGGTTGAGAGGGAAATGGATTAGACATGATGAAATGCGGAGCAGACTTAATGGGCCAAATGACCTAATACTGCTCCCATGTCTTATAGTCTTTATGTCATAAAACCTTTAACAACTATCCGTTCTGTGCCTTCATTCATGTTATTTAAATATTGAGGGTCAAGCACTAATTCAAATGGCAAAGGACAATGCTTATTCTCAAGCAGATAAAAGATAAATTTATGCTTTGTTATTTCCTGTTAGTCAGCTAATCTCCTTTCACGAAACATTGTCTTCTACACTGAGCTTTTTATTTTCCACAATAACCCTAGAGCCTGCACGTTGTCAAATACCTTCTAAAATTCTACGTATAGTACATGTACTATACACAGCATTAATTTAAAGATCAGTATATAACTCTAGGGAATGAATTAAAATACGCTTTTTGTTGCTCATTTGCACAAACCTAATGCTCTAGTTCACCCAATCAACCAGAAAGAGAAAAGAGTTGGCTGACTGGCTCCCTATGTGATTGCCTTGGAACCTGGTGTTTGCTTTAGTGCACTTTATGACTTACCTTGAGCATTGCATCTCTCGAGCCTTCCCAAAATACACAAAAATTTGGTGTAGTCATCATTGCCATATAGCAATGCAAAATAATAATTTTCAATAGCAAGTGGCTATACGTCTTGCAGTTCATAAACAAGGTTTGATATTTAGAATTATAACATGTGGTAAATTGCACTCATTACTCACCAGGTGATTGTGTAGGCAGTATTTGTTGTGATGGAGTCACTGTATTGTGGTAGGATGTAGGCGGTGATGTCAGAGGATATGTTACTGTTGTACCAGATTTGGCAAAAGACTGAGGAAATAATAAAACAATTGCATTCAGCTTCAAGACAAATACGATGTACTAATTTTTGCATCAAATAAAGATGGTAAACCCAATGTTTTTTTTCCCTTTACAGAATGGCCTTTATCATTCTTAGTTTTCCATGTGACAATAATAACTTAAGAATAACGGCTTGATTAGGTACATGAAGGCACACATTACCTTCCCAACCACTTTCAAATATTAATATTGGATTCGAACTAAGTATAGCAGCTCTATAGCCATATTGCTGATTAATTATTACAGCTAGTAACCATTCTCTTGCATAAGCTTTGTTTGTTCTGACTGCCCCATATTGGGTGTAGAAGGTATTTTAACTCACAATTATGACCAACATATTTCATCCATGACTCAACATGCATTCAAACCTGTTGTGGCTGTGACTGAAGTTGAGACATTAATGATTCTATCATGTCTCCACCAATAGGAGATGGTGGGTTGTCATCTTCATTCACTGATCGTCTACGTGCATCTTGGGTACTGTCTACAAACATGTTCAAAAAGGTCTGGAAAATGAGCAAAAATTAAATAATTCTTCTATGTTGTACTGCACAAAGCAATAGATCATAAGAATACTAAGCTTTATGCAGATGAAGTGTATCATAACAGGGTTGTTCATTGCTGTCACATTCTGTTTTCAATACAACCTTATTGCTTTAAATAAAGTTCTATCCGGATCAATTCATAATTTGCTAATAAGACATCAAGAATTCCTAGATACAGACTAGCAAAAATTTTTGTTTTACAAACTGATCATCTTTTAAAATAGTTTACTTTCCATACACTTAAATAATAAAAATAATTCTAATTAATTCAGTATTGTTAATACAAAGAAGTGCTGCATTCAGAATTTAGTACATACAAGATACATAGCAGGTTTGTATCTTTGAAAGAATGAATTGCTTAAGACATCTTCAGTCGATAAAGTGCCTATATAAAGTATTCACCTCTGCCTTGAAAGTTTTCATATTTTATTGTTTCACAACGTTGAATGACAGTGGATTTAATTTGGCTTTTTTTGACACTGATCAACAGAGAAAGACTATTGTGTCAAAGTGAAAACAGGTCTCTACAAAGGGATCTAAATTAATTACAAATATAAAACACAAAATAACTGATTGTGCTAGTATTCATCCCCCCTTAATATGATACACCAAATCATCACTGGTGCAGCCAATAGGTTTTAGAAGTCACATAATTCGTTAAATGGAGATCACCATGTGCAGTCAAGATGTTTCAATTGATTGTACTAAAAGTACACCTGTATCTGGAATGTCCAACTGCTGGTGAGTCAGTACCCTGGCAAAACTTGCTCCATGAAAACAAAAGAACACTCCAAACCACTCTGCAAAAAGGTTATTGAAACGCACGAGTCAGGAGATGGATACAAGAAAGTTTTCAAGTCACTGAATATCACTTGGAGTACAGTCTAGTCAATCATCGAGAAACGGAAAGAATATGGCACAGCTGTAAATCTGCCTAGAGCTGGCTGAACATGCAAGAAGGACTAGTGCGGGAGGCCACCAAGAGACCTGTGACAACTCTGGAGGTGTTACAAGCTTTAGTGGCTGAGATGGGAGAGTCGCAAAGAAAAAGCCATTGTTGAAAAACCTCATCTGAAATCTTGGTGAGAGTTTGCCAGAAGTTATGTGGGAGAATTGGAAGTCAGCTCGAAGAAGGTTCTATAATCTGATTAAATCAAAATTGAGCCTTTTGGCCATCAGACTAAACGCTATGTTTGGCATAAGCCAAACAACGCACAACATCAAAAATACACCATCCTTACCGTGAAGCATGATGGTGGCTGTATCATGCTGTGGGGATGCTTCAGTGCAGCAGGCACTGGGAGGCTTGTGAAGGTAGAGGGTAAAACGAATGCAGCAAAATACAGGGACATTCTGGAGGAAACCTGATTTAGTCTGCAAGAGAACTGCGACTTGGGGAGAAGATTTGTTTTCTAGCAAGACAATGACCCCAAGCATAAAGCCAAAGCTACACAAGAATGGCTTAAAAACAACAAAGTTAATGTCTTCAAGTGGCCAAGTCAGAGTCCAGACCTCAATCCAATTGAGAATCTGTGCCAGGACTTGAAAAGGGCTGTTCACTCATGATTCTATGAAATCTGACAGTTTTGAAAAAAGAATGGGGAGAAATTGCAGTGTCCAGATGTGCAAAGCTGATGGAGATCTATCCACACAGACTCAAGGCTGTAATTGTTGCCAAAGGTGCCTTTACTAAATACTGACTTGAAGGGGGTGAACACTTCTGCAATTAATTATTTTGTGTTTTACATTTGTAATTAACTTAGATCACTTTGTAGCAATCTGATTTCACTTTGTAGCGATCCATTTTCACTTTGACATGGAAGAGTCTTTTTCTGTTGATCAGCGTCAGAAAAGCCAAATTAAATCCACTGTGATTCAATGTTGCATAGCAATAAAACATGAAAACTTCCAAAGAGGTAAATGCCTTTTATAGGCACTGTAGTTGCACTGTTTTGATAGGAATAAAATGATCTTACACAAGTGTAATGTAACCCCATGAGATACTTTTAAAGATTACTACTGTTTATCTGATCAATGACAGACCTTTAAGCCTGGAGCCGGATGGAATCCTTCGACGATCTTACTGTTGTCAAAAAGACTGTAGGCACCATCACGGATAGCCACCACACCACGACTTTGACAGTATATGTCAATACAGTACATATTACGGAAAGCAAGTCTGATGTGTGTGGGTGACTGTGGTAGTATTGAAAAACATTGATAGACTGTATTTGTTCGATGTGTAAGTCCCAGCATTGGCACTGTTGGGAGCTTATTGATGGCATTGAGTGGTGCTTGTGTATCATACAATATCTGTGGAGAGAGAAAAAAAACAAAGATTATATTTCCTCCACACATTTAAAACAGATAATGAGTTGTTGATTTGCACAGAAAAACACAACACAGTATCCATTTTTCTACAATTCAATGATACTGGGAACAATTCACCATCTGAACCAGCCAGCTGAATTCTTGTGGTGACAATGACACAAAAATTGTCTCAGTTACAAAACTATGAGAAGTTGGGAGTAGTAGCCAGATTATTCAAGTCTACTGTACTGTTTAATAAAATTATGGCTGATACCCTACTCAACACCACTTTCTCACATTAGCAGCAATATTTCTTGATTCCTTGGATACCTTAAGCACCCACAACCCTTTGGAGAATACTTGGAATAAAGCCATTTTGAATTAAGATAGAAGAAAAGGAATGGGAACGCCGACAGAGCTTGAGAGGCCTTTCTATTAAAAAATAGAAGAAAATAAAGACCATTATTGAATGCCATCTCAAAATCTATAATGATCATAAGCACAATAGCTCCTAATGACTAGTTAGCATTACAGTTCAAAGTGGTCAACAAGGACTGCACTGAAAAACAATTGATGTGGCAGATCCATATCCTGAAGGGAAATTTAGATCTTTGCAAAGTGAAGAGATTGGCTAAATAGATGTGAGGAACATTTCAAAACACATGGTATTTTCTATTGCCACATGTGCAACAAAACAAAAAAAAAATTCAGATTGATACTTTCTACCTCAATCATTACATGGTATGAATGCAACCATATGTTGGACATGTATATCACTAATAACTAATAACATATTGTAAATTATATCAAATTATTATTAATCTGGTTAAGTCGTAACCAAATATGGTATCAAATTACTGTGCTGTATGTTACTCCTTCCTTCTCTCTTCTGCTCTGTTGCTACCCACCTGCCCTCATCCAACGTAGAATTACTCACTGCACAATTTTAAAAAAAACTGAACTGTGAGATGCTTCATGAGATCAAACAAGAGTGGAACTATAGTACCCAATTCTTGTGAGCAACTATTAAGTTAATGGGCACAGACTGGAGGTGGAAGCACAATTACAGCACCTCATTGTCTTCCCTCTTCACTAAAGTTCAAGTTTACAATACATGGGTAAAACAGTTTGATCCTGTAATCTTATGTATAAATGTTTGGTTGAATTAATTTGATAGGAAAAGAAAGAAATGAGATTGATATATTCAAAGCTATTAAGAACTAGATGATATAGTGCATAAGAGGATAAAAGAAATCAATAGATGAAGTGAATGTGTAGTGTAGCATGCATGTAAAGAGTAGAGTTAATGTTTAGGGTCAAATACTATTTAATAGTGTGTGAAAAGAATATCAATGCTTGCTATTTATACAGACTTCAGAAAGCTTTTAATAATAGATGACTAAAAACCATGGAATTATTGATTCAGTGCAAAATTTAGGAACATAGCTGCAGACAAAGTACAGATATTGGACAAATACTAACTGGTAATATGCGATTATAGTGTCCTGCAAAAATCTAATAATGAACAACTAGGTGTTGGGATTCAGAGCCACACATTCACGGTTCAATGGTTCCGTTTATTATCAGAGAATATATATATTATAGAATCTGAAATACCTAGTCTGCATAGACATCCACGAAAGACAGAAAAACCCCAAAAGAATGAATGACAGAAAAACGTTAGAACCCCAAAGCCCCCATTGCCTCCTCAGTTGTGCAAGCAGCAGCAAGCATCAACCTCTCCCCGCAACCCATTTCAGCAAAGTGACAGCACCCACCACCCACCAACAAAGCCCGCAAAGAGAGACCATGATCTGCAGTCAATAAAAAAAACTATTGTTTACCCGACAGTTCAACGTGCCACAGGCTCTCTCTCTCACTAATAAGGGACAGAGAGATGTTACCCATTTCACTATGAAAGAGAAGACTAACAGTTGCTGTTATGATGTTCAGATTTGACGATGACAAAATAGTAAAACATAGAGCAGTACAGCACAGTACAGGCCCTTTGACCCACTTAGTTATGCTGCACTTTTAACTTTCTCGAAGATCAATGAAACCCTTTCCTCCTACACAGCTCATAATGCACTATTCTCTCTCATCTATATGTCTACCTAAGAATCTTTCAAACATCCTATATGTATCAACTTCTACCATCACCCCAGCAGTGCATTCCAGACACTTACCCTCTCTGTAAACAGACCATTTCTGACATCTCCCTTAAACTCTCTTCCATTCACCTTAAAAGAATGTCCTCTGGTGTTAGACATTGCCACCCTTGGATAAAGTCACAGCTGTCTACTCTATCCATGCCTCTTATAATCTTATACAGGTCGACCTTCACTAATCTGACTACCTGTAATCCGGCACTGATTATGCTTAATGTGATCCTTCTGTAATTCGGCATTTTCACTAATGTGGCACTCCTCAGGTCCCAATGGTGCCAGATTTGTGAAGGTCGATCTGTACACTTCTATCAAGTTGGCTCTACTCCTTCTTCACTCCAAAAAGAGAAGCCGTAGCTTGAGCAACCTTTCCTCACAAGACATTTTCTCTAATCCACGTAGCACCCTGGTAAACCTCCTCTGCACCTTCTCCAATGCTTTTATATCCTTTCTATAACGAAGCAACCAGAAATGAACACAATACTCCAAATGTGATCTAACCAGAGTTTTTTTGAGTTGCAACATAACCTCACAGCTCTTAACTTCAATCCCTTGACTAAAAAAGGTCAATGCACCATACAGCTTCTTAAACACTGTCAACATACGTGGCAACTTTGAGGGATCTATGGATATAGACACCACGTTCCCTCTGTTCCTCCATACTGATAATAATTCTGCCTTTAAGTTCAACCTATCAACGTGCATCACTTCACCCTTTTTCTGACTGAACTCCATCTGCCACTTCTCAGACTAGCCCTGCATCCTGTCCATGCCCTGTCATAACCTATGACAACCTTCTACACCTACCACCAAACTTTGTGTCATCTGCAAACTTACTAACTCATCTTATCTAAGTAATATATAAAAAATCACAAAGAGTGGGGTCCCAAAACAGGTACTCACAGAACACCACTAGTCACTGACCTCCAAGCAGAATACGCTCCATTTACTACAACTCCCTGCCTTCTTTAGGCTAGCCAATTCCAAACACATGCTCCTGCCCATGCCCATGCCCAGTTTTGGGCCCCATGTCTCAAAAAGGATGTGTTGTCATTGGAGAGAGTCCAGATGTGGTTCACAAGGATGATTCTGAGAATAAAGGAGTTAACATCTGAAGAGTGTTTGACAACTTTGGGACTGTACTCACTGGAATTTAGAAGAATGCCAGGGGATCTCATTGAAACTTACTGAATGCTGAAAGGACCAGATGAGGTGAAGGAGGAGAGGATGTTTCCTCTGGTGGGTGTATCCAGAACTACAGGGCACAGCATCAAAATTGAGGGGTGACTTTTTAGGGCAGAAATAAGAAGGAATTTTTTTAGCCAAAGAGTGGTGAATTTGTGGAATGCTCTGCCACAGACTGCGGTGGAGGCCAAGTACATGGGTATATTCAAAGAGAAGTTGATATATTCCTGATTGGTTGGGGCATTAAGGGATACGGTGAGAGGGCAGATTGAATCGGAGCCGGGATCAGCCATGATGAAATAGTGGAGCAGACTTGATGGGCTGAATGGTCTAATTCTGCTCCAATGTCTTATGGTCTTATGGAATCATTGCTCATGATTCCTGAATGAGGGTCCATGAGGAACCTTGTCAAATGTCTTAGTAGAATCTATATACACCACATCCACTACCCTACCTTCATCAATTTGTTTCGTCACCTCCTCAAAAAAGTCAATCAGGCTCGTGAGGCACGAACTGCCCCTCAGAGAGCCATGCTGACTATTTCTGATAAGACCATGCTTCTCTCAATGCTCAAAAATCCTGTCCCTAAGAATCCTCTCCATTATTTTACCCACCACTGATGTAAGACTCACTGGTCTATTATTTCCAGGATATTCCCTACTTGTTTCTTGAACAAAGGTGCAACAGGTTAGAGTCTTTTAAGAGACTCCTGGACTGGTATATGGAGCTCAGAAAAATAGAAGGCTATGGTAACCCTAGGTAATTTCTCAGGTAAGGACATGTTCAGCACAGCTTTGTGGGCCGAAGGGCCTGTATTGTGCTGTAGGTTTTCTATGTTTCTATTTGCCATCATCCAATTCTTCAGTACTACTCCTGTGGCCAGTGAGGACACTGATTATTGTCAACGCCCCAGCGATCTCTTCCCTTGCTTCCCGTAGTAATCTGGAACGTATACTGCGTGGCCTGGGACTTATCTATCCTAATGTTCTTCAAAGGTTTCAGTACTGCCTCTTCTTAACTTCAGCATGCTCCAGCACAATAGTCTACTTAGTCCATTCTACACTGACCTCATATTCATCAAGGTCCCTCTCACTGGTGAATACTGAAGCAAGGTATTAATTAATGATCTCCCCCAATTCCTCCTACTCCAGGCACATGCTTCTCTCTTTATCCCTGAGCAGTCCTAAGCTCCTTCCTGGCTACCTTATAACTCGCAGAGCTCTCTCTGATCTTTGCTTCCTTTTCACTAAATGTTCCGGCTTTCTCGTCAACCATGGCTCCTTCACCCTACCATCATTTCAATGTCTCAATGGGAGAAGTATATTTAGAACCCCATGCAAGTGCTCCATAAACAACATCCACATTTCCACTGTACATTTCCTTGAAAACAACTACTTCCAATTCATGCTCTCAAGTTCCTGCACAATACCCTCATAATTAGCCGTCTCCCCAATGAAATAGTTTCCCATATACTGTCTGCTCCTATTCTTGTTCATGACTATGGTAAAGATCGGGGAGTTATGGCCACTGTCCCTGAAATGCTCGCCCGCTGAGAGATCTATCACCTGACAAGGCTCATTACCTTATACTAGATCGAGTGTGGCCTTTCCTCCAGTTGACCTGTTGGCTTACTGTGTCAGGACTCTCTCCTGGACACGCCTGACACATTTTGCCCCATCTAAAACTTTTGCACTAGGGAAGTGGCAGTCACCCATGACAAGAAGTTATTTTTGCACTTTTCCACCTCAGTGTCACTGTTGCAATTGGAGGCCGATAGAATACTCCCAATTGGGTGGCTGCTCCCTTCCTGTTTCTGACTTCCATCCACACTGACTCAGTAGGTGGAGCCTGGAGCCCTCCACAAGGTCCTCCCTTTCTGCAGCTGTGATACTAGTCCTGATGAGCAATGCCACTTCCCCAGCTCACCTCCTTCGTTATCTTTTTTGAAGAATCTAAGTCCCAGGAACATCAAGCACCTAACTCTGCCCTTTTGCCATCCAAGTTTTGGTGATGGCCACAACATTGTAGTTCCACGTACCAATCCATTCTCTAGATTAATCACCCTTGTTCTTAACACTTCTCATATAAAAGTAAACACATTTCAACCAATCCAGTTGACTGCATATATGCCCTATCCACTACCTATCCTTCCTCAGTGTCTTTCCGCAAATTGCCTCTACCTATATACCAAATGCCCTGCCATTTGACTCAACATTCTGGTTCCCATCTTCCTGCTAACCTAGTTTAAACTCTACCCAACAACTCCAGCAAACCTGCCTGCAAGGACACTGGAGCAACACACATCAAAGTTGCTGGTGAACGCAGCAGGCCAAGCTGATAACGGATGGATTAAATTTTTAAAAAGGAATAACAGATTGAATAATAAAACTGCTGAAAACAGATTTAAACATAATGAATGAGTATTTATTTGTCAAAATGATATAAAATATAGAAATAATGGAACTTCAAAGAAATTTAGGATTTTACGTGCATTGATTGTAATAAAAAATAAGCAAAGGTCGTTATCTGGCTCAGATTCAAGGTTTCGGGATTTCTCAAGAGTTGACTACAAAAATCCAAAATACATTCCTGTTGCACTGTCCAATTATCATAAAAACACATTACAGGGTTATTGTCATATGTCATTTTTGGAGACGGGCAGTGTTTCCTGCACGATAAAAGTACTTGATTGGTGGCACAGCATCAAGATGTACCAAGGTCAGGAAACGTTGCTGCATAAATGAAAGTCATTCTATTGTTTCTTAATGGAATCGTGGCCTTCACAGAGAGACTTACATTAAAAGGTGGAAATTATGTTACAAGTATCAAAGCCATAATTATATCACGCATGGATATGCACATTACAACGCAGTATGACAATACTTCAAAAAATGTTGATACGATGAAACAGGCTTTCGTTACTAAACCTGTAATGAACTAAATAGATTACCACATATAGTTGTACCGTGGAGAGCATTCTGACAGGCTGCATCACTGTCTGGTATGGATGGGCTACTGCACAGGACAGAAAGAAGCTGCAGAAGGTTGTAAATCTAGTCAGCCCCATCTTGGGCACGAGCCTACAAAGTACCCAGGACATCTTTAGGGAGCAATGTCTCAAAAAGGCAGTGTCCATTATTAAGGACCTCTAGCACCCAGGGCATGCCCTTTTCTCACTGTTGCCATCAGGTAGGAGATACAGAAGCCTGAAAGCACACACTCAGAGATTCAGGAACAGCTTCTTCCCCTCTGCCATCCGATTCCAAAATGGACATTGAAGCTTTGGACACTACCTCACTTAAAAAAAAACAGTATTTCTGTTTTTGCACATTTGAAAAAATCTATTCAACATACGTAATTGATTTATTTGTTTATTTATCATTATATTTTATTTTATTTTTTTCTCTCTCTGCTAGATAATGTATTGCATTGAATTGCTGCTGCTAAGTTAACAAATTTCATGTCACATGCCGGTGATAATAAACCGAATTCTGATTCTGAAATTCAAATGGCTCTTACTGACTTTGTAGTCCAAGGCATCATTTTTATGAAGGACATATTAGTTCCATAGAGCATCAGGTAGCATTTACCACAAAAGTACCAAGATGCAATGAATCAAACCCAAGAAGAACATGTACAAACCGATATTCTCTGAAAATTTCATATATTAAAGGTAAACTCATGAGTTGGTCAGATAACTACTTTTGCTGAATAGTAATTTCATTACTATAGCCAAAACTGGAAAATACAGCAAGTGTTTTCAAACAAGCAGCTGCAAAACACTTCTATGTAAAACAAAAAGGTTAAAAAAATTAGAACTCACTTCTGCAACCACAATTGATACTGGATTGAATAGATATTTCTCAACCCATAATATAAAAAAAGGTAACACCCAGCAACAAACACAAAATGCTGGAAGAACTCACCAGGCCAGGCAGCATCCATGCAGAAAGGTACAGTTGACGTTTTGGGCTGAAACCAGCCCTGCCGAAGTGTCTCGGCCTGAAATGTCAACTGTACTTTTGTTCCATAGATGCTGCCTGGCCTGCTGAGTTACTCCAGCATTTTGTGAGTGGTGCCTGGCTTTCCAGCATCTGCAGATTTTCTCTTGTTATGTGAAAGATAAAACCTGTTTGGGTATATAGGGTTAAATTGCAAATCAGTCCAAATTTCATCAAATGGATACACAGGATTAATGTATTTAATAGTCCGCTTTCACTTACACATTTCCATCACAATGAGGAAATATTCTTAAAAAAAAATCACTAATGAAACTTATCAGCCTTTGTATATGACACATTTTAAAGATAACTCCAAATGCATTACTAGAAAATGAGACTGATTTATTACCAAAGTAGTTAACATGAAAATCTAGGTTAAAAAAAGTTGCAAATTTGTCTCAACAAAAAGTATCATTAGGTTCTACTGGCTATGAATTAACAGGCTTTCACAAGGTTAATTAGCACAAAAATTACCAATGGTCTGCTGCTTAGCCCAATCCTACAGAAAGTACTTGATTTAATGCAAACAGAGCGTAACCATGCACAACAGGAAGTAAAAACTAATTGCTGTTTGATGGAAAGTTTATACAGAGTCAGCACCAGTAATCCGGTAACAACTCTTTGGATAAAAGTGCAGCAGGCATAGGTTGCACAAAAATGTTCTTTCTTCTTTCTTTTTAAATCTTTTTATTGAATAAGTATACAAAAAGGTAAACCATATAAACATTAATACAATGTTAAAATATAATAAAATTCCAGAAGGTATCAATACCAAAAAAAATACTACAAACAATGTAATTTAAACATAAAAAACCAAGATAACATAATAGTATACTAAATTTTATATATATATCAATGGAAAAAAAAAGAAACCCCCCCCCCAAAAAAAAAACCCACCGTGCAACTAACTAAAAGCAAAGCAAAGCAATGGGCTAACTTGAAACCAAACAGAGTTAAACTTAAAATCACGTCCTCAATCCCGACCTCCATTAAAAACAGTGAAAAAAAACAAGGGTATATATTACATTAAATGAAAATATCGAATAAAAGGTCCCCAAATCTGTTCAAATTTAAATGAAGAATCATAAAGGTTACTTCTAATTTTCTCCAGATTCAAACATAAAATCGTCTGAGAGAACCAAAAAAAGGTAGTTGGAGCATTAAGCTCTTTCCAATGTTGTAAAATACATCTTTTCGCCATTAAAGTAAGAAATGCGATCATTCTATGGGCTGAAAGGGAAAGATTACTAGAAATTTTGGGTAGTCCAAAGATAACAGTAATAGGGTGAGGAGAGATATCTATATTTAATACCTTAGAAATAATATTAAAAATATCTCTCCAAAAAGTTTCCAAAGTAGGACAAGACCAAAACATATGAGTTAAAGAGGCTATCTGCCCCGAACATCTATCACAAAAAGGATTAATATGCGAGTAAAAACGCGCTAACTTATCTTTGGACATATGTGCTCTATGAACCACTTTAAATTGAATTAGGGAATGTTTAGCACAAATAGAGGAAGTATTAACTAATTGTAAAATCTGCCCCCAATCATCCACAGAAATGGTAAGCCCCAATTCCTGTTCCCAATCTACCCTAATCTTATCAAATGGAGCTTTCCTAAGTTTCATAATAATATTATAAATCATAGCCGATGCACCTTTCTGACATGGATTGAGGTTAATTATCGAATCTAAAATATATGTAGGAGGAAGCATTGGAAAGGAAGAAAGTATAGTACTTAGGAAATTTCTAACTTGTAAATATCTAAAAAAATGTATTCTTGATAAATTATATTTATTAGATAATTGTTCAAAAGACATAAGGGAACCATCTAAAAATAAATCCAAAAACCGTAAAATACCCTTGATTATTTTTTTATTGATTCTCGTCTTATTCCTTCAGTGATTAAATGTGATTATGATTCTATAACCATTTCGGATCATGCTCCACTTAAGCTTTCTATTAAAATTATGGCCAATATACAAAATAATAGACAATGGCATTTTAATTCGCTGTTGCTTCAGGATTCGGACTTTGTTAACTTTATGAATGAACAGATTGAGCTTTTTTTTTACAATTAATCATACAGAGGATATTTCGGTTAACACTCTTTGGGACACTTTTAAAGCCTATATTCGTGGTCAGATTATTTCGTATTCTGCTGCTTTGAGGAAGAAACAGAAGCAGGAGGAGATGGCAATTGTGGACAAGATTAAAGAAATTGATAAGAAATATGTTATGGCTCCTTCTGAGGAGTTATACAAACAAAGAACTGAACTTCAAATGGAACACAGTTTATTACTCTCGTCCCCGATTGTAAACCAATTAAACAAGAAGTGAATTTTATGTTCACAGTGATAAAATTGGCAAACTGCTGGCTAATCAATTGAAATCTAATTATGTTAAATCTCAAATCAATCAGATTTATAACCAAAATGATCGATTGATACTGGATCATGTGGGGATTAATCAAACCTTTTGTGATTTTTATTCTTCTTTATATCAATCAGAGTCTCCTCGAGATTCTAAATATATGAATGATTTTTTAGATAAGTTAGACTTCCCTAAGATTTCACAGGATATGTCTTCTATATTAGATACTTCCATTACTATGGATGAGATTAAGAATGTTATTTTTTCTATGAATCTGGGGAAAGCTCCTGGCCCGGATGGGTTTACCGTTGAATTTTATAAATGTTTTGCTTCTTTATTGATCCCTTGGCTCTGTAGGGTCTTTGAGGCTTCTCTGAAACTTGGTAAACTTCCTGAATCTTTTAATAAAGCGTCAATTTCTTTAATACTAAAGAAGGATAAAGACCCTGCTCAATGTGCATCTTATAGACCAATATCTTTATTAAATGTTGATTCTAAAGTTTTTTCTAAGTTATTAGCAAATAGACTAGAAAAAGTACTTCCTTCTATTATTTCGGAAGACCAAACGGGTTTTATTA
The DNA here is from genome assembly GCF_963921235.1 of Mobula hypostoma. Lineage (NCBI taxonomy): Eukaryota > Metazoa > Chordata > Chondrichthyes > Myliobatiformes > Myliobatidae > Mobula > Mobula hypostoma. Next base: position 49,657,554 of record NC_086102.1, on the reverse strand, counting down.
AAGGTCGTTACTCTTTTTATAATATTCGTACATTGTTAAATATTGTTTATACTCCCTCACAAAATGTTCCTGAGTGTGTTATTCCTTTAGACGCCGAGAAAGCTTTTGATAGAGTAGAATGGCCCTATTTATTTAAGGTGCTTGAAATGTTTAATTTTAGCTTGAAATTTATATCCTGGATTAAACTGTTATATCATTCCCCTGTAGCCTCGGTCCGTACTAACTCTTTAAACTCACCTTTTTTTCCTCTCTTTCGAGGTACTCGACAAGGCTGTCCTCTTAGTCCCCTATTATTTGATATTGCATTAGAACCTCTTGCAATTGCCATTCGAGAATCTTCAAATATTACTGGGATAACTCGGGGATTAAAGTCCCATAAATTATCACTCTATGCTGATGATTTGCTGTTATATATTTCTAATCCTGAGAAATCCATTCCTGCTGTTTTAGAGTTATTAGCACAATTTGGTTTTTTTTCAGGTTATAAATTAAATCTTAGTAAGAGTGAACTCTTTCCGATTAATAAACATCTTCCCTTATATTATAAATTTCCATTTAAATTGATTGATAATTATTTTTCTTATCTTGGGATTAAAATTACTTGTAAATATAAAGATTTATTTAAGATTAACTTTTTACCATTAATAGACCATATTACTCAACTTTCATCTAAATGGTTTCCCTTATATTTAACTTTGATTGGTCGTATTAATGCAGTTAAGATGTTTTTTTTGCCAAAATTTTTATATGTGTTTCAGGCATTACCAATTTTTGTTCCAAAATCTTTCTTTGATAAAGTTGACTCTAAAATTTCTTCATTTATTTGGCAGAATAAGAATCCGAGACTGGGTAAAATACATTTACAGAAAGCTAAGAGAGATGGAGGTTTAGCATTACCTAACTTTAGATTCTATTATTGGGCTATTAATATTCGACATATGAAATTTTGGTTACTTGACCAGGATATACTATCTATTCCTAAATGGGTAGCATTGGAACTACAATCTGTTCAGGGTTATACACTTGGCTCTATTTTAGGTTCCTCTCTCCCTTTTGATTCGAAACGCCTTAAGCAGGTCTTTAACCCGATAGTTAAATATGCTTTGCGCATTTGGTTTCAATTCAGAAAATTTTTTGATCTTAATCAATTCGGGTTAGCGATTCCTATTTTAGGTAACATATTTTTTCCTCCCTCTTTTACGGATCGCGCTTTTCAAACCTGGAAGACTAAGGGTATTTTACGGTTTTTGGATTTATTTTTAAAAATGTTAATATTTCTTTATGTCTCTTTCAAATATAATTTCCTTCTTGTTGTACATAATTCAGAAGCTATCGGGAAGCATGCACAGACAACTGCAAATGAGCCAAAAGATCCTGAAAGAACATCACAATACATCTGCCAATATAACCTTCAGGTCTTTCCCAATATGGAATTTGCATTATTTCAAACGAAAAAAAATCCTGTTACTTTGTATCCTGCCTTTATTAAACGATTATTGGCCAGTACTAGAACCACTCAAATCCCACTGTTCTATACCCGTTCATGCTATGTAATTAGCATTTAACTGCTAATAATAGCTGAACTTAGTTTCCCACATTCCACAATAACATTGTTAAAGAAAGCTGGAAGCATAACAAGATTTCATAAATAAATAAATAAATGCAAGTACCTGTAGTAACTGAACAACATTTGGTGATTTGTTGAACATTTCTTGAAGCTGATGGAGAATGATGTTGTGGCAGTTACTGCAGCCAGAATTTGGACCTACAGTTCCTAATGATATATGGAACCTCTGATGAGTGGGATTCCATTGGATAGTTATCTGAAATGCAAAAGAATTCAAGATTGTTTTATTTAATTTCCAGTAATTTGCAGCACAATAAGAAAAAGATCACGACAAAAAGACACAATAAATATAAATGCATAAGGTAGCTTCTACAGATAGAGCACTTTATGTACAAACCCCATTTCCAGAAAAATTGCGATATTTTCCAAAATGCAATAAAAACAAAAATCTGTGATATGTTAATTCACCTGAACCTTTATTTAACTGACAAAAGTACGAAGAAAAGATTTTCGCAACATACATCAAAGTTGCTGGTGAACGCAGCAGGCCAAGCAAGAAAAGATTTTCAATAGTTTTACTGACCAACTTAATTGTGTTTTGTAAACATCCACAAATTTAGAATTTGATGGCTGCAACACACTTAACAAATGTTGGGAGAGAGGCATGTTTACCATTGCGTTACATCACCTTTCCTTTTAATAACACTTTTTAATCGTTTTGAAACTGAGGATACTAATTGTAGTAGATTTGCAATTGGAAATTTTGTCCACTCTTGCTTGATATAAGACTTCAGCTGCTCAACAGTCCGTGGTCTCCGTTGTCTGATTCTCCTCTTCATGATGCGCTATACATTTTCAATAGGAGATAGATCTGGACTGGCAGCAGGCCAGTCAAGCACGCGCACTCTGTGTCTACAAAGCCACACTGTTGTAGCCCGTGCAGAATGTGGTCTGGCATTGTCCTGCTGAAATAAGCATGGACGTCCCAGGAAGAGACGTCGCCTTGATGGCAACATATGTCTCTCTAAAATCCTAATATACGCCTCAGAGTCAATGGTACCTTCACATACATACAACTCACCCATGCCGTGGGCACTGATGCACCCCCATACCATCACAGATGCTGGCTTTTGCACCTTTCACTGATAACAATCTGGATGGTCGTTTTCATCTTTGGCACGGAGAACTTGACACGCGTTTTTTCCGAAAACTAGCTGAAATGTGGACTCATCTGACCACAGCCCACGGCTCCACAGTCTTTCGGTCCATCTGAGATGAGCTCAGGCCCAGAGAACTCGCCAGCGTTTCTGCATAGAGTTGATGTATGGCTTCCTCCTTGTGTAATACAGTTTCAAGTTGCATTTCTGGATGCAGCGACAGACTGTGTTGAGTGATAATGGTTTTCCGAAGTACTCCTGAGCCCAGGTGACTATAATTGTCATAGTAGCATGACTTTTCTGTGCACTTTTCAATCTTATTTTAACTCTGTCCCAACTTTTGTTGAGTGTGTTGCAGCCATCAAGTTCTAAATTTGTGTATATTTACAAAACACAATTAAGTTGGTCAGTAAAACTATCGAAAATCTTTTCTTTGTACTTTCGTCAGTTAAGTAAAGGTTCACATGAATTAACATATCACAGATTTTTTTTATTGCATTTTGGAAAATATCCCAACTTTTCTGGAATTGGGGTTTGTACATAAAGTAATGCTAGGAACAGGAGTGTCTGTTCATAAAATGACTCTGACAGGAAATGATAAAGTACTGGTAGTGGGGGATGTGGTGGGTGGAGGTGTTGATCAGCCTTACTGTTTAAGGCAAGTAACAGCTTTTTTGTCTGGTGGTCCTAGCGTAAATGCTACATAGCCTCCTCCCTGATGGGAGTGAGACAAACAATACATGAGCAGGATATTTCTGGCCATTTTCTGACACCTTTCTGTACATATGTTTTTGACGGCAGGTATGCAAGCAACGTTGATGTGTTAGACAGTTTTGACTACCTGTTGTAGAGCCTTCCTGACGCCACAGTGCAATTTCTGTACCAAGCAGTGATGCAGTATGTTAGGATGATCTCTACTGCGCATCTGTCAAAGGTCATGAGTATTGATGAACATAGTCCAGCTCTCTTCAGCCTCCTCAGAAAGAAGAGGCATTGATGAGCTTTCCTGATTGCATAGGATGTATTCTGGAACCATGAGAAGTTGTGTCAGATATGCACTCCCAGAAGTTTGAAACCGCTTGCAGTTTCCATGGCTCAGCTGCTGACGTAAAGAGGGGTGTGAGGGGTGAGAGTTTTCCTGAAGTTGAGAACCATCTCCTTGGTCTTGTTAACATTAAAAAAAAGAGGTTATTTGCCTGGCATCAGGCCTCAAGCTCTTCCACCTCCTCTCTGTAGGTCATCTCCTCGTTGTTGATGATGAAACCCACCATTGTCCTGTTATGGGTGAACTTGACAATGTGATTTCCCGGGTGTTTGGCTGTGCAGTCATGTGTGAGCAGAGTGTACAGCAATCAGCTCAGCCCTGGGGAGCAAAAGTGTTGAGGATGATGGGGAGAGAGGTGCATCTTGAATAGCTGAGGTCTGTTAGTAAGGAAGTTCACACCCATTTGCACTGTGGTGTATTTAGTCCGAGGAGTAGGAGGTTGTTCACCAGGGTCTGTGAGACAATAGTGCTGAACGCTGAACTAAAATCCAGAAGGAGCATTCTGCCACAAGTGTTCAAAGATTCAAAGTGCATTTATTATCAATGAATGTCTAAATTATACAACCTTGAGATTTGTTTGTTTAATAGGCAGTCACAAAGCAAGAAATCAGAAAGAGCCCAATTTAAAAAAAAGACGAACTCCCTGTGCTCACAGAGAAAGAGAAATAAAAAACAAATCAAGCAAACAATAGAAGTGAGCAACAACAGCATTCCGACCCAAAGTGAGTCCTCAGATACAAATCCCCAGAGCAGCCCAGAATAGACCCCAAGCCCTGTATCCAGTTCATCAATTAGCAGGGTCAGTGTTCATGTTTTCTAGGTGTATCAGGAGCTGTGCATGACAGATGCTATGGACCTATGGCATCTGTCATAGGGTGGTTCACTTGTTAAGCATATTGTTGAGTGTCCAGTGTGACAGGAATAAAAGAAGCGACATTTTTGAACTTTATATATAAAATTCAGTGTTTACATATCATTTACAAGGGTGTTAAATATTGCCATAGTAAATGATCTAATACGTATTTCAAGATTACAACACAATCAACAAAACAAAATGTTTACTGTACTTACCGAGCTGCCCTTTGTGGCTCCATAGCAAATGATAAGTTTGCGGTAATTATAGACACGTATCTCTGAGAAGTGATTAAGATGGGATGGTATTTCTAAAAGATGAATTGTTATTAGATTATTTCTCATTTTACTGTTGCAGTAATTTCATATGAATAAAAGTTTGTAATTATGGCAAGTACCTGGCAAAGAACGTGCAAAATCTAGAACACAGTCATAGAGCTTGGCAATACTATTCCATTCATTTAGGAATGCCTCAACCACCTTGCGACCTCCAACGGGTTCTGATAATAAGCTTTCATATGTCAGATAGACGTGACGTGTTGAACCTTGGGACAAAGGAAATCATCACGTTGGGAGTCGATTAGATTTTTATTTTAATCAATAAATGTCAAATATTCACATCAGCTGTGATAAACATTATACGTGACATCATGCATATGGCGATTGAATATATTAACACCTGAAGTGTCTCAGAGCATCATACACAGAAAACTAAATACTGAAACATCCGTAAAGACATTTTAATATTTGATTCACAAAACAAATATTTACTGTCTATCTACTATAAATACTAGATATCAAATATATTAGATGTTTATATTATACACATTTACTAGGTGGAATCATACCACCAAATACATCTTTACACCACGCCCCCCCCTCTGCTTTCTGCAGGGATCGCTCCCTCCGTGATTTGTCCCTTTCCACTAATCACCATCTTGGCACGTATCTCTACAAGCGGCCAAAGTGTTACACCTGCCCTTTCCCCTCCTACCTCACCTCTGTTCAGAGCCCAAACAATCCTTCCAGGTGAGGCAACCCTTCATCTGTGAATCTGCTGGGGTTGCCTATTGTGTCCAATGCTCCCAATGTGCCCTCTCCACATTGAGGACTGCTTCGTCAAACACCTCTATCTGTCAAAAGCTGTGGCCCAACATTTAAATTCTGATTCCCATTCCCATTCCGACACACCAGTCCATGGCCTCCTCTAGTGCCATGATGAGGCCACCCTCAGGATGGAGGAGCAACACCTTATATTCTCTCTGGTTAGCCTCCACCCTGATGGTATGAATATCGATTTCACCTTCCATTAAAAAAAATTCCTTTCTTCCTCCCCCCTTCTTCTATTTCCCACTCTGGCCTTTTACCTCTTCTCTACCCGCCTGTCACCTCCCCGATGCCCCTCCTCCCTCCCCTTTCTCTTACAGTCCACTCTCCTCTCTGATCAGATTCCTTCTTCTTCACCACTTTACTTCTCCACCAGGCTTCACCTAGCACCTGATAGCTTTCCTTCTCCTCCCTCCACCTTTTTATTTTGGCATCTTCCTTTCCAGTCCTGAAGAAGGGGATCAGCCTGAAACATTGACTGTTCATTTCCATGGATGTTGCCTGAATTGCTGAGTTCCTCCATCACTTTGTATATGTTGCTTGTGTTTCTGGTATCTGCTGAATTTCTTGTGTTTATGATTTATACCTCCAGATTCAAATTACATCAATAATATGTACTTATGTTAGTTTATGTGATAATGCTTTTGCCTTTATAAAACAATAAACCAGTGAGATATAGTTCGTGTAATATAACATCTTAAATGCAGAAGGTCTCCCGTCACTCTCGGGTCTGCTTGGTCCTCTGCCTTCAACGTGCACATATGCTGTCTGGTAAACAGCAGACCATCTTGCTCTTATGCTGCGCAATTCATCCCAACTCTCATCTTCAACTAATACTATTCCACATCCTAATTTGGCTTTTAAAAGACTCCACAATTACCTAACTATACTGAAGCATTGTTCATTTTATTTTAATGTACTTGATTGACAAAAAAAAGTTCCGCATTTAATAGATGTTGTACATTTCTCAGTAACCCATGTTCCACTATATTTGTATGCATTTTGCCAGGTAAACATTGTTTTAAAGTAAAACATTTCTCATAATTTTTCAAGATATCCAGGCTCTTCAAGGTAGAATGGTTTTAGTTTGGTTTAGTTAGATTTTTCAAGTGCATTGAATCCATTTTAAATTTGGAGGTGAATAAAACTTTGACAATGAAATCTGCAACTTCAGGCAAAGTTATTTTTCTCTGCCGAATATCTATAATATTGGCTCAGCTTGTTTGTTCCCCCCCCCGCTTCCAGTTGGGATTGGAGGACATGCCCAGCCTGATCTGCAGGTTATGTCTTTCTGCTCCAAATTTCCCAGCTCCCACATTCTTTTGTCTATGTTCTTACACTAACTGCTCCTATACATTCATTGACCAGATAACCTTGTTTACAGCTTATCCCCATGGTCCCCAGATTTACCCTTTCAGAGACATTCCTCGCCCTATAGTATAAACTTCTATTTCCTCTCCAGTTGGGTCTTCAACCTGAAATACACAATCTATTTCTCTTCCCACGTATTCAGCTTGATCTGCTGGGGATTCCCAGCATTTTCTGGAAATGCATGAGGTAATAGGAACTTCTCGATTCAATGAACTTTCTGGAAAAAAAGTAAACTTTGAGAAAATCAAACCAAAATTGAATGGATTTGGATGTAGTATAGATAAAGTTAACAAGAGAACTAGAAAGTAGCTAACCTTGCTCTTTGGCTGAAGTGCTGTTAAGAGGGCAATTGGCAAACACCAATTCTGCCACCCATGTCCGATTATTTCTTCCTTGCAATCGGAAAGTGCAATCCAACAAAGATCGGTCTAAGGCCTTCTGTGTCTCTTCACTGACACTCGTACATATAGGAATTCTTGGAAACATTTAAAAACCATTTAAAAACATTTTAAAAAAACATTTGGCTTCAAAGAGTTTAAAGTATATTAGGTACAATGTAATAATCATAAAATGGAAAAAAAAGCTGAGATAAATGTTGGGGAGAATTGGCAAGACAAAGAGGCCAAATATAAAATGCTAAGCTGATGCTTTGCAACATTAAATAAAGAAATTGTAGCAGTCCAAGACAGTACAACTTTATGGAACGACAGAAATGAAATTATTGGCAAAATATATTACTCTTTAGTGTGAAATTTTAGTATAAATTTACTACAGAAACAAAGTTTTGTGATTCACAACTAAACAGCAATCATGGCCTAGACTTTTTCAGATTGAAGGACAATTGATGTTGGTGGGAAAGAAGCCTCCCATTTCAGGCTCACAAGAGTTCTCGAAGGATTCAGCCAGAATACATTCACAGAACACAATCCTGATACAAGCATGATCTTTATCTGAGATTTGCACTGAGCTACGCACTTAAAAATCTGTTTCAGTGTTGATCCTTATTGATTTAAGTATAGAATTAAATGTGTCGAAGTGAAACATAACTGCTCTCAACCATAATGAGAAGTCTGAATTATTGATCCTCATATATGATCATACACGAATGATCTGGGCCCACAACACTAGTTATTCCACTGGCAAGAATGTCATGTGGTCATGATGAAATCTGGTTCTTTTCAAACTTTAATTGTGATCTGTATTTCATTACAGATAGAGTGAGAGAGACTTGGAGAAGTGATCAAAGTGGCTGCTGCTATCAAGCAACAACATTTTAAAATGGAAAATGAAACCCTGAAAAGCCCATCAATGTTTAGATTTGAGAGCAATTTGAACTGAAAGGTGGTGTATTATATTGGGATACTTCCAGAACACAACATTTCTTTTAAAATAACCAAACAAAATTTGTTATGATTTGTATCTAACCTGCTTTGAACAAGATTTTTTTTGCAGAATAAGATACAATTTTAATTTCCATTGCATATTTTCAATCTAAAAGTAATTAATGTTTTGGATTAAGTTACCTGGGAATAGTTCATCAATCAAAATATTGATTATTAATTTTCTCTTGGAGATGTTTGACTCCCTGCCCGTAAAATTTTTAAGGAATGTGCATCGTGACAGCCTAACCTCTACTCACAGACCAAGGAGTCAAATGAAGATCTTCAAAGACTTGTATGCACATTTGGTAAAGTTATCTGAAAGCTCAGGAATGACTGATATCCAGTGTGACATAACACTGGAATAGGCTTGTAAGATACAAATCTATCAAATCCATTAAATTTGTAGTAAAATACAGTAGTGAATGCACTATTTAATGTTCACATTGTGACCCAGAGTAAATATTACCAACTTTAATTTTAATGTTTATTCCAATACAAAATCTTCATAGCAATGAAACATGTTTCATCTTTTTTTCTTCATTTGTCTTGTATTATTTTCTCTGTATTCTCTGAATGTACATGCCTGTGATGCTGCTGCAGGCAAGTTTTTCATTGTACCTGTACATCACCATACTTGTGCATATTGCAATAAACTCAACTTTGGTTAATTGTTCAGCTAGAAGATGATTCAAGGTGGATACACAATGCTCCCTCCCTCTTCCATTGAGTTATTAACAAAGCAAATCGAAGTGATATAGTGCAGATAACATGCCTCATTTCACCAATGCTGAAAGGAAGAGTATATTTATCTTGGAAAAATTACCTCAGTATGCGTATAGCATGACTGCAGCTATCTCTTTCCACTTGAACTCCTTGATGAGGAATCTCCATAGCAGAAAGCTTTAAAACAACAGATCCACTTAGGAACTCAAATGGTTTTGTTTTGAAAACAAAATTGCAGCAGAAACAATCAATATGTCTGGGTCAAACAAAGCTAAATATTTCAGTACAGATTTACAGACGCAGAACTGAACACAGACCTAGTAAAACTTCATATTAATCATTGCAGTGTTGAGCTCCACACTAAAAGTAGCATTAAATGGATTGAAAAACACATAGCATTGATTGACCAATACAAAGACAAGGCATTCTTTTAAAATTTTAATCTTTCCTGTAAATTCACAGGTTGTTGGAGAAATTTGGTTAAATTATGAATAAGAATCCAACATTAAATAGAAACAGTTCCAGTGATATCAAGGCAAGTGGGAAGGGAACATATATAAGATTAAAAGATAAAACGTTTAGAACAGGCTACAAAGATTTGAAATACTTTAAGTTGTGAAAACAGACTCAGAAACACTAACATTTAAGATTGGATTTGATAGAAGAAATAAACAAAAGGCCTATTGTAGTAGGTGATCTTGTGAAATTAGAATCATTTACTTGTATGCAAAGAAAACAAACTGAAATTCAAGTGAAAACCTCTTCTATTTCCTCACACATTCTGCCTAAATTGCTGAGTACTTTCAGTATTCGCATTCCTTAGTTTTGTGCCTGTGTAACTTGGTACAGCAATTCAAAATGCCTCAAAATCAAGTCAACTGCCAGATTTATGCAGCTTCACGTTACACTGGCAAAATATAAAGCTTTCAAAGATATACCTGTCTTAAAAGAAACAGTTGATCGATTAACCAGATCAACTTGGTGTCAAATCCCTCAATGATGCATGGAGCATACATCTATGAGTTAATGGCATTGTATGCTTTATTGTAACTTACACATGGTCATAGTCATAGTCATATTTTATTGATCCCGGGGGAAATTGGTTTTCGTTACAGTTACACCATAAATAATTAAATAGTAATATGTAAATTATGCCAGGAAATAAGACCAGGACCAGCCTATTGGCTCAGGGTGTCTGACCCTCCAAGGGAGGAGTTGTAAAGTTTGATGGCCACAGGCAGGAATGACTTCCTATGATGCTCTGTGTTGCATCTTGGTGGAATCAGTCTCTGGCTAAATGTACCACAAATTTCAGTGCCACAAATTTACTGTAAACTTAAAATGAAAATAACTGCAAGGAGAGAAGAAATTTTAAATCTTCTTACCTCACAACGAAGTCCAATGAAGGGCATGTTTGTGTCACACATTGCTACAAGGTGCGCTAGGACCTTATTAAAGGCACACACTTCCCCTGCCCTCTTCGGTTTTTTCGGTTCTGTAGGTCCTTGATCAGCCAACAGCTATAATTTAAACATATCTGTTAATTATCAAAGGATTTTAAAACAAAATCATACTTGCTTCCAAAGGCAAACCTGAGTAAACCATTGATTTGCAGCTGGAAAAAGCACAATTCTTAAGTATTTGTTATTGAATGGCTCTAAAGATCAGAACCTCTGGTAAAAGATCAACCATTTTACAATGCAAGAAACAGTGAACACAGTTTGCATGTCAATCATATTTGATACAAGGTAGTCCTAAATCTATCATGTTAAGTTGTTGACTTATTAAGCAAGGATGAAATTCTTCTGAACTTCTGAAGATTAGAGTCTAATCTTCAACTTGTTTTGCATGGAAAAAACATAAGGTGTGCAGTTCCACAATCATAAAATCCCTGTTCATTCCAACCCCGTTAAATTTGGATGTTACACTGACAGCAAGGAAAAGCATTATGCACAATAGACAGAATGAGCTCAAAACATTGGCAATGCAAATGTACAGTAACGCTTCTCTCACATTAGCGTCATCAACGACTGCTACCCAATTGATTCATATCCCCCCCCATAGAACCTATTTGGTGAATTAACATTTGCTAAGATCGAAATACCTTCCTTTAAGTCCCTCATCTCATTGCACCCCATTCATTTAAAATACTCAACCAGTCTTCTTCATTCTCCCTCACCACCCACCCCTACCTAAAGATCTTGCATTACCAGAGATATAGAATGATTACAAAATCCAGCTCAGCTAAGTGAAAGCTGCATGGAGAATGGATAACAGACTGCAGGGTGGTAAAAGTAAACACAACATTTTAAAAAAATATGGAGTGTGAGTGAGAAAACAAGGAAATATATACAGGCAAGCATAACATCAAGAGGAGTGCAAATGATGTGGCATTAAGAAAACATCAGCACAATTCGAACTCAACACAGATCGACAAAGTTTTCTGAGCACATTAACTGGTATAGATAGTGAAAAACTGATAAGCATGGATTTTCCATGACCTTTGAGAGTTTCCAGATAATAGGTGATGTACAGAAGTAAAGGAATGGAGATAAGTTTCTAAGGATAACAGGATTACTGGGTGGGGTACCATAGAGATAAATGTCTGAACCAAAGCTGATCTTAAAGAAACACAAAATTCTAATAGGCTGAGACAGATTAGATGGAAAGACAATGTTTTCAGTGACTGGCAAATTCAGAGTCACCGCTCACAGCGACAAGAAACATTTAGAACCAAGATGAAGAGAATGATCTTCACCACAAGCCTGGCTGTGAAAAAAGGGGGGTTGGGCATAGGGCTGCAAACCAATCCCATATTATACCAGAGCAACAGAAGCTCTAAAAATCTCATCCTTGGGAGAGTAAGGACCTTCGCCATATGTATGAAGTTGTGTGGTGAAAGCGGGACCCACAGGGCTGATCAACCTTCACCTTGGGCTGAGGACTTGGTGAGCTGCTATCAGCAGTTCACATAAAAGTTGCTGGTGAACGCAGCAGGCCAGGCAGCATCTCTAGGAAGAGGTGCAGTCGACGTTTCAGGCCGAGACCCTTCGTCAGGACTAACTGAAGGAAGAGTGAGTAAGGGATTTGAAAGTTGGGAGGGGAAGGGGGAGATCCAAAATGATAGGAGAAGACAGGAGGGGGAGGGATGGAGCCAAGAGCTGGACAGGTGATAGACAAAAGGGATACGAGAGGATCATGGAACAGGAGGTCCGGGAAGAAAGACGAGTGGGGGGGGGACCCAGAGGATGGGCAAGGGGTATATTCGGAGGGACAGAGGGAGAAAAAGGAGAGTGAGAGAAAGAATGTGTGTATAAAAATAAGTAACAGATGGCGTACGAGGGAGAGGTGGGGCATTAGCGGAAGTTAGAGAAGTCGATGTTCATGCCATCAGGTTGGAGGCTACCCAGACAGAATATAAGGTGTTGTTCCTCCAACCTGAGTGTGGCTTCATCTTTACAGTAGAGGAGGCCGTGGATAGACATGTCAGAATGGGAATGGGATGTGAAATTAAAATGTGTGGCCACTGGGAGATCCTGCTTTCTCTGGCGGACAGAGCGTAGATGTTCAGCAAAGCGGACTCCCAGTCTGCGGTGGGTCTCGCCAATATATAAAAGGTCGCATCGGGAGCACCGGACGCAGTATATCACCCCAGCCGACTCACAGGTGAAGTGTTGCCTCACCTGGAAGGACTGTTTGGGGCCCTGAATGGTGGTAAGGGAGGAAGTGTAAGGGCATGTGTAGCACTTGTTCCGCTTACACGGATAAGTGCCAGGAGGGAGATCAGTGGGGAGGGATGGGGGGAACGAATGGACAAGGGACAAGGGAGTTGCGTAGGGAGCGATCCCTGCGGAATGCGGGGGGGGGGAGGGAAAGATGTGCTTAGTGGTGGGATCCCGTTGGAGGTGGCGGAAGTTACGGAGAATAATATGTTGGACCCGGAGGCTGGTGGGGTGGTAGGTGAGGACCAGGGGAACCATTGCGAGAATTTTAAAGAAAGGGGCTTCCCTTCCTCCGCTATCTTTTTAAAGAAAGGGGCTTCCCTTCCTCCACTATCCCTCTCGCAATTCCTCCGTCTCCGCCGCATCTGCTCTCAGGATGAGGCTTTTCATTCTAAGACGAGGGAGATGACTTCCTTTTTTAAAGAAAGGGGCTTCCCTTCCTCCACTATCAACTCTGCTCTTAAACGCATCTCCCCCATTTCACGTACATCTGCTCTCACTCCATCCTCCCGCCACCCCACTAGGAATAGGTCCTCACCTACCACCCCACCAGCCTCCGGGTCCAACATATTATTCTCCGTAACTTCCGCCACCTCCAACGGGATCCCACCACTAAGCACATCTTTCCCTCCCCCCCCCCGCATTCTGCAGGGATCGCTCCCTACGCAACTCCCTTGTCCATTCGTCCCCCCCATCCCTCCCCACTGATCTCCCTCCTGGCACTTATCCGTGTAAGCGGAACAAGTGCTACACATGCCCTTACACTTCCTTCCTTACCACCATTCAGGGCCCCAAACAGTCCTTCCAGGTGAGGCAACACTTCACCTGTGAGTCGACTGGGGTGATATACTGCGTCCAGTGCTCCCGATGTGACCTTTTATATATTGGCGAGACCCGACGCAGACTGGGAGACCGCTTTGCTGAACATCTACGCTCTGTCTGCCAGAGAAAGCAGGATCTCCCAGTGGCCACACATTTTAATTTCACATCCCATTCCCATTCTGACATGTCTATCCACGGCCTCCTCTACTGTAAAGATGAAGCCACACTCAGGTTGGAGGAACAACACCTTATATTCCGTCTGGGTAGCCTCCAACCTGATGGCATGAACATCGACTTCTCTAACTTCCGCTAATGCCCCACCTCCCCCTCGTACCCCATCTGTTATTTATTTATATACACACACACACATTCTTTGTCTCTCTCTCCTTTTTCTCCCTCTGTCCCTCTGAATATACCCCTTGCCCGTCCTCTGGGTCCCCCCCCCTTGTCTTTCTTTCCGGACCTCCTGTCCCATGATCCTCTCGTATCCCTTTTGCCAATCACCTGTCCAGCTCTTGGCTCCATCCCTCCCCCTCCTGTCTTCTCCTATCATTTTGGATCTCCCCCTCCCCCTCCAACTTTCAAATCCCTTACTCACTCTTCCTTCAGTTAGTCCTGACGAAGGGTCTCGGCCTGAAACGTCGACTGCACCTCTTCCTGGAGATGCTGCCTGGCCTGCTGCGTTCACCAGCAACTTTTATGTGTGTTGCTTGAATTTCCAGCATCTGCAGAATTCCTGTTGTTTGCTATCAGCAGTTGGGGGGTTAGTCTTAAGATGATGATCTTGACTCCATAAACATCAAAGAATGCCAGCTGATCACAGTGAAACATTTAAATCTCAACCTTGTCCAAGTAGGTGCACAAATGATGTTTCCCCATGGCTCTGTGCCTGTAATTAGGCTCATAATTTCAACATATTCAAGACAGACAAAACTAAATTCCTTTCCCTTAGAAAGATGGTAATTCTTTGAAATTCTCCACTTAATGGAGCAGTGGAGGCTCATCACTGAATATAAACAAGAAAATAACTTTCAGATATTAAAAGCAGGGAATTTGTGGTTAGTGCAGGAAAAGCATCAGCTTCCTCCTGCTTTTGTTGCTTATGTTCATGATTCAAAGTTAGGCAGAGTTAAAAAATACAATTAGTACATAAAAATAGCCTACTCCCAACAGCCTGCACTTTCAGTAGTGGAAGAAATGGAACAAAAAGACATTTGACATCAAGACTCATTCAACTGAACTTGAACCTGCAGATGTTGAATTCAGTTGCAGTGCACAACATTCACCACTGGATGGTATTACAGCAGTGAGTTCCAATCAAAACTGGACCCACATTAAAAGATTTTAAAATCATAGACCTGACCATGCAGAAGGTGGTTTAAAATCAGTCTTTGTTTCTGTGCTGCTTCTCTTTGAAAGAGTCATCCACACTGGCACACATTTTTCATTCCCAAAACTCACCAGAAGGAAAGTGAATTTTACACCTTTATATGAAACATTTATAACTGATACTGCAGACAGTCCAAAGAGATGTGCTAGGGTAGTCTCTGGGATGAGAGCTAGCGCTTTGTATGTGCCCTCACGGTAGCTAAATTCATTTTTACTGATACTCTACCCCAGACTTACTCCAGTTATGAAGCACATTGCACCTCACCGGGAATTCGCATTCCTTCTTTTCTTTTGCTGACCAAAACAGGATTACAAAGCATTTGCAAATGGCATCACAAAGCTTTGTCAGTCCAATGTTTATCAATGAAATACAAATAATTTTCTCTTAGCTAAACACACACATATGCCCAAGTTTTTTTCCATTTAAATTTTCCTGAGGAATTCGCTGACATGCTTGAAGTTGTTTAAAAATGTGTAGAGAAAATCAAAGCCATCTAATATTCACTCTGTAACTTCTATGGCCAATGGAAAAGGAATAGGAGGACAAAATGGGGCCATGAAATATCATTGGTAAATATAGTTGAGTTCCCAGACATTTTATAATTACATTAAAAGGAAGACAGAAACCAGGGAAAGAATAGATCCTGATGAAACAACAGGGCAACCTCTGCGTGAAACCAGATGATGTGGGCAATACCGTGAAAGAATACTTCTCATCTGTACTCATGCAAAAGGGCATGGTAGAGGGAGAGTTCAGTGCAAGGGATGGAGATATGCTGGAACACATCAGCATTGAGAAGCAGGTGAGAGATGCCTTGGGATGCATAAAGGTGAATGAATCCCCCAGGCCTAGTGAGGTGTAACCCAGCTGTCATAGGAGGCATTGCTGTGGCTTTAAAATGCCATTTTTGCATTTTAATTAACCACAAGTACCAGAGGTTTCAGGATAGCAAATTTGGCTCCTTTATCCAAGAAGAGCAGCAGTGATGAGCCAAATAGTCTTATATCAGTGGTAAGAAAATTACTGGAAAAAATTCTAAGGACAGAACTTACCTTTGTTTGAAATGGCAAGGATTGATTTGGATGGTCAGCATGGCTTTGCTCATGGTAATCCCAGCTCACAAATTTGTCTAGCATTTTATTATGGAGATAACTGAGCATATTGATAAAGGAAAAACAGTGTATGTAGTTTATTTGATTTTAGTAAGGCCTTTGACAAGGTCCCATATGGTGAGTTGAACTAGTTATTTAGGACACATGGGATCCAAGGCAGGCTGTCAAATTGGATTCAAAATTGGCGTGGGAATAAGAAAGGTGGTTGTGGAGGGTTGTTTTCCAATTCTTGCTGAAGTCTCAGTGCCTTTGATAGGCAGTACAGGTGAATAAGGTGGAGACGAAGACATATGGGATACTTGCCTTCAATGGTCTTGCAACAGAATACACAAGCTGTTTATCATGTTACAAACTCATGAGACTTCGGAGCATTGCATGACTTCTGCTTGCTTATTAGAAGATGGATGTGATTGCAGTGGAGAGGGTTCAGAGGAGATTTGCCCTAGAATATTTCAGTTACAAAGAGATGCTGAATAGGCTAGGTTTATTTTCCCTTGCACAGAGAAGGCAAAGGTAAATAAAATTGAGGGGGATGGATTGGGTGGATAGTGAAAATGCACCTATGCTGGAGATGTCTAAAACAAGAAGGCATAGGTTTAAGGTGAGGTGGGAAGAATAGAGGGGATGTGTGGGAAATTCCTTCCTCCCACACAGAGGGTGATTTGAGTCTGGAATGCACTGTCTGAGGAGAAGCACAATATTTATGAAGCATCCTAACAAGTATTTGAAGGCTGTGGACTCAATGTGGGTAATTGGGATTAGTGTAGATAAGTACAACAGAAGGAATGGATATAGTGCAGAATCTATTCCTATACTGCATGATTTGACTTCAGTAACATCTAGTAATTTCAAGCCTTAGATTTAATTCAAGATCCAAACCTTGTGCTTGTCTCCAGCCTTGGCTTGCTTCCCTGCTTTCACATCCAGCACTAGGTCCTCAATGTTTGGTTTGAACTGTTGCAAAAGCAGTGCAGTGGGAGGACAATCATCTGGATCAGTTAGCCCCTGACTTACGGAGAGAAAGTAATATTTATACTGCAAGTCAACAGGGCATCCTGGCCTATCTAACATTTCCACAACCTGAAAGAAAAACAGAAGTCTTCTTAAGTAATTATGAATAAGATCTACTAAAGCAAAATCTATTTCGTAAGGTATTATAAAATTACTTTGATTTGGATTGGATAAATTGAACAGATTTATTTCATTTACATATTTACTGAACTTGGTGGTCAGAACAGACAAACTGTTCTTATATTCTTCCACATGGACATTAAAGAATATTACTGGTGGCCTGACAATATACCAGTAACTTATCATTTTGGACTGAGAATACCGCACAACTAGGGTCAATTTGCAAGGAAAGAGAAAGGGGACATGCTTTGTAGCAATAAACTAGATTTATAAATGTCAATATAGCCAATAGCAAGCAATTCACTTGTTGCTAAACATTCAAAATGTGCGTAAGTGTGTGAACATACATATAATTCAAGATATTTTATAGAAGTAAAAATTTAATTACAAGTAAACCACTGCATTACAGGGTGGAGGAGGTGCATTCCTAGGGAATACTTTCCATAATACTAAGTTGCATCATCTGTGCACATACCAAAAAATGCCACTTAATACAATAAATGTTATGTTCATATATTTACTTTTCTTTTCCACATAAATGTCATGAGAGTGATTTTTTTCCTCTGCATCTCAGATTTTTCGTCAGTGATTTGTAAGTTCTGTGATGACAAATTTCTATTACCCAAACAACCATAATGTGGAGGGATATCTGTGTACTATTTTGTGAATGAAGGTTTTACCAATGAAATAAACTTACAATATAATACTGAGGAAGACGAGTTAGCTTGATGAACAGCTTGTGTTTTGAGAGGTTTCCAACTGGATGAGAGGAAAGGTTTGAAAGATGTAACGTCTCACTGCAGATGGTGGGAAGATGCTTCACGGACTGTCTGCAACGCTGTTGTCCAAGCCAAAACCTAAAGGGCAATTTTTTTAATTTTTAAGATTAAAAATTAAGACTACATTTGAAAGAACTTTTCCCAAATTTAACAGGATACAGGTACTCTCCAGCTTTTGAATGCCCAACTTATGTACAGATTGTTCATACAAACAAGCATTTTGAGAGACCCGCAGGATGGATTTGCTGGCTGCTGCAGGCATCTTCTACCATGTGGGAACTTGATTCACAGCCACACTTCTGACTTGCGAATTGTTCAGGTTATGAACAATTCACAGGAACAGAAGTCTGTCATAACCAAGGAATGACCTATAAATGTAAAGAAGTAGTTTTCCCTCCCCCCACCCCTTCCTTGTTGGTTCATACGTTTGTATTTCCTCCCTTCTATTATGTCTGAAAAACCTGCTATTTCATACTTACTTTAGTTGCTGAAGCCAAGGAATAATTCGCTTCATCTCATCATTGATTGACTTTTCAATATCGTCTAATGTAGACTGGTCTAATAAGAACAATGACAATGCAAAATGAAAAGACAATGTAACAAATAAATGATTGGATCATATGGGTAACACTGAGAGAAACTTAAGAAAAAAGTAGAAGACAATTATTGCATATTATTTATAATTGCTAATTTAGTTGCTTTAGGCATGAAATTACGTACATATAGTGAGATGATCACTGCAAATTCTATAGATCATTCAAATGTGCAGATCTTTTAAAAAAAATCTCAAAAAGGTGAGGCCTCCTTCTCTTGGAAACAATTAACTTTTACTTTCCCAAATATTGATTAGGAATTCTTGTAAACTCTTTGAGTTCTTGCCAGATTATTGTTAAACTGCCAGCAAATGTCAAATAATCAAACCACATAGCTGTGCCATCACCATGACTGAAAAATTGCCTGCTCCACAATAATTCATAACTTTACAACTCCTCATGATCCATCTTCTCTGGAAGCCTTCAACAACACCAAACTTGATTTGTCAACAATGTCTAATTTCATCCTGCATGATCTAAATGTCTCATTTAAAACCCTACTCCCACGTCCAAACTTTAATTAAGCTTCATTTACCAACAGCACAAAATTCTCTTTTTCATTTGCAATTCCCTCCATTGCCCTTTTCTAGCCTACTTCTTGATATCTCTCAGCCCTAGAACTGCTCATTGTTTCTGGGCTCTTCTTCAAATATAATCACAGCATAAAAGGTATCTGCACTGCCAGCCGTTAAGGCCACAATTAAATCTCGTCTCCAAATATATTTCATTCTTTAAACCAACTGAGTTACATTAAGTTGTGATACAAGCCAGGTTGCTGCTATGAAGTGGATGCCAAGACCAAATTTGAAAACATATTTTAAATAATCACGACTTTAAATGTCTAATTTACTTGACTAAAAAAGTTCTACATGATACTTAATAACAAATCATCTGACATCTGTACATCTTCAATGAGATACCCAGAAATGATTTTTGCTTGATATAGTTGTTTTACTGGCATCTTAAACTTATTGGTACACAGATCCATGCACTTACCTATCCCATATAACATAGGTTGAAACATTCCTGAATGCAAATCCACAAAAATATGAAGACATTCAGATCGACCGCAAGGTTCTAAGATTGGAATTACCAGAGTTGGCAGGGCTGTTTCAATAAAGGCTGAAAACATAAAAATTAAAAGTAATTTAATTTGTTATATTCTTAAATTGTTTTAGTTCTTTTTCCCTTCACAGTCATAAAGTTGCTTTACTCATAAATAAAATTTCTTTTGTAAACTGATTTTTTTTCATCTGTTTATTAAGACAACTATCTCAAAATTAACCTTTAATTATAGATTATTATTATTATTATGTAATCACATTAGATATGCTTATCCATCTATCTATTCTGTAATCCAGCTATCCACATCAGCTTTCAAATAACTTTTAAAAATGTTGCAATTCTGCACTTCTTGCAGGCAGTTAAGTTCAGAAAATACTGAGAAATCTTCTAGAAAGCAATCATATGGAAGCAGCATCATTTGGTTCATTCCAACAAAAATGAAAAGTTATTTAAATAACAAGTAGGTAATTGGTTGTGTCACATACAGTTATCATTATGATTATAGGTCTTCAAAATGGCTTTCAGCTCCTGTAGCTTCTGATGGGAACGTGCGTGGACACTGTCAATCAACAGCTTCTCTACTGAAAGGTGGTCAACCTGTGGAATAGAGTAGTTATTAGCACTAACAATTCATTTTTCAAGTCCATTTGAATTTAATGAAACCACAAATTATCAGGAAGAATCCTGTACCATTCAATTAACTGTAAATAGATTTATTTTTCTTTCACGTTTTTTTAAAATTACACAATATTTTTTGAACTCAATATTCACCAAAGTCTCTTTCAATAACACTTATATTGGCCATCAAGATTAGGGAGGTAGAGCCTATGACAACCATGTCCATTTGTTGTGACAATAAATTCTGGAAATGGACAGTGTGAATATTCAGATTCCCTTCTCATAATCTTCTAAAAATTCATTAAGATGTGTACTATAAAATACAATTCAAAATAAGACTCTTGGTTATAAAACAACATTAATAAGAAATTAATTGTGCTTGCCAAAGCCCTGCATGTGATCCTACATCTGCAGAATACGCCTGTACGCTCTGAAGGATCCAGATTTTGGATGCTGGAGCTCTGCACTCCACAGTCTTTCCACAAGGCTGAATAGGCCATGTGGTGGTAAGTCGATATCAATAACTGGTAAAAATCCTTTATAA
Source organism: Mobula hypostoma (assembly GCF_963921235.1). NCBI lineage: Eukaryota > Metazoa > Chordata > Chondrichthyes > Myliobatiformes > Myliobatidae > Mobula > Mobula hypostoma. Next base: position 49,636,574 of record NC_086102.1, on the reverse strand, counting down.
TTAATTGACAAATACTAACCTATGACAAATTTACTGAACACATAAAGAAGTTAATTTAATGAAGTTAAGAAAAATAAACAAAAACTTAACCTGAATGATGACGGGCAATAACTCCATTCAACTAGAAATGGACTAAATGAAGTTCAGAGGTGAAGCAAGATGTCAGATGTGCTTACATCCAACCTTTAGTATGTTCTACACTTCTGTGGTGCAGAGCACAGAAGTGAAAACAAACAATATATCAGAGGGCAGACGTGGCAGTTCTCAACTGAACTAACACTCACATTGGATGTCAATCTCACACAAAATTACAACATATTGGACTTAAATTAACAGATCCATTAGTTAAAGATAGTTAATCTTGAAAGCACTTGCTACAATGACCAAGTAAGTTTTGCTTCAAACTGCAAATAAAGTATAAGCAATTACACTTTTATCACATGCAAAGTTAAGGAGATTAACCAAAACAACAATGCAGGAAGACCAAGCGAAATAGAATTGTTGTCTAAGCAACTAATATTGATACAGGATAAATAACACAAATTCAAGGAGACATAAATATCATATTACCTTCATAGCACGTTCTATTAATTTAGAATCACCAGCTGGTAATGGTGGATCATGAGATATTTGTAATGGTTTTGAGCTGTCAGTCTCATCAATCTTTATCATGACCTTGTGAACAGAAGCACTGCCTGTTTTCCTTCCCAAGACTTGCTGGCTACGTAATAAATTCAAAACACAGAATGATAAAATAAGTTCTACACAGCAGGTTAATCATTATTACATTCAGATTTGGAAGATAGGTAATATATGAACTTCAGAACAAAACTTTAAAAAGATACAAATTCCTCTAATCAGAGATTAGTACATAGTGAAAAGTACAATGACAGCATGTACATTGGAAGCCACATGGGCAGAAAATTTCATGCGTCCAAGGGGCTAGAATGGTCATAGAACAAAACAGCATGGATATAGGCCATTTTGCTCAACGAGCCCATGCTAACCACAGTGCTCACCCAGCAAGTCCCAATTTTCTTGGTTTGGCTCATATCTCTGCAAGCCCCTTCTATATGCTTCTTAAGTGGTACTTTTGTAGCTGTCTTAATCATTTTCTTTGACAGCTCATCCCATATACACACCATCCTTTGTGTGAAAAAGTTGCCCTCGTCACCCCCTTTCAAATCTTTCCCCTCTCACCCTATATCCAGATTTGGATTCCCCTACCATGGAGGAAAGACTGTTGCTGACCACCTTACCTATGCCTCTCATAAAGTTAAATATTTCTCTAAGGTGTCCCCTCATTTGCCTACATTCCAAGGAATAAAGACTCAGCCTGGCCAACCTTTCCCTATAACTCAGGCCCTCCAGTCCTGGCAGCATCTTTGTAAATCTTTTCAGCACTCTTTCCAGTTTAACCACTTTTTTCCTGTAACAGGATAATCAAAACTATACACAGACAAGTGCGACCTCACCAACTTTTACAACTTCAAAATAATGTCCCCATCCCCTACACTCAATGCCTTGACCAGTGAAGTCCAGTATGCTAAGTGAGTTTTCACTACCCTGTCCACTTGCTTTCAATGAACAATGCACTTGTATTCCTAGGTCACTGTTTCAATATACTCCCAGGTGCAATGTACAATCCTACGCTAGTCAGCACTCTTCAGTTTCTGGTCAAAAATCTTAGCTTTTTTAAACTCTTCCCAGTTCTGATGAAATATACAAGTTTGTATTTTAAGTGCAGAAGAGGGTGGGTGGGGTGGGGGAAGAAAGGAGTAGCAGAGCTAAACTAAAAAAAGTAAAGTTCATGATACAGTAGGAAGTGATGATTAAATGACAAGTGGCAAATGAAGGAGCAGATTTTTAACAAACCAAATACAGAAATCTGAAAGTAGTAAATACTCATGTCAGACAGAGAGAGAACCAGAGTTAAAGTTAATATTTCTGGTTTAACGCTCTTCTTCAGACCTGAAATGCTGACATGAGACCCAAGTGTTATTTTAAATTTGTCGAGATGCTGCCTGAATTGCTGAGTGTTACTGCATTTTCTGCTATTACTGTCAGCTGAAAGAGGGTGAGAGAGCTTTATCCACAAGCATTGACAAGTGAGATCTCAAATACCAGGACAGGGGTGAAAATGTTGAAATATGTAATACAGTCGGCCCTCCTTATCTGCGAGTTCCACATGCGTGAATTCAACCAACCGCGAATCACGAAAACCCGGAAGTGCTCTTCCAGCACTTGTTGTTCGAGTATGTACAGACTTTTTTCTTGTCATTATTCCCTAAACAATGCAGTATAACAACTATTTTACACAGCATTTACATTGTATTAGGTATTATAAGTAATCTAGAGATGATTTAAAGTATACGGGAGGATGTGCGTAGGTTATCATGGATCAGGATCAAAAAAAACCCTGAAGCTCTCTTACTAAGTAAATCGGCACAGGTACATCCGGTATTATTTATTGTCAGTTAGTCAAACGTTTGTCTCAGTATATAGTATATATTTTATCTTTCTATGCATATAAAACACTTAAGAAACGTAAGTTTCAGCGCCGGGCTCGGGAACAGAGTTCGATCCAGTGTCAGACCACTCCCGAGCGCTCTCCATCCGTGCCGGGTTGATGTGAGGGATCAAAAACCCAAAGCCCAATAATTAAACCACTGCGTTGCTTTGTAATAATTGTAGCTTTCATTGGGGCAGGGCCTTTCTCACTTTATCCTTTAAAATTGTTCCGATCGTTGACCGACTGTAGCCTAATGCTTTTCCAATGACTGATGGCGTTTCACCTCTTTCTGATCGCTTTATTATTTCCACTTTATTTTCAATCGTGAGCATTTTTGTGAACATAAACACTGTGGATTCAGAGCTCTGCCGCCGGGTCCTAATGTCCACCGCACTAAGACAGGTTAAATAAGATCCGGGGTTCCGCTGGGTCCTAAGGTCCACCGCATTGAGCCAGGTTGAATAAGGGACTTGAGCATCCACGTTTTTTGGTATCCACGAGGGGTCCCAGAACCAATCCCTCGCAGATAAGGAGGGCCGACTGTACATGAATAATCTAGTGTAGTACATTGCCATCTTCATCCTCACCATGTTTGTAAAAAGAATTTGCAAATTGTAAAATAAGTCAATGTGTGCATGAAGCTAACTTAATTTTAATACAATACTTCTGTGCTCACACAAGTAAATGACTTGAATATCTGAAAAACTTAAACCTAGAACATAACTATGAGTTACTCACTTCCAAACAACCAAAGTCAGGCACTTTCCAGGTTGATATCGTTCGACTTGAACAAGATCACCCCAACGTTCGCGGATTAGCATCTGGGCCTGTGAGTGCAAAACTTCCAATTGCAGTGACAGACAGAATGAATCTGAGATAAAGGGTTAAGGAATTCTTAAAAGCTGAAATGGAAAATAATTATTGATGCTGCAGAGTCACAATATTATCTTCTAGTTAGCAAAATGAATATCAACAAAGAAACTTTTCTTGTGCAAATATTTGTGAAGAGAGAAACTGAATTAATGTGTGAGGAAAATGAGAAATAACCCAATGTTTAAATTTTAAAAAGTAGTAAGAGGAGAGCAAAGGGAAAGACTAGTGGGATAATTCAAGTCTCACAGTGCCAACTTAAAGATAAATATAAAGGAATAAAATGCCACAAGCTCTCAAGAGTTAAACTTTCAGAACAAAGACTGTTCATCAATAATGTTATGCTGTTTCCTTTTTCCCCAGAAGCTGTGTGATCTGTTGAGTGCTCCTAGCATTTTGTTTTTATTTCAGATTTCCAGCACTTGTAGCTTTGACTTTCAGTTAAGTGTTGCTCATGTTACTTGGAAGATGAGGTGTTGTTTCTCAACCTTCTAACTGGTTGGAGCAAGGGGAATGAAAATGTATCAACTGAAAGCTTAGGTCATCCACTACAAGAGTAGTTTTCCCAACATACTGGATACCAGAGTGAGAGCAAATGAAACACACCAAACTGGATCAATCACAATTGCTTACAACAATAACTCAAACAGTACAAACCAAGGCAAAGCGGTGGTCTGAGGCGTGGGGGGAAAAAGTACTATGAAATAGCAGTGACTGAAAAAAAACTCTGAAAAAAGCATTAAGAATACTTAAGTTTTTATAAATTCATATTAAAAGGATAAAGTTATGCAACAGTTCTTTTTGGTATGTATGACTGTTAACTATTTTAGTAACTTTGGCCACTATTATTTAAGGTATACTTCAGCACTGGTTCAATAAAGAAACATATTAAAAGTTTGCAATGATCAACTTCGAAAAATTGTACATTGTATCTATAATGGAAATATTCAGTGACAAGCCCCTAGCATATTCAGCCTCTTCAAAAACCATTTGGATACGTAAACAGTTGTACATATCTTGTAGAGGTTTCTCATCAGCAAACAGTCTGGACTGTACCAGACGATGAATAAAATTGATCTGCATACTATGAACAAGAGCACGACCATCTGAAATAAGAACAAAAAGACAGTAAACAAACTACCAGGAAGGTATGTGCAATAAGAGTAAAATCAAATTGGTAATCTTTTCATATATAATAAATGACTGAACTATTAAAGTAACACACATCAAAGTTGCTGGTGAACGCAGCAGGCCAGGCAGCATCTATAGGAAGAGGTGCAGTCGACGTTTCAGGCCGAGACCCTTCGTCAGGACTAACTGAACGAAGAGTGAGTAAGGGATTTGATAGTTGGAGGGGGAGGGGGAGATCCAAAATGATAGGAGAAGACAGGAGGGGGAGGGATAGAGCCAAGAGCTGGACAGGTGATAGGCAAAAGGGATATGAGAGGATCATGGGACAGGAGGTCCAGAAAGAAAGACAAGGAGGGTGGGGGGGGACCCAGAGGATGGGCAAGAGGTATATTCAGAGGGACAGAGGGAGAAAAAGGAGAGTGAGAGAAAGAATGTGTGCATAAAAATAAGTAACAGATGGGGTACGAGGGGGAGGTGGGGCCTTAGCGGAAGTTAGAGAAGTCGATGTTCATGCCATCAGGTTGGAGGCTACCCAGACGGAATATAAGGTGTTGTTCCTCCAACCTGAGTGTGGCTTCATCTTTACAGTAGAGGAGGCCGTGGATAGACATGTCAGAATGGGAATGGGATGTGAAATTAAAATGTGTGGCCACTGGCAGATCCTGCTTTCTCTGGTGGACAGAGCGTAGATGTTCAGCAAAGCGGTCTCCCAGTCTGCGTCGGGTCTCACCAATATATAAAAGGTCACATCGGGAGCACCGGACGCAGTATATCACCCCAGTCGACTCACAGGTGAAGTGTTGCCTCACCTGGAAGGACTGTTTGGGGCCCTGAATGGTGGTAAGGGAGGAAGTGTAAGGGCATGTGTAGCACTTGTTCCGCTTACACGGATAAGTGCCAGGAGGGAGATCAGTGGGGAGGGATGGGGGGGAACGAATGGACAAGGGAGTTGTGTAGGGAGCGATCCCTGCGGAATGCAGAGAGAGGGGGGGAGGGAAAGATGTGCTTAGTGGTGGGATCCCGTTGGAGGTGGCGGAAGTTACAGAGAATAATATGTTGGACCCGGAGGCTGGTGGGGTGGTAGGTGAGGACCAGGGGAACCCTATTCCTAGTAGGGTGGCGGGAGGATGGAGTGAGAGCAGATGTACGTGAAATGGGGGAGATGCGTTTAAGAGCAGAGTTGATAGTGGAGGAAGGGAAGCCCCTTTCTTTAAAAAAGGAAGAATTCCGTCTGGGTAGCCTCCAACCTGATGGCATCAACATCGACTTCTCTAACTTCCGCTAAGGCCCCACCTCCCCCTCGTACTCCATCTGTTACTCATTTTTATGCACACATTCTTTCTCTCACTCTCCTTTTTCTCCCTCTGTCCCTCTGAATATACCTCTTGCCCATCCTCTGGGTCCCCCCCCCTTGTCTTTCTTCCCGGACCTCCTGTCCCATGATCCTCTCGTATCCCCTTTTGCCTATCACCTGCCCAGCTCTTGGCTCTATCCCTCCCCCTCCTGTCTTCTCCTATCATTTTGCATCTCCCCCTCCCCCTCCAGCTTTCAAATCCCTTACTCACTCTTCCTTCAGTTAGTCCTGACGAAGGGTCTCGGCCTGAAACGTCGACTGCACCTCTTCCTAGAGATGCTGCTTGGCCTGCGGCGTTCACCAGCAACTTTGACGAATGTTTAACCAAATTTGTACAAAAATCTTGCAAATGGTAAGGATAATTAATTGTACTAAAGCAATGATTATAAAATAAATTGCAAAGAATCATGGTGCCAATCACTTTTCACGTAAGTAATTTTTAAGTTATTATTGAAGCAGGGACCAAATAGAAAATAAAATGGAAGGTTAACTTTCGTTTGACAAAGCCAAACCACAAAATGCGAACAGCCAAATAAATTTCCAACAGATGTGCGATAATGTTGTTACTTCTAATTACTTTCAGTGAATATTTGTACATTATGATGAATAGCAAATTACCTCCCGTTTCCTTATCTTCAACTAGCACTTCCAGCTTGAGGAGTCGCCAGGGAATTTCGGGATCATCGCCCATCACCGTAAGTGTAGCTTCAAATTCACCTTCAACACGAAACTTAACACGTCCATTGGCTTTGAAGAAAAGGCCAGAATTTTAACATGAGAATTTTCATTCTAACTTAAGAATTCTAAACTAATTTAAAATAATTGGCTAAAACCAGCTTTATTCAATCTAAATGATGACATAGGAAAGACTTTAAAATGCTAACCTTGATGTATTTCAGTTTTAGGCTTACTAGGTCATTCAGTACATGCGTTCTTTTTCTATCTTTCTATACAACATTTCAAAATGATTACAAATAACAAAAAATAAATTATTTTATTTGTACAATCACAGTATATGCTATGACTTAAATATTTACCATTTCTAAAATCATGTCAGTATCGAAGTGTGAATTAAAGTACACAAAATCTTATTTAAGCAAGTGATTCCAACTCCATGTATTACTTTCAAAAAGGGACATACATACTGTGAGAAAACTGTTTCATGATTTACCATTTTAAACAAAGTAATGTAGATTAGTTTACTTAAACCTTCATTTTCATGTACAGACACAAGGAAATCCAGGGTTTAACCTTCAGAAGTAAACTCAGATTTCTAAAGGTACTCAATGTCTAATATTAAGCAAACAATACTTCTGAATACTGTTAATGAAGATCAAAAATGTACATAATATCATGGAAGCTCTTCATTACTAAAAATATGAATGTAAGCTAGCCAAAAATAGAAAAGGGGAAACCGAAAGTTTGTGTGTATGTGTATAGACAGAGAAGTGGGAGGGGGGAGATGGAGATGGAGAGGGGGGGGAGAGGGGAGGGGGGGGAGAGATAGAAAAAACATCAGAAATTACACTGGAGAAGTAATATTGGGGGCAATGAAATAGCGGATGAACTGAATAAGTACTTTGCATAAGTCTTCACTGTGGACATCAGCAGTATGCCAGAAATTTGAGAGAGTCAGAAGGCAGAAGTGAGTGTAATCACTCACTTCTTGGGAAGCTGAAAAGTCTGAAAGTAGATAAGTCACCTGAATCAGATGGACTGCACCCCAGAGTTCTGAAAGAGGTTGTTGATTCTTTCAAGAATCACTAGATTCTGGATGACTGGAAAATTATAAATATCAGTCCACACTTTAAGAAGGGAACAAGAAAAAAGGCAGGAAATAATAGGCGAGTTAGCTGACTTCTGTGGTTGCAAAATGCTAAGAGTCCCTTGGATAATGTTTCGGGGTACTTGGAGGCAACTGCTAAAATAGGCCAAAGTTAGCATTGTTTCCTCAAGGGGAAATACTGCCTGAATAATAGGTTGGAATTCTCTGAGGAAGTAATAGGTAGGATAGTCAAAGAATCAGTGGATATTGTTTACTTGGATTTTCAGAAGGTCTTTAACAAAATGCTGCACACAAAGCTGCTAAACAAGATAGGACCTATGGTATTACATGAAAGATACTAGCTTGGATGGAAGATTGCCTGACTGGCAGGAGGCAGAGTGGGAACATAGGGGACATTTTCTGGTTGTGTCAATTATTTGTAGCTGGCCCTGAGGTGCGTGTTGATGAAACTTTCAGGACATTCACAATTGAAAATGTTGTTTGAGAAGCCAAAAGCCTTTAACCACACAACCATTTGTGCAAAATGAATTCCACAACTGTTTAAGTATTTAATGAGTGAAAACTTGTGTCTTTTCTCCCATAGAAAAATCTCAATTAATACCAAACTGAATAAAATTCTTACCAACTGTAAGGTTTGCTAGTTGTGGAGGCAGATCTGTTGTCACTAGTCGATGTCTCAAAATCTGATTGAGCTGATGCAGTGTGGATTGTTTTTCACTTTTTGTTATTGGATTTGGAGGAATGATTTTATCCTATTGGCAATTTACAACAAACATAATTTGAAGCCATGTTGCAATTGTAACAATTTAAGATAAATATAAATTATATTTTAAAAAATTGTGCCTTTAAACATAAATGTCCACACAATGGTTATCAACTTCAACAGCAAGTTAGCAGGATGGCCTAATCTGATCTTTTCTGCAATATAAGCAGGTAGAAAAAAAACAAATTCTGTCAACATATCCAATTCTTAATAATTTTATTGAAAAGGTAACTTCTTCAAAAGAATTTTTCTTTTAAAAAAGCGCATATTACAATGCATTTCACTATAGACTCTTGCCATGTACTATCCCCATAAACAGAAAAATTTTCTTTTGAATTATTTTGTGAGTATTAATATATCAAAGATTTCAGTATGGATATTTAATGTCTGAACTTTAAAAAAAATTGTATCTAAGTCTTCATTTTTCTAAGTCAAATTCATTCATTATTTCAAAGTCAAACTAATACAAATGAAAATACTTTTAAGCAAGTATAAACTGAAACAAGGCACTTAACCACATAGTGCTCTGCAACGACACTAGTGCCAAGCTGTATCGGCCCTTGTCCTTTCCTTGGACAACATCGGTGTCCTGGAGAGGGGAGACTTGCAGCATGGGTAACTGCTGGTCTTCCATAAAAACCTTGCCCAGGCCTGCGCCCTGGCGAGTGGAGACTTTCCAGGCGCAGATCCATGGTCTCACAAGACTAACGGATGTCTTTAAACTAAAACAAAAACTATCTTGGTTGATTATTTTGTGTTGTAATTTATTTAATAGAACAAAGGAAACAACGATAAATAAAACACCATTCATGTTATTATCTGCTTAGTTTAAGGGCTTACCCGAATACAAGTAGGCAGTCGAGGGTATGATCCTGTCGTAAGGACATCAATGGCAAATGGAATCGCAAAGCTTGGTAAGCGAGCATGAACCAGAGCATCTCTTGCCAATGATGCCATTCGATCAGCAGTGTCAACAAAGATGAATGCCTGCTGATCTAAGAAATTTGATATCATCTATATGGAAACATAGGAAAAAAAATGAAGAATAAATATAATTAAATTTCAGCAGAACTTAAGGATCTGTTTTCAAACACAACCTTAGGAACTCAATAAAAACTACAATAAATCAAATCTATCAGGAAAAATTTTAATAATCTAAGAGTTATTTCTCCAGAGAACCTTTAGAGAGAGACAAGGTGCAAGAATCCCTGAAAAACATCCATTCAAGTACACATTTTCACTGATCATTGCAATTAATGCACCTTTGGTTCTTGGAATAAAACAACAAACCCAAATTTAAACACACGCATTACTTGCCAGAAGGATATTCTTGAACAGTATGGTGTGCTCATGAATTCTTCCACTTTCACATCTCACTCCCATTTCATAAGAAAACTAAATTGGATATTATTTCTTAATGATATGATACTTAAAAAAAGTTGCAATTAAGTCACTTCAGCTGGTCACAAATGGAATTTTATTTCATGTAAAAGATGTGGTCCTCTAGGAACTATATTTAAATCATCAAAAGTTTGTTAGTTTAAAATAAAAAGGTAGAGCTCTACAAGCAAATCAAGTAATAGAAATTAAATATATTCAAGAACTGAAAGTACAAATTAAAACTCAAGCTCTGGAGATATGATTGACTGCAAATGCTAGAATCTGGAGTGACAATTAAGCTCCAATTAAAGCATTGACTCCCTTTTCTCTCTGGATGCTATCCAACTTGGCACTTCCAGACCATTCTTTATTTCAGATTTTCACCATCTGCAATATTTTACTTTTAGACATAGATAAGATAGATACTTTACTGATCCCAAAGGAAATTACAATGTCACAGTAGCATTACAAGTGCACAGATATACAAATATTAGAAAAGAAAGAAAAAAAAAGTTACCTCAAACAGTCTAGCAGGAGGGGGTAATCACTTCCTCAGCTAATAGATTGACTCATTACAGAGCCTACTAGCAAGGAAAGAATGTCCTCATATAGCGCTCTTTGGAGCAGCACAGTAATCTATTGCTAAAAGTGCTCCTCTGTTCAGCCAAGCCACGCAGAGGGTGAGAAACATTATCAGAATTGCCAGGATTTTCCGTAGGGTCCTTTGCTCTACCACAACCTCCAGTGTGTTCAGTTTGACTCCTAAAACAGAGCCAGCCTTTCTAGTTTATTGCACATGTTCGCATCACCTGTGCTGATGCCATTGCCCCAGCACACCACTGCATAGAAGACTGTACTGGTGACAACCGACTGGGAGAACATATGAAGGAGAGACCTGCATACTCCAGAGGACCTCAGTCTCCTCGGGAAGTAGAGGTGGCTCTGACCCTTCTTATGCACAGCCTCTGTATTGGTGCTCCACTCAAGTCTGTATTCCAGGTGCTCCCCCAGGTACTTGTCGGTCCTCACCACATTTACATCCTCACCATTAATAGTAACAGGGAGCAGTACAGGATTGGTCTTCCTAAAGTCCATCACCATCTCCCTTGTCGTACTGATGTTGAGCTGCAGATGACGCAGCTTGCAGCATTTGACAAAGTCCTCCACCAGGGCCCTGTATTCATCCTCCCATTCTCCCTTTATACACCAAACTATTGCTGAGTCATCAGAGAATTTCTGCAGATGACATGACTCACTGTTGTATCTAAAGTCCAACGTATACAGGGTAAACAGGAAGGGAGCCAATACAGTCCCCTGTGGGGCCCCAGTGCTGCTAATAGCCATGTCTGACACACAGCTCCAAAGCCACACAAACTGTGGTCTCCCAGTCAGGTAGTCCATTATCCAGGATACAAAGAAAATGTTAACCTACATCGAATGGAGCTTTTCCCCAGCAATAAGGGCTGTATGGTGTTGTATATTATAAATAACAAACATTTTTTTGAGCTTGGGATTGGCAGAAGCTATCAGTGCTGGCCTGCTAAAAGACTGAAGCATGAAGGCAAGTCAGTGTGTTGTGACAGTCTCTATACTCAACTCAATAGCTTCATGGTAATTCAGACAATTGCCTGGGCAAAATGACTTTTTATTCAATATTTGCTATGAACTTGCAAATCTCTACATAGCTCATGGTTAAAGTATTTTGCAGCAAGAAGTTTAGCAAATATCCAGGCAAAAAAGCTACATTGTTAACAATTAACTCCTCTAGATGCAAATACAGGTCCTGAGACCTTATCTGCATCTAGATGTCCCCAAACTCTTTAAGGCAAGAATGCACTCTTCACAGGCTTCTGCAAATAACTATTCAGCATATATAATAGCTATATTTGGACACAGTGAAGTATTAGGTGTGCAGGACACCAGTACGTGAAAACGCAACAAGCAAGTCTAGGAAAAATCAAAGTAAAAACAAATTAACTGATTACCCTGCATAAAAGTATCTTTTGAGTTATGCATCATGAAGCATTAGTGGACTTACCGCACATTTTTCCACCTTCCCAGCATTACTTGCCCATTTTACCAATGCCAACAAACGAACAAAAAGTTGACGTGTTCGGCTAGCAAACTGCACTATCTCAATTTTCCTGTTAATTTAAAAATATCATGTTTAATTTTTCAAACTTCCATTAAAAAAAGATTTTTTTGAATAGAAAAAGTGAACTAAACTTATGACTTTGTAATTGTCAACCAAGATTTTTAGTGGTTCAACAATATTTATTGCAGTCAGTTAACTTACTTTCATGTCTTAAGTCATCATGTCCAAAGAAAATTGACAGTAACTCTGGTAATAATTCCTTTCTGTACTTATATCAGTTTTGTCCAACCCAAGATTCTTGGACTAAATGCCTTTGGACACATCCTTGTTCAGTGCCCTTAATAGGACACTTCTTGTCATATCAACAGAAGTTAGATCAATTGTAACTCCATTGCTTATTGTTAGTACTACAGTACTACAATTTTTTCTCCAATTTAGCAAAATGATGGTAAATTCATGAAAATCTCTAGATATTTACTTAATCTTTAAACGTATAAACAATATATTTAAATATAAAACAAAATCTACACAAAACTACAAAGAAAGGTCATTTACCGTTCCATGTCAGTCTTGCGAGGTAACCTGGGAAAAAAAAAATTCAGTTACTTGCTGAAAAGTTTTACAAAGTTTTGCTAATGTTTTAAAATCAGATGAAAATGAAAATAATATTTTAGCTGAACACTCTATCCATTGATAACTCCAGACTACATTTATATAGCATTCATGACACAGAAAAGCATCTTAAGGAACTTCGCCATGTTTTTTTAAAAAAAACACTAAAAGTTAAAACAAATTACCATGATAAATGCAAAATTATGCTCTAAGGAAACTTCCCAAAAAATTATGTAGCTAAATCTTCAAATCCCTCAAACACTTTAGGGAAGTACTGTCATCAAAAATTGTAAACCCTGAATGGACTAATAAGCAAATCATATTTTATCTCAGTGAATGATACATTATTTTTAAAAAGTCATAGATAATTATTACTTTGGCTGAAATAAATAGAATTTTATTTCATGTTAAGGACTTGTTCTTTTAGAAACCATGTTTATGCCACTAAAAGTTGGTTAGTTAACATAAAAAGGAAAGCTTATCAGCAAATAAAATGTGTAACTGAATATGTTCAACCACTTAAAAACTTATTTTAGATGGATCTCAGGCTAATAAAATTAATTACATCTGTAAATTTATTCTTTATGAGAAAGCTTTTACTCAAAGGACCATCAGCTTTAATTTTGGTCCAATTAGCTTTCAGACTACTTCAAATAATAAAGATGGCTGTGTATTTTCCAATAAGAGAAAGAAGAGCAAAGCATCGACATACCAGCCATAGTGTCTTCTACCTCAAGCATGTAAGCACCTCAATAAATTTTAAAGTCCTATCCAAACTTTAAAAAAAATCAAGTATTACTATCTGCATAAAGTCATACTTCTCTTTCGTCTTGGGGCAGAAAAGCTGTGCTTGAATAGGGCATCTTCTTCATTCTCTTTTAATTTAAAATGGTAAGACTTTTTTTGAAAGAAAAAGTCAAATGTAAAGACACAAAAACAGAAAATGCTGGAAACAGTAGAATCCTGGACATGAAACATTAACCATTTCTCTTTTCATATAAGCTGCCTGACCTACTGAGTATTTTCAGCATTTTCTGTTTTTATTTCAGCTATTTGATATCTGTATTTTAAAAAAAAATTCATTTCATGAGACATCAGGTGCTGAAAATCTCAGAATTGTATTTACTTTTAAACATAATTTAATAACAACATTCATGGATGATATAATAGGAAATAGCATTATACATTAAGATTGTAAGATAGTGGCGAGGTCAGACACGGTGGCTTCTATGGGGCCAACCAAAATCAATATTGCTTTTTGCAAAATGTCTTTGTTATGATCGCAAGACCCCACTGGGCATTAAGAACTTAAAGTACTGCAGTTCTACACCATCAGCAAGTTGCTGGTTGGCAGAGAAACCGAGGAGCTGGACATGGTGCAGATCACACTGCTGCCTGCATCAGAGAGGCACTGGGGGAGTTGATGCACGAAGGCAGTGTGCAGTCTAGCAGCAAGTGATCACCTTAGTTGCTTTTCTTGTGATCACAACACCTTGTTGGACATTGTTAATGTGGGTTGCTTCAAATCCGATTCACTGATTTATTGGCGGATGGCAGGCGAGCTGCTTTGCCTCTGTCACAGCAAGGACTAGGCCTCGAGCTGGGGTTTACGCCCAGAAGAGAGGCTTTGGAGTCGGTGCACTTCACCAGAGTGCCGGGGGCAGTGTGGTGTGGACTCCAAGCTGGAGTTGGTGCTGACCCCATTGTTTGCGTGGCGGACTGCTGCAACATTCATGGACTTAGTATCTTGGACTATATAGTTTTGTGTGACTGTATTTTGCTGATATCTTATATGTGTTTGCTATCTTCTATGTGTTATATGTGTCTTGTACTGTGTATGACTTGGTATTGTGTTTCAAAACTTTGCTGCAGAGAAACGTTGTTTCTTTTGGCTGTATTCATGGGTATCCACGTGTGGTTGAATGACAAACTTGAAGTTGGAAAAGAATAACCACGTACTATTTATTATGGGATCCATACTGAAGTAAACTTAACCTGAATTACTGAGCACTGTGATTAACAAGTAATACATTTTTCATTTCCTTTCACACCCCTATCCACCAATCTGTTTTGATTTGCAGAACAGAAACCTCAGAGAGAAATACTGAAATTGTTGCTTGTTTAATCATTTCGCTATCCATTCAGAACACAGCAGATATTTTGTAACTGAGCCCAAACTTGTTACAGAAGGCTGTTGATGTTACTATTAAATTAAAAGGAACAATTTTACCTCAATCAATTATCAAGCCCATTGATTTATCACACAGCATGAATATATGTTGACACCATGGCCCATATCTATGTTGTATTGCTCTATGACGCTACATCATAAAATAAACCCCTTCCACTAATTCTGATAAGTTAAATTTACAATTGTTCGTAATGTTGTACTGCATACTAATAATTAACCACAGCTATTAGCAAAAGTAACGGAATAATTAATTATCCCTGTTGGGTGTCTAGAATAGTACATTTGATGAGGAGCACCAGAATTTGGGCCTTTGAAAAGACTACACAAAATAGATTATTAAATACAGTTAGAGAGGATTATATTCGAGTGATATACCATGGACTGCGGAATGAGATGATTAATGCGCAAAACAGCCATCGTTCAGGTTGAAAACGTCCCTAACTGCAGCTTCACAGGGAACAGATCTAAGTTGGCTTTTGATTTAAAAAAATTAAGTTGATAAGATATAGATAAGTTTAATAAATAGGAAAGGTTCTCAATCTGATATTCTATCTGGCATGTGGAGTTAATCAAATCTGGTAAAAATAGAAAAGGAATGCATTTTTTGAAGGGTCAGATGTTAAAAGGTGTTGGTGTTCAACTGACTCTGTATTTCCTTCGTGAATGATTGAAAATTAACATGCAAGTAACAACAGATCGTTAGGCCTTTACTGTTAAGGAATTCAGGTACAAGCATAGAGACTTTTTGCTCCGATTATATACAACCCAGATCATAATAAATTTTGAATATTGCAATGGGTCTGATCTTCCTACCTAAGTAAGGATATTTTTACAATGGAGGTAAAGTGCTGAAGGTTCACCGAATTGATTCCTGGGATCATGGGTTTGCCCTAAAAGGATATATGCTTGAGTTTAGAGCTTGACAGAATAAATGCAGAATCTTAAACACGATGAAGTCAGCAGATGCTGGAAATCCAAAGCAACACACACAAATGCTGGAGGAACTCAGCAGGTCAGGCAGCATCTATGGAAATTAAGAGATAGCCAATATTTTGAGTTGAGACCTTTCTTCAGGACTTGAGTCTTGACCCAAAATGTTGACGATCTATTCATTTCCATGAATGCTGCCTGACCTTCTGAGCTCCCCCAGCATTTAGTGTGTGTTGCTCTAAATGCAGAATTGATGTTTGCTCTGGCTTGAGTTTTGTAAACCAAAGGTTGATCATTCAAGACAAGAGATGAGAAGAAATCTCACAAAGAAGATAGTCTTTTCAATTCTCAATCTAAGAATGCTGTGAAGATTCAGTTGCTGAGTATATTCAAGACAAAAAATGAACAAAGATTGATCTTTCTGCTCCATTAATTAAGAATAATGAGTGTTATAAGTGTTTGCGCAGGAAAGTAGATCTGAATGAATTATAAGCCATGATCTTAATGTATGGCAGAGCTCAATCCTGTTTTTTAAAAATTTATGATTGTTAGCATAGTTGCTTTGTAAGATTAACAAGAGAAGAAACTAGGGACAATAAGAGCATGAGAAGGAAATACTGAGAATTCACAAATCAAGACAACATAATTGTTGTGTCCTCAGAAATACCAATGACCATTGGGTAACAATAGTATGCTCAAGTAAGAAGCCTGATAGCTCTTGAGAAACAGCATGGAGGAAAATGAGAGTGAATCAGTGTTAATGTTAAGGAATTAACCATATTTATATTAACATCAGAATACCTAGCAATCAGTACACAACTTTTACAGTTGGCCAGTTAGATGAGATAAAGCACACATTAAAAAAAAACTATATAATATACAAAATTATATCAACTAAAACACTCTACCCACATATTTTGTTTACTTTAACTGAGATTCCTTCAATCACCTAGGTAATTGCACATGTGGATACACTCAGGCTCATCCCCAATATCAAATTAAATAAATATCTTAATCATAAGCAGAAAATTTTCTGGATTTGATGATGCAAGGTGAAATTGCGAATTTCATCTCTGGACCTCCACAACAACTGAGGGATGCAAAATTCACTGGAGAATTTAATATGGCTATTGGCTTACATAAAATCTGGGAAACAGCTAACTTATGTAGGATCATATCCTAAAAGATAAAGTACAAGAGACGACGGAAACAGGTTTTGGAGGTCTGCAACTAATGATGGATAGTCTGTCAATCTTTGATTTCCATTATTTTAAGAACTGTCATCTCATAGCCTCGAAAACCGGATGGTCTGTTTTACGTCGCTTTGACCCTACTGTTAATTATGACGTTATTTAACACAAATTGAATTTCTAAAAATAAACAGCTTAGAAATGTAGTTGGATCTCTGAGTTAGAGTAAACCGACTGATGTTACCAACAGTGCTCGACAGCGCAGCCTGGAACAAAAATAAACACAAGCTGCATCTAAAAGTGGACACGACTGATTTCCAATTTGAAATGATAATCAAATCAAATGATGAACAGTTGGCAGTGAGAACTAAGAGCGGGCTGAAGGAAGCGTGCCTATCAGTCGCGGTTACTCTTCGTACTTACAGGTCAGCCAGCACCGTAATTTCATGGTAGGTTCTCTGCAGAAGGAAATCGATCAACATGCTGAGGCGTACTCCAGGGTTGGCGGCCACGGCGGCGGCTGCTGCCGGCCCCGAGGTAGGGCCGCCCCCGGACACCAGCTGGGAACTCTCCACCTGAACCGGGGCCATTTTCCACTCGGAGCCCTGATCCCAACGCCCCCTCTCCAGACACGGCCGTCAAATCTGGTCCGTTCACCGGCAGTCAGTGGGTGGGTCGCTCTCGTTGTATGACTACGGTCCACATTGATTTATTTTCCCTTCCACAGCAGATTGGCTGGAATATTATTTTTCGCGCTCGTTAAACAGCAACAAATCCTACTCAACAGGGCCCGCCATATTGCCATGAATCGGGAAGTAAATGTGGGTGGTGACCCGGAAGGAAACTCGGGGGATACCCAGTAAACATTACAGTTGTTGATTTTCCTTCTCAGGAGCAGATGAGGAAGCTCAGCAGAAGATCTCTTAATGACTGGACGATCTGAGTGTGTAAGATTACTCGTGACAAGGATTTTTGATGTCAAAGCTAACCTGCAAAGAGGAGACTGTACTTTTTTATATAATTGGTATGCACTTTATATGTAATTTCTCATTCGAGGCTTTTCATTTAGGTGAGTAGAATTAAAAGCCAAATAATCCCAAACTAATAATACCCTAGGATTGTAAAACATTACCATTGCCAGGTTCTTCTTACACCCCCCTCCCCCCCACCACATCAATATTACTGGTAGGTTCACCATTGGCTGGAGACTAAACTGGACCAGCCAATTCGACGATCCGGGGAGCCATTCGCCTCTCGATAGCAAGGCCTTTCCATCCTCCACGAGATGGATCAAAGATGTAGTCATGGAACTTGAATGGCTCCAAGCTATACACGTCTAATCGTAGGACACGCAGAATAGTTTTTGTTTCAGTTTTATTTGAACCCTCTTTCTCAGCACTTTTCCCAGTATATTTACAGCTGCTTTTTTGCCTTCTTATAGAATTCAAATTTCATTTTTTTGCTGCCATTTTTCAACCTGTTCTCACCTTCATGTGGTCTATCATTTGATCTTTCTTTTCTTGATGTCTCACTATTCTCCATCTCAAGGATAGGGCAAGCACAAACTTGACCACTGCTGTCCTGACTATACTTTCATCCTGCAACTGTCTTGAATATTAATTGCTCTGGTGATGTGATTTTCTCACAAGTGCCTCTGAATTGGATAAAGAGTCTTCAATTTGAAATGTTAACTTTTTCTTTCCCTAGATGCTGCCTGGCCTGTTAAGTTCTTTTTCACACAGGAATTAGAATTAGTTTATTATGCTTCATGTGTCGAGATACAGTGGATATCTTGCATACTGTTCATAAAGACCAAATCATTACATAGTGAAATGAGTTGTATCAAAGTAAAGTAATAGAAATACAGAATAAAGTGTAACTTCTACAGATAAAGTGCAGTACAGGTAAACAATAAGGTGCAAGATTATAGCAAAGTAGATTGTGAGATCAAGAGTCCATCTTATCACACGGGAGAGCTATTTAATAGTTTTATAACAGTGGGGTAGAAATTGTCCTTGAGCCTGATGGTAGCTTCTGTATCCAGGCTTTTGTATCTTCTGCCAAATGGAAGAGAGGGGAAGAGAGAATGTCCTGCTGGGTAGGGTCTAAGGAAAAACCATTTCAGTAGCAAAATGACAGTTGCTGGAAATCTGAAATTAAAAACAAAAAAGTTGTAAACCAGAACACGCTCACCTTGACATGTATGTTGTTTTTGGATCTGGCATTGCTCCAATAATATATTCTTGTATTCAAATCTATCCAATATCTTTATCATGCTCCACCTACCCAGATTTACAGCCTTTCATATCATCTGCACTTTTCTCTTGTTCTGGATTCTGAATAATCAGTTTCAATCACCATTAGCAGCTGTGCCTTTAAACATGCATGTTTTACACAAGGGAATATTCCACCTAAACCTCCCTGCCAGTTTTTCATCCTTTGGTCATAATATCTCTTTAGAAAACTGCTTCAGATTTTCCAGATAATACTTCTTTGAAAGACTTGGGCTGTTTAATATTTTGAAAGGCATTACTAGTAAACTGCTAAGATTTGTATGTGGGGAATAGTTTCATTGTTGAGATTGATACAGCACAATTAAAAAAATTCTATAATATTTTGAACAATAAGTGCCAGAAAAATAGAACAAATGCAAGGTACCTCTGTCAGAGTCTTAGAGACATTGTGAATGATCTCTGGAAATACCGCATGTTGACATTTAAACCTTGGATTAAGTTTCGAGCAAATTGAATTTAACTGGACATATATAATTGGTTAAGAACGACAAGCAAACACTACTTATTTTGTGTAGAACAATAACTGCTCAGGTGCCTGTGCAAAGATAAATATAGA
This sequence comes from Mobula hypostoma, assembly GCF_963921235.1. NCBI lineage: Eukaryota > Metazoa > Chordata > Chondrichthyes > Myliobatiformes > Myliobatidae > Mobula > Mobula hypostoma. The sequence continues at coordinate 49,616,910 of NC_086102.1, read as the reverse complement.
AACTGTATAATTTCCATAGAGAGTGAGAGCAGGTGATGATAGATTGCTCACATACTGGGAGTATTTACTGTTTCTGGATTTTGTTAGTTTGTTAAATAGTTTTATTAACTGTTCAGCCACTTTTGTAAGAATTATCGGATGTTTTGCCTCAATCAACAAAAATGCGCTGGATACCAATAGTCTTTGATTTGGATATTTGGTATTTACTGTTTTTTTTTTCATTTTTATGAATTATGTTTGTGGCTAATCAATGTAATTTTAAAAGTGAGCTAACAGTATTCAGAAAACTAAACTGAATTTGTAAATTTGAGTAGTTACTTGGAGTAACAATCAAAACCACCATTGTATGATTAGAATCAGGATCTGGTTTATTATCACTGACATATGCTGTGAAATTTGTTGCTTTGCAGCAGCAGTACGGTGCAAAACATAAAAATTTGCTAAAAGTTGCTGAAATAAATAGTGCAAAAGAGGAATAACAAGGTAGAGTTTGTGGATCGTTCAGAAATCTGATGGCATAGGGGAAGAAGTTGTTCTGTAAACAATGAGTGTGAGTCTTCAGGCTCCTGTTTCCCTTCATGGTAATAATGAGAGGAGGCTATTTACTGGATGGAGTGCGTCCTTAATGATGGATATTGTCTTCTCGAGGCACTGCCTCAGGAAGATGTCCTTGTTAGTGGGGAGGGTTGTGTCTGTGATGGAGCTGGCTGACTCAGCAAACCTCTGGAACCCTTTCTGAGGAAATGTCAAAGTAAACAAGAATCAGTGCCAGAGTATGTTTCAAGCTGTCGAATAAACAGCAGATTAATCACAATTACCAGGTGACTTGCATGAAATTACTCCATTTAATTGTTAATAGTAATTGCAAAATAAACTTAATACAAAGTTAGGATTATAATTTAACAGCATCTATTCAAAGTTAAGGTTTATCCTCCTGCAATGCTACTCAAACTCTGACCCAGAAAGGAAATAATATAAACAATCTATCAGACCTACATATTGTAATTTGTTTTTTAATAAATTTTATTGTTTCCATTTGTATTCCTTTTTGGTAGTTTAATCTCTCCTTCCCTTTTTCTCTTTCTGTATCTGATTTTATTTCACTCAATTTCCTCTACAGTTGTCAATCTGATGCTTTTCATAACGCTTAACTTTCATTGCTGCTCTGATTCACTTGAGTCCCTGTTGACTCCATTTGTATGGGGAGGGGGAACAAATTTTTTGAGCTAAGCAACATGGTGTGGCATATTGTGAGATCATCCACTCCATCATGCCCACGTGTTGTGGGCACGTGGCCAAGTGGTTAAGGCATTGGACTAGCCACCTGAAGGCCGTGAGTTTGAGCCCCAGCCGAGGGAACGTGTTGTGTCCTTGAGCAAGGCACTTAATCACACACTGCTCTGCGACGACACTGGTGCCAAACTCTATGGGTCCTAATGCCCTTCCCTTGGACAACATCGGTGTCGTGAAGAGGGGAGACTTGCAGCATGGGCAACTGCTGGTCTTCCATACAACTTTGCCCAGGCCTGCGCCCTGGAGACTTTGACTCGCAAGACTAACGGATGCCTTTACTTTACCACTCCATCCTGTTTTTCAGTTGCTAAATTATGCACTGAAACAAAGTGAGCTTATGATTCTCCAGATACTGCTCCTGTGGTTACTAATTTAAAATTATTATGTGGGGGTACATTGAAAGCACAGGGTTGGCACCAAAGATTACATGGCTAAGCATGTAAAGATAAGATCAACCCAAAAAAAAATCGCAATCCCTAGCGTAGGACAGAAGAAGCTATCACATTTTAACAGAACCCATACAAAGGAAAACTAAAACAAGTGTTAAATAAACACATGAATGATCTTTCAAAGTGTTAACTATCCACACTTAAGTCAAATGTAGACAGATTTAATATAGACATGAAGCTATGAAAAAGGTGAATGAAACCAAACAACTTTTGTCAGAATGCAGAGGGTATTGGCAAGTGAGGAAAACCAACCACACCAAATAAATATAAAGCCTGCAACAACTGACTATCCATTAATAGCAGATCAAAATACAATGCATCCGCACTGCTGCCCACACTAATATTATACAGCAACAAATATGTTCCAACCAATATGACCTTCCCAACATAGTTCAGGGAAACTGCCCTCCTAATATGTGGGAAAAGTGACGCGACCCATCTCAAAGTGCATAATTCACACCACAATTGCCCCCACCCCCTTTAGCGGAAGATTGCCATCTGCTAGTCAATCACCTATCAATACTCTGCTGAAACAAATGCCAACCCTGAGTGAACATAAAAGAAGTAATTCCTCTCCAAATGTGTGCAAATGACAACACTTTCCGTAAACAAACTCAGATAACACACATCAAAGTCGCTGGTGTACGCAGCAGGCCAGGCAGCATCTCTAGGAAGAGGTACAGTCGATGTTTCGGGCCGAGACCCTTCGTCAGGACTAACTGAAAGAAGAGCTAGTAAGAGATTTGAAAGTGGGAGGGGGAGGGAGAGATCCAAAATGATAGGAGAAGACAGGAGGGGGAGGGATGGAGCCAAGAGCAGGACAGGTGATGGGCAAAAGGGATATGAGAGGATCATGGGACAGGAAGCCTAGGGAGAAAGAAAAGGGGGAGGGGGGAAAAACCCAGAGGATGGGCAAGGGGTATAGAAAGAGGGACGGAGGGAGAAAAAGGAGAGAGAGAAAAAGAATGTGTGTGTATATAAATAAATAACGGATGGGGTATGAGGGGGAGGTGGGGCATTAGTGGAAGTTTGAGAAGTCAATGTTCATGCCACCAGGTTGGAGGCTACCCAGACGGAATATAAGGTGTTGTTCCTCCAACCTGAGTGTGGCTTCATCTTTACAGTAGAGGAGGCCGTGGATAGACATATCAGAATGGGAATGGGACATGAAATTAAAATGTGTGGCCACTGGGAGATCCTGCTTTCTCTGGTGGACAGAGCGTAGGTGTTCAGCGAAACGATCTCCCAGTCTGCGTCGGGTCTCGCCAATATATAAAAGGCCACACTGGGAGCACCGGATGCAGTATATCACCCCAGCCGACTCACAGGTGAAGTGTCGCCTCACCTGGAAGGACTGTCTGGGGTCCTGAATGGTGGTAAGGGAGGAAGTGTAAGGGCATGTGTAGCACTTGTTCCGCCTACAAGGATAAGTGCCAGGAGGGAGATCAGTGGGGAGGGATAGGGGGGACAAATGGACAAGGGAGTCGCGTAGGGAGCGATCCCTGCGGAAAGCAGAGGCGGGGAGGGAAAGATGTGCTTAGTGGTGGGATCCCATTGGAGGTGGCGGAAGTTATGGAGAATAATATGTTGGACCCGGAGGCTGGCAGGGTGGTAGGTGAGGACCAGGGGAACCCTCTTCCTAGTGGGGTGGCAGGAGGATGGAGTGAGAGCAGATGTGCATGAAATGGGGGAGATGCATTTGAGAGCAGAGTTGATGGTGGAGGCCGGGCCTTTATGTGCTGCTATTGTGACTCCCGTCTCCCCTTCCCCCACCACCACTCTGCAACCCCGTCTCCCTCAGATCCCACCGTCAGCTCCTGGGCCCTCAGAGGCTCCTTCTTCCTCTCACCCCAACCCTCCCCTCTTCACTGACACCCCCAGCCTCCCCCCTCCCCCCTCTGATCCCAGCTCTCATCCGTGCCGGGTCTTTACCATCCCTTCCGACCTTCAACTGTCTGAGGCAGAACGCTCTGTACTCAGTAAGGGCCTCACCTTTGTCCCCCTTCGCCCACACCTCAGCGAGTTCTGCGTTCGCCATGATGCTGAACTCTTCTTCCGCTGGCTCTGTCGCCAAGCCTATTTCTTGGGCAAGGATTCTCCCACCCCCACTGATGATCCCTTCTCCCGTCTTCAACCTTCCTCTTCATGGACACCCCGCTCTGGTCTTCTGCCTGCTCTGGATCTCTTTATTGCTAACTGCCGACAGGACATCAACTGTCTCGACTTCACCGCACCTTGTTCCCATTCCAACCTCACTCCTTCCGAACGCTCTGCTCTCCACTCCCTCCGCACTAATCCTAACCTTACTATAAAACCCGCCGATAATGGGGCTGCTGTTGTAGTCTGGCGTACTGACCTCTACCTTGCTGAGGCACAGCGACAATTCGCGGATACCTCCTCTTATTTACCCCTTGATCGTGACCCCACTAAGGAGCACCAGGCCATTGTCTCCCATACCATCACCGATTTTATCTGCTCAGGGGATCTCCCATCCACTTCTACCAACCTTATAGTTTCCATACCCCGCACTTCCCGTTTCTACCTCCTACCCAAGATCCACAAACCTGCCTGTCCTGGTAGACCTATTGTCTCAGCTTGCTCCTGCCCCACCGAACTCATTTCTGCATTCCTCGACACTGTTTTATCCCCCCTTGTTCAATCCCTTCCCACCTATGTTCGTGACACTTCTCACGCTCTTAAACTTTTCGATGATTTTAAGTTCCCTGGCCCCCACCACTTTATTTTCACCATGGATGTCCAGTCCCTATATACTTCCATCCCCAATCAGGAAGGTCTCAAAGCTCTTTGCTTCTTTTTGGATTCCAGACCTAACCAGTTCCTCTCTACCACCACTCTGCTCCGTCTAGTGGAATTAGTCCTTACTCTTAATAATTTCTCCTTTGGCTCCTCCCACTTCCTCAAAACTAAAGGTGTAGCTTTGGGCACCTGTATGGGTCCTAGCTATGCCTGCCTTTTCATTGGCTTTGTGGAACAGTCCATGTTCCAAACCTATTCTGGTATCTGTCCCCGACTTTTCCTTCACTACATCGACGACTGCATTGGTGCTGCTTCCTGCATGCATGCTGAGCTCGTTGACTTCATTAACTTTGCCTCCAACTTTCACCCTGCCCTCAAGTTTACCTGGTCCATTTCCGACACCTCCCTCCCCTTTCTAGATCTTTCTGTCTCTGTCTCTGGAGACAGCTCATCTACTGATGTCTACTATAAGCCTACTGACTCTCTCAGCTATCTGGACTATTCCTCTTCTCACCCTGTCTCTTGCAAAAATGCCTTCCCCTTCTCGCAATTCCTCCGTCTCTGCCGTATCTGCTCTCAGGATGAGGCTTTCCATTCTGGGACGAGGGAGATGTCTTCCTTTTTTAAAGAAAGGGGCTTCCCTTCCTCCACCGTCAACGCTGCTCTCAAATGCATCTCCCCCATTTCATGCACATCTGCTCTCATTCCATCCCCCCGCCACCCCACTAGGAATAGGGTTCCCCTTGTCCTCACCTACCACCCCACCAGCCTCTGGGTCCAACATATTATTCTCCGTAACTTCTGCCACCCCAACGGGATCCCACCACTAAGCACGTCTTTCCCTCCCTCCCACCCCGGCTTTCTGCAGGGATCACTTCCTACGCGACTCCCTTGTCCATCCGTTCCCCCCATCCCTCTCCACCGATCTCCCTCCTGGCACTTAACCTTGTAAGCGGAAAAACTGCTACACATGCCCTTACACTTCCTCCCTTACCACCATTCAGGGCCCCAGACAGTCTTTCCAGGTGAGGTGACACTTCACCTGTGAGTCGGAAGGGGTGATATACTGCATCCGGTGCTCCCGATGTGGCCTTCTATATATTAGCGAGACCCGACACAGACTGGGAGATCGTTTTGCTGAACACCTATGCTCTGTCTGCCAGAGAAAGCAGGATCTCCCAGTGGCCACACTTTTTAATTCCACGTCCCATTCCCATTCTGACATGTCTATCCACGGCCTCCTCTACTGTAAAGATGAAGCCACACTCAGGTTGGAGGAACAACACCTTATATTCCGTCTGGGTAGCCTCCAACCTGATGGCATGAACATCGACTTCTCTAACTTCCGCTAATGCCCCACCTCCCCCTCGTACCCCATCTGTTATTTATTTATATACACACATTCTTTTTCTCTCACTCCTTTTTCTCCCTCTGTCCCTCCCACTATACCCTTTGCCCATCCTCTGGGGTTTTCCCCTCTCCCCCTTTTCTTTCTCCCTAGGCCTCCTGTCCCATGATCCTCTCATATCCCTTTTGCCAATCACCTGTCCAGCTCTTGGCTCCATCCCTCTCCTTCCTGTCTTCTCCTATCATTTTGGATCTCCCCCTTCCCCTCCCACTTTCAAATCTCTTACTAGCTCTTCTTTCAGTTAGTCGTGACGAAGGGTCTCAGCCCGAAACGTCGACTGTACCTCTTCCTAGAGATGCTGCCTGGCCTGCTGCGTTCACCAGCAACTTTGACGTGTGTTGCTTGAATTTTCAGCATCTGCAGATTTCCTCGTGTTATTGTTTCAGATGCATCCTTTTTCAATGGCAAGGAGGGCGGGGGAAGAACGATGTGGGAAATCATGATTGGTGGGAGCTCTTGCAACTACCGAATCAACGGCAAGGTCAATTTTTACCAGCATTTAATAAGGATGAAAAGATCCTGCCATGTTGTTTCATAGTTAGCTCCATGAAGAACTGCTTTGGCCTTCTTCCTCTCTTTAAGCAGCAATTCATCATTTATAAAAACAACAAGAACTTAATGCCTTTTCTAATCATAAAATAGAAACAACTTATTACAAACTCTAACGCCTTTTCTAATCATAAAATAGAAACAACTTATTACAAACTCTAACTTGATGTGAAACCAACCTGCATGATGCTCTCAAACCAAGAGGAAAAAGCACTGAGGACTGAAATGGATTAACACTTCCACCTCTGGACACAGAATTAGGAATGGTTTAGCTCCTCTTACAGTTAAGGAAATTCAATGTCTAATCTTTCCCTATCCATAATTTCAAACTAAATTCCACCCTGACTTCCTTTCTGCTTGTCTTTTGCTTCCTTTACACTTTTCTGTGGCTACTTCCCTATCAGTCTATTCTCATTGCTTTCCATATTTGCCCATTAAGAATAATTGAATGTTGACCTAATGCTGATGCCCTTCTGTTGTCCTTTGTTATTTGTTCTTTATCACCTGCTCTTACTGATCAATTCTTAATTCACTCTTCTGTTTGAATAATGCCTCTGACCCTGCAAAATATTGACTATTTATGGACATGTGCATTGCCTTTCTCAACTTTCTCTGCCATTCCAGTGAGAGAAATTCAGTTAGATTTGGTGCTGGGAGAAGAAAGTGCTGTAGTTGGGTCTAAAGCAGTTGTAACTGGAAACATCGGAGGTGTAGAGGGACTTAGGAGTCCTTGTGCAAGACTCCCAAAAGGTTAATTTACAGGTTGAGTCTGTGGGAAAGAAGCCAAATTCAATGTTGGCATTTATTTCAAGGGGAATAGAATACAGAAGCAAGGAGATAATGCTGAAGCTTTATAAGACACTAGTCAGGCTGCACTTGGGAGTATTGTCAACAGTCTTGGGCGCCATATCTCAGAAAGGTTGTGTTGTCATTGGAGGGATTTGAGAGGAGGTTCATGAGGATGATTCTGGGAATAAAAGGTTAACATATGAGGAGCATTTGGCAGCTTTGGGCTTGTACACACTGGAATTTAGAAGAATGCAGGGGACTTCTATTGAAACCTACCAAATATTGAATGGACTAGATAGGGTGGATGTGTAGACGATGTTTCCTATGGTGGGGACATCCAGAACTAGAGTGCACGGCCTCAAAATTGAGGGGCAACCCTTTAGAACAGAGGTAAGGAAGAATTTTTTTAGCCAGAGAGTATTGAATTTGTGGAATGCTCTTCCACAGACTGCAGTGGAGGCCAAGTCCGTGGGTACGTTTAAGGCAGAAGTTGAAAGTTTCCTGATCGGTTGGGGCACCAAAGCATATGGCGAGAAGGCGGGTGTATGGGATTGAGTGGGATCCGGGATCAGCCATGATGGAATGGCGAAACAGGCTCGATGGGCTGAATGGCCTAATTCTGCTCCAATGTCTTATGGAAATAACAGAGCTACCAGCTGAAGTTGTAAACCTAACGAGTGCTGTTCTTCAAACTTGTTTGAGGTATCATTGGAATGTTGCAGCTGGACAGAATGAGAATTGGATGGGGAATTAAAGTCAGAGGTAACTAAAACAGTCTAGGCTAATATTTGTAGACTGAATTGATACATTCTGCTAACTTGTTGCCAGTTTTGTAGTTTAGCCAAACGGAATGTGCATAATGAGGAGGAAATGCAACAAAATAAATTAAAAATAGATCACTTGTTTCACTTGGAAAAAGAGTTCAGGTCCTGGGTAGTGAGAATGAAAGATGAAAATGGATAGATATTGTACGTCTGAGGAACAAAATGGTCCAAGTCCTGGACAGTGAGATACTGACAATAGAGAACGTGAACAGGTAGAAAGATAGCACAGGAAGGGGAAGGGCTGTAGATGGAGAGGTGAATCAGGGTGTGTCAAAATTAATGTATCTTAAGAATACAGGCCCAAGTGGTCTGGATCTACATTTGATCAACAGAACTTGTACAACATTTAATAACTTAAATATTCTAATTTGCAGCAAAAGCTATTCATTCATCATTGAGCTGATTTCTCATTCTTTTGTTTCAGTCCTTTTGTGGTATCATTCCTCTATCTCAGTAACCCAATACATTCTAAAAAATTCCACTCACGTCCTCATTTTCCAGCCATATATTCAGCACAGTCACACACAGGATGAAAAAATGTGTGAAATATTTGATATTCTCAAGTAATTTTCTGGACTTAAGTGTCTGAAATGGCTTCAAATACCAGAGGAAGTCATTAGATAATGTATTAGATGTATACACATTTCTTTATGTCATTTAAAATGTTATAGCATACTATCTGGCCAGCTAACTCTATCCAACATTTTCTGTTTTTTTTTGCTTTGGCTTAAAACGTTTTATGACTTTTGCATGACAAGCTGAGAACATTGCTTCATAACCTCTTACCAGTATTAATTGCAAAAGTTGAACTTTAAACTAAGCAGACTATAAAGGTATTTTCAATCTATTTCAGACAAGTACAGGGCACTTCCCCAAAAAGTTCTAATTGTTGGGCAAATTGTTGGGCATTTTCCTAGATCGGGCTAGTTGCAATAACAGATAGAATCATGATTTGTGTAGTCCCTCATGTCACTTCAGGCACCAATCCTGTCATCCCCATCCGTCATTGAAAAGTATTTCCTTATCTTCTCACCATGCTGTCATACCACCTCCTTCTTCAAAGACTATCTCTACCCCACTTTCCACTCCCATTTCTTTGGCTGCCCATGTAGAACTGAGACTTACTTGCCTTACTCTGTTAGATGTCAAATGATGACATTCATTGTGATTTAATTGGCAGCAAGTGTCCTCGGGGAGGAAGAGAGGGGGGGAGGTAGTGATGGGGTGTGGGGATGTGGGAGAAGGATGTAAGAGAGAAAGTCTACCTACATGCTAGAAATCTTTGAAACTGTTGGCTGCATCTCCATAATAATACCCATTTCAATGGAATACATTCATCTGGTTCTACTCATTTGATAAAGTCAGAAATTAGTTGGAAACACAGCAGTTTGCGCAGAATATGGAAAAGGAAACAGAAATAGCATTTCAGATTGAACAGGGAGGTCTTTGATCCAAATGTTAACTCTGTTTCTCTTTCTATAGATCTGCTGAGGGTTTGTAGAATCTTCTATTTTAACTTCAATTGTCAGCATGTTTTTCTTAAACAATTTATTTTTATCCAAAATCCTTGGATATTTATTTCTTTATCAAATTGTACATTGAGCATCACCAACAATGGCTTCTCTTCAGTGTCTATGCTACTGAGCTGAATATTGTTTGATAATCCATTCCTGGACCCACCTGAGTTATCATCTGAATATAAATTACCCTTTGCAACATCAACCTCCTGATTGTCTCTAATGTTAGTGCTCCTCCAACATGGAAGAGCAGATCAAATAGAACAGGCACCGGTATTGGAAATACCAATGTTGCTGGGCTGGATTATCCAACACAAAATCAAAATGCCACACACTACTTAGTCACAGTGACAATATTCACCATTAGCAATCATTACTGAGCCTGGCAAACTTTCAACTGAGTTGGCAGCTAATGCTATGACTGATTCAGTGTTGACACTCATTCTGGCCCTCCAGTGTGTTGATGATGCAACTTCTTTCATTTTACAATGATTGACACAGAAATAGTAATATTTTCAGCAATATCCTATATTGGATTGGGTCTCTGAGCCATTACCCACCTCAAGAAAGGACAGCTGAGAGGTGTCACCACCAGTGTTTTCATAACAATTATTTGTTAAGAGGATTATTTTAAAATAGTTTATATGATATTAGAGTCAGATTCTGTTTTCATTTCTGTCCACGTTCTCTCTTCCATGAATTGCAGGGGCTGACTGTCAATACAATGCTCGGAGATTCTTGCTTCCAATGTCAGAGTGAAGATGCTGCTTCACTTGTGAATGAACAGTTGAAAGGTCACCAGCTTGGCGATGGGCAAGCCACCCCACTGACTTAATCACTTGCAATTCAGAAACAACAGCATGCTTAACTGCCAGTTGAAAAGTGAAACAATCTGACCCTTTGTTTTCAATTGCCACCACAAGATCCAGTCCAGAACAACTGATTCTGTTCTTTTCCCTGGGATCTGCTTGAAATTGTAGTTGACTGATCAAGATTTTATCAGAATTTTAAGACCTCAGTTACATTTGTTCCTCTTAAATTCCCCAGTGCGGCATCTGCCATTATTTACCTGCTGCTGAAACTTCCCTGCCTTTGATACCTCTTGATATGCCTTTTCCAATGTTGACCTCTTATTCTGCCCACTGTAAACTTGATATCATGCCAAATTCTTCTGCCTATGTTCTAACTTGCATCAAGTCTGTTCACCGTTGTCCTGTACTTGCTGACCTTTATTTGCACCAGGATAAACAGTACTTTGATTTTAAAATTCTCATTGATTTCAAATCCCTCCTTGGTCTTGCCCTGCACTACTTCTGTATATGTACTGTGTCCCTTTAATTATATCTCGGACTATATTGGTGCCAAAGGTCATCCTGGCTGTGCTTGCTGTTTTGAAAAAAAAACTGTCCAATCTGGTCTGAAGTATTTGTGAATCTCCATTGAGCCTCCTGAATTTAACCAGCTTTCGGCTGTCTCTGATTCGAATATTTCCACCCTTCTGCCTCTTTTATAACAAGTGTGTTTGACAAAGCTACTGTCATCTATCTCTTCACATGGCTTGGTGATAAATTTTGATTGACTTTCCTGCCAAACATCTTAGTAACTTTTACTATACTGCAGCATCCACACACGTGGTTGAAGTCTCTGTTCCACTGTTGCCTTTTTCTGAGACTAATTCCAGTTAATAATTTCAATGATAGTTGTAAAAATAAATGAGGTTTAAAATGCCAAAGTAGTATCTATATATGCTAAGTTTTAACTAAAGGCTGTCTTCTTGTGCAGACCCTGGTGTTGAGGAAGACAAGCTTCTATTATTGTTCTGCGCTCTTTGAGGTGATTGAAGAGTCCTAAGCAGGACTCTTAGATACTGTGACAAGAGGTGGCAATAGGAGGGTTAGTGGGTGAATTAAGATGTTATGCACTATTTCTGCTTGTGCATGGCATCTACAAAAAAGGGATCTTCAAGAAAAGTTTAAAATTCTCTTTGAAGTGTATTTTCTGTCCTGGGAATATTCTGCTGTGTTGGAGCTTGGAGAAAAAAGTGTGACGTGTGCACAGTGAAAGTCACCCATTGGAGTTGGTTGAACATCACATTCATTTCTGGAAATGTTGGTTTGAGAGAACACTGACATCAGTTTATCTTTTCATCAATATCTTTTGAGGATTTTGTGGAAATAGTGGTATGAAGTGCCTTCCATAGGTTTCTTGTGTGTTGAAAACATACAAGTGAGTAGGGTCACTACTGCTGAGTAGACCATGAGGTGACTTTTATACAAGGAAGGCCCTGTTACTTTGGGTGCCAGCTCTTAAATTCTAAAGTTTATGTAATACATAATTTGTTTTTAACCAATAAAGTGGTTTCCGTTCATATTCAGATGGTGCCAGATAGAGAATGCAATACTCAATGTATAGTGTACTTGATGGTTTTGTTAAATATTGTTTCATGAGGGGTATATTTCTGCATGTCTATACTATCACCCCCTCAAAACTAATCAATAAGCATCATATCCTTGGCCTCAATACCTTCTTGTGCAACTGGATGTTCGATTTCCTCACTTAGAGATCCCAGTCAGTTTGGATTGGCAACAATATTTCCCCCACAATCTCCCTCAGCACAGGTGTACCTCGACACTGTGTGCTTAGCCGGCTGCTTTACTCACTTTATACTTATGACTGTGAGGCTTAGCACACGCCAATGCCTTATTTAAGTTTGCCAATGACACCACTTCCATTGGCCAAATCAGCAAATTGCTGGGAGATTGAAAATCTGGCTAAATGGTTCCATAGCAGCAACCTCCCACTCAATGTCAAAGGAACTGATTATTGACGTCCACGAGCCAGTCCTTATTGGGGGAATCAGAAGTGGAGAGGGTCAGCAACTTTAAATTCCCCTGTTTTATTATTTCAAGGGATCCGTTTTGGGTCTAATACGTAAATACCAATACAAAGATAGCATATCAGCTTCTCTACCTAGAAGTTTGTGAAGATTCAGCAAGTCATCTAAAACTTTGACAAACTTCTATAGAAGTGTGGTGGAGAGTACATTGTGAGGTTGCATTACTTCCTGATATGGAATCACTAATGCCCTAGTAGGGGAAAAGCCAACAAACAATAGTGGATATGACCCAGTCCATCACGGGTAAAACCCTCCTCATCACTGAGCACATCTATACTGAATGCTGTCACAGGAAAGTACCATCCATCATTAAGGATCCCCACCATCCAGGCTATGCCCTCTTCTCGATGTTGCCGTTAGGAAAAAGGTAGGACTCACACCACCAGGTTCAGGAACAGTTATTATCTCTCAACCATCGGGCTCTTGAACCACACTTGCCCCGTTACAAAACTCTTCCCACAGCCTATGGACTCAAGTTCAAGAACTCTTCATCTCGTGTTCTTGATATTTATTGCCTATTTATTTATTTGTTATTTTTTCTTCTGGTATTTCTATAGTTGTCTTTGCACATTGGTTGTGTCCATCCTTTTGGGTGCAGTCTTTCATTGATTTTATTATTGTATTTATTGTGATGGCCCACAAGAAAATAAATCAGTGTTTTATATGGTGACATTCGTACTTAGGGAATAAATTTACTTCGAACCAGTCCCTCCCTTAACTTTTATTTCATTAAATCTAACTAAATGAATTGCATGGTTCTCATAAGCTAACAAAAATGTATATCAAGTGTAAATGAATGGGTACAGTATATCAAGATGCAAATTTGCTTAGTGTCTGTCTTCTTTAAATTTTAGGAAGTGAATTTAATTTTCAAATTTTCTTCTAATTGACTAATTCTCAGCTATTGTATTAAAAGACTTATTCAATTGTTTCCCCAAACACAAAACTAAGGAAAATGTGAGTATCCGATATTTTCCTTACAAAACATAGTATGTATATACAGTGAATTCAGGTTAATTGTGGCAGTCGCTTATTTGGAACAATTCTTAAACTCATTGAGAAAATAGCTGGGATTTCCTTCATTTATTTGGGACAGTCTGCCACTGAATTGGGACAGGAGCCTGTTGCCAAAGTTCCTAATTAGCACCTGTCACCCACACTGGACCTCTTACAATTTGCCTAATGACAGAACTGGTCTACCGATGACACCACAGCCAGAGCACTACACATAGTCCTCACTCACCTGGAGAAGAGGGATGCATACATTAGAATGCTGTTCCTGGAGTATAGTTCAGCATCCAACACCATAATTCCCTCCAGGCTTGACAGGAAGCTCAGAGATCTCTGCCTGCACCCTACCTTGTGCAGCTGGATCCTAGACTTACTATCAGATCACCGTCAGGTGGTAAGGATGGGCTCTCTCACCTCTGTCCCTCTGACCCTGAACACAGGTGCCCCCCAGGGTTGTGTCTGAGTCCCCTCCTCTACTTCCTTTACACCCACGACTGTGCTGACACACAGCTCCAATCAGCTGATCAAATTTGCAGATGACGTGACATTGATCGGCTTTATTTCTAGTGGTGACAAGACAACCTCTCCTCTGTAGGCTAACACCCTGACAAAGTGGTGCCAAGATAACAACCTCTCCCTCAATGTCCAAAAAACAAAAGAGACTGATCGTGGATTACAGGAGGAACGGAGACGGGCTCACCCCGATCAACAGCAATGGGTCTGCATTTGAGAGGGTGAATAGTTTCAAGTTCCTCGATATACACATCACAGAAGATCTTACCTGGACTGTACACACCGGCTGCATGGCAAAAAAAAGTACAACAGCATCTCTTCCACCTCAGACGACTGAAGAAGTTCGGCATGAGCCCCCAATTCCTGAAGACCTTCTACAGGGCCACCATTGAGAGCATCCTGACTGGCTGTATCACTGCCTGGTATGGGAACTGCACCAACCTTGATTGCTGGGCACTGCAGAGAGTGGTGTGGACAGCCCAGCATATCTGTGGATGTGAGCTTCCCTCCATTGAGGACATTTACAGCAGCAGGTGCAGAAAGAAGGCCTGGAAGGTCATCGGGAACACCAGTCAGCCCGACCATAAACTGTTCCAGCTGCTTCTGTCTGGCAAATTGTACTGCAGTTTTAAAGCCAGGACCAACAGGCTACAGAATGGCTTCTTTCTACAAGCCATAGACTTATAAATTCACATGTCTATACATTGTGACGGAGTCATAACCCAAAGATTTTTACTCCCTTACATTGTGGGACGGATGTAAGATTTAAATAAATTCATAATTCATGTGCACTTGTGGCTGTTAGACACGACTCTGTGCTTAGAGTGAACAGTTTTTAAATAATGTCGGTTGTGTGTGTTTATGTTCAAAAATCAGTGATTTTTGTCACTAATAGTTGAGGAGAAATAAATCAGTAAGACAATTCAGAACGTTTTGCTCACTATAGTTTCCAGCCTTCAGACTTGCAGATGAATGAAACGGCCAGGAGTGAAAATGAAATGTTTTCACTACTTAAGCAAGTTAGGAACTATGAAGAATCAGAATCATGTTTATTATCACCAGTATTGACAATCATCTTTAATATTACAGTGAAAATGAAGATTTGAAATATGCAACAGTTTCTGAAAGCGTTGGTCGCATGCACTTGTGTGGCTATTAGACACTACACCATGCTTAGAATGAACAGTTTTTAAATAGTGTCAGTTGCGTACGCTTGTATTACGTTATTCATTTGGGCTGACCAACACCAAATTGAAAAGCAGTGTTTTTTTACTTCATGCAGGAAGGCAGTCTATCATCTGCAGTAGCTGTCTGCACTGATGTTGTTCGTCTGCAGTCAATTAAAAAATACAGCAACATACACTGCTTGAACTCATTCATCAATAACTATTAGGAACTAATACAGTTTTGTGGTACTGTAATAATATTGGTAGTGTTCTAATTTGTTCTATATTTCATTTAAATACATAATTTGTTACTCAGTTAAAATTAGTTTGTTATATTTTTTTAAATATTTCCATGAAACTTTGACTAATTGGGGCAGCCTCTTAATTGCACCAAAATGTACTGGTCCTGATATGTCTAAATTAACCAGAATCCACTGTATTTCATTTAAATATTTCAGATAATACAATCAATCACTACCAATGATCCAGAAGTTGAAATAATCAAGGATTCCCGGTATCTCAAACATTTGGATGACACACCAGTTTACAAGCTCTAAATGAAACAGCAACACAACTAAAATAGTTTGATGCAATGATATTATGAGGCATAAATTTTTAATAAGTCCTTTCTTTGGGTATGAGTTTCAATAACTATCAAAATAAATAGCACTGAAAACATTTTCAGGCTTTGTTCTGGCCTTCAGATTTTCAAATGAAAATTTTACAAACCTGTAAAGGAAAATCTGGAAAAGGTGAAGAGGGAAGAAATAAACAAAATAAGAAGATAAAAATGGATGTAAGAGTGAGCCAATTAGGTCCTGTCCCTTAAAATGTGGTCAATGACAAATGGCATACCTCATACCCCCGTACTAACCACTTGTCCCTCTGTTGATAGCTACCTTGAAGCCACTCTAAATCTTTCTCACAACTCAACTTTATTTCATCAATAAACTTCAATATATTGCCCTTAATCCCCTTAATCCCCTTGAATGCCTTGATTTGTGAACATCTGAAACTCCTGCTCTAATTAAAGGCTTTCAAACTGAAAATGAGCCACTATTAATTAACATCCCTATTCTTTATTTTGGTGTATTAACAATCCTCATTATTAAGCTTGGATTTTGTTTCATAATTTCTATTGAGGCCCTTTATTGAAGGCTTTCTGAAGTGCAACTCCTCCTCATCAACAGGTTTCCCTTAAATGTTCTGGGAGTTTTAAAGTCAATTTGAAGTAAATTTATTGTTAAAGTACATATATGTCACCATATAATACCTCGAAATTCATTTTCCTGCAGGCATTCATAGAGCAAAGAAGTATAATAGATTCAGTAAAAAACTACAAACAAAGACTGACAATGTCAAAAAATTTTAAACAGATTGCCAAACATGATTTATTTTTCATGTATCCATGTTGACTATTCAATTCCAATATTTCTCAAGAACCCTAATATTATTTTGTCAATAACTGATTCCAGAACAGTAAATATAGAAACATAAAATTCCTAATATCTGTTGCATATAGTTTTGTGTATTGATTGTTGCTTCATTCTCCTGGCATTATCATTTATTTGCTATCAAGCAGAGAAAATGTCAGATTCTGAGGTTAAATTTGCAGGATGGAACTGAGCAAAGTCAAAGGATTTCAGATTGACTTTTATTTTCTGCATTCACAATGAGATTTTACCAGCCATTAAGATTGGCAGTCTTCAAATTATCTCAAATTGCACACAGATAGCTCTTTGTTTAATCATCTGAAATACAAGAGATAAAAATTAAAGCCTCAGGTCTCAGAAGCATGTTTGAAAGAATGATGTTACAAGGTTTTTGTTGCACAAGCTTAACACTATATTTAGGAAATATTTTCTGATTATATTTGTGTTGTAAATGTAACATCTAGGCAGATGCATTCAGATTAAATCATAGCAATAAAAGAAAAATGGTTGTTATTTTTAAAATGCTTTATAGTTTATCAATAATCACATTTAATCACCTTTGTTGTTTTGTCCTTTGGTTCAGTCCTGTGAAATGCCTTGGAATATATTACAATTGTGATATATTCCTATTTATTGCTATTGATCATTTTCTTACCGCTATTAATATACTCAGAAAACAAAATTTATATATTGCATCTCATATTTGTGGCCTGTTTCAACAAATATAAGTTGCATGCCTTGATTTTAATCCTGGATGTGAAATCTTTGGGCTATATAACTTGGATGTGTTTACATGCTCTGAAATAGGTATAATTTAATCAAATAATTCAGAAGTTTAAACTCTTCATAAGAGAAAGAATGTCTTGGTCAAGGAATTTCTTTTGAAAATAAATATTTATTTTAATTATTGTAATGATTTACATTGGCTTTGAAGCTAATCCACATCTGTAATACGTAACAAGTAGACAGCACAATATTCAATATGTTGGGATATCTCCAAAGTGAAATGGAGAAAAGCAAAAGCATTTAAAAAAATTAAACATTGTTAGTTCAGGTACAACCTCTAGAAAGTCAACTAGCGGGTAAAGTGGCAATTCCAAACTAAACTTAAATCAATGAAGGATGTTTGACAGCTGTGGCAGGACTTGAATGTGATTGCCTATTACAAAGTGAAATCAAGTGACGTGGGTGACAACAGGGCTTTGCTTGCAGATTAGCTTAATGCCTTCCACGTGCTGTGCTTTAACAACAAAACATGGAGGAACTTCCACAAATTCCCTGAGCCATCGATGACCCTGTGGCCGACATGAGAGCATCCTTCAGGAGGGTGAACCCGTGGAAAACATTCGTCCTAGATTATGGACGTGGCAGAGCACTAAAGACATGGGCTGATCAACTAGCTGAAGTGTTCACTGATACCTGTAACCTCTCGCTTCAGCAGTCTGAAGTACCCACCTACTTTAAGCAGGCTTCAATCATACTGGTGCCGAAGAAGAACATGGTGACCTGCCTCAATGACTTGTCCAGTAGCACTTACATCCACTGTGACAAAGTGTCTTTTAGAGGTTGGTGATGAAACACATCAACTCCTGCTTGAACAACACACATACAAGTTGCTGGTGAATGCAGCTGGCCTGTGTGTTGCTTGAATTTCCAGCATCTGCAGATTTCCTCGTGTTTGCGTTTTGAACTCCTGCTTGAAAAGCTGTTTGGCTGTGCTCCAATTTGCCTACTGTCTCAACAGGTCCATAGTAGGTGATATTTCATTGGCTCTTCACTCAACCCTGGAACATCTGGGGAGCTTTGAGCAGCAGCCAATTGTAGAGATTGGAAACCTGAGAAGATATAGTTCACTCAGGTTCACTGATCGAGTACAAATGGCTGCCACTCACTGCAGTTTTGGTGGTTTCAGCAGTGGGCAATCATTGTTTGGGGTTGATGGCAAGAACAAATCAAAGTGAGGCAGGGGCAAACAGAGTGGTCATTGATGCAGTGGCCATCATTGGAGTGGTGAGTTAGTGTGGACATTTTGAGGATTTAGCTCTTCGAGGCTTCAGTCAGAGAAAGCAAATAAAGCTGTAGGTAGAGATCCCCACTCCCCCGCCGCCGCTTCTTTACATTTGCTCAGTTAGAACAGTAGGGATGCCATGCAGGATAGTGGAATGCTCCTCTTGCGAGACGTGGGAAGTCCAGTGTCCCTTACAATGATACCTGCAAGAAGTGCATCCATCCAACTGCAGCTTCTAACAATCCGCGTTATGGAGTTGGAGCTGGAAATGGATGAACTCCAAATCTGTTGGGAGGCTGAGGGGCGATAGATAGAACATTGAGAGGTAGTTACACCCAAGGTGCAGGACACAGTAGACTGGCTGACAATCAGGAAGGGGAGACTGGTTAAACAACCAGTGCAGAGTACCCCTGTGGCCATCTCCCTCAATGATAGGTATATCAATTTGGCGGGATGACGTAGCAGGGGAAAGTCACAGTGGTTAGGTCTCCGGCTCTGCATGTGGCTCTGCGACTCTGAAACAAAGTGGGGAGGAGAGGAGATCTGTGGTGACAGGATTCGTTAGTTAGGGGAACAGAAAGGAGGTTCTGTGAATGAGAAGAGATTCCCGGATCATATGTTGCCAGGGTCCAGGACATCTCAGATTGAGTCCTGAGCATTCTTAAGTGGGAGGGTGAACAGCCAGAGTTTGTGGTCCATGTGGGTATAAATGACATAGGAGTGATGAGGTTTTGCAAAGTAAGTTCAGGGAGTTAGGTGTTGAGTTAAAGGGCAGGACCTCCAGAGGTGTGATCTAATGATTGCTACCTGCGCCATGTGGTAGTGAGGCCAGAAATAGGAGGATTACACAGTTTAACTTTTTGCTAAGGAGTTGGTTTAGGAGGAAGGCATAAGATTTTTGGATCACTGGGCTTTTTCCAGGTTATGAGGGACCTAACAGAAGAGATGGTTTGTCCCTGAAATGGAAGAGGATTAATACCCTGCTGCACAGTGTGGTTTAAACTAGAGTTGCAAGGGGATGGGAACCAGAATGCCAGAACAGTTAGTGACAAGTTTGTGGAGACAGATGTTGGTAACATCTTTACAAGCCACACTCAGGTTGGAGGAACAACACCTTATATTCCGTCTGGGTAGCCTCCAACCTGATGGCATGAACATTGACTTCTCTAACTTCCGCTAGGCCCCACCTCCCCCTCGTACCCCAGCTGTTACTCATTTTTATGCACACATTCTTTCTCTCACTCTCCTTTTTCTCCCTCTGTCCCTCTGAATATACCTCTTGCCCATCCTCTGGGTCACCCCCCCCCCCGTCTTTCTCCCTAGGCCTCCTGTCCCATGATCCTCTCGTATCCCCTTTTGCCTATCACCTGTCCAGCTCTCGGCTCTATCCCTCCCCCTCCTGTCTTCTCCTATCATTTTGCATCTCCCCCTCCCCCTCCAGCTTTCAAATCCCTTACTCACCCTTCCTTCAGTTAGTCCTGACGAAGGGTCTCGGCCTGAAACGTCGACTGCGCCTCTTCCTATAGATGCTGCTTGGCCTGCTGCGTTCACCAGCAACTTTGATGTATGTTGCTTGAATTTCCAGCATCTGCAGAATTCCTGTTGTTTGGATATATAAGTATTTGGATAGACATAGACTGATTAAGGATAGTCAGCATATCTTTGTGTGTGGTACGTCATGTCTAACCAATCTTAGTGAGTTTTTCAAGGAAGTTACCAGGAAAGTGGATGAAGGCAAGGCAGTGGATGTTGCCTACATGGATTTTAGCAAGGCATTTGACAAGATCCCATATAGGAGGTTGGTCAAGAAGGTTCAGTTGCTCAGTATTCAAAATAAGATAGTAAATTGGATTAGACATTGGTTTTGTGGGAGAAGCCAGAGAATGGTAGTAGATGGTTGCCACAGAGATTAGTACTGAGTCCGTTGTTGATGGTCATCTTTATACTTTATACTTTATTGTCGCCAAACAATTGATACTAGAACGTACGATCATCACAGAGATATTTGATTCTGCGCTTCCCACTCCCTGGATTACTAATCGATAGTAAATACTAAAAATTTAAATTATAAATCATAAATAGAAAATAGAAAAATGGGAAGTAAGGTAGTGCAAAAAAACCGAGAGGCACATCTGGATATTTGGAGGGTACGGCCGAGATCTGAGTCAGAATAGGTTCAGCAGTCTTATCACAGTTGGAAAGAAGCTGTTCCCAAATCTGCCTGTTCGAGTCTTCAAGCTCCTGAGCCTTCTCCCAGAGGGAAGAGGGACGAAAAGTGTGTTGGTTGGGTGGGTCGTGTCCTTGATTATCTATATCAATGATCTGGTTGATAATGTGGTCATCTGAATTAGCAAATTTGCTGATGACACCAAGATTGGGGGTGTAGTGGCAGATGGAATTTAATGCAGACAAGTGTGAGGTGTTGCACTTCAGTAGGACCAACCAGGGTACATCTTGCACAGTGAACAATAGGGCACGGAGGAGTGTGGTAGAATAAAGAGAGTTGGGAATACAGATCCATAATTCGTTGAAAGTGGTGTCACAGGTTGGTAGGGCTGTAAAAAAAAGCTTTTTGGCAAATTGGCCTTCTTAAATTAAAGTATTGTTTACTGGAGATGGGGTGTTATATTGAAGTTGTTTAAGACATTGGTGAGGCCTAAATTGGAGCATTGTGTGCAGTTTTGGCCACCAACCTACAGGAGAGATATAAACAAGGTTGAAAGGGTACAGAGAAGATTTACAAGGATGTTGTTATGTCTGGAGGACCTGAGTTATAAGGAAAAATTGAATAGGTGAGGACTTTATTCTTTAGAACATAGAAGACTAAGAGGAGATTCGATAGAGGTGTACAAAATTATGAGGGGTATAGTTAGGGTAAATGCAAGCAGGCTTTTCCCACTGAGGTTGGGTCAGACTGCAACCAGAGGTCATGAATTAAGGGTGAAAGGTGGAAAGTTTAAGGGGCACCTGAGGGGAAACTTCTTTACTCAAGGTCGTGCGCGTGCAGAACAAACTGTGAACACAAGTTGTGCATGCGAGCTGGATTTCAATGTTTAAGTGAAGTTTGTATAGGTACATGGATGGTAGAGTACGGAAGACATTGGTTTTGGTGCTGTTCAATAGGAGTAGGCAGCTGAAATGGTTTCAGCATGAACTGGATAGGCCGAGGGGTCTGTTTCTGTGCTATGCTTCTCTATGGCTTAAAGATGCATAAATCATGATGCTCTTTACTACAGCTCAGCATCCAATAATATCATCCCCTTAAAACTCATCAATAAATGTCAAGACCTTGGCCTTAATACCTCCTTGTACAATTCAGTCCTTGATTTCCTCAAGTGTAGACCCCAGTCACTTCGGATTGGCAACAACATCTCCTTCACAATCTCCAACAGCACAAGTGCACCACAAGGCCTTTTGCTTAGCCCCCTGCTCTAATCACTTTACACTTATAACTGTGTGGCCAAGTACAACTCCCAATGCCATAGTCAAGTTTGCTGACATCACCACTGTCTTTGGCCAAATCAAGGGTAAAGCTGAATCAGCGTATAGGAGGGAGAATGAAATCCTGGCTGAGTGATGCCACAACAACAACCTCTCACTCATCCAGGATCTTATAATTGACAAAGAGGAGGAAACTAGAGGTCCATGAGTCAGGACTGATTGGGGATTAGAGATGGAGAAAGTAAGCAACTTTAAACTCCTTGCTGTTATAATATCAGAGGACCTGTCCTGGGCCCAGCATGCAAGTGCAATTATGAAGAAAGCATGGCAGCACCTCTACTTTCTTGGAAGTTTCCAAAGATTTGTCATGACATCTAAAACTTTGACAAACCACTGTAGATGTCTGGTGGGGGTATATGGACTGGTTATGTCACCGCCTTGTATGGTAACTCAAATGCCCCTGAACAGAAATCCTATAAAAAGTATTTGTACGGCCCAGTCCATCACAGGGAAAGTCCTCCCCACCATTGAGCACATGTACGCAGAGTGCTGTCGTGGGAAAGCAGCATCCATCTGCAGGGACCCCCACTACCCAGACCATGCTCTCTTCTTGCTGCTGCTATAAGGAAGAAGATACAGGAGCCTCAGGCCACACACCACCAGGTTCAGGAACAGTTAGTACCCCTCAACCATCAGGCTCTTGAACTAGTGGGGACAGCTTCACTTGACTTTACTTTCCCCATCACTGAACTTTTTTTAATAACCTATGGACTCACTTTCAAGGACTCATCATCTTACGTTCTTGATATTTATTTTTTTTTGTATTTGCACTTTGTCTTATGCACATTGCTTGTTTGTCTTGTTGGGTGCCGTCTTTCATTGATTCTATTACTGTTCTTGGCTTTATTGAGTATGCCCGTAAGAAACAAATCTGTGGGTTGTATGTAGTGACATATTTGTACTTTGATAATAAATTTACTTTGAAATTTTAATGTTCTTAACATAACATATTTTAAAAATTAAAATATTGTGCTTAACGTTATGATCCAAATGTTGCTACAGGCTTGCATCACAATGTTGTGGAAGTAATTCTATCCAGTGTGAATAGCTGCGACAGCCTCTCCCTTATATGAAAATAAAACAAAAGCGATTGACTTTGTATCTTCATACCTTTCCTGCAACTTTGCTCACCCTTTCAGTTGTCGTAGGGGGAGCTTGAGCGGCAAATTCATCGTGTTGTCGAGAGATGGCGCTTGTGAACGCAGGCCACTTCCCCTGGCCGGGTGACATTATCATCCGGGGATGGAGGTGCTGCCCGGCCGGGGTTGAATCGTTGGCAGATTCCGAGCTGTGGCATGAGCGCAATTGTGGGCAAAACAAGAAAAGAATAATGCCGTGAGGGGCAGAGTGGCTGCTGCAGCCTCTTCTTTATATATATAGAAAAAACAACGGCTTCCTGGTTATGTAGAATTACAGCCTGTTAAAGTTTTATAACAACAGGCAGGACTTTTGACAGATTTGAGTAAATTTATTTTTGAAAATAGAAATCAAGAGAGGACCTTGAACAACCGAGGGGGAACCCATAGAAACCGGCTCTGAGAACTTCTGATCCTTCCCTCCCTTCTGTGGAGCCGTTCTCCACACTTTCCTTCCTGCCGTGCGTATCGGGGCCGTCGGAGGCCGTTGCGTCTGCTCTGTTTGTGCAGTTTTTTTTATAACGCGCTCCGCCGCCATATTGTTGTGTGGCTCGGTTCTGGAGAGAGCGGGGTTGGTGTTGGTTCAGATAAAGGGTTACTGGAAGGAATCAGAGTGGGGAGAAGGGTGCAAAGAAACGAAGAAGAAACTGCTGGAAGAAAAATAATAAAGCCGTATCTCCTCTTCCACGTCTTCCCTCCCCCTCCCCTCTTCAATCTCACCCTCCCTACGCAACCCAGGCTCGCAGTCCTGGCAAAGGAGACCTAATTCCTGGTAAGGCATGGGACTCTCGTGTCATTATGATATGTTTTATTCAATTTCTTGGAGAGTCTGGTTCAGAGATGTGAATTGCTTTCTGCGTTAATGCCATAAAGACTTTGATGGGTTTTTGGAAAGTAGAAAAGATTGGATAGCGATGGAGCTGTTTACATGTCTGAGGATTTTTGACGGTGATGGTGAAGCCGGCTGCTGCCTGCGTGAGGAGGAAAATGGCTGACAGACTCCCTTATCCGGCTGTATTTGTGAGGGGAAAGGACCCGTTTTGTGCAGAAAGCCTAGATTGGGTTGATGTGTCATTGGGCTTATTACAAGGTGGCGACAGTTTGCTCTCTGTATCTTAAAAAATAAGTCATCATTTTGTGGGAACAAACTCGGAATGGAATATTTCCCTTTTCCTTTCTTGGACTGTTAAACGCCATTTCTGAGGTGGAGTGATTTTTCTGATGGAAAACGTAGGCCTCGACTACGCCTGAAACATTAGGCCTAGTCTATTTTGCGCTTTGAAATTCATATTTTTTCCCATAGTGAATCGTTGTATGATTTAAGCAGATAATTTTGTAGAAATGGCAATCTAAAGTAATTTAAAGCGATGTTCCACGCCTAATAATGCACTCAGTGTTAAGACAAATGTAGAGTTATGCATAGAGTTGGAAATGTTAAGACTGACGTGTAAGTTAAGCTGCGAAGTATCGTTCATATTTCAAGGAAAAATGCATGGCTTGTAAACCTGTGTTAGTAATGAAGCAGTAATAACCTCAAAAATTACTTACGATTCTATCAGGAACTTAGTATATCTACTGGTTAAGCTGGTATCACCTCTTGTATTCAGTTATTTTAATTATTGAAATATTTATGCCTATAACTGAAAGGTATGCTTTTACTGGAATAGTTAGTTTGGTGTCAGTAATAGATGGTTATCGTATTGTCAATTTACAATAACCCTAGGCGAAACATACTGTTCTGTCCTGCTATTTATAAAAGTGGTCGGTGCGACTTTTCCAGTATGAAAGTTACATTATCAAATCAGTGGTGCTTGTAAGTAAAAAGTACATAATTCCCCAGAATAAATTAAGATAATGCCATGAACCATAATATCTTTGAAGAGATATTTCAGAAGTTAAAGTCTTCAGCTATATGCTAAACAGTGGTAATCACATTAATGAAGTTCTTTTCAGCAGAAGTTTAAACGTGTTCAAAACTTCAATATATTAATGGCTCAACGTACAATTTATAAAGTCAGTGTTGCTTCCAGAGTTTTTGTTACAAAATATCTATGTCATATTTTGAATCTACTTCAATTTTGGGGAAAATATATTCTACAGTCATCAAAATAAGTCGGGATAGCTGATCTAAACAACAAAGGTAATTGATTGCAAAGCTTTTCTTATTAAAATAATGTATGAAACTGGGTTTTAAAATACTTTTGAACTATCAGAAATAGAACTGCATCCTGGTCCAGCAATGTTGCTTAATAGCCAGTGATCTACTTAACTAGAATCGAAACAAAATGCTGCAATCAATTAGCAGTCAGGCAGCATCTATGAAAAGAGAAAGCCCATTCTAGATTCTGTGTTATTTTCTCATTTTCTCATATCTGCAGATTTTATTTTATTTTGTTTAATCCTGGGATCATTTTTATAACAGTCTATTGAGTTGTGTGTACTTGAAAGAAAATTCAACAAGATTAAGTTACAGGGACTGCTGAGTGTGGGGTTCAAAAAGTTGACAGATCTGCAGGATCTTCTAATGATTTGGGCTTTAAAGCATGCAACAGTTAAGTCGGTCTTCACCAAGTCTGGTCCAGTGGGGCTAGCAGTTCAAATGGAGTGGAATCTTGATGTGTGGATAGTAGTTTATAAAGTGCCTAAGTTACACATGCACATACACTATTTATCTTTCATCTTTTCCTCATTCTTTTCTGAAGGTGCTGATTTACTGGATATTGTTCCATGGACAGCGGCAGCCCTCAGGTATTTTGCCCAAATAATGATTATTGATGCAAAAGCCAACAACTGAATGTTGATGTTATTTGATTGCAGATGGTGTTGCAGTCAAGATCATTCCAGTATTTTACATGCACACTTTGCATTATGAGACATCAGAAAATATATTGGAGCAGAAATCTTGCTTGCCTGATTACTTTTAGTCACTTGACCATTTCTCCTGTTTTATTTAATCTCTCCCAAAAAATAATCTCCATCTGTGAATTATTATCTTGGCACAGACAGAGAATCGAATTTGAATGTAGAACCTATTGGTTTTGTGGTACTACACCAGGCAGTACCTTCAGAACTGTGTGATTGAGAGAGTATACTCAAGGGATATCTTATTATTGTTGTTTTGTTTTTAGACCTTTTTTGCCTTTTTGTTTAATGAGTTAAGCTCCATGAGTTAAAATATTATACTAGAATTTATAGTGTTCCAGTTATCTTTTGAATTGAATATGCTGACATTTGAGGGGAGCATCCACAAATGAGAATGATGTGAGTTTTACATTGTTTTGCAGTGGAAAACTGCAGTTCTTGTATAACATCAACAATATATTTATTTGTTACTTGCAGCCAAACTTTAACCCATTGAAAATGAGGGGATCAAACTAAGTTCTTGTTCACTGTGTAACGAATGATTAATTTTTGTTTTTGCAAAACAAAAGGACAGTCAAAAGAGGTATCTGTTAAGATTCGAATATGAATGTATTACATTGGATTTTCATTCAAAAGTTTGTATCAGTGGAACTACACCAGAAACATTATGGTAAGAAGGGATAAAAAAAACTCAAGGAAGAATAATGTTGAAAGTCCAAAATGGTAGTGTTTGCGTGTAGAGAGAAGAGGGAATCAGGTTTTGTTGCTTTACAGTTGCTCATATTTAACATAATTTAGCAAGTACTGAACCATATCCTGTCTAATTTGTCTTCCGATGCACTGCGTTTATTATAGTTTGGAAACTTCCAAGTGTTGGGTGTACTGGTCTGTTTAGAAATGGAACTCAGTACCTTGATTAATTAAAGTCAGAATTGGTTTTGCATGGCAAGAACAAAATATTTCACTATGTTTTGTGCATTTTTAGTGGCCTTCATATCATAAGTAGAGCACTGTACAACTTGTAGATGTTAGTGTCATAATTTGGAAAGGAGCTTAAAACTGGAGAAATATTTTGAGCAGGGTGTAAGAAATTTAAGAGAAAATAAACACTTGGAGATAACATTAATATAGTTAATTTTCTTTGCTTTTTTTTTCTAAATAAGGGACACCAGCAAAAATCTTTAAATATGAGAGTGACAAAACTAAATTAAGTTTATTGCATTTTCATGGGTTGCTGTCTCTCACTTGTACTGTCTCCTTTTTGTTTCACTCTAGTTTGCCTAGTTTTTCTTCTCTTCCACTCCCTAACCTATCATTACCCTGACCTTTGTTACTTCCTTTTCTTTCTTTCCCTTCATCGACTCAGTTTTATGCCTTCATCCTTTTGTGGATAGATTGCAACAAATAGCTAAAACAATGGTCATCTTGAGAATTGAAGATTTTGGTCATGTGTATTGTATGGTCAAGGATATGATAGAAAATGAAATATTGGAGTAAAATATAAAGAGAAGAAAACTTTCAGAGGTATATAAAGTATTGATATTGGCAACAGTAAACATTGGTCACAAGGCAAGGATAGAAACTGCAAGTAAGAAAATTAAATGCATGAGTAGTATTTTGTTTTCAAGTATCTGTCTTGCTGCTAATTAAGTTTGTTCAATAGAAGAAACCTATTTCATATTTTCACTGTTCTTCATAAAGTACATGAATCAGTGGTGACTTACAGATCTTACTAACCCATTGATCTGAAGTGGAGCTCACACTAGTGATGTCAGTGTGGTCATGAATGGAGTGTTGCAAGTGAACGTTTTGGACTTCAGTCAAGGCATTAAGAACATTTTGTAGAGTGTTGGAAACCAAGAAGCTAATCCAAGTGAAGAACTTTATTTAAATCATAGTTTGTTTAGTTTAAAAAAAAAGAAACAATAATATAAAGCCATCAGATGCCATTATAGTTTTTAATGTTCCAGCCCTCCTCTGTTCCTCTAAACTCAGAGGTCTCTAGAGAGACAATGATTCTATTGACTTTAATATTCGAAAAAATATGCAATGGTGCTCTTGGATTCAAAGGTATCATATTTACTCGATGACAGTCAAATTGGGGGAGGAAGAGGGAATTCCGCACCAACTGCATCAGTGTGCGGTGAAATGCTGGAATGTATTATTATGGATCTGATATCAGGCAAATATCAAAGTATATTTCAAAATGAGTTCCTAGTTTGAGTATTTTGAGTCTACAATACACTGGATAGATAGAGGACCGATGGATTGTCAAAGGAATTTAATGAGCTGACATCCAAGATGTTTGCTTGCCAGACTCTGTTCCTGGTTACACCACCTTTTCCCATGGGAACTCTATTTTGGATCGATAGGATAGTAAGGTCTGTGAACCACCACTGGGTCACATACCTAGTAATGAAGAATCTGAAGTATCAAAATAATGGATTTTTCTTTGTGAACAAACTTAATAAGCAGCAAAAGACAGTCATAACTTGAACTAAAATATGAAAATGATATATAGAATCTTTTTTCATTATAGGGTGATTGCCAAAAGTCTTAGTTTAATGAGAAGAACATGTTTTTAACATCTCAAACCTAATTCATTAATATTGTTGGTTAATTGGAAATGTTTGGAATCTAGAATCAAAATCTGAATGTAGTAACTCAACTAAGCAAAAGTTTTAGAAAAGTGTTTTTTAAAAGTGCGTAAAATTGAAATGGGCAGATTGGAATCCTGGTGATCATTGTATTTGGAATTGATGTGTTGTGCTGTTTTGACCTGTTTAAATAATGGAATGACTTAAAATAAAGGCGCTTATGTAATTAAATTTAACTACACTTAACTGGTTTGTTTTGGCATTTATGATATCACTGGAAAGAACTTTGTGATGTCAGAACTGATGGAGTTCTTTGCAAAATATTCACTGACTTTAATAAGAGGTTTTGAAAAATAAAAGAAACAGTTAAGTTTTACATTTTTTAGAATAATGGCTGTTAGAATGTACTGAATAATTCAAGGTAATTGGTTGAAGTTGTAAGCTGAAGATGTTGCATTCTTCCTGTATGATGTCATGACATGCATTTTTATGATTAGAGTTTAGCCAGTTTGGGAAGAAGTGACATGCAGCTGTAACATTTGTGCGTTCGATACATTTGAATTTATTCAAAGGTTCTTTTGATTCCAGAATGATTTCTGTTTATAGTATTTATAGCTAAATAACCCATGAAAGTTGAAAATATTAGTGTAGTTTGTGAGTTCAAAAGAGTACAATTAACTATATTGTCTATCTTATGTTCTACCTTAATATTTGTGTTGTTCATAGATTTCATTGTTAAATTTTTTAATTTGTTAAATTCATTAGAGTACGTAATAGCAATCAATACCGATTAGTACTTCAAAACTGATGGTTGTGTCAGAAAAGTTATTGCATTGAAATTCACATCTAATACAGTGGAATTTGCGTGATGAGAACTTTACCTCTGGATGAAAATCACGTAAAGAGTAGGTTACAGGAGAAGGTTATATTTAGTTTAAGGAGAAGGCCTAAAAGTTTCCGGAAAAGGGCCTAAATCTGAGGACTCAGTGTATTAGACTTAACAAAGCATGATCAGGAAATTGATACTTCAGGGAAAATGGAATAAGTGCATAAGAGCAGCTATAGTTTGTAACAAGGAGGAAAATCAGCAAAGCCAAATATGAGTCATTTACAGAGATTTTATAATGAAGAGGTGAGAAGACTCAACATTTTGCATTCTTCTTCATGGAAGAAGACAATACATGTAGGGTTATTGAAGAACCAAGGGATAAGTATAGAGGCGAAGTAAAAGAAATATTGCAAGATAACTGAAAGAATCCGGTGATCTACACTGAGTTTTGGAAGATGTAGCTTTGGAGATGCATGGAGATGTCTTTTGCA
This sequence comes from Mobula hypostoma, assembly GCF_963921235.1. Taxonomy (NCBI): domain Eukaryota; kingdom Metazoa; phylum Chordata; class Chondrichthyes; order Myliobatiformes; family Myliobatidae; genus Mobula; species Mobula hypostoma. The sequence goes on along the minus strand of NC_086102.1, from coordinate 49,586,881 downwards.
AAATTCTGTGGATTTTTGAGCCCGTCTATTTCAGAATGGAAGGCAAGGAAAGTGGGAAGTTGCTGAATTGAATTGACTTTATTTCTTACATCCTTCTCTTACATGAGGAGTAAAAATCTTTGTTACACCTCCATCTAAATGTGCAATGTGCAATCATAGTAATTTATAATAAACAGAAGTCAGTGTAATGTAGAGTGCACTCAAATCAGCGTAAGTTCATCAGTCTGATGCCCTGGTGGAAGAAGCTATCCTGGAGCCTCCTAGTCCTGGCCTTTATGTTGCAGTACCGCTTTCCAGGTGGTAGCAGCTGGAATAAATTGTGGTGGGCGTGACTTGGTTCCCAATGATCCTACATGCCCTTTTTGCACACCTGTCCTTGAAAATGTCCTGAATCATGGGAAGTTCACAACTACAGATGCGCTGGGCTGTCCGCACCACTCTCTGCAGAGTCCTGTGATTGAGAGAAATACAGTTCCCATACCAGGCAGCGATGCAGCCAGTCAGGATGCTCTCAATTGTGCCCTGTAGAAAGTTCTTAGGATTTGGGGGCCTATACCGTCTGAGGTGAAAGAGGTGCTGTTGTGCCCTTTTCACCACACAGCTGATGTGTACAGACCACATGAGGTCCTCGGTGATGTGACATATCAACCTGGCATCAGTAGTTGGAATCTTATCAGGCTTATTTTTTTCAAAGCACTTAGAAGTCACAATATCATTTGAGCACACTCAATGTGAATTTATGAAAAGGACTAGTGTCTGACAAATGAAGTTCTTTTGAGTACAGTAGATTTGGGAGAGGAGGGAATGTAGATCATTTGGATTTTCAGAAGTTTTTCAATAAGGTCCTGTGCAGAACCAGGTTTTATAGATGCAGCATAGAAAGCATTCTGTCTAGATGCATCATGGTATGGTATGGCAACTGCTCTGGTTGAAACCAGAAGAAATGACAGAAGGTTATGACACAGCTCAGCACATCATTGAAACTAGCCTTTCTCTACGAACTCTCTCGATTCTTTTTGCTGACTTGGTAAAGTAGCTGATGTATTTGAAGACCTCACCCAACCTGGGTATTTTCTCTTCCCCACACAATCAAGCAGAAGGTGGAAAAGTATGAAAGCATGTACCACCAGGCTCAAGGACAGGTTCTATCCCACTGTTGTAAGACTATTGAACAGTCTCCCAGTATACTAAGATGGAGTCTTGATCTTGAGTGGAGTCTTGATTTCATAGTCTACCTCCTTATTCCTTGCAGCTTATTGTTTGTCTCCTTCATACCTTATAATGGTAATGGTTTATTCTGCCTTATGTTTTTGTTTTCCATTGTACTAAATTGCACTGATGTGAGGAAATATGGATAGTATGGAAGATAGTTTTTCACTGTACATTGGTAAATATAACAAAAAGCTAAATTACATTGGTGAATAAAGTTGGTATGTGTGGAGTTTTGGGTAGTTTATTATTGTACATGTATTAACTAGGGAACAACGTAAAAGTAAGTGTGTCTACTGTAGGTTTGCATACTGACCAGCAGTATACTGCAGTGAATGGTGATTTGTCCCCAAGCATTCAGGTGAAAATTATTTCCTGATATCAGTAAGTTCAGCGAATAGTAATGAGAACACAGAGGCATCAAGATTGTATGGATGAAATGAGTGTCTGGGCAATTACATGGCAGACAGAGAACAAATTGAAATAACACCTGTCCTGATTGGAGGGTCTTGACCCAAAACTTTGACTGTACCTTTCCCTCCATAAGTGCAACCTGATCTTTTCAGTTGCTCCAGAGTTTTGTGTATCATTCCAGGTTTCCAGCATCTGAGGTTTACCTTGTGTTCCTTAAATTAAAATAATGTGTTGTCGCCTGCATTGGGAGGGTTGGGAAGTAAATTCTAGTGTTTTTTTGAATGGTAAGGGATCACAATGTACTCTTCAGAGAGATCAGGTATCTTTGTACACGTCATTGAATACTAACAAAGAGATGAAGCAAAGAAGGCCAGCTGCCCAGAGATTTGAATAGTTCAGTAGAAATTTATGCCGCTATTACCCTTATTCAAGATGTTCCTTAAAGCCTTTTTCAAATGTTTAATCACAAGTGGGTTTGGTTTTGTGTCAAATTCTACTTGGTGTCTTGGGACAACGCATAATTCTCTGGCCTAAATATTTGTGCCATGTCCTTGATTTCATGGAAGAGTTCAGAGTAGTAGAGAGTTTGAGCAAAATTATTTATTTGATTATTTATTTGTTGGCGTGTGCCTCTGTGCATGCCAGTCTGCGTATGCGTGCGTCTGTGATGATGTCTTTTTCATGGCTTTTACAAGGCGCAGAGTGAGAGAGAGACTGTGTGGAGCGCCACTCCTCACACAGACATTTTCACAGTATTTTCCTCTCTTTTATTTTACGAGGTCGAGTTGCGATCTCGACACTCAACCCTGCATGGATGGAAAGCGTACTCGGGAGCGGGCCCGATTGGTTTCGAACCCGAGAACCTCTGCTCCTGGGTCCAGCGCCGATGTCATTGCGCCACCAGCCGGTCCAGCTTAAACAAAATTACTGGTTAAGAATATCAATTTGTTGAAAATGAAATTAGTAACTTTTCATCATTGGCTCTTGTTTTCCTGAACATAGCATCATAATCAGTTGTGAAAATAATGAAGCTGACATGTCTCATTATTCCTATGAAATTGTTACAGTGATGATGGATGATTAAGTGGGGAAGGATGAGTGATTTTAAAAGTTCAGGTACTGGAAGTCTGAAACTAAAATAGAAATTTCCTGAAATGCTTATCAGATCAGATGACATCCATGTCAAGAGAAACTGATTAATGTTTCAGTTGTAGACCCTACTGGCAAAGATTTTTTCAACTGGAAAAGTTAACTCTTGTTTTTGTTCCACATGTTAAATAAGGAAATATTGAGAGTGTTAATTATAATATGTATTTTACCAAAATGTGCATCTCCATGTTTGACTGTCTGTTCAAATATATGGAGTTGTAAATTTGTTTAACTCATCTGTGATCCTAAACTAAATTTATGACAAAGTAAAATAATTGCAAGTTTTAGTAACCTTTTTAATAATGCCATAGATGCTAATCACTGTTACCCGGCTTCTATCACTGAAAATTGTCAAAGCAGAATTTTAACTCTGAGGTGTTGAGAATTAAATTTTCTTATATCTCAATTCATTTGCAGTCTAATCTTTTTAACCTGTTTTTAATATTGATTTCGTGGGTGGTAACGTAGTGATTAGCTTAACACTATTACAGTGCTAGCTGTAAGATCAGGGTTCAATTTCCACCGCTATCTGTAATGGGTTTGTACAATCTCTTTATGACTGCATGAGTTTCTTTCCACATTCCAAAGACACACAGGGCTAGAGTTAGTGACGTGTGGGTATGTTATGTTGGTGCCAGAAATGGGGCAACACTTTCAGGCTGCCCATCACAAATTGGTTTGATTTGACGCAAATGCCGCATTTCACTGTTTTGATGAACATGTGACAAATAAAACTAATCTTTTCACCATTCTAGCTTGCACTTCCTTTTCAGTCCTTGGTGATTTTTCATATGAGAATTGGAATTGGTTAAAGTAATGTGATTACAAATGAGAGAAAATCTGCAGATGCTGGAAATTCAAGCAACACACAAGATGCTGGAGGAACTCAGCAGGCCAGGCAGAATCCAGGAAAAGAGTACAGTCAAGGTTTTCTCCAGCATTGAATGTGATTATTAGCCTTGTTTTCTTGACTTGCATCACATGCTAAATGTGTGTTTCAAATATTGCGCAGTATGTTTCATCTCAGAAACACAGTGCAACATATCACTGCATTAAATGGGCAAGGGTAGGGTGCATTAATGTCAGACATAATTCATTGACTGATAATTAACTACTTTCTGGCTCATGATATCTTTTAGCGTTTTCTGAAAGAATGTAGAAGATGTTATTTTTTGCTTGGCGCATCTTTGATAAAGCATCATTTTTTTAATGTTTGATATTGCCAAAAGAAAATATGCTTAAAAATTGCACTTTTCTGATCAGTTACACAAAGATTTGGTCACTGTTTTCTTAAAAAATTGGTGAGCCCTATAAATTAGAATAAGTTCCTCAGCAATTGAAAGATTTGGAAGAGTGTATGTGTATAGTCATGGATTTAGCTCACCAAATGCTTTGGGAAGAAAAAGAAAAGCAGGGGAAGCATGTCAGGCAATTAAATTCACAATATCTGCTAGAGGTGGTGGTGGAGGCTGATACATTTATGCTTAAAAGATGTTTGGACAAGTACATTGCTTAGAAATGTATAGAGGATATATGCCTAATATGGTGCAAATGCAATTAGCATAGAGCAACATCCTGATCTGCATAAATAATGTGGGTTGAGGGGGTCTATTACTGTGATGTATGACTCTTCGAACTTGGCTTGATTGAGTCAGAAGGATGGTTCCCTGAAAGAAAGATTTTTTTTTTATCCTGAAGTAGTTCCAAAGTGGAAATAGATTTTTAAAAATTAAGGTATTAAATATTCAACAAAATAATATTTAGCTGGTAAACATATGGTGACTAGTGTTTGTTTGCTATCTGACCACAAACAAAGATGGTGGATAAATTGTAATCTGAACAAGTCAGATTGATGGTCAATATTGAAAAACCAACTATGAAAAAGGCAATATCAGATGTAGTATTTTGTGATGGAAAGGGTTAATCCATCTGGTTGCAGAGGAGTCATAATCAGTTTTACAGCATTGTAACAGGTCATTTGGTCCACTGCATTTATGCCAACCTATCTATACCTATCTCTACTAATACTAATTCCATTTACTTGCATTAATTCTATATCCCTTTATGCCCTGCTCAGTCAAGTACCTGTTCAGGTCTCCCGTAACGTTGTGTCTGTGTGACCTCTGGCAGCTACTTCAGACACCAATGAGTCTATCCCATGGATGTTTTTTAAACTTCCCCATACATCTTAAATCTATGCATTATAGTTTTAGACACCCCTGCAATGGGAAACAGACGTAGTCTGTCTGGAACAAGGGTTCCCAACCTGGGGTCCACAGATCCCTCTGTTAATGACATAAAAAAGGTTGGGAGCCCTTGGTCTAGAAGCTCAGTTTTATTGGTCACATGGAAAGTGTTATTTTGTGTCAAATCAAATCAATGAGGATTGTGCTGAGTGCAGCCCGTAGGTAACACCAATGTAGCATACCCACAATTTGCTAATCCTGACTGTACATCTTTGGAATCTGGGAGGAAATCCACATGATCGAGGGAGAATGTACAAACTCCTTACAATGGTGGAAATAGAATCTGTATCGGTGATTGTTGGTACTGATCGTGTTAACCACTATGCTGCCATGCTGCCCGTCCTACTTACCTACCCAGTACTTGCCTCAAATAATTTTGCGTATCTCTCCCATATGGCCTCTCAGATTCAGATCCAGATTTTTGTCACTTGTATTTTGAAACATTCAGTGAAATGCATCGTTTGTATTAACAACCAACATAAGCGCTGGAGCTGCCTGTCAGTTTTGCCAAAATTCCAGTGCCAACATAGCAAGCCCACAACGTTCCATAGAACAACACAAGCAATAATAACAACAAGACAAGATAACAACTGCAAAACAAGCAGTGGTCCTTGGCCATAGTTGAGATGGAGGGTAGCTATTGTCCAGTTATTTAAGAAAGGCTCTAAGAATAAACCAGGTTGTAAATAGCTTGTGAACTTGATGTCAGTATTAGGTGAATTATTGGAAGGTATTCTCAGGGACCAGTTGCATAAGCATTTGGATAGACAAGGATAGTCTACATAGCTTTCTGCATGGTAGGTCATGTCTAACCGATCTTTTTTTGCGGAAGTTACTAAGCTGATGAAGGAAAGGTAGTAGATGCTGTCTACATGGACTTTAGCGAAGCTTTTGACAAGGTCACACATGGGGAACGGATCAAGAAGGATCAAGCATCCTCTGTAATCTTCATTCAGGATGAGGTAGTAATTGGGATTAAACATTGGCTTTGTGGGCGAAGCTGAAGAGTAGTAGATGGCTGCCTTTCTGACTGGAAGCCTGTGACTTGTGGTGTGCTGCAGGGATCAGTGCTGGGTCCATTGTTGTTTGTCATCTGCAATACTGTGCAAATGTCTTAGGCACATATGAAAAAATTCTGTGAAGCGAAGATGCTTTCAAAAATAATAAAATGAAGTTTCTAAATACAAAAAAATTACTATAAAGAGCAGTAAACAGTAAAAAAACTGAAACAAATCAACATTTGGTGTGACTACCCTTTGCCTTTGAAACTGCATCATTTCTCTTGGGTACACCATCGTGTAGTTTTATAAGAAAATCAGCTGGTAGGTTAGAAAACATAGAAAACCTATAGCACGATACAGGCCCTTTGGCCCACAAAACTGTGCCGAACGTGTCCTTACCTTAGAAATTACCTAGGGTTACGCATAGCCCTCTACTTTTCTAATATCTTTTTATAATAGTAAGCATTTTGGAGAACCTGTCACAGTCATTCTGCATTTTTGGCTGTCTCGGTTGCTTGTCTCTCCAAGTAATCCGAGACAGCTTCAATGATGTTGAGATCAAGGCTCTATGGAGGCCATACCATCTGTTGCAGAACTCATTGTTTTTTTCACTGAAGATGGTTCTTTATGACCTTGGCCGTGTGTTTGAGGTCGTTGTCCTGCTGCAGAATGAAGTTGGGATTGATCACACGCCTCCCTGATGGTATTGCGTGATGGATAAGAATCTGCTTGTACTTCTCAGCATTGAGGATTCCATGAATTCTGACTGAATCCGCAACTGCATTTGCAGAAATACAGCCCCAAACCTGCAGGGAACCTCCGCCGTGCTTAACTGTTGGCTGCAGACACTCATCCATATAGTGCTTTTCAGCTCTTCTATGGACAAATTGCCTCCTGTTTGAGCCAGAATTTTTAACTGGTCAGTCCAGAGCACTTGCTGTTATTGTTCAACACCCCAGTCCTTGTGTTTTTGTGTGTAAGTGAGTCTCTTGGCTTTGTTTCCACTTCAGAGGAACGTCTTTTTGGCAGCAACTCTTCCATGAAGACCATTTTTGACAATATTTCTCTGGGTCTACCTGGATTCCAGTTGTTTGAGTTCAGAGCTGATGGCAGTGCTGGACAACTTGCGGTTAAGAAGAGATGCCAGTTTAGTCATAGTCATACTTTATTGATCCCGGGGGAAATTGGTTTTCATTACAGTTGCACCATAAGTAATAAATAGTAAAAACACCATAAATAGTTAAATAATAATATGTAAATTATGCCAGGAAAATCTCTTGTCTGCTACACTCAATTTCTGTGGCAGACCTGTGCATTTGTGGTCATAACCTTCTTCAGAAGAACTTGGACAGTACGTCTTGAAATTCCTGTCTGTCATGAAATTTCTGCTTGGGAGAGACCTTGCTAATGCAGGATAGCCACCTTGTGTCTTGTTGCTATGCTCAATCTTGCTATGGTGTAAGAATTGATGATTTGAAGGTTAAACAGTTTGATTCCTTCTTACAGTAGTTTCTGTTTCAGTTAATCAGTCTAGTTTGTTCGCAACTCATTATGTCATTGTTCATGAGCATCAGTTTCTTATCATTGTTTAATCATACTATGGGCTGTATACCTACAAAGTAATCAAGTTTTTACTTGAAATGTGGTCTATAACTTGTGTTAGTTTCTTTAGCAAAATACAAAAATTTCTCTAACATTTGATGTTTTTGCAAAATGAATATTCAGAACACAAGTTTGCTTTTTTCTACCAACAATGCAGAAGATGAAAAAATAAACATCTGCAACAAAAATTATATTTTAAAAAAATCTAAGGGTGCCTAAGACTTTTGCACAATACTTTTAATATATTGGATGATAATGTGGTAAACTTAAGATCATCAAATTTGTGGATGACACCATATTTGGGGGCGTAGTGGATAGCAAGGAAGGCTGTCAAACCTTGCAGCAGGATCTGGACCAGCTGGAAAAATGATTTGAAGAAATGGCAGATGGAATTTAATACAGGCAAGTGTGAGGTGTTGCATTGTCGGAGTTCAAACCGGGGTAATTATGGGACTTCAAATTTGCACATGAAAATGGTAAGACAGCAAGGAATATGCTACATTAGGGATCCGGGAATACAGATCTAAAATTCCTTGAAAGGGTACCACAGGGTGGTAAAGAGAGATTTTGGCACATTGGCCTTCATAAACCTGAGTGTAGGAGTTAAGATGTTACGTTGAAGCTGTATAAGATGTTGTTGAGGCCATATTTGGAGTATTGTGTGCACTTGTGGTTGCCTACCTATAGGTAGGATGTAAGATTGAAAGAGCACAGAGGAAATTTACGGCAATGTTGCTGGGACTTGAGGACTTGAGTTCGAGGGGAAGGTTGAATAGGTTAGAACTTTATTCCCTGGACCATCTAAGTTGATCAAGGTATACAAAATAGAGGGGTGTAGATATGGTAAATGCAAGCAGGCTTTTTCCACTGAGGTTGTGAGACTCTAGAACTGGAGGTTGTAGGTTAAAGGTGAAAGGTTTAAGGGCAACATGAGAATTTCTTCACTCAGAGGGTGGTGAAATTATGGAACAAGCTGCTAGTGGAATGGTGATACAGGTTTGATTTCAACATTTAAGAGAAATTGGCATTAGTACCTGCATGGGAGGGAAGGGGGGGGGCTATGGTCTAGGTGCATTGCGATAGAACTAGGCAGGATAATAGTTTGGCGTGGACTAGATGATCCAAAGTGCCTGTTTCTGTGCTGTATTGCCCTGAGTACCCATGACCTCTAACTCCCTCTCACCCTTAATTCCCCATGCTGTCCCCCAAACTATCCCTATGAACCTCAAGAAAAATAATGCAAGTCTGAGCCACAACATTGGACATCGCAGGGTGGTCTATCTTGACCGCTAGTCTTTGATCTTTTACTCCAGGGAAAATTTGACGTAGCCTGGCCAATCTCTCCTTATAACTCTCCCTCCAATTCAAGCAGTATCCTTGCCTATTCTGCTTGATTATGGCCTTAGAGTGTGGTTTTCAGAGCTGCACTCAACACACCAAGTGCAGCCTAACCATTGTTTTTTATAACTCTAACATGGTATCTCAGCTCTTGTTCTCAGCCTCAGTTGATGAAGGCAAACATGTCAAATAATTTTCTCACCAACCTGTCCATCTGTGTTTCCATTTTCAGGGAACTATGCATTTGTACCCAAGTCTCTCAGTTGAGGAATGCTCCCCAGGGTCAGTCCCTAGGCTCTGTCCATGCTTAACTTCCCAATATGCATCATTTATCAGAGTTTAATGACATTTGCCATTCCCTTGCCAACCTGATTTACAATATATCCTGTTGTAACTTGGAATCTGTGAAGCACACCATGTTCATCTGGCTCTAATCTGAAAATCAGTGCTCCACTATCACCATCTGCCCTCTTACCACCAAGCCACTTTTGCATCTAATTTATTCAATCCCATCTATTCTAACCTTTCAGATTAGCTTGCCATATGGGATCTTGTGAGTTCTTTGAATTTGGATATAATACATGAGTATGGGTTGAGAATTAGTCAGGTAGAGAGTGAAAATTGAGAATGGCAATTTCTCAGGTTAGCAAGTGATACAGGAATGGATGCTTAGATCTTCACTATTCAGACACTGTATCAACGATTTGGCTGACGGGGCCTAAATACAATGATTCCATGTTTGCTGATGATGCAAAACTGGTAGTATTGTAACAACAGACAATGTGGATATTAATATCACAGGGTTTATATGTGTATTATGCCTCTTAAATGCATTTGTTAACAAAATTTCAAAAAGTTATGCATATGAGTATTATTTTGCTTGTACGCATTTACAGATAGGTTTGAAATGGCAGGGCATCTTTAGAGTGACCAGTACAGCAAATGGAATTCCATAAGCAGAAGCATAATAGACAAAAGTTTGATTGTTATGTTCAAGTTAAATAAAATATCAGTTAAGTTACAGTATGAAAAATCTTTGAATTGAGTTGACAAACTTTTAAATAAGAATGGAAACCCTGTCAAGACAGATCAATTGCGGTGGATTCTGATTATTTGGGACACTTCGGGCCTGTACATTTTGGCCCAATTGCATAACTGCCCCATTTAGCCAAAGTTGAAGTCTGCTTGTGGGTACTACCGACTGCCACAATGGGAGGTTAAAGATATTGGTAAACACTCCTCCCAGTTGATTAGTAGAGGTCTTCATTACCTAGTCAGTTACCCAGACTGGGCCAGATGCTTTCCTTGGGTTCAACCTCCTGAAAGATGGCCTCATGTCAGCTTCAGAGACTGAAATCATAGGGTTGTAAGAGCTGTGGGAGTTCGTGAAGGTTTCTCCCATGGTTTTTCAGTCAAAGCGAATATAAAAGACATTGCGCTCATTTGGGGGTGAAACCTTGTCACGTATGTAACTTGATTTTACTTTATAGGAGATGATAGCATTCAAGCCCTTCCACAGCTGTCAGACATCCCTGGCTGTGATTTAATCAAGTTTGGTCTGGAGTTGCCACTCAGCATATGGGATGGGTTTCTGGAGATTGTACCTGGACCTCTTGTATGTAACTTGGTTGCCAGACCTAAATGCCCTCCTCAGATTGTGCATCTCTTGGTTCATCCAGGGCTTCTGGTTGGGGAAGACTATGAATGATTTTGTGGGGACAGAGTTGTCTGCAACTGACTTTATAAAGTTCTGTGGCATATTTGTTCAGATCCTCTGATTCTTCGGACATGGCCCAGTGCACCGACTTGAAGCAATCATACAGCTGCTCCTCCGTCTCCCATGACCATATCTCTGTTGTCCTTGCCTCTGGAGCCTTGCTCTTCAGCCTCGACCTGTATGCGGGTAGGAGGAAGACAGCCAGGTGTTCAAATTTCCCGAAATGCCATCTAACAATGGAATGGTAGGCATTCCTAATAGTCCTGTAGCAGTGTTTAAGCATGTTGGGACCCCTGATGCTGCAAGTGATATGTTGATGATATTTCGGCAGAGGTTTCTTCAAGCAAGCCTGGTTGAATCCGACAATGATTTGAAAGGCATTGGGGTATACTGTTTCTTGTTTGCTAATCGCGGCACTCAATACATCCAGTGCTTAGAGAACTCTCAGGATGTAGAATAGATGGCACTTAATCATTAGATGTTCCAGGTCGGGAGAACAAATGTGCGACAAGATGGCTACATCCGAACACCACGAAGAGTTCATCATGAAGCACAGACCCTTGCCTCTTGCCTTCCCAGAATGTTCAATCCATCCAGTAGATTGAGAAACCCTCGGGCCGGACTAGTGTGTCTTGAGTGAGCTAATGTCGCTGTGTAATGGTGAATGCAGCAATCCCTCATTTCCTTCTGACATAGCAATCATGCCTTTAGGCCCTCAGTCCTGTTCTCCAGTGACTGTGCATTTGCTACAAGATAATGAGTGCAGGAAATTTTACACTCTGCTGTCTTAGTCTGGCATGGAGTCCACCCTGCTGACCTCTTCCAGACATGGTGATGGACTTTCATTCGTTTAAAGGTGCTGTACTTGCACTCCTGAAAGCTGCTGAGTCTTTCAGAAGATAGTGAAATTGCAAGTTTTAGATGGTTGAAAAGTATGTTACTTAAAGGGAAATTACAGGTTACAGATTTCGGTAGTAGTTTAGTAGTAGTACATTGCGTCCAGATATAATCGTATGGTCTGACACCAGTAGGGAAGTGGTTATTGGTGAACTCACAGTCCCCTGGGAAGACAACATCGATGAAACCCATGAGCGCAAGTTAACCAAGTATGCAGAATTAAGATCAGAGTGCAGAGACAGAAGGTGGAAGGGTCTCATGCTATCCATTCGAAGTAGGCTGCCGTGGGTTTATTGCATTCACTCTCCAGAAGTGGCTGCATGACCTTGGCTTCACTAGAAGAGAGATCAAGTCAACCAGCAGGGCTGTAGCTGAGGCAGCAGAGAAAGGATCAACATGGGTGTGGACCAAGTATGTCCAGAGGGGCAGATAGTCAGACAGTGTATACATATCTTGCAAACCCTTCAGTAGTTGCATAGACACCTGAAGAGCAGACTATCTGTTGGATGGAAGTGACCAACAACTCTGATAGAGGCAGATACCAAGTTTTTAAGCTCACCAGTGGGAGGTGCTGCTTTAGCACTGCTGGCCCACCACCTCGAGGGAGTCTTGATCATAAGCGGGCCGAAACTCCTGAAGACAGGTGGCAGATCAACTGATGATCCCACTGGTGATAGCACAGGACAGTTAACATCTTAGTCCACGTGTATTTTGTAACTCTAGAGGTTTTGTGACCTGCCTGCAAAACATCGGCGTGTATCACCAATGCCATTTTGGATCTAGGTTGCTGTAAATGGCCCATAATGTGTAGTTAAGTGATAGAGTCGGTGAGGAATAAGTGGAAATTAGTTTGGTAGGGTTAATGTAAGAATGTTTGCCTGATGGTCATTGCTAACTTGTGCGGAAGCCGTGTTTCAGTATTGTAACTTTGACTCTAAAACCATGTTGACACTATCTTATACTAATTTCTTTTATCACATTCTAATACAGTTTTTGGCAAAATGGTATACAGGTTTCCCCCACCATCGGAAGGTAGAGCGTTCTTATGAAACAGTTTGTAAGCCAGAATGTCGTAAAGTGAAGAAGCAATTACCATTTATTTATATGGGAAAAATTTATGAGCGTTCGCAGACCCAAAAAATAACCTACCAAATCATGCCAAATAACACATAAAACCTAAAATAACAGTAACATATAGTAAAAGCAGGAATGATATAAATACCCAGCCTATATAAAGTAGAAATTTTTTTCTGCAATCATTGCACTATCCACCGTAGCGAAAACCTCAGGCACGCGCTCTCGGCAGAAACACTCGGCGCAAGCGCTCTCAGCAGAAACACTTACTCCAGTAACCTTTAAACTATGAAGCTGCCAAATCATACCAAATAACACATAAAAATACACAGCCTGTATAAAATAGAAATAATGTATGTACAGTGTAGTATCACTTACTGGTATCGGGAAGACATCGAGCACACTGATGGTGTGTTAGGCTGAGTCGTTGGAGGCTGGGGTGGTGGGATACTGGGATGTCATCTCATCGTCGTCTGTTTCCATCAGGGCAGGCAAGTCATCATCTTCTATGTCTGCCTGCCTCGATGCCAAAGGACGAGGTTGGTCATCTGCTGTGGCTGATGTGGAAGGCTTGAAAACGACAGTATGCTTGACTGCTTAGCCTTGCGCATATCATACAGTTCTTTGTAAGCACTCAAACCATCCTGCAAATATGCCCTAAACCTACGTATCCTTTTAAAATTAAAGTCGTACTTTTCTGCAATCATTGTTGTCAATTGCAGTGAAAATCTCACGCAGTTGCTTCACGTTCAGTTCCTGGACGACTTCACTTTTGGTCAGTTCGCTACTGCATTCGGTTTCAATTGTTATCCTTTCCTCTTCCAATTGCATCAGCTCTTCATCAATCAGTTCTTGGTCATGGGATGCCAAAACATCTTCAACATCATCTTCGTCAACTTCCACAAGCCTAACTCACTTTGTCCTTACTTCGTTCACCACGATCAAAATGCTTAATTATGTCTAGCTTTACACTAAGTGTAACACCCTTACGAGCTCTTTTAGGCTTTTCCGATACCATAGAACTCCTCTTAGAATGGATGCTCAAAATAAATCGACATAAAGCACAGATGCTCACAAGCACGTGTTTAAGCAATGCCGGCTAGCATGCAGTTCCGGTGGAGGAGCTTGGTTGCTCGGGGCGTGCGCTGCCTTTTTTCACAACAGTGAAAACACCTTCTGTTAGTGAAAAAAGGTAACTAATGTAGGTCTTTCATAACAGTGAGGTGTCGTAAAGCGAACGTTCAAAAAGTGGGGGACACCTGTAAAGCTAAGTTCAGATGCAAAATAACGATCATCTCCATACTTATATACTGAATTGTCTTTTTCCAATTATGTGAACATCCAAGAAAGCTCATGAGCACCTCCTCTTCCTCGGGCGGCTAATGAAATTTGGCACATCATCTTTGAACTGTACCAATTTTTATCAGTGCGCCACAGAAAGCATCCTCTCTCGATGCATTGCAGCTCAGAATGGCAACTGCCCTCCTAAGGAGGTATAGACAAGTACATCATGGAAACCAACCTTCCCTCAATATACTCTGTCTACACTTTTTGATGCCTCGGTAAAACAGCCAGCAGAACAAAGCCTGCTCACCTGGGCATTTGCACTTCTCTACCCTCCCATCAGGAGAAAGCCTGAAAAGATGGCACCAGGCTCAAAGGTAGTTTCTATCCCACTGTTATAAGACTTTTAAATGTTTCTGATGAGCTGTTGATTTCACAGTCTACCTTCTTAGGACCTTGCACCTTATTGTCTAGCTGCATTGACTTCTTTTTTACATGTGACAATAATAAACCAATTTATTTACCAGTTTACCATTAGATACTCCAGATGTATGGCACAACAGCATAGTGGTTAGCACAACACTTTACAGTACCAGCTACCCGGGTTCAATTACCGCTGCCACCTCTATGGAATTTAAACGTTCTCCCCGTGACCATGTGGGTTTCCTCCGGGTGCTCTGATTTCCTCCCACAGTCCAAAAATGAACCAGTTGGTAGATTAACTGGTCAATTGTAAATTGTCCTGTGGCTTGGCTAGGATTAGATCGAGAGATTGCTAGGCAATGTGGCTTGAAGGGCCATAAGGGCCAATTCCATGTTGTTTCTCAACAAACAAATAAATGAGCAAATAAACGTGGCCTCAATATTGCAAGACTAAATATAGACTAAGATACCCTTTTACATTAGGAACTCTAGCCTTCTATGTCAGAAGTGGCGACCCTGAATTCAGTTAGATGTCACTTCAGTGCAGCTTTCCATTTGCACACCGAAATCATGTCAGTCCTCTGCTTATTCCACTACGAGATTAGGTAAAGCGCAAACTCAAAGCTAAAAGTACCCCTTATACTACTTGGGTAACCTGCAACACAATGGTATGAACATTGAATTTTCACGCAGAGAACCACTAAGCAAGCATTAAGGAAAGGGAAGATAAATTATGAAAGTAAACTATCACAAAACATAAAAATAGTGAACGTTTGTTCTATAATTCGATAAAGTAGAAAAGGTGTTAGTGAATATAGATCCCTTGGAAGATACAAAAGAGGAATTAATATTGAGTCCTGCAGAATTAGCTGAGGTGTTGAATGGCTGTTTTGTATTTGTCTTCATGGTGGAGGACATATTTAATGTGCCAAAGGGAGATGTTATGGATGCCATGGCAGGTGAGGACCTCAATATAAGTAGACAAATCCCCTTGACCCTGATGAAATATGTCCCAGGGTACAGAAGGAAATGGCAGACGTTATAGATCTTTGTGAGAATTTACCAAAATTACCTGGATTCTGGACAGCCTTGGAGATCTGGCCGACAGTGAATTATCACACCACTATTTCTAAAATGCTATCAGTAAAATGCAGGTAACTAGAGTAAGACAGTTAACTTCAAAGTCTGTAGTTGAGAAAAGATTGAAGTTGTAATTAAGGGAAAAAAAATACTGAGATATCTTGTTAGAAGTGATTCTATCAAGCAGGCACAGCATGGATTCTGGAAGGAGTGGTCCTTTTTAACAAACTTTACTAGAGGTCTTTGAGGATAAAACAAGCACGGTGGGTAGATGGGAACAGGTGGATGTTGTATATTTCCAAAAGGCATTTGATAAGGTGCCACATAAATGATATAGCTGTAAGGCTGCATGGAGCTGAGGCAAGGACAGAAAATTAGTTAATTAATAGAAGGCAGGGAGTTGAGATAAATAGTTCGCAATAGTGGTTAGCAGAGTGCTGCAGGAGTCAATGCTGGGCAAGCAACTGTTAATATTATACATTATTGATTTGTAGGAGCAGATTCATTGCTCTATGAGTGAAGAGATTTATTTTTTCCCCCAGAATGGATGACCCTCTTTTGGACTTTGATCCTTGATATTTGATAATCAGCTACTAAAATATCAACTACATGCATTTAATAAACTTGATAGTTGCATCTCTTTGAAAACACCTTGTTCTAAACTTAAATATTCACATTTACAGACTTGATCCTCGCAAATTCACTGTCCAAAGAACCAATTTAGTGTTGCTTCATTGTGCTCGCTGTTATGCAGGTTCATTTTTTCTTGAATTAGAATAGACTCGGCATTCTAGATGTGCTTCACCAGTATTCTTTCTAACTGAAGCAAGACACCTTTGCTTTTGTACTCAGGTCCTCTTACTATTAAGGCCACAATGGTCTGTACTTGTATTTAATTTTATGATGTGTCCAAATCCTTTGAAGACCAAAGTCTCAAGTTCCCTTCATCTAAGTTATTGATATAGATTGTGAACATGTGGAGGTCCAGCAGCAATCCCTCTGGTACCCCCTTAGTCACAGCACCTAACCTGAAAATAATATATTCATGCCCTGGATTATTCTGGCTTCCCCCTTCCTTTCCAGGCCCGAAACGTCGACTGTTTATTCCCCTCCATAGATGCTGCCTGATCTGCTGAGCTCATCCAGCATTGTGTTGCTCTGGATTTCCAGCATCTCTTGTGTTTATATTCTTGCCCTCCTGTGTGAATCTGAGACGTGCACTAACTAGAATATGTAAGATCTTGATGAAGCTGGATAGAATTGGGCATGATTTAAAGTGACAGTTAACTGGAAGCTTGGAGTCAAATTTGTGAATTAAATGGACATTATGTCAAGTTGGTTTGCAGCTCTGGTTACTGGACAAAAAGAGTGCAGAGGGTTAGGGATAATTATATTGGTATGGATAAGGGATGGTAACAAAGCAAAGAGTTGGAAAAAAAGGTCACTTTTGCCTGGTATCAATAATTCTGTGATCCATAGGGATCGGTGCTTGGGCCTCAACCATTCAGAATTTAAGCAATGCCTTAGAGTATTAGTGTACTAGAATGACATTTGTTGATGATACATAAATACTAACTTGAGTAAGCACAAGGAGCTTGAAAAGAAAATTTAACTGAATGTCCTTCCTTGCAGGTAAGTGAGCAGAAAGGCTAAAATACTCCAAATTTGGTCTCACCAATGTCTTATACAACTTCAACATAACATTCCAACTTCTTTGCTCATTACTCTTATTTATGAAGGCCATGTGCCAAAAGCTCTCTTTACAATCCTCTCTATCTGTGATGCTACTTGCAAGGCATTATGGATCCGAATTCCCAGATTCCTTTGTTCTACCGTACTCCTCAGTGCCCTTCCATTTACTGTGTATGTCCTCCCAAAGTATAACACTGTGCACTTTTAGTTTAGAATCAGAATTAGAATCTAATTTATTACCACTGGCATGTGTCGTGAAATTTTTTTAACTTAGCAGCAGCAGCAGTGCAATGCAATACATAATATAGAAGAAAAAAATAAGTAAATCAATTACAGTATACATATATTGAAAGATTAAAATTGTGCAAAAAACAGAAATAATATATATTTAAAAAGTGAGGTAGTGTTCACGATTCAATGTCCATTTAGGAATCGGATGGCAGAGGGGAAGAAGCTGTTCCTGAATTGCTGAGTGTTGTGCCTTCAGGGTTTTGTACATCCTACTTGATGGTAACAGTGAGAAAAGGGCACGCCTGGGTGCTGGAGGTCCTGAATAATTTAAGCTGCCTTTCTGAGACACTGCTCCTTGAAGATATGCTGGGTACTTTGTAGGCTAGTACCGAAGATGGAGCAGACTAAATTAACAATGCTCTGCAGCTTCTTTCGTTCCTGTGCAGTAGCCCCTCCACACCCCCTCCCCCCCGTACCAGACCAGTGATGCAGCCTATCGGAATGCTCTCCACAATACATCTATAGAAGTTTTTGAGTGTATTTGTTGACATACCAAATCTATTCAAACTACTAATGAAGTATAGTCACTGTCTTGCTGCCTTTATAACTGCATCGATATGCTAGGACCAGGTTAGGTCCTTGGAGATCTTGACACCCAGGAATTTGAAACTGCTCACTCTCTCCACTTCTGATCTCTCTATGAGGACTGGTATATGTTCCTTCCTCTTACCCTTCTTGAAGTCCACAATCAGTTCTTTCATCTTACTGACATTGAGTGCAAGGTTGTTGCTGTGACACCGCTCCACTAGTTGGTATATCTCGCTCCTGTACGCCCTCTCATCTCCATCTGAGATTCTACCAACAATGGTTGTATCATCAGCAAATTTACAGATGGTGTTTGAGCTATGCCTAGCCACACAGTCATAGGTATAGAGAGAGTATAGGTATAAGTTAAGCACACACCCCTGAGGTGCACCAGTGTTGATCATCAGTGAGGAGGAGATGTTACCACCAATCTGCACAGATTGTGGTCTTCCAGTTAGCAAGTTGAGGATCCAATTACAGAGGGATGTACAGAGGCCTAGGTTCTGTAACTTCCCAATCAGGATTATGGGAATAATAGTATTAAATGTTGAGCTATAGTTGATGAACAGCATCCTGACATGAGTGTTTGTATTGTCCAGGTTGTCTTAGGCCGTGGGAAGAGATTTTGAGATTGCGTCTGCCATTGACCTATTGTGGTGATAGGCAAATTGCAGTGGATCCAGGTCTTTGCTGAGGCAGGAGTTCAGTTTAGTCATGATCGAACTCTCAAAGCATTTCATCACTGTAGATGTGAGTGCTACCAGACGATAGTCACTAAGGCAGCTCACATTATTCTTCTTAGGCACTGGTATAATTAGAGGTTTATTAGTTAGCTTAGTTTATAAATGGTTAGAGTTTTATTGTCATTGTTGAGGACAGCGAGATTACAGTGCTACCCGGTTCAGTGGAAAATAGCATACTGGCAATTCAGTTACTAAAAACAGTGACTAGATGTGAAATTACATCTGAGTTATTTAGAATGACATCTAAGTTACAACTGAATTGAAAGCAGCTCTAAAATTAAAAGGATCAGTGGTTGCCCCATTGAAGTATTGCACGTGCCTTTGTTATAAAATACAATAAGCCTAACATTAGTGCTGGGTATGTTAATGGAAAGTATTCTACATATTTACTTACATAAAGTTTTCGGATGGACAGAGGCTGATTAGGGGTAGCCAACAGTGCTTTGTGTGTGTTTGGTCACGTTTAACCAATAGAGTTTTTCAAGGAAGTTACCAGGAAGGTTGATGCAGGAAAAGCAATGGATGTAGTCTACACGGACTTAAGGAGTTTGGTCATGAAGGTTCAGTTGTTTGGCATTCAGGATGATGTAATAAATTGGATTAAGTATTGGCTTTGTGGGAGAAGCCATTGAGTTGTAGCAGATGGTTGCCTCTGTGATTGGAGGCCTGTAACTACTGGTATGCCACATGGATCATTGCTGGGTCCATTGCTGTTTGTCATCTATATCAATGATCTGGATAATAACGTAAACTGGATATGCAAACTTGTGGATGACACCACATTGGGGGCATATTGGACAGCCAGGAAGGCTATCAATGTTGTTGGTGAAACTTGGACCAGCTGAAAAATAGCAGATGAACTTTAATACAGACAAGTATAAGGTATTGCATTTTAGAAGGACAAACTAAAGTAGGACATGCACGGTGTGTGGTAGGGTGCTGAGGAGTGTGGTAGACCAGAGGGGAGATCTGGGAATACAGATCCATAATTCCTTTGAAGTGGCATCATAGGTAGATGGGGTCATAAAGAGAGCTTTTGGCCTTATGAAATCAAAGTGTTGAGTACAAATGTTGGGATCTTCAGTTGAAACTGTGTAAGGCATTTGTGAGACCTAATTTGGAGTATTGTGTCCATTTCTGGTCACCCAACCATTGAGGTTGGCTGTGATTAGAACTAGAGGCCATAGTATAAGGATGAAAGGTAAAATGGTTAAGGGGATCATGAGGGGAAACTTCACTCAGAGGGTAGCGAGAGTGTGGATGGAGTTGCCAGAGGGTGGATGGAGTTGCCAGAGGGTGTGGGTTTGATTTCAACATTTAAGAGAAATTTCGCTAGGTATGTGGATTGGAATGGTTTGGAGGGCTATGGTCCGGGTGTAGGTCAATGGGACTTGGCAGATTGTTTAGTATGGACTGGATGGGATGAAGGGCCTGTTTCTGTGCTGTAGTACTCTGTGACTAATGGGAAATCCATTATTGTATTCTTGTTGAGAACTCAATATATTCATTAAGGAAATTTTCCTGAACACATTTGATAAACTCTGTCCTGACTAGTCCTTTTACAGACAAGAGAAAATCTGCAGATGCTGGAAATCCAAGCAAACCTCTCAAAATGCTGGAGGAACTCAGCAGGCCAGGCAGCATCTAGCAGTCTTTGTTTTGGCAAGACTGGAGAAAAAGTGCTGAGGAGTAGATTTGGAAGTTGGGAGGGGAGAGAGAAACACTATGTGATTAGTGAATCTTGGAGGGGGGAGGGATGAAGTAGAGAGCTAGGAAGTTGATTGGCGAGAGACAGATGGCCATGGAAGAAAGAAAAGTTGGGGGGGGGTGGTAAAAGAAGCACCAGAGGGAGGCGATGGGTGGGTAAGGAGATAACATGAGAGAGGGAAAGGGGAATGGGAAATGGTGGGGGGAGGGTGGTAGTTTGAGAAATCGATGTTCATGCCCTTCAGGTTGGAGGCTACCCAAATGGAATAAAGGTGTTCCCCAAACTTAAGTGTGGCCTTATCATGACAGTGGAGGAGTCCATGGATAGACATATCGGAATGGGAAGTGGAATTAAAATAGGTGGCCTCTGGGAGATTCCGCTTGTTCTGTTGGATGGAGCGTAGATGCTCAGCAAAGTGGTCTCCCAATCTATGTTGGGTCTCACTGATATACAGGAGGTCACACCGGGAGCAGCACATAATTCTCCAAAACTTCTGCTACCTCCAAGTGGATCCCACCACTAAACACATCTCTTTCCCCCCCCCACCCCATTTTCTGCTTTCTGCAGGGATCACTCCCTACGCTACTCCCTTGTCCATTTGTCCTTCCCCACTGATCTCCCTCCTGGCACTTATCCTTGCAAGCAGAACAAGTGCTACACCTGCCCCTACACCACCTCCCTCACTACCACTCTGGGCCCCAAACAGTCCTTCCAGGCGAGGTGACACTTCACCTGTGAGTGTTTTGGGGTCATATACTGTGTTCGGTGCTCCTGGTGTGGCCTCCTGTATATCGGTGACTTTTACCTTTTGCCTGGTGTTTCTCTCTCCCCTTCCCCCCCATCTTTCAAATCCACCCCTCAGCTTTTTTTCTCCAGTTCTACCAAAGGGTTTTGGCCCGAAACGTCGACTGCTAGATGCTGCCTAGCTGCTGAGATCCTCCAGCATTTTGTGTGTGTTAGTCCTTTAACAGTATGGGATTCCTAATTAATATGTAGAAAGTTTAAAATCACCTTCTATCACAACCTTTTTGCAATTGTCTGCTGCTTCTCTGTAGTAGTGGTCGCCAACCAGTCGATCTTTGAGACTTTCCCAGTAGATCCCGAAAAAAAGAAAAATAAATACACAAATGTGAATTCACAAATTATAAAAATAAGTAATACTAATTAGGATAATGCTAATATAGCAATACTTCCGCTACTGAAAGCTGTTTGCAAAGAGAGGTTGTTTCCGGGTTGCAGGGTTTTAGTTCCGTTCTTTCTGCCCAGTGCGCATGTGTGTAGCTCCCACACACTGCAGTAGAAAAGACCAGAAGTAAAATCCCGCAACCCGGAAATACTATCATAATTAGTATTACTTATTTTTATAATGCTCACATTACAACACCTTTAATTCTATGTTTCATTATTTAATTTTATTTCAACACGAAAAATAAATGAATAAAAATTGACTGTTGTGCACTCAGTGTGATGACTGGGGCTGAATACTTTCTGCTAGTTCCCTGAAATTTGGCTCATAACTACAGCCAGCCAGTTTGAGACCATCTGTGAGGTGTAAGACAGCTCCTGTACTTAGATTTCATAATTTTCATTTGTTGTAGCACAGTGCCCTCGCAAACTTCCTGACAGACTGAATATTTGAATGGACAGTTTCCTTTGTTAGACTGAATGTTGAATCTGCCATGCTTTTCAGGTGTTTTATATTGGTAAACTGTTACTGAGACACTATTATAAGTTTCAGAGGTACGCAAGATAATGACACCACTATTTTTTGTTTCCCAGTTCTTCTACATTTGGGGAATGTTGGAATTTAAAAGGGGGAGAAGTGTTGTAATGTGAGTATTATAATGATAAGTTAATACCAATTAGGATAATGGTAATATAGCAATACTCCCGCTACGGAAAGCTGTTTGTAAACAGAGGCTGTTTCTGGGGTTGTGGGGTTTTATTTCCAGTCTTTTCTGCATGTGTGTATAAGCCCCTCCGCCGCTTTGGTTTTGCTGTCCCAGATAAAGTTGTTCTTTTGGACATGAAGTTGTCGAGTGGTCCTTTTTCAAAGTAGAAGTTACTACAAAAGGTGTGAAGTATTGTAATATTCTTAAAGAAAGACAGCTATGGCCTGTTTGATATGCTAGTTACAGTGTTTTGGTTGAATTAATTTGAAAGTTTGACAAAAGCATTTTATGTAATTCAAATACAATTAGCCCAAATAAAAGGCTTCAAGTTGGAAGTACAATCTGAGTTGTTTTTTTCTCTAAACAATTTAGTGGGTAGGTCTTGCCTTTCACTAAGGCCAAGTTGGGGGATCTTGGGCTTAAAAAGGTTGGCGACCAGTACTCTACAGATTTGCTCCTGTAAATCGTACTGACTGTTGGGTGGTCTACAATACAATCCCATTAACATGGTCATCCCTTTTTTTTATTCCTGAGTTCTACTCGTATAGCTTCAGTAGCTGAGCCCTCCAGTCTCTCCTGTCTAAGCACTGCTGTGACATTTCCCTGAACGTGATGCCATCCCTTCCCCTTTAGTACCTTCTCCTCTATCACGTCTAAAACAACAGAATCCCAAAATATTGAGCTGCCACTCCTGCCCTTCCTATATCCTAGTTTCACTGATGCCTACAATATAATAATTCCACTTATTTATCCATGTTCTAAGCTGATCTTCTTTACCTACGATACTCCTTGCATTGAAATAGATGCAACTCATAACACTCGTCCCATCATGCTCAATCTTACATTTTCTGTCTTTGTATGTTGGCTTAACACCATTTCCCACAACTGCTGTACTAGCTGCCCTGGTACTCTGAATCACATCTCCTTTCGACTCTGTTTAACCCTCCCTTCCCCCAGCAGCACTAGAAAACCCTGTTAAGATGTTTATCCTCCTCTATTTTAAACGCAAACCATCCTGTTTGTACAGGTTCTATCTTTCCGGGAAGATTGCCCAGTGATCCAAAAGCCTTAAGCCTTCTATCCTACACCATCTTCTTAGCCACATGTTAAACTGTATTTTCTTACTATTTCTAGTCTCACTAACACATAGCATGGGTTACAATCCTGAGATCACCGCCCTGAAGGTCCTTTCCTTTAACTCCCTGAACTCCCTTTGCAGGACCTCGTCACCCTTTCTGCCAATGTCATTGGCACAGATGTGGACAACGACTTCTGGCAGATCACCTCTCCCTTAAGAATGTTATGGATGATCCAAGATGCTCTTGAGACTGGTGCATGGAAGACGACATAGCACCTGGGAATCTTGTTCTCGCCCTAACCAATGAATCCCCTATCACTAATAATTCACCTCTACTTCCCCTTCCTTTACAATTCCCAGAGCCAGACACAATGCCAGCAACATGACTGCAGTAGCTTTCCTCTGTTAGGTCGTCTCCCCAGTAGTACCCAAAACAAATGAGTTATTGAGGTGAATGGTCACAAGCATATTCTATTTCTCTCTCCTTATGGTCACCCAGTTACCTCTGTCCTGCACCTTCAGGTGTAACTACATCCCTATATCTCCCGTCAATCAACCTCTCAGCCTTCCAAATGATCCTAAATTCATCTAGCTCCAGCTTCATTTCTCTAACACAGTGTGTAAGAAGCTGCAGCTGAATGCACTTCTTGTAGGTGTAGTCATCAGGGAGGCTGGAGGGTCTGCTTGTCTTCCCCCATCACACAAGAGGAGCAATCCGCTGTCCTGACTGTCATTCATGGAGTAGGGAAAGAACAGGAAAGTAATGATGGGACTAAGAGTGCATCAGTCATAATCTTATTGAATGGTGAACCAGACCTGAGGGATTATTAGGCCTACTCCATGTGGGTTTCTTGGCCTGTAATTGTCTGACCATGGAGAATGGGAAGAGAGAAGGTGACAGGGTTCCTGTTGCATCCCTTTCATGGGACTGAGGAAATTGATTGTAACCCAGTACCAAAATAAATCAGTCCCTTTGCAGCACCATATCTCTTAGTCTGAAATAATCATTGCCTCTTTCACATCCCGTTGCAGCCACCTTTATAACTGCAGGAGATGCTCATTGAATCTGATGGAACTTGTGAATTGTGTTCATTAAAATCCAACCAAAACATTGTCATTAAACTAGCTGCCATGTCAGACATTTTTGTGATCTAATCTCGACTTTGGAAACTGAATGACTATTCTTTAATATCACTTCCTACATCTATCTGGATTATGGCTACACCATTGATAATCAGTGCCTCCAAGTCGTTTCTAGGAACATTAAAGGTTTCCAACATTATTGCCCCCTTATCACACACTTAAACATTGATGTCTAGGCTAGATATCAAAAGCAGATTTACCTCAGGAGACCCATTGTTTTAGCTTGTTGGACTACAGAGGACTTTGAGTCTTTTACCACATATGTCTGTAAGACATTTGATCCTGCCAATAACTTTAATAACAATTGACAAGTCCCCTCATTTTGATTGAGACTCTCTACTCCCAAGGTTATTGCATGATTCGAGGCTAGATCAAACTGCATTCTCTTCCACATGACTCAACTTGTTTCTGTATTAATCCAACTTCTCATTTAACTACTTTCTTCAATTAAAAAATATTGAAAAAGAAGAAAGTGTCACTGCAGAAATTCAAATACCTATATATGTAGTAAATACCTAACCTATCTCTATCTATACTTATCTCTGTAGTAAATGTGAAACATTCTGTTCCAGTCCCATTCATTTTTTATCTTGGTTAGCTTTCCATTAAATCACTGTTTGTATCTGTGCTGGTTTTTACACATGTTTTGAACTGTTAGTTTTATCCAGCCTCTTCTATTTTAGCCCTTCCACCACCTTCACACTGTCTAGCATTTCTCATTTCTTTATCTTAATTTCTGGCATTTAGACTTACTAATAGCCACTTGCTCTCTAGGCTACTTACAACATCAGTCTTGCAAGAACACTTCTCAGTTTCTCTATTTTGTCTGTTTGATATGTTCATATAGATTATCTCTTCTCCAGGACCAAGTTCATCCCGTCTTCAGTCATGAAGCATTAGGAGCATTCCATGTCATTGTGCTTCAAGACATTTGAGACAATTGACATTTAACACTTGCAAAAATTGTCCCACTAACTTGTCCCACTGCAATATCTGACAAAAAAAAGTTCAGAAATTGATTCAGGACTCCACAGATCACACATACTTTATCTCTGGAGAAATCTGTTGGCAAAGGCAGGAGTTGATGAAATTCACCATTGCCTTCAGTATGTTAACATAGCCTTCGGCCTTTTGAGGTTTGTACCTGGAACAAAACTCTTGATCCAGCAGGAACTACAAAGCAATAAGTGATGCCACCAACACTGCCTGTGCAAAATCCTTCACGTTTATTGAATGACTGATTGAACTGATGTCAGTGCCCTCAGCCAGCCTGTCATCATGTTGCCTCACAGGTGGATAGGGTAGTTAAGAAAGCTTATGGGGTGTTAGATTTCGTAAGTCGAGGGATAGAGTTTAAGAGTCGCGATGTAATGATGCAGCTCTATAAAACTCTGGTTAGGCCACACTTGTAGTACTGTGTCCAGTTCTGGTCGCCTCACTATAGGAAGGATATGGAAGCATTGGAAAGGGTACAGAGGAGACTTACCAGAATGCTGCCTGGTTTAGAGAGTATGCATTATGATCAGAGATCAAGGGAGCTAGGGCTTTACTCTTTGGAGAGATGGAGGATGAGAGGAGATATGATAGAGGTGTACAAGATAATAAGAGGAATAGGTAGAGTGGATAGCCAGGGCCTCTTCCCCAGGACACCACTGCTCAATACAAGAGGACATGGCTTTAAGGTAAGGGGTGGGAAGTTCAAGGGGGATATTAGAGGAAGGTTTTTTACTCAGAGGGTGGTTGGTGCATGGAGTGCACTGCCTGAGTCAGTGGTGGAGGCAGATACACTAGTGAAGTTTAAGAGACTACTAGACAGGTATATGGAGGAATTTAAGGTGGGGCCTTATATGGGAGGCAGGGTTTGAGGGTCAGCACAACATTGTGGGCCGAAGGGCCTGTACTGTGCTGCTGTACTATTCTGTGTTCTATGTTCTATCCCTTGCAATAAAGCCCACTTAAGCTCTGTAGGACAAATCAAATCATTTGACTGCTCTAGACCAGAGTGCCGAAACACACACAGTTCTGAGATTTATCACAACAGGTGATGATAGGGTGAAGAAAATATAATCAATAGATTTTCTCCCACCTCTTGAAAAGTAGAATATCCCCAATAACTTCTGGGAATTTCGGGCCCATGATTATTCAAAATGGGGTTTTCAGGTTGGCATTGAGAATTTCACATTGATTGGTTTGTTCTGAAACAATACTGGAGTATGAAATCTCCCAAATGATCCACCCACCTGTCCCATTAAGCGACTTCTGTACAACATTTCAGAGTTGGTGAGTTCCATGTTGGCCTCATCAGCCTTTTGAGAACTCTCAATAGAAATGCAGGCAGACCTTCCTTCATTCAGATGAGCGGTCAAGAAGGCAGTGGTTTCTCATGAGTCTTCAACTGATTATTCCCAGTAAATAATCAGCATGATCTGCATAATCTCTATTTTATGAATTGCACTTTCGCTTTCGCCCTTGTCCCTTTTAAGCACGTTAGTGTCTTTGTTCTTGACTGTCACTCCACAGCTTTCATCTTCAGTACATCTTTCTTTTTTCTAGCTGCCTTAACATGATTCCACCATCAGTTATTTTTTGCTTTCTTTGAGTTTTCATTATTCACAAGTGAATGATCAACATATATCCAGGTTCATGATTCAATTATAACAACCCTCTTCCCCTTAACAGCACTTTCTGATGCAGGCAGTATAGCAGCCGCACTCCTCTCTACTCCTTTCTCTTTGCCCAGACTTCTAAAGACATGTTGGAGGTCAAGTTGTTATTTATCTATTTGCTGTTTCTGACTGTCAGTAAATGTGTGGCTGCTTTGTAGAATACCTCCATACCATTTGCTGGCATGTCGTTAATCTTTGGTTACTTGTCTATCTTGGCCCGAAACGTTGACTGTACTTTTTTCCATAGGTGCTGCCAGACCTGCTGAGTTCCTCCAGCATTTTGTGTGTGTTGCTTGGATTGAAAATTAGTTGTCTTGCAGAAAAGGGATTGGAATTAATGGATACTTTTCAGGCTGAACGGTACTGGTGAAGTACTGCAAGGGTCAGCTGTCAGTCTGCAGTTCACTATTTACACATATAACCCGGAGAAAGGAACAGTTTCTAAGGTTTCCAAACTTGCCAGTGTTACAAAATAGATGGAAGGGAATATTTTGCTAAGGTACTGTAATTTTGTAATGGGATAAGGAGAAATTAAGTGGGAAAAATATTGGCAAATGTATTAATGTGGGGAGGCATGAGTCATCAAAGTTCAAAGTACAAAGTACAATTATTATTAAATTACAGTCACAAGAAAAAGTTTGTGAACCCTTTGCAACTACCTGTTTTTCTGCATTAATTACTCTTGAAATGTGATCTGATCTTCATTTTAAGTCACAATAGTAGACAAACACAATTTCCCCAAACTAAAAACACTCAAACAATTGTACTTTTCTTGTCTCTATTGAAAACATTGTTTGATCATTCACAGTCCAGGCTCTGGGAAAAGTATGTGAACGCCTGTATTTAATAACTGGTAGGTGTGGGTTGTAGAGGTGCCTTGCCCTATGATAATGACACAGTCAGAAATCTCTAGAACTTGGTAAACTTTCTGTTCACATGTCTGTTATAAGAAAAACACTGAACAAAAATGGTGTTCATGGAGGACACCACGGAGGAAACCACTGCCCTCGGGGGAAAAAAAACATTGCTGCACATCTGAAGCTTGCAAAAGACCACCTGGATGTTCTACAACGCATCTGGGACAATGTTCCGTGAATAGATGAAACAAAAGTTGAACTTTTTAGCAGAATTCCTATGTTGAGAGGAAAAAGGGCACTGCGCACCAACACCAATACCTCAACCCAACTGTGAAGCAATGTGGAAGGAATATCATGGTTTGCGGCTGCCTTGCTGCCTCACAGCTGGATGGCTTGCAATTGTTGAGGGAGCAATGAATTCCAAATTATATGAAAACATTTTTCTGGAGAATGTCAGGGTAGCAGTCCATCACCTGAAGCTGAATAGAAGTTGGATGATGCAACAAGACGATGATACAAAACACGAGTAAATCGACAATAGTTTAAAAAGAAGAAAATTTGTGTTTTAAAATGTCCAAGTCAGAGTCTTAACTTTAACCCAATTGAGATGCTGGAGCATGACCTGAAGAGGACTGTTCATGCAAGGTATGGAAGAATGGTCTAAAATTCCTCCTTGCCATTGTGCAAGTCTGATCAGCAGCTGCAGGAAAAGTTTGGTGGAAGTTATTGCTGCTAAAGGAGATTTTACCAGTTATTAAATACATTTTCCAGCCTGAACTGTGAATAATTGAACAATATGTTCAATAAATACATGAAAAGTACAATTGTTTGTGTGTTATTAGTTCAGGCAAATTGTTTGTTTATTATCAAAGTTGCTGGTGAACGCAGCAGGCCAGGCAGCATCTGTAGGAAGAGGTGCAGTCGACGTTTCAGGCCGAGACCCTTCGTCAGGACTAACTGAAGGAAGAGTGAGTAAGGGATTTGAAAGTTGGAGGGGGAGGGGGAGATCCAAAATGATAGGAGAAGACAGGAGGGGGAGGGATAGAGCCAAGAGCTGGACAGGTGATAGGCAAAAGGGATACGAGAGGATCATGGGACAGGTCCGGGAAGAAAGACAAGGGGGGGCGGAACCCAGAGAAGGACAGGGAGAAAAAGGAGAGTGAGAGAAAGAATGTGTGTATAAAAATAAGTAACAGATGGGGTACGAGGGGGAGGGGGGCCTTAGCGGAAGTGCCAGGAGGGAGATCAGTGGGGAGGGATGGGGGGGACGAATGGACAAGGGAGTTGCGTAGGGAGCGATCCCTGCGGAATGCAGAGAGAGGGGGGAGGGAAAGATGTGCTTAGTGGTGGGATCCCCTTGGAGGTGGCGGAAGTTACGGAGAATAATATGTTGGACCCGGAGGCTGGTGGGGTGGTAGGTGAGGACCAGGGGAACCCTATTCCTAGTGGGGTGGCTGGAGGATGGAGTGAGAGCAGATGTACGTGAAATGGGGGAGATGCGTTTAAAAGCAGAGTTGATAGTGGAGGAAGGGAAGCCCCTTTCTTTAAAAAAGGAAGACATCTCCCTCGTCCTAGAATGAAAAGCCTCATCCTGAGAGCAGATGCGGCGGAGACGGAGGAATTGTGAGAACATCTTTCCCTCCCCCCCCCCGCCTCTGCATTCCGCAGGGATTGCTCCCTACGCAACTCCCTTGTCCATTCGTCCCCCCCATCCCTCCCCACTGATCTCCCTTCTGGCACTTATCCGTGTAAGCGGAACAAGTGCTACACATGCCCGTACACTTCCTCCCTTACCACCATTCAGGGCCCCAAACAGTCCTTCCAGGTGAGGCAACACTTCACCTGTGAGTCGACTGGGGTGATATACTGCGTCCGGTGCTCCCGATGTGACCTTTTATATATTGGCGAGACCCGACGCAGACTGGGAGACCGCTTTGCTGAACATCTACGCTCTGTCCGCCAGAGAAAGCAGGATCTCCCAGTGGCCACACATTTTAATTCCACATCCCAATCCCATTCTGACATGTCTATCCACGGCCTCCTCTACTATAAAGATGAAGCCACACTCGGGTTGGAGGAACAACACCTTATATTCCGTCTGGGTAGCCTCCAACCTGATGGCATGAACATCGACTTCTCTAACTTCCGCTAAGGCCCCCCTCCCCCTCATACCCCATCTGTTACTTATTTTTATATACACATTCTTTCTCTCACTCTTTCTCCCTCTGTCCCTCTGAATATACCCCTTGCCCATCCTCTGGGTTCCCCCCCCCCGTCTTTCTTCCCGGACCTGTCCCATGATCCTCTCGTATCCCTTTTGCCTATCACCTGTCCAGCTCTTGGCTCTATCCCTCCCCCTCCTGTCTTCTCCTATCATTTTGGATCTCCCCCTCCCCCTCCAACTTTCAAATCCCTTACTCACTCTTCCTTCAGTTAGTCCTGACGAAGGGTCTCGGCCTGAAACGTCGACTGCACCTCTTCCTACAGATGCTGCCTGGCCTGCTGCGTTCACCAGCAACTTTGATGTGTGTTGCTTGAATTTCCAGCATCTGCAGAATTCCTGTTGTTTGTTTATTATTATGACTTGCATGAAGATCAGACCTCATTTCATGAGTAATTCATGCAAAAAACCAGGTAACTGCAAAAGGTTCACAAACTTCTTTTGCAACTGAATATTAAATACTGCATACAATCTTGAGATTAGTTTCTTTAGTTATCCCCAAAAAAAGACACCCAGTAGAACCCATTTTAAAAAAAGACTGTCAACCCAATGTGCAGAAGGATAAATGGTGCAAATAATAAAAGAAAGTAAGCAAATGACAATCAGAACTAAAGTTTATGAAAGTGAGTTCGCAGCCACAAAGTCGGATCATCACTGCATCTGTCTAGAAGCCATTTAGTTGCAGGCTAAAGCCTCAGGTCAACACACTGGCCTTTCCTTTGCTTCTGGCTTCGACACCTTGACCTTTTCAATATGCCTACATTTGGAGATGAGCACAAAATTGCTGTGACCTACATGGAAAAGACACTTTCTTGGCCAAATATCAAATCAGAAGATGTGAAATCTCTTCAAGATGATGTATTTTTTCTTAGAAGTTGTTGCAGTGCCATGGAAGATGTGCAGGACTTGCAGAAGTTAGAATGCCTGCTAATATAAGGATTGTCATAAGTGAATTGCCTAATAAACTTTGGGGAAAAATGGAGATCGGTAGTCTATAAATTGTGGGAAAGGTAACTTTCACTGACGTCATTGATTTTATTGAAAGGCAAGTTGTAATTGCTCTGCTCCCAGTATTTGGATAAAAAAAATACAATGCTACTTTGCTAGCAGTAGGTATAGGTGTGAACAGAACTGGATCACAAACTCGTTCTCAAGCTAAAGGAAGCAGCTTTGCCACTAATGTGGAAAGTGAAGCTGAAACTGAGCCCGGAACAGATGAAAAGGGTGTAACTTTGAAGCAAACATGGCAACAAGTACCACCTTGGTATCTAATGGCCTCATGGAGGCTGGTGATCATGATAGTAAACTACTTATAATTCCAGTTCGGGTGAAGTCCAAGAAGAATAGCAAGGTAATGGTTGTTTATGCTTTCCTAGACCAAGCACAGTAGGGTTCTGCAAAGTGAACCTCATGAACAAGCTCAACCTGACAGGAAAAGAAAAATGCATATTTATTTTACAAAAGATGGGTCATGAGAAGGTTGTGAGTAGTGTCATTTCAAGATTGGAAGTGGCTGGCTTAGATAGTGAAAACTATTGTGTACTGCTGAACATCTACAAAGGGAACTTGCCTCGTCAGAGAGATCTTCAGGAATGGTGTCACCTGAAGCATATTCATTTGCTGGAAATTGAGTCAGAAATTAATGGGTGTGAATATGCTAGGCAATGGAGCTGTTGCAGTGATTCACAGTGTTAATGATGAATGCAATCAGAACAATGCTGGGTTAGACTGTTGAAAGGAGACCATGGTGGTGGAAGAGACTACACTCCGTCAGAGCTGACAGTTAATGGGCCTTTAGTTTTGGACTTGAATGAGCTTTGGCAGCAGCCATTCAAGACAGATTTTCATGAATGCAGACAAGAGGAACAGCATGGTTTGTCAGGAGAACATCACAATCAAGGATAGACTGCTTACCAGAAGAGTTTGTTTGTGTAAATGTCATGTCTCCTGTGTCTTGGAAGCACATAGTTGTAACTGTCCTAATATAATAAATAGGAGATATGCATTTGTTTTCTATCTGCATTGTATTTTGTGCTGTACGTTCATTATGGTAACTCACCACATGAGTGTAAGTGTGGTAAAGACAAAGGGAGTAAGTCACATATTCGTGCTTTGTTCGTTGCAGTTTGTAGTAGCTGGGGACTGGCAGAGGTCGTATCTTTTCCTGACTGCTCAATAAGGCTCAATTGTACCAAGCTTACACTTGGGTAAGCTTAAGTTTAATTGCTTCAAGATTATATGCTTGCTAATTGCTAATACGAGGGGTGATTGATAAGTTTGTGGCCTAAGGTATAAGGAGTCAATTTTAGAAAACCTAGCACATTTATTTTTCCTACATTTGCACACTTAGTTCAGCGGTCGTGGAGCATACGGATCCCTTCTTTGTAGAAGTCGGCGTCTTGGACCTCCAGAAGTGGTCCACAGCAGGAGTGTTTGATAAGTTCATGGCCCAAGGTAGAAGAAGATGAGTTATTAACTTCAAACTTTCTGCATTTTCACTCAGAGTTGAACTGTATGTGCATGTAACGAGAGCTGTATAACTCTACCATAGGCGACGAACTTATCAATCACCCCTGCTGTGGACCACTTCTACAAAGAAGGGATCTGTATGCTCCACGACCGCTGGACTAAGTGTGTACATGTAGGAGGGGACTATGTTGAAAAATAAATGTGCTAGGTTTTCTAAAATTGACTCCTCCTACCTTAGGCCACAAACTTATCAATCACCCCTCGTAAAGAATTGAAGACATATCCTCAACATTTGGAGCAATCATTATTGGAGTGAAGATGTGTCATGCAAGTATAATAAATCCGTAGAGTTGCTGGCAGTGGGAATTGTTTTGTTTTTAGTTTGGTTTGGTCACTACACCGTGTTGCTGGTAGATAACTTTTAAAAGGATGGTAACAAAGTATAATCACCAGGCTAATTCTTCGGGAGAATGTTGTCCTACCAAGAGAAAGTACTTTGGGCTTGTATTCTTTGAAATTTGGAAGAATATGATGTGGCCTTATTGAGCCATAGAGCAGGGGTCCCCAACCTTTTTTGCACTGCGGACTGGTTTAATAGTGACAATATTCTTGCAGACCGGCCGACCGGTGGGGGGTGGATAGGGTTGCCAACGGACAGGAGTAGCTGTCAAATACTTTGGGTTTACCCCGAGAAAGACTACCATGACCATGAAGCCTTGCGCGGGCACCAGTGCGCATGTGTGTACATGCCGATTTTTTCCTACAAATTGTTTTTGGCGATTCTGTTCAGGGGGTGGTGTTAATCACAACCAGAATATAGGTGACAGTGACTGATACACTCAATTTCCTTTCTAAAAGGGTTTATCTAACCAATTTAATATTAAACACACAGCGCATATTTTCCTCGCATGAATATAGTGATAAGTCAATTACCAGGGGAGGACAGGGGAGCTTGAAGTAAGTGTTGAACGAACTTCCAGTAGAAGTGGTAGAGGCAGGTTCGATATTATCATTTAAAGAAAAATTGGATAGGTATATGGACAGGAAAGGAATGTAGGGTTATGGGCTGAGTACAGGT
This sequence comes from Mobula hypostoma, assembly GCF_963921235.1. Classification (NCBI taxonomy): domain Eukaryota; kingdom Metazoa; phylum Chordata; class Chondrichthyes; order Myliobatiformes; family Myliobatidae; genus Mobula; species Mobula hypostoma. Next base: position 49,553,084 of record NC_086102.1, on the reverse strand, counting down.
CGGTGGGACTAGGTGAGAGTAAGCATTCGGCACGGACTAGAAGGACAGAGATGGCCTGTTTCCGTGCTGTAATTGTTATATGGTTATATGAGTCACTTATAAGTCAATAGCATCATAACATTTTAAGTAGCGTTTGGATATTAAATTCACAACACATATTTTCCCCATATGAACGTATAAAATCATTGCAACACACCAATATTGCTGAATCAGTGGGAGCCCTGAGCTGAATACTTGTTCCCTGCAACAAGACGGTCCTGTCGAGGGCTGACAGGAGACAGCGATACTCGAAGGGGCAACGTTTTCAGTGCTTTCATGGCTATCTCAGGATATTTAGCCTTGACTTTGATCCAGAATGCCGGCAGAGATGTAAGGTCAAACATACTTTTCAGCCCGCCATCATTTGCAAGCTCGAGGAGTTGATCTCCTTCCCGTGCTGACATGGATGACGAGCGGGTAATGACTTCGCGTGCGTTCAAGCTCAACAGTTGGCGTGACAGGGAATGAGGAAAGGTGCAACTGACTCATATCGCCAAATCATATCGTTTCCTCATGGCCCGTTAGCGCATGCTTTGTGGCTCGGTGGTTGGGGACCGCTGCCATAGAGGATCTAAACAGGATCTGATTGGTAGATAATAGGATGTTTTTACTAGTAGGAGAGTCTCAAAACTAGAGAACACAACTACAAAGTAAGGGTGCAGTCATTTAAAAGTGAGATATGTAAAAGTTGATGAATCTCTGGAATTCTTTTCCCCAGTAGATGGTAGAAATTGACTCACTAGAAGTATTGAAAGTGGAGGTAGATAAATACTCAACAGTTTTAAGAATAGAGGGACATAGAGAAATGCCACAGAAGAGGAGTTGAGCCAGCATAGATCAATCATTATCATGTTGAAGGACCTGATAGCTGACTGCTATTTTCTTATATCTCTCAATCAGGCATAGTACAACATTCCATTTCAGGTGAATTAACCAATTTCATTTTTTTTTTGTTCATTACAGTTTATCGTGCATCATCAATCTTTTTGTTATTTCATCTGCTTTTTATTTGATCACAGACATTACATTTTCCTCCTTTCTTCCACCACTGAACTTGTCTGCTTCTTCAAACTTCTATCATTATCTCCTTAGGTGATAAAATGTATGATTATGAAATGCAGCCTGACATGAGAGTTTTGTACACCTTTTTTATTTTCAGTAAGGCAGCTTTAGATTTAAATTATGTTTATCATGTGTTGCTTGACCCAGGATCAAATAAAGTATAAATTTGCTGTCTGATTATAGATGATAGATATTAGTAGAATCAGGTTTATTATTACTAACATATATTATGAAATTTTGTTATTTTATGGCAGCAATACAGTGTAAGACTTATAAAAATGCTATAAGTTGCAAAAAAAAATGATATAGTGCTCATGAGTTCATTGACCATTCAGGAATCTGATGGCGGAGGGAAAGAAGCTGTTTCTAAAACTTACTGTGTCTTCAGGCTCCTGTACCTCTATCTTGATGGTAGTAATGAGAAAAGGGCATGTCCCAGGTGATAAGGATCCTTAATTGATGGATGCTGCCTTCTTGAAGCACTTTTTTTTGAAGATGTCCTCAATGATGGGGAGGCTTGTGCCTGTGATGGAGCTGGCTGACTTTACAACCCATTGTAGCCCCTTTCAATCTTCTGCATTGGAGACTCCATACCAGGCAGTGATGCATCAGTCAGAATACTCTCCGTAAGTACAACTGTAGAAATTTGCTAGTCTTTGGGAAGTCTTAGATCAGATCTTCTCAAACTCCCAATGAAGTTAATCACTGGCATGCCTTTTTCGTGATTGCATCAACTTGTTCGGCCCAGGATAGATTGTTTGAGATCTTGGCACTTAGGAACTTGAAGCTGCTCACCCTTTCCACTGCTATCCCCTTGACGTGTTCTCCTTATTTCCCCTTTCTGAAGTCCACGTCAATTCTTTTGTCTTGCTGGTGTTGACTGCAAAGTTGTCGCAACACTACACAGCCAGCTGATCTATCTCGCTCTTGTATGTATCCTCATCGCCTTATAAGATTCTGCCAACAACTATGATATCATTGGCAAATTTATGAATGGTATTGAGCTCTACCTAGCCACATAATCACAAATGTAGAGAGTAGAGCAGTGGGCTAAGCATGTGTGAGGTGCATGTGGAGGAGATGTTATTATTGATCCACATTCATTGTAGTTCCCCAGGAGGAAGTCGAGGATCTAATTACAGTGGGAGGTGCAGAGGCCTAGATTTTGAAGCTTGTTGATTAATATTGAGGGGCTGATGGTGTTGAACACTGAGCTGTCATCAATAAGTAGCAGCCTGACATAGGTATTGCTGTTGTCTTGGTGGTCCAAGGCCAAGTGGAGAGCCAGTGAATTGCATTCACTTACACCTGTTAAGGCCTAAGGGAAGTTGCAGTGGATGCAGGTCCTTGCTCAGGAAGGAGTTAATTCTAGCAATGACCAACCTCTCAAAGTACTTCATCATAGTAGATGTGAGTACTACTTGGTGATAGCATGATTTATGTCCTTTTGAAGTAGGTAAGAGGCTGCAGCTGTTCTTGAACACTCTAGCCAGTTGGTTGGCACAGGTTTTCAGTACCCTGCCAAGTATACCACTGGAGCCTGACACCTTGCGAAAGTTCACCCTCTTGAAAAATGTTCTGACACTGGTCTCCTTGACATAGATCATAGGGTCACTAGATGCTGTTCAGTTTTATTCTCCTTTTCAGTCTTTTACAAAGTCTTGAGCTCGTTGAGAAGAGAATGGGGAAGAGAGGAATAGAATAAGAGGCAAGTGGAGAGATTTTCTTGATACAAAAACCTGTACCTTTAGTCTTAATTTTTTAACTTGACCAAGTTATAGTTAGCAAAGCAATGGATGGTAGGTAAATAGTTTGACTAGTAAAAACATGGGATAGGATGCTGTCATGGACATGTGGAAGATGAGGCTTAACTCCCTGTGCTGTTAACTTTGGTAAGTATGTTGAATGGAATTCTGAGGGTAAATTAGTAATCTTTGAATGTGATAGTATGATGCAACTCCTTGTTTCTCACTGGTGATGATCTTACTATTTGAGAATTCTTCGGCAGATCTAATAATGACAGCTTCACTGAACCAGAAAATAGCATTAAGGGATGACTTTGTTCAGGACTTGAGAAGATATGAAATATGACTTGGATGCTAGCTGTTTTACTGCTTTGGCATAAATAAGTGTTAGGTGAACATTTATCCTTAGAAAGTAGGTGAGCATTGGTAGAGATTTATTTTAGTTTTGTTTTATTATTGTCATATGAAATCAGATACAGTAAAAAGGCTTTTGTTTGTGCAGTATCTAGATAGATCATACCATTTTTAAGTCCATTGAGATTGTAAAAACAATGCATAATATAGTTACAGAGGAAGAGCAGTGTAGGTAAAAAGTGCATGGGCCATGATGAGGTAGACGGAGATCACAAGTTCATCTTTAGCATATGAGTGATTCATTCAAGATTTGGATAATAGTTGGATGGAGGCTACCCTGAGTCTGGTGTTACTTGTGCTTTAGCTTTTATATATTCTGCTCAATTTAAGAATGAGGGAGGGAGAGAAAGACTGGAATGGGAGGGATCCTTGATTATGTTGGCCGCTTTCCTGAAGTAATGGGGAATGTCAGCAGTCATGGAGGGGAGGCTGTTTGAATAATGGACTATGCTGCGCTCTCAGTTCTCCAAGCTTTTGCGGTCTTGTGGTAAACAGTTGCCATACAAAGCTTTAATGTATCTAGATAAGATACTTTGCATGGTGCATCTATAACAGTTGGTGTGAGTCCTCATGGGCATGATAAAATTCCTTAGTCTTCTGAGTTATTGATGTGCTTTCTTGACTTTATTTTGCACATCACAAATAATTCAGTAAATTTACTGAAACTGTTCATTTTCAAAATACAGACCACAGTACACACTGACACTAAGTACGGTAGAAGGGAATATAAGGCATTTATGTTTTTAAAAAACATTGTCTATGTGTAGGCCAATGAATGTACAATTATATCCATTTTCCCTGAGATTATATTTGACAAGAAAATTTCAATTAATTAGATAGAAAACTTAATTTGTGAAGGGAAGTGCTTAAACCAGTTTATTATGAATTTTATATAGTAGATTTGTACATTCTGTCACTTAATAGACTTGAAAATTTAGCCTAATAATATTTGGTGGTTTAAGCTCTTGAGTTAACTTACTGAATGAAGTTCACCTTCATTGTTCTTGTTCTTCAGCAGGGTGTGTTATACCAATGACAGTAGGTTATCTCAAAAGTGCTGTCAAGTGGTAATTAAAGTGAGGAGTGGAATACATGTGGATTGAATGGAATCAGTTCTGTTGTCCTTGTGTCGGCAATTTTGATGGACTGTCGTATCCCATACTGTGGTAGTAATAGTTGTAATAACTACTCACTATAAGTAGCTGGTTTCTAGCTGATGTTTGTGAATGCCCATTTGTGTAACAGTCCATAAGAAATGGGATCAGCACTAGCCTTTTCAAGTCTATTTTGTGCTTTATAAGATTATGACTACTACAACTTCTCTCCCTCAGGTCCACTTTCCTGTCTTTTTCTTTCCTGTAACATTTATTTCCTTTGCCAATTTAAAAATCTATCCATCTCAGCTTTGAATATGTTCAAAGATTCATGCTCCATGAACAGGGAATCTCAGAGGCTTGACCCTTTGAATTACAAGTTTCTCATCGCTGGTCTTAACTGCATGCCCTCCAGTCCAAAATACTATCCTCTTGTCTGAGTCTCTTCTATAAAGGGTGATGTGATTCTGTCCAGCCCACTAAGAAACTTGTTTGTTTCAAAAAGATCATATCTCATTCCTCCAAACTCTTGGTGAGTATAGATGTATCCTGTTTAATCTATCCTCGTAAGACAATTTCTTCATACTTGGGATCCTAATGAATTGCCTCTTCATGATACGTCTCTTCAAATATAAGAATATAAACCTTCGAAGTATTCTTGATGTTATCTCACAAGTGCCTTGAGCAATTTTAATATGCTTCAACCTCATTGAAATGCAGCATTCTAGTAGTTTTCCAATTACCTGATGCCACTGTATGCTGGCTTTGTTTCATGTAAGGTGATCCTCCAAATCCCTTTTACTGTAGCTTTTATTAAATGTTTTGATCATACTTCTCAAAGTGAACGTTTATGTTGCCCCATATAATACTTTCATGCCAACTTTTTGACTATTCAATTTTTCGTGATCTCTCTGAAAACTGTTTTCTCCCTCTAACTTTCTCTTCCCCCACAATTACTTCACTTTGATATAGCTGCAGTACTTTCTTTTCCTTATTTTAAATCCCTAATGCTTTGTAAACAGTTGCAGTCTCAGCATGGATCCACGCAACTCCCCACTGATTTTCATTTATCCACTTGAAAGTTTGTTAGCTTTATTCAGCAGGTTTGCAATTTCCAATCCATGCCAATATTTTACTTTCCTGCATTATTTTACAAAGTAACTTTTTCTGTGGCACGTTGCCTTCTTAAAATCCAAATATGTTTCATCTTTTTGATCCCCTCTATCTACTTGTTTCCTCTGTCTACTTGCTACTTCCTCAGCTAACACTTAATAAATTTATCAGATGTTCCTTTCATGGAACTATGTTGACTCAACTTGATCAGAGTATGTCTTTATAAATGTTCTGCCAGTATCTTAAATTTACATTTATTTTCCAATACATATTGGGAAAAAGAATGTTAAACTAATTTTATTGGACTGGGTGAAAGTGACTACATTTTGTCTTGCACTGTGTTTTAATACTATCACATTGGTAGGAGTACAGTCTTTTAATATCTTCCAGAATGCAAGGTTTTTTTTGGAAGATTACAGCCAATGCAATCACTAGTCATATAGCCACTTGCTTCACTCAGTGGTCACTTTATAAGGTGTACCTGTACACCTCATTAATGCAAATATCAGAATCAGGTTTATTATCACCGACATGTAACGTGAAATTTGTTAACTTAGCAGCAGCAATTCAATGCAATACGTAATCTAGCAGAGAGGGAAAAATATTATTAATAATAAATAAAATAAAACATAAACAAGTAAATCGATAATGTGTATTGAATAGATTTTAAAGAACAAAAATAGAAATACTGTATATTAAAAAAGAAATTGAGGTAGTGTCCAAAGCTTCAATGTCCATTTAGGAATCAGATGGCAGAGGAGAGGGGAAGAAGCTGTTCCTGAATCACTGAGTGTGTGCCTTCAGGCTTCTGTATCTCCTACCTGATGGTAACAGTGAGAAAAGGGCATGCCCTGGGTGCTGGAGGTCCTTAATAATGGATGCTGCCTTTCTTAGACACTGCTCCCTAAAGATGACCTGGGTACTCTGTAGGCTGGTGCCCAAGAAATCAGCAAATCATGTGGCAGCAACTTAATGCATAGAAACATGCAGACATAGTTTTAGTTGTTGTTCAGATCAAACATAAGCATGGAAAAGAAATAGGATACACGTGACTTTGACCATGAATTGATTTGTTGGTACCAGACAGGGTGGTTTGATTATCTCAGGAACTGCTGATCTCCTGGGATATTCACGTGCAGCAGCCTCTAAGAGTTTATAGAGGATGGTACGAGGAACAAAAAAATGTCCAGTGGATTGCAGTTCTCTGGGTAAAAACGCCTTATTATTGATTGGTCAAAGAATAGCCAGACAGGTTCAAGCTGATAGTAAGATGGCAGTAACTCAAATAACCACGTGTTACAATAGTGGTGTGCAGAAGAGCATCTCTGAACGCACAGCACTTCAAACTTTGATGTGGATGGGCTACAGCAGCAGAGGACCACACCAGGTTCCACTTCTATAACTGATAAAGTGGCCATTGTGTGTATATGCCTCATGTCTGGGGAAATCAGCCTTCATTTATCTGAGAGAAATTCTCTCGTGTTGATATTTAATTCCTTCCTTCTATATCTTAGAATTAATATGATCTTTTAACTAATGATTGTTTATTGGCTGATTATGTTCCATTATTGATGCTTGGTATGATTTGTTTCAAATCTTGTAATTCGTTTTCCTACAGGGGCTTTCTGCAATGTATGAATTATTTTCTTTTCTCTTTCAGGCTGTGCAATGGTCTCTGCAACACAACCTGAGCTCGAGGTGGTGCTTTTATGTACAGATATAAATTGTTTTCCTATTTTCATTGAGGAGGCAATTTATTTTTCTCTTTCAACAACCACATAGCTAGACAAAATTGCAAAAATCTGTCCTGTGTCGACTATGACAGCCACGACCCGTGGCTCACCTGTAGGAGGGAACGACAACCAAGGCCAAGCTCCGGATGGCCAATCCCAGCCTCCTCTCCCACAGAATCAGGTAAGCATTTAAAATATAATTTCAGAATTTGTTTTTATTTTGTTTGACTGTGGAGCCAAGGGTTTGTACTGTGTGCTAGTGCAAAGCTGAAAATGTTGTGAATTTTGCCATCTGTACTGCTTTTGTATCCATTTTATTTAGTGATACAATACTGAATGGGCCCTTCTGGCCCAATGAGCGCATCTCCCAGCAACCCGCCTATTTAACCCTAGCCTAATCACAGGACGAATTAACCTAATAACCTGTACGTCTTTGGACTGTGGAAGAAAACCAGAGCACCCAGAGGAAATCCGCATGGTTCACGGGGAAAATGTACAAACTCCTTACAGGTGGCACCGCAATTGAACTCTGAATTCCAGAATGCTCCAAGCTGTAATAGTGTTACGTTAACTGCTACACTACTGTGGTGCCCCAGAATAATTTGCACAATGTGGGACTCAAACATGCGATCCCGTGATCAAGCCTCATGCTCTATTGACTAGCCAAGTAGATCCGTGGGCAAAAATGCCTTTGTAAAGAGATGGGTCAGAGGAGAATGGACAGCGTGCAGTTGGCTGGAGATTACCCTCCCTCTGTGCTTCTTTTTGCTTTTCTAACTTTGGTAGTGTTATATTTACTTTCCAAGTATTCTTTACTTTGTCTGTACATTTAAACTCATTGTAATTGGGTAATATGCTCTGTTATACAAATGAGAGAATTTCTATTGTGTCAGAGAATGTGATGTTTAGCGCTTATTGAATAGATATGTTAAACAATCAAATGTAAAGAAATTAACAAAATGCAATCTAATGCAGATGCTAAAAATCGGATATCCTGATTTCAATGGTTTGAATGTATTTTTTGTTTTAGGTTTGAATGTTCTTCTATGCTTCTAATTTAAATTTTAATTAACTTTGCAATATATTTAAACGTGAGTCCTTTGGAATGTTGAGCCTGTGGTTCAGAGTCAGTCTTGACAGTTGGTAAGGTGGCAGTGTGAGATTTCATTGGCTGTCAAAACCATCTTGGGAGAGCAGCTGGCCATATAATATCAAAGAACTCTTGTGTTACACTACACTATGTACAGAACTAACTGGAAAAAATATTATCTAAGAGCAGGAACAGTGTTCAAAGGTGATGAGATCTTCAATCTGGGTTGTGAGCATCATTTTTCTATTGCTAGTTTTGCTAAACTTACTTTTCATTGCTCTTGAAGATAGAGTATAATATAGTGGTAAGACTCTTGGCAGTGTGGAGGATCTGAGAGATCTTGGGGTCCGTGTCCATCGAACATTCAAAGCTGCTGCGCAGGTTGACAGTGTTGTTAAGAAGGTGTATGGTGTGTTGGCATTCATCAACTGTGGGATTGAGTTCAAGGGGTAAAGTTACAGCTATATAAGACCATGGTCAGACCCCACTTGGAGTAGTGTTCATTTCCGGTCACCTCACTACAGTAAGGATGTGAATACTATAGAGAGAATATAGAGGAAATTTACAAGGATGTTGCCTACCTTATGAGAATAGGTTGAGTGAATTTGGCCTTTTCTCCTTGGATTGATGGAGGATGAGAGGTGACCTGACAAAGGTCTATAAGATGATGAGGGGCCTCGATTGTGTGGGTAGCCAAAGGCTTTTTCCCAGAGCTGAAATGGCTGACATGAGGGGGCATAGTTTTAAGGTGCTTGGAAAAAGGTACCAAGGGGATGTCACGAGCATGTTTTTCTCACAGAGCAGTGGGTGTGTGGAGTGGACTGCCAGAGGTGGTGGTGGAAGCGGATACAATAGGGTCTTTTAAGAACCTCTTAGATAGGTACATGCAGCTTAGAAAAATAGAGGGCTATGCGCTTGGGAAATTCTCGGTAGCTTCTAGAGTAGGTTACAGGGTTGGCACAGCATTGTGGGCCGAAGGGCTGTAATGTGCTGTAGATTTCTATGTTCTGTATTAATCCATGATTAAACACGTACAAATTTTGTTGAAAATTAGCTTTTTGTGGAGTATTGCTAAGATGAAAAGACATACAGGTGCTTTAGTTTGTGAAACCAAATGGATTTATGGTAATTATTTATCAGGTTTTGATCAAATAAGCAGTTAATTTAGATGTTAATTACTATCATAAGTGATGTATTCGTTTGATGATTGAGACTGTCTAGAAACTTCAACTTGTCAGCTGTCATTGAACATTGCAATATTGTAAATACCTGTGTTCAGTTTCACTGCTCCCAGTAACCATGAGTAATGTTGAGGTTGAAACAGTACTTTTGTGAAGTTTGCTGTGCCAAAATTGATAAGAACCTTCCCTTTTAAGTTGAACTTGAAAGCAAAGAAAGACTTTTTTTGCATATTTGTATTTGAAGAAAATTAAAAGGATGTCAGCCTATTAAGTTGACTTAATGCCAGTTGCCATTTGTGTTGCATGACCCTGTAGGTTACTGATAATGCAGTTAGCTTATAAATGCAATGAGGGTTTGTGTCCATGGCCTTTAAAGCAGATCCACTGTCTCTTTCCAAACCTTCCATCCCACTGGCATTAACAGTCCCTTTCTGTGTACTGTCTTTATGCTCTCAAGCAAATCTTCCTTTAGACTCTGTTGTTCCAATGGAAGTAATCCTAGTCTTCTTGGTCTCTTTCTCATAACTGTATTTCTGCTTAGATGGGCATCTGCCCTCTTGACTGTCTTTAGAATGAGTCTTTCGTGTGATGACTGGAACCTTTACAAGTGCTACAACTGTGTTCTATTTAGCAGTTGTAGCATGACATTTCTGCTCCTTAACACTAAAGACTTGAATGATACATAATAAAAAAAAAAGCAGGTCAGGCAGTAGCAATGGACAGGAACAGAAGACATTTCAAGTTAATTTTTCATCAGACCAAGGAAAAATAGAAAATTTAGTGTGTTTTAAGTTGCAGGGAAGAGCCAAATTGTACAGGCATCTAGGTTGTCATAACTTTATTTGGGAACAAACTTGGTCTGAACATTCTTGATCTATTCCTTGGATGTTTTATGTCTACTTGCTTAAATCAGTCTGGTAAAATTGGTCTTGCTACAATTTACAACTTTGACTCCTTATCTGTCCTCAGTAATAGTTTTGAATTGTTTTGTTTCTAAATCCAACTGCTTTATATTCATTGGTGAGGCTCGTTGGGGACATGCTGAAATATCTTAGCCTTCTGAAGAAGTAGAGGTGCTGGTGTGCTTTCTTTACCATGGTGTCTATGTGGCTAAGCCAGGTAGAATTACTGGTGTTATTTACACCTAAGAACTTGAAGTTCTTAACGAATCTCCATCTAAGCACTGTTGCTACTGAGAGAGGCAGTAACCAGATCTTTTTGTTTTGATTGAATTGAGGGAAAAGTTGTTGTGTTGACGCTATGCCATTAGGCTATCTTCTCCTTCCTGTACTCTTGCCTTGCTGATGTTTGAGACTCGGTGGTGTCATCTGTAGATTTGTAGATTAAGTTAGAAAAGAATTTGGCCACATAGTTTGAGTAAGTGAGGGGGTCTGAGAGCGTAGCATATGTGGCAACGATGTTGATGCCTATCCTTACTGATGGTAGTCCTTTGGTCAAAAAGTCAAGAATTGTTGCAGAGGGAAATGCCACATATTAGGTTTAGGAGTCAGGAGATAGCCAAGTTCACTCATTGAGATTGTTGGTGATGAGGAATTGATACAATGTAAAATTTGCTTTGGAGCATCAGATACAGGTAGTTACAGACAAAATGCAGGATATAAATTGTACAAGCCAAAGTTGGTTCAGACTGACACCAGGCTCTTGTCAAGATGACTTAAACTTTTTGCAGTGGCTCTACTAAGAAAAAATACAGTTATGCACAGAATCTCCTTTCTGTTCCCCTAACTAATGGATCCCCTGAAACCTGGTTATGGTCCTATGAAGGTGCAGTCTATTGACATGTACAGGCCCCACATTCCCTTGAAATAGCTCCCACTGCTCCACAAGTCTCAAATCTAGTCAGCACAACAATGTGGGCTGAAGGGCCTGTAACGTGCTATAAAATTCTATATTCTAAGTTTGTAGAGAGATTGCAGACTTTTACAAGAAACAAGATTCTTATAGTAGGTGATTTTCTTAATCAGTACATTGAAGTCCCAACGAGAGAATGTGTGATACTTGATCTGCTATTGGGGAATGAGATTGGGCAGGTGACAGAAGCTTGTGTAGGTGAACACTTTGCATCTAGTAATCATTATGCCATTAGTTTCAAAGTAATTATGGAAAAAGACAGATCTGGTCTATGGGTTGGGATTCTAAATTGGGAAAAGGTCAATTTTGATGGTATCAGAAAGGATCTCACAAGTGTGGATTGGCACAGGCTGTTTTCTGGCAAAGGTGTACTTGGTAAGTGGGAGGCTTTCAAAAGTGAAATCTTGAGAGTACAAGGCTTATACATGGCTGTCAGAATAAAAGGTAAAGATAACAGGTTTAGGAATCCTTCGTTTTCAAGAGATACTGAGGTCCTATTTAAGAAAACAAAAGGAGGTACGTAATAGGTATGGGCAGGTAAGGACAAATGAGGTACTGGTAAGAAAAGCAACAGAGCTCTTAAGAAAATATCAGGAGGGCTAAAAGAAGGCATGAGGTTGCCTTAGCAGACAAGGTGAAGGAGAATCCTAAGTGATTCTATAGATAAGTTCAGAGCAAAAGAATAGTGTGGGTCAACATTGGTACTCTGGAAGATCCGAGTGGTAACCTATGTGTGGAGCCAAAAGAGGTGGAGATTTTAAATGGATTTTTTTGCATCTGTATTTACTTAGGAGAGAGACACAGACTCTATAGAAGTGAGGCAACACAGCATTGAGGTCATGGACCCTTTACAGAGGAGGAGGTGTTTGCTTGCTTGAGACAAATTAAGATGGATAAATCCCCAGGGCCTGGCAAGGTGTTCCCTTGGACCTTATTGAAGGCAAGTGCAGAAATTGCCGGGGCCCTAGCAGAGATATTTAAATCATCTTTGGCGACTGCTGAAGTACCAAAGGATTGGAGGATAGCTAATGTTGTTCTTTTGTTTAATTAAAAAAAAACAGGAAATTATAGGCCAGTGAGCTTGATATCAGTAGTGTGAAAGTTGTTGAAGGGTATTCTATGGGACCAGATATATGAATATTTGGATAGACATGGACTGATTAGGGGTAGTCAGCATGGCCCTGAATGTGGTAGGTCGTGTCTAACCAATCATAGAGTTTTACAAAGAAGTTACCAGGAAAGTGGATGAAGGCAAGGTGGTGGATGGTGTCTTTGTGGCCTTCAGCAGGACATTTGACAATGTTCCGCATGGGCTGTTGGTCAAGAAAGTTCCATTGCTTGGCATTCAAGATGAGGTAGTGAATTGGATTAGACTTTGGATTTATAGGAGAATCTAGTGGTAGTAGATGGTTGCCTCTCTGACTGGAGGCTTGTGGAGAACCGCAGGGATCAGCGATGGGTCCATTGTTCTTTGTCATCTATATCAACGATCTGGACGATAATGTGGTTGGTTAACTGGATCAGCAAATTTGCAATGACACCAAGATTGAGGGTGTGGTGGACAGGGTGCAGGAAGACTATTAGAGGTTGCAGGATCTGGACAAAGCTGGAAAAATGGGCTGAAAAATGGCAGGTGGAATTTTATGCAGACACGTTTGAGGTGTTGCACTTCAGTAGGACCAACCAGGTCACCAACCTACAGGAAAGTTGTTTGAAATGGACTAGATGGGCCTGTTTCGTGCTATACGTTTCTATGACTATGGCAGACTGTCCAGTTCATCTGGCAAAATGCCTCATCGCCAGATCTAACCAACAGGCACCAAGACCTCGCCTGGCTGGCGGTGAGAGGGGCCCTCCTGTATGCTTGGAACGTCGTCTCCGCACCCCACTGCCCACGGGAGGACTGCAGTGAGGAGGAGTCTGTGACCCACCTCTTTGCACACTGCCAGTTCGCAAAGAGGGTGTGGAGGAGGATGGACGGGCTAGTGTCACGGTTTATCCCCAGCAGCTGCGTAACAGAGGACTCTCTGATCTACGGGCTGTTCCGGGGGACACACACAGAGATCAACGTCCGGTGCTGCTGGCAGATCATCAACTCGGTGAAAGATGCTCTTTGGTCGGCCCGAAACTTGATGATCTACCAGCACATGGAGATGTCCGTGGGAGAATGCTGCCGACTGGCACATTCTCGGCTGCAGGAGTACGTGCTGAGGGATGCACTGAAACTTGGTGCAGCCACCACAAGGGCCCGGTGGGGAAGGACCACAGTATAGGTTTCTCCACCCGTGGGAGTGGGAGGAGTCAGAGGGCGGGGAGTATACCCCTCAACAATGATATGCTAAGCTGAACTACTGGAGTGCCACGTGGGTGGCTATAAATACGGATATGTACCGTGTATAATGGAAACGTATATAAAGGATGAAAAGTTATTGAATGGTTTATTGTATATATTTATTTTTGAATAAAGTATATTTTGAAATTAAAAAAATACGTTTCTATGACTCTAGAATGAGGGGGGAATCTCATTGAAACCTGTCGAATTTTAGAAGGCCGCGATAGAGTGGATGTGGAGAGGATGTTTCCAATGATGCGGAGTCTAGGTCCAGAAAGCACTGCCTCAGAGAGAGGCACATACATTTAGAACAGAGATGAAGTATTTCTTCAGCCAGAAGGTGGCGAATATGTAGAATTTACTGCCAAAGGCAGCCGTGGAGGCCAGGTCAATGGGTGTGTTTAAGGTGGAGATTGATTGGTTCTTGATTAGTCAGAGTGTGAAAGGTTCCGGAGAGAAGGCTGGAGAATGAGATTAAGAGGAAAATAGATCAGCTACGATGAAATGGCAGAGCAGACGTGATAGGCTGAATGGCTTAATACTACTCCTATGTCTTATATAACAATTATAACCATATAACAGTTACAGCACGGAAACATGCCATCTCGGCCCTTCTAGTCCGTGCCGAAAATGGTTTTGTCTTTCTCTTAATTGCATGACAAGATTGAAAGACGACTTGTTATATCAGTGTACAAGTGGTGGTTTTACTGATTTGTTTAATTGAAGTTTATTTTTGCTTTTAATGTCAAGCGTTACTTATGCTGGTTGATGACCTTACAAATTCCTAATCTCTGAAGCAGTACTCTGTAATCATATTTGTGTCGTCTTTGTCTTTTATGCCTTGAAGTTTATCCAAAAATGGTAATTATATTCTTTTCAAACTGATCAACACGCACAAAATGGTGGAGAAACTCAGCAAGTCGGGTAGCATCTATGGGGAGAAATAAACAGTTGCCTTTTTGGACCGTTTATCAGGACCTGCTAAATGCCATTGGCTAACAATTCTTTAGTGTTGAATATTGCTGCTAAAGTCGTTAAAATGCTAAATGCAAGGACGAAAATTCTTTTAGATCAGTCACTGATGTCATACTTAGTGCTCAGCCTTCCCATTGCACTCTGCGGTTCGAGTACCCAACAATGAGGTGAACTTCTGTCACTCTCAGCCAATTTCTATCTCATTTCTATCCACTGTATTTGAAGCTCTCATTTACACTTGTCACCTCCTAAATTAAACCAATATTTTCTCTGCCCATCTTCTATTTTTTTTGCCTAGTGCACTTTATGATCTGAAAAGCTCTTTTGTTTGTCCCATCCCCTCAAGTTTTAAATTCCTGTTCCTTGTATTCAAAATAACTGAAGCCACCCTAAATTGACATGTCAAATGTTTGTTTCAGATAATTTTCTGTCTTCATTCGGAACTTCTTGTCTTCGTGGTCTAAATTCCCCAAATATTTTAAATATTTGACATTTTCTAACATTTATTTCAGAGGCCATTTCTTAAGCTTTTATGAAATATAACTTTAGTCTTGTATTATTTGAATTCTATTGATTGGAATAAATTTTGTGCCTTTTGGCAAAACATGTATTTGTGTTGTCTGTTGTGCTTGTTTATAGTATTTTCCCAGAGTTTTTTGCAAGTGAAATATAGATACAATTTTACACTCAGTTAATCTGGCAAGTGTGGCAGTTGGGTGCCGTGTTAACAGATTTACAGAATTATCAGATGCTGTTTTACCATAAAACTCCTAACATTGGACATCAAATTGTTTTTGATAGTGTTGCTTCTTCAGAATTCTGTGTATGATAGATCATTTGAAGTTGAACTCATATAATTTCAGCCTACTTGTATCATATAGGAATTTGGCGAAACAAATTTAATAAACAAGAATTTATTGGATATAATATAATTGCATAATGGCGCTGATGCTTGCAGTAATTCAACTAAGCTTAAAAAAAGTTTTGATGATTTTCATTTATACTCAGTGTCTGAAGCTTCTCACTTGTGTCCAACAATAATCAGCCAGCATTGATGGATTCCAGTTGCCCTGATACTCTTTCTCCATGACGACAATATTCCTAGTGAAACCTTTCATCATGCTCGTCACTGACAGCGCCAAGATATGCAGGGAAGAAGTCTAAATGGGAATGCAGAAAATGAATCTTCAGTGACGAGTTGACTTCATGATTTTATATGCTTGGAATTTGTTGCCAACCAGTTGATTGTAGTTTGGTGCTCTATAGTTGACAAGAAAATTTTCAACAACACCCTTGAATGCCTTCAATAAGATTTTCACTGGTCCCACTAGAAGTTCTTAGAATTGTCTGTCACTGATGACCTGTTTGATTTGTGGACCAACAAAAATGCCTTCCGTAATCTTGGCATCAGTTACTCTGGGAAACATCTGTCTCAACTATTGAAATCCTTCTTTCTAAAACCTGTCTTGCTATGCAGCATTCGCCCTGTTGAAGCATACATACCCAGGCATGCGTGGACAAGATAGAAAACTTTTCAGCTTGCATAGTGGACACCATTTTAATTGACTTGAATGAGAAATTGAAATAATAAATAAAGATGATTTACAAAAAAAGTGCATAATAGGGAAATTTCATGGTGACTTTCATGATCAGCAGCCCAAAATCTATAAGATACACCCAAAAGTGTTCAATAGTTTCATTTAATATCAGTGTATACAATATACAACCTGAAATTCTTGCTATTTGCAGGCAGCTATGAAAGCAAAAGGGTACTCAAAGAATGAGGGACAGTAAAAATGTGGGAACCCCAAAGCCCCCTCCCTCACATAAACAGCAGTAAGTATCAAACCCTCCTCCACTTGGTACAGCAAAAAGTATCAGCACCCACCACCCACCAAGCAAGCAAATAGCAAAGCCCCCAGGAGAGACCATGAACCACAGTACAACAAAAACTAATCATTCACGCAGCAATTCGACAGGCTACAAGTTGTTTCTCACCCTAATAAAGCCACACAGAGGTGTCACACAGTGAGAGGGGAGACTAACAAAACAAAAAAAAACTCGCTAATTGCTGTTTTTGCCCCTTCCGAGTTCTTTGACTCAAGAATCGGCAGCAAACTCCCACACCATCGAGAAAAAGTGATCCAAGGAAAGAGATTTCTGACAGCCGGTCCGCTGTTTACGAAATTCCGTGTTCTCCCTTGATGCTTCAGTTGGCGACTCAAGCATAGAATTAGCTCATCCAGAGGGTCGCAAAGCCTCTACTGTGAAGGCGCACTCATCTTCTGGGCAGCGCCCTTGGGATATTGAAGACTCGCTGGTCAGTGAGCCCTGGGGGTGGGAACCATTGCCCTAAAGAACCACAGTTTGAGTGCAGCTACAGATCAAGGGCACTGCTAGGATCTCACCCACCTTGAAAAGGAAAAATAGAGACATTAAAGGTAGAAATTAAGCTGTTTCTGCAGATGAGTTTGAAGAAGCTGCTGTCTAGTGCCATTGTAGTCTCCCCCCGCCCGAAGCAAAATCTTTCTTGTCCAGTGTAATTCATTATTTTTTAAATGAGTATGCAGACAATTATGTAAATTTCAGCTGTAAGTTTAGGAAAGATTAAGGTGATATATAAGATTGGTAGAGTATCCACAGTGGAGCAAACTTATGGGCTGAATGGCCTAATTCAGCTCTTGTGTCTCATGGTCTAATCTATGGGGAGATACAATAGGCTAAGTGTAAATTGACGGCTGGCACAGACTTGGTGGACATTTAGGCCACATTACTGTGCTATATTTTGCTGCCACATTTGGGTTGTTAGGTTGACAGGCTACTGTAGATTGCCTCGAGTGTAAGTGGATGGCAGGAGAAATACATAGTGGTGGTGGGGATGAATGGAGATCAGAGTAAAAATGAGATTATCTTAAATCTATTTAGTCTGTGTTTGTCCTTGCTCTTTGAAAGACCAATCCAATTGATCTTGCACCTTCTGCTTTGTCTATAGGTGATGTGCTCAGATATTAATATAGGAAAAAAGAGTGAAGCACCGGAGGGAGGTAATTGGCTGGTGCTCCTCCCTGTTCCCTTTCTTCCATGGCTTTTTGTCATCTCTTATCAGATTTCCCATTCTCTTTCACCAATTCACTTCCCAACTCTTTACTTCAGCCCTTCCTTCCGGTTTCACCTTTCCCTTTACTACCTTGTATTGTCTAATTCCTCCCCCGCCCCCCCCCCAAGCATTTTTACTCTGACTTCTCATCTTTTTTCCAATCCTGATGAAGGGTCTCTGCCTGAAACTTTGACTGTTTACTCTTTTCTATAGATGCTGCCTGGCCTGCTGAGTTCCTCCAGCATTTTGAGTGTGTTGCTTGGATTTCTAGCATCTGCAGATTTTCTCTTGCTTGTTCTATCAATTAAAATCACTTTTCTGGAGTTAATATTGGTTTTGAAAACTTAACAACTTTTTTCAGCCAAATATTATTTCATTGATTTAGTAATTCATTAACTTGAATTAGTTTTCCCAGCTTCTGTTACATTGGATTTCTTATTGGTCATTTCTTCTTTAAATCATCTTATAATAATAACTATAATTGAAATTACACTCCTGAAAATTAAATTCAGTAAAGGTCTGTACTGGTAAAAGTCTATGCTGAAGACTGGCATGATGTGGATTCCCCTTAAATTTGTACCTCACTGTACCATTAATCTGCAGCTCACTGCATTAATCATCTCACTGTTAATATTTCCAAGCTTTGTGAGGTAAGAAACCAGATAGACAATTTTTGCATGATATCCCGCTAACATGAAAAACAACTAGATTATATATTGTCATTTGAAAGCTAAATATTCACTATTGTTCTACTGTGCTTTTATCTAATTTCTCATTTCATGCTCATTTGGAAGATCAGGTATCTTAATGCTTCCCTTTTAAAATATTAGTGTAACATCAGAATCAGATTTATTAACACTGACATATGTCGTGAAACTTGTTTTGTGCTGGCAGTACTACCTAAAAATTACAAGTTGCAAAATAAGTAAATAATACAAAAGACAAATAATGAGGTATTATTCAAAGATTCTTTGAATATCTGATGACAGAGGGGAAGGAGCTGTTTTAAAAACAGGCTCCAACCTCCTCCCTGATGGTAATAACATGAGGAGGGCACATCTAGGATGTTGAGGGTTTTTGGACGCCGACTTCTTGAGGTACCTCAATGACTGGGAGCATTGTGCCCATGATCAAGCTTGTTGAGTTTACAAACCTGTTTCAAACTGAACTTATGACTGCTTAGGTGGTGTGCTCAAGTTAAACTTGGGAGGTATTACAGCCGAGCCAAGGTGAACACTGACTACAGATTTTGCATATTTCAGAATACTGCTGCAAATATTTCTTGTTATATGGCAATGGCTCACTTCACAGGCAAGATCAGTCAGAAAATCTTGTGAATTATATTTCGCATTGCTAGTTTAATAATTCTCTTCATGTACTAGTGCTCCTTATTTTGATCCAGCTGAATTATTTTTTATTAATGTATTGTGTAAACTGTACATACTAAATCAATTTGTACTTAAAAGGTTAAGAGTTTAATTTAAAAGTGTTTTTATCTCAATATGATCTTAGTTAAATATTGATTTTATTGCTTATATCATATATATATATATATATAAATAAAAACCTTTACATTATGTCTTTGTCTAAATGTGCAATGTGCAATTTACAATAAATAGTATGTGCAACAGGATAGTCAGTATAACATAGAAATACAGTTGTGTCAGCATGAGTTAGCAGTCTGATGGCCAGGTGGAAGAAGCTGTCCCAGAGCCTGTTGGTCCTGGCTTTTATGCTGTGGTACCATTTCCCAGATGGTAGCAGCTGGAATGGTTTGTGGTTGGGGTGACTCAGGTCCCCAGTGATCCACCACAGAGTCCTGCAATTGAGGGAAATACAGTTCCCATACCAGGCAGTGATGCAGCCAGTCAGGATGCTTAATAAGAATAAGTTTTCAGACAGACAATTGGTTTTATGAAAAGGTTTTCAGAAAGACAATTGCATTTATGAATTGGATAAAATAGTGCAGAAACAAAATTGAATTTACTGCTTTGCTCTTATCCAACAGATCTCCTCACCAAACACATCAAGTGAAAATTCACCAGTTAGCCCTCCTGATGAACAAGGACAAGGTGATGCTCCTCCTCAACTTGAGGAAGAGGAGCCTGCATTTCCTCACACCGATTTAGCAAAGCTGGATGATATGATTAATAGGTGAGTGTACCTAGACTAGAACAATCATAAATACATTCATGTGCAAATTGTTAATTTTTTCTTGCATTTTGCAGGCCTCGTTGGGTGGTCCCAGTGTTGCCGAAAGGTGAATTAGAAGTTTTACTTGAAGCTGCTATAGACCTTAGTAAAAAAAGTAAGTAGTTTTCCCAGACTATTTTGATTTTATTGGAAGATGTGTTCTTTGCATTTTAGAATGGTGACAGTTTGATTTGTTGAACTGTAATTATTAAGATTGAGGAAAATACTTAGTTTTAGATAAAATAAAACTGAAGATCTGGAGGAAAAAGATTACATTGGGAGCCATCTGACAGCCACTTTCTGAAAAGTGGGGGAAAAAACTCGTGTTGGGAAGCGGATATTCACCAGGTTAGGCAGCTTCTGTTGAGAGGAAATGGCGTTAATATTTCAGCGGTAGGTACCACGTGAGCTGAATACTCGACATTTCTTGTAACTATTTGCCTTTTAATTGTGTCATTGCTGCTCATTTGAGGCAAAAAAAGGAACATTTTCAGCAGAATCTTTTTGTCAAGTATAAAAGAAAATGCTTCACCTTGAAAATCTATCTCATGATTTGATTTAAAGGCAAAAATGCATCAAAAGCATGCAGTTCTGTTCTCATCCAGGATAAACTTAATCTGTGATCTCAATGTTTCAGCATATCTTGGTATTCCTTTCTTACGTACTTACCAAGTTTTCCATCAGATACATCCATTCATTTCAACTTATTTACTCGTAATAAATTTCGTATTGGAATTATTAGTCTTGGATTTAAATTTCCTAATTTTGGTTGGTTTCATTGTGTAAGAACTTTATTGAGTTACACTGCCAAATCCTTTTGAGATTGAGAGACTTAACGATGCACCTTCAAGACTTTGGGTTCCATCTATGGAACTTAAGTATTTTCTTAGCTTTAGTAAGTACACTAGAATCAAATGATGATTAGCAATCTTCAAATGTGTCAACAAATTGATGTTTGATGAGCATTTCACTTTGCTGATCTTTTGAATCACAAAGCCTGTTCATACTCCCAAAAATTTCTTCAAAGCTATATTGTGTCGTACCTATTTGATAAATTGTATATATTATGCTTTCCTGATCAACTTTCAATTCTTTATACAGTTCAGTGGTGTTGTGTAATTCCTCTAGCTATGGCAAGCTAAGTAGTCGTAACTATGGATCATAAAATAATGTAATTGTAAGATGCATTACTGGTCTAGCACTTTGAATAATAAAAAATATAGTTTTCTTGTTGGAAAACATGGTCTAAAGTTTTCATTCAGAAGTTTCAAAGTAGGAATTACAAGTTTAACTGTGAGCCTTGTGCTCAAGAGGTTATTCCCGTGAACATTTTATTCAAATATTTAAATTAGACCTTTGAATAAACTCTGAGTGTACAGATTGATGGGTAAATTAAATAATGTCTGAGTTGTGGAAAGCCAAACCAAGTTTAGTTCCATATTCATTGGTATTTGACTCAAGAATGGTTACCTTAAAAAGAGTCAGTGTCGGTAAAACTCTATCTGTTGTCTGGTTATTTGGAAATTTGTATGGCTTGGTGTCTGGCTAACTGGGTGATGTTGTTTTCTTGCAATCTCTGAACCCACTTGCTTCTGTTTCCAAAGCTCAATTTAAATGCTTGGGACCTGTTCCCTGCACTCCCTTTTAGGCATGTTGGGTTTACTCTAAAATTTATCCTACCATATAATATTTCAAACTGAATTAATAATGTGTTATGGTATTAAAGGGAATAACATTCAATACCTGGAAAATCTGCCAATATGGCACCACTGAAGTCTCGAGCAAGCTAGATTGATTGCATTTTACTCAAAATAAAACTCATTTTTGTGGTATTTGTGATTTATTATGCTGACTTATGGAGATGATGTTAATTACAAGATGTAACCAACAGTTAAAATTTTCTTTCATGTTAAGGCCTTGATATTAAAAGTGAAGCATGTCAACGCTTTTTTCGTGATGGGCTCACAATTTCATTCACAAAAATTCTAACAGATGAGGCTGTGAGCGGCTGGAAATTTGAAATTCATGTAAGTATTTTCTTTGCTTATATAAAAAGTTCTTTGTTGTAAATTTACAATTTGGTTTAGTGTTTTATGTTCAACAGGTCAACGTATCAGTTTCGTAATTCATGTTAATTTAAAGAATTTTAGTGAAAGTCTTTAAGCTTATGCATTTGCATTCATTGTCCTAAGTGTTTTTTTCACCTTAATCAGTAGCAACTGTTATTCTTTTACTTTAGTGGATGACATGCAATATAGCAGCAGATTCAGGTTCTTTCACTGTTCCCACAATAATTTAATTTTAATAACAAATCTTTGCTTTACCAAATGTTTTATTGTTAAATATTTGTGGTTTCAGAATTTAAAAGAGTAGGATGTAATGAATCTTGAGGATAAGCAATGTGTGGGAGCAGTACCCATAATCAGAGATCCCCGCCACCCACGTCATACTCTCTTCTTGCTGCTGCCATTAGTTAGAAAGTACAAGAGCCTCAGGACTCACCTCCAGGTTCAAGAACAGTTCCTATCCCTCAACCATCAGGCTCCTGAATAAAAGGGCATAACTACTGTCACTTGCCCCATCAATGAAATGTTCCCACAACCAATGAATTAACTTTTAAGGACTCTTCATCTCATATCATGTTCTTGTTATTTATTGCTAATTATTTATATTTGCATTTTGTTGTTTATTATCTTCACTGGTTGATATTTGTTGTTATAGCTATCGTTCTATGTAATTGCTAAGTATGCGCACAAGAAAATGGATCTTAAGGTTGTATATGGTGACATATATGTACTTTGATAATAAAATTTATGTTGAACTTTAAAATTGTTGTAAAGACCCCAAAGAGTGTACAGAAACAATGATGTTGGGTTAAAGATGAATAGTGCATAATTTTTCAGACGTTCATTTGCAGTTTGGTAAAGCCACTCAACAAATTAAGACTTTATGTATTACAAGGTAGGTCTGGGAAATAGGTCATAATCATTTTCTTTTTATGTTTGTTTAACATTTATCCCTAATTGTTCTTGAGATGATGAGCTGCTACTATGAAACACTGTAGAGTTTGTTACTTTTTGGTGTTGGTTGAAGCATTTTGATGCAGTGGTAGTGAACGGTTGGTCATACTTTTTCAAGTCAGGATGGAGAACAATATTTTAGGTAAGCAGGTGATGTTGCTCCCACCTCTAGCACCTCCACTCTATTTGGCAAAAGTGGAATTTTCTGGTGGCCAACCATTTTAATTTGTATCCCCATTCCCATTCCAACATGTTGCTTCATGGCCGCCTCTTTTCCATGATGAGGGCGCTGGAGCAGCACCTCATATTCTGTCTAGGTAGCCTCCAACCTGACAGCATGAACATCAATTTCTCCTTCTGCTAACTATTTTTTTCCTTCCCTCTTCTCTCCCCGCCATTTTTTTTATTACCAACTCCTCTTTCCCTTTCTCCAGTGGTCTACTCTTCTCTCCTATCAGATTCCTCCTCCTCCAATCCTTTACCTTCCCACACCCTGGCTTCACCTGTAGTTAGTCCTCTTACCCGCCCCCCCCCCAACCTTTTAATTCTGGAGTCTTCCCCTTCTTTCCAGTCCTGAAGAAGGGTCTTGGCCTGAAACCTCAACTGTTTGTTCATTTCTTTCCATGCTGCCTATCCTGCTGAGTTCCTTCAGCATTTTGTGTGTATTTCTCTACTTCCCAGTTTTTCCAAATTACATTGATATGTGTTTGAGAGGTACTGTTGAAGAAGCCTCAACAGGTTCTTCGATGAAACAAACTGTACCCAAGATGAGATGTGTTGGGTGTGGAGGATGGTGTACAGTTTGGCCAAATATTTTGTTTTCAGTTATATAAAGCTTGAAAGCATGCATCTAGGCAAGTGTTCCATCATACCCTGCTTTCTTGCTTATTAGTGATGGAAAAAAATTAAATACAAATAAGTGGCAGGAATAGGTTGCTGGCCCCTTGAGACTACTCTACCATTTGGGAAGATTGTAGCTGATTTGATTGTAAAGCGGATTCTGGGTTCCTGTTTGTAGCTGTAACTTTTTACCTCCTTATTCAGCAAGGATCTCTCCATCTGTGCCTTAAATATTCAGCAACTGTGTCTATCACCCTTTTCATAGAATCATACAGCACAGAAATTGGCCCTTTTGGCCCAATTCATCCATGCTGACTGTGATGCCTTTTTATGCTAATCCTGCTAAAGTTAGGTTTGTTTCCCTCTAATTTGTGTCTATTTAAGTACTTGTCCAAATGCCTTTTAAACACAGTATCTGCTTCTACTACCTCCTTTGGCAGCTCATTTCAAATAATCATCACATTATTTGTGGGAAAAACTTGTCTTCTCAGATCTTCTCTAAATTTCTCTCCTTTCACCTTAAACCTGTGCTGTCTAGTGGTAGACTGCAAGTTACTCCACAAATGTCTTTGTCCCTCATAATGTTATAACCTGTATAGGGTCACCCCTCATCCCCTGACGCTCCAATGAGAATAAACCTAGCCTCTCTGGTTCATCATTAAAGCTACATCCTGGTGAATCTCTTCTCTTATGAATTTATTTTTTTTAACCAATTCCTTCCTCTAGTGTGGCAGCCAAAACAAAGACCCATGACCTTGAGAGAAATACTTCTGCCTCGTCTTGATTTTAAGTGGTAATGCCTTTTAAACAGAAACCTCTACATCCACCTGTTATGTAGCAATCACGTTCCATCTTAATCTTGTAAGCTCTAGCACAATCAAACCTAGCCTGTCCAGTTTGTAGGACATCATGATCACTTCAGTTGTTAGTCCTGTAAACCTCAACATCTTTCCCTTTAAATGAGGCCAATACTGTGTGTATATAGTGCTTCTAATGTGATCCCAGCAATGCCCTATATCACTATGTCATAACCTATCTAGTTCCCTATTCAGTATCTCTGGCAGTAACTATTAACTGTTTGCTAGATTGTAATACTTGCATACTATCCATATTGCATATCATATGCAAGAATAGGAACTTCACCTTACACTTCAGATTTCTGTAATTTGCTTTTCAATAAATATGCTTTTATTATTTAAGTTAAAATTGACCTTGTCACAATTTTAGATCGTTTTCTCCATTGACTAGATATTATTATTGAATGCTCGGTGTCTATCGCTTCTGCAATATCTGGTGAAGGATTTAGCAATGATATTGCTAGACATTTAAAGGAAGGTGTTAAAAATATTTTAGAGCTATTTTGGATGCTCTGATTGTTAGATGTCATATTTGAGTTAATGCCTGAATGTCCTCTTGCTGCAAGTGGACATTGTCCAGAATTTTCCATTGATTTGAATGCTGTGCAATCATTAGCAGGCATTCTCACTTCTGACTTAATGATAGATGGCAGTGTCTTGAGGCTGCAATGACACACATTCAGCAACTACAAGCCATCACAGTGCTGTGTTGTGTCTCCTTCCAGTGGAGCATTTTTAATAATCTCTGTTTTGCAAGCTTCATGCAGTTGAATGTTTCGTGGATGTCACCTCAACTATGGAATTTGGCTATTCAGAATTTTTTTGGGCCTACATTGGAAGTGTTAATTAGATTTCAGGGAAGCGCACAAAGTTTAAAATGACCATGCCTCTATATCAACGTAAATATTCTAATAATGAGCATATTAATGCACGTACTGTTGTAATCCAGCCAAAATGAAGAAAATGTTCTCTTTTTCAACTATTTTAATTGTTATGGCTCTTGACTTTTAAAAAAATTTTATCTTGCTTACAGTTCAAATGAGGGAAGCAAGCAAAATCTTATGACCTGCTGTCATTTAGTAAGCACTGACATTTGTGAAAGTTCTCCAATTTGTGGGAACTATTTGGGATAATTGCTCAGTTTCATCAAAAATGCTGCACTTATGATAAAATTAATATTACATGAAAGATCAGAGTGTAGCAGCAGATTGGCAGAGTCAGGATATTAGCACTGCTAATATGATTCCACTGATGAGTGGAAATGCTAATTTTGTTTTTTTTTTGCTGATCTGATGTATTATTGCAAACTTTGCCTTAATGCTTAACTTTTCTTTTTTCCTTAAGAGATGTATTATAAATAATACCCATCGCCTCATAGAACTGTGTGTGGCCAAGCTGTCCCAGGACTGGTTTCCTCTTCTTGAACTCCTTGCAATGGCCTTAAATCCTCACTGCAAATTTCATATCTACAATGGTACTCGCCCCTCTGAAACCGTTCCTGCTGGAGTGCAGTTGGCTGAAGATGAACTCTTTGCACGCCCACCTGACCCACGTTCACCCAAGGTAAGGAGAAACTAAAATTTGTTAATCCCATTTGAATTACATAATTACAAATAATTGTTACAACTTTTGAGTGTTAAGATTGTAAATACACCACCTTGAACTTGTACCTTGATGTTGGCTTATTTCTAAAGCTTCTAAAATAATTTTAAAGATTTACTTTCATTTTTTGAATTATCTGTTATTGCCACTTAATGTATGAATGTCCAAGATAGAAATTTAAAATTATTACAAATTGAAGACAGCTCATTTAGGATGCAAATATAAAATATTCAAAGAACAGTGATTTGTCCTTTTTCTCTAACTCGTATGTTATTTAGTTTCACTGTAGTGATGAAAACCAATTAAAACTTGGCCTTTTAGATGTTTCCAAAAGTTTGTTCTACAAATGTATGCCAAGCATACTGACATACACTACAACACTCAACAGGTCTTGCACCACCTATGGAAAGAGACTAAGATTTCAGGTCAGAGACCCTTCTGATGAAGATTTAGGACCTGAAAACCTAACAGTTTCTCCAGATGCTGCCTGACCTGAGAGTTAGCAGTATGTTCTGTTTCTTTTTCAGATTTCTGGCATGTCCAGTTTATATATTTTTTTAATGTTAACATGATTACTGATTTGGTGTCTTCCTACTGAGTTACATTTCTGTTGGAGCAGAAGCTAATATGCTAAAATTGCATTTAAGTGGGAGTCATTAGCTGAGATTTCCACACTTGCTAGTTGCCTTACAGTTCTTAAAGTTCTATAACCCTTCATACCTTGACTAATCAAGAACCTATAAAAGTCTGTCTTAAATACACCCAAGGACTTGGTCTCCATAGCTACCTGTGGCAACATATTCCACAGATTCGTCACACTGGCTAAGGAGATTCTTCTTCATCTCTGTTCTAACTGGGCATTCTATTCTGAGGCTGTGTCTTCTAGTCCTGGACTCCCTCACCTTAGGAAATATTCTTTCCACATCCACTCTATTGAGATCTTTCAACATTTGATAGATTTCAGTGAGATCCCCTCTCATTCTTCTGGTTTCCAGTGAGTACAGGTCCAGAGCCATCGAACGCTCCTCATGGTAAGCTTTTCAATCCCAGAATCATTTTTGTGAACCTGCTTTGAACCTTTTCCAATGTCTGCGAATCCTTTCTTAGGTAAGGGGCCCAACACTGGTCACAATACTCCAAGTGAGTTCTCACTATGCCTTACAAAACATCAACATTACATCCTTGTTTTTGTATTCTATTCCTTTCAAAATGAATGCTGAATTTGCATTTGTCTTCCTCATCAAGGACTCAACACGCAAATTAACCTTTAGGGAATCCTGCGCGAGGATTCTTAAGTCCCTATGCACCTCAAATTTAAAAATTTTTCTGTGCGTTTAGAAGACAGTCTATGCTTTTACTACTTCTACTGACTGCATGACCATACTCTTCCTGCCACTTCTTTGCCCATTCTCCGAAGTCCTTTGGCAGCCCCTCCGCTTCCTCAGCAGTACCTGCCCCTCCGCCTATCTTTGTATTGCCTACAAACTTGGCCACAAAGCCATCAATTCCATCATCCAACTCATTGACGTATAACGTAAGAAGAAGCGGTCCCCATACAGACCCCTATGAAACACCACTAGTCACTGGCAGCCAACCAGAAAAAGCTCTTTATTCTCACTCTTTCCCTGCTGCCAATCAGTCAATGTTTTATCTGTTTTAGTACCTTTCCTGTAATACTATGGGCTTTTAACTTGTTAAGCAGACCTATGTGTGACACCTTGTCAAAGGTCTTCTGAAAATCCAAGTACATCCACCAGTTCTCCTTTGTCTATCCTGCTTGTAATTTCATCAAAGAATTCCAACAGATTTGTGGATTACAGTATTAATTACCAAGCTCTGTGGCTCCTTTCAAGCATTAAGATGAAATAATAATGCAGAACTGTGGGAATTTAGCACTGATATTTATCAGAGGTATAGTTAACATGATGCTGAAGCACCATGACCTATGGTAAGAACTTTAGCCTCATTAATTCTGAAATATTCCAATGAAGCTAATGTTTCTATGCAAGTTAATTATAATTTCATATAATTAAAGTGAATGTTAAATTTGCTTGCCACTCTGACTGTCCTGTGATTTCTGAGTTGTAGCAAAATTGCTTCAGCAAGAGGCAATCATGATTCACAGAAGCACGGATCAAGGCACAGCTACTTGTGCTTGTGAAATGTTCATAGTATTTTAGAACCTGAAGAAAGATATTTTTATTTCTTTTCATGAAATTGGATTATACACTGAAATTGAGATGAGCTTTTGGTTTCTCGTGATTACCAGAGTATTGTTACAATAGTTTATTGTCTATAGATTACATGAATTTTGACTTTTAACTTTTCTGTAGGGTTGGCTTGTGGATCTTATCAACAAATTAGGGACATTAAATGGATTCCAGATTCTACATGATCGGTTTGTCAGTGGGTCAGCATTAAATGTTCAGATAATTGCAGCACTCATCAAGTAAGCAGATTTTTTTTTGTCATGTTAATAATTGAATGTGTGAAAAATTAAAGGTTTAAATCTCAATAGTAGTTTTTAAAGTGAACAATTTAGCGAAGTTATTTGTCAGGCATTTATAATTAAGACACATGCAATTTTTGTGGTGGATGGCTACTGTAAAAACAGATGGAGATGAGTTGCAAGGGAAGATATGACAACCATCACATTGCAGAAGATGATAGCACTCTTGAAGTCAAAGGTTACCACCCAATTCTTTTCCACAGACTTGACCTCAAACCATGCTGATGTTCTAGAGCCATCAGTCAGCTAAGATAATATTGGTTGGAGTCAGAGCTCACTAAGGAAGGAAATGTGATAGAGAGCAATAATCACAAGTATCTGCACTTCTTTTGGGAGAAGTTCCTCAGTGTGGCTTCTCAGGCATTTACATCTTTTAAGTTGTTTTATAATAAGACCATCCATCACAAGGTCTGAAAAAGAGATAATCTGTTATTCCATCATATTAAATTCCACGTGCAGTTTGGTAAGCAAAGTAGTCCATGCCTGGCTGGAGAAGGGTGCAGACTAAATTAAGGCATGAGCTGGAAAACTTAAATGTACTAGCCTCTTAAATATTGTGGCCAGGAGCAAGTTAGTGGTGAGTGACTTGTTTTTTATTTCTCAAAATCATTTCTTTCACCCACATTACATGTGTTAGGAATATGATGAAATATCCCCTAGATCCCTTGTTGAATGCTATCTTAAAACTGTGACAAAAATGTGAAAGCATCTGGAACCTTTTACATGAAAAATATTTTAAAAAATGTAATGAACTTGTGTGCTTGAAAAATAATTAAAGACATTGGAACAATTAGGTAATAAATCTGCTTCCCTTCTTCCGGGTAGTTTGTGCCTGTCATCTCAGCAGTTACTTTAACATCCACCTAGCCAGTCCCCAATTTTGCCAACTCATTTTATGCAGTATTTCTCCCCAAGTCTTAAGATTGTATCCTTGCTGCAAATTTTGTTATGGCCTTCGATAATCTATTGTGGTAACACCATGTTCCATTAGGCCTTCTCTTTGTGGAGTACTAAATGCAGTTGGCAAACTGTTTTGTTAACAGTTACTTCGATTTATTCTTCATCTTGTGAATCTATACAAACTGTATATATTGTGCTCTAGAACAGTGGTCCCCAACCACCAGGCTGCGGACTGGTACCGGGCCGCAAAGCATGTGCTACCAGGCTGCGAGGAAACAATATGATTTGGCGATGTGAAATGATATGAGTCGGCTGCACCTTTCCTCATTCCCTGTCACGCCCACTGTTGAACTTGAACACACGCAAGGTCATCAGTCAGTCATTAACCTACAACTAATCGATGAGTAAAAACCAAACATCACGAGAGTTTCTTTGGAAGAGGTAGTAGGGGACATAAAGGCCTAATGATAATGATAACGCAGAGACAGCTGAGGCCGAGACTGCAAAAGAAAAAGAAAGCTTCCTTCAACAGAAAATACGATGAGTCATACATAAAATATGGCTTTATTGCAACCGATGGCTCGCACACTCCAAGCCCCCTGTGTGTGATATGTGGAGACAAGCTGTCGAATGAGGCAATGAAGTCCTCAAAACTGCTTCAGCAACTTGAGTCCAAGCACCCTGCACTTAAAGACAAACCCGTTGAGTTTTTTGAGCGGAAAAAACATGAGCAAGCGGGACAGAAGCAAGTCCTGAGAGCCACCACCTCCACAAATGCTGCTGCTCTGAGATTGTCGTACCTACTGGCTAGCCATATTGCTAAGGCTAAGAAGCCTTTCATTGTTGGTGAAGAATTGATTCTGCCTGCTGCCAAGGACATGTGCCGTGAACTGTTGGGAGAAACTGCAGTTAACAAGATGGCACAGGTTTCTCTTTTCAAGGAAAATAACAATTTCAAGGAGAATCGATGACATAGCAGAGGACATCGAAGCGCAGCTGTTGGAACGGCTTAACGAGTCACCATGGTATGCTATCCAGGTCGACGAGTCTACAGATGTCGACAACAAGGCAATACTGCTGGTTTATGTGCAATATATATTTCAGAAACGATGTGCACAAGGATATGTTGTGTGCACTGCCGCTGCCAACTAACACAACTGGGGCAGAACTATTCAAGTCTTTGAATGACAACATGTCAGGCAAACTGGACTGGTCATTCTGTGTTGGAATATGTGCGGACAGGGCTGCAGCTATGACTGGATGGCTGGCTGGTTAAACTACCCGAGTCAGAGGTTGCTCCTGAATGCCAGTCTACACACTGTGTCATACACAGGGAAATGCTGGCTAGCTGAAAAATGTCACCTGATCGTAACAGTGTATTGAGTGACGTTGTTGAAGTTATCAATCACATCAAAGCAAAAGCCCTTAACTCACATCCGTTTGAGCAGCTTTGCGAGGAAATGGATGCAGAGCACAAACGCCTTCTCTTACACACTGAAGTCAGGTGGCTGTCAAGGGGGAGAGCCCTGGCCAGGGTTTTTGAGTTAAGACAACAGCTACAGAGATTTCTTTCAGGAAAAACGTCACCACTGGCAGCACACTTCAGTGACGAGGAATGGATAGCAAGACTTGCTTATCTGTGTGACATCTTCAACCTGCTCAATGAACTCAATTCGTCACTTCAGGGGAGAATGACAACTGTCTTCAAGTTGGCAGATAAACTGTCTGCTTTCAAAGCCAAACTGGAACTGTGGGGACGGTGAGCGGACAGGGGCATATTTGACATGTTCCCAACATTAGCTGGGATTTTGGGAGAGATTGAGGCTGCACCGTCCTTCTTACAGCTGGTGCGCAATTACCTATCTTGGCTGTCGACAGAATTCAGGCGTTACTTCCCAACTGCAAATGACCCAAGATGTGCAAAGGAATGGATCCATGACCCATTTGTGAATGTTCCTGGTGAATCATCCATGTCAGCGTGGGAAGAAGATCAACTCCTCGAGCTTGCAAATGCGGTGGGCTGAAAAGTATGTTTGATATAACATCTCTGGGGCGTTCTGGATCAAAGTCAAGGCTGAATATCCTGAGATAGCCACGAAAGCACTGAAAACGTTGTTTCTATTTCCAACATCATATTTCTGCGAAGCGGGGTTTCTCTAATGAATACAACGAAAACTGAATTGCGGAATTGACTGGACATAAGGAACCCCCTTCGAGTATCGCTGTCTCCCATCACCCCTCGATGGGACCGTCGTGTTGCAGGGAAGCAAGCCCAGGGCTCCCACTGATTCAGCAATATTGGTGTGTTGCAATGATTTTATATGTTCGTGCAAGGAAAATATGCGCTTTGTGTTTAATATTAAATTCGTTAGATAAACCCTTTTAGAAACGAAATTGAGTGGATAAGTACTTACAGTTGATTTATCACCTATATTTCGGTCGTGATTAATACTCCCACCCCCACCCTCTGTCGGCCGGTCCGCAAGAATGTTGTCAATATTAAACCGGTCCGTGGTGCAAAAAAGGTTGGGGACATCTGCTCTAGAAGACAGAAGAATCCGAATTCTTATATTCTTATTGGCAATTTTCTCCATAAAATAGGTGTTTCCATATTCTTGTACCATTTGTTATTGTTTGTATCAATGAGTGGACAAGTGTGCTAGTGTACCTCATTACTGGAGTATTTTGCTATTCTTGGCTAATCATGTACACTGTTTGAAATATCTTTATCTTTAAATTATATTGACTTTTCACTGTCATTTGTTTAATTTGCATTAAAGTTTAATAACTTATTCTGTGTCGTTATAATTTTGGTATTCAGGTTTTAGCATGTTACCTCGCCTTAAGTTATACATCTCTGATTTACTTGGCTACTTGAAATCAATCCGCCAAAAGATGGTGAAGGAATGTCCAGTGTTTGACACCATTATCTTTGCAACTTTGTGGTACTAAATTTTTCAAAATAAACCAAGTTGCCCATTCGGATGTCTTTTGCTGCATATTGTTTATTGGTTATTGATATAATATAAATTGATCTCAATCAATGCTGGAGATTAGTATTTAAAAAGAATTCCAGCATTGTGCTTAAGCTGTTACGCCTTAGTGCATCAGCAAGTTTCAGATACAGGTGTCCCCCGCTTTTCGAACGTTCGCTTTACAAAACCTCACTGTTACGAAAGACCTACATTAGTACCCTGTTTTCGCTTTCAGAAGGTGTTTTCACTGTTACGAAAAAAAAATTCAGCACACGAAAAAATCAGCGTGCGATAAAAGGCAGCATGCCCCGAGCAGCTGTTCTCCCCCGGATTCGGAACTGCTTTGCTTTAACACGTGCCTGTGAGCAGCCGTTTGCAAGATGAGTTCTATGGTGTCGGAAAAGCCTGAAAGAGCTCGTAAGGGTGTTCACTTATGATAAAACTAGACGTAATTAAGTGTTTTGATCGTGGTGAACGAAGTAAGAACAACGTGAGTTTGGCTTGTGGAAGCTGACGAACATGATGTTGAAGAGGTTTTGGCATCCCGTGACCAAGAACTGACAGATGAAGAGCTGATGCAATTGGAAGAAAAAAGGATAACAATCGAAACCGAATGAGTAATGATAAAGTAAGACTTTAATTTTGAAAGGGTACGTCGGTTTAGGGGATATTTGCAGGATGGTTTGAGTCCTTATTAAAGAACCGTGTGATAGAAAAATGCGCGAGGCTCAGCAGTCAAGCAAGCCTTCCACATCAGCCACAGCAGACGACAAACCTCGACCTTCGACATCCAGACGAGCAGAGATAGAAGAAGATGAGCTGCCAGCTCTAATGGAAACAGGCGACGAGATGACACCCCATGTCCCACCACCCCAACCCCCAGGCCACGGACAGATACCGATTTGCGGAGAATGCAAAGCTAGCCGGGAGGCACACAGCACATCTTTAAGAAAAAAGCTGAAATAAAAATGCTAATTAATTAGGTGCCGCTGACACGTAATTGTCGGCCCAGATCAGAGACGACGCAATTGGAAATCGGCACTGATATGGGCTGACAATTACAGGCGGCACCTAATTAATTAGCATGTTTGTTTCGGCTTTTTTCTTAAAGATGTGCTGTGTACCTCCCGGCTACCGCTGGACCCCTGCGTTCTTTGCGGCAATGTATCGCTCAGCGGCTCGGAGGGTGAAGGCCACTGCACCACCCAAACTCTGACAAGTCTAACACACCATTGTGTGCTCGGCGCTGTCTTCCGGATTCCCGTAAGTGATACTACGCTGTACATACGTTATTTCTACTTTGTATAGGCTGTGTATTTTTACGTGTTATTTGGTATGATTTGGCAGCTTCATAGCTTAAAGCTTACTGGAGAGCACTTGCGTGTGTTTCTGCCGAGAGCACTTGCATGAGATTTTCTGCTGACAGCGCTTGTGTGCGATTTTTGCTACGGAGAGCAGTGCAGTAATGATTGTGGAAAAGTATTTCTACTTTATATAGGCTGTGTATTTATCATATCATTCCTGCTTTTACTATGTGTTACTGTTATTTTAGGTTTTATGTGTTGTTTGGCATGATTTAGTAGGTTATTTTTGGGTCTGCGAACGCTCACAAAATTTTCCCATATAAATGGTAATTGCTTCTTTGCTTTACGACATTTCGGCTTACGAACCGTTTCGTAGGAACGCTCTACCTTCGGATGGCGGGGGAAACCTGTAACTGAATCTCTCACCCACGTGCAACATCACCTGTTTTTCTGTTTTACTTGTTTGGATACCAGAGGGGCTAAAGAATATTTCAGTTCAAAGGTTTTCCGTTGAACCTATGCAAGAATGTAAAAACATATTAAATATTCTGTGACTTGCCTGTGCTGAACTTGACTGTGGAATCCTGGAATCCCGGGAGGGGAGGAGAAGATGGTGGTGTGACGCAGCGCACAGGGCTGCTCCGAAATGTTTTCGTATTTGTTAAGTAGGGGCCGTGCACAATCCTGATTTGAAGGAGACCTGACGTGAGAAGCACGGAGGAACATCTGGAGAAACTTCTGAAATGCCTGCTTCACTGCCGCTGCTACTGTGCGATCGAGAATCTCCGGAGGGGAAGGCCCCAAATCCTCGGCTTTGCCTATTGTCTGTTGCCAGGGCCGGGGTCGAAGCGCTTGGCAGAGATGGTGCTCGGTGTTGGAGGGCTGGTCGAAGGCTCGAAGTTTTTGGACGGACTCAAGAGTTGGCTGTGGTCGGGTGCTTCCAGGGTGCTGCATCGGCAAGTTTGCGGCGCTGGAGGTTCATGGCAGGGAGAGTTTTTTTTCTTCTTCCTTCTACTGTCTGTGTGAGATGATGGGACTTTGAAGAGACTTTGAGACTTTTTTTTACCGTGCCCATGGTTGTTCCTTATCAAGTTATGGTATTGCTTTGCACTGTTGTAACTATATGTTATAATTATGTGGTTTTTGTCAGTTTTTCAGTCTTGATTTGTCTTGTGTTTCTGTGATATCATTCTGGAGGAACATTGTATCATTTCTTAATGCATGCATTACTAAATGACAATAAAAGAGGACTGCGTGTCCTCATAATCTAATCTAATATTGAAGAAATCTCAGTTCTTATGTTTTTGTTCTGAGATTGCAAAATTCAAATTAATAAGTTATATAATAAAATGTGACTGGACTAATGAGAAACTTAGAAAAATTAGACGACCACTACTACTTCGACTCAGGCATTGGGGGCCGGCGACAGGCACGAAAAAATTAGAAGCCTTCACTTGAAAAAAGCTGCTTGAATCACATTTGTCATCAATTTGATTGTAAATGTGTCAGATTTCCACTAAGTAGTAATTAGATTAAGGCTGCCTTTGCCATGGAAAATCATCAAAAAAATTTTTTCAGCTTAGTTGAACTATTAAAAAGCATCAACACAGTTCTGTA
This sequence comes from Mobula hypostoma, assembly GCF_963921235.1. Taxonomy (NCBI): domain Eukaryota; kingdom Metazoa; phylum Chordata; class Chondrichthyes; order Myliobatiformes; family Myliobatidae; genus Mobula; species Mobula hypostoma. Next base: position 49,517,520 of record NC_086102.1, on the reverse strand, counting down.
ATTAAACACATTATATTCAATAAAAGCTATTTTCTTGTTTCTCTAAATTCCTGCATAATATATGTAGTCTGAAATTATATTTGTTTTCAGCCTCAAGTGGTCTATCATAAATTTTTAAAAAATCTCTTGAAGCAACAGTTTTGGGAAAAAAAAAATTATTGTCCAGTGCTTTTAGGTTTTGTTGGAATTCAAGCAACAGATCACAAAGGGAACATATAAAACCACACACTGCATCAACAAAACAATCTACTGGTTTTGGAGGCATTGAGATAACCAACTGCCATCTTCAAAAGTAACAATCCTGGTGTCCAATCATAAACAAGAGAAAATCTACAGATGCTTGAAATCCAAGCATCACGCAAAATGCTGGAGGAACTCAGCAGGACAGGCAGCATCTATGGAAAAGTGTACAATATTTCAGGCAAAGACCTTTCATCGGGTCCGGGAAAAAAAATACTAATCTGTGGCTGCTTAACAAAAAGGTTGTGTTTTATGGCATGGAGCTTTATCAGGTGAAGAGAGCTGTCAAGATTTTCACCAACAACTTTAAAAAAAACTTGTTAGCCACTCAAGGAATAATCATAGGAAGAACTCTTGACCTCAACTTTGTATACACCAAGTTTAGGCTTACTACTTGCGCCCTCGTCACTTGAAAATGAGTAGAAAAAGCTGCCTTTCATCTCACCTGTGGCCATCTTGATAGGCAAAACGATCATTACCATTTACATTTGAAGATGATAATTAAAAGCAAGAGAGTTGACATCGGTCCTTGAACCTGGCCCGCTATCTGCTTGGTCGTTTCTATCTGATTGCAAATTCTGTATTCTTGACTTCATGATAAGCGAGTGTAGGAAATAGGAAACACCTTTGATTTGAGAAATCTTGCTTTCTTAAGTTTGTTTCAGGAACAGAATTCTTTATAAAATTAGAAAATATTACAAAAAAACCTTGTGTTGCATATCCAATTCATATCTTTGATTATCAAAGCTTTTTCTTTTTGGAGGATTTAATTTTTAAAAAATAGCACTAAATATCTGGGTCAAGCTGAAACTCTTCTGTTTCACCTTTGCAGCACCCAAAATTTTAAGACTCTCAGAACTGCAGTATCTTAATGCTTCTGTGCATGGACATCTCAACCTCTTGAGATAAACGTTAATCAAACAGTCTTGCATATACTGAGACAGTGGATGATTTTATACTTGGCTTAGATGAAAAACTTGGTGTGCACAAGTCAGTGAAATGCAACTTAAGGCATAAAAGTGTGATGCTGCTTATGACATTGTAGTTCCACTTATTGGTCGAACAAATATTTGTTTTGTCTTTAAACACAACTTGGTTTACAGTACTGTGCAAAAGTATAAGGTTCCCTAGATTTTTTAAAATATTGTCTCAGATGGCATTTCCTCCACAGAGCCGTGATTTTGGCATCATTGAGACTATCTGGTATTACTTGGAGAGACAAAAGCAACGAGACAGCCAAAGCCTGCAGAACTGTGGGAAGTTCTCCAAGATGCTTAGAAGAACCTACCAGCCAATTTTCTTATGAAAGAGAATTGATGCAGTTTATATTGATATAACTTTTTTTTTACTGTTTGATCTTCAAAGTACATTTTTTGATATTTAGGAACTTCAATTCAGCATCTTTGCTTCACAGGATTTTATTATGTGTCTTAAAGACTTCTGCACAGTTCTGTATGCAAAGTATTGTCTTGATTTTTTTTTTGTCATTTCCGTTCTTTGAAATTTTGGTAGTTTGGTAGTGGACATAGTTGGAAAAAAAAAATCTGTGAAGTTATGACCTGATGCAATTTTGCAATGTTAAGTAATTAAACTAATCAGAATATGTTTAATTTAGTATTAACCAATATAATACAATTTATCATATATCATATTTTTAAAAAAATAGTTGGTTTGCCTATGGATTCTTAAAGTAACCTTATGCCAAACTGAATGAAAAAGCTCTTAAACTGATCTAGACACAAACCTGAGTAATTCAAGATAAGTACAGTTAATTATTTGAATTCTGATAATTACTTGTAATTCTTTGCAGACCTTTTGGCCAGTGTTACGAATTTCTCACCTTACATACAGTGAAGAAGTACTTCCTTCCAATAATAGAAATGGTTCCACAGTTTCTAGAAAATCTGACAGATGAGGAACTGAAGAAAGAAGCGAAGAATGAAGCCAAAAATGATGCTCTATCTATGATAATTAAATCGCTAAAAAATTTAGCTTCACGTGTTCCTGGGCAGGAGGAGACAGTCAAAAGTTTAGAAATATTTAGGTTAAAAATGATATTAAGGTAACTAATATTTTGAAAAATAATCAAGTTGAAGTTACCATAAATTAGCTTTGTCGTAACTTAGCTTTGTTATTTGCAGATTGTTGCAAATTTCATCTTTCAATGGGAAGATGAATGCACTAAATGAAGTTAACAAGGTGATTTCTAGTGTGTCTTATTATACTCATCGCCATGGCAGTCCTGAAGAAGAAGAATGGTTGACAGCAGAGAGAATGGCAGTAAGTGGTAAAATTATTTCTGTATCCCAGCAATAAATATTAAAATTACCCTATTATCCTAGAAGATCTGATAAATGGCTGTGCTCGATTTTAAATATTTTCATGGATCATTTTGTAGCTGCTTGAGGATGTGTAATTCATTTAACTTAAGTGTTCAACTTTGGATGTGTATTTTCTGCCTCACAAAACTAAAGTTTGTGGCATAACTGTATTGCATAAGGCTGATGATGCGTAATTGGATTTGCAAGATAAAGGAGCAAAAACAATATTTTAAACAACTTTTTATTCACAATTGATTGCCAAGGTCTTTAATAATTAGTTTGTTTATAATTGTCTTTATGTTTCTGCGCATACTCAGAGGTATGGGAATTACTGGAAAAACATCTGAGGGAATTGGTCTGAACTTGGAAAGACAGGGATAAGTTAAAAATAGTACAGTTCTGTTATCTGGAGATCCTGTCTGACCAATTTCTTGAAGCAGTAGTGAAATGTATTCTGAGGCTTGTGTGCTTTATATAGTCTGCGTGGACTTCAGTAAGACATTTGACAGAGACTGGTCCATAAGTTTAGAATCCATGAGATCCAGGACAAGATGCAAAATTTGCTAGATACAGGTTGAGTACCCTTTATCTGAAATCCAAATTTTTTTTTTGAGCACTGACATGACCTCACAAATAGCAAATTCCTCAAGGTGTTGGGAAAATTCCCAGGCAATATGTAGGTCTCTGTGCACCAGAGGCACTTTTGAGAAGAGACTTCATATGTATAATGAACAGAAGTTAATGTAAAAAAAAAGCACTGCATTAGCGAAAAATGAGTATTGAAAGAGCGGATTCGGCAGCATCAAGAGTGAACATATGCCACATAATGGTATGCTGATCATGAAACAAGCAAACGTGTCTCATAACAAACTGAAAATTGAAGATAATTGTAAACATTCAATAGGCTGATTGCATAAATTTAAGAAAAGGCACAACATTACATTGTTAAAGATTTGTGACAGCTGATCACGAAGCAGCGGAGAAATTCATTGATGAATGTGCAAAGATTGTCACTGATGAAAATTTAGCATGTTGATGCCTGCATAAGACTTTTTACCAGTAGTGAATAAATTCAGAATCGGAAATGATGGTGATATCAAGCTATCACATTGTATATTCCATGATCAAAAAAATCCGAAGCACTTCTGGCTTCCCAGACATTTCGGATAAGGTGTACTCAAACTGTAATTGGAACCGATGATGGTAGTGGTTGCTTTTATGATTGGATCAGGTGCTGTTTGTTGTATGCATTAACAATCTGGATATAAATTTCAGAAGTCGGCTTACTTGCAGGTGAGAAGAGGTAGTGAGGAGGATGGTGGTAGGCTACAGAATAATAGTCATCAGTTGTTAGATGAGCAAAGTAATGGTAGATGGGATTTAGTCATTCTGAGTTCAAGGTGCTGCACTTTGGGAGAACTTTTGAATAGCAGGGCCTTATGAAGATGTGGTCTTGTAAGTTGGAGAGGACCTGTATGCATAGTTATAGATATGTCCACACCAACTATCAAGTACCTGGTGGACCAAATAGCCTATTTCTGTGTTGTAGGACTGACTCTATTACTTTAGTATTCAATTCTGTCCTTTGGGTCTCTGAGCATCTCAACTTCCTTCTTCCACTGAGCAACATGTGTTGTATAACTATTCTCTAATATAACTACTCTCTAATGTAATGGAGACTGAACTACAGGGAAGTGAATGTGCGTTCCCATCTGCTGTGATTGATGGAGCTAACTCTCAATCTTTGTTTCTCAAGCTACTTCTTCTTTCACTCTGTTCCCCCCCCCCCACCCCAGAAGGACAGGGCTTCCCCCTAGTCTTTACCTTTCATTCAGTGAGTCACAACAGCCAGCATATCATTCTTTGTCATTTCTGCCATCTGCAACGAGATCCCACCACCTGCAACGAGATCCCACCACCTGGTACGTCTTCTCGTTCCTACCTTTTTCTGCCTTCCACAGGGATGATTCTGTCTGTAACTCCCTGATCAGCTCATCCCACCCTGACCCCTGGCACTTTTCCCCTCCTCGCAGGAGGTGTAGTACTTGTCATTGCAGCTCTTTCTTCACCACCATCCAGCATCTAAAGAGCTCTTCCAGGTAAGATAAGATTCATGTGCACCTTCTCCAACCTTAAAAAAAAATCTGCAGATGCTGAATGAAGAGTCCTGCAATTGAAATGTCAACTGTTTATTCCTTTCCATTGATGGTACCTGACCTCCTGAGTTCCTCCAGCATTTTGTATGTGTTATTCCTCCAACCTTGTCTACTGCATTTGGGCCTGCTCTATGTTAGCAAGTCCAAGTGCAGATTGGGTGACTGTTCACAGAGCACCACAATGGCCACCCCTTGCTTCCTAGTTGCATGCCATTTTCAGTTTTTTTTTTCCCTTTCCCATACTGACCTGACCATCATTTGTCTTCTCTACTCCTAGGATGAGGCCCAATTCAAGCTGGAGGAACAACACGTCATATTTAAACTGGGTAGCATACATTCCAATGCCATGAATATTGAGTTTTCTGATTTTGGGTAACCATCTCCTCCAGCAGTTATTTCTGTCATCTTTCTTCTCCAAACCCTCCCCACCCCCCCACTGATCCTTGGTTCCTCCTATTTTTGTCCATTTTTCTTCATAGCTCCCCCACATCTCCCCTTCTTCTGTCTTTGTTCCACAATCCATCCACCCTGTACGCACACAAACAGTTCACCCACAGGTTCCCATCCTACACCCATCTATCATTTTGCCACATTTCTTTATAAGAATTCAGCGCTGCTAATACTTTTGTGTTACTGCTTACCTCACTCGGGCAGCTGCCTCCAATCTTCATACTCCACTAGCTCCACCTTGCTCCATCTGCCTCTCCATGCTTTTTTCTTTGTCTGACTCCATCTATCTGCAACCCCTAGTCACAGTCTCCCAATTCCACCCTTTCTTCTCTCCCCTACCTGGTACAAACTTCTTGTCATCTTATGTGTACCTTGTCGATCTGCCTCTCTACCAGAGGACTTCAGGTTCAGCCCAAGGGAATAATGACAAACATAGTTTATTTAAGATTACATACTGTTTATTAGCAAGCTTGCATCTCAGTTGATACTGCAGAGCCCCCACTCATTGAGCCTGCAAAATCTGTAATCAGGTGAGCCCTGAGCACTGTCTGGGGCTGCTTGTTAAACATTCGTTATCACATACATACTCTGATCGCAGACACCCCTGATTAGTGTTTATGCAAAGCAGCTCTCTCATGCATCAAGCACTCCTTTGTTCCTTGCATCTATCCTACAGTTAGTAGATTAGTTATCTTGCAACATTATTCACATAGCATGGCTAGTCAAGCTGCAAGTGTCAGTCAGGTTTTAGCCTTTTTAATTTTGTATATAATTCCATATCCTCAGTCTACCAATGAACTTGGATTTCTTTCTGACCAGAACCACCCTCTTCATACTGACCATCTCACCACTCCACTCTATCCTTAAGCAGGGTTTCACTCCAAAATGTGGACAGTTTCTTTCCTCATACTTGTATTGCTCATCCCGCTGACTCCCTCAGCAGATTGTTTGATTCACTAATGAAATTTGATTTCAGCTTTGTTATGATAATATGTGAATTAATGCAGAACTTTCTCCATGTTTCAATTCTGGTTGTTAGAAAACTGAAAAGTCTGAGAATGATTAGTTAGTGATTGTTGGGAAAGCAAATTTGTTTCATCCTACAATTTAGGATTTTTCTCTGAATAACAAACAATTTATATTAATAGGTTTTTAATCTGACTTGTTTTGATTTTGTAGGAGTGGATTCAGCAAAACAATATTCTGTCAATTGTGTTGCGTGACAGTCTACATCAACCTCAATATGTTGAAAAACTGGAGAAAATACTTCGCTTTGTAATAAAAGAGAAAGCACTCACCCTTCAAGATCTTGACAATATTTGGGCAGCACAGGTGAGGAAACCATTCAAATTCATCCTTTTCTGGTTCTGTTTGGTCAGAAATATGTGAATTTATTAAAGAATAATCTTAATTATTTCTTTGTCTTTTCTAGATTGAAACTGTAATTCCTATCCCCCCCAATAAAAAACTAATTTTCAGAACTGTAAACCTTTGTATTTCTGAAGTATCACTTCAAATTAAATTTATTTCTCACTTCTGTACACGTTACCTATGAGAAAGTAGTTTAAAATAAATTCCAAGAGCTCATTGTGCCAATTTTTATCTCTTGATCAGTTTTACATCAAATGTTCACTGTACTTGGTTAGGAATTCGGATGGCCATAAAGCCCTATGGCTTTAGTTGTCAATGCATTTAGAGTTGCCAGCTTCAGTCATTCATTGAACCTCTTGTGCATTTCAGAAATTTGTGATATGTATGGTATCATGAATATATTTTTGAATGTGTGTTACAATACTGCAGATAAAGTTTCTGTTTGCATGCCTAGATCGACAGTAGATTTGAAAATCTGGTAAAACAGAAGTTCATATCTTTGCCTCTGACAGACTTGATGTGCAGTTGGTTCACATTTCCTTGGCAACAGTGGTTTTTCTTCAAAATTCATTGCTATTAAATTGTTTGAAAATGATAAATCTGAAAGGGTACAACATCTCCAGACAGGATGAGATGCTCTTCCTGAAGTTCTTAATATAACAATGTGTAGGCCACAGAGAATTCAGAGTGGAATAGAGAATAAAAGTGGCAGGCAATTGGGAGCTCAGTCATTCGTGTGGATTCCCCAGTGTAGAAGAGACCATGTTTGTGAATACCGAATGTAGCAGATTAAGAGTGCAATTGAATCACTTCTTCACCCTGGAGGACTGTTTGGGTTTTGAGTGGCAGGAAGGGGTGAGGACGAGTGCAATGAAAAGAAGAATGCTTGGTGGGGATGGAAGAGCAGATCAGAGAGTGCTGAGGGGAGCAGACCCATTATACTGCTGAGATAGGAGAAGGTGTTGGGTGGTTGGATCTCTTCAAGTGGCTGGAATTTGCAAAGATTGTCCTGATGAATGCAGAGGATGAAAAGTGAAGGCCAACAGAGTTCTATCTCCTGTTCAGGAGGAAGACAAATAGGAAGAACAAAACTGCAGGGAATATGTGGAATATGGTCAAGGTGCCCAGAAAGTCACATTTAAGAAATATAACTCAGAAGCACCTGTGTGGAGAGACTTTATTTTGAAAAAATGCACAATAGAGAGAGGAACCAGGGAAATGTAATAGGGAACCTAGAGGAGGCAGGATGGGAGAAAGCGCAGTCAAGAAGCTGTGGGAGTCTGTTGGCTTGTAATGCATTTTTGGTATTAACTGATTCACTGATATAAAGATGGAGAGATCCAAGAAAGGAATGTAATGAGTCAGAGATGGACCAATTGAAAGTGAGAATGGAAATTGGCAGCAAAGTAATACATTTTTAAGCTCTGCATGATGCAGGAAGCAGCACTAATACAGCCATTGATATATTGTTCAAAGGAAAGTTATTATTAGAGCACGTATGTGCCCTCTCGTGTTAGCCATTTCAGCCCTGGGAAAAAGCCTCTTGACTATCCACACAATCAATGCCTCTTATCATCTTATACAACTCTTATCAGGTCACCTCTCAACTTTTTAAGGTGTTAGGAAGTAGGTACAGAGGAGATGTCAGGGGTAAGTCAGAGATGTCAGAGTGGTGAATGCATGGAATGGGGTGACGGTGGAGGAGGTGGATATGATGGGGGTCTTTTAGGAGACTTCTGGATAGGTATATGGAGCTTAGAAAAATAGAGGGCTATGGGTAACCCTAGGTAATTTCTAAAGTAAGTACGTGTTCGGCACAGCATTGTGGGCCGAAGTGCTCGTATTGTGCTGTAGGTTTTCTATGTTTCTATGTTTCACCATATACAGCCCTGAGAATTAATTTACTTGTGGATATACTCAATAAATCTGTAGAATAATAACCATAACAGAATCAGTAAAAGAGATGCTACTGTGCTGTCTTTGTAATTGACTTAGGTGCTGGGCCCAGAACAGGTCCTCGAAAATAATAGCACCGAGGAATTTAAAGTTACCAACCCTCTCTATTTCTGATCCTCCGACGAGGACTGGCTTAGGGATCTCTGGATTCCTTCTCGTAAAGTCAATCATACTGGACAACAATTTTTTTCAAAAATGTTGCTTCCTCAGAAATTATTTTTGTTTATGATAGACCACTTGAAGCCAAACCCAAATATCACTTTAGATTACTTGTATCACATAGGATTTTGGAGAAACAAGAAAATAACTTTTATTGAATATAATAAGACCATAAGATATAGGAGCAGAATTAGACTATTTGACCCATCAAGTTTCATAATGGCTGATCCGTTGTCCTTCTCAGCCCTTCTCCTCCACGTATCCTTTCATGCTGTGACTAATCAAGATTCTATGAATCTCTGCCTTAAATATATTCAATGACTTGTCCTCCACAGACGCAATGAATTCCACAGATTCACCACTCTCTGGCTAAAGAAAATCCTCCTCATCTCAGTTCTAAAATGACTGGCCCACTGAGTTTATGCCCTCCTCCACCATAAGAAACATCCTCCCCTCATCCACTTTCACATTCGTACATTCTACTTGTTTTTCTGAATTCCAGTGAGTACAGGTTTAGAGTCATCAAAAGCTCTTCATATGACAAGCATTTCAATCCTGGAATCCATTTTCGTGAACATTCTCTGAACTTTCTCCAATATCAGCATCTTTCTTTGAAAAAGGGTACAAACTGCTCACAAAACTCCCAAGTGAGGCCTCACCAGTGCTTTATAAAGCCTCAACATTACATCCTTGCTTTTCTATTCCAATCCTCTTGAAACTAATGCTAATATTGCATTTGCCTTCCTCACCACTGACTCGACCTGCAAATTTAGTGACTCCTGTGCAAGGACTCCCAAGTCCCTTTGCACCTCAGATTTTTGAATTTTCTCTCTATTTAGAAAATAGTCTGTCCTTTTTTTCTTCTTCTACCAAAGTGCATGACTATATACTTCCTGCCACTGCGTTCCATCTTCCACTTCTTTGCCCATTGTCCTAATCTGTCCCAAGTCCTGCGGCAGCCTTTCTACTTACTCGACTACCTGCCCCTTCACCTATCTTTGTGTTGTCTGCAAACTTGGCCACAAAGCCATCAGTTCTGTCATCCAAATCACTGTCACGTAACTTAAAAAGAATTGGTCCCAACACAGACCCATGTGGAACACCACTCGTCACTGGCAGACAACCAGAAAAGATTAAAAGTCTGTTATGAGCCTTGTGGCCCATCATGCTGGTGCTTATGCCGGTTTCCGTGGCGTGAAGCGACTGAGAGTATGAGACTCCCCCCCCCCCCCCCCCGGATAGGATGCGAGGTTAACCCCCAGCATTTTTGCCGGTACCCATTCTCAGCTGGGTAGACTGGAGCATTGTGTGGTTAAATGCCTTGCTCAAGGACACACACGCTGCCTTGGCTGAGGCTTGAACCCATGACCCTCAGATTGCTAGTCCAATGCCCTAACCACTTGGCCACGTGCCACAGCCAACCAGAAGAGACTTCCTTTATTCCCACTCTGTCTCCTGCCAATCAGCTAATGCTTTATCCATGCTCAAATCTTCCCTGTAATACCAGGGGTTCTTAACTTGTTAACCAGTTCTGTGTGTGGTACCTTGTCAAAGGCCTTCTGAAAGTCCAAATACACAACATCAACCAATTCCCCATTGTCTATTCTGCCTGTTAATTCTTCAAAGAATTCCAACAGATTTGTCAGGCAAGATTTTCCCTTGTATGCCTTAATTCAGATCTTTTCCCAAGAATATTCTCCCTAGTAAGTTTAATTTCACACACTTCAAAATTGACACTTGACACTGTCAAAATTCTGGCATACTGCTACAAAATACTTACTTAGTTCGTCCACCATTTCCTTGTTCCCTTTTACTTCCTCTCCAGCATCTCTCTTTTATACTGTACATATCTAAATAAACTTTTGTTATCCTCTAATGTTATTGGCTTGCTTACCTTTGTAATCCACCTTTTCCTTGATTAATTTTTTTTTGGTTGTCGCCTTTTGCTTAAGCTTTCCAAACCTCTAACTTCCTACTAAATCTTGCTCTGTTATATGCCCTCTCTTTGACTTTTATGTTGGCTTTGACTTTTCTTGTTAACCATCTTGCCTTTAGAATACTATTTCCTCTTTGGAATGTATATATCATGTCCCTTCTGAATTGCTTCCAAAAATACCAGCTTTAACTTCTCTGCTGTTGTCCCTGCTAGTCTTTTACAATCAATTTTGGCCAGCTCCCCTCTCATGCCTCTTTAATTCTCTTGACTCTTCTGTAATACTGATACTTCTAACTTCAGTTTCTCCTGATGCTTTTGATTGCATAATGGTGCTGATGCTTTGCAGTAGTTCAACTAAGCAAAAATGTTTTGTTGATTATTTTCATTTATACTCCTGAGGCTTCTCACTTCAGTGTAAAACCAGCCAGCATTGATGGATTACAGTTGCCTTGGTACCCTTTTTCCATAACCGCAGTGTCCTGGTGAAACCTTTCACAGTCCTTGTCGATGATGGTGCTAAGATTTGCAGGGAAGAACTCTGAATGGGAATTCAGAAAATGGATATTTAGTGATATGTTCTACTTCAAAGGTTTTGTGTGCTTGAGCATGTTGTCAACCAGCTGCATTTAGCTCTGTAGTTGCCAAGCAACATTCTTAAATGCCTTCCATGTGATTTTCTCTGGTCCCACTAGATGTTCTTTGAATTGCCTGTCATTGACCTGTTTGATTTGTGGTCCAACAAAATTGTGTTTCTCAATCTTGGCGTCAGTTATTCTGAGATGAATTATGAATTGAAATAACAAGTATAGGCGATTACAAAAAAATATCGTGTGATTGGAAAATTTCATGGTGATTTTCATGATCAGCAGCCCAAAATCCATAAGGTACACCCACAAGTATTCAGGAAGCGAAATCTTTGTTATCTAGTGTAATTAGCTCCTTAGAGGCTGTTGTTATGGCATCACTCATCAGCTTTTCAACGCCCTCCCTTTTGCTGATTTGTCCCCACCTTTGATTTGGCCTACAATAGTAATGTTGTCAGCAAACTTGAATATTGTATTGGAGCTGTGCTGAGCCACAAACCATAAGTGTACTGTGAATAGAGCAGAGGGCCACGTATATGGCCTTGTCTATCTGTGCTGATGAAGATTGTGGAGGAGATGTTGCTAATCTGAACTGACTGGGGTCTGCAAGTGAGGAAATCAAGTATCAAATTGCACAAGGTAGTAGTAAGGCCAAGACTGAGGATCTTATTGAGTAGTTTTGAGGGGATGATGGTATTGAATGCTGAGCTGTAGTTGATATAGACCATCTTTGCTGTCCAGATGTTCTAGGATTGAGTGAAGAGCTAACGAAATGGCATCTGCTGCGGACTTGTTGCTCCTGTAAGCAAATTGGAGTGGATCTAAGTTGCTTCTCAGGCAGGAGTTCATATGTTCTTCAACATCCTCAAACACTTCATCCCTGTGGATATAAGTGCTGCTGGATGGTAGTCATTGAGGCAAATCACCATGTTCTTCTTGGGCACTGGTATAATTAATGCCTAGTTGAAGCAGATTGCGGAACCAAGAGTTTAAAGATCTCAGTGAACACTCCGACCAGTTGATTAGAACAGGTCTTTAGTACTTGGCCAGGTACCCTGCCTGGACCAGATGTTTTTTGTGGGTTCACTCTGCTGAAGACTACTTGCACGTAGGCCCCAGAGACTTATCATAGGATCATCGGGGGGGGGGGCTGTGGGAGTTTATGATGATATTCCCATCTTTTGACGGTCAAAACGAGCGTAGAAGGCATCGAGCTCATCTGGAAGCAAAGCCTTGCTTTCATCTATGTTGCTTGATTTAACTTTATAAGAGGTGATCGTATTCAAGCCCTGCCACAACTGTTAAGCGTCATTCGTTGCCACTTCGCCTAAGAGATTCCTTTCTGGAGATCATACCTGGACCTCTTGTGACTCTCTTCGTCACCAGATTTGAATGTCCCTGATCTGGTTCTCAGCAGATTGCAGATCTCATAGTTCATTCAGGGCTTCTGTTTGGGGAAGACTCAGAATGATTTTGTTGGGATACACTCATCCACGCCATGGTGTGTATTCGTTCAGATCCATAGATGAGTCCTTGAACAGGCCCACTGCACTGACTCAAAACAATCCCAAAGCCACTCCTCTGCCTCGCATTACCCATCTTAATCTCTGGGGCTTTGCTCTTTAGCCTCTGCCCTTATGCCAGGTGATCCGATTAACAGAAATATGGCCTGGGCATGGAGTTTAACAACATGTGTTGGGACCTTTGGTACCAGTGCACACTTGCTAACAAGATGCTGGGTGGAGAGTGTCTCATCTTTCTGCATTTTAGCCTCGCTTAGTTTCCAACCCCTGCCTTCCTTCTGGCCATGGCATTGCTTAAAGCTACCATACCTGCCTGTTATACCAAGATCTTCAGACGATCATGAAATCTGTAGATCATTAAATTGATTTAAAAGTATATTGCTTGGACAGAAATTATATGCTGCAGATTGCAATGAGAAGTATATTTAGAAGTATTGCCCGCAGCCAACAATGTCACCGTGGTTCACCGGTACTATCATGACATATATTGGATAAAGAGGGTACCCCAAGAATTCTAAACAAAAAATTGTTACACATGTCCAATAAAAGGCAGGTGTAACTTGGGACCATGAAGATGGTTTGTTTCATGTGCGAATTAATTCAGCGAGGCCTGTAAGTGTGTGAATGGAAAAGGAACTTGTAGAGGCTTTTTGCAAGGAAGAAGTAGAAGGTCCTTAGATGTTCTGTGTGCTAAAATCACAAATCAAATCACTAGGAGACATTGAGAAACTATCAATGTAGAGAGCAGTTCAGGCTTATTAGGAATAAGGTGAGGAATATCAGGCAGAATGAAAGAAACATATGATTAACTAGAATCCATTCGTCTAGCTTCAATTTGTGTGACAGCTTTTTGGAGATACTGATCTCAGCTTCTCATCATCAATGCTGTAAAGCTAACTTCCCTGAGTACATACACCTTCCAACAATAAGCTGAATGATAGTATCTATCTGGTCTGCAAGCTTCCTTGAACTGAGCAACTTAGTCAGTGTTATTTGTTTTGAAACAATCAAATTTTGTAACCTGTTGTTTTATGCTGCAACTCCTTGAGCAGCAATAAACCAGGTGCAGTTACTTTCTACAGTCAGAGAGACTGCTATATGCAGAGCTTATTTGGAAAGCTACTACATAGACTGAACTTTTAACTTTAAACTGATTACTACTTGCCTTTTAAATTTTAAGAACTGAAGACCATCTCCCATTTAAACAAATAAAGCATATACAAGGGGTGATTGATAAGTTCGTGGCCTAATGTAGAAGGAGTCAATTTTAGAAAACCTAGCACATTTATTTTTGAACATAGTTCCCTCCTACATGTACACACTTAGTCCAGCGGTCGTGAAGCATACGGATCCCTTCTTTGTAGAAGTGGTCCACAGCAGGGGCGATTGATAGGTTCGTGGCCTAAGGTAGAACGAGATGAGTTATTTACTTCAAACTTTCTGCATTATCACTCAGAGTTAAACTGCACGTGCATGTAACGAGAGCGTCTTGGATCTCCAGGTGGTCCATAGCAGGGGCGATTAATAAGTTTATGGCCTAAGGTAGTAAGGCATGTGCAGTTCAGCTGTTTGAAAATGCAGAAAGTTTGAAGTTAATAAAACTTATCAATCGCCCCTGCTATGGACCACTTTCTGGAGGTCCAAGATGCCGGCTTCTACAAAGAAGGGATCCGTATGCTCTACAACTGCTGGACTAAGTGTGTAAATGTAGGAAAAATAAATGTGCTAGATTTTCTAAAATTGATTCCTTCTACCTTAGGCCACAAACTTATCAATCACCCCTCATAGTTGGAAGTTTACTTATAACTGTTTGCCCTTACACGTAGCAGCTGCTATGTTTAGAAAACGAACTTGGCAAAACATGAGGCCCCCAGCCCAGGAAGTGAATATTCATCACAGTTGGCAGCGAGGAAGACAACCAAAGCTTGCAGTGGAATCTGGAACAACTTTACTAATAGAATGTGCAAGAGTGGATCTTGTATTGATGATTAAATAGTTTCTTAAATGACCAACTATATATTCCTGCATAGACTGATCTTAGCTGGAGTAGTTGCAGGTAATGCTTGTATTCTATGCAGTTTCACCTAGTTAATCTTCAGTCTTTACTTGGTTAAGATTTGGGATACCACAGCCTTGTGTTTGTAAACATGTATGTAAATTTTGGCATTTCAGAGAGTGATAAAATTTCCCAAATGAAAATGCGATTCATCTGGGTTAAGATGTATTATTGGCCTGATGAGAAGCATTTTGGTGATATCCTCCTTAGTTCAATATCTGATTGTTGGAATTTTTTCCCCTCTAAACCCTTTCAAACTGTTGATAGTAGAGCAGAGGCTACTGATATTTGAACACAAACTACAGCTAATAAGCAATAATGGAAGCCTTACACTGCACAAAACTGACATATTGGAACATCCACCTATATTACCTGATAGCTAATCTGATTAGGGTTTAACTACTAAAAACCAATTCTCTTCTACATTAGTTTGAGGGACTACATACAATCAAAACTTACATTGTGTTGCAGTTAATCATTAAATAATTAAATGCTTAATGTTTATATGAATAAATATACCTCTGATCAATTTTTCCTAGTTTTGCATTGAAGTAATGACTTAAATAGAGTGCTAAGTTTTCAGACAGGTTGGTTGGTCCTCATGATAACTTTGTGTGAGACTATTGCTATTGATTAAAGGATGGCTTCATAGCTAATGAATCAATTTTGCATTGTATAGAGATTCTATTTTTTATTAGTTGTAGTTTTAGTTCTTGTATATAATATTTTAAGGGGGAAGGGTACAAGAGTCCCAATTCTTCAAGGCCATTAAGAAAATAAAATTGCGCCTAAATAATTGATTTTAATATCATCTTTCTCTCTTTGTGTAGGCAGGTAAACATGAGGCGATTGTGAAAAATGTCCATGATCTACTTGCAAAATTGGCTTGGGATTTTTCTCCAGAACAGCTTGACCATCTTTTTGATTGCTTTAAGGTAGAATTAATTTAATAAGTAATCAACTGTTAACTCATTTTAAAAAACATTTATTTTGTTTTTTAATTATTGACACATGTATCAAGATACAATGAAACACTTGTATATTATTCATACAGATCAGATCATTACACAGTGCATTGAGTTAGAACAAGATAAAACAATAACAATGTAGAATAATGTGTAAAAGCTACAGGGAAAGTGCTTTGCAGGTAAACAAAGTTCAAGATCGTAACAAGGTAGATTAAGGTCACAAATCCATTTTATTGCATTAGAGGTCCGTTCATGTGTATGATAACTGCAACATAGAAGCTGTCCTTGAGAAAATCTCTGTGGTGGGTGGGGTCTTGGATTACACTGCTCCTTTACTGAGGAAGCGAGAAGAATAGACAGAAGTTCATTGAGATGAGTCTGGGTTCCGTGATGTGTTGAACTGTGTCCACAACTCTGCATTGTCTTGTTCGATGCAGACCAGTTGCCATGCTAAGCTGCTGTACATCTAGATAAAATACTTCCTATGGTGCACAGTTTTAAAAAGAAAAAAATTGATAAGGATCAACAGGGTCATGCCAGATTTCTTAAGCCTTTTGAGATAGAGGCATTGAGAAGCTTTCTTGGCCATGACACCAACATTTATTCAGTAACCTTTTAACTTGCAGGCAAGTTGGACAAATGCAAGTAAAAAGCAGCGTGAAAAGCTTCTAGAATTGATTCGTCGTCTTGCTGAGGATGACAAAGATGGGGTAATGGCACATAAAGTCCTAAATCTGCTGTGGAATTTAGCACATAGTGATGATGTACCTGTTGACATAATGGATCAAGCTTTAAGCGCACACATCAAAATCCTGGATTATAGTTGTTCTCAGGTAAGGAAAAGCAGAATTTTACAAAAGATGATCAGAAATGTTTCAGCTTTTTGAAGTTTTGCATTGAATCTGAGATAGGAACAATAATTGAATGGCTTCTTGATCTCCCTCTTGAAAGGTGCCTTGTCTTCATGGATTGTTATTTAATAACTTGGGACATAAATCTACCTGATTCATAACTAGCTTATCCTTAGCTATTGACTAGCTGCTGACCGAGAAGGAAGCAGCTGTTATAGTCAACTACATAATTATTAGAATGGAATATCGATGCACTGTCTTTGTGAAAGGCAGCTGCAAAAGACTTGTTTGACTCTAGTGGATATCTAATCATCCTAGTAATGAGTTTATCATTCTGCCAGGTTTGATCTTTTTGATAGCTGCAGATAATTTTCACTGGATACTTTGGACTGAGCATGGAGAAAAAATTGCTCAGGTATTCAAGTTGTGTATGAAATAATGCATGTGGGTGTCTTAATGTAGTTTTTTAAAAATCTAGTATATTTTTGCTAACATTTAAAAGCTGGTAATCTAATGGGAAGCAAGCAATCTTTTCTGAAGCCAAGTATCAAAATATGGATATTCCTTTACCTTCCCTTGCAAGCTCCTTTAGTGTTTTAATTTTAAATAAATCCACTTTGGGGGTTCCTGAAGTTCCTCCTGTAAATGGCAAATTCATAGTTTTTAATAGCATGATGAAGTATCCACTTGTCTAAATAACATTCAAAACCTAGTTTTGTACAATAAGTGATGAGGGCATACTTTATTTTATACTCTTGGTGTCAATAGATAACCCTGTTAATTTCCATTTGTTCTGGGCACAAAAAAAAATCAAAATCGTTACTGCAAAGTGAACTGCGGACTTGGTTTTTGTTCCATTCATCTAACCCAGTAGTTCCCAAACTTTTTGGGGTGACCGCCCCCTTGGCTCCCAGACTACATCCCAAGTACACCCCTCTCGCTTTTCATCCATTACATAAAAACAACAGAGAACTTTGATTTGCGATGCACAGTGGAAAAAAAAATAGGAACTGCAAACTTAAAGCAGTGACAAATAATTGCAAAAATTATTTGAATCGAAAGCTACAAATAAAATTATTTAAATATGGTAAAAACAATTTTCATCAACAATTTTAGGGCATACAATAGTAGTCCAACTATTCACTACTTCATTGCTTTTTTCACCTTTCACTGAGATGGCACAGTGATATTAGTTTCTCAATATCAGGCTAAATGTCACTCAGATGGAGTCTCTGGTCACACATTCAGTAATTTGCAGTCCGTTTCATTGTTTTGAAGGAAGTTCCACTAAATATGTCAAAAATGCAATAAAGAACATCTTGATGTTTTTCCACAGTGCAGTATAGCGTTCAGTAATTTCTTTCTGCAACTGAAGGTCTTGATATGACTTTTTCAAACTCTGCTTCAGCATAAAGTCATTTTGTAGAGAGAGAGTTCTTCCTCCATCCTGCCTGTAATTCCTCATTACGAGTGTTCAGGAGTGGATTTATTACCCAATCTGTTATTTGGGTTGAGAGAACATCCTGAAGTCTCTCTGACGTGTCTTTATACAGTTTACCCTTTTGGGCACAGAATATTTGAAGGTCATTCTTCATCTGGTATTCTTTCTTTCTCTCCCAACTTGGAGAGGCTTGGAAATTGGAAAAGGCTGCGACAGCCAATACTGCACTTATATCGGGTTAACTTGGACGAAATGTGAAGGTGACTGATTTGACTTTGATAAGATTCACATCATTTCCTTGTAGTTGATTTCATGAAACTTTCTGAATAATTCTGGCAAATAAGCAATGTCATGCCTAATATTCTTGAGCTGATTACTGAATAAAATATTCGAGTCTTCAAAGAATTTTACCACAGTTTCAAAAGGCACATAAAGAAAAGTTTCAAGCAGTATTCTTTTGAGAGCCATCTAACTTCTGTGTGCAACAACAAGCAAGCAAATTCTATTTGTGTAGCGCTTTTCAAGCAAAAGGCAGTTCAAAGTGCTTTATATAGAACAAGATAGAAAAAACAAACATCAAATTTCAGACAGTATACAAGAGAATAAAATCACAAAAAAAATAGGTATGATAAATAGAAGTTACAGTCTGGGAGATTCTAATTAAAAGCTACAAAAAAAGAAAAGTTTTAAGCTTGTTTAAGGGCTTAATTAGAAAAGGGAAAAAAGATTGAGAGAAAGCTGGCAGGGAACATAAAAACTGACTGTAAAAGCTTTTGTAGATATGTGAAAAGAAAAAGATTGGTTAAGACAAATGTAGGTCCCTTACAGTCAGAAACAGGTGAATTGATCATGGGGAACAAGGACATGGCAGACCAATTGAATAATTACTTTGGTTCTGTCTTCACTAAGGAGGACATAAATAACCTTCTGGAAATAGGAGACCGAGGGTCGAGTGAGATGGAGGAACTGAGGGAAATACATGTTAGTGGGGAAGTAGTGGTAGGTAAATTGAAGGGATTAAAGGCAGATAAATCCCCAGGGCCAGATGGTCTGCATCCCAGAGTGCTTAAGGAAGTAGCCCAAGAAATAGTGGATGCATTGGTGATAATTTTTCAAAACTCTTTAGATTCTGGATTAGTTCCTGAGGATTGGAGGGTGGCTAATGTAACCCCGCCTTTTAAAAAAGGAGGGAGAGAGAAACCAGGGAATTACAGACCAGTAAGCCTGACATCAGTGGTGGGGAAAATGCTAGAGTCAGTTATCAAAGCTGTGATAACAGCACACTTGGAAAGCGGTGAAATCATCGGACAAAGTCAGCATGGATTTGTGAAAGGAAAATCATGTCTGACGAATCTCATAAAATTTTTTGAGTATGTAACTAGTAGAGTGGATAGGGGAGAACCAGTGGATGTGGTATATTTGGATTTTCAAAAGGCTTTTAACAAGGTCCCACACAGGAGATTAGTGTGCAAACTTAAAGCACACAGTATTGGGGGTATGGTATTGATGTGGTTAGTGAATTGGTTGGCAGACAGGAAGCAAAGAGTGGGAATAAACAGAACCTTTTCAGAATGGCAGGCAGTGACTAGTGGGGTACCACAAGGCTCAGTGCTGGGACCTCAGTTGTTTACAATATATGTTAATAACTTGGACGAGGGAATTAAATGCAGTATCTCCAAGTTTGCGGATGACACGAGGCTGGGCGGCAGTGTTAGCTGTGAGGAGGATGCTAAGAGGATGCAGGGTGACTTGGATAGGTTAGGTGAGTGGGCAAATTCATGGCAGATGCAAATTAATGTGGATAAATGTGAGGTTATCCACTTTGGTGGCAAGAACAGGAAAACATTATTATCTGAATGGTGGCCGATTAGGAAAAGGGGAGGTGCAACGAGACCTGGGTGTCGTTGTACACCAGTCATTGAAAGTGGGCATGCAAGTACAGCAGGCGGTGAAAAAGGCGAATGGTATGCTGGCATTCATAGCAAGAGGATTCGAGTACAGGAGCAGGGAGGTACTACTGCAGTTGTACAAGGCCTTGGTGAGACCACACCTGGAGTATTGTGTGCAGTTTTGGTCCCCTTATCTGAGGAAGGACATTTTTGCCATAGAGGGAGTACAAAGAAGGTTCACCAGATTGATTCCTGGGATGGCAGGAGTTTCATATGATGAAAGACTGGATGAACTGGGCTTATACTCTCTGGAATTTAGAAGATTGAGGGGGGATCTGATTGAAACGTATAAAATTCTAAAGGGATTGGACAGGCTAGATGCAGGAAGATTGTTCCCAATGTTGGGGAAGTCCAGAATGAGGGGTCACAGTTTGAGGATAGCCTTTTAGGACTGAGATGAGGAAAAACTTCTTCACGCAGAGAGTGGTGAATCTGTGGAATTCTCTGCCACAGAAAACAGTTGAGGCCAGTTCATTGGCTCTATTTAAGAGGGAGTTAGATATGGCCCCTGTGGCTAAAGGGATCGAGGATATGGAGAGAAGGCAGGTACAGGGTTCTGAGTTGGATGATCAGCCATGATCATACTGAATGGCAGTGCAGGCTCGAAGGGCCGAATGGCCTACTCCTGCACCTATTTTCTATGTTTCTATGTAAGCCTTGATTTAAAAGAGCATAAAGTTGGGGTAGACTTCAGATTATTTGGAAGGTTATTCCATATTTGTGGAGCATAGTAACTAAAAGGTGCTTCCCTTGTTTAGTTTTGACCCTCGGGACGGTAAGCAGACCCACCCCAGACGACCCGATCTCAAGAAGGTTCATAACACAGCAAAAGATCAGAGATGTATTTTTGCCCTAGACCATTTAGTGCTTTATAAATCAGTAGTAATATTTTAAAGCGAATCCTCTGATGGACCGAAAGCCAGTGTAGCGATCTGAGAACTGGAGTAATATGTTCTACTTTCTTGATCTTAGTGAGGACTTCAGCAGCATTGTTCTGAATGAGCTGCAGTTGTCTAAGGGATTTTTTACAGAGACTTGTGAAGATGCCATTGCAGTAGTGAAGCCTACTAAAAATAAATGCATGGTTCAAATTACATACATCAAAGTTGCTGGTGAACGCAGCAGGCCAAGCAGCATCTCTAGGAAGAGGTGCAGTCGACGTTTCAGGCCGAGACCCTTCGTCCTGACGAAGGGTCTCGGCCTGAAACGTCGACTGCACCTCTTCCTAGAGATGCTGCTTGGCCTGCTGCGTTCACCAGCAACTTTGATGTATGTTGCTTGAATTTCCAGCATCTGCAGAATTCCTGTTGTTTGCATGGTTCAAATTGTTCATTATTTTCAATACAAAGCTCTGGAAATAGTCGAGAATTCAGAGCATGGAATTTGATTTTATTTACCGCTGTGATGAAGTATTGAATGATTTGTGCAGTCAATCACTTAGGTTTTTTGTGACAATGCATTGTCTGTGAATTACACAGTGAATTGTAAATGTGTTAGGTATAACTTTTTTCAAGAAAGTAATAACTCCACAATGGCATCCTGTCATTGATAGTGCCCCATTTGTTGCACAAACAAGAATGTTGGTGAGCTGAATATCCTTCTATTTGAAAAATTGTGCAACAACCCGAAATATTGTCTCCCATTTTGTATCTGTTTCTAGTCCTCTTAGAAATAATGACTCTTGAACCATGCTTTCATCTTTTATGAAGTGAACATGACCAATTATCAAAAATTTGTTGCCTGGCAAAGTTGACTCATCTAACTGCAGAGCAAATTTTGATATCTGAAGCATGTTGCACAATGTACCTTACACATTCTCAGACATTTCACCCTTTGAACAGAGTTGTTACTGAGTGGAATCACTTTAGTTATTCGGCCTGGTGACTTATGCAAAGCCAACCTCAGAACCTCCCTTACTGCTGGCAGAAACAGTTCTTCAATTGTATGGGGATTTCCAGAATTAGCAATTAAATATTGTACGAAGCACACAAACCATTACTGTTTTGTTGTGATGTTCTGGCAAACATGATTTGAAGTGTTTTTTGTTTCTGGAAGTTTTTACTAGGTAACTGAAAATAAGCCAAGTTCTTATTTGCTTTATCAGAGTGTATTCTCTTCCAATGTTCAAGATTCATTGATGGTTTCGTTGCTTCACTTAAAAAAATTTTTCACACAACAGACTCATTGGCTGCTGTTGCTTGCTTTTACTGGTATAACTCCATATTTCAGATACTCCACACTGTGCTGACTACTCTTCTTCGTTTGGTCTACTTCTGCCATTTTTTTGTTGTGCATTAATGATGCGGTCAATCGCCTGTGGTTTAAGTCCAACCTCAACCTGACTCTCTGCCTGAAGTTACATAAAGTGGGGCAGCAGTATCTTGGTTGGGCTATGGGCTGGAGAAATGTGGTCAAGATAATTTGAAAGGGCAGATTCTGAGCTTTGCCCCCATTGAACACCATGTCCTAATTCACAGGAATTGTGTAACTGCGTGATTAGTGTCTGGGAATCGTACTAGCTAACACTGTACTACAGTAGTAAATGGCAGTAATGTGCCTGCACGGTCTGGAACTAAAACAATTTCTTCAGTCCAGATTTCTCATGATATGCCAAATACAGAAGTGTCACATTGCTTTTCAACAACTTTCATGTTCCTCGAGCAAAGTCTAAGAGAACAGTGGGTTAGTAAGAAATGAGGTGATTACGTGACCATTGAGGCACGGAGAATTAAATGGTTATAATTAATTTCTTAAATTAAGCCTGTAATCCCTCAGCTGCACCCCACCTCACCATCACCGAGTGCCACAGACCACCACCCCCCCCCCTCCACACAACCCTTTTTATCTTTAGAGCCACCTTAAAAGCTCACAGCTCCTGGGTGGGGATGGGGGGGGGGGGGACGAGAACCACTGATCTAACCTTTAAGATAAATCAATAATTACTTACAGTTTGTTGATTATTCACATGCACAAATTTTTCCCAGGTTTCAAAATACATCATTTGGTTCAAAACCTAAATGTAAGAAACCATATGTATTTTTATGGGGATTTGGCATTATTAGTGCTTATTGATGGTGATTAGTTGTAACTTCTGATAATATTTATAAAATTAATAATGGATGTTGCTATTTAAATAGGATCGGGACACCCAGAAGATTCAGTGGATAGATCGTTTTGTGGAAGAACTCCGTACAAATGACAAATGGGTCATTCCTGCTTTGAAACAAATTAGGGAAATCTGCAGTTTATTTGGAGAAGCACCACAAAATTTAAGGTAAGAGTAAAGACTTATTATAATTTGTGGTGGACAGGCTGAGAAGCATTAAGCTGGCTCAGTGTCATTATATTTTGCAAATAACATATCCTTACTCGAAAAGGTTGTTTTCTGATTATAATTTGATTAAACTCCTGAAATAGTTTTCACATGTAACACCTATACCATTTAAAAATTCTCATTTTTCTGGTGTCTAATAGGAATTAATATTATTTAGGTCTGAGGTCCTCCACTGATAACTTTACGTTGCCTTAATTGCTGCTTTTATGTGCAGCAGTACGTGCAGACTTAAAATGCACTTTTAGAGAGTTAACCTTCTGGCATGGATTTAAATAAACAGCAGAATAGCAGAAAGATGTAACTTTACTTGTTGTGTTGGTATAAATGCATACATTTTAAATGTTAAGGTTGTTTTTATAATATTATAGTTTCAGATTGCTGATGTGCATTTTATCTGGTCAAATTCATTGTTCAGCCTGTAACTAGACAAATCACACAGTCAGGCTGATGCACAGCCATTTACTCTATACACAATTAGTCTATGTGCTTATCATGATATTTAACAGAGCAGTGCATACTTTTGCAGATTTTCTAGATAGATGGATATACTTTATTAATCCCGAGGGAAATTTGGTTTCGTTACAGCCGTACCAACCAAGAATAGAGCGTAAATATAGCAATACAAAAAAACCCCAACAATCAAACAACAAAATGCAAACTATGCCAGATGGAAAATAAGTCCAGGACCAGTCTATTTGGCTCAGGGTGTCTGACCCTCCACGGGAGGAGCTGCACGTTCAATGGCCACAGGCAGGAACGACCTTCCGTGCCGCCAAGTGTTGTATCACGGTGGAATGTGGCCGAAGTCCAACAGTAAAATGTTCAATATCCAGTCTGCAACACGTTCCTCGATTGTAATATGCCCCGGATTGCACTATCCGTTGTTAGCCAGAACAGTAAGCACCCAACTCCTTTACGCTTACCGCTCTCAGTGCACTTCCGGTCAGCCGGAACGGTATTACCCACCGAACTCCTCCAAAAGTCTCTGTTGTCTCGAGCCGGTCCTCCTTCCTCGGCTTTGTGATCCCCCTCTGCATCCTCTGTGTGTTTTCCTCCGGATTTCAGCAGGGGTGTCCACCACTCTGCTCGCTAAACCAGCCGGCATTTGCTGGTCCGTGGAATACACAATGCGACCTTGCTTCTGTCCCGCGTGTCGGGATGTAACCATTTCCAGTGCTAAAGAAAAGAAAGCTGTCTTCTAGCTGTCGGGTTTGAAATTCTGCCCACCGAGATACAAGTAAAATTCTGTCATAGACATTCCCAAGCTCGACTGCAAAAGGAGGAGGGTAGGGCAATGAGTTAGCAACCCCATCCCGTAAAATCCCAGTGCCAAAGAAATGCCAGCAGAGGCTCTGGAAACCTCACCCTGGGAGAGGAAGGATACACCAACAAGCTGGGCTACACCTGGGAACAATCTGAAAGACTGGCCCAGGACGAAGGACTCTAGTGAGCTACTGTTGGCTGCCTCTGCCCCAGTAATGGTGAAGGGCAGAAGAAGAAGAGGTGCAAGTACAGCAGTTTCATAAATTGCATGGGAGAAATTGGTTGCCAAGAAATGGCTTTTATTTATAAATGGTGTTTGAATGCTTGTCTTTGATGTTTTTAATAAGTTTAGAATAATTTTAAATGTTTGAATGTCAAATTATTTGCAAGCATTTCATGACCCTGATAACTTTGGCAGCTTGAAGCCTGGATGAAGAAACAATACAAATCATATCATTCAGTTTATATTTCATAGCACGCTATCAATTATTTTTCATGCCAAATTAAACCATTCAGGAGATTTGTGTGTGCCAATCTGCAGCGTTCAGTCATGGATATCTGCTTGCACTAAACCTCTTGTATAATTTTGATGGACCAAATCTAAATCTCTTAACATTATTGTATGAGACCCATTTTCAGCTAGCTGTTTTTCTTTCCCAACCTGCCTCTCCCAATCCCATCAGTAATATTCTTAATTTTTACCACACACAAGGTTCAATTTCCCAGACCTCTGAACATTTGATTTCCTGTATCTGTGTCATTTAAGAGATTTTTTTTTTTTTTTTTGCATTGTTACTGAATGTCTTGTAATTTATTTGTCATTGTGGTTGTAATCCCAGAGTTTAGCATCTGATTTAAGGGAACTCAGGTTGATAAAGTAAATGTTGACAGTTGTATGGCAGTTCTCTTGTTTATCTGCTTGTACATTCAGAAAAGAGATAAGAGTATCTAATATAGGCTGGAACATATGTTATATTTTGGGTGAGATTTTAAGCTAAACCAGTTGTCTTGTGATATATTTCACGTTCATACAATTTCATTACAACAAAATATATTAGTTCGCCAGGCAGCAATTATGTTTAAGTAACATTTAAAACAGATTGTTTGATCATTTATTTCATCTGTGGGATCTTGCTATGGACAAATGGGATAAACACAACATGTATAACTTGATATTGGTACCTTGTTTAGGCCGCACTTGAGTTCATGTTATGGTTATGGTTTTAAAAAGTGGCAGAACTGAGGAAAGTTCAAAAATAATTCACACAAATGATCACTGGAAAACTGAGTGGGAATATTTGAAATTGGTTGGATTTCTATCTGGAAAGTGGTAAAGAAGGGTTTCTTCAGCAGAGTAAAATACAAAGTGTTGGAAGAAGCGGAGGCGCATAGCAGGTTGATAGATTTTGATTGGTCAAGGCATGATGGGATACAGGGAGAAGTCAGAAGATAGGGGCCGAGAGGGGAAATGTGTCAGTCATGATGAAATGGCAGGGTACATTCGATGGGCCAAATGGCCTAATTCTGCTCTTGTATTGAATGGTATAGGCCTGCAAGGTGCAAATGACGTACCTGAGTCTAAGAAATGCGTGAAATCACTTAAGGAGGAAATCAGGAAGGCTAAGAGAACACAGATTGACATGGTGAAGGAGAATATCAAGGGCTTCTACAGATGTATTAAGAGCAAGAGGATAACGAGGGTTAAAATTGGTCCTCTGGGATATCAGAGTGGTCATCTTTTCATGGAGCCAAAAGAGAGAAGGAGAACTTAAAAGGATGTTTTGCATCTGTATTTACTCGGAAGACGGGCTTTGGAGGATAAGTAATGTTCTCCTTAAGAAAAGCACCAAGAGTAAGCCAGAAAATTATAGACCAGTGAGCCTGACATCAGTAGTGGTTAAGTTATTGGAAGGTATTTTAAGAGACAAGTACAGTGGGTTCCAGTTAATTGGGACACATTGGGACCAGCACATTTTGACCCAATTAAACTGTTGCTCCAATAAGCCAAAGTTTCATGGAAATAGTTAAAAAGGTATAAAAAGGGAAAATTGCCACTTTTTATATAACAAATTATGTATTTAAGTGAAATACAGAACAAATTTTTTAAAACTGCTAATTATCACTGCAGTACTATGAAACTGCTTTAGTTCCTAATAGTCTTCAGTGAAGGAATTCATCCTGTGTATGCTGCCATGTATGGGGTGTCCAACAAAGCGTAGAACCTGGTTGAAGGTCTATTCTGGTACGGCTCGCTCACCTTTGGTCCCCTTTAGACACTGACCTCTCACCCACGGCTCCAAGTAGCTGTTTTCATGCCACGGTGGCCACACACCGGTACACCACTTCGACAGGTGGGTTAAACCAGGTGAGGCTAGCCAGTGGGCCTCATACCCTGGTGAAATAGGGAGATGTCTGTCCTAGCCTGTAAGTCAGCTCTGGTGGACTAGGCGAATGAAATCAACAGTGAGTTCCAATGACTAAGAAAGCTGTTCTGGAACACTTTGTGGAGGGTGAAGGCATAATAGGACACAAAAGAAGTCATGGTTATTCACTGCAACCAAACAAGACCCCAGTTTGTGACGACTACTCATACCAATGGACCTGAACTTCCAAGGTCAAGAGGGTGGAACTATCCCAGTGTAACGGCATTTTCACTTTAAAAACTCTCCTGCACAGATTTCACTGTCATCATCACATACAATGGACAGCCAACACTCTGCTGTATTCTTTTGATAGACTGTAAATGAACAAAATTAGCACAGATACCTAATGCAGATAATGGACTGCTTTTGGTGCTTGTATTCTCCCAGTCTTCATTTTCGTTGTAGCATTCAAGATGATTATTGATACCGTAATTCTTTGTAGGTCCTAACTTGTTGAAGTATTGAAATTGTTTCAAATTCACTCTTGGCTGTTTCTGGTACCTCCAAGCTTCAATGCTTGAAACTGCAGTAAGCAAAACAATTCTAAGTTGTCATACTGCTTACAACTATCAGTGACAAAATCACTGCCTTTTGAGCACAAGTACACACAAATGACATTATTTAAAATCTGATCACTCTAAGCAAAGCATAGTGTTTAACCTCCACACAAGCTCAGGCAACTGACGGTAGTTAGAAACTGTTTGACAGCAATCTGCTGCCACAATTAAATGGCATAGTGTTCAAATAAACAAAGGGAATCTCAACAATTTTCTTGATTAGTCTTTGTTTATTAAGAGTTGTCCCAAATAAAAGGCTGCCTAATTAACTGATGGACCAATTAACTGGAATGTACTGTATTTGGATACACAGGGATTGATTAGGGATTGCTGGCATAGTTTTTTTATGTGGTAGGTGTGCCTAACCAATCTTATAGAGTATATTGAAGTTATCAGGAAAGCTGATGAAGACAAGTCAGTGGATATTGTCTACATGGACTTTAGCAAGGCTTTTGACAAGGTCCCGTATGGGAGGTTGGTTAAGAATGTTTAGTTGCTTGGCATTCAAAATAAGGTAGTAAAATGGATAAATAATTTGGCTTTGTAGAAGGTGACAGATAGTAATAGTAGATGATTGCCTCTCTGACTGGAGACCTGTGACTAGTGGTGTGTCTTAGGGATTAGTGCTGGGTCTGTGTTGTTTGTCATCTATATCAACAATCTGGATGATAAAGTGTTAAACTGCACCTGTAAATTTACAGATGGTGCCAAGACAAGTGTGAGGTGTTGTAATTTAGGAGGACAAACCAAGGGAGGACTGACACAGTGAATGAAAAGACGTTGATGAATGCGGTAGAACAGAGGGGTCTTGGGAATACAGATCCATAATTCCTTGAAAGTGGCATCATATGTAGATCAGGTTGTAAGGAAAGCCTTTGGCACATTCGCTTTCATAAATCAACATATTGAGTACAGGGGTTAGGGTGTTATGAAGTTGTATAAGACGTTGGTGAGGCCTACTTTGGAGTATTGTATGCAGTCTGTCACCTGCCTGAGATTAAGGGAAACATTGAATAGGAAAGGATTTTATTCCTTTGAGTGCAGCTGAATGAGGGGAGATTTGACGGAGGTTTACAATATTGAGGGGTTTTACAAAATTGGAGAGCATACTGTGAAGACAACTTTGTGATTCTGAAGTGGGGTTATAGATTGTGCGATTGAGTGAAAATCTGAAAATCTACTTCAATCTAGGGGAGTCGTGTACTTTAATTAAAAGTACTATGATCTAAATGGAGAGAGACTACCAGTGAGTGAAGTTTAGAGGAATCTCATGCATGTGTCACAGAAGTTAGTAGGCAGGTCCAATAAACAGTTATATGGCATTGTGGCTCCCATTGTGAAGGGTTGGAGTTAAAGATCAGGGAAGTTTTGTTACAGTTGCATCCTAGAATACCGTGCCAAGTTTTGATCCCCTCACCTTTTTTTTTTAAAAAAAAAAGGATAAAGTAGCTTTGGAGACAGTTCAAAGGTAGTTCACTGGGCTAATCTCTGGGATGAAAAGATTGCCCGAACATGTTCCTTGGGGTTTAGAAGAATGACAGATCACCTTATTCAATCAGGCTGTTCAGCTTTCTTTAAAATGACTGGATAGCGGCCTCTTTTTTTTTTCCCTTTATCTTCATAGCAGGCCATGTTGGGGAAAGAAAAATTTAAAAATCAGATTATAAACGGTAAAACATTGACGCATACTATAGTGCAGAGGGACTTAGAATTGCTTATTTATGAATCACAAAAGGTTGTTTTGCAGGTGAAACAAGTTATTAAGAAGGCAAATGGAATCTTCATTGGTGGAGGAACTGATCTTAAGAGCCAGGAGGTTATGCTGCAACTATACAGGCTACTGATGAGGCCACAACTGGAGTACTGCTTACAGTTCTAGTCTCCTTACTTGAGGAAAAATGTTCTGGCTTTGGAGGCAGTGCAGATGAGGTTCACCATGTTGATTCCAGATATATATTAGTAATTTGCAGTTTTTTAAAAATTATGTTTTCCAATGTACTGCTGCCACAATACAACAAATTTTATGACTTGCCAGTGATAATAAACCTGATTCTGATTGACACTAAATCTAGGGGACATAGCCTCAAGATTTGACAGAAATGAGGAAAAACTACTTTGTAAGTAGTGAATCTGTGGAATTCTCTTCGCAGGGAGCTAGTAGAGGCTACCTCATTAAGACACAGGTAGATTTTTGCATAGCAGGGGAATTGAGGGTTATGAGGAAAAGGCAGGTAGGTGGAGCTGAGTTCACAGCATGATCAGCCAGAATATTATTGAATGGTGGAGCAGAGTTGATGAGCAATGGCTTACTGCTCTTTTTATCTTTTATGTTCTTATTTAAGAACATGTAAGGGAGCTTGACAATGTAGCTATTGGGATGTTTTTACTAGTTGGAGAATTGCAAAAAAGCGTTGTTAGTATATAAGGGGCCAGTCGTTTAAAATTAAGGTGCATAGAAATTGCTTCTCAGGGTGGTGAATGTCTTAAATTTTTGTGTGTGCTATTTTCAGGATCTGACCCAAATAGTCAATTTTTGCATGTATAGGTACTGTACCCAGTTTTATGCTAGTTTACCCAAAATGCCACCGCATTCTATCTTTAATGAATTTCTTTTTTTAAATGTATTTTATCCATTTTTATGTCAGGAAAGTTATCTACCATTTTTATGCAATCCCATGACCTCCATCTCGCAAAATAGTAGAAATTTCAATGCATTCAACATGTCTTTTTACTGTTTTGCCTCTTCTTCCCCCTCTTGCCAAGTTTGTATCTACAGGAGGTAACCCCATAACTCACAGGATTGCATTTGTAGGAACCAATGGACTGGGTTTCAAGAACTCTTCATCTTGTTCTCTGTAGGAATAACTTATTTCTTTATTAGTGTCATTTCTTTTTTCTTTTATATTTGCACAATTTGTTGTCTTTTGCATATTGGTTTTCATCAGTCCTACTGGGTGCAGTCTTTAATTGATTCTATTATGGTTCTTGGATTTACTGAGTATGCCTGTAAGAAAACAAATCTCAGGTTTTATATGATGACATACATATACTTGAACTTTATCACAATTTTCTATAAGCCGCATCATCTTTAACAAACACAAGTTGAGAAAAAAATTGTTTCTCATTTACTTTTTCCACTAGTTCTATGCGGGGGAAAAAAAAATTCTGCTCAAATTTTTGGGTAGTGGTTTTAAGTGCTGTCAGAGTAAATTTGTTAGTCAAATGGCTAGAATGTGGGGATCACCTGTGCATTTATATTGGAAATTACTTTATTGTCCATTACTACAGTGGATATATTTTTGAGTATTATCCTGTGCCGCTGATTAACTCATGCCTTTTCTTTGTAGTCAGACCCAAAGAAGTCCTCATGTGTTCTATCGGCATGATTTGATTAACCAGCTTCAACATAATCACTCGTTGGTCACCTTGGTAGCTGAAAACCTCTCTGCATATATGGAAAACATACGGCAGTTTCACAAAGGTAAAGATGATACTATGTTTCGTGAAAAATAAAATATTCATTACAATCTTAGTTTCAAGTTCTCACTTGACTTAATGCATTTAATTGTGAAAATCTGGATTCCCATAACATAGATTGAAGTTTATAATTGAGAGCTGGTGTAGGTGAATTTTTGAAAGTTTTAGATGTGCCATAACATAACTAATACAGTGGATTTTGGTCAGTTGAGCCATCGGTTAATCAGGACAGCTGTTTATTTGGCACAACTCTTTAAAATACACAAATTAATCAAAATAGCTGTGATTCCCTTTGTTCATTTTGGACTCTAACCTCCTTAACTGGGACAGGAGGTTGTTGCCAAACAGTTTCTAACTAAGTGTCAGTGGCATACACTTATGTGACACCTTAAAGCAGTTCTTAAATAGCATCAGTTTAAAAACTGATGTTGTTTAAAAAAAGTGATTTTGACACTGATAGTTAGCAAGAAATAAAAAGTGAGCTAATTTAGAATTGCTTTGCTAACTGTGGTTTCAAGCACTGAGGCTTGGAGGTACCAGAAATGGCCAGGAATGAAAATGAAACCATTTCAGTACTTCAAGTTAGAAACTACAAAAACTTGAAGATAGTGACAATCATCTTTAATGAAAATAAAAATTTGGAAAAGGCTATCAAAAGCATTGTAGGAAGGCTGTCTGCAATGATTTTTTTCATTTACAGTTAATCAAAAGAACACAGTTTACACTAGATGAATTCCTCAGTCGATAAATATTATGAACTAACACACAGTTTTATAGTATTGTAGGAGGAATGGCAGTGTTCTAATTTGTTCTGTATTTAAACACGTAATTTATTACTTAATTATAATGGTTATTTGTTTTTTTTATGCCTGTTTAATTATTTCTATGAAACTTCAGCTAATTGGGGCAGCTGCTTAATCGTGCCAAAATGTACTTCTCCCAACATGTCTCAATTAACCAGAATCTACTATACATATAATTCTATGATTACATAGATATTTTGTATCTAACTGGAGATGGATTGTTAAGTTTTGAATTCAGAAATCTGCTGTGTTGCAGCCTAAACTGCAAATACATTGGCAAAAGGAAACAGTTAAGAACTTGAACAAAGGGTGATGAGAAGAACTGCAAAATACTGCTGTATTTTTAAAAATTATCCCAGAATTAGTTCCTGCTGGAAGCTGCTGGTTTTGCATTTAGCGAGTACAAATAGTCATTTCCCAGAGTGCCGACTTACCTGCTACCATGTTCACCATAATTTTTCAGCATTAAATCTCTCAGCTTTATGATGACCAACCAAACCACCTACTTAGTCAGTTTTCTTGAGTTATCACCCTAATAATATGTGATGTGCTGGTCATGGTAGCGGATGAACAAGTTTGTCAAGTGGAGCAATGCCCATAACGGCCAATGTGAAAAATAGTGTTATACAATTCTACAGCATGAAAACAGGCCCTTTGGCCCTCTGAGCTAACGCTGATTTTCAAACAGCTACTTACAGTGATCATGAGAGTATCACTTTTTATTCTCCCTGCATTCCCAATATCTGCTCCCAGTTTCAACCACCGACCTGCACAACAGGTACAGTTCATAGTGTCCAACTTCCTATGTACCTATGCTGCTTCCTAATGAGAGAAAAATGGAGCATAGAAAGGAAAACAATGCAATCATATGCAAATTGTGCAAGCTTCGCTTAGTATAAGAGGTTAAAATTTTATCTGTGTTTGACTTGATGCTCTGAGTCATGTCATTTTGGACAATATTTAGAACTCCTGCAGTTTTTTCTTTATGCCATTATGTTGAACCTCTCTTGGACTGTGCCACTGATGTGCCCATATGCACTGTAGGTACTATGATTGTGGTGTCTGGCATGTGATTTGTGTTATTCAAATAGAAAGCTTCCTGTTCCCCAAAGAAACTCAATATATTTTGTCTAACATGTAGCATACACTTTGTTCCCATGTTTTGATACATTGTTGTAAGACCACAAGACATAGATGCAAAATTAGGCCATTCAGCCCATCGAGTCTGCTCTGCCATTCCATCATAGCTGATCTTGGATCCCACTCAACCCCATACACCTGCTTTCTCACCATATCCTTAGATGCCTTGACCAATCAGGAAATGATCAACTGCCGCCTTATATATACCAACTGACTTGGCCTCCACTGCAGTCTGTGGCAGGGCATTCCACAGATTCACTAACTCTGTTCTGAAAGGTCACCCCTCAATTTTGAGGCCATTTCCTCTAATTCTGGAAAACCCCACTACGGGAAATATCCTCTCCACATCCACTTTCTTTAGTACTTTCAACATTCAGCAGGTTTCAATGAGAACACCCCCCCCCCAAAAAATTCTTCTGAATTCCAGTGAGTATGAGCCTAAAGCTGCCATACATTCCTCGTGTGTTAACCTCTTCATTTCCGGAATCATTCTCGTGAACCTCCTCTGGACTGTCTCTCCAAAGACCACCTATCCTTTCTGAGATAATGTGCCCAAAACTGTTGACAATACTCCAAGTGCAGCCTGACTAGTGTCTTGTAAAGCCTCA
The DNA here is from genome assembly GCF_963921235.1 of Mobula hypostoma. NCBI lineage: Eukaryota > Metazoa > Chordata > Chondrichthyes > Myliobatiformes > Myliobatidae > Mobula > Mobula hypostoma. Next base: position 49,483,954 of record NC_086102.1, on the reverse strand, counting down.
TTATTATCCCCGTGCTTTTATATTCTATTCCCTTTGAAATAAATGCCAACATTGCATTTGCCTTCTTTGCCACAGATTCAACCTGTAAATGAACCTTCTGGGAGTCTTGCACAAAGACTCTTAAGTCCCTCTGCAGCTCTGACTTTTCTTCCCATTTAGACAATAGTATGCATCTTGTGAAATTGCTCTTTCTGTCAAAATGCATTATCATATATTTCCCAACACTATATTCCATCTGCCACTTTTTTTGCCCATTCTTCCAATTTGTCTAAGTCCTACACATCTGTTTGGTGAAGTAACTGTGCTAAGCATCTTATGTATTTTTGTAATCCATATAACTCTTCATTATTTGTTGTTTACTTAGTTGCTCATGAATTACTTGTGCAGAAGAATATCTTATCCTTCTGTCATCTGCTATTTTTGTCAGCTTTCATGTAATTTTTAGATGCATTCAAATATATTGAATAAATCCCAGTCAATGTCTGTAAGCTTATAATCACTGCTTTACTATTTTGCTTAGAACTCCCACCATTTATCTTTGACATATTAATGCAAACATTGTTAATTGCACACATTGATCAGTACAATGAGTTCTGTTAATCTCAAGAAGAAATTTAATTTACTTAAATACTGTCAAGTCAGAATTTGAGTTTAGACCTCCAAACACTGCATCCTTAATCTCTGTCACAAAACATGATTGGTGATTGTTCAAGTGATTGTTTGTAAGCCATAACTTCTTTGTCCCACTCTCAAATGCAACCTATTTTTGATAAGAGTATTTATGAGCGTATCATTTCTTACATATTAGAACCATTCTTGGCCTTTTTAAAATAACTTCTACTTTGTAAAATTTTCTTTCACAGCATGTAAACTAAATATATCTTGAATGTTGTCACTGCCACTTGGTGTTTGCATCATTTGTTTAATATGGTTTCATGTCTGGGATAAATACTGTACATATGGTGAAACTACTCTGCCCTATCTTATCAAGCTACAGTAACCTGTGTTTTGTTAATATCAAAACATTTCCTTTTCTTGTCTTGACCAGTGGTTGCTTTTTCCTTGTATATTAGCTATAAGTTATATTTATTATATTTAAGCCAGAGTTTTGATGTAGTATTCTGAAGTCCATATTTGAATACAAACATTGTTCTCTGAAGTATTTGAGCAAGTTGTTGAATGGTTGAACATGGAAGACAGTTAGCATTATTGTGGGGAAATTTGGGATGGCAAACAATTGGTGTTATTGCACATCTTTTTGCCATCCTAAGATATTTTTATTTCAAAATTGCTTTGCCTGTTGTTTTCCTGAGCATAGTTTTACGAAAATATACATTTCAGTTATGTAATCACTAAATTCTCACAATCTTTCTGTATTAAACCTAGCAAAGGTTTTGTTCTTATGGCTTTACCGCAGCTATATTTTTACCCTGAAGGTATTAAATTACTGATCTTTTTTCTCCACCCTCTTTATTTTTCTCTGTCCCTCACCTATATACCTCATCCTTGCCAAGTCATCAATGATCTTTTTTTTTACCCCTGGTATGTTGAAGTTCTCTGAGATTAGTGTAAGTACTGTTATTTGCAACACACTTTCTGGAAGATGACAGATTTTGTCTAATTAGCTTACAAAAACATACCAATAAGCATCTTATGCAAGTAAGCAGATTGATGTGAAGCAAGGTTTTAACGAATATCTTGGAAAGAAGGAATCTGACTTAATATTCTGTAAAATATGCAACAGATTGAATAAGTATCATGGGAGACTTAAAAGAGATGACATGAGTGAATCAAGAGTTTTAAATCTTTGTTAGAATAAGTTAAGAATAAAATTAGAACATGGAGAAATCTGTGCATAAGGGTGAGATTTATAAATAACATCCAGTGTTTGGTGATTACTTTTTTTGTTGCCAATTTTTGATCCAACAGCTACGTACATTAAAAATATGTGAGCAGTAGTCCGATTTAGGGTCTCCATAATATCTAGCTTGCAGAATGGTTCCGTATACCATTGTCACCTCTGCAACATTTCCTTCTGTCTATGTGCAGTACTTGCATTGGGTTATGCTTCTGACCTGTCCCCACATATGCTTATCCAAGTTCTAAAGTGTGATAGGTTTCCTATGATTAGAAAGGGGAATGGAGCAATTTTGCATCATTTGGGTGTTCCATCTAAGGAGGCTCTTGCTCAGTGAAACCAGAGTGTAGCACACATCTTCTAGGGGCTTCTCAATGTTCTTGGAGCTCCAAGTTGAAAATATTTGATTGGGGTCCTTCATTATTTCTCTTGAGACAGACTGAAGTGCTCTGAAAAAGGGTGATTGAGGAAATTGTCAAAGTTGGAATGGAAATAAGTCAGGAGAAAGCTGTTATTGCATTGGTTTAGTTAAAATTCAGCTTAACTTGTAAAACTATTTCTAACTTAACAGCAGATTAACAAACTTATTGAATTTGTGTCTTTATAAAAGTGGTTGCAAGTATCAGTATTCAATTGCTACTGATGGAAATAAAATGTTCTCTCATGAGTGGTTACAGAGTTCTCAACCTCGCTGCAAATAAATTGTGTAATTGTACATCCTAGTATAGTGATCGTGCAATATAGATTGTCTCTTAATTGGTGTTAAAATGTTATCAACATTTTGCTTACACTTGCATGTAATTCTCCTGTGACGTCTTTTTCATTGATATTCCAGTGAGTTTCCTGTGCATTAATGTACATTTGTACATCTTGCAGAGAACCCAGAGTATGATCCACAAACAGTACGATCGGGAAGCCGCTATAGTCATGTACAAGAAGTCCAAGAAAGACTTAATTTCTTGAGGTGAGTTGGCATGTGTATGAAAATGTAAGAAATGATTGACAGTATAATAAGCATGACAGTCAAGTTTTCTTGCTATACATCCACATGAGGAATTGTTTGTAAATTGACCTTACTTCAGCTATACATACTGTAGCTGAAGTATGGAAGATTTACAACAGAAAAAAAGTTTCTTTATATTTTTGTTTTTAAACTACATAACTTTTTTAATATTTCTGTAAGGGGAAACTTACATCTACTTTCTTTAGCCCTTCGTTGTACAAAGGAGGCATAATTTCTGTTTTCTATTATAATAGTAAATAATAGTTTCATCAAGCCTGAGATCATACTTGGAAGATAGGGTTAAAACCTATGTAGATGAAGCACTAGTACATTGCAATATGTAATTTAAAAATATAAATTACAGAAAGAAATATATAAATTGAATTAAATAAGTTGTGCAGAAAGAGCAAAAATTTAAAAAAACTATGTAGATGAATTTGAATTGTATACAAAAGGATGTCCCAGTTTTAGACGGGCCATTTATTCCACAAGTAAAACAGTGATCTGAAACCTCCAAAAATGAAAATGAGAGGATTATTGTTTGAATAAAAAGCTATTTTGTGTGAAAATTAGCTACTGTTCCTTGAGTTAAACATTATTTACTTATTAGCCTTACTACAATACTATTTTCTATTAGGAAAAAACAGATTTGTTGGGAGAATATTACCTTTGTTGTAACCTTTGAGTTAACGAGATCACATTTTTGTCATCACAGTTCAGAGTATCCATGTGCAGGTGGGGTTCATGATGGTTCTTGGCCCCTGATGGTAAACTATTTTTTTCTTTCTTATGTGGTACGTATGTATGATGGTAGATTAAGTGAGGAAAAACAAAAAGATGAAAACATGACGAGTTCTGATTGTTTTTTCAAAGTTGTGAGTTTTTGAGATGGGAAGCCAAACCTCTGCATTTCTTAGGACTAAGGCATAGAAAGTCATTAACATGTAATCTTGATCAATGCCGTTATGTGAAGTTTCATCACCAGGGCATAATCAGAAAATGTTACCAAAAGTATAATCTCAAAATTTGTTTTGTTGCTTAGGTTTTTATTAAAGGATGGTCAGCTGTGGTTGTGTGCTCCTCAAGCCAAGCAGATCTGGAAATGCTTGGCTGAGAATGCCGTTTACCTTTGTGATCGTGAAGCCTGTTTTAAGTGGTTTTCAAAGTTAATGGGAGATGAGCCTGACTTAGACCCAGATATTAACAAGGACTTCTTTGAAAATAATGTTTTACAACTGGATCCATCTCTCTTAACGGAAAATGGAATGAAGTGCTTTGAACGTTTTTTCAAAGCTGTCAATTGTCGAGAAGGGAAGCTTGTAGCAAAACGGCGTGCTTATATGATGGATGACCTTGAGTTAATTGGACTGGAATATCTATGGAGGGTAAGGAGAAATACTGATTTTATTTTATTTTGATTATTTGATGACATTTTTAATTACTATAACAAGTTATGATTGTTAGTACATTAGCAAGGATGCTGTTTTGCCTTAAATAGTCATAATAGCACTTACAGAATTTTATTCCTAATGCTTTTAAGAGAAAGTGTGAGCAGGGAAAAGTGTGAGATAGTGTTAAGTATGACTAATGTAGATAATTGAGAATTTTTTCAAAACAAAATGTGTCAACTGTTGATAAGTTTTGAATTCAGAAATTTCTGTTATCTGAAATAGAAAATCAACTTGAAATGTGGAAGATCCAAAAGTTGACAATTTAAGGAATCAAATGTCTAATATAAATGTTTAATCTTAATGGAACCTTAAAGATTGCTATTACTATTACATTTGAAATAGCTTACTGATTTTTTTTTGCTGGAGGTGTTGTTCACTGGGTTCTTAAGAACTTCCGCAATGCTTCTAATTTTGTTGGTTTCAGCAATGCTAGGCATTCCTTTCGTGAAAACTTGCCCAGCCATACTCCAAAATTAATTTCAATTTTGTCAGTTCATGTGTCATTCTCAAATTTGTTTTTTACTTTTGCTGTTATTTTTGAATTAATTCATCTCCCACCACTCAAATTTCCCTAATACCTCTTCTGACTCCCATTTTCCCCAGAATAAACTCCAGCAATCTATCCACTCCCCACTTTTAAAATAGAGATCAAATGAGAATAAAACATTGCATACAACTTTGACACAGTAACAATAGGCTGTGCAGAAGATATACACACGATCATATTTGAGAGAGGTGAGATGCAGTGCAAACTGACGAATCTCTTGCCTGTCATAACATTTAACTTCCAATGTCCTGGCAAATAAGCCATCATTCTAGACAACTTTATTCTTATCTGTTTTTGTCTGTGATATGTGGCTGTCATAATTTTCTGATGTGGGTGGTGGCATTCCCATCTATTTAATTCTACCAATATTCTCAATACATCATTCATTTTATCATTTTTAATGCTCCTGGTAGAGTATCAATGCTTAAGTATTTACGTGCACTAGTGATTTGTTAGCCATCTCTTTGTGTACCCGTCTCAGGCCTGGTGCACCTGTCCCTTTAGGTTTTGTGTAGAATGCTATAATGCATCATGGTCTATCATGTTAGCTGTTTATCTAAGTAATGAACTGATAAGTACATAGAGATATGCAGTGCCTTGTAAAAGAATTCAGCCCTCAGGAACTTTTGTTCACATAATTGAGTATTACATCCAGGGATCTTGATCATTTTAACTGAGAATTTTTATTTGTGAATCACACAATCTTTTTTTTGCAGCAGAGGCCAACAAAAAAGGAAAATTGTAAAGCATGAAAAACTAAAAATTCATCTCTAGCTGCTATTATAGCCAGTAGTCTTTTTTGAATAAGACTTTATTAACTTTGCACAATGTGATGGAGCAAGAATTGCCCATTCCTCCTTGCCAGGTTAGTTAGGGAGCAGCGGTGGACAACAATCTTGCGAGAGATATTCAGTCATGTTAAGGTCAGGACTCTGACTGGACCACTCAAGGACATCAATTTTCTTCATTTGAAGCCACTCTGTGGATGCTCTGGCATTGTGCTTTGGGTTATTGTCCTGCTGACGAAAGATGAACGTCCTCCCCAGTTTAAGTCTGGCAGAGGCTAGCAGATTTTTATCCAGGATCTCTGTCTCATCCGACAACAAGACCTGGTTCAATATCTTTGCAATATCTTCTGAGTGACTCTTTGCAAAGTCTTTATGGGCAAGAATATGCTTTTTAACCAGGGCTTCTTTGTTGCCACTCTTCCATAAATACTCTTTTGTATGAGGCCTTAGAAATTGTGGAGCCATGAACTTCATCTCCAGTTGCAGCACTGATTTCTGCAGCTCACTCAGAGTGACTGTTGATCTTTGTGTTGAAAATCTAGCATACTGTTGGACCTTACAGAGTGAAGGGGTGTGAATTCATTGAAAACAGGTGGTCTTCCAATTTTTTACATCAACGAATTGGGTGAGTTGGTAAGGTGATACGGTATATCTTGAGGAAAGTTAGCATAAGGGAATGAGTACTTTTTCAGCCTCTCAATTTTAGTTACTTTTTATTAAATTGTTGACAGATTTTGATTTGACATGATGTACAATGTTGTAGATTCACTCAAAAATCCTACATCAATATATTTCAGATTTGGAAAAATGAAACAGTAAAATGTGAAAATTTTTATAGTTGTGGGGGCCGAACACATTTTTCACGGCACTGTATTTCAAAAGCAAAGTTCTGCTGTCTGCAGTTTTGATATTTCCAGTTACCTTGCATTACCAATAGGTAGTTGTATTAAATACCTAGCTAAATAAGGTTCATTCCAAAGTGTTGCATACACTGTCACCAAGTTTACTGATGAGGGCAATGCCATAAGGATAGTTTGCTGAGATACTGTTTTACAGGAGACTGATCTAAAAGGTTAAGGTCTATGGGATCCAGGACAAATTGGCAAACTGGATACAAAATTGGCTAAGCAATAGGAGACAGGAGGTTGTTTCAGTGATTGGGTAACTTGCTAGTAGTGTTCCTCAGGGATTGCTGCTAGAAACTCTGAAGATCTATCTTGGGCCCGACATATTGATGCATTTACAAAGAAGGCAAGCCAATTAGGTTCTAAGGAAGTTTTGTATGTCACCAAAGACAAAGAAATTGCTACAGATGTACTGTAGACAACATTCCAACTTGTTGCAGCACTGTATGGTATGGAGAGCCATTGTACAGAACCGAAAAGCTGCAGAAGGTTGCAAACTCAGCCAGCTCCATCATGAGCACTAGCTTTCTTAGCATTGAGGACATCTTCAAAAGGTGATGCCTCAAGAAGGCGGATCAACCATTAAGGATCCCCGTCACTCAGGATTTCCTGTCTTATTACTACCATTAGAGAGGGGGGTACAGGAGCCTGATGACACACACTCAACACTTTACGAACAGCTTCATCCGTCCATCAGATTTGTAAACAGACAATGAATCAACCCATGAACACTATTTCACTATTTTTGCTCTCTCATGGCACTACTTATTGTAATTTTTAGTATTTTTAATGCACTGTACTAAAACAGCAAATTTCACAACATATGTTGGTAATAAATCTAACTGATCTTTGCTGTTTGTAATATTCGTGAATGACTTGGGTGTGGATGTAGGAGGCAAGATCGTATGTTTGCAGGTGATGCAAAGATCGGTGGAATACTGATTTTTGGAGTAAGGAGGAAAGTTTTAGGCTATGGAATAATGTTAATATGTTGGTGAATTGGGATGCTAAATGGCAGATGAACTTCAATCAAGATAAATTTGAGGTGATATATTTGAAAACATTAATGAGGCTAGTACAAACAACATGCATGGTAGAGTCTTGGGGAACATTAATGAACAAAAGATTGTGAACTATTGATCATATAGATCCCTAAGATGAGAGCTTGAACCCTGTGATATTCAGTTAGATAATTTTGTACTCACTGCAATTGAGAGGAAAGAGCTGTGACATAATATGATTGTTAGGAAAGATACTGAGGGGGTTTTCTCTGGCTGAAGTTCTTTTTAATCATACTTCTCTGAATAAGGGATGAGTTATTTCCAGCAATTTTAATTTAATTGTGAGCGTGCAGTCAGTCAGTAAGTACAACCTAACTGGTGTGGTTACTTTTTTTGGACACTTAAGGAATTAAATATGAAAATTAGGCAGAAAAAATATTTGCCATCCTCTTCAATAATAGAACAAGGTTGAGTTTATATTGTTTAGACCTGTACTTTTTTTTTTGCTCCCAAGTGAAACTTATTTATTGCCTCTTGTATCCAGAGGCCAAGTGGCAACATTAGTGCTAATACTGAAGCCAGTAAAGGGAAGATTCACCGCTTTGATTCAAGGATGAACATTTTCACTAATGCTTTATGGAGATGAGAGGAATGAGAATTATTGAAACACGGAAGCTAATTCACAGGCTTGACGGTACATGCTGAGAGAGTATTGCCCTGTTGGACAAGTCATATCATGGCATAATTGCAGAATATTGGTTGTAGTTTTTTGAAAAAAAAAAGGTTGGAAATCTAAGCTCTTCTGCAATCCAAAAGTTGATTCTGCCATGTTACTGCTGGTATTGAACAGTATACGATACACTTCACTTCATTCACTGTAACCTCACAAAGCATAGATCAATACAACTGATGATGCAATATATCTGTTTCTTATGTATGGTGAACACACCTTTGAGACTGGAAAAAAGCAATTCCAATTTGCAATATTGGAATTTTTTTTTCCAGGCTCAAAGGTGTTCATGCAATTTGTAAACCTTATCTAAACAAGATCTCCCTTTTCATTTGAGTAGGAAAAAGTATTTGAACGGGTAAAAATAGTTGCCCTTCTCTTCATTTGGATGGGTATTAAGGATGTAATACTGAGGCTTTATAAAGTATTGGTCAATCTGCACTTGGAGTTTAGAGAGCAGTTTTAGAAAAGATCTGCTGGTATTGGAGAAGGTCCAGAGGAGGTTTGTGAGAATGAGACTGAGAATGAAAGAGTTAACATATGAAACACATTTTATTGCTCTGGTCCTTTACTTGCTGGGGCTTAGAAGAATTGGGTGGGGGGGGGGTCGGAAAGAAACCTGTCAAATATTAAAAGGCCTAGATAGAGTGGATGTTTCATGTATTTGGGGAATCCAGGACCAGAGGGTGGTGAATCTGTGCATTTCATTGCCACAAGCGGCTGTGGAGGCCAAGACATTGGGTATACTTAAAGCAAAGGTTGCTAAGTTTTTGATTAGTTAAGGTGTCAGAAGTTACAGGGAAAATGAGGGAGATCGGAATTGAAAGGGATACTAAATCAGCCATGATCGAATGGCAGAGCAGACTCAATGGGCCAAATGCCCTAATTCTGCTCCTGTGCCTTCTGGTCTTACTAATCGTGATAATGAGCATGATTAAACTGCATAGCAAAGAAAAGTGAGTTTGTCAAATGGATTGTACTTGTAAAGGTTTGCAGCTCTGTATGGAGAATTTTTCCAAAGTTTGTCCTTTTTTTAATCTTAAGTTTTGCTCAAGATTTATCACTTTATTTCCTGTCTTCAATAGGTTGTAATTCAAGGAAGTGATGACATTGCCAGTCGAGCAATAGATCTGCTGAAGGAAATATACACAAATCTTGGGCCAAGGTTGCAGGTTAATCAAGTATGTATTCTGACTTGGAATTTCAGTATGAAACTGATTTTACTTGCTGTTAATATGCATCATGCTAAGTTAAACTACTGGATTTTTAATGCTAGTATTTTCATTTCTGCTTTAGTACCTAAGATACAGCTGCTGTGCCCAATAAACATTTGCAATATTCTGAGGATAATTCAATATTTAGGACTCAACTCTTTAAGGACATTAAAGAAATGTTGATGTGTACTTGTCTTAATCTGATCCAGAGATAATCTTGTGAAACAACTATACATGCACTTTTATGGTGCTGCAAAATTAGGAATTATCAAACTTGCGTATGTTTAGTTTATGTAATTAAATTGGGATAAGTGGAGGAGGGAAAGCAAGCTGGGGAAAGAAATTGATGGAAGTTATTGTTTTAGCCAATTGAAGCTATTAAACCACATTTATTTGTAATGACCATCTTATCCTAATATTCACACATCTAGGTTGAGATTCATGAAGACTTTATTCAGTCATGTTTTGATCGATTGAAGGCTTCCTATGACACACTGTGTGTACTGGATGGCGATAAAGACAGTATTAATTGTGCAAGACAAGAGGCAATACGGATGGTGCGCGTTTTGACAGTGCTGCGCGAATACATAAATGAATGCGACAGTGACTACCATGAAGAGCGAACAATTCTTCCCATGTCTAGGTTTGTATATTTGCAGGTCTGCTTTCAAGTAAAGGTAGATAGTAAATTATGTTCTGACTTGTCAATTAAAATACTTGCTTTATTGTTTCCCCAAATTTTTTCTATCTTTCTTAAGGTTTTTTAGGGTTGTGTTTTTGACTATTGAATGTTCTTTGTCATATTAAGATTATCCATATTGAAGTGATGGCAATTTCATGTTGCACAAAATAGTCTCAATGATCTGTAGCTGAAGATGGTATCAATTGTGCATGTCAGTTGATTTATTTTTCACTTTTATCAAATTTTTGAGGCACTTCTTTCTTGAAAATTTTATTTTGTCTGTGGATTTGCTTTTCATAGGCTGAACTTTTAATAGACGTGTAGATTTGCTGAAAAATGCAATTAAATGAGCTTAGTTCAATTTGTAGCAGTTGCGAACAAAGCTTAAGCCCTCTCCTGATTCAGATTCAGAAGACCAAAAGACACCCTCATTTTGGCTTTGTAGCGTAATTAAATGGAGCTTGTGACCTAACAGATCAATAATTTGCATTATTCTGAAATATAGCTACAGTTACTGGGGCAATCTTATGCAACAATAATATTGCTGTGAGATGGCAAATTTGTAATGTGTTGTGTATATAGACTTCTGATTTCCTCCATTTGGAATGGCTAGGATCATGATGCTATTAATTTCATTGTTTTTTTTTTAACAGAGCTTTTCGTGGGAAGCATGTGTCACTGGTTGTACGATTTCCAAATCAAGGACGTCAAGTAGAAGATTTGGACATTTGGTCTCACACAAATGACTCCATTGGGTCTGTTAGGCGCTGCATCCTCAGTAGAATAAAAGCCAACAGTGCACATACAAAAGTTGAACTGTTTATTGGTGGTGAACTTGTAGATCCTGCTGATGATAGAAAATTGATTGGACAGTTGAACCTTAAAGATAAAACAGTAAGTACATTGTTAAAATATATGTGTAATATATTAAAGTCAGTCAAAGTTTGATTGAAGTAGTCCATTCCTGGTTTAATTTGTACCTCGTAGGCAGTCATATGCTACCTTTATAAACTTCATGGGTATTTGTCACATGATATTTATATTTATATTAATTTTACTGCATATTCCTCTATTTGTTTCTGTCAAGGAAGTTGACTTGTCAACAAAATTATAAGCTATTGACTTTAAAAGAAGAAATTGCTTCCAAGACAATAACATATTTTAATGTAGTCTTAGTCGTGACGTTAATTAGGATGCTGCGTTGCTTGGTGATGGCAACAGTGGCATTATCGGTTGAGATTATATTTCCAAATTGTGGGTTATCTTTTAAGTTGTACCCCTTTTCAATTAATTCACTCAAAATTTTGCACACTAGTTGATTATATCTGTAACAATTTCCATCTTGAAAACTGACAAATTTGTGGTGAGATGTGTCAAAAATATGCAAAGAATATTATTGTAAATAATTCTGACTCGAGTAAAAATGCGTATGTCATTTCACTTGACAATTGTTCAGCATTAGTTCTATTGTCATTGGTACTAAGATTTGTGACCTAGGAAATTGACTTATTTTAAAATTCAGCTTTGTGAATGCATAAGATTAATCAAAGTTGGTTCAAACCATTTGGACTACACTTAGCACTCAGGATACATTCCCAGAAATAAGAATAATGCAATTAGCACTACAAAAAAAGGTAAGTGTTTCTCTGGTGTGAACCTTGCATCCCCAGATGCTACTTATTGCTTTGTCAGGGATCTCATGCTAAATGAGGAAAGACTGCCTGTGCAGGTTGGTTTTGGCAGACCAAGGTAAGTGATCCAGTTGTTTAGAATTGAGATATAGGGATCACCCTGCCCAGCATGGTGATTGAAGGCCTTACTGAGCATTACCTACTGCATGTGATGGCAGACTGCCCAGATTCTACAGTCCCTCTTGTTACCTCCTGTTGAATGTAATGTAAGCAGCTGTCTCTCCCCTCTCCTTGTTTGACTGCATAATTCTCCTTGCCCAAAGATAATTTTTTTTTTGTTTAAGTTCACATTGCTGGCCTTTGAGGGATGACTGCAGCTCCCATCCCATTGAACAGGTGGTGATATGTAAGATCAGGTCTTTCAATGCGTGGCCAACCCCCAGCAATAGCTAACACCCTCCATGCAGAATTCCTGTTGTTTGCGTTTAAATTCACTACTGCGAAGCCTCTTCCGATGATATGCCTAAACCGAAGAAGTTTAGATCCTCTCTTCGACGGGAGTTCAGTGAAACCATTTCTCACTGCTCCCCATCTGTAATTTCTTCGGCTCTTCAACTTTTCAACCACACTTTGACTCAGACTCGCAATCACAGCCATATATCCTTTCTTGGAACGTGCCTCCGTCGCCAACTTACTCCAGTTGGCTTTAGGATTCGTTTCCAAGCCTCTCAATTTGGACCTTCTGAGGATCCCAGGTACTCACATTTTATTGACTCTGCCTCTCGCCGCTTCTTCCGTCAAGCTCTGAAGGCGACTCTCTCCGCCATGAGGAGGTACTTGGTGTCCCTATCCCAGACCCTTCCGCACCTTCGGGACACTTTCTTCGCCGTCTGTAATGGTCCTACCCGTTATTTCATCCTCCGTTGGATTCACGCCTGCAATCGCCGTTTTTTTGACTTTGTCATGTTAGGCAAAGAACGCAAGATCCTACATCTACGGACTCCAGAGCCTGCCAGCCCCGACGCTAGCAGGCATGAACTTCAGATTGCGGCTCTTGCCATTGATCTCGGCGGCTCCAACACCTCAGGGCATATTCAAAACCCAGACTCCAGCAACGACCATGGACACCTTCAAAGCGATTGCGCAACCACCAACTGCGACGCCAGCCTTGAACTCCAGGCTGGGTCTTTATATGCTGCTATTGTGACTCCCGTCTCCCCTTCCCCCACCACCACTCCGCAGCCTCGTCTTCCTCAGATCCCACCGTCAACTCCTGGGCCCTCAGAGGCTCCACCTTCCTCTCACCCCAACCCTCCCCTCTCCATTGACACCCCCAGCCTCCCCCCTCCCCCCTCTGATTCCAGCTCTCATCCGTGCCGGGTCTTTACCATCCCTTCCGACCTTCAACTGTCGGAGGCAGAACGCTCTGTCCTCAGTAAGGGCCTCACCTTTGTCCCCCTTCGCCCACACCTCAGCGAGTTCCGTGTTCGCCACGATGTGGAACTTTTCTTTCTCCGTCTCCGAGCCTACTTCTTCGGCAAGGACTCTTCCACCCCCACCGATGACCCCTTCTCCCGTCTTCAACCCTCCTCTTCTTCATGGACACCCCGCTCTGGTCTTCTGCCTGCTCTGGATCTCTTTATTGCTAACTGCCGACGGGACATCAACCGTCTCGACTTTACCGCACTTTGTCCCCATTCCAACCTCACTCCTTCGGAACGCTCTGCTCTCCACTCTCTCCGCACTAATCCTAACCTTATTATTAAACCCGCCGATAAGGGGGGTGCTGTTGTAGTCTGGCGTACTGACCTCTACCTTGCCGAGGCACAGCGACAACTCGCGGATACCTCCTCTTATTTACCCCTCGATCGTGACCCCACTAAGGAGCACCAGGCCATTGTCTCCCACACCATCACCGACTTTATCTGCTCAGGGGATCTCCCATCCACTGCTACCAACCTTATAGTTCCCACACCCCGTACTTCCCGTTTCTACCTCCTACCCAAGATCCACAAACCTGCCTGTCCTGGCCGACCTATTGTCTCAGCTTGCTCCTGCCCCACCGAACTCATTTCTGCATACCTCGACACTGTTTTATCACCCCTTGTTCAATCCCTTCCGACCTATGTTCGTGACACTTCTCACACTCTTAAACTTTTCGATGATTTTAAGTTCCCTGGCCCCCACCGCTTTATTTTCACCATGGATGTCCAGTCCTTATATACTTCCATCCCCCATCAGGAAGGTCTCAAAGCTCTATGCTTCTTTTTGGATTCCAGACCTAATCAGTTCCCCTCTACCACCACTCTGCTCCGTCTAGCGGAATTAGTCCTTACTCTTAATAATTTCTCCTTTGGCTCCTCCCGCTTCCTCCAAACTAAAGGTATAGCTATGGGCACCCGTATGGGTCCTAGCTATGCCTGCCTTTTTGTTGGGTTTGTGGAACAATCTATGTTCCGTGCCTATTCTGGTATCTGTCCCCCACTTTTCCTTCGCTACATCGACGACTGCATTGGCGCTGCTTCCTGCACGCATGCAGAACTCGTTGACTTTATTAACTTTGCCTCCAACTTTCACCCTGCCCTCAAGTTTACCTGGTCCATTTCCGACACCTCCCTCCCCTTTCTAGATCTTTCTATCTCTGTCTCTGGAGACAGCTTATCCACTGATGTCTACTATAAGCCTATTGACTCTCACAGCTATCTGGACTATTCCTCTTCTCACCCTGTCTCTTGCAAAAACGCCATCCCCTTCTCGCAATTCCTCCGTCTCCGCCGCATCTGCTCTCAGGATGAGGCTTTTCGTTCTAGGACGAGGGAGATGTCTTCCTTTTTTAAAGAAAGGGGCTTCCCTTCCTCCACTATCAACTCTGCTCTTAAACGCATCTCCCCCATTTCACGTACATCTGCTCGCACTCCATCCTCCCGCCACCCCACTAGGAATAGGGTTCCCCTGGTCCTCACCTACCACCCCACCAGCCTCCGGGTCCAACATATTATTCTCCGTAACTTCCGCCACCTCCAACTGGATCCCACCACTAAGCACATTCCCTCCCCCCCCCCTGCATTCCGCAGGGATCGCTCCCTACACAACTCCCTTGTCCATTCGTCCCCCCCATCCCTCCCCACTGATCTCCCTCCTGGCACTTATCCATGTAAGCGGAACAAGTGCTACACATGCCCTTACACTTCCTCCCTTACCACCATTCAGGGCCCCAAACAATCCTTCCAGGTGAGGCAACACTTCACCTGTGAGTCAACTGGGGTGATATACTGCGTCCGGTGCTCCCGATGTGGCCTATTATATATTGGCGAGACCCGACGCAGACTGGGAGACCGCTTTGCTGAACATCTACGCTCTGTCCGCCAGAGAAAGCAGGATCTCCCAGTGGCCACACATTTTAATTCCACATCCTATTCCCATTCTGACATGTCTATCCACAGCCTCCTCTACTGTAAAGATGAAGCCAGACTCAGGTTGGAGGAACAACACCTTATATTCCGTCTGGGTAGCCTCCAACCTGATGGCATGAACATCGACTTCTCTAACTTCCGCTAAGGCCCCACCTCCCCCTCGTACCCCATCTGTTACTTATTTTTATGCACACATTCTTTCTCTCACTCTCCTTTTTCTCCCTCTGTCCCTCTGAATATACCTCTTGCCCATCCTCTGGGTGCCCCCCCCCCCGTCTTTCTTCCCGGACCTCCTGTCCCATGATCCTCTCGTATCCCCTTTTGCCTATCACCTGCCCAGCTCTTGGCTCCATCCCTCCCCCTCCTGTCTTCTCCTATCATTTTGGATCTCCCCCTCCCCCTCCAACTTTCAAATCCCTTACTCACTCTTCCTTCAGTTAGTCCTGACGAAGGGTCTCGGCCTGAAACGTCGACTGCACCTCTTCCTACAGATGCTGCCTGGCCTGCTGCGTTCACCAGCAACTTTGATGTGTGTTGCTTGAATTTCCAGCATCTGCAGAATTTCTGTTGTTTACCCTCCATGCTGATTAGGATGCAGCTATAAGGTGGGTGGGTGCTGGGCCTCTCATCCATAAAACACCAGCCCTCAGAAGCTGTCTCTCCACGCCAGTTTTTGGTCAAATCATTTTGTCAGAGCACTAGTGCAATAGTACGTTCGTGGTTGTTCACGGTATAATATCAGAGCTTTCCTTCAAGCAATTAGAGAAATATATCTGTTATTTTTCAGACCAGGAGCTAAGAATGCATTTAAAAAGTAAAACTGCTTGTGGAGCATTACTGTGCAGGCTGCTAGTGATCCCTGTTTAACGTTGTTTAAACCACTGCCATGTCTAACAGCTCACAGGTACTGAGGAGAAAGATGTCTTGGATACCCTGCTCAGCGGTGAAGGGACTTCAGGGAATTATGACCAGAAATATCCTGTTACTGGACATATTCCTCCACTGGTGGCAATTTGCAGCTATATTCAAGAAACAAAAGATGGAACTGAGC
The DNA here is from genome assembly GCF_963921235.1 of Mobula hypostoma. Classification (NCBI taxonomy): domain Eukaryota; kingdom Metazoa; phylum Chordata; class Chondrichthyes; order Myliobatiformes; family Myliobatidae; genus Mobula; species Mobula hypostoma. Next base: position 49,467,680 of record NC_086102.1, on the reverse strand, counting down.
CTGCACCACAATTACCTATCTGCCAGCTCATGCCTCATTACAAGCACTCCATGGTTAAGTTGAGATTTCAGTTGAATTTTTGTCTGTGGAAGATATAGACTGGAAGTTGGGCATTCCCTCAAAGGGAAAGAAAAACTCACTGCTGTGTTATAGTCAAAGATGGTTGGCATGAAATTGCAGAAAATATAGTGTGCTTTTTGTGAATCATTACTTCCTGGGGGTGGGGCGTGGGGAGGAAAAAATGTTTTTCCAGGTGATGTTCTCCTTTGCACAATCATGAAACTAAATTTTGACCCCACTTGAGAAGACTTGAGAAGTTGCAGAACTTGGGCCTCTGTACCTCTCTCTACAATTGGATCCTCGACGTCCTAACTGGAAGATCACCATCTGTGCAGATTGGTGATAACATCTCCTTGCTGACGATCAACACTGCTGCACTTCAGGGGTGTGTGCTTAGCCCACTGCTCTACTCTCTCTGTACCCATGACTGTGTAGCTAGGCATAGCTCAAATACCATCTATAAATTTGCTGACGATACAACCATTATTGGTAGAATCTCAGATGGTGATGAGAGGGCAGACAGGAGCAAGATATGCCAACTACTGGAGTGGTGTCGCAGCAACAACCTGGCACTCAACGTCAGTAAGATGAAAGAGCTGATTATGGACTTCAGGAAGGGTAAGATGAAGGAACACATACCAATCCTCACAGAGGTGTCAGAAGAGGAGAGAGTGAACAGGTTCAAGTTCCTGGGTGTGAAGATCTCTGAGGATCTAACCTGGTACCAACATATGGATGCTGTTGTAAAGAAGGCAAGACAGCAGCTATACTTCATTAGGAGTCTGAAGAGAATTTAGTATGTCAACACATGCACTCAGAGCTTCTATAGATGTACCGTGGAGAGCATTCTGACAGGCTGCATCACTGTCTGATATGGGGCGGGTGGGGGGTGCTACTGCACAGGACTGAAAGAAGCTGCAGAGGGTTGTTAATTTAGTTGGCTCCATCTTGGGTACTAGCCTACAAAGTATCCAGGACATCTTGAATGAGTGGTGTTTGAGAAAGGCAGTGTCCATTATTAAGGACCCACCCAGGGCATGCCCTTTTCTCATTGTTACCATCAAGTAGGAGATACAGAAGCCTGAAGACACACACTCAGCAATTCAGGAACAGCTTCTTCCCCTATGCCATCCGATTCCTAAATGGACATTGAACCCTTGGATATTACCTCACTTTTTTAACATATATTTTTGTACAATTTTAAATCTATTCCATATACATATACTGTATTTATTTACTTTTTCTTCTGTATTATGTATTCCATTGAACTGCTGCTAAGTTAACAAGTTTCACGACACATGCCGGTGATAATAAATCTGATTCTGATTTTAAGTTGCTATGTAAGAAGCTTTGAGCACATCAGAAAGATTCAAAGCACTTCCCAAAGAGTAGGAACACGTAATCAAGCTAGTTGAAAATTGTGCCCCTTCCTGCTACCATTTTACTTTCAGCCTTCATCTCCTGTGTCAACAGCTATTGGCCTAGGGAAAAAATCAACAGCTCCCCAGAGTTGTTTTTTTTTACACAAAAATAACAAATGGTGTGATTCAATAAGGCAGTCCAGAAATTAGCTATAAAGTTTATTCAGCACAGGGGCAGATAAGAGATAATCGATACAAGAGTTGTAAATTGTACTTCATATTAAACTTTTGAAATTGCCTATTGCAGGAAAAAATGGTATTTCCTTGTGCTAATAAACAGTTAATCTTTTTTAAGCTTATTACAGCCAAGCTAACACAGATAAGTTCAAATATGCCATCAAGTCCTGACAGTTCATCTGATTCTTCAACTGGCTCCCCTGGAAACCATGGTAACCACTACAGTGATGGGCCCAATCCTGAAGTAGAAAGCTGTTTACCTGGAGTGGTAAGCAAACTATAATCTTAAATCTCATTAATGTAAATGTATTTTTAAAGATATTGCATAACATCAAATAGGGCACTGTTTGAATTGTTTCTGTGTGCTTCATAGAGTCACAAAAAAACCAGTGATAGGTAGGAAATTTTCTGGCCTTGATCCATGCTCATTGGAAAAACGAGTTGTCAGCCAAATCCTATTTTCCAGTACTTAGCCCTTTGCCGTGCTTGCATATAAATATCTATGAATGTATATGTATGTGTGTGTGTGTGTGTATAAAATACCTATCGAAATAACATAAATCCAGTTAAGGTTTTTGCTTTTGCCATGTATAGCAACACATCCCATAAGAACCCTATCACAAATATTCCCTTTGTTCATGATATCTCCTTCACAACCACATCTTCCAGCTGTAATGAAGGTTAACTCTGCTCCCTTTCCACAGAGAGTACTTGATCTGCCAAGTGTTTTCAACGTTATCAATCTTTATTTCTAATGTTCAGCATCTGGTCTACTTGTTTAAAATGTTTTAATAATGGCTTGTTACTGCTGTGCACGTGTTGTGATGACGTGGTTACAAGGAAAATGCGCACATAAATGGAACACCTTTCCGCAACCTCACTATTGCCTAAGAACTAGACCATAAGACATAGGAGCAGAATCAGGCCATTCAGCCCGTCAAATCTGGTCCGCCATTCCATCATGGCTGATCACGGATCGTACTCAACCCCATACACCTGTCTTCACGCCATATCCTTTGATGCCATGACCAATCAGGAAACGATCAACTTCTGCCTTAAGTATATCCATGGACTTGGCCATCACCGCAGTCGGTGGCAGAGTGTTCCACAGATTTAGTACTCTCTGGCTTAAAAAAAAGTTAATTCTTGCCTCTATTCTAAAATATCACCCCTCAATTTTGAGGCTGTGCTCTCCAGTTCTGCATACCCCCACCATAGGAAACGTCCTCTCCACATCCATCCTATCTAGTCCTTTCAATATTCAGTAGGTTTCAATTAGATTCCCACACATTCTTTTAAATTCCAGCGAGTACAGGCCCAAAGTTGACAAGCGCTCCTTAAATGTTAACCCCTTCGTTCCTGGAATCATCCTTGTGAACCTCCCTTGGACTCTCTCCAATGACAATCCTTTCTTAGATATGGCACCCAAAACTTGACAGTACTCCGTGCAGCCTGACTAGTGTCTTATAAAGTCTCAACATTATCTCTTTGCTTTAATATATTCTATTTCCTTTGAAATAAATGCCAACATTGCATTTACCTACTTTACCACAGACTCAACCTGTAAATTAACCTGAGTCTTGCACGAGGATTTCTAAGTCCCTCTGCACCTCTGATGTTTGAACCTTCTCTCCATTTAGATAATAGGGTGCACTGTTGTTCCTTTTACCAAACTGCAGTATCATACACTTCCCAACATATTCCATCTGCCACTTCTTTTGCCCATTCTTCCAATTTATCCAAGACCTGCTGCAATTGCATTGCTTCCTCGGCACCACCTACCCCACTACCTATCTTTGTATCTTCAAACTTTGTCACAAAGCCATCAATTCCATCATCCAAATCATTGGCAAACAACATGAAAAGTAGCAGTCCCAATACTGACCCCTGAGGAACACCACTAGTCACTGGCAGCCGCCCAGAAAAGGCCCCTTTTATTCCCACTTGCTGCCTCCTGCCTGTTGGCCATTCCCCTATCCATGCCAGTATCTTTCCTGTAACACCATAGGGTTTTGTCTTGTTTAGCAGCCTCATGTGGCAGCTTATCAAATCTCTTCTGAAAATCCAACTGCTTCTTTGTCCACCCTGCTTGTTACTTCCTTTAAGAATTCCCACAGATTTGTCCAGCAAGATTTCCCTTTACAGAAACCATACTGACTTTGACTTATTTTATCATCTGTCTCGTAAATACTCCAAAACCTTATCCTTAATAATAGACCCCATAACTTCCCAACCACAGAGTTAAGATTAACTGGCCTATAATTTTCTTCTTTGTGCCTTCCTCCCTTCTTAAAGAGTGGAGTGACATTTGCAATTTTCCACTCCTCCAGGACTACGCCAGAATCAGGTGATTCTTGAAAGATATGACCAATGTCCATTGTCTATTCAGCCACCTCTCTCAGGACTCTGGGATGTAGTCCATCTGGTCCAGGTGACATCCACCTTAAGATCTTGAGTTTTCCTTGCAAATTTTCCTTCGTAATAGCAGTGACACTCACTTCTGCTCCCTGACACTCTCAGACCTCTGGCACGCTGCTCATGTCTTCCACAGTGAAGACAGATGCAAAGTGACCATTAAGTTCATCTGCCATTTTTTTTGTCCCCCATTACTACCTCACCAACATCATTTTCCAGTGATAGAACATCAACTCTCACTCCCTTTTACTCTTTATATAACTGAAAATACTTCTGGTATCCTGCTTTATATGGTTGGCTAGTTTTCTCTCATTTCATCTTTTCTCTTATAGGTTTTTTAGTTGCCTTTTGTTGGGGCTTAAAAGCTTCCCAGTCATCCAATTTCCCACTCACTTTTGCTACCTTATATGCCCTTTTCATGGCTTTTATGCAATATTAATTTCTCTTGTCAGCCATGCCTGCCACTTGAGAACTTATTCTGTGTGGCGTAAATATCCTGTGCCTTGTGAACTATTCCTAGAAAGCTCAGCCATCTCTGCTGTGCCGTTATCCCTGGCAGTATCCTCCTCCAGACATATCTGGGTAAGCTTCTGTCTCATGCCTCTGTAGTTGCCTTTGTTCCATTGCGATACTGATGCACGTGACTTGCGCTTCTCCCTCTCAAATTGCAGTATGAATTCAATCATATTATGATCACCCCATCTAAGATGGCCTTTCCCCAAGTAGGCTCAAGCACAAGCTGCTCTAAAAAGCCAACTCGTAGGCATTTTAGGCATTCCGACACCAATCTGATTTTTCTAATCCTCTTGCATGTTTAAGTCCCCTATTATAATTGTGTCATTACCCTTATTATAGGCCTTTTCCAGCTCCCTTTGCAATCTCAACCCCACATCTTGGCTACTATTTGGAGGCCTACATATGATTCCCATAATTAATGGCTTTTTGCACCCTTGCAGTTTCTTAACTCCACTCACAAAGATAACAGAATTTTCTGACCCTAAATCACCTCTTTCTAAAGATGTAATCCAACAGAACCATGCCACCGCCTATGCCTTCCTCCCTGTCCATTTGATACAAAGTATATCCTTAACTCTGGCTTTCTTTCAGCCGTGACTCAGTAATGCCCGCAACGTCATACTGACCTATCTCTAATTGTGCCACGAGATTGTCCACCTTATTCTGAATGCCTTGTTCATTTAAATACAGCACCTTCAGTCCTGCATTCTTCACCCTTTTGAATTTTGCCCCTATGTTACATTTAACTCTTTGCTCTGTCTGCATTTGTACTTCATCGTTGGCTTGTCCTTCCTTTCTTTCATGTTACATACATCATCTACTTGTTAACCTGCTGGCTTATCCTCCTCCCTATCGTACTGGTTTCCTTCCCCCTACCATATTAGTTTAAAACCACTCCTAATAGCTCTAGTAAACCTGCTACACTGCCAAAAAAGCAGTGTTTGTGTTGCAGTTGCTATTGTGCTTTTGGAGCCAAAATAGCCAATTTGTGTGCAACATGTGCTAATGAATGAATGATCAATTTTGATGTTAATCAATGGAAAATATTAACCAAGGCATTTTCTCCCATGCTGTGAAACCTTTTCACACCATGCCTATGAGTGCAGGAAGATCTCATTTAATGTTTTATCCCAAAAGTTATATCTCTGACAATGTAGCATGCACCTGATGAATTGATGAGGTTTTCTCTGGAGTGGGACATGAATGCAGAGTATTTTATCTCATCAGTTAAGGGTGCATAATAAAAGGGGTGATTGATGTGATACAGTTGTGATTTGGAACAAGCTGGAGAAGTGGGACATGTTAGTCTTTCCAGACATAATGTTACAAAATCTTTGTTGCAAAGTAAAATTCATCAAGTTTTAGTAATTGAAATGGGGGATGCCTTAACCCATGAGTCACCTCATTTCCATTCTGATATTTCTCTGTTAGATGGGTTCGATTTTATGCATGGTTGGTAGAAGCTGTCATGGATATCCATAGAGGATGATAGTTATGGCCCCAGAAAAGAGCTTAATCAAAGCAAACTTGTCTAGTTTCATGCTACTTTTCATGTTTTTAAAATGACATAAAGGCTGGTTATAAGCTTATATTCTTTGTCTCTTTATCAACAAGAAAAGTTACAGTGGCATGCAAAAGTTGGGCACCCCTGGTCAAAATTTCTGTTACTGTGAATAACTAAGCGAGTAAAAGATGAACTGATTTCCAAAAGGCATGAAGTTAAAGATGACACATTTCTTTAATATTTTAAGCAAGAAAACTTTTCTATTTCCATCTTTTACAGTTTCAAAATAACAAAAAAGGAAAAGGGCCTGATGCAAAAGTTTGGGCACCCTGCATGGCAGTACTTACTAACACCCCCTTTGGCAAGTATCACAGCTTGTAAACGCTTTTTGTAGCCAGCTAAGAGTCTTTCAATTCTTGTTTGGGGAATTTTCGCCCATTCTTCCTTGCAAAAGGCTTCTAGTTCTGTGAGATTCTTGGGCCGTCTTGCATGCACTGCTCTTTTGAGGTCTATCCACAGATTGTCGACAATGTTTAGGTTGGGGGACTGTGAGGGTCATGGCAAAACTTCAGCTTGCGCCTCTTGAGGTAGTCCATTGTGGATTTTGAGGTGTGTTTAGGATCATGATCCTGTTATAGAAGCCATCCTCTTTTCATTGTTGGCTTTTTTACAGACGGTGTGATGTTTGCTTCCAGAATTTGCTGGTATTTAATTGAATTCATTCTTCCCTCTACCAGTAAATGTCCCCTGTGTTTAACAGTTGGAGAGAGGTTCTTCTCATGAAATTCTGCACCCTTTTTTCTCCAAACATACTTTTGCTCATTGCGGCCAAAATTCAACATCAGAAGTTTGCAAAGGAACATCTAAACAAGCCTGATGCATTTTGGAAACAAGTCCTGTGGACTGAAGTTAAAATAGAACTTTTTGACTGCAATGAGCAAAGGTATGTACTTTGGGCTTGTGTTGCAGCCAGTGGCACGGGGAACATTTCACTGGTAGAGGGAAGAATGAATTCAATTAAATACCAGCAAATTCTGGAAGCAAACATCACATCGTCTGTCTGTAAAAAAAAACTGAAGATGAAAAGAGGATGGCTTCTACAACAGGATAATGATCCTAAACACACCTCAAAATCCACAATGGACGACCTCAAGAGGTGCAAGCTGAAGGTTTTGTCATGACCCTCACAGTCCCCCTGACCTAAACATCATCGAAAATCTGTGGATAGACCTCAAAAGAGCAGTGCATGCAAGACAGCCCAAGAATCTCACAGAGAAGCCTTTTGCAAGGAAGAATGGGTGAAAATCCCCCAAACAAGAATTGGAAGACTCTTAGCTGGCTGCAAGAAGTGTTTACGAGCTGTGATACTTGCCAAAGGGGGTGTTACTAAGTACTGCCATGCAGGGCGCCCAAACTTTTGCTTTGGGCCCTTTTCCTTTCTTGTTATTTTGAAATTGTAAAAGATAGAAATAAAAAAGTAATCTTGCTTAAAATATTAAAGAAATGTGTCATCTTTAACGTTATGCCTTTTGGAAATCAGATCATCTTTTCCTCGCTTAGCTATTCACAGTAACAGAAATTTTGAGCAGGGGTTCCAAAACTTTTGAATGCCACTATAAAAATTTTCTGGGCAACAATGCATGTATGAATCAGGAACTTGTATGCCTTTTAGATGAGAAAAAATTAATGAGAGGAGACTGTCATGTATTATGTCGAACCTAGTGTTATTAATTAATGTGCTTATGAGCTTGAACAGTCTCACTGTGTGTGACCTGCCGAGGATTTCCAAGACTTCCTAACTCCAATTTCTGGTACCTCTGGTTTTCAATTTTTCAATTGTTAATCCGTTCATTGTCAATACCTATGACTTTATTGATTCTCGTTAAACATAACTGATTAGGCCCAAAGTGTAATGCTTTGCAGATGAAGTAAGAAGGAACTGTTTTGCTTAACTGACTGTTCATAAATTTAAAGTGATCAATTGGGTAAGAAAGGACATCAACTTTTTATATTCTGATTATGTTTGGAATCTGGGACTCATTGAAAATATTTGTTGAGTTTGTAATGTCCACCTCTATGTATAACTACTTGAACAAGCTTTTGTAGTCCCTTAAACAAAACTGCTGGTCAACAGCTGGCAAATGGGATTAGGCTGCCATCTCTATTCAGTTTCATCAGGTCAAATGAAGTACTTTATTGAAAGATGCAACATTATGTACCTAGAGCTGAGTGGAATAAAAGCCAACAAGTTCACGATCATTCTTTTGATTTTGTATGTGTGTTGCAATCTACTATCATTGTAACATTGCTTGCAATTATTGCAAGCATATTATATAATTTTGAGAAGGTCTCTGTGGATAATGATCTTAATATTTAATATCACTACACAGGATTCAGTTACACTCTGCATTCTGGGCTAGTTAGAGGAAAATAGTTTGTCGATTGCTGCCTTGCCAAAAACAGATAAATTTTGAGCAAATAGTTGACAAAAGAACTTGCTTTAAGTTTCAATTTTCACATCTGAACTATATTCAGCACATTATTTATTTATTTTCAGTCTTTTTGGTGATGTGATGATTATGGTCAGTTTTACCATATTTGTCTCACCACTTTATATGTTTAGCGTATCATTGTGTTGTAACTTGGATAATTTAGTTATTTTAAATTTGTTTCCTCTAGATAATGTCTTTGCATCCCCGATACATTTCCTTTCTCTGGCAAGTTGCTGACCTAGGCAGTAGTTTAAACATGCCACTTCTGAGAGATGGCGCTCGTGTCCTAATGAAACTCATGCCTCCTGGTAAGCTATCTTTATAAAGAATAAAACTAGATTGTTGTCTAGTGACATTGTTTGAGAGTATTGCCATTATGTTTTCAGTAGTATGGTCCATGAAGGCAAAAGGTAACCACTTCAAGCAAAGCCATATAAAAAAAAAATTAAGTAACCTCTGTTATCATCAACATGTACATTGGAAAACAAGTCAATGATAGGCTGAATTGCTCGAGAAGGATTAGAAATATTTGTGAGGAATTCATGTTATTGGAAATATAATTGAAGTTGTCCTTTAGTAAATTATATGTTCAAGTCTCGAGTATAAGAATTTGCAGATTACATTGGTAGTATGGAATGAGGAAATGCTTGATTGAATTTGATATTGTGGAGCTTGGGGTTGAAACTCACTTGTGCATAAATATCAATGAAGTTAGGTGGCATAAATAATTGGATAAGAAACAGTCATGGTCACTGGTTTGCAACTTCGCTAAATTAGGACATTTCAGATCTAATAATCATGGACAAGGAAAAATCAACTTATTTTGAATTTGTTCCTTACCCAGGTTCAGATTTGTTTCAGTGCAACTCTGGGTTTTACTGAGACAGCTGACATTTTTTGTATATTTCTTAGACGTATTCAAATTTTGTGTGCTGCATGATGGGATATTCTGTTGTATTGATTACTTTCTTTCTCCATGATGTGCACAATATTAGACTGTTGCAGAGTGACTATCTTCCGCAATTGAGCTAATGCCATTTCTTTCAAAGGATAAACTTGCTTGCTTACCAAAACAATTAAGGCCTGTTAGACACGATGAAGATGTCTTATTTAGTTTTGATTTTGTATTCCACTGGCATTCATATTCTGAACTGTAGTTACTTGGTGTGAAATGTAATCTTTTAAGTTAAATCTTTGTTAGGACGGCATGTTAAGTTTTGAACTGGGACTAGATTGCTGTCCAAATTGAATATTTTGATTTTCAGGTTCTGCTTTGAGCACAAGATTGTATTGATTACAAATTCCATTCTCATGCTTCAAAGACAATCGATTTCATCTTTGCAAGAAGAGAAAATGCTGGAAGTACTCAGCCAACCAGGAAGCATCTGTAGAAGGAGAAATCAGATAATGTTATGGGTCAGGGACCCTTTTTCAGTTCATTTCTGAGGAAGTGTCCCTAAGCTGAAACTGATTTCTTTTTGCTGTTTCGACTGGCTAAGTTCTTCCAGTATGTTCTTGGCCACATGAAAAACTCAGGCAGCATTTCCACTTAGAGTGCATCCTTTCCTGATGAGATTACTACATCCTGTGCACATTTTGAACAGAAGGGGATTGGAATGTCAGCACCCATCCCGCCAATCTGCAATGCATGTGAACCACTGTCACTCACAGATGTTCCAAGTTCAGTCTTCCAGTCAGTGAACCCATGGAAAGCCTCTGGCCCGGATGGTGTCCCTGGCCCGTGTCCTTGGATCAACTGGTGGGAATATTTTTTTAAACTACTTCCTGGTTCAATTCGAGATTCCCACCTGCTTTAAGCATACTATTATCATCCCAGTATCTAAGAAAAACAAGGTAATGTTCCTGAATGACTGCTGTTAAGTGACTTTGACAAACACCGTCATGTAGTGCTTCGACAGGCTATTCATTGCACCCGTTACCTCCAGCCTCCGAGACAACCTTGACCCACTGGAATTTGCCTTCTTCTGAAACAGATCTGTAGCAAACACCATCTTCCTGGCCCTATATTCATCTCAGAAACCTCTGAAAGACAATTCACATTAGAAAATTGTTTATTGACTACACCTCCGTCTTATATACTATAATTCCAAGTAAGCACATAACCAAGATCCTTGACCTCAGACTCAACACCTCCCTTTGCAACTCCCCTATGAATATCTTCAACACTAGTGCCCCACAAGATGGCATCCTCAGTTCCCAGTCTGTTCCCTATGCATCCACAACAGTGTGGCCAGGTTCAGCTCTTACTTGATATACAAGTTTGCTGATCATACCACCATAGTAGCAGTATCTCAAATGATGAGTGGAAGTGCAGGACGTAGATAGAGAGTCTAGTGATATAGTGTTATGACATCCATTCCCTCATGTAAGTGTAAGACTCGTTGCATTTAGAGGCATGATCTCGGGGGTGGCGCCCCCTCCCCGACCAAACTTTAGCACTCTTATTTGGGTGGATGATGCGTGTTGTGTCCCCTGTGTAACATCAGTACCCCAAAATAACATTCCATCCAAAATGTGTGGTTAAGTGATTAAGATTTTATATTTAAAATATGAGTAGAGAAATATTATTAGTTAGGGTTAGCAGAGAAACACAAGAAAAGGAAAACAAATAAAAGGCGCCAATAATCTCAAACATGTCCAGTGCACAAACGTTGGAGCTTACGGACTCCCTTTCGCTGATCCTCCTCCGCTAGTCGGCCCCTGGGCTCCCGCCCCGAGCCCAGGCCCAGCGGGTCCAGCAACCGTCTCCTCAAGCCACGTCTTCTCTCTTCATCCTCCTCGTGCCTTCCCCCTCAAGCCCGCGCAAACTAACAGCTTTCACACAGACAGAAAGAATAACATCTATCCCAATTGGTTAGCAGATGAATATAAGTCCCATTATCACTAATTACAACCCAAACATGCTGCTATAGAGAACCACTGTCTCAGCAGTTAACAGTACAGAGAAGCCATTTTATTCACCTTAGGAGTAACAGAAAAGAAGAAACCCTTACATAAGCAAAGGAAGTGAGTTGGTCATTGACTTTGGGAAGAGGGACAGTGCACATGCTCCTGGTTACATCAACAGTACTGAGGTTGAGAGCTCTGAGTTCCTCAGGGTGAACATCATCAACAGCCTCAAACACGAGGAAATCTGCAGATGCTGGAATTTCAAGCAACACACATCAAAGTTGCTGGTGAACGTAGCAGGCCAGGCAGCATCTCTAGGAAGAGATACAGTCAGCGTTTCGGGCCGAGACCCTTCGTCAGGACTAACTGAAAGTGAGAGATTTGAGAGGGAGAGGAGGAGATCCGAAGTGATAGGAGAAGACAGGAGGGATGGAGCCTAGAGCTGGACAGTTGATTGGCAAAAGGGATATGAGAAGATCATGGGACAGGAGGCCTAGGGAGAAAGAAAGGCTGTATCATCAAGAGCCTGTCTTAGTCCAGCCACATTGGTGCCTGTAATTCCTCCCTAAGCTAAAGAATTTGGCAGGTCCCCTTTGCCCCTCAGCTCTTTCTAATGCATCCTTTCCAGATGCATTATGGCTTTGTATGGCAACTGCTCTGCTCGTGATTACAGAAAACTGCAAAAATACAGCTCAGCCAATCACAGAAACCAGCCTCCACTCTGTGGCCTCTGTGTACTCTTCCTGCTGCCTCAGTAAAGCAGGCAGTGTAATCAAAGACCACACCCATTCTTGGCATTCTCTGCTCTCCATACTCCAATCAAGCAGAAGATATCAAAACCTAAATGAAAACATACCAGCAGGCCAAAGGACAGCTTCTATTGTATTGTTCTAAAACTATTGAATGTCTCCCAAGTACAATAAGATGGCCTGTTGACCTTGGTACACATGACAATAATAAACCAACTTACCAAATTTTGTTCGTTTCGAGCATTTTCAGTTTTACTTTTAATTTCATTCCAAATTAATTTAAAATTTACAACATTTGTCTTGTCATGTTGAGTGTCTCTTAATTTCATTGGAATTCCTAGAAAAGTGTAAATCGGGTAGCATTTTGCTGTTATATACATGGAATTGGCTCTCCCTGAAGTGATGTATTTCTGCCACTGTTTTGTTAATAATTAGTGATTTCTTTAATATCTAAGAAAAATTGACCTTCCTTAAACACACAATCCACTGTCCACTGCCTGCTGCACGGAGAATTTCCATCTGAATGCTGCCTTAAATGGCTGATACCTTGTTCTTGGTTCTAGCGGAAACCCCATTTGTATATCTGCCAAGCCCAGTTGGAATTGTAAATGCAAGCATGAGGAATTCTGCAGATGTTGGAAATTCAAGCAACACACATCAAAGTTGCTGGGGAACGCAGCAGGACAGGCAGCATCTCTAGGAAGAGGTACAGTCGACGTTTTGGGCCGAGACCCTTTGTCAGGACTAACTGAAAGGAGAGCTAGTAAGAGATTTGAGAGGGGGAGGGGGAGATGTCTGAAGAAGGGTCTCGGCCCGAAACGTCGACTGTACCTCTTCCTAGAGATGCTGCCTGGCCTGTTGCGTTCACATAGTCATAGTCATACTTTATTGATCCCAGGGGAAACTGGTTTTCGTTACAGTTGCACCATAAATAATTAAATAGTAATATGTAAATTATGCCAGGAAATAAGTCCAGGACCAGCCTGTTGACTCAGGGTGTCTGACCCTCCAAGGGAGGAGTTGTAAAGTTTGATGGCCACAAGCAGGAATGACTTCCTATGACACTTTGTGTTGCATCTCGGTGGAATGAGTCTCTGGCTGAATGTACTCCTGTGCCCAACCAGTACATTATGTAGTGAATGGGAGACATTGTCCAAGATGGCATGCAACTTGGACAGCATCCTCTTTTCGGACACCACCATCAGAGAGTCCAGTTCCATCCCCACATCACTGGCCTTATGAATGAGTTTGTTGATTGTGTTGGTGTCTGCTACCCTCAGCCTGCTGCCCCAGCACACAACAGCAAACATGATCGCACTGGCCACCACAGACTCGTAGAACATCCTCAGCATCGTCCGGCAGATGTTAAAGGACCTCAGTCTCCTCAAGAAGTAGAGATGGCTCTGCTCCTTCTTGTAGACAGCCTCAGTATTCTTTGACCAGTCCAGTTTATTGTCAGTTTGTATCCCCAGGTATTTGTAATCCTCCACCATATGCACACTGACCCCCTGGATGGAAACAGGAGTCACCAGTGCCTTAGCTCTCCTCAGGTCTACCACCAGCTCCTTAGTCTTTTTCACATTAAGCTGCAGATAATTCTGCTCACACCATGTGACAAATTTTCCTACTGTAGCCCTGTACTCAGCCTCATCTCCCTTGCTGATGCATCCAACTATGGTGGAGTCATCAGAAAACTTCTGAAGATGACAAGACTCTGTGCAGTAGTTGAAGTCCGAGGTGTAAATGGTGAAGAGAAAGGGAGACAAGACAGTCCCCTGTGGAGCCCCAGTGCTGCTGATCACTCTGTCGGACACACAGTGTTGCAAGCACACGTACTGTGGTCTGCCAGTCAGGTAATCAAGAATCCATGACACCAGGAAAGCATCCACCTGCATCGCTGTCAGCTTCTCCCCCAGCAGAGCAGGGCGGATGGTGTTGAATGCACTGGAGAAACCAAAAAACATGACCCTCACAGTGCTCGCTGGCTTGTCCATGTGGGTGTAGACATCGTTCAGCAGCTAGACGATGGCATCCTCAACTCCTAGTCGGGGCTGGTAGGCGAACTGGAGGGGATCTAAGTGTGACCTGACCATAGGCTGGAGCAGCTCCAGAACAAGTCCCTCCAGGGTCTTCATGATGTGGGAGGTCAATGCCACTGGTCTGTAGTCATTGAGGCCGCTGGGGTGCAGCGTCTTCGGCACAGGGACGAGGCAGGACGTCTTCCACAGCACGGGAACCCTCCGGAGCCTCAGGCTCAGGTTGAAGACATGGCGAAGTACTCCACATAGCTGAGGGGCACAGGCTTTGAGCACCCTGGTACTGACACTATCTGATCCTGCAGCCTTGCTTGGGTTGAGATGTTTCAGCTGTCTTCTCACCTGTTCAGCTGTGAAGCCCACCGTGGTGGTTTCGTGTGGGGAAGGGGTATAGTCATGAGAGCAGGGTGGGGGACTGTGAGGAGGGATAGGAGGGGAGAGTGGAATATGTGTTGGTTGGGGCCAACAACAGATGACTCGTGGGGGATGGGCAGGTGCCACAATGTCAAATCTGTTAAAGAACAGGTTAAGTTCGTTGGCCCTGTCCACACTGCCTTCAGCTCCTCTGTTGCTAGTTTGCCGGAACCCAGTGATGGTCCTCATCCCACTCCAGACCTCTCTCATGTTGTTCTGCTGGAGATTCCACTCAAGCTTCTTCCTATACCTGCCTTTAGCCTCCCTGATCCTGGCTTTCAGGTCCATCTGTATTGCCCTCAGCTCCTCCCTATTTCCATCTCTAAATGCCCTCTTTTTAGCGTTCAGGATGTCCTTAATGTCCTTTGTTACCCATGGCTTGTTATTTGAATAACAAAGGACAGTTCTTGTCGGAACATTGCAGTCCACACAGAAGTTGATGTAATCAGTGATGCACTCTGTGAGCCCATCAATATCCTCTCCATGTGGCTCACAGAGTGCCTGCCAGTCTGTCATCTCAAAACAACCCCGGAGCGCCTCATAAGCCTCCTCTGACCATTTCCTCACTGTCCTCGAGGTTGCAGGTTTACTCTTCACCAGAGGCACGTAGCAGGGTTTTAGATGCACCAGGTTGTGATCTGACCTTCCCAATGGGGGGAGGGGAGAGGAGCTGTATGCATCACCAGCAACTTTGATGTGTGTTGCTGGAATTGTAAATGTTACAGTTAGCTCATCCTCATTTTTCTAAATTTAAGACTAGTTATTCACTCTGTTCTATGCCTTCTGATTGCATAATCCTCCAACCCAGGAATATTTTTGTTGAGCATTCCTTGCTCTTCTGTAACAATATCCTTCCTTGGATAAGGGGAACCAAAGCTGCATGCAGTGTGGGTACTAATTCAGCAATGCTTTAGTGATTTTTCTCATTCTCTGTATCTGAGCTGACTTTGAACAGATAGTTAAGTGAATGGCCCTATAAATGAAAACTCCCAAAAGAAAATGGAAAATCCTTCTTAATAGATTGTTGCCAGAATCTTTGACCAAATTTTCTTCAGTTCCACAAGGAGCCTCATAATCTGCTTCCTAATATGTGAAGCACGCATTTCCGAGGCCATACTTCTTTCCTTAGAAAGACTCGAAAGAAAAATTAGCAGTTTGTTCACTCTACACTTCTCCAGTATCGTATGCTTTACCTTTGCATTTCAGTGATTAGCCACACCAGGAATTTAATCTTGCCACATTATTTGAGTTTGAATTGTTTATATTCTTGTTAGAAGTGGTGGGATGGAAGATTCCTTTTGAATAGCTTTTGTACTATTCTTGGATATAAACATAATTTATATGCAGAAGACTGGTGAGAATGGATGTTGAATTGTGTATAACATCCACCTTAATTATTATAATAATAGTATGTGTCTAATTGACAATTTATTGAATGGAAATACATGCTGATGTCAGAAGAAAGAAAATTTAAGATAAATGAATTGATAAAGTGGAAATATTCAAATATGAAAAATAGATTCTATCCAAAAGAAGTTACTGGGTGAAGTTAGATGGTGGTAGGTTCAAAAATTGACAGAGCTGCGATAGTTATAATTGACCTACAAATTATGTTTTAAATTGGTTCAAAAATTGTTAATATGCAAATGAAAGTTGATAACTTTAACTGTAGTGCACTGTCCATGTATTGAATTTAGTCTCTGTGGCGTGATCAAATCTTGTCAAAGGACTGGAAGCCATAAGCTTGTCATTTACAAGCATCAAATCAAATTGATACAAATAATGGGAAGAATGCACAGTGATTCAAAGAATCTGGAAAAGGTTAGAAGGTGAAATTTCAGTGAAATATGGAAATACTGTGGAGAAACTGGGGAAAAAGTATACCAGTGAAGCCATGGAAAATTGGTTACATTTTATAATACATGGGATTTATTAGAGAGTAATGAAATGTATCGTGTAACTTGTCTTGATTTTTTTGTGTGTGTGTGTTGTAGGTGTGAAATTCTAGTTTATTATTCATCCCCTCTTGCCCCTGAGGTAATTGTGTGCCAGTTCTGTGAACCCCATCAATCTATAGGTTTGGACTCGGAGACAGAAATTTGCCAAAGGCTTTGCCATTCAGAGTAACATTTAAACTGATCAGGTTTGCTGCTCATTACTGCAGTTGATTTGACAAGAATTTTCAGAACAAGTAGAAACTAATCATATCTCCTTGTGATAATTGTTTGAACAATTTTCCTATTATTCTGACTTCCTCCTCATTTCCATAACCCTGCCAGTATCTCAACACTGATTCTTAATGACTGAAATGTTATTTTGCAATACCTTCTGTTGCCACTTGATTCTGCCTTTTATACAACCATCAAAAGAATTCAGTTCTCCTACAATTTATTAATATACTGTTTGAATGTCCATTAAATTGTCAAAATGTCTCTCCTATTGTTCCTGGTATAGTTTTTCCATATACAGTAATTTAATGAAATTCATTTTGTGAAGTTGTCCCCTCCCATATCAGTCTTACCCACTTATAATGAGTTTGTTTATTTTCCAATGGCTGTAAGTGGTAGTCAACAAGTTTTCATACTATTTTGAAATGAAGCAATTTTTTATGATTTTTGGAGTACTATGACTTAAATGTGTTTAAGGAAATGGAACAATGGAAACATTAAATTCTCAAAGATGCTGTTTGTCTCTTTTTGCAGTAATTCACAGATGTTTTAACCATAGTCGTCCAAACCAATGTGTTTTTTCTTGTTCCAGATAACACTACAGTAGAAAAAATTAGGGCTATTTGCTTGGATCATTCAAAGCTTGGTGAAAGCAGTCTCAGTCCAAACTTGGACTCGCTCTTCTTTGCACAGTCTGCCTCACAGGTGTTATATCTAACTGAGGTATGTAGACAATTGTTTTTCTAGTTATAAAAATACACTTCGATGGTAGCTTTCTTTGGTCATAGGAATAGAAGGAAGTGATGGGGTTTGAGTGTCTGTGGTTGCCATGCTTTGATCTATTACTTTGTCCCTCAAATTGTCTCTCAAACAATAGGCTCTGAGGTGTGGGATAAAGTGTTAACAACATGACTAATTTTGCTTCCTCCACACTTGTTTTACATTTGATATGACTTTGAGACTTGTGTAACTCATTCTGATGCCCAAGAAAAGCCTAGCTCTTCACAAAATTGATGAACTAGAACTCTGATGATCGTTGCCACTATTTTACTTCCAAATGCACGTTCCCTGTTCTTGTTAATAATGTGGGCATACTAACTCATCTTTTTAAAAAAGTATGGTAGGATAACATGTCCATCACTCTCAAAAATGTTTCAATTTTCTTGTCGCCATACACTAAAATGCAAAAGTACAAATTTCACCTAATATGTCTCTGATAATAAATCTGATTCTCAAATCTCCCTTCTTAAAGCTTAAAGCTAAGCCCTCTTGTTTTTTTTTGCATCCCTTCCCGGGAAAAAGATCATTTACACGGACAGCCACTATGGTCCCTCCCACGTCACCCTTTTGTTCTTAATATAACTTTTAGAATCTCTTGGGATTTTGCCTCAGATTCAGAATTTGGATTTTGCCTCAATTTGCCTGCCAAATTCCTCTCTCATTGTCTTTTTGTCCTCCTAACTCCAGTCTTATGTGCATTCCTACACTTGCAGTCATCAGGAGATTCACTAGTTCCCAGTTGCTTATAGAAACAGAAAATCTACAGCACAATACAGGCCCTTCGGCCCACAAAGCTGTGCCGAACATGTACTTTAGAAATTACCTAGGGTTACCCATAGCCTATCCTAGCTCCATGTACCTATCCAAGAGTCTCTTAAAAGACCCTTGTTGTATCTGCCTCCATCACCATCACCAGCAGCCCATTCCACATACTCACCACTCTCTGTGTATGAATCATTGGGATCTCTTCTGGGGAAGGCATGACCTATACAAAAGTGATGGGTTAAACCTGAACCTGAGGGGACCAATATCCTTGTTGCCAGGATGGCTAGAATTGTTTGGCAGTTTTTAAATTAATTTGCCGGAGTGATAGTGCTGAAGATGGCGCGGTTGGCGTCACTACCAGATGAACTCAGTGCCTTCAATGCATGCTTTGAAAGGGCGAACATAACTACAGCTGTGAAGATCCCTGCTGCACCTGATAACTTTGTGATCTCTGTCTCAGAGGCCGATGTTAGGCTGCCTTTAAAGAGCATAAACCCTTGCAAGGTAGAAGGTCCCGTTGGAGTACCTGGTAAGGCTCTGAAAACCTGTGCCAACCAACTAGCAGGAGTATACAAGGACATTTTCAACCTCTCACCATTATGGGCAGAAGTTCCCATCTGCTTCAAAAAGGCAACAATTATACCAGTGCCTAAGAAGAATAATGTGGGCTGCTTTAATGACTATCGCCCGGACTCACATCTACAGTGATGAAGTGCTGCGAGAGGTTGGTCATGACTAGACTGAACTCCTGTCTCAGCAAGGTCCTGGACCCATTGCAATTTGCCTATCGCCACAATAGGTCAATGGCAGATGCAATCTCAATGGCTCCCCACACAGCTTGAGACCACCTGGACAATACAAACACCTATGTCAGAATGCTGTTCATCGACTATAGCTCGGCATTTAATATCATCATTCCCACAATCTTGATTGAGAAGTTGCAGAACCTGGGCCTCTGTACCTCCCTCTGCAATTGGATCGTCGACTTCCTAACCAGAAGACCACAATCTGTGCGGATTAGTGATAACATCTCTTCCTCGCTGACGATCAACGCTGGTGTACCTCAGGGTTGTGTGCTTAGCCCACTGCTCTACTCTGTATACCTATGACTGTGTGGCTAGGCATAGCTCAAATGCCATCTACAAAATTGCTGATGATACAACCAATGTTGGTAGAATCTCAGGTGGTGACGAGAGGGTATAAAGGAGGGAGAAATGCCAGCTAGTGGAGTGGTGCTGCAGCAACAACCTGGCACTCAACGTCAGTAAGACAAAAGAGCTGAGTGTGGACTTCAGGAAGGGTAAGACGAAGGAACATATACCAATCCTCATAGAGGGATCAGAAGTGGAGAGAGTGAGCAGCTTCAATTTCCTGGGTGTCAAGATCTAATCTGGTCCCAACATTTTGATGTAGTTATAAAGAAGACAAGACAGTGGCTGTACTTCATTAGGAGTTTGAAGAGATTTGGCATGTCAACAAATACATTCAAAAACTTCTATAGTTGTACCGTGGAGAGCATTCTGACAGGCTGCATCACTGTCTGGCATGGAGGGGCTACGGCACAGGACCAAAAGCTGCAGAAGGTTGTAAATCTAGTCAACTCCATCTTGGGTACTAGCCTACAAAGTACTCAGGACATCTTTAGGGAGTGGTGTCTCAGAAAGGCAGCATCCATTATTAAGGACCTCCTACCACCAGTGCATGCTCTTTTCTCACTATTACCATCAGGTAGGAGGTACAGAAACCTGAAGGCACACACTCAGTGATTCAGGAACAGCTTCTTCCCCTCTGCCATCTGATTCCTAAATGGACATTGAATCTTTGGACACTACCTCACTTTTTTAATATACAGTATTTCTACTTTTGTACATATTTAAAATCTATTCAATACATGTAATTGATTATTTATTATTATTTTTATTTTTTTTCTCTCTGCTAGATTATGTATTGCATTGAACTGCTGTTGCTAAGTTACCAAACTTCACGTCACATGCCGGTGATAATAAACCTGATTCTGATTCTGAGTTCGCTTACAAACAGAGGCAATGTCTAGTTAGACTCCTAGTTAGCAAGAAGAGGTTGATGATGATAGGGCAAAATTGTTGTCAACAATGGAGATTACAGAATTGAAAGTGTTATATTTGAATGCGTGCAGCAAATGCAATAAGGTTGATGAACTTGTAGCACAGTTACAGATTGGCGTGTATGATGTTGTAGGCATCACTGAATCTGGCTGGAAGAAGGTTATAGCTGGGAACTTAATGTTCAAGGATACACAGAGTATGGAAAGGACAGGCAGGATGTACAGTTTATGCCTCCCTCTTTCTTAACCACCTTCTAAACTTTATTATCCGGTTATGATGCATTCATTTTTTCTAAAATTATAGAAGGTAGTATTGAAAACAATGATGCTATATTTTAGCAAGCCTATTGAAAAAATACTTCACTAAATGAAATATTTACATGTTAAATTAACCACTAAGTTGCAGAAGAACAGTAACTTAATTTATATTAAAAGATTTGTAAGAATTTGCTTTCCCTCTTAAATTATCACATTTCTTTGCAGGTAGTATATGCTTTGTTGATGCCTGCCAGTGCACCTTTGGGAGAAGATGCAAGTGATTTCCAATACAACTTCTTAAAAAGTGGTGGTGTGTCCCTTGTTTTGGGGATGCTTACAAGGAATAATTTCCTGCTAAATGCTGATGTGGAGACACGAAGAGCTGCCTATCTCAATGCACTAAAAATAGCCAAATTATTGCTCACAGCTGTTGGTTATGGGCATGTTAGAGCTGTGGCAGAAGCATTTCAGCCAGTTGTGGAAGGATCAAGCACTGTTTCACCAGTATGTATCTTTTGTAATCTAAAATTTTGATGAATTTGTGATCATTCTGTTAGCAGCAATAGTGTGATGGCTTTTCCTGAAGGACGTGGAACACGGGCAGTGTGATTTTTCTGTTAATTTTATAATCCTAAGCAAAACATTGTATTCATGGAAATGCATTTGCTTCATTGATTAAAATGTGTCAGCAAAATGACCTTACTGTAGATTGGTCTCCTCTGAATTCTGAGGGAAGATGGGGAATGGTCCTGACCCAAATCCTTTCCAGTCTGATTCTAAGTATATAGTTCTCAATATTACCAACACAATTTTTGGTGGTACACTTGAATTTGTTTTTTCATTTATTGAGATTTGATTTGTGAAGCTAAGAATATTTTTGAAAACATAATTAAATTTAGTAGTTTAATAATGGAAGCATAATCTAAATTTTCTTGTGTAAATTTTGAATTGTTCAAGTACACCTTAGTGCTATGCAAACTTTGACGTTTTGATTTATTAACAGATAAACCATGCTACTCATAGCCAAGCTGTAGTTCTGCAAAATGCTCTGCACAACATTCCTAATCCTACTTCAGACTGTATGTTGAGAAATGTAGCCATTCGCCTTGCCCAGCAGATTTCAGATGAGGTATGTGTTTTTATCTTGTGACTTTGTATAATACATAAAACAATGAATTTTTAATGCATAAATATATGTAATAGTAAATATAGCCATAACACTAATGATCTCTCCATTGGCACTGCTTATTTTTTAATTATTGTCTTTTATTAATTGTTTCAGAAGCTCCATAAATTTATATAAAATGAATTAATCATATGATCAGCGATTTTACTTTTTGGAGACTATGTATTTTCTGTCAATTAATATGTAAATTAATTTAATAAATGTTTTTAAATACTTACACATTTAAAATTGGATTAATTTATAAAATTATGGAAAAATTGTAACTATTGGTTAGATAACTATTCTTGTTAAACTTTAATTAAAAACAAGTTGATTTGTGGAAATAAAAACCAATATATGAATATACACACGATCTGCCTGGGAACCAGAGGAAGCCCTTCTCTGTTCTTGATCAAACTGTGCCACGTATCAATTTGAAGATAAATGAAAGGGTAGAAAATGAGGTCTGTTTTTTAAATTTGATTTTGCAATTCCATTAACAGCTTGGTTAACACAATACTGCTTTCACTCAACTGCTGAAAAATACTTTGGTCAAATATTTATATTAGTATGAGGAAAAACTTGATTTGGCATCAACCACTTCTATGTGGGTTCTCAGCCAAATGATTGAATCTAGCTTTCATATATCGATACCTGATTGCAAGAATTTATTAGTGATGTTGTTTCTTGATTGGGCATATATTAGTCAGTAGTTGGAAACGAAAAATCAATTTTGATTCCTGGCTAAGTGCAGAATATCACCTTTCAAAAAAAATGAACACACAATGATAATAGCACACATTAAATTGTGCAACTCATGGAAATACTGCCTCACAGAGCCAGAGACATCAGTTCAATCCAAATCTTAGGTGCTGTCTCTGCACAGTTTGTGCACTGTCTGTGACTGCATGTGTTTACATTGCTAAATTAGTTTATTATTGTCATGTGTACCAAGTTAAAATGGAAAACCCTGTCTTGCATGCCATTCATACAGATCTGTTCATTACAGCAGTACATTGAGATAATACAAGGTAAAACAATAACAATGCAGAAGGGTGTTATGGTCACAGAATATGCTGGACAGATGGACAATAAGGTGCAAGGTCATAACAAGGTAGTTTGTGACATTAAAGGTCCATCTAATTGTACTAGGGATCCATTCAATAGTCTTCTAACAAAGGGATAGAAACTGTCCTTGATCCTAATGGTATGTATTTTCAGGCTTTTGTATCTGCTGACAGTGGCAGTAGAGGACGTCTGAGGTGGGTAGGATCTTTAATTATGGCAGCTGCTTTACTGAAGGAGCAAAAGTGTAGACAGAATCCATGGATGGGAGGCTGGTTTTCATTATGTAGACACAATACCATACAATTCTCCAGTTTTTGTGGTCGCACAGTTGCTATACCAAGCCAAGTGCATCATTGAAAACTGGATGAGGCTCAAAGTGGACATGCTAATTTTTTTTTTGCCTTCTGAGGAAATAAAGGTGCTGGTGAGGTTCTTGGCCATGGTCTCCAGTGTTTAGGTCAGCAGTAGAATCGAGGGGAATTTGAGACCAAGAATGGGATTAATGTAGTAGTGTAAATGGCTGGTGATGGTGATGGCCTTTTTCCATGCTACATCTCTTTTTCTTTTATGGCAATCATGGTGTTTTCTTTACAGTGCAAACTTGGGTGCTGCATTTTATGTAAAGAACAGTTAATTAAAGCATGTGTAGCATACTTAGCATTCCACTGGTTTCAGTAAACACTTCCATCAACTGATGATCTGCAGTGTTGAAGAAAATAATGTATTTTTCTTTGGGTGGTTGATTATGGGAGACTAATGGAGAAAATAGCTTAATTTTTTGGAATGGTTGGACTAGACAAGTTTAGTTGGCCAGGAGAAGCAGTAGCTTTCTCAAGACGGAACAGTTTTCGTTTAGGGAATTTTTTTTCCCATCTGGTTTACTGTTCCAAAGGTAGATGAGCTATTTAAGTCATGTCATGTTTCAAATGACAGCTATGGAACTCAATTCTCGTAATATTATTGTAAAATAATATTTGTAAAATTTGTGTAAAAATTTGTAAATATTTATATTTGTTTTTCTTGGTAAATGCTGCTGATAAGATATGTTTGTGATGCTGCTGCAAGTAGGCTTTTCATTGCACCTGTGCAAACGTGTCCTTTTGAATATGACATTAAACTCAGCTTTGATCTCAATCTTTTAGTTTTGAATCACTGCCTGTTTGCCTCCAGAATGCCTCTTTTTTTTATTTACAGCTGGGAAGAGGTACCATATCAGTTTATGAATGTACAAATTAGAAGCAAGAGGAGGCCTGTACTGCCATTGAATGAAATACTGGCCTATCTGGTTGTTAATTCAACTCCACATTTAATTGTACCTTTAGCAATGTGAGCCCATGCTGTATGGTCTTACCAGCTTTCTTGTAATCAATTTGATGTTTTCGCAGTAAACCTGTTAACATGTCAGGGTAGTCAGTGCCCAGGAGAATGTTTGTCGTTAGAATGATGTGGCTGATGTGAAATTTTATCTGTATGTTTACTCTTGTGGCAGGCACATTAGACAGTTTTGTTTTGTTTATCCAATAAAGATGTTTTGTTAGCTTGTGAAGAAGGTAGTTGTCCTTCATGCTCAACTTTATTGATTACACCTTCATTGTGCTGTTGTATCTAAAGCTGACTGGCATCTGAATAGTATGGCATTTTCTCGCCTTGATGAATATTTTACCATTGACTTTAGTTTAAGTGGATCTAGCTATTACGCATAATTGCTAGATCTTCTATTTACAAGCACGGTCACATAGCTTGTAAAGCTGCTCCCTGACATTTCCAGCAATTTGGGTTCAAACCTCACCTTTGCTGCTGTCTGTACTGAGCTTGTATGATATCCCTATGAATGGACAGATTTCTTCCAAGATGTCCAGTTTCCTCTCGTATCTCAAAGATAAATGGGGTGCTAGGTATGGAAATGAATGCCAAAATCTGTGTTTGTCAGGGGTGGGGTGGTAATTGATAAGAATGCGGAGAGAAGGTTGCAGGAAAAATCATTGGGAGAATGGAATTCCTCTGGGTCAAATGTTCTAAGGAAAGATGAAATTGTGCTCCAAGGGTTTTAGTATCGAAAATAAAGGATTAAGTTGACACTAGTTTTTAAATTACAATTTATCATTTAGCTTTATCTTTCTATAGGAATCTTAAGACTTAAGTGGCTAATACTGTCAGCTTGAAGTTTTGTCAAATTTTTTTGTTCCCTAATAGTTCTGAGCATCGTAAATGACTGTAGTTACAGCTGTAATGCCAAAGATTTTTTCATATGGACCTGTATATTTTTAATTGCTGACTTTTTCAATTGTTTCTGAAGGCCCATGTCCATATAAAACTTGAGTTAATCATATTAATTAATCACTGCCTTTTATGATTAATCATTGATCATAAAAGACAGTATTTTTGGAACCTATATATTTCTGTAACTTAAATATTGGAGAGTAATTTACTGTAAATTAAATAAGTATTTATGAATCAGTTCAGTTTATTGTCATTTAACCATACACATATATACTGCCAAATGAACCAACATTCCTCCAGATCGAGGTGCTCAACACAGTACATAAAACTCACACACTCATCACATAAAGTAATATTACTACAAATAAATTAAAATAACAAGGTCCATTTATGACACAAGTTATAAAGTAATTAGAATAACACTACTGGCATTTCATATGTGGTAATACCTGGGTGGTGGCAAGGAGTTTAGTAGTATTATAGCCTGAGGGAAGAAGCTGTTTCCCATCCAAGCAGTTCTTGTCCTAATGCTACGCTACCTCCTTCGTAATGGTAGGGCATTAAAGAGATTGTTATACAGGTGGGAGGGATCATTGACAATGCTAAGAGCTTGCATACGAGGTGCTTCTGGTAAATATCTCTGGATTTAAGGGAGACCCCAGTGATCCTCTCAGCAGTTCTCACAATCCATTGTACAGTCAGATGCCTTACAATTTCTGTACCAGATGGTAATGCAGCTGGTCAGTACACTCTCTATGGTGCTCCTGTAAAAATGAGTTAGTGTGGGGGGGGTGGGTAGAGGGGCTCCTCACTCACTTCAGTCTTCTTAGGATTTAGAGATGCTGCTGTACTTGGTTAACCAAAGAGATGCTGTTGAGGGACCAGGTTATTTGTTTAGAAACTTGTTTCTCCAAACTCTCTGTGGAGGAGATGTTTATGTACAGTGAGGAGTGGTCACCTTCCTGAAGTCCATAATCATCTTGTTGGTCTTGTTGCACCTTTCTACCAACTACTATGACAGGAGGTGTCTGGTGAGTCGGTGAATGGGTAGTTTGTGGTGCACTTGCTTGCCTTGTATATGCTGGGCTTCGGTATGCTTCTGATGCAATGTCTTGAGCTTTTCAGTGATCCTATAAATGCTCCTCTATTTTTAGAGCAAACATAGATTAAGGATTCTCAGGTAATTATGGATGCTGCAGTTTTCAAATGGCTTTGAAAACATTGAGTCTCTCAGTTGTTCCCCTGATAACATTTTGCCATGACAAGAACTCTGTAGGTTGTGACTGTTTTAGAAGTTTGGTGTTAGGTAGATAAATGATGTGACCTATCCAATGGACCAGTAAGTCTATTTATTCAAGACCTCAGCATGACAAACTGTTGGCCAAAGTGAGGGTTTGGAAGATTTTGCTTGGAAGTTTTGTTGCATAATAATAATAATAACTTAATTTTTGTAGGGTGCTAGATAAATAAAGCTGCAAACTCAGCTTTGATTGTAAAGATAAATCAAAATGGTCATAAAAAATATAAAGACAATATTGGAAATCATATGTAAAAACAAACATTATATAGAATAAAATGTAATTGAATATACCAATTTATATAAATGTAATCAATATCAACGAGCATTAAATAATCCTATAAGTGGGCCAAATTTTTTAAAAGTAGGCTTTTAGATATGTTTTGAAATGTTTCACAGTTCCAGCCTGGCAGACCTCAGTTGGTACAGTCTTCCAGATTTTTGGTGTATAAGACCAAAAGGTTGCATCTTCAGTTCTTATATGCTTGGCTCTAGGAACACTAACCAAACCAATATTCGCTGATCTAAGATTACAATAAGGGATGTAAGAGGATAGGCACTCCACTATATAGGGAGGAGCTAGATTATTCAGAGTCTTGTGTATATGTATAATTAAGAGTATTTTAAAATCGATCCTAAAGGACACAGGCTGCATGTGCAATGATACTAAAACCAGTGAAATGTGCTCAGATTTTTTTTCTTTGGTTAAGGTTCCTGCTGCTGCATTTTGAACAAGCTGCAGCTGATTTTTATATATCTTTATTCGGCAGTCTTGAAAAGAAAACATTACAGTAGTCTAATAGGCTAAAAGCAAAAGTGTGTATCAATCTTTCTGGATTCTGAGTTGTTATAAGACTACATATGGTCCAACAGTTCGAAGCATATCGAAGACCAAAGTTTCCTGGAATAGAGCTGAGAAAGTACTTATTTGTAAAAGTCAAAGATAAAATTCTTGCTAGTGACTGATTGAAACTAATTGAAGAATTTGAAGGTATTGGCAATCATCAGTGTTACAATGAAAATCAAGATTTGGAGGATGCATTTGTTGAAACCATTGTATGAAGGCAGACTGTTACCTGCACTAGATGTGTTAATTTTATTCATAGTCATAGAAAAGTACAGCACAGAAACAGGTCCCTGTTTTCCAGTCCATGCCAAAACAATTTAGGCTGCCTACTTCCATTGACCTGCACCAGGACCATAATCCTCTATACCCCTACTGTTCATGTACCTTCTCTTACTTCTCTCAAACTTCTCTTAAACATTGAAATTGAGCTTGCATGCACCACTTGCACTGGCAGCTCATTCCACACCTGTGCAACCCTCAAGGTGAAGAAGTTTCCCCTCATGTTCCCATTAAACTTATCACCTTTCACACTTAACCCATGACCTCTAGTTATAGTTCCACCCAACTTCAACAGAAAAAGTCTGCTTGCATTTACTCTATCTGTACCCCTCATAATTTTGTATACCTCGATGACCAAAACTGCACACAATACTTCAAATTAGACCTCAACAATGTCTTATACAACTTCAGTATAACATCCCATCGCCTGTACTCATTACTTTGATTTATAAAGGCCATATGTGCCAAAACTTTCTTTATGACACTATCTACTTGTGGCACCAGGTAGATTCATTTACAATCAAAAGAACACGGCAGTGTGCTGGCTGTGTATGTGGTGATGACAGTAAAACCTGTGAGGGAGAGTTTTTTTTTGAAGTGGAGAAACCTTTACACTGGGACATTACACTCTCTTGACCACAGAAGTCTGGGTCCAGTGGTATGAGTAGCCCTCACAACCAAGGGATCTTCGTTGATAGTCATGATGACTTTTGTGCCTTATTGTGTCCTTCACTCTCAACGAAGTGTTGCAGAACCACCTTCTTGGCTGTTGAATCTCACTGTTGTTGACTTCACATACTAGGACAGGCATGTCCCTATTTCACAGAAGTATGAGACTGGTCAGCTACCCTCTTCTGTTTTTAGCCCACCTGTCAAAGCCGTTTTCCGGGGTGTGGCAACTGCAAACAGCTACTTAGAGCCACAGGTGAGAGCTGAGTGTCTGTTGGAGACCAGTGGTGAGTGAGCTGCCCCAGACTGGACACAACAAGCCCCTTCACCAGAGGTGCTACACCTCCCTGGATACCCTATGTATGGCAGCATACACAGGATGAATTCCTACATCGATAAATTAGGAACTAATGCAGAGTTTTATAGTACCGCTGTAGTCTTGGTTGTGTTCTAATTTGATCTATATTTCATTAAAATACTGGATTTGTTACTCAGCTAAAATGGTAGTTTGTCTTTTTTTAAATACCTTTTTAACCATTTCCATGAAACTTCGCCTCTTTGGGGTGGCCACTTAATTGGGCCAAAATTTACTGGTCCTTGTGTCCTAGTTAACCGGAATCCACTCTGTGTATGTGTGTGTATATATGTATGTATGATGTGTGTGTGTGTATGTACACACGCATGCACGCTATTATACTTGCCACAGTATTACAGACATAGCATTTGAAATATAACATTCACAGCAAAAGCATAAGTAGAAAAGGTAAACTATATAAGAAAGAACACAATTAGAATAAAAAAGAAATCAATTGTTGTGCAATGTGGTGGTGATGTTACTACAGTGAGGTAGTAATTAGGGTTGTACTTTCCCGAATTTGGTCCAAATTGCCATTGTAACTCAAGCCGCAGAGGATGTTTGGTAAAAGAAATGGAGAAAAATCACTGTTTTTGGGCTGTTCTCCAAAATTGATACAGGGAAGAAGAATTTTTATTGTGCATCTCTATTATAAGGTAACTTATAAGGACTGCAAAGGAAATTTTGAGGAGAAAGAGGGAATGAAGCTAAGATTTAATTATTTTAGAATAGATACAAGTAGAACAGGATTCCAGTGGCTTACTGCAATCAGTTGACATTAATACATGAATGCTAGTTTCAGGTTAAGTGATTGTATAATTTCTGTGTTTGACTGAATGTGGCTGTTAACAAAACTGCATCTTCAATAAATTGATTTAGCAACTAGTGGTGAAAGAAGATAAATTAAACTGTTAGGAACATAAATGGCAATAACAAAAAAATTCCAGGGGAAAAATAAAATGGGGGGAAAACCCAGAAGTTAGATCATTGAAAGAAAGAGAACAAGGAAATAAAGCAACACACATCAAAGTTGCTGCTTGGCCTGCTGCGTTCACCAGCAACTTTGATGTGTGTTGCTTGAATTTCCAGCATCTGCAGAATTCCTGTTGTTTACAAGGAAATAAATGTGGTTTTCATTGTTCATGTTGGTTAGGTAAGTTATTGAAGGAGGAGTGGGGAGTCTTTAGAGGATAAACACAAGCTGAAATCTGTTGCTTTGATTGGAGAAACACCAACACAAACTAATGTCATTATATGACTTGTTCTATATATTCAAGTGATATATTTTACAAATGTGGTTTCTTAGTTTTTACCATTTAATAGTCATATTTCTTCGATTCAGTATGTTTATTTTACATCTTCTTTAGATTAGAACTCAAATGTGCAGCTGTAGGAATGTTGCAGTGTAAACTGCTTTAAAATAGATTAATAATCAAAGAAAAGCCAAAAACTGTTCAGCCCTGGGATTTGGTTTTAAACAAATGTCTGGTTATTCATCTCAAAAGTTTGTGGGATGTTGCTGTGTCCTGTTTGCTACCTGATTTGTCTAATGGAAATATCGGTTCAAAATTCAATTTTGTTAAGCATTTTTTGTATTTGAAGTACAGTGTGAATTCAAACAGTATGACTAATTTGGTTATTACAAATCAAAGCAAAAGTTTTTACTTTATTTGACCACACTGTGTATTTTGGCCACTTGTGCACATAATTACTTTAAAAAAAAATGTTCATAATGTGTGAACCTGATTTAGCTTTAATATGTCATTACTGTGGTAGTTTAAAGCTGGTCAAAAAAGTTATCTGATTAAGATTAATTGATGCTGTACAAGTGCTGTTACTGAGATTTTAATTGCTTTTTTCCCTCCAATTTTTTTCACTCTTCCTCTCCTGTAGGCACTAACTCATGCTGAGGTACGGTTCCATGGGTTCTGGACATTTTGTAATCTTGCTTAAGTGCTCATTCTTGACATGGGCCTAGGTAGTGCTGTCAGGCTGTTTGACATTGGAGGGCAACTCAACTGACTGTGCCTGTCCTCCTCCTATATATCCTTTGCATGTTTTCCAGCAAATGATTGCTATGGGTAGCAAATAGAAGCAGGAAGTTTTAAGTTCTCTTCCTCCTTTAAACTGGGGTGCTGAGATCCACTGTAGTGTCCTTTATGCCCCTGTTCATCAGCTAACTCAGCATAAGCTGGGGCTTCAGAATTGTTTGGATGAATGGAATTACAAGGTAGTGTATTTAGAAATAATTTTAACTTTTTGATTTTGACAATATTGATAGCAAACTTTAAAAAAAAATCCGTGTGATTACTGAGCTAGGCTGACCAAAAGGGTCCTAAATTTGATTGCTGGTCTTTGCTAAGTTAGCTGATCCCAACTAGAGCAGTTGAGGTGCTATCATTGGCTTCAACACTCCCATGGTACTGACAAAAATGTGGTTGTGTCTCTACTCTTGATCTCATTTAGTGATGAAAATATACAAATAAGTTTAAAATTAATAGTTGATGGTTTAATGATATGCTTATACTTGTTAAAATCGAGGGAAACCTTATCCCTATCATCTTCGAAAATAATACAAAGAAATTTGCAATTGGGATGTTGAACTTGAAAGACAGAGTCTGGAATATTAATACCATGTATATTTTAGTACCATTATAATTATCAAACTATTAATAGGTATTTCACAGTCTATATAACCAATCAAGTTAGAAGTTATTGCAGCATACCTGGTATGGACAAAGAACTTTAAATTATGAAGTTAAAGTAACATAAGTAAGATCACAAATGGGCATCACCATATGTAGTTGTTATTTGTTATTTTTTTTTAATTATTCGTTTACATGATGCAAGGTACGTGCCTTGTTTCTGATCTGTGACTTAAACGTTTTATACTGAAATTACGCTTGACACAGCAGGTTAATGCATTATTTTTCCATCTCAGTGCTTAATTGCAGTTGGTTGTTGTATTCTTGGTGTTTTAAATTGGGAAGATTTGGAACCCTTGACCCAACTCCAACTTGGTATAAATTTTGGATGTAATTTACCCCAAATTTAGCAAGAAATTGGCATCTGCTTTTTTAATATGCATTCAGTTGTCATCCACAAACAAGTGATAGGCTAATAAATAGCAATCTGATCTAAAGCAGGATATATCTTCAGTAAGCTGATGCTGATGCAGTA
This sequence comes from Mobula hypostoma, assembly GCF_963921235.1. Lineage (NCBI taxonomy): Eukaryota > Metazoa > Chordata > Chondrichthyes > Myliobatiformes > Myliobatidae > Mobula > Mobula hypostoma. The sequence goes on along the minus strand of NC_086102.1, from coordinate 49,435,852 downwards.
GTCATGAAATACTGAATTTCCTTTAACCAAGATGTTTTGGTTGTAAGCATAAAGAGGATTGAGCAAAAGGAAACCATGTCTCTTATACTTGATAATTATGCATGTGAGGTGTCAAGGAAGTGAAACTTTATATAGAGTTAATTCTCTGTAAGAGTGTGATTTTAATTTTAATTATATTATTGTTTTCTCTCGAAGGCCTCAAAATACATCCCAGACATTTGTGTTATTAGAGCAGTCCAAAAAATTGTTTGGGCCTCAGGTTGTGGCTCAATACAGCTTGTGTTCAGTTCTAATGAGGAGATCAGCAAAATATATGAAAAAGTAAGTTAATTCTACAATTATTTTTGAAGAATTTAATTTTGTTTAAATACCTATTGGAAATGCTAAACATTTTTTAAAATGTTTGATATTAAGATTGTCCCTGATAAGGTAATGCTCCCATACTGAGTGAAGTTGGAAAGTAAAATATTTGGCTGTAAAATTGTATGTTTACTTCAATGAATGTTGGTTTATGAGACACATTTCAGAGTACTTCAAAAATCTTTAAGAACTATTTGATTATAAATATGATAACTTCCCTTACCCTTATTAATATTTTCAGTGACATGTATGAAAAAATACAGGTAGATTACAGTTTGATTGTCAGAAGAAATAGCCTAAAAACCTTTGTGATGAGAGATCTGAGTACCATTCAATACCATTTATGCAATATTATGCTAATCAAGCATAGTCATTTTTGAAGCATTTCAGGGCATTATGTTACTACTTAAAACAAACAATCTGGTGGAGGAACTCAGTGGGTCAGGCAGCATCTGTGGGGGGTGGGGGGGATTAATGTTCACCTTTGAGTCAATCCTACGTCAGGTCTGAGGGCAGAGAGCCAGTTTAAAGAGAAGAAGGGGAATGGTGAGCCAAAGGCCGGAGGTAATTGGTGGACAGGGTGTGGGAGTAGCATAAACTAATTTAACTAATATCTTGGCAAATTCGCTCTCAACCCATCTTCATTCCAGCACTGCTAGTTTTTGTGTTTCTGCTTATCATTCTCCAATAGTTGTCCCTTCCAGGCTCCATTTTCCTCTCTGTTTGTCTGCCAACATCTATCACCTCCTAGTTTCTTCCCTTCCCCCCACTTACCTGGCTCAATCTATCTATCTTCAATAACCTCACCACACTCCTACCCCCTCACCGTGCACCAAACACCACTGCTTCTTATTTCTCTCCCCTCTTCGATCTTTGTCCTGATGCTGGATTTCTACCTCAAATCTTTGCAGCTCCTTTTCCCAGCAGATTAATTGTTTCTAGTATCTGCAGTTTTCTGTGTCCCTTCTCTCACTATATATAGAAGTTGGTTGGTTCTCAGTATTAAGATCCATAAAAAAACGAAGGCAGTAAAATGGCAAGGGTTTAATCACTATTGTCATGTATGACCCTTATTTCACTATAAGCATGTCAGTTTCTCTCTAAAATTTACACAATATGATCAGTGATTATGTAAATCTAATAAAATGACCTGACAAGTAGTGAAAAGAGCATTTAGTAACTCTGTGAATTTCAAATGTAGAGTTAATATATCTTAAAATAACAAGAATTTGGATGCTATAATGTCAGGAAATTGTATGTTTAAATCTATAAATTAAACAATATGCACATGAATTGTTGGCAGTATAATATTGCAAACATTACAAATTAAGTAATGCTCCACAACAGGAAAAAATTATGTTACAACACAAACTGGCACAGTTGGTGATTTACTGCATGTTAAATGCTGTACTTTGGTTTTTCTTTTTGCTTTGTTAGGCTAATTAAGGTTACATCCAAACAAAAGTGACCCGTCAGATGCAGTCGATCTATATTAAAAAAAAACAATGTAATATCATTTATTATCGTCATAGAGTCATGGTGCACTACACCACATGAAGATACCCTTTGGCCCATCTAGTCTTTGCTGAACTGTTGTTCTGCCTCATTCAATTGACCTGCACCTGGAACATACCCCTCCCATCCATGTACTTATCCAAACTTCTCTTCAAAGTTGCAGTTGAACCCATGTCCACCATTTATGCTAGCAGCATATTCCACACTTGCAACATTCTCAGAGTGCAGTACTTCCTCCCTCAGGTTTTGCTTAAATATTTCACCTTCCACCCTTAACCTATGACAACTAGTCTCACCCAACTAGTGGAAAAAGCCTGCTTACATCTACCCTATCTATACCATTCATAATTTTGTATACCTCTATCAAATCTCCCTTCAATCTTCTACTTTCTAGGAATAAAGTTCTAACCTATTCAATCTTTCCTTATAACTCAGGTCCTCCAGTCTTGGCAACATCCTTGTAAATTTTCTCTGTACTCTTTCAATCTTATTTACATCTTTCCAGTAGATAGGTGACCGAAGCTGCATACAGTACTCCCATTTAGGCCTCACCAAAGTCTTATACAACTCCAACATAAAATCCCATCTCTTGTACTCAATACATTGAGGCCAATGTACCAAAAAGTTTTTTTTACGAACCCAAGTATCTGTAACGCCCTCTTACAAAGAATTATAGACTTGTATTCTCAGACCCCTTTGTTCTACTGCACTCCTCAGTGCGTACTGGTCACTGTACAAGACCTACCCTGGTTGGCCCATCTAAGCTAATCCTTTTTGCCTATTCCATGACCATATCCTTTCATTCCTGCATATTCATCTGCCAATCTGAGAGCCTCTTTGAATGTCTTTATCACCACCTTAGGTAGTGCATTACAGGCACTTGCCATTCTGTGTAAAAGCAGCTTGCCAGAGGCACTTTTTTTTTTTGAAATTACCCCCTCTCATCTTAAGTATCTGCTTCTTGTGTTAGATATTTCAATCCTTGGGAAAAAGATATTGGCAGCCTCTCACAATCTTATAAATTTCAATCAGATCTCCCCTTGGCCTCTGCTGCTGCAAAGAAAAGCAACCCCAGATTTGTCCAGCCTCTCCTTATAACACCTACTCTCTAATCCAGGCAACGTACTGGTAAACTACTTCTGTACCATCTTCAAAGACTCAATATCTTTCCTATAATGTGGCAACCAGAACAAAATGCAGTTCTTCAGATGCAGCGTAACTTGAGTTTCATAAAGCTGTAACATAACTTCCCAATTCTTTTTTTATAATATAATTTTTATTGAGTTTTCAAAAAGAATACATGAAAAGATAAAATCTACCCTCCCCCCTCCCCTTAACCCTCCCTCCCCCCCCATATATAGTCCTACCTAAAAAGAGAGAAGAGAAAAAAAAAGAAGAGCCGCCTGGGTATTGGAAGGTTTCCACATGCTCCATGGGATTCAAAATAAATTTGGTATAATTATTCGTTACTTTCCCCAAGGGACCAAAATCTTTATTGGAGCACTTAAATATGCCATCCTATCTTTTGTAAATAAGGGCGCCAAATATTCAAAAATGTTACATATTTATCTCTTAAATTATAAGTAATTTTTTCAAGTGGAATACAAACTGCTATAGTCTTTTTAGCTACTGCCAATGCAATTTTTATAAATTCTTTCTGATATTTATTCAATTTAAGTTTCGGCTTTATCCCTTCAATATCACCTAATAGAAATAATACAGGGTTATGTGGAAGTTGAGTTCCAGTAATTTGTTCCAATAAGACTCTTAAATTTATCCAAAAGGGTTGAATTTTAAAACAAGACCAAGTAGAATGTAAAAAAACTTCCCAATTCTTGAACACATCCTTAATTCATCAAGGCAAACATGCTATATGCTTTCTTTACCACCACTGAAAGTGGCTACAAACTGTGTTGCTGCTTTCATGGAGCTATGGATTTGAACCTCAAGATCCCTCTGCACATCAATACTGGTCTTACCAATAGCAGTCTGTCCCTTTGCATTTGATCTCCCATAGTGCAACACTTCTCATTTGGCCAGGTTAAACTTCATCTGCCATTTCTCTGCTCGTATCTGCAACTGATCTATATCCAGCTGTGCCCTTTGCCAGTTGTCTACTCTATTCATCATCTGCAAAATTACTAACATTTTCATCCAGGTCAGTTTTATATAAATATGAGGCTCACTGATGATCAGGGTTGACAGTGGATATTGCGTAGTAGCTGTCGAAGTGATGCGTGAGCCAGGGCTGTACAATATGGAGAGCAAGCTGTTGCCCATGCAGCTGCTAACTCCAAAGGAATGGCAGAGACTGATACAGTTTGGCACCAGCAGTGTTGCAGGAGTTACCAGTCAGTGTTGAACTCAACGTAGGACTGCCTTAGATGCTCCAGCTCTGGATCTTTTCCTTGGGATTAACTGCCAAAAACTTCCCCATGAGTGGGCATAGCTGCAAGGCAGTGGAGGTTTGAGATCGGAGTTTACCTTCAAGATGAACTGCCAACCACGGGTGACGAGCCCCATCTGCGTGAAGCAACTGGTTTTATGATGCCAGTCATCTGTCTTTGTCTCTTCTGCTGTCAGTAGAAGCGATTCTGCCAGGCTTAGTAGCATGCCACACGTGAAGGCCTTGAGCCGTTGTCAGAGGCCACACAACCTTATTTGATATCTTTACAGTATATTCTAAGTGGCACCTTGCAACATCTTTATGGACAAGGATATGCTTTTTTTTAAGCCAGGGCTTCTTCCTTGCCACTCTTCCATAATTACCTTTTTTGTGCAAGGCCTTGGAGATCATGGAGCCATAAACTTTATCTCCACTTGCAGCACTAACTTGTGCAACTCACTCAGAGTGACTGTTGGCATAACAGTATCCTCTCTTACAAGTACATTCTTCTCTGGTGACTAAGATGAGACAGACTGCCTGACCAGAGCAGCGTGGCTGTGGTTTCATATTTTTCTGCTTTTTCATATGGGGGATGGACTGCACTAAACTCTGAGGTATGTTCAGTGCCTTTGAGATGGTCATGTACCTTTCCCCAGATTTGTGCTTCTCCATTATCTTTCCCTGACTTACCTTGAATGCTCTTTTGTCTTCATTTTGTTTTGGTCTTTTGAAAATCTACCATACTGTGAGACCTTGCAGAGACAGGGAATATTTATTCAGGGGAACCTCCAATTCTCTGCATCAACAAATTGGGTGAGTTGGTAAGGTAATACAGGTCCACAATCCCTTATCCGAAATCCTTGAGGCTAGTTGCATTTTGGAATTCAGAATTTTCCGTATTTCAGACCCCCCACCGCCCCATATCAAAAAACACGTATGCTCAGGTCCCTTAGTGCGGTGGGCTTTAGGACTCAGCGGTGCACCAAACCTACGCACATCCTCCCGTATATTTTAAATCATCTCTAGATTACTTATAATACCTAATACAATGTAAATGCTATATAAATAATTGTTATACTGTATTGTTTAGAAAATAATGACAAGAAGAAATTTTATTTCCAACAGAAACATTCAATAAAACATAAAAATATGCAGCTTCAAACGAACCGAATCAAACACATGGTAAATGACTTATTGGAATAAATATAGAACATCACTGTCACCATAAAACTTCAGTAACTTGTCTTTCTGTTTATTTAAGTCATATACAGTGGTAGTTCTGACACTATTTTCTATAGTAAGACGCCGCAGAGACACACCACGATCAAGCTTCTTCAATAACTCCACTTTCTGCATTATTGATAGAGAAGATTCCTTCTCTTTTTCTCATTGTTACCCTTGGGGATATCTGCAGCTCTTTTTGACATTTTCACAGTGAAATTAAACACAAAGTCAACAGTGAACACAAAACATCAGCGAACAGCAAATGCACGTGTAACCAATACGAGCGTTGAGCCACAACTGACGTCTGGTGGCCTCTGCTAGTGCTACCACGTCACACCTGAGTGACGTCAGCTGTTGGCAAAAAAAACTTCGGTTTTTGGAGCTTTTTGGATTTCAGAATTTCAGATAAAGGAATGTGCACCTGTATACAGTATTGCACCCGAGAAAAGTTGGCGTAGTTATTACAAAGGATGTATATCCTTTCAGCCTCACAATTTTGGTTATTAATTTTTAGTAATTGAAAAATCAACACACACAAAATGCTGAAGAAACTTAGCAGGTCAGGCAGCATCTATGGAAGTGAACAAATATTTGGCATTTTTGGCCAAGGCCCTTCTCAAACTGAAAAGGAAGAGGGGAGGTGTCAGAATAAAAAGGTAGAGAGGGGAGGGGGAGGAGGCTAGCTGGAAGGTAACAAGTGAAGTCAGGTAGGTCGAAAAGGTCAAGGGCTGGAGAAGAAGGAGTCTGATTGGAAAGGAGAGTGGACCATGGAAAAGAAAGGAGCAGGAGGAAGTAATAGGCAGGTAAGAAGAGGTAAAAGGTCAGAGTGGGAAATAGAGGAAGTGGGGGGGGGGCAGATTTATTTACTAGAAGGAGAAATCAATATTCATGCCATAGGGTTGGAAACTACACAGGCGGAATTTTAAGTGTTGCTCTTCCACACTGAGGGTGGCCTCACCTTGGCACAAGGAGGCCATGGACCAACATGTCGGAATGGGAATTGAAAATGTCAGGCTACTGATTTCTCCTTCTAGTAAATAAATCTGCCCCCCTCCCCACTTCCTCTATTTCCCACTCTGACCTTTTACCTCTTCTTACCTGCCTATTACTTCCTCCTGCTCCTTTCTTTTCCATGGTCCACTCTCCTTTCCAATCAGACTCCTTCTTCTCCAGCCCTTGACCTTTTAGACCTACCTGACTTCACTTGTTACCTTCCAGCTAGCCTCCTCCCCCTCCCCTCTCTACCTTTTTATTCTGGATAGAGCGGAGGTGCTCAATAAAGCGCTTCCCCAGTTTGAGATGGGTTTCACCAATGTAGAGGAGGCTGCATCAGACACAATAGACTACCCCAACAGATTCGCAGGTGAAGTGTTGACTCATCCTGAAGGACTGCCTGGAGCCCTGAATAGAGGTGAGGGAGGAGGTGTATGAGCAGGTGTAACACTTAGGCTGCTTGCAGGAGAATAGTTGGGATGGACAAATGGACAAGGGAACCACTGTGGGAGTGATTCCTGCGGAAAATGGAGGAGAGTGAAGGTAAAGATATATTTAGTGGAAGGATCCCTTTGAAGATGGTGGAAGTTACAAAGGATAGTGTGTTGGATGCGGAGGCTGATGGGGTGGTAGGGAAACTCACTGTTAAGGAAGATAGATTGAGCACAAATGTAAGGGTGAGGGGAGCATCAATCCTGGAAGGAGGGAAACCCCATTCTTTAAAGGAGAAAGATAACTTTAATGTCCTGGAACAGAAAGCCCCATCCTAGAAACAGATGTGGCGGAGGTGGAGAAACAGAGAAGGGAATAGCATTTATTCAGGAGATAGTTGGGAAGAGGTATAGTTGAGATAACCATGGGAATCAGTAGGTTTATAAATGATGTCAGTTGACAGTTTGTCTCCAGAGATGGAGACAGAGATCGGGAAAGGGGAGGGAGGTGTCAGAGATGGGCCAAGTGAACTTAAGGGCAGGGTGGAAGTTGATGAAATTGGCAATCTTAGCATGGGTGTTCGAAGCAGTACCAGTGCGGTCATCAATGAAGTAGAGGAAGAGTTGGGAGTGCACGACCAGAGAAGGCTTCAAACGTGGAGTGTTTTACGTAGCCAATGAAGAGGCAGGCATAGCTGGGCCGCGTGCAAGTGTCCATCGCTACCCCTTGAGTTTGAAGAAAGTGGGAGGAGCCAAAGGGAAAACTTTTCAGGGTGAGAACAGTTCTGCCAGATGGAGAAAGGGTGGTGATGGAGAGGGATTGACTGTTTCTTTTGTCAAGAAAGAAGCAGAGAGCTTTGAGGCCTTCTTGATTGGAGATAGTATTGTATAGGGACTGAACATCCATTCAGAATGCTTAAGATACTCTGTATATGCCTCTTATAATACTCAGTTCTATCTAATCACCTCTCATTCTCCACTCCAAAGTGAAAGGCCCCAGCATGCACAATCCTTCCTCATAAGACACATTCTCTAATCCTGATAAATCATCCTCTTAAAGCTTCCATATCCTTCCTATAATGAGGTGACTGGAACAGAACACAATACTGCAAATGCAGAATTTTAGAGCTGCAACGTTACCTGACGGCTCTGCAACTCACTCCCCTGGCTAATAAAGGCTAGCACACCATATGCTTTCTTAACCACCCTATCAACTTGCACATCAACTTTGAGAGATCTATAGACTTGGACCCCAAGATTCCTCTGTTCTTCCGTACTGCTAAGAATCCTGTTGCAGAAGCTATGTATCTATTTTTTTGTCAGAATTGTATTTTGTGTTGCACGTTTAATATGGTTTTCAGTCATTTGTCATGTGGGTTGGACATGGTAGAAGCAAATGAATATAGTTACACGTTCACGCTTTGTCTTTGTTTTGTTTTGTTAAGAGTAAGTGACCTAAGGTTGATATGCTTTTGTTGTCTGTTAATTACACTAATTTGAATGCTGATTACTCTAATTTCACGACATTGCTAAATTAGTTCTCTAGTTTTTTTTTATCGCTATTAGATCATTCGTCTTTGCTGGTTTTGTAACGTAGAATCAAACATACTTTTTTCAACTTTGATCTCAGTTGTTTGGAAGCACATCATACAGAGTCAATTCCTGTGCTCAGTTTCTCAGTCAACATTTGAATTGAACACTGTTTCTTTGGTCTGGTTTAAGTGCTGTGGATATGTTGACAGTTTATTTGTTGCCTGTGTTTATTGATTTTACCAATGTGCTGTTAGCAAGCCAAGGGGTAATTGCGAGTTGCATAATAAAGAGAAAGCAACATAAGTAAATTGAAGGATGGAACTGATGTCAGCAACCCTGAAATTGGGGCTAACAAAAGATGAACTAAACTTACGGCTAAAGCTAAGGCAAATCAAATTCAAGGTCTTCAAAAGGAGTGTGAGACAAATGTGAACAAAATTCAGGAGGATCTTATGAAAAATAAAGAAAATGCCTTGCAGGTGCAACCTTATCTTGAGGACTTGACTATCTCTGTGAAGTTGTTGCTAAGCAACATCAGACACTGTTGTCAGTAATTCCCAAGAATGAACAGAGGAAACAACGTTTTGCAATGTTTCGTAGTGCGTTCATAGAGGTTGGGAAACAATTGTTGACCCAACATGTTACATTGAAGGTCATGTTGCTGCAATAAGTAAATGTGTCTCTTCTTCCATCAGACAATGTTTCTCAAATTCCAAGACATGTTTTGACTATGCATATAGCAGCGGAGCCAGAGGATGACGTGAAACTGAGTAACAGAGTGTCAAATGTCATCTCCTCTGCACACATTAAAACAGAGGCTGATTTATTGCCTTAATCACACGTTAACTATTATGGAAGAACAAATGTGCTGGAAGAGCAAGAGGAGCAGCAGCTATGCAAAAAGAAGGTGCAATTTAAGTTGCAGAAAGAAATTGCTGCACGTATGACTAATGTGCTAAAGGCTTCAAGTATGGCAAATGCTAAAGGTGTTCTAGCAGGACAGTCCTGTGGTGCGAGTTCCTGTATTGAAAAGGCATAGAGGGAAGCAAAAACACTCGATAGCAATGTTCATTCATTTCTTCCTCAAGTGTTTGAGATGCATGAACGTGACCCCCAAGAGGTAGTTCAGGGTGCTTACTCTCAGTCTGCACTAATGAGGCACTCTGAACCCATGTCATATCCAACAGCTCAAAGAACCTTCGACTAACAGCTGTAGTGACTGCCTCTAGGGGTCACCCTATGAAAGGATATGTAAAGCTAAGGCCTTACTACAGGAACATTTTGGTAATGAACAGAAAATTACATTCGCAACATGTAAAAGGCTCTTTCTCAGAAACATACCAAATCTGAAGATGTGTAAGCTCTTCAAGACTGCAGTCTTTTTCTTAGAGGCTGTTGCAATGCCATGGAAGAACTATATTACATGCATGAGCTTGGTATGTGCCAATATGTCGATTGTTATAAAAGAAATTGCCCTCTATGCTTAGGGATAAGTGGAGAGTGGTGGTTTTTAAACTGCAAGAAAGGCACAACCATAAAAGTGCTTTCACTGACATTTTTGATTTTAATGAAAGGCAAGTAAAAATTGCAACAGATTGAGTGTTCGGGAACATACAGGATGCTACATCACCTGCAATAAGCAAAGGTGAACAAAACTCAGTCACAGTTTCATTCTATAGCTAAAGGAAGCAACTTTGCTACTACTGTGGCCACTGAGAAGTAAAACCTGGAACTAATAGAAGGGAAGTGGTCTCATTAGCCAAAGAAGTTTGGCTGTTCTGCGAAGGTTAACACACTTTAAATTTGTGTCCTTAGCTGGAGAAAAGGGCTCATAGTGAGAAGATTGCTCCCAAAGGTACATGGAGTTAGTCCTGACGAAGGGCCTCGGCCCGAAATGTCGACTGTACTTCTTCCTATAGATGCTGCCTGGCCTGCTGCATTCCACCAGCATTTTGTGTGTGTTGCCTGGTGTCTACTTTGGCTGTTTATGAACAGGACACATCAACAAGGATTACAGGAAGCGTCTTTCATGCAAGGTCTGCGGTGGCAAACATCCTGGCATATTTCATGTTCACTCTGACAAAAGGGGTGCGGAATCGAAATAAGTCATGAAAGAGTCAGATACACCAATAAGCCGTGCCCTGGTAACTAATGGCTTCCTATGATTCCAATATAAGTGAAGTATAGTAAGGGCAACAAGACAGTTCTTTCCTAGATCAGGGAAGTACAGCAGTGTTCTGCAGTGGGCCTCATGAAGAAGCTCAGCCTCAGGAAAAAGGGCACATTCTCTTATGCACCATAGGTCAAGGAAAGATAAGACTATACGGTATAGGAGCAGAAAGAATTTAAGTGGATTTTTCATCCCTTTGGCAGGTTCACTTCATGGTGGAACATGGGAAAGATTGAATGGTTCTGTGTGAAAGGTCCTTAATTACAGAATCTTGATGAAGAGGGTTTCCATACAGTTCTTTATGAAGTAGAGGCTATTATCAAGGGTCATCCGATCCCTTCCAATCTTCTGATCCCAATGATTTGGAAGCACTAACACCTATTGCTTCTGAAAACCTCACCATACTTAACCCCAGGAGAATTCCAAAAGGAAGACTTTTATGCTTTTTGTACATAGATGTGTGAGGGGATCCTGGAGTGCCCCTATTAACTGTTTGAAGAGAGACAGAGAGAGACATTCATCATTGATGGTTTGTTTGGAAAGGAGAGATAGAGTTATTTACCACCAATATGTTGCTTTTGAAAAGAGAGAGAGAGATGAAGATCAACAGTTGGACTGTCACTTTAAGGCATTGGAAGTAACTTTGGATCTTTACTGAGTTTGGAGTTGGAGACAGCACCGAGCAGCTCGTAAGTTGCTATGGTGACCGAAGGCAGTGTTAATTAATGGACACTCGATGTTACGATTTTCAGCACATTGTTGATATTTCTTCAAGGACTTGTTGCCTGCTTGTGCACTCTTTTACAGACAAAGGAGGGAGGGACTCTTCGAATGACAGGTGATGCTCAGCCTGGTGAAATAAATGGGAGGTCAGATGATACAGACCTTAGGACACATGATCTGGACACTGAATGAGCATTGTTATGCCTGCAGAGAAAGTGAGTTTTGGAGGATCAATCAGGCAGATTGATCCAACTTGCTGTTCCAGTTTGAAGGAGAAGGGGTTGACTGGTGGGGAGTTGTCTATGTGTCCACCCTCGCCTGGGTGATAGCTCCACCATAGAAGACCGGTCCCCCGGTTAAAGTCACAGTCAGTGACTTGTAAAGGATTTCAGAGGACGACGAGAAGATCGACGGTATCAGCTCACCTGAAGACTCAATGCACTCTCTCTCTCTCCATCACAACTCAACTAAATACCACGAACTGAACTGAACTGAACTTTACTCAACATCGTAATACTGTATCTTTTTACTCCTAGACTTAAAGAAGCTTGGTTTTTTCATACATATATATATTCCACACTTACTTTTATATATAATCATTGCTAACCTGTTTGATTTATTTACATTTATATTACTGTATTGCGTAGTTACTAATAAATATTAGTAGTTTATAGCAATACGAGACTCCAAAGTGTTCTCCATCTCTGCTGGTTCTTTATCCCCGTCACGGGGTACGTGACAGATGGAAGCAGGTTCAATACATGTCAAACTTGTTTTGGAAACGGTTTGTCAAGGAGTATATACCACAGTTACGAGAACGCCTGAAATAAAATGCAACTTCATCCCAGGAGACATTGTGCTTATAGTTGTTGACTCAGTGCCTCGAAACTCATGTACCTTGGGAAGAGTCATTCAAGTCTTTCCAGACAGAAAAGTATTTGTGTGGCAGATGTGCATCAAGACCATGACCAGCTATCTGGACAGGCTTGTAACCAAGATCTGTCTTCTACTGGAGGTAGAGGTTTGAGAAGCTATAGCTACAGCTCTAGAAGCTTCACTTACTCTGGTTGTTTGATTTCATGACTTTGACTTGACTTACTGACTTGACAGACAGTGGTGATAAAGATCACTCTGAACTGGGCTAAGCGCTGTTAACCTCTGGCCTAGATAACTGTTACACAAAAAAGAGAATATTTGCATAAATGTTAAGATGTTATCCTTGAAGATTGCATGTCTCTTATTTTTTGTAGTCTCTTATTATGTTGTAATAATTAGGGTCTGGGATGTAGACACCATTTATCTATTGTCTGTCCATTATAGATTTTGATAACTTGTTATGTGGGTTGGAGCATGATAGAAGCTAATGAGTATAGTTACGTATTCACGCTTTGTCTCAGTTAGTTTAGTTTAGTTGAGAATGTGTGAACCGGAGTGATTTTTTGTTGTTGATCGCTTAATTATGCTAATTTGAACAGTAATTACTTATTTCGTTATATTGCTAATTTAGTTTCGTTATTTTTTCACTAAAAGATCATTCGTCTTTGCTGGTTTCGTAATGAAGGATCAAATGTACTTTTTTCGACTTGGAACACTGTAATACTATGTAATACACAGTAATATAGAACCGCTATATTTGCCGTTGGCCTTATACTCCATCTTCGGGTTTGATCTTCCAAGGTGTATCACTTAAACAGTTTTCTGGATTGAACTCCATCTGCCACTTCTCTGCATCCTTTCTATGTCCTGTTGTAACCTACGAGAATCCACAACACCACCAATCTTCACGGCATATACATATACTGAGATACAGTGAATAATTTGTTTTGAGATCGTTTCATCACATCATTACATTGAGGTAGTACAAGGTGAAAGCAATAACGATGCAGAGAATAGGTTACAGTTACAGAGAAAATGTGGTGGAGGCAGACAAAATGGTGCAAAGCCAGGACGAAGTAGATTGTGAAGCTGAGTCTAACTTATTATACTAGGGCAATATTCAGTAGTCTTGTATCAGCAGGATAAAAGCGTCATTGAGCCTGGTGATGTGTACTTTCAGGTTCTTGAATTTTCTGCCAAAAGGAAGAGGGAGAAGAGAGAATGCCTTAGGGGTCTTTGATTATGTTGGCTGCTTTACCAAGGCAGCAAGAGGTGTCAACAGACTAATGGAGGGGAGGCAGGATCTGCTGAGTTGTATCCACAACTCCTCAGTTTCTTGCAGTCTTGGGCAGATGTTTGTCATATTAAGCCATTATGCATACAGATGAGGTATTTATTGTGGTGCATCGATAAATATTAGTGATGGCCAAAGGGGACATGCCTGATCTCTATCTTCTGAGGAAATGGAGGTGCTGGTGCACTTGGGAAGTGTGCATAAAGTCATTTTAAATTTAACTATATTTGTCTAATTCAAAAAATGTAACTCATTATTGTTATTCCTGTTACTATTTGTCGAAGATTGCGGGAGGAAAAACATTTCTAAAGAACAGTTGGTTGTTCAAATTTAAATGCTTTTTTCAAAGTCGGTCTGAATGTGCTACTTTAACATATTGACTTAAATTGTATTTTCTTGTATTTGAAGACAAATGCAGGAAGTGAGCCCGACTCTGAAGATGAGCATGTTTGCTGTGAAGCCTTGGAGGTGATGACACTGTGCTTTGCACTGGTTCCGACAGCACTGGATACACTTAGTAAAGAAAAGGCATGGCAGACCTTCATAATTGATTTGCTGCTCCACTGTCACAGCAAGTAAGTACAGTTTTCGTAACTGACAGATGGAATGGAGTACTAGATTCTGGGTAACAGAATATCATGTGTGAAACAATATCTTCTTTCATTATTTATACAAATTAAGTTGATTTGTTGAGATATGAGGGCTTAATAAGTAGATATGGAATATAAAAGATGAATCTGTGTGAAGGAAATTTACAAATTGGTTTACATCACTGTTAATAGTTACATTAAGGTACAAGTGGGCAAAAATAAGTGTTCTAATGCATAAGAAATGTATAGGGATCAATTTGAATGTTGACTTAATTTGCCAACTTACCTTAAAGAACAAAATAAGGAATGTTTCAGCTTAGTACTTCAGCTTTGCACAGAATTGCTTGGCATTCCAAAGTTGAATTGGTAATGGATGAATTACTAAAACTAAAGCAAATATAAGTCATTAAATTTGCATATTTATACTGAAATATTAAGTGGTTTCATGGACTTGATTTTTCTTCTATATTTTTGAACATTCAGTTATAGACCTTAATTATTTAAGGAAGCTTCATGGTCAGAAATCAGTTTCTTTTGTAACTTTGATCAGTTTGTTGTTCTGATACTCTTAATCTGTCACTTCAAATTGAAGATTTTAAATAATATGAATAATATTTTTAAAAAAGCTGTGCGAAATTTTAATGACATCTGTTAATTCACTGGGTTGATTAATTTGAGGCTGTTTTTCATGATTTTTGATATTTTTGGAAAAGACAGCTGAAGGGACTTCAGACCATCCTTGCGTGGAATGGAACTGTCAAAGAATTTGTATCCATTGTGGAGATAAGATGAGCATGACCAGGAAACTGGAACTGGATTGTTCTATTGTACTGATTGTAGGCCTTTCACTTCCCTGAACAGAGACTCAACTACTCGACTTACACCAACACTGTCCCACCCCCCTTCATCAGGTTACAGATTGCAGTCTTTCTTAATAATTCCTGGAACTCCAAGTCAAAGGTGCAGCAAGGTGAACTTGTGGGCCCAAGCTGCATCAATTTTTTGGGGGCGAATATACAACAACATCTGATTCTATCTTGTTTATATGCCTTCTGTCAGCACTTCTACTGTTACATTTATGATTGTATTAGTGCTGTTACTTGCATTTATGTAGAATGGTAAAATGTCAGTGCCTTTGCTGGTTTCCACCCAGCTCTGTCACTCATAGGATGTACTTCTGACTCTTCCATTCATTTATTTCACATCTCTTATTTCAGTCTCAGTGAGAGGTGAGCTATCAATATATACTTTTGTACCCCTTTACTCCCCTAGCTATTTAGACTACACCATTCCCCAGTTTGCTTCCTTCAGAGTTTCCACTTTGCTCTGCTGTTTTCTCACTTTTGTGTCTACTTTGCTGAAACTGTGCGCGCGCACACACATACACACACACACACCATTCCCTCCAGGGATCTTCTCTTGCCTCTATTGGTTCTTGTAGACATTACATTCTTTCCTTCACCCCAACAGTCTTTTACATTGAGTATTCCTTTTACCAAAATGCAATATCATACACTTCCCAACACCATATCCATCTGCCACGTTTTCCCCATTCTTCCAACTTGTCTATGTCCTGCTGCAATCGCACTGCTTCCTCAGCACTACCTATCCCTCCACCTATCTTCATATCATCTGCAAAATTTGTCACAAAGCCATCAATTCCATTATCTAAATCATTCAAAAACAATGTAAAAAGTAGCAGTCCAAATACCAGTCCCTTGGAAACACCCCTAGTCACTGGCAGCCAACCAGAAAAGGCTGCCTTTATTAGCACTCTGCCTCCTGCCTGTCAGCCAAGCCTCTATCCATGCTGGTATCTTTCCTGCAATGCCACAGGATTTTATCTTTAATTCAGCAGCCTCGTGTGTCACCTTATCAAACGCCTTCTGAAAATCCAAGTAAATGATATCCACTGCCTCTCTTTTGTCCACCCTGCTTGTTACTACCTCTAAGAAAGTGTAACAGATTTGTCCAGCAAGATTTCACTTTACGGAAACCATGCTGACTTGAGTGATTTTATCATTGGTTTCCAAGTACCTCGAAACTTCATCCTTAGTAATAGACTCCATAACCTCCCAACCACTGAAGTTAGGCTAATTGGCCTATAATTTCCTTCCTTTTGCCTTCCTCCCTTCCTAAAGAGTGGAGTGAAATTTGCAATTTTCCAGTCCTCCAGGACCATGCCAGGATCAAGTGATTCTTGAGAGATCATGACCATTGTCCATTTTCTCTTCAGCAAGCTCTCTCGGGACTCTGAGATGTAATCTCCACCCACATCTTGGCTACTATTTGAAGGCCTGTATATGATTCCCATAATTTTTTTTTACCCTTGCAGTTTCTTAATTCCACCCACAAAGATTCAACATTCTCTGCCCGTCATCTCTTACTAAAAATGTATTTCTATCTTGCGAACAGAGCCTCACCACCCCCATGTCTTCCTGCCTGTCCTTTCAATACAAAATGTATCCTTTGATGTTGTTTCTAACTGTGACCTTCTTTCAGCCACGATTCAGTGATGCCAGCAAAGTCATACCGACCAATCTCTAATTGTGCCACGTGTTTGTCCACCTTATTCCGAATACTACACGCACTTAAGTACAGCACCTACAGTCCTGCATTTGTACCCAATCATTGGCTTGACCGACCTTACAGTTACATTACACCCATCAGCTACTTGTAAACCTCTTGGCTCATCTTCTGCTCTATCATACTGGTTCCCGTCCCCCTGCCATATTAGTTTAAACCACTCCCAACTGCAAGAATATTGGTCCGTTCGGATTCAAGTGCAGCCCGTCCCTTTTGTACGGGTCATACCTGCCCCAGAAGAGGTCCCAATTACAGGTATCCCCTGCTTTTCGAAAGTTCGCTTTACGCCACTTCACTTTTACAAAAGACCTACATTAGTACTTGTTTTTGCTAACCAAAAGAAATCCAAAGAGGATTTTCGCTTTTACGAAAAAAGGCGAAAAACGAAAATAGTGTAGAGTGTTTGTTTTGCAGCAAGCCGTTATAGAGGCAGAGTGCACGCCATAGATTTGAACTGTGAAATTTTCACTATGATTGATAGTGCTGCAATGACTTTAATTTTGAAAGGGCATGTAGGTTTAGGGCGGGTTTGCTGGATGTTTTGAGTGCTTACAAAGAACTGTATGATAGAAAAATGCGTGAACCTTCCAGTATGCTCGCTGTCTTCCGGATTCTGGTAAGTGAAACTACACTGTACATACATTATTTCTACTTTATATAGGCTGTGTATTTATCATACCATTCCTGCTTTTTCTATATATTAGTGTTATTTTAGGTTTTATGTGTTATTTGTTATGATTTGGTAGGTCATTTTTTGGGTCTGGGAACGCTCAAAAATTTTTCCCATATAAATTAATGGTATTTGCTTCTTCACTTTACGCCATTTCGGCTTATGAAGGGTTTCATAGGAACGCTCTACTTTCGTATAGCGGGGGAAACCTGTGTCCAGAAATCTGAATTCCTTCCCCCGCTCAAATTCTTCAACTACGTATTTATCTGCCACCTCATTCCATTCCTATCCTCACTGTCAAGTGACACAGGCAGCAATCCTGAGATTACTACTCTTGAGGTCCTGCTTCTCAGCTTCCTTCCTAACTCCCTGTATTCTATGTTCAGGATCTCCTCCCTCTTTCTACCTGTGTTGTTGGTTTCAATATGTACCACAACTTCTGGCTGTTCACCCTCTCTTTCAGGATATCGTAGACTTGTTCCAGCGTGTTCGGACCCTGGCACCTAGGAGGCAAACTACCATCCGTGTTTCTTTTTTGCATCCACAGAATTGCTTATCTGTCCCCCTAACTATAGAGTCCCCTATTGCTGCTGCCATCCTCTTTAATTCCCTGCCCTTCTGAGCCACAGGGCCAGATTCAGTGCCAGAGGCCACCGTTGCTTCCCCCAGGTAGGTTGTAGCACCATATACATTCTTTCTGCTTAATTCCTATCTCATTCAAAAAAAAAATGATCATCTCTTAGCATTTCCCAAAACAACACCTAGGAGATGTGATACTTGCCTTCCTTATTTGAGGGTTCCTTATCTAACCCCAGGTTGTTGAATAGAGATAATGAGGCTGACCAATTTCCTTGTTAACTGGAGCCATATGCTAGTATAGCTTAAGTATAAAGAAACTGAAGAAGAAAAATGGCAAAACTTTTTGAACGTATTTGTAAATATGCAGATATGTTGTCAATTCAAACTAAAATCGAAATTATTTAAATTTTACAGAGCAGTTAGGCAGATGGCCCAAGAGCAGTTCTTTCTAATGGCTACCAGATGCTGTATGGGACATCGACCGCTTCTTTTCTTCATCACTCTGCTCTTCACAGTATTAGCAGTAAGCAACTTTTCAAGATTCTATATAGCACTCTTAATACATTGTTACTTATTTTGAAGTCTAATTGTAAAATGACATCATAATGGAGAATCAATCAGTTGATTTTTAAGCAAACATTAATGCATTAAAACTTGTTAACAATAATGATATTAACTGCATTTAATTTTTACTTGTTTTCCTGATGTCAGAGTACTGCACGAGAGAGGGCAAAACATTCAGCAGATTACTTCACACTTTTAAGGCATCTGCTTAACTACGCGTACAACAGTAACATTAACTTGCCTAACGCAGAAGTTCTACTCAACAATGAAATTGACTGGCTCAAGAGAATTAGAGTGAGTAAAGTTTGTAGTCTAGAAAGTTAGATTTTAGAGAATATAACTAGAGGATTGTTGTTATTTATTCTGTCATTGGTATGATGGACATATTAAAATAGAAATTTTCCATTGACTTTTGTTTGTTGACATGTGGATCATCTTTTAACCAGGACAATGAATGTTTATTCCCTTCTGGTTACTCATTTCTGGCACTGCAGTACAAGTCATTGAAAAATTACAAGAAAGGAACTGTGGTCCAACTAGTTGTGTGCATAGTTCTAGCCTTATGCCCTTCTCATATCACCAGTTGACTTGTCCTCCTGTTAAAGACTAATGATACTACATTTGAAAGCCCTTCCTTCCTCTGTCTTTTGACACCTTCCTGTATATTGTGCATTCCTTTGCCACATTGTACCTCCCCAGATGCAGCACCTCCATCTTGTCTTGACTGAGATTCATTGCCATTTCTGCCCACCTGACTATAAGCCTTGACCATCTACCCACAGTTGAGAGCAGAGTTTCCAACCTTTTTATGCCATGGACCAATACCATTAAACAAGGTGCCTGTGGACCCAGTTTAGGAACCCCTGGTCTAGAGCTTTCCTCCTCACTGCCAACCACCTGGCCAGTTCTTGTATAATTGAGGTAGGTTAATTTGCTGTAGAAGCTCAGATATGAAAACTACTTATGTTTTACATCTTTATAGTACTTACAAAATTGGGGCATGCACAAGTATTGCTTGCAAAAAGATGAATCTCGAGGCAGCAACATATACGTACTTTGATTAATGAATTTGAATTTTGAACAGAAGAGTCAAGTACTTCTGGAATCAAAAATGTTATTTATTCTGTCCTGAGCAGTATATGTATGCACTCCAGATTATTGCACTACATGGTCATAGTAAAATTATTTTCTGTTTATCGTGCTTCTGTGCATAACAGCAAAGCACTTTTGTTAAACACCATGCTCCCTTAGTTCCAAACACCTATATTTTACTATGCAGAGATGTAATAGACAAATTCAGTTATTTTTTTCCATTAGCAAACTGTCAGCTCTGTCCTTCATGTATCATTACATTGTTTACTTTCACATTATGGAACTGAAGTATGAAAGGCATTAGAGATCAAATGCTGGCACATTTAAGTAACCCTCTCACTGGGGCTCGTATACAGACTTGGCTCATTAGCTAACTCTGCTAACAGCTCCTTGACTTAACAGTTAAAAGGCCACCTTTCATAAGCAATATATGTCCAGGCTCACTATGATTTGGGGTTCAACCAAACAGGAACATTGTGATGTTCCAATCAAAGAAACCTCAATTTGAGCGAATGCTGTGTAAATTCTGCCCATACACAATTATTGGTAGCCCAAAAATGAAGAAAATATATTTACCAAATTGTCAACTTTAACAAACAGTTACAGAAAAAGAAAATAAAATTGCATTTAAACCAGTCCAATCTGTACGTAACAGTGAAGCATATACTCGAGTATTTGAGGGTGTATTTCTTTACTCGTGCGCTGGACCCATGATCCGCGTGAAAGCACCCGCCACATTACAAACTCCCCTCGAAGACCATTTTGAATGATCTTGCTCTGTCAGGAGTATTGGTCCTTTCTCCTTGGAGCCATTGATCTGCACAAAGCACTTCTTGCAACGGGGGCTCTCCTTCCAATAGCACTCTGCTGCATCTTCCCTTCTGTCCTGCTCTGCAGTACCTGCCAAAAGACCCCAAACTAGACTACTGTCCTTCAGAAAACACTTCCCCACAACTCTCTAGAACCTTCTCTCACATCCTACAATCCAGATTGGCTGATTCGCTTTCCTAAGTTGGACAACATGGGTCCTTATCTTAGCCGAAGCCAAAACACACTTTCCAGCATGGCACACTGGTTTTACAGAAAACTGCTAATATAAACTACCTCACAGCATAGCAGTGGAAATCTTAACCAGGGCATTATATTTGAATTTCTCTTCTGCCACTCTGTTCAGGGTGTGTTTTCTTCCTGGAGCTCATTGACCATATATGCTTTGTATTTGGTTCTTCAGGTGGCTAATGTCTCTTATGACCCCATTTATTTAAGAAGAATTGCAGCCATTAAAATAAATAGTTTTTTTTAAAATTTATTTCAAACTGCATTTGTTTTAATTATTTTTTGGAGTTTACATGTATTTTTAACATTACTTTAGTTTTCATTTGTACCTTACCCTTCCAATATTTCAGATCATTGGGAAATTAAGAGATGTTTAAAAGTTCTTAAGACAGCAAAGCTGCTGTAAGGCCCTTTTGTGACAGATCTGGATTCCAGCATCTGACATTTAGTATCTGCTCACAAAATCAACTTGCTTTGTTGAATTATCATGGAAATGAGGCTTCAGTTGTTGGGAGCCATATAGTTGCAAGTTGTAAGTACAAATATAGGACACATACAAGATGCGTTTTCACAGCATGGTGACACAATTCAAGCCATTAAGTATTCTGTATACTACTCAGTAAACTCCAAGACCTGGGCCTTAATACCCCCTTGTGCAATTGCATCCTGGATTTCCTCACTTGTAGACAATTCAGTTCAGATTAGCAAATCATCTCCTTCGCAATCTTCATCAGCACTGCAGGGATGTGTACTCAGACCCCTGCTCTACTCATTTTACACCTATGAATCTGTGGCTAAGTGCAGCTCCTACACCATATACAAGTTTGCTGATGGCACCACTGTTGTGGGCTGTATCAAAGGGAGTGATGAATCAACATACAGGAGAGAGATTGAAAACTTGGCTGAGTGGTGTCATAACAACAACCTCTCACTCAATTGTCAATAAGACCAAGGAACTGATTGAAGACATCAGTCCTTCCTTTTCAGTCCTGAAGAAGGGTCTCAGCATGAAACATTGACTGTTTCTTCGTTCCATAGATGCTGCCTCTATCAATCTGATCCTGATTCTGAAAACTTGAATACGGATGTGGACAAAATGTCACTGCCAGTTCTACTAAAGCTATGAAATTCCTCTGGCAGTTTTGACCTGATAATGCAGGATGATTCAGCCATTCAAGCTGAAATTAGCATGGAAAATGAGATGCTTGTGTAAACTTCTCCATCAATAGTTTTGTTCTAAAAGCCTTAACAGAGCAGATAGTGGAAATCTCACATAAAATCAGAAAAATGCTGTAAAAGCTCAGGAAGTCAGACAATATTGCTCTCTTACATTCTTGTATTATATGTTCTACTCTTGTATTATATGCTCTACTTGAAAAAGGAATTTCCTAAAATGTCCATTGGTGCTCTTATGTAAACAAACCACTGTACAAGTTCTGTGATGTTAGGGAGATGGAGTTAATATTTGAATGTGATGCGAGATCATCAGCCTGCAATAGCTAACCCAAATATTATTAAATACTATCACTATGATGGTGTTTGGTCAGAGCAGTTCAATCTTTTCATTTTATTTCCACCGTTTATTTCATTTCCCACGTTTCTTCAGCTCATTTCCCCATTTCTTCTTCATGTTTCCTTTTCCTGCATCTGCAATATATTTTCCACTTTATTATTTTGGTTTATTAGGCTTATTTCTACATTGAGTGTCTAAGCATTATCTTATGGGAAAATACAATGGGAATTGTTAAACTTTTTTTAAAAAGCTCTAGTTTAAATTTGTATTGGCATATTGAAATGCTATTTGTTATAAAGATTGTGGAAATGTTGTTCTCTGTGGTTTCCTAAAAACAATGATGCACAACTAATTTTATTCCACTGATCCAGGAAAACCAAGTTGGAGGCTTCACTTGTGTCACAAATGCCATTTGAATTGGTTTTATATTCAAGATTGCATCTTTGAAATCATGAACTAGGTGTTCTAGGTGTGCCTGTTGGATGGTTTGCTGAGGGTGTTCGTTCAGTTATCTACCATAAAGTTTCAAAATGCTGGATTTGCCATATTGTGTCAAATCAGAATGTCTTTTATTAAATATATGTAACCTGCCTCTCTTCCGCTCCTAATCGCTCACTTCTGATCACTAATACGTGCTTCCCTGTCACCAATTGGGATGTCTTTACCACAGACTCAACCTATTAATTAACCTTCTGGGAGTCCTGCACAAGGACACCCAAGCCTCTCTGCCCCTCTGCACCTCTTTTTTTGTCTTTTTCATTTAGATAATAGTCTGCAGAGCGATAACTGGGACCCAGAACTAATTTGCGAGGGGCATGGGACCCAGAGCGATAGAGCAGTGAAAGACGTGCATGGAGTAAAGCCAGATCTAATATACAGAGAGGCTTTGAGGAAAGAGAAGCAGAATAAATGGTGTAAAGACAGTAAGGTAGAAGGGCTGAAGTGTGTGTACCTCAATGCAAGAAGCATCAGGAACAAAGGTGACGAACTGAGAGCTTGGATACACACATGGAATTATGATGTAGTGGCCATTACAGAGACTTGGCTGGCACCAGGGCAGGAATGGATTCTCAATATTCCTGGATTTCAGTGCTTTAAAAGGGATAGAGAGGGCGGAAAAAGGGGAGGAGGGGTGGCATTACTGGTCAGAGATACTATTACAGCTACAGAAAGGGTGGGTAATGTAGCAGGATCCTCTTTTGAGTCAATATAGGTGGAAGTCAGGAATAGGAAGGGAGCAGTTACTCTGCTGGGGGTATTCTATAGGCCCCCTGGTAGCAGCAGAGATACAGAGGAGCAGATTAGGAGGCAGATTTTGGAAAGGTGCAAACGTAACAGGGTTGTTATCATGGGTGACTTTAACTTCCCTAATATTGATTGGCACCTGATTAGTTCCAAGGGTTTAGATGGGGCAGAGTTTGTTAAGTGTGTCCAGGACGGATTCCTGTCACAGTATGTGGACAGGCCGACCAGGGGGAATGCCATACTAGATCTAGTACAAGGTAATGAACCGGGTCAGATCACAGATCTCTTAGTGCGTGAGCATCTGGGGGACAGTGACCACTGCTCCCTGGCCTTTAGCATTATCATAGAAAAGGATAGAATCAGAGAGGACAGGAAAATTTTTAATTGGGGAAAGGTAAATTATGAGGCTATAAGGCTGGAACTTGCAGGTGTGAATTGGGATGATGTTTTTGCAGGGAAATGTACTATGGACATGTGGTTGATGTTTAGAGATCTCTTGCGGGATGTTAGGGATAAATTTGTCCCGGTCAGGAAGATAAAGAATGGTAGGGTGAAGGAACCATGGGTGACAAGTGAGGTGAAAAATCCAGTCAGGTGGAAGAAGGCAGCATACATGAGGTTTAGGAAGCAAGGATCAGATGGGTCTATTGAAGAATGTAGGGAAGCAAGAAAGGAGCTTAAGAAGGGGCTGAGAAGAGCAAGAAGGGGGCATGAGAAGGCCTTGGCGAGTAGGGTAAAGGAAAACCCCAAGGTATTCTTCAATTATGTGAAGAAAAAAAGGAGTGAAGGTAGGACCGATTTAGAGATAAAGGTGGGAAGATGTGCCTGGAGGCTGTGAAAGTGAGCAAGGCCTTCAATGAATACTTCTCTTTGGTATTCACCAATGAGAGGGAACTTGATGATGGTGAGGACAATATGAGTGAGGTTGATGTTCTGGAGCATGTTGATATTAAGGGAGAAGAGGTGTTGGAGTTGTTAAAATACATTAGGACAGATAAGTCCCCAGGGCCTGACGAAATATTCCCCAGGCTGCTCCACAAGGCGAGGGACAAGATTGCTGAGCCTCTGGCTAGGATCTTTATGTCCTCGTTGTCCACGGGAATGGTACCGGAGGATTGGAGGGAGACGAATGTTGTCCCCTTCTTCAAAAAAGGTAGTAGGGATAGTCCGGGTAATTATAGACCAGTGAGCCTTACATCTGTGGTGGGAAAGCTGTTGAAAAAGATTCTTAGAGATAGGATCTATAGGCATTTAGAGAATCATGGTCTGATCAGGGACAGTCAGCATGGCTTTGTGAAGGGATGCTAACATCATGCTAACAGCATACCTAACAAGCCTGATAGAGTTCTTTGAGGAGGTGACCAGGCATATAGATGAGGGTAGTGCAGTGGATGTGATCTATATGGGTCTTAGTAAGGCATTTGACAAGGTTCCACACGGTAGGCTTATTCAGAAAGTTAGAAGGCATGGGATCCAGGGAAGTTTGGCCAGGTGGATTCAGAATTGGCTTGCCTGTAGAAGGCAGAAGGTGGTGGTGAAGGGAGTACATTCAGATTGGAGGATTGTGACTAGTGGTGTCCCACAAGGATCTGTTCTGGGACCTCTACTTTTCGTGATTTTTATTAACGACCGGGATGGATGTGGGGGTAGAAGGGTGGGTTGGCAAGTTTGCAAACGACACAAAGGTTGGTGATGTTGTAGATAGTGTAGAGGATTGTCAAAGATTGCAGAGAGACATTGATAGGATGCAGAAGTGGGCTGAGAAGTGGCAGATGGAGTTCTGGGCAGAAGTGTGAGGTGGTACACTTTGGAAGGACAAACTCCAAGGCAGAGTACAAAGTAAGTGGCAGGCTACTTGGTAGTGTGGAGGAGCAGAGGGACCTCGGGGTACATGTCCACATATCCCTGAAAGTTGCCTTACAGGTGGATAAGGTAGTTAAGAAAGCTTATGGGATGTTAGCTTTCATAAGTCGAGGGATAGAGTTTAAGAGTCGCGACGTAATGATGCAGCTCTATAAAACTCTGGTTAGGCCACACTTGGAGTACTGTGTCCAGTTGTGGTCGCCTCACTATAGGAAGGATGTGGAAGCATTGGAAAGGGTACAGAGGAGATTTACCAGGATGCTGCCTGGTTTAGAAAGTAGGCATTATGATCAGAGATTAAGGAAGCTAGGGCTTTACTCTTTGGAGAGAAGGAGGATGAGAGGAGACATGATAGAGGTGTACAAGATAATATGAGGAGTAGATAGAGTGGATAGCCAGCGCCTCTTCCCCAGGGCACCACTGCTGAATACAAGAGGACATGGCTTTATGGCAAGGGGTGGGAAGTTCAAGGGGGATATTAGTGGAAGGTTTTTTACTCAGTGATTGGTGCGTGGAATGCACTGCCTGAGTCAGTGGTGGAGGCAGATACACTAGTGAAGTTTAAGAGACTACTAGACAGGTATATGGAGGAATTTAAGGTGGGGGCTAATATGGGAGGCAGGGTTTGAGGGTCGGCACAACATTGTGGGCCGAAGGGCCTGTACTGTGCTGTACTATTCTATGTGCTATGTTTATTGTTCCTTTTATCAAAATGCATTCTCATACGTTTCCCAACACTGTATTCTACCTGATGGCATGAACATCGACTTCTCTAACTTCCGCTAATACCCCACCTCCCCCTCGTACCCCATCCGTTATTTATTTTTATACACACATTCTTTTCCTCACTCTCCTTTTTCTCCCTCTGTCCCTCTGACTATATCCCTTGCCCATCCTCTGGCTGCCCCACCCCCCCCGCCTTGTCTTTCTCCCCAGACCTCCTGTCCCATGATCCTCTCATATCCCCTTTGCCAATCACCTGCCCAGCTCTTGGCTCCATCCCTCCCCCTCCTGTCTTCTCCTATCATTTTGGATCTCCCCCTCCCCCTCCCACTTTCAAATTTCTTACTACTGTTCCTTCAGTTAGTCCTGACGAAGGGTCTCAGCCTGAAACGTCGACTGTACCTCTTCCTGGAGATGCTGCCTGGCCTGCTGCCTTCACCAGTAACTTTGATATGTGTTGCTTGAATTTCCAGCATCTGCAGAATTCCCGTTGTTTACTGTATTCCATCTGCTACTTTTATCCCCCATTCTTCCAACTTGTCTAATTCCTGCGGCAATGGCATTGTTTCCTAAGCACTACCTACCCCGCCACCTATCTTTGTATCATCATGCCTGTCAGCCATTTAGCCATTCAAATATTTCCTGTAACACCATAGGAACCTTATCAAATACCTTCTGAAAATTCAAGTAAATGACATCCACTGCTTCTCCTTTGTCCGCCCTGCTTGTTAACTTCCTCAAAGAACTCTAACGGATTTGTCAGACAAGGTTTCACTTTATAGAAACCAAATGCTGACCTTGATTTATTTTATCATTAGTCTCCAAGTACCCCAAAACCTCGTTCTTAACAATAGACTCTATAACTTCCCAACCACTGAGGTTAGACTAACTGGCCTATAATTGGCTTTCTTTTGCCTTGTTCCCTTCTTAAAGAGTGAAGTACCATTTGCAATCTTCCAGTCGTCCGTTACCTCTTCAGCAACATCTCTGGATTCTGGAATATATCCATCTGATCCAGGTGACATCCACCTTAAGACCTTGAGTTTGCCTAGTACTTCTTACTTTGTAATAGCAATGACACTCACTTTCCTCTGGCACAATGCTCATGTCTTCCACAGTGAAGACAGATGCAAAGTACCCATTAAGTTAATCTGCCGTTTCTTTGTCCCCCATTACTGCCTCACCAACATAATTTTCCAGTGGTTCATTATGAACTCCCACCTCCCTTTTTTCCTTAATATAACAAAAAACTTTTGGTATCCTGCTTTACATTATTGGCTAGTCTGCCTTCATATTTCATCTTTTCCCTTACAGCTTTTCAAGAAGCCTCTTGTTGGATTTTAAAAGCTTCCCAATCATCCAGCTTCCCACTCACTTTTGCTATTCTGTATGCCCTTTCCTTAGCTTTTGTCGAGTCCTTGACTTTCTTTGTCAGCCACGGTTGCTTACCCCTGCTGTTTAAGAACTTCTTCTGTGGGACATAAATATCCTGCGCCTTGTGAACTATTCTCAGAAACTTCAGCCGTCTTTACTCTGCCATCATCCCCACCAGTATTCTCCTCCAATCTACCTGGGCAAACTCCTTGCTTATGCCCCTGTAATTCCCTTTATTCCATTGTGAAACTGATACATCTGACTTGTACTTTTCTAACTCAAATTGCGGTATGAATTCAATCATATCATGATCACTGCCTCCTAAGGGTTCCTTTACATTAAGCTTCCTAATTAGACCTGGGTTATTACACTAGACCCCATCTAAGATGGCCTTCCCCAAGTAGGCTCAAGCACAAGCTGTTCTGAAAAGCTATCTCATGGGCATTCAACAAACTCCCTCTCTTGCCATTCAACACCAGCCTGATTTTCCCAATCCCCCTGCATATTAAAGTTCTCCATTACAATTGTTTCATTACCTTTATTGCATGCTTTTTCCAGCCCCCTTTGCAATCCCATATTTTGGCTACTATTTGGAGGTCTATATATGATTCCCATAATGTCTTTTTTCACCCTTGCAATTTCTTAACTCCACCCACAAAGATTCAACATTCTCTGACCCTATGTCACCTCTTTCTAAAGATGTAATTCCATCTTACAAACAGAGCCTCACTGTGCATATGCCTTCTTGCCTGTCCTTTCAATACAAAGTACAGACATTCCACCTCCCCCGGAAGGTCCGGGAACCTCCCGCAAATTAATACTGGCTCCCTGATGCCCGCAAATTATATACAATGTCCCAGAAATTGATTTTTTTGAGAGCGAGTGTGAGAGAACGCGCGAGAGAGCGAGCGCAAGAGCAAGAAAGCAAGCGCGTGAGAGCGACCACGAGAGAGAGAGCATGAGAGAGAAAGCAAGTGCGAGTGAGAGCGACCACGAGCGAGAGAGAGAGCGCGCGTGCGATAGAGCGAGAGAGTTCCAAAAAAAGTCAGAGTGGCAGAGTGTTCCAAAAAAAATATAAAACGTACGTCACCCCAGACTACACTAAAGTGTACCCCTGCCTAATAGGGGTCAAAAATAATGACAGTGTTGCTGGCTGCACTGTTTACAACCATGACTTTTCTATTGCCCATGGTGGGTTAAGACTGTAAAAGACATGTTGAGATGAGTTTAACAGGTTTCGTTCGTTCATTAGCATAGCTAACGTTATTTAAACTAGCTGGCTAGCTGCTAAGGAGCTACTCTATTGCAGTCATCCCACCTCTTCTGGAAGTCTCCCGCAAATTGATGGTGCTACCTCCCTGAAATGAGTTTTTGCAGGGTGGGATGTCTGAAAGTATGTCCTTTGATGTTAAGCTCATAACTATGGCCGCCTTTCAGCCATACTCAGTGATGCCCACAATATGCTACCGAACAATCTCTAATCGTGAGTTCATCCACCTTGGTCCGAATGCTATGCACATTTAAATACAGCACCTTCAGTCCTGCAGTCTTCGCCTTTTGAATTTTGCCTCTGTGGTACAATTTAACTCTGCTCTGTGGGCATTTGTACCCAATCATTGGCTTGTCCTTCCTTACATTCATGTTACATACATCATCCACTTGTGAACCTGCTGGCTCATCCTCAGTTCTGTCATAGTGGTTCCCATCCCCCTGCCATATTGGTATGAACCACTCCCAATAGCTCTAGTAAATTTGCCCGCAAGAATATTGGTTACCCTCAGATTCAAGTACAGCCTGTCCCTTTTGTACAGGTCCCACGTGCCCCAGAAGGGGTTCCAATTGTCCAGAAATCTTAGACAGATTTGGAGAATGGGCTAAGAAGTGGCAGATGGAAATGTATGGTCATGCATTTTCGTAGAAGCTATAAAAATGTAGACTATTTTCTAAAAGGGGAGAAAACTCAAAAATATGAGGTGCAAAGGGTCTTGGGAACCCTCATGCAGGATTCCCTAAAGGTTAACTTGCAGGTTGAGTTGGTGGTGAGGAAGGCAAATGTAATGTCAGCATTCATTTTGAAAAGATAAGAATATAAAAACAAGGATGTAGTGTGAGGCTTTATAAAGCACTGATGAGGTCTCAGTTGGACCATTGTGAGCAGTTTTGGGTCCCTTATCTAAGGAAGGGACCTTGCTGACGTTGGAGCTGGGGTTCAAGGAAGCTTCACCAAAATTGTACTAGGATTGAAAGACTTTATCATATGAGGAGCGTATGATAGCTCTGGGTCTGTACTCACTAGAATTTAGAAGAATGAGGAGCAATCTAATTGAAACCTATCAAATGTTGAAAGGCCTCAGTAGAGTGGATGCAGAGAGGATGTTTCCTATACTTAGGGAGTCTCGGACCACCAATGGATGCAACCTCAGAATAGAGGGAAGTCCATTTAGAATACAGGTGTGAAAGAATTTCTTGAGCCAGAGTGCAGTGAATCTGAGGAATTCATTGCTACAGGTGGCTGTGGGGGCCAAGTTATTGGGTGTATTTAAGGTAGAAGTTGATAAATTATTTATAAGTCAAGGTGTGAAAGGTTACGGGAAGCAGGCAGCAGATTGGAATTGAGAGGGAAATGGACTCATTGGGCTAAATGGCCTTATTCTGCTGCAATGGCTTATGGTCTTGCTGCATCATTGGGTTTTAGGAGTAATCAAGCTGGCAGCCAGGGAACGTTAGAGGTTAGAATTTGAAATATACAGTGGGATTTCAGTTCTTGGCTGAGGGATTGAAAACTATGAGAGCTGACAGAAAACTCCTGAACAATTTGCTTGCAAATTAAAGCTAATGACTGGTTTGTTGCTGGCAGGACAGGAAGTCAAATAGTACTGTTCAAGTGCGTAGTAGTCAAATATTTGTTCACATTTGAAAGTGTGCAGTGGATGAATGAAATCTTGCTAATAGGAAAAGCAGAAATTAGAACAACCTACTTGCCAAGCAAGCTTGATAGTTCTGAACAAAATTGAAAAGTGGCATGTTGCTAGGAGAGTTGAGAGAGGTTGAAAAATGTCTTTTTGGAAGAGAAAGTCAACTAGTTATTTCCTTAATGACTGCTAATGGGGAAATATGACAAATAGGTCCTCATTTCTCAGATTTCTCCTTGGTGGAGTTGTCTCTTGTTGTTTTCTCTTGAATCTTTTCACCACAGCTAGGCAAGCAGTATCTGATGTTTGTCTTATCAGTGCACAGGAATACATAATAACCTGTTCTCCCACCCCCACCTGTAACACCTTACACAGCTGCCTGGCCAGCAACTCCCTTTGCCTGCCCTCCATATCTTCCATCTTTCCACTCTAGACTTGCATGTAATATTTAACTGAGAATCTTCACCTCTTGACAGGTATGATGTGCAAGTTATGAGTTATAAGGGTGAACTTTGTGAAAGTTCTGGTTCCCAAGCACATTGCTAAGTACTTAATAACTTTAAAATTATGTTGTGTAGTATGGTTATTTAACATGGGTAATATTTAGCCAATGTAGAAAGAGGAGAGTCCTACTAATGAATAATCAGATAATTTGTTTATATAGTTACTATTTGGTGGAGGAGTAACAGAGCTGAACTCAGGGCAAACTGCTCTTCAAGTAGTGCTGAAAAATGTTTATTTCATTCAAATGGTGTGTTGATTTATCATATCATGTAAAATGCTGTCAGAAATGGTATTCCCTCAGCAGTGTATTATAGATATTAGATTTGTTGCTCATAATACTGCCAAAGTAAAGGAGTAGTTGAAGGGGCGAGCATGAAAATGTGTATATGTCAGAGCCTATCTGCTTGCGGAAGTTAAATATTGTCACAAGACTGAAGATGGTGCATATTAGCAAATGATATCTTATGTTCATTTCTTTGCATTGTAACAGTATTTGATCATAATGCCTTGATGTAGGTTTTGAATTTAATTATCAAATGTTTATAATTGTATTCATAAATATTAGGATGAGGTGAAGCGAACAAGCGAAACTGGGGTTGAAGAAACAATTCTGGAGGGTCATCTTGGAGTTACAAAGGAGCTGTTAGCATTCCAGACACCTGAAAAGAAATTTCATATAGGTTCAGAAAAAGGAGGTGCTAATCTCATTAAGGTATGTTTCAACAGCAGACTGGATTTTGCATAAAATGAATGTTTTAGATCACTTGAGTATTGTCACAATTTTTTCATTTTGCTTCTACAGATACTGGCAAATATTAACTGGTTGTTAAGAAACTTTGTACTGCTAATGTAAATATTGCATATTGAATTTAGGTTTCAGCTGCTGTCAACTTAAGTTCTTTCATAAGCATATAGCTATATTTCAATGACAAGCTGTTACTGCTTAGTATTTGATTAATGGATTATAAAATGAAAACTTGTTTGCAGTTAACTTTTAGACTGACACTGTCCTTGTATTGTTAAAAAATTATTTTGAAAATAAAATGTATTGAGACCTAATCTCACAGGAGATCTTAAATGTAGGTCATTTAATGTTGGCCCCAAGAAATCAGTAGTTTGCTTGTGCTCAAGATAGAATACTATATGAACAGCCTAATTAAGAAAGAATGGGGGATGTAATTATATACAAATTGATGTGTAGCATAACTAACTTGGACCTACAAGAAGTGATAAAATGTATTTTAAGTTGCATCTTGGAACAGAAAGTGTTTCAAGTGGAAGTAGTTAAATGTAATAACAGAATTGGATATCAGAAGCTTACTGCAGAAAATCTGTCATTTTTTTGAAATTTTCAGCAATTGCCATATTCCACACTTCAAAGTTCCAACATTCCTTTACTCCTCTATTCTTGTTCGAGTCAGTGTAATACACCTCCAGGCAGAATTTTACAATTATCAAATTTTCACATCCTCTTACAGATGGCCATAACTTACCTTAATTCTTCTCGTCTACCCTTTCATAGGTAGTTTATTTTCTTTCTTCCTCAACCCCCTCCTGTCTCTACATCTAAAGACACTTGTTTGTTCAGTTTTCCAGTTGACATGAAAAGCATGAGGATTAATTGTTTCCATCTGCAAAGATACTGCTTGATTTGATATGTCTGGAGTATTTTCTACCTCTATTTTATATTTTTACCCTCCACGGTTCTTTTGCTTTTTAATTGCAATACAACTAAATGAGTTGTGTCATAAAATTAAGAGATTTCTGCACCAACAACTGAAAATGTTAACCTTAAATGAAGACACATGTTGAGACTCGGCATGCATTTTTAAGTTGTGTGCTGCTCCTTATTGCCTGGATAATGTATGAACTTCAGATATGAAAATACTTGGGATTCATATAAAAAGTTGTGAGTAATTATAGCTACATGTCATCTGAGATAAATGTTTCAAAGGTGAACTGGAGAGAAAATATGCAAGAACACAACATAGGACTATCCACCTGGTCCATTAAGCCTGCCCTGCCTTTCAATATAATGGTTCCACAACTCCTTCTCTGTAAAGTTGAAGAAGTTGGATATGGTTGGTGCTTTCAGAGCTTTGGGTTTGAAATTTACAGACTTTGACCAATAGTGATCAATGGCAATGTACTTGTTATCAAGTATATGCAACTTGGAGGAGAACTAAGTAAGTATTTTTATAGCCTTACAGGTGGTATACTTTGTCAGTGCCTTTGAAGAAGCTTTGCTGAGTTGCTGCAATGCATCTTGTAGATGGCAATTATGTCCAAGGAGCATGTAGCAGAGGAGTGAATAGAGTTTAAGCCAGCAGCTGCTCAGCATTGCATAATTAAACTTCTCAACTGTTTCCCTTACTAGAAAGGATTCAATTATACAGACCTGTGTCGTATGGATGATGGAAATTGAGATAATGGCGTTATCCTTCAAAGAATACCCAACACCTGTCCAGTTCTAAGAGACTTAGTTCATAAATGACTGGTCCTAATTAGCTTCTGATCAATCATCAAGCACTTCACAAAAAAACTAACTATTTAGCAACTAGTCAAAGAGAAATGGTTATTGCTTCAGACTTTGTGGTATGAATATGACATACCACTTTATCACCCAAAGTTTTAATGTTAGCTATGTGTAATTTGAGTTCACTGCTTGCAGAACTACTGCATTAGCTAAGGAGCCATGTCTGAAACTGAAAGTAAAAATAAATGACCGTCCCTACTTCCAGCATTGATAGAGTGAGAGCTGTTGAAACAGATAAAGAACTCCTGATTGATCACTGGAAGCTCATCAGTTCACTAGCAATTGGAAGAGTTTTTCTCTCATTTACGATTGATAATCATTTCCAATTTACTATTATTCCTTAAGCTATACTTGGTCATATACTGATTTGTTAGGACCTCACTTCTGCCGTTCAACTCCTTTGTCCACATTTAGACCAAGGTTATGAGATTGTTTGAGAAAATGTCTACCAGACAAAATCTTGAACCCTTAATGTTAAATGTGCAATCAATTTGCTACAAAAACTTGCACTCAGTTTTATTACTTTTGTAGAAGAAAAAATGCAAGGTTCTATCACAAAAATATTTTCAGGAATTCATACCCATTGTGAAAGCTAATGCATAATTTGTTACAGGTGTATATACTTGTAATGTTATGCCATAGAAATAATGTATTTGTTATGCAGGTTTTCTCCTCTTCATCTATGCCATTGCATTCAGACCTCGACTGAGCAATTGCTTTTATTTTACTATTTATGTAATAGTAAATTCTTCACAATATCATTGGCCATCCAGGAGATTCTGTATTTATTGATAATCTTATATTTAACTTGCATACATATAATGTCAGTATTTTGTGTAATTTTTTAGTGAGCCAATGTCAGTCAAACTTTAAGATTGTTCTGATTGGGGAATAGGTAAGAGTGCAACTCTCTGAAATGAAAGTATATTCTTCTGTGCTGCTATCCATTATCACCAACATGAAGGATGAAGCCAGACACTGTGGTTGTCTTGTTGAGTGATTAGTTCTGTATTCGTGTCTCTTATCCTAGAATATTTGTTCTGAGGTTTCTGTTCAATATGTCAAGAAAAAATGAAGTGGGGTCTTTGGAATTTTGGAGTGCATCAAGAAAGTGAACTTAACAGTTATGAAGTAATCTTTACTGGAATTATTACAATGTCCAAATAAATCCAATATTTTCCATTTACAAATTGCTTTGCATTTTCAAACTTTTGTGCAACTGCCAGATTATTGTGATTGGACATTGTGAGCTTTACTACAGCATCTTTAAAGCATTAACACAAACTTGTGCAGTTGTCTGACATCATTTAAAGAAATGTAAAGGACTTTGAAAACTAAGGTTCAAAAGTTTTATATTGTCCTCAAAGTATGCTCATTGATCCTGCACAATATTAAGTAATGGATCTGTCTTTTTCTGTTTTGCTTTTGCAGGAACTGATAGATGACTTCATATTTCCAGCCTCTAATGTGTACCTACAGTACAAGAAGAGTGGAGAGTTGCCATCTGAACAAGCGATTCCTGTCTGCAGTGCACCAGCTGCAATCAATGCTGGTTTTGAATTGTTGGTAGCATTGGCTGTTGGTTGTGTGCAAAACCTCAAACAAATAGTGGACACCATAACAGACATGTATTATGCAGGTATATGAAAATTAGTTGCAGGATGATTTGATGTGTATTCAGATTAAGTTCAAAAGTTCAGATTGTATTTATTATAGAAGTATATGTGCAGTAATATGTATATGCAGTAACCTGGAGCAATAGAATGTGAATTACATACGACCATAAGTTTAATGAGTCATATCACCAGGATATGTCTAAGAATTTTGATGACAAGAGCTGAAAGTAAGATACAAGCTGAAATAGGTAAAGAACAACGTGGTTTTGTGAAAGACAAAGGTATAAGAAGTGCAATATTGATGTTAAGGACTATCAGGACAAGCTATTCAAGTGCAAAAAGATTTGTTTGTTTTACCGACTACACAAAAGCACAAAAGACTACACAAAAGTGAAGCACAATAAGTTATTTGAGATATTACAGAAAACTCTAGATCTAGATTCGAAAGACCTCCATCTAATCAGAAATCTGTACTGGGAACAAACTGCTGCTGTAAGATTAGATGGAGAAGTGAGTCCGTTTACAGAAATCGAGCGGCGTTAGACAAGGGCATGTTTTCTCCCCTGATTTATTTAATATGTACAGTGAAACAATATTACAAAAAATAAGAGACATCTTGGGAATCAAAGTTGGCGGTGAAAACATCAGATATGCAGATGACACTATGTTAATTTCAAGTACGGTGGAAGAACTACAAAACTTAATTGCTATAGTCGTTGAAGAAAGTGCAAAAATGGGTCTATCTACCAATTGCAACAAGACAGAATGTATGGTGATATCCAGAAAGAAAGAGAATCTATCTGCAGGCTGAGAATAAACGGGGAAAACATACAACAAGTACAGAACTTTTGCTACTTCGGAAGCTGGGTGACATCATGTGGCAGGTGCGACATGGCCATCAAAAGAAGAATAGGGATGGCAGAAGACACCTTTACGAGAATGAAGAGTATACTGATCAATACTAAACTAGGCATGACAACCCGCCTCAGAGTACTGAATTGTTACGTTTATCCAGTTATGTTATATGGCTCCAAATGTTGGACAGTATCCAGTAACATGAGGAATCGAATTGAAGCAGCAGAAATGTGGTTTTTGAGGAGGATGCAAAGAATATCATGGACGAAACGAATATCTAACGAGGATGTCATGAACAGAGCAAACACAAAAAGAGAAATAATGTATGAGATCATGAAAAGGCAACATAACTTCATTGGACCTGTGATTAGGAAAGAGGAGTTAGAATGCATGGTAATTATGAGAAAGATTGAAGGGAAGAAAGCAAGAGGAAGACAAAGACAAATGATGATGGAGGCAGCAGCCAGAGAACTGGAAATGAATACCAGTGAATTGATCCACTTGACCCAAAACGGGAGTGTGTGGGCCATGGCAGTCAAAGCTCAAACTGGTCACGGCACCTGATGATGTTGATATATACAGTGTACCACCCTGAGATTCGTCTTTCCACAGACAACTACGAAACAAAAAAACACCATGTTCAAAGAAAACATCAAACCCCCAATGCGTAAAAAAATTGAACAAATCGTACAAACAGCAAAAAAACAAGCAAGAAGCACAATATAAAACATCAAACCACAGATCCATCGAAACAGTGTTCTACATTGTGTTCAGTACATTTCCTTTTAGTGCTGTCATTTGTTGACTGCAAGCTGCAGAGCCAATCTGCCCTGATCAAAATTGCGCCAAATAGCATTTAAAAAAGGAACTAGCCAGAAGCACATATAACATGAACTAAAGAGACCAATCCACAAACTGCATTGATTAAACCTTGCACAAGACCGAAGACTCCAGCAGCAGTGAGCAAGAGGAAGAGAGAGACTGGTCAAATGTAGGCAGGCGACGCTAAACACCTGCTTGCCTTTCACTCTCATTCTTGTTGATTTCAATCTTTCTCAACGTTTAGATCAGTGGAAAACGGAGTCCGTCATTGGCTCACGCCCCATCTCGAGGCCACACACTGCTTCAAACCTCATCAAACTCCCTCGGATACAGCAAAGCGCCATATTGCTCAATGACCCTGAAAATACACCATCAAAATGTAAATCACAGGTTCTAATAGTAGCAGACTTGGATTTGAAAGAAGCAGTAGTAAAGTAGTGGTTTTGTGATCTGTCTGAAGGGCATCGCCTTTGGTTGTGTTGTTTGCTGGCGCCATCTTCTTGCAGAACTAAAAGCTCAGTGGAAGCTGTTTTTTCAATTCAAGCCCACTACAAAGATTTGAGCACATACTCAATACTAAAAGCAAAGTTATCTAATTATTGCTGCTTGTACATAAATGGCTTGCTATAGGTTTTGTTACATTGCGACAGTGACTGCACTTCAGAACTATTTATTTCATTTCCTGTTGATATACAGTGCCTATAAAAGGTATTCACAACCCCTCCCCCTCCCCCTTGGAAATTTTCATGTTTTATTATTTTACAACTTTGAATCACAGTGAATTTAATTTGGCTTTTTTGACACTGATCAACAGAAGAAGACTCTTTCATGACAAAGTGAAAACAGATTTCTACAAAGTGATCTAAATTAATTACAAACATAAAGCACAAAATAATTGATTGCAGAAGTATTCACACCTCTCCAATATGCACATCAAATCATCACTGGTTCAATCAAGCTGTTTCAATTGATTGTAGTAAAAGTACACCTGTATCCTGACAAAAACTACACCATGAAGACAAAAGAACACTTCCAGCAACTCCACGAGAAGGTTATTGAAGAGCACAAGTCAGGAGAAAATTGAATATTCCTTGGAGTACAGTTAAGACAATTATCAAGAAATGGAAAGAATATGGCACAGCTATAAATCTGCCTAGAGCAGAGAGTCCTCAAAAACTGAGTGACTGTGCAAGAAGAGGACGAGTGAGGGAGGCCACCAAGAGACCTATTACAACCCTGAGGAGTTACAAGTTTGAGTGGTTTTAGGTGGGAGAGACTGTGCATACAAGAACTGTTGCCTGGGTGATTCTCCAGTCGCAGCTTTAAGCAAAGTGAAAGTCACTGTTGAAAAAAAACTTGCATGAAATCTAGGCTAGAGTTTGCCAGAAGGCATGGAATAAGGTTCTATGGTTTGATGAAACCAAAATTGAGCTTTTTGTCCACCAAACTACACATTATACACATCATCAAAAACTCACCATTCCTACTGTGAAGCATGGTGATGGTTGCATCATGCTGTGGGGATGCTTCACTGCAACAGGCCTTGGAAGGCTTGTGAAGGTAGAGGGTAAAATGAATGCAGCAAAATACAGGGAAATCCTGGATGAAAACATCTGCAAGACAACTGCAATGTGGGAAAAGATTTGTTTTCCAACAAGACAATGACCACAAGCATAAAGCCTAAGCAACACAAGAATGGCTTAAAAACAACAAAGTTAATGTCCTGGTCTGGAAAAGTCAGAGTCCAGACCTCAATCCAATTGAGAATTTATGGCTGGACTTGAAAAGTCCCCATGCAATGTGACAGAGCTGGTGCAGTTTTGTAAAGAAGAATGGGGGGAAATTGTAGTGTCCAGAAGTGCAAAGCCAATAGAGACCTATCCACAAGCAGTCAAGGCTGTTATTGCTGCCAAAGGTGCATCTACTAAATACTGAAATACTGACTTGAAAGGGGTGAATACTTATGCAATCAACTATTTTATTTTTTTAATTTGTAATTAATTTAGATCACTTAGTGGAGATCTGTTTTCACTTGACATGAAAGCGTCTTTTTCCATTGATCAGTGTCAAAAAAGCCAAATTAAATCCAGTGTTGTAAAACAATAAAACATGAAAACTTCCGGGGGGGGGGAGGAATATTTTTTATAGTAAATTTAGGCTGTTTACTTTGTGACTAGATAATCTATATAAAAGTATCTGTTCATTTAAATCTAGTCTCATACGCTAACAAACCACCACAATCTTATGATTTGTAGCACCAGGGAACCTTAACTTCCACCAAATATTCTTGACCAAGCAACCTGTTTCTTTTTGAGCTCTTAACTGATGAATATCTTTTTATGAAAATTGTAGTTTGAGTAAATTTTTAAATAGATCTGACTGTAATGAAAGAAATGATATGATAGAGAATGATATGAATTCGGTGGTTGGAGTATGTGTGTTGGAGTGGGCTGTGCAATATAGGACAGTGCTGAGGGAAATTAGGTGTGGGTTAAAAGTTCTGGAATATTTTGAGCATTACATTTCTTGCTGAGATGCATGAAATCTAGTAAAAGAAAATATATGGAAATATCTTGTATGCCTGGATACATTTCACTGTGGGTTGGAATAAAAAGCATAGTGACTACAACAAAGTTGCATGAACAATATTTCAGTTGTTTTGTTAATAGAATCACAAATTAAATGCATAAGCTGTTTAATAGTATCTCAGTTGTAACACGTTGATTTGTGTTTTAAGATGGAGAACAGTAATGAACCTCAGTGTGGCTTTTATTCATCATAAACTTTGTTTTGCCATCAAATGGTAACACAATTTTGATGTTTTACTTATAGATTATTTTACTTGTTTGTTGAGCTGTGTCAACTTGGAAATTATTGACTAAGAAGGTTTTTTATGCTTCTAATACATCACAAAGTACTGTTTCAGAATTAGGATCATCTCTGCCAATTCACCACACCAAAGCTAGAATAATACAGTGGATTACAGTTAAATGGGACATATCAGGACCTGTGCATTTGACCCAATTAAGTAGCTGCTCTAATTAGCCGAAGTTTCATGGAAATAGTTAAAAGAGTTTTAAAAAGACAAGCTACCGTTTAACTGGCTAACAAATTTATGTAATTAAATGAAAAACAGAACAAATTAGAACACTTATCAATGCTACTACAGTACTATAAAACTGTATTGGTTCCTAATAGTTATCGACAGAGGAATTTATGCAGTGTATGCTGCCGTGTTCTTTTGATTGGCTGTAAATGAACAAAATGAGCGCAGATGCTTAGTGTAGATAATGTACTGCCTTCATACAATTCTTTTGACGATCACAGTCTCCAAATCTTCATTTTCATTGTAATATTCAAGATGATTGTCAATACCGTCAAATTCTTCGTAGTACTTGTTGAAGTTGTGAAATCATTTCATTTTCCCTTCTGGCCAGTTCTGGCATCTCCCAGCCTTAATGTTTGAAAATCCAATGAGTAAAGCAGTTCTGAATTGTCTTGCTGCTTATTTCTCACCAACTGACAAATCTCACCCATTTTGAACACAAACACACACAACTGATGCTATTTAAAAATTGTTCACTCTATGCACGATGTAGTGTCTAACTACCTTGTAAGTCCACGCAACTGAAGCTATTTAGAAACTGTTCGGCAACAGTCTCCTGCCCTGATTTAATGGCATGGTGTCCCAAATAAATGAAGGGAATCCTGGCTATTTTCTCAATTTTTGTTCTTTACGAGTTGGCCCAATAAGCAGCTGCCCCTATTAACCCATGGCCCAATTAGCCAGAATCCACTATATATGCAGAAATATTAATGTTTTTAGCCATTATTCAGACCATAGATTTTAAAACATTTAATTTTGAAATGAACTTTCAAAGAAACCAAAGATGATATTTTTCTTCAAAGAACCACCATTAAAATCTCATTAAACATATTGCCATTTGGATAGAAACATGAATTCTAGTTATCTTCCAGTCTGGAATTTAAAATAAAATTATTATATGGTCTAATTTTGATCATTTTCAACTTTTTACTTTTAAGTAAAAATTGCTTAACTGCAGACTGTTAATGATAGATATATTTTAAATAGTTGCAGTACCTTTGAAATATTAACTGCTGGCCTTTTTGTTCAGGTTGCGAAGCACTGACAGAGTGGGAGTATTTGCCACCAGTGGGACCACGTCCATCAAAAGGATTTGTGGGGTTAAAGAATGCTGGTGCTACTTGTTACATGAATTCTGTTATTCAGCAGCTGTATATGATTCCAGCTATTAGAAATGGTATCCTTACTATTGAAGGCACTGGTAGTGATGTTGATGATGATACTTCTGGGGATGAAAAGCAGGACAATGAGGTAACTACTGAAAACAACTGTTTTTATGCATGAAAATTAATGTTTTTAATCTTTCCTTTGGTAGATTATGCTTCAGTACCCAAACTATTATTAAACTTGTTAGGTAACTACAAAATGCTTTGGTAGATTATGCCCAAACTATTATTGAACTTATTAGGTAACGATAAAATGCTGAAAATGTATTCAGATGTTTATTTAGTTGTGGGTTTTTTTTGAAATTTTACTATCCTTTTCAGTTAGGTTAAAACTTGTTTGAGAAAACGAGTCTCAATACTGAAATTTACAAACTACTTAAAGTATAGGAAATAATTCAGACATTTGTAAACACAATAATTATACTAAAATTAAAATAATTAAATGTTCTCTTGGCCAGATTCTTTTTGATCAAAATAACAAATAGCTTATTCATACAGAAATTCATAGTTGAGGGGTGAACATATTGTTATATATGTATTTTTTTCATTTTCAAATCTTTTTATTATCAATCCAAAATTAACAAGAGTACGTCGAAGTAAACGTCACTTACAATGCCTCAAAGAGAAGAGGAAAAAAAAGACATTCATATTAAAAGATTGAACACTTTTTTGTGACAAAAAGAAAAAAAAAAGAAAAAAACCATACTAAAGGAAAAAAAAGGTGAGAGAAAAAAAACCCATTGGGTATTCAACCCTGGAGCCATACGTTATGCAAAAAGCTTCTTTAAAAAAAAGATAAACATCAGACAGCCAGCAAAAAAATAACAAACATTTACAATTAGATCGTGAAGGAAATCTATCAATTAACTCCAATGATAATAGCAAGCCAATGAACGCCATCTTTTCTCGAAATCAAACATGGGTTCAAAGTTTCGACTTCTAAATTTCTCCAAACTAAGACAGAGCATCACTTGAAAGAACTACTGTGACAAAGTGGGAGCCAACGCATCAACAGAATGGCCCTCCTCGTAATCAATGTGACAAATGCAATAACGTGTTGATCAACAGAATGGCCCTCCTCGCAATCAATGTAACAAATGCAATAATGTGTTGATCAGACAAAGAGATACCGTTCATATTTTGAGGAATTATTCCAAAAAGTGCAGTTAATTTGTTAGGTTGTAAATTAATTTTTAGTGCTTTAGAAATTGTAGAAAAAACTGACTTCCAGAACTGTTCCAATATAGAACATATGTATATTTTGAAGCTTCTGTCCAAGGTAGCTTAGCAAAAATGAATTTTACACTTTGC
This sequence comes from Mobula hypostoma, assembly GCF_963921235.1. NCBI lineage: Eukaryota > Metazoa > Chordata > Chondrichthyes > Myliobatiformes > Myliobatidae > Mobula > Mobula hypostoma. Next base: position 49,393,664 of record NC_086102.1, on the reverse strand, counting down.
TTTACCATTGAGAAAACATACTGTAAAGAATTCTTTATTTGCAAAATAATTGCAAATTAAATGTTTGAGTTATTTAAAACTGCTATTGCATGCAAGGACCTAATATAAATCGTGAATTTCTCTGAAATTAAAATTTAACTATTATTGGTCAGATAATTCCTTCATGCATAGCACTTCAGGAGATTAAGCATCAGTTAAAAGCAAAATTTTACTTGGCTATTCTTACTGTTTCTCCCAACCTTTTAATCTAGTCTGTCTTTCCTTATTTTATTTCCTTGTATCCAATAGTAAATTTGCCCCTCATCACAGCCATCTTGTTCCTTCTATATGTTTTTTTTTTGGCATGTGCCTGCATGTGCGCGCATCCATTATGATGTCTTTTTTTTTTACAAGGCACGGAGCAAGAGAGAGAGAGAGACTGTGTGGTGCGCCGCTCCTCTCTCAGACATTTTCGCAGCATTTTCCCTTTATTTTACGAGGTCGTGTTGCAATTTCGACACTCAACCCAGCATGGATGGAAAGCGTACTTGGGAGTGAACACAACTGGTTTCGAACCCGGGAACCTCCACTCCCTGGTCCGGCATCAATGTCATTGCGCCACCAGCCGGCCTCTATATGTTATTTTTAATCCCTAAAATAAGATGCAATGTATTTTTTTAAAAAAAGACATTCTGATTTGAATGGCTAATCCAACATTTTGAAATTTTGTTTGCGGCGGAACTCAATGTGGTAGATAACTGAAATAACACTCCCAGCAAACTATCCAACAGGTACATCTGGAACGCTTTAGTTTGTGTTTACAAATACTGTGATCTTTAATATGAAACCAATTCATACATCAGTGATAATAGACCTCATTCTGATTTATATATTTTTAACTATAATTTTACTACAAATGTAAAGATATCTTCTATTAATAGTTCTGTTAATTTTATTTCAACATTATTTAGCATTTTTATTTGGATATTTTTTACAGAGTAATGTTGATCCTAGAGATGATGTTTTCAGTTACCACCACCATTATGACAAACCAGTAATTGGGAAAACAGAAGATCGGAAAGAGTACAATATTGGCGTTCTGAGACATCTTCAGGTCATTTTTGGGCATTTGGCTGCCTCCAGATTGCAGTACTATGTGCCTAGAGGGTTCTGGAAACAATTCAGGTTTGTAGTTTAAAGGGTGTGCCTGCTCCTTGTGCAAAAATGCTAGTATTGAAACCTAATTCCAAAAAGGAAAGTTGGAAAGTGTATTACATCTGTTGACATTGTTAAAGAGGAAATGTAATCATCTTAGTTTTAAAATGCATTAACATTGTATTAATTTTTCTTCTTTAAAGGAAATGGGAATTAAATGTGCACGTAAAGTGTAAATAGAGCAATTGCTAGCAGATTATTTAACTTGGACTGAATGCAACATCTGGGATAACCATAGCGTAAAATTAGTGAATCTGAAGCAAACATATCGAAGAGTCTTCCTGTCTAGTATAGGGCAAAATATCACTTTTTCTACTTGTAACTCTAGGCTTTGGGGTGAGCCAGTCAATCTGCGAGAACAACATGATGCTTTAGAGTTCTTCAACTCATTAGTAGATAGCCTGGATGAAGCGTTGAAAGCTCTTGGCCATACAACTATGCTCAGCAAAATTCTTGGTGGTTCCTTTGCTGATCAGAAGATATGTCAAGGCTGCCCTCACAGGTGAATTTTTAAATTACTTAACTGAAAATGCCTGTTCTACTGTTACTCAGTAGTGATGAAGATTGCAGTTGAAATAAATAATAGTCACTGATTGATCAAAGTAACATTACTATTTGTTTCACTATATTATTGCATTAATTAAGAGGTTTGTCCTGTTTGGCTGCATTTATGTTGAGACATATTAGTGTATAATTAAGTTATGAATTTTATTCTTAAACATATAATACATGCAAGACCTTGGCAAGGAGTTGAATCATTATGGCATGGGACTTTTTGATTTAAGGAGATAGTTTTGCAAGAGTAGTACAGCCAGTTCCATTCTCAAATGCTTTCCATCCAGATCAATTTTTGTTTTCCTTGGTTATCTAACATAAGGTCATATCTAAATGAAAGATTGTTCCACAAAAATTTTCACAGAAATGGAAGGTCCAAATTTGAGAAGGCGTTATTTTAAATGTGCTCAGAATGGAACTGTAGAATTCCAAATCTTTTATAGGTTTTGAGCAGACTTTGATGTGAACTTTTGTTATGTTAAGGAAAATTACTGATAAAGTTATTGAAGTTGATTTGTCCTAGGATGCTGGCCTTAAGAACTTTTACAGTTAGGGGTATTAGACCTCCAACAATATGTAACTATCTTTCTGCAAGTTATGACTCCAACTGTTAGGGAATTTTCTTCTTGCAGCCCTTTTTTTTTTAACCAGGTCTAATTGATGCCACACCTTGTCTTGATGTCAAGGTATCACTTTCATCTCTGGAATTTAGCTCATTGATCCATATTTGGATCAAAACTTGATGAAATCTAAAACTGAGTTGTGGTCACACTGAGTATTAAGTAAATGTAATTAATAAGTAAACTTGATAGCGATATCAATGGCAAATTCCATTATATTGTCGATAATTAAGAGTTGTCCTGATTAGCCAGTAATTAGCTAAGGTGGGAATTCAGGAGAAAACCAAGGTTGATCATCTATTTGGCACTTCTGACTAGACACAGCTGTGAATGCTTTTGCATGTCTTTCACAATTACATGCTATGATCCTCAAGTTTTGAGGATGTTCTCAGAGCCAACATTTCCTGTTGATCGTCTCACTACACACCAACATTTATAGCTAACTGTAAATCTTTGATCTAATAGGTTTGATGTGAAATTGCTGAGTTCTACCTATTGCATGTTGTTACTGTTGTTTGGCACCTGCAGTTCTGTATTATCTCATCACTAGTCTGGCAGATCAATGTTTTTAACTGTGCTTAATGCTGATTCTGGCAAGGCCTTCATTGACATCATGGGAATGTGTAAGTGATCAGATCTGCTAGATATCAAAATGCTGACCAGGAATTAGCAGAAGGCATCTTGTAGCATTCTTGTTTTAGATAATTATTCTTGCCATTTTCTGCAATCTGTGTGTTGTAAACTTGTTGGAATTGTATTGAGCTCAGAAGGAATCTGGCACATTGGTGAATGACTGGTCAACAGATAATTAAATCTTAGGTTGGTGCTGGGGAAAAAACAGCAAAAGCATGTGAAACTCCCTTTTACTGGATGTCTCTGGAAATGTGACTCCTTAGTCCCTCGCTGACAGCCACTGGATTCTGCAGCGTGAAACCTACCTTTCTTAGGCTTCATACATCTAGAGTATATATGACTTTGGTCCTACCAAATCCGAAAGATTGGGTTGTCTCACCCACCCAAAACCCAGTTTGTGTGGATGCTAGCTTAAGCAAATAGTTATTAAAGGAAAGAGAGAAAAAAACAAAAAGGGCCCATATAGTTAAACAGTCACATTTGCATGGTGGAACTCAAATCTTGAACTTGGTAACTCGTGCACTGGACCCTCGATCTGTGTGAAATCACACACTACCTTCCAAATGTCGCTCAAAATCCATCTTGACAAAACAGGCTCTCCCACGGGAGTATTGTTCCTTCCTCCTCGAAGCCATTCATCTGTACAAAGCGCCTTGTGCAACAGGGACGGCATCCTCCACCAACTTCCCTCATGTCTTCTCCCAGCTCCCGCCAACAAAGACTTCTCCCTCCAGCACTCCCCATTCTACCATCCTGATCGGCTAACAGATGCCAGATACCACTTTCTAAGGTGAACATCAAAGCCTCTTATCTCAGCTCAAAACCAAACAAGCCGATAGCAGAACAGACTGCTCTTACAGAATTCTAAAATGAAATGCCTGCAGCATAGCAGTAAAAATCTTAACCAGGTCACTACACATGAAAGAAACTGTGTTAATTCGAGCCAGATTAAATTGAGAGTTTGGCAGAAGAAAAAATAAGAACAAACCACATTAAATAAAAATCATCCAGAAACTTCTGTTTCTGTCCTCCCTTCAGTCATAGGGAGAAGCAGCAGTTTTAGTTTGATGTGACTTTTCCTCACTAAATAGCAACTCTAATCTTGTGCATCAAGCTTTGTTTGTTTAACAATTCAGCATTTCTTAAAACTTATTCGAGTTAAACAGGAGTTTTGCATTTGGCAATACTGAAGGTATTATTTCACATCTGAGATGAAATCTCACTTACATTCTCATACTCACACACATTATCCCTTTCACTCAATTATCCCAGTTTTGAATCTCTTTCACCCTTATCCAAGGTCTAGCTGTGGCCACCACTGGGTTTCATCCTGATACCTGGCAAGGGCTCTGGCTTGACACTGACACATCTTCCAGTTTGCATTGTACAGTCTTGCAATGTGCTTTCAGCTGATTGCAGTGTCCTGGTGCATCTTTTTCTGGTTGTTAGACAGATTTTTTTGTCACTCCAAGGAAGTGGCTCATGTCTTTCTCATGGCTGATGAGCAGAAGCGAGTCATTTGGATCCTCTTGCCATTGAACCAAGACCCTCTGTCAGTCTAGCATGGATGCTGGTCAGCAACAATCCTGTTTAAACCTTGAGAAAAGGGAAACCTTATCCCAGTTCCCATGAGGAGATTGGTGGTCTTAAATTACTTTAATACAAAGATCATAAAAGACACAATTATGAATGATAGTTATGGAATGAGTAGGGGGAAACTAACTCTGGTCAAGGAATACTCTTGAAAGTTGGATGACACAACAGTCTAATCACCAACATTCATTTTCATCAGCGAGTATAAGACCTCAGCATCTTGATACTGGCACCTGTTAGATTATGCCATCTTTTAATTGAGGGTGTGTATTACTCATATCTTGAGATCTGCCAGTGACTTAAATTCCAACTAGTTTGCTCAATCATTTAGATCAGCCTGGCCCAAAAACAATATCAATAACTGAACTACTGCTGCAAGAAATTTCATGTCAAAGACCTCAAGGATAGCACAAAGCATTTGTCAGGTGGCTCCACGTGACTTGACTACTTTAAAGCAACATGAGCTAGTTGCTACTGTGTTTCAACAAAGTCTGTACTGCCCAAATTTAGAGTAGATAAAGATATTCTTGACTCCTCTAACAGAAAATGCAAGCTATAGTTAAAAACAGTCAAAAGATCAGTACTAAACTGACCACAAAAAGTTTTTTCAGAATTGAAATTCCATTAAGTGGAGGAAAATAACACTGCAGCCACCTAACGACAAGTATTCAAGAAAAAAATCTGGTGGCTTAAAGAACAACTGGTTGATGTAAAGCAGAGTGCAATCCAGCAACTGGCCAGTAACCAGTGTGAATTCTTAAGCACTGTCAAAGCCATCTACTGTCCAAACTCTGCGGCCCATCACATTGCCAAGAATAGAAGAGAAATTGCCAACCAATATTCTAACCATAATGTGAATGTCCAAGACAAGACTGCACAAGATCCAGTCTAACTTTACTGCCATCCAGACAGATGAGATTGAAAAGACCACCTGTCAACTGAAAAACAAGTCCTTGTTCTGTCAATCAAGAAATGACTATGAACAATCTTCAAGGTTCATGGCCCTCACAAATTCATCTCCATAATGGTGTCCTATAGGACAACATGCAAGCTGTGATTCTAATCGATGGGTCAACTAGTTCTAACATCTGATGCTCAGAGAAACAGGTTGATTTACTGGTCGAGCCATCCTCCACTTCAGTCTGCCAGTTTTTCTTTAATGATAATGCATTGTCTGTATTATATTTAAATTACTCTGAAGAGACATGCCAAGCCAGCTTCAAAACACCTACGAAATCTGCACACTCAGCTGCCTACAAGGGGAAAACAATTACCAATAAATTCCTGTTCAAGTTGTTCAGGAGTCTGACAGCCTGATTTATCAACTTGCACCTTCATTTAAAGGTCAAATCTTAAAAATTAGTCTAATAAATAATGGAAATATTTTCACATGAACTGTAGCAGTTTACCACCAGTAGCATACCATAAAGATATGCAGTGAATGATACCCAAATATTACATTATATGTTTTTCTTTGGCTGATCTAGGCATTGAATATTGGAACGAAAAAATGCTTTGAGTATATTCTGAATGCTAGTTTTTAAAATGGCATTTTTCTAAGTAGTGATTTTATCATATTGGTTACAATTTTTTTTCTTTCAGGTATGAATGTGAGGAATCCTTCACAACACTGAATGTTGACATTAGAAATCATCAAAATCTGCTTGACTCACTTGAGCAGTATGTTAAAGGAGATTTATTGGAAGGTGCCAATGCATATCATTGTGAGAAATGTAACAAAAAGGTAATGAATTTTGTGTTCAGATTTTATGAGGCTAAATTCTTCAGCCAATATTCAAAATCAGGTTTAATATCACCGGTATATGTTGTGAAATTTGTTAGCTTTGCGGCAGCAGTACAATGTAATACATAATAAGTATAGGGAAAAAAACGAATTACAGTAAGTATATATTTATGTTAAATAGTTAAGTTAAAGTAAGTAATGCAGAAACAGAAATTCTGTAATTCTGTCAGCTGTCAGAGCTGCATAGCATCTATGCATTTGAGCTCACTTGGTGGCAGTATTTCACAATTGTGTGTGTGTGTGTGTATATATGTATACATTTTGTGATTTTTTTTTTAAATGTTAATAATCACTACCTTTCGTGATAGCCAGAGTGTCTCAAGTATCAAAATCAGGATCTGGCTGTTAGTGCATTTACAACCACTATATTACCATCATATTTTTTTCTTTCACTGAATACCTGTGATTTGGATTAGGGCTTTTCATTCACCAAAACAAGAAGTAATGATGCTATTATTTTGGAGAAATCATTTTCCTTGATCTCCAAAATATATACAGCTTTGCTTGAAGAAGTTTAATGCAAATTATGAGCTACAAACAGTCACATCTCAATTGTTAGAGAGCTAGAAGCACTTTGCTGTTTTATTTGATATATCTAATTTGCTGATGTTTCCTAAATAGTTTCCTGGTTGTAAACGTCCAGTTCTCTTTGAACTGCTAGAACTGTTTTGATGTAGCATTTGATCATCTATTGTATGACAGGCAGCTGGAAATAAAATATTTCAGTTTTAATGCTGTAGAACTTTATAATAAGGAAAGTGAGTATGAGCAGGTTTGGAGAAGGAGAAAACTGTAAAGATTCCTGCAGCATTTTCTGTGTTGCTCAAGGTTTCCAGCATCTACAGTATCTCTTGTGATAGTTTAAATTATCATTATGGTTGACACGCCATTGTGGGCTGAAGGGGCAGTTCCTGTTCAGTACTGTTTCATGTTTAACTGAAGCCACATTGTAGAAAGCAGTATAAAGAAGCCTCATCCAGATTACATCCTAGGAATCATTCTGTGCCCTCTCTAAAGCATCCATAACCGGAAGTGCGAGTAGTACTCCAAATGTGCCCTAACAAATTTGTATACAGCTGCAACATGACTTCCTGATTTTATACTTAACACTACAACTGTGAAGGCAAGCATGCCACTTGCCTTCTTTACCACCCTGTCGAATTGTGTTGTCGTCTTCAAGGAGCTCTGGACTTGAACCACAACATCCCTCTGTAAATCAAAGCTCTAAGGGTCTTGCCATTTACTATATAATTTCCTCATGCATTTAACTTCCCAGACTGCAATAATTCACAGTTGTCCACATTAAATCTGCCATTCCTCTGCCCACTTTTCCAATGGATAGTATTCTAGCCTACTGAATCCTTTAACAAATTCCCTCACTGTCCACAGCTCTGCAACTTTTTGTGTCATCTCCAAATTTGTTAATCAGCCTACCTACATTTTCATCTAGACCGTGTGTGTATGTATGTACATATGTGCATACATAAAACGTGGACGAGACTGGAGATGATTATGGACTTCAGGGTGGTACAGGTTGACCACTCCCTAATGCACATTAATGGCTTTTCCATGGAGAGACTCAGGAGCACCAGGTACTGGTGTGCACATTTCTGTCAATCTCACCTGGTCCTTCAACACAACCTCTAGCCAAGAGAGCACAGCAGTACTTCCACCTTCTCTTCCCCAGCCCTTTCCCAATTCTCACCACATTATACTGAAGCGTTACTGAGTGTCCTGATCAGCTGCTTCATAGTTTGGTATGGGAATTGCAATGCATCAGCTCACAAGACCCTGTAACGGAGAGTGAAAGAGGAATTTCAGATTTAATGTGGACAACTGTGAATTATTGCAGTTTGGGAAAAGTTAAATGCATGAGGAAATTGTATGGTAAATGGCAAGACCCTTAGAGCTTTGATTTACAGAGGGATGTAATCCACCTTAATGTTTTTGCAAGAGCCCCAACAACACCACCATGTTTAATATATCCTTAAAGATCAGTTGACTCACTGGCCTCATTCTCCTTCATATCTTTCTCTTTGGTGAACACAGGTGCAAATTATTCATTTAGTGCCTTGCCCACCTCCTCTGGCTCCAGACATAACTTACCTCGTTTGTGCTTCACTGGATCTAAATGGAACGCTTTTGCTTTTATTATATACGTAAAATATCTTTAGGTTTTCTTCATTTTTTACTTGATATTTTATGGCCTCTTTCACTCTCTTGATTCCCTGTTTAAGTTTTTTCCTTCCTTAATATTCCTGAAAGGCCTTGTCCAATTCAACTTCTGAAACCATGTAAATGTTTCCTTTTTCTTTGACTAAATTTGCAACTTCTCTTGTCATCCATGATTCTTGAACTCTGCTATTCTTGTCTGTCTCCCTCACAAGATCTTGAATTCTGACCAGCTAATCTTTCAGTGATTCCCACATGAGATGTCTACTTCCCCAAAAACAGCCATTCCCAAGCCACTCACCCTAGCTCCCACCTAATATTGCTGAAATTCATCTTTTCCTAATTTAGCATTCTTTCAACCCAAAATGAGATTCTAGTCTTTATTCATAACTTTTTTAAAACTTAGGGAGTTTTGCTGTTCCAAGATGCAATCCCACTGAAACTCTATAATGTCACCATTCTAAGGATCACTGATCACAATCCCACTGATCAGTTGTTCCAAGATGCAATCCACTGAAACACCAATCACCTAGCCATGTTGATTTCACAATACAAGGGTCTAGTACGGCCCCTTCTCTGGTTTCTCTGTCAAGAAACCCACCTGGATACACCTAACAAATTCTGCCGTAACACTAAGAGAATCTCAGTAAACACTGGGGAAAATTAAAGTCACCAGCTGCAACTATCCTGTCACTTTTCCATATTTCCATAATCAATATACAATTTGTTCTTCAGTCTCCTGGCTGTAATTGGGGGCCTATAATATAACATAGCATATGTGCTAAGCCCCCATGATGCAAGAGAAGGGATTCTTAGTGTTGCTGTGCAATTTTAATCAGTCCTGCTATTACATTTCATCTATTAACAATGGTGATACTTTGATGAGCTCTGTAGATTCAATAGAGATCCCTTAACTGTTCAATATTTATGGATTTACTTAGGTAGACGGAGCAAATCATTTCTCTTAATATTTTCATGTCCTCCTTGCCATAATAATCTGTGTGAAGAGTAGTTCACAGCATTTCCACGTACCCATACTCGTTCTTTAGCGGCATCTTTTTAAAAGCCTACCTTTATAAATTTCAATACGTTTGCCAGTGCATTCTCCAGTTTTGAAGTTCAAGACTGTTAAGGACATTAGGGCAGTTAGAAATGTGGGAAACATCTGGATTTGAAATTGAGTCTTCAGCTTCCTTAAGTCCAGTTTATTGGAATCTAGTTCCTGGTGGAAAAACAAAAGAAGTTGTCTTGCCAAGCTGATAAATTTTCTCTAATTCTGTGCAGTTTGTGAGCCCAGTAAAAAAACAGCTTTTTGTTAATAGATACAAAAGGGAAGTTTTTTTGCTCTATTTGTATTTCTTCTCTGGTGATTTTAATTTAATCCTACACAGTCTGGCATGGGAGCTTGTTTCATATCTAAGTTTGATTTTTCTTTTGTCAGGAAGAAGGGTAAATGAGCTGAGAAAAGTAATAGGCTGTTGAACCTCTGACATATGAACTCAGTTGTCCACATTCAATTTTTTCAATCCACTCAAGATTTTGGATTGAAAGAAGCTGAATGAGGACAAAGCAGTTTGTAAATGTTCATGAAGCTGCATGTGGCTGGAAATGAAATTTGGTTCTTGTGAGTCTCATATTTGAATAGTCTCTTCACACATGTCGAATATGTGAAACAGCTGGTAACAACTAATGAATGATGCGGACTGTCAGCTTCCGCTTCGGGTGGTGCGGGGGGTGTGGGAGTGGTAGAATATTATCAAATAATGATTTGTCCGAGTCAGGGACATAAATTTCTCAATATTTAGTAGCAAAATTTTCTTAAATCCTTTGTCATGCAATGTTTTCTGTTTTTCAGGTGGATACAGTGAAGCGTTTGTTAATAAAGAAGTTGCCTCCAGTTTTAGCGATTCAACTCAAGCGATTTGATTATGACTGGGAAAGGGAATGTGCAATTAAATTCAATGACTATTTTGAGTTTCCTCGAGAGCTGGATATGGAACCATACACAGTGGCTGGGGTTGCCAAATTGGAAGGAGATGACATCAACCCAGAAAATCAGTTGATCCAGAATGACCAGCCAGATAATGAACAGCCTGGTAGCACGAAATATAGACTAGTTGGTGTGCTAGTGCATAGTGGTCAAGCTAGTGGTGGGCATTATTATTCATATATCATTCAGCGAAATGGTGGAGATGGTGAAAAAAACAAGTGGTACAAGTTTGATGATGGTGATGTAACAGAGTGCAAAATGGATGACGATGAAGAAATGAAAAACCAATGTTTTGGTGGTGAATACATGGGTGAAGTGTTTGATCATATGATGAAGCGTATGTCATACAGGCGACAGAAACGATGGTGGAATGCTTACATCCTTTTTTATGAACGAATGGACACATTAGATAAAGATAATGAATTAATTAAGTACATCTCTGAGCTGGAGATCAGCATTAAACCACACCAGATAAAAATGCCAATTGTCATTGAGCGAAGTGTACGGAAACAGAATGTGCAATTTATGCACAACAGAATGCAGTATAGTTTGGAATACTTCCAATTCATTAAGAAACTTTTAACATGTAACAGTGTCTACCTGAATCCTCCACCTGGTGAGTATACATTATTTTTTATTGATAACATTGCACCTTTAAGAATACAAAATATTGTCATTTCAGTTAAGTAGTACTGCTACTATATCTTTCGGGATGTGTTGTGTAAATGTGAAAATGTTTATAAAAACATAAGAAATAGCAGGAGTAGGCCATGTGGCCTGTTGAGCCTACTTCGCCATTCAATAAGATTATGCCATCAACCTACCATTTTGCCATAACCCTTATTTCATATGCTATGCAAAAATCTATCTGACTGTGTCTTTAATACACTTAATGAGGTAGCCTCTACTGATTCCATGGGCAGAGAATTCCACAGATTTACTACTCTCTGGAAAAAGCAGTTTCTCCTCAACTCCATCCTAAATCTGTTTCCCCAAATCATGAAGCTAAGTCCCCAGTTCTAGACTCATTTACCAATGGAAACAATTTTCTTGCCTCTATCTATTCTTTTCATAATTTTGTGTTATAATATCCCAAGTCATTCTTCTGAGAGTGTAGTTTCAGGCAACTCAATCTCTCATTATGAGCTAACCCCATCATCTCTGGAATCAACCTGGTGAACCTCCTCTGCCTTGCCTCCAAAGCCAGTATATCCTTCCTCAAGCAAGGAAACCAGAACTGCATGAAGTATTCCAGGTGTGGCTTCATCAGTACTCCATTGAATTGCATCATGATCTCCCTGCTCTTAAATTCAATTCCTCTAATAATGAAGGCCAACATTTTATTTGCCTTCTTGATAACCTGTTGTATCTGCAAAGTAACCTTTTGCAATTCATGCACAAGTGCTCTCAAGTTCTTCTACACCACAGCATGCTGCAATTTTTACTCCATTGGAGTAATCTGATCTTCTGTTTTCCCTTCCAATAACTTACTACTGAATAGTTTAAAATTGGAAGGCTTCGATCGAGCAATAGGATAATCCAACTTCCCTTTGCAGTCAGTAATAGCAATTTAAGTATATAAAATATGATAGCTAGATGAATTAGAGAGGAAAAGATTTTTCAAAGTATGTTTGGGTTCTGCTGCATAAAAAGATGGTCGATACAGAAATGTTTACATTTAAAAGGAACTTGGATGACCATTTGCCATAATATGCATCATTGTTGACTGGGAGTTGGAAAGTAGTATTGAGCTTAGTAATTATTTTCATTAACAAAATTATGATGGGCCTGTTTCCTTTTGTGCTATAATATTTTAATTCTGTAATCAATTCCCAGTTCATTTGCAAGTATATTTATTAGTAGGGAAGCTGAGAGAGTTCATTTACCTCATTAACTGAATTCTCACATGAAGAATAGTTGTGTCATTTTTGCACTGAAAATAGATTAAGTCAAAAGTGCAACTACAGAACTTAGACCTGCATTATATGGAGAAGTTGAATAGGCTAGAACTTTATTCCTTAGAATGGTAACATTATAGAGGTATATAAAATCATGAGTATTATAGATAAGATGAATGTGCATATTTTTCGCGGCAAAGTCAAAAAAAAAAGCAAGGATATAGGTTTAAAGTGAGAAGTGAAAAATGTAAAAGGGACCTTGGGTATTTTTTGATAAGGAGGGTGTATGGAATGAGCTGCCAGGGAAAGTGTTTGAGCCAGATAAAAATACCATGTAATTGTCATGGATAGGAAGGTTTTAGAGGGAAGTGCAGGGAAATGGGTCTAGCTACATGGACACCATGGTTGGTATGTGCAAGTAAGCCGCAGGGCCCGTTAGTATGCTGTATTACTCTGACTCCACAGGGACTCATGAATGTTGGATCTATGAATTTTGTCTCTGAACTTTACCGAATAACATCCCATTCTTGAGCCAAAGGCATGCTTCTGTGAGACTTGCAGAATAGCATGCTAGTAGTGACATTCCCATGTGCCTTACATCCTTTTTTTTAGGTGAGAGAGGTTGTAGATTTATTTATTTATTTGCTTTTGGTTGGGGAGGGGGAAGCATCAGAAAATTGATGCAGGACATCTGTAAAATTCATGCTTTGTAGTCAATGGTTGCCAGTGCTGGGGGACAAGATTGTTTGCCAGGGAGATGGATTAACAATCAATTTAATTATCTTGTGCACTACATTCCAGACAAGCTGAGAGTATTCACTCACGTTCCTTAAGGATGGTGAAAACAAGGCAAATAACATTAAGCAGATCAGGCAGTAACTGTGGAAAGAGATAAGAATAAACATCTTAAGCCAAAGTCCTTTGTTGGAACTGGGAAAAAGAGAAACCAGGTTATTTTGAAGTTGCAGAAATAGATGGGACAAAGAATATTCTGAATGAATCCAGGGATACTCTGGTGAATCCAGTTAGTAAATGAGACCAGTCCGGGGGTGTGGGGGCGAGGGGAAGCTGAAATGAAATGGAAAAACTGTGAAATACAGGCCAGAGAAATAGGAAACAGCATTAGTCAAAAGAGAAAAAAGCTGAAATAACGTCATAGATAAGTAACCCAGAGCAAAACTAACCAATTTTGATATAAATAGAGAAGCAACTTTGCTAAAGTTGAGTTTAAATGGTTCCTTGTAGATGGAACGTGACATCTTGTGCAGATTTTTTTTTTACTTTCTTTTAATATGCATGATTGTAAAACTGTGCTCTTTATTTAAAGACTAGTCAGTCTTCAATAACATATTATCTGCATTTTTACATCTGATGTCAACTTGCAGTTGATGGAAATGGACCTGCTCCCGTTTGAATGAATAAGAAAGTGAAAGTTGATAACATGACATATTTAAAGGAAACTGAAAGAACCTGAACTGTCAATTCATCTCTTTTCTTTTAAAAATGTAATTATGACCAGTCTTTCTGCATTGCTTACTCCTGCTCAACCTGCCTCATTTATATTCTACATTCTTTCATCCTGCATTGGTGGCTCCCTGAGCTACATTTGAAAATATTTTCTTTTTCTGCTTATGTGACCATCTCATTTTCACCCTGGATGTCAGTCTCTGTCCACTTCTATCCCCCATCAAGAAGGCCTTAAAGCTCTCCATTTCTTTCTCAACAAAAGAGCCTACCAGTTCCCCTTCACCACCACCACCCCCTCCTGCTAGCCGAACTGGTCCTCGCCATCAACAATTTCTCCTTTGGCATTCCCACTTTATCCAGTATGGGCACCCGCATGGGTCCTGGCTATGCTTGCCTTTCCGTTGGATACGTAGAACAGTCCATGTTACCAAGCTTTCCCCAGTGATGCATCCCAATTCTTCCTTAGCTTCATTGACGACTGCATTGGTGCTGCTTCATGCACCCATGCTGAGCTTGTCAATTTCATCAACTTTGCCTCCAACTTCCACCCTGCCCTTAAATTTACTTGATGCATTTCTGACAACACCCTCCCTTTTCTCAATCTCTCTGTCTCTGTCTGTGGAGGCAAATTGTCCACCAACATGTTTTATAAACGTACCAATTCCCATAGATATCTTGTTTATACCTTGGTAAAAAATGCTATTCCTTTTCTCAGTTCCTTCCACATCTGTTCCCAGGATGAGGCTTTCTTGTTCAGAACATCAGAGGTGCCCTCCTCCTTCAAAAATGAGGTTTCCCTTCCTCCACCATTGATTCTGCCGCAGCTCCTCCATTTCCTGGACATCCGCGCTCACCCCATCTTTCCTCTGTCTGAACAGGGATAATGTTGCTCTGGTCCTAGCTTACCATCCATGAGCCTCCGCATTCAACACATCATTCTCCATAACTTCCACCATCTCCAGAAGGATCCTCTTCCCCACTCTCCGCTTTTCACAGGAATCACTCCCTCCATGATTCGCTTGTCCATTTGTCCCTTCCCACTGATCTTCCTCCTGGCATTTATCCCCACAGGCAGCCAATGTGCTACACTTGCCCATTCCCCTCCTTCCTCATCTCCATTTAGGGCCCCAAATGGTCCTTCCAGGTGAGGCGACACTTTACCTGCAAATCTGTTGGGGTCATCTATAATATCCGGTGCTCCCAATGCAGCCTCCTCTACAGTGGTGAGATCCCCAATATAAATTGGGGGACGGCTTTGTCAATCACCTCTGCTTCATCTGCCATAAGTGGAATTTCCCAGTGGCCTACCATTTTAATTCCTGTTCCCATTCCTCTTCCGACATGTCAGTCCATGACCTCTTGTGCCACGATGAGACCACTGTCAAGGTGGAGAAGCAAACAGTTCTTATTCTGTCTGGGTAGCCTCCAACCTGATGGCATGAACATCGATTCCGGTTTTAAAAAAAAGTTTTCCCTCTTCTTCCATTCTCCACTCTGGCGTCTTACCACTTCTCCTTCCCTTTCTCCCATGGTCCAGTCTCCTCTCCCACTCATCTGGCTTCACTTGACACTTTCTAACTATCCTCCTTCGCCTCCTCCACCTTCCTATTCTGTCAGAATGGGGTGTCTTCCCCCTTCCTTTCCAGTCCTGAAGAAGGGTCTCAGCCTGAAAAGTCAGCTGTTTATTCATTTCTATTGACGCTGCCTGACCTGCTACATTCTTCCAGCATTTTGTGCGTGTGTGTTTGTGTTGCTTTGGATTTCCAGCATCTTCAGAATTTCTTGTGTTTTTACTTTTCTATTACTTGTTGAATTATTCCTTAAACACCTCTTAAAGGGACATTTTCAGCTATTCAGCTACTGCTCACTTGCATTTCTTTGTTTTTGTATGTATTCTCTTTAATCAAACTCCATATGAAGGAATAAACTACCTCACTTATATTTCTACCTTGTTAAACAGAATAGATTTGTACCTAGTTCTGTTATAGCACAGGCCCTCCAAATTCAACCCTTCAAATTGCCATTCGTTTGGCTATCCAAGGTGAAAATGAAAAATAAGCCAACAGGTATTTGGAAATCTGAAATATAAACAGAAAATGCTAGAAGCATTCAGGACATCCTGCAGCATTTGTGGAAAGATAGACAGTGGATATTTCATTGGACTTCAGCACTCGGTTTTCAACCTGAAACATCTAGCTGCCTCGCTTTCCACCAATGTTGTCTGACCTTTGAGTCAGTGGTAAAGTCAGATACACTAGTGAAATTTAAGAGACTACTAGACAGGTATATGGAGGAATTTAAGGTGGCGGGGTTATATGGGAGGCAGGGTTTAAGGGTTGGCACAACATTGTGGGCCGAAGGGCCTGTACTGTGCTGTACTATTCTATGTTCTAAGGAAGCCTTGTTTCAGATTTGGAATAATTAATACAATCAAAAATAGGGAAGTCTCAATAATTTGGGCCCAGGGTATGTTGAGTTAACAAAGAATGTATATCCAGCTGAATGTCAGCGCTTTTGGAAATGTGCACAAAATAGAGTAAAAGTGAATATTGGTCCCTTGGATGATGAACTAGGAAGAATTATATTGAGGAACAAGAAAATGTTGAATATTTTCTGTCTTCACAGAAATATGTAAAGCAATTTATTCCTTCATATGGAGGACTTCTGTCTTGCCCATCTTCCTCACATCTTTCGTCCTCGTTCCTGGAGTAGGGTCTGGATCCAAAATGTAAACTATACCTCTGCTTGACAAATGCAACATGCCCCACCAAGTTCCTTAAGTTTGTTCTTTGCTCTGGCTGTCTGAGTATAATGTATATTTAGATTTACAATACAAATGCATTCAGGTGGCCAACAGTTGGGCTTTACACAAATTGTTGTAAATAAACTCTTGGTGGAACTGTTTCAA
This sequence comes from Mobula hypostoma, assembly GCF_963921235.1. Classification (NCBI taxonomy): domain Eukaryota; kingdom Metazoa; phylum Chordata; class Chondrichthyes; order Myliobatiformes; family Myliobatidae; genus Mobula; species Mobula hypostoma. The sequence goes on along the minus strand of NC_086102.1, from coordinate 49,376,830 downwards.
GGACAACATTGGAGACTGGGGAGGATTCAGAAGAGATGTTGTTTGGGGTAGGAACAATTTCCACCAGGCAGTGGAGGGGGAACTGGTTGGATCTATGTTCTAGAAAGAAATGGAGAGTGCCTTCCCCAAGGGGAGTGAAATTGTTTTGAGATTTGGATGTCCTAAGTAATGATAGAGGCAGTCATTAGAAGTGGCTAAAATGATGGAGAGCATGCAAAGTGGGAAGGTTCTGGACATAAGGGGGACAAGAAAGGGTAATGGTATGAGGAGACAAGTTCAGTGCGGAAAGAGCAGGCAAGTAAAAACGGTGGGTCTACCAGAGCAGCCTTATTTGTAAATCTTGGGTAGGCAATAGAAGTGGGCTTTACAGGAGTGGGTAGCTGTCAGGTTGGAGGCTGTGGAGAGGATATCTCGTAAGTTAAAAATTGTAATGGTATGGGAGACAGTGGCCTAATTATCCAAATTCTGCAACTCTTTGTCTCCATTTATCTCTTTCCAGCCTCTGTCTTTGCCTCCAGATAAAGGATATTGACCTAAAGTGTCAACTATCCATTTTCCCCCTCAGATACAGTATGATCCATTTTTCTCCAAAAGTTTTTTTTGTTCTGGATTCCAACATTTGCAGTGTTATGTAGGAAAAGGGTTATTTTTAGGGTTGGTGCTCAGAGTAGAACAGTTTACAACCAAATTCGATGTGAAAGAACTAGATGAAACGTATCAAAATTGGCTGATGAAATGGCTGAGGCAGGTATGTTAGCAACATATATTAAAAGGAAATATATAAATTTGTCACCATCTGGAGGTGCAGGAAATGTTTGAGGATGTCCTATTGAGTATGAGCATTATGGGCTGGCAGAAACAAGTCGTTATCCTTAGAGGAAGGGAGTGAAGGAAAAGTGACAGCATGAAACATAAATACGTGTGATTGCGCATCTCGTTGGCTAAAGTTAAGTACTTTTAGTTAGAAGCAAGTATATTGGAATGCAAGTTTCTGGCATTGTGGGAAAAGATGGTAATTTCAGAAAGAGCCTGGCAGAAAGGGGAAAAGAGCTTGCAGGGAACAGGGCTGGGAGGTAGTTTGGTCATGGTCGTGCAAAGCTTGGCAGGCTTGATGGGTTTTGATACCAGTCTACATCTAGAAATGGAAATGAGGAAGCAGAGAAAGAGTGAAATTGGGACATGGAGTAAAATAGAGAAATGTGGGAATTTACAGACCAATAGAAAATTTCGAACTGGTAAGACTGGAAAGTGACACCTGAATACACCAATTATCTTGAACCTCTTCTCTGGTTACAAACTTTCTGCTGAGGGAAATGGAAGATGTTGGTCCTTCCTGGTTTTTTTAAATTGGGCTCTTTTTTCCTTGTTAAATTCTTCAATTAAGTGTACCCTTGTCAGTTGTTTCAGAAACGAAAATTACATATTAGCTAGCCCTGATAACCGTGGATTTCCTCTTCACTCTTTCAATGCAATCTGATTACTGTAGTATAGTGACCAGAAATCTATCTAACACCCTGAGCTCTAACCAGTGTTTTATAGTTTTGGTATGATCACATGCTCGAATAAAGGCCAAGTATCCCATATGCAGACTTATAGATACACTCTCAAAAGATTTTTAGATCCTCAAGAACTCCCTGTTCCACTATATTTCTTGATATCCACTCATTTGTGTTCATTGTATTTGCCAGTTTTGTAGTTATAAAGTCAGAATTTTGATGATATCCTGCAGTCTAGAATCTGCTACTTCTTGATCAGCCACACAGCAAATTTTGAAATCATCAACGTAGTTCTCTGGTCCCATGAAAAAACATTGGTTTGTTAACCCCAGCAGAAACCTGTGGCATTCAGTCCTCCAATTAGAACTCCCCATCAATAGTTGATTCTCTGCTTTCTCCTTGCAAGTCAATCAGTCCAACTTTCCTTGCCATTTTTCCCTGAATCCATCGAGCTCTTACTTAACCAATCTGCCCTTTGGAAATGTCAAGTGTCTTGTTGAAGTCATTGATGGGCATCAAATTCACATTTAAATATAAGGCAATGAACACCCCAAGGGATGATGCCTTTGGAATTGTAATTTCTAAACTCTATTACTAATGGCTTATTATTGTCATGTGTATCCCAAGATACAGTGAAAACCTTTTGTTTGTATGCCATCCAAGCAGATCATTCCACATCCTGGTACAGTAAGTTGGTTCAAAAAGAAAAAACAATGAAGGGAACATTGTTAGCTGCTTTTGCAGACTAAGAATTGAGATTCCAAAGAGTAAAGCATTATAATGTATGCATAGATCTGCTGAAAGCACCATAGAAGAGCTGCCATCTTGGAGTGAACAACTGTTCTTTCCAAACATTCCATGCACTTTCTTGTCTTTCTAATGCTCATCTACTGAGCTGTAAGTATTATTATCTGAAAGAAATTTGTATCTGAATGGATCAGCACAACTGTGGAGCCTGTTGTAAAGATCTATCAGTATTTTGTTGGCTTTATCAGAGCCCATTTTTCAGGTAGTTTTTTGTATTGCTGTTCCTCAGCTCTGGAACTGAGTTATTGTAGATTTCAAGGATAGATATCGTGATATAGACTTCTAAATTCAAAATCTTTATGCTAATAATGTAATTATTGATTTTTAATCAGGTTCAAATAAAATCTGTTAGTGCTTCAGTAAGCAATTGACTTTCTGTTGATATACTCTCCTTATGCAGGACAAGATCATCTATTATCAGAAGCTGAAGAACTAGCTATGATAAGTATTCAACTTGCTGCAAGATTCTTGTTTACTACTGGGTTTCACACAAAGAAAATAGTCCGAGGTCCAGCAAGTGAATGGTGAGTGACTTGTGATGTTGGTTTTTGCAACCCATTGTCTATTCTCATTGAGCTAACTGAAGTAGTTGCAGTATTTTAGAAAATGTTGAAGAATTCAAGAGGAGGAAAAATAAATCAGAAGCTTGCTATTTTCAAGCATCAGCAGTATTTTGTTTTGAAAACAATATTTATATCAGTATCCTTTGCCAATGCAAAACTTGAAACTTGACTGATTTTATTTTTGTCTTGTGCATGATTTTCTTTAATACTTCGGGGAATTGATAAACTAGGATTTTGTGATCATTCCTATAAAATCCATTGTCTATCAGTTTTCAAATTGTAAATTCCATAGTGGTAACATTTTAAAGCCTTGGAATATAAGCAAATTTAGTAATTTAATATTGTTAAATTGTTAATGTTATTGAATTAAATTATTTTTATCCCACGCTGTGAGAAATTAATTTTTAAACACAAACTCAATTTTGATACAACCTCAAATGTAACTCTTTGGCTTGTGACGGTCTCTTTGAATATAATCAAAGAGTAAAACTTGGTACTTTGCAAGGTCAGAAGAGAAATTGGTGCTTTCTCCATGACACTGTTACAGGAAAGATTTCCTTACTCAATCCATGGGTTGGTGAGCTGTGCTCTGCCCAGTCTCTTACTGTGAGCCTTTTGCTTTCTCCTGATTGTAAAATTGTATTGCTGAAAGAGTTCTTAGATGGACATAAACAGAAAATAAAATTAATTCACTTTAAAGGTATTTGACTATGATCATATTTTTAAAAATATTCTTCAAGTGGCTGTTAATCAAATGACACTGAATATGCTTGTTAAATGTTGCAACGTGGATGATTTGAACATTGAGAGAAATTGTAATGCCACAGGTGAATAGATAAATTTGGGAATCTAGGAATTAAATCGGAGACTAAACCATGTGATCTGTAAAGCTGAACAACGCAGTTATCTATCAAGCAGAACAGGTTTTTCATTTAAGAACAGTTCTATGTTCTAAGCTTATAGTCTTCAACGTACAGTTGAGAAAAGCCTCTTCTTTACCCTTCACAGGTATGATGCACTGTGTATCCTGCTTCGTCATAGCAAGAATGTACGCTGTTGGTTTGCACATAATGTTCTTTTTGCCTATCCAAATCGCTTCTCAGAGTACCTTCTGGAGTGCCCTAGCACTGAAGTAAGGAGTGCATTTGCTAAGCTTATTGTATTTATTGCACATTTTTCATTGCAAGATGGACCATGCCCTTCACCATTTACATCCCCAGGACCTTCCTCTCAGGTAAGAGAATTCACAGCTGGAAAAGTAACGTTTGTTTGGTTTTGTGGTAAAATACAAAATTTTAGCATTTTGTCCTCTGGAAAAATGACAACTGACTTCTATGTACGTACTCAGTAATTTCTGCTTTTCTTTAAAGGTATTTTTGTGCTTTCTGTATTTTTTCTTTATACTTTCTGTAATTTTGTGCAATAGTTTTCTGTTAAATTCCACATTTCTAAGACAGAACTTAGCATCAGCACTTTTTTTTTCATTTGTTTCCTGTCAGCTTGTCTTCTGCATCATGGAATGAAATAAACTAAGTTTAGGAGCCCTAGCATATTTAACAGAGTAAAATTTAGACTATTTGAAAAGATAGACATCAAACCTGACAAAGCTTTAACAACTTGTTTCTGAAAATGCTGTAGCTATTCCTTAACTTTACTGGACCAATTTTTGGTGGGTGTGACCATTGATTCCAAGGGCCACATGTTCAACTATTTAACCAGAACTAAATCCTGGATTTATTCTGAAGCTGACAATTCAGGATATATTTCATGACAATGTCATACCTGTTGCTACTCTTCACCATTGGAGTCCTATTGATTACGGTAGGGATTTAAGATTTGTGGATTTAGAAATATAAGAGATTCTGAAGATGCTACAATTTCAGAGTAACACACAGAAGTGCTGGAATAACTCAGTAGATCATGGAGCGTCTGAGGGAAAGGAATAAAGAGTCAGTGTTTTGGACCAAGATTATTCATCAGAGCTGGCAAGTAAAGGTTGAGAAGACAGAATAAGAAGGTCGGGGGAAGGGGAAAGGGTACAAGCTAGAAGGTGATAGGTGAAGTCTGGTGAGGGGAAAAGGTAGGTGGGTGTGAGAGGGGGAATGAAGTGAGAAACTGGGAGGTGATAGGTTGAAAAGTTAGAGCTGAAGAAGGAATCTGAGAGGAGAGTGGACCTTGGGAGAAAGCAGAGGAGGGGCAGCAGAGGAAGGTGATAAGCAGGTGAGGAAGAGAGAAGGGTTAAGAGGGGAGCCAGGATGGGAAATGGAAGAAGAGAAGAGTGGGTGGAGAGAAATTATTAGAAGTGGGAGAAATTGATGTTCATACCATCAGGTTAGAAGCTACCCAGACCTGAGAGTGACCACGTTGTGGAGGAGGTCATGGACCAACATGTCAGAATGGGAATAGGGTTTAGAATTAAAATGGTTCGCCACCAGGAATTCTGCTCGACAAAATGATTCCCAGTTTATGTCAGGTCTCACCGATGTCGAGGAGGCTGCACTGAGAGTAGAAAAGGGTAACTGAAGTTGAAAACCTCACACATGGCAAAATGCTTAGTCTACAAAGCAACAGTGATCACTGCCCTCTAAATGTCTTTTTTTTGGAAGTATTGTTTTATCTGCAACTTTACATTCTTCTGGTACTGCTCCAAATTCTGGTCAATTTTGGTGGAAGCATTGTACGCTTTTGGTACATGATTTGTTCAGAGTATAATGACCAGTCAAAGAAGGTATAACAGCACAAAGGGTTGATTTAAGAGATAGGGAAATGGTGTGTATTACCAATCTGTAGTTGTATGTTATTTGAATGTATTTAGTGTCTTATAAAACACCAGGTTAATAATTGTTTTATTATTTAACAGGCTTTTGATAATTTAAGTCTCAGTGATCACCTTCTCAGAGCTGTTCTGAATCTACTGCGACGAGAAGTATCTGAGCACGGGAGGCACTTGACACAGTACTTTAATCTCTTTGTTATGTATGCAAATCTAGGTAAGAATGTACTTGCAGTTTTACTGCATAATTGCCAAACTAATGGAATTTTTTTTAACTGCCGAAAAGCGTTTGATTTTTATTCAGATGTTCTTTTTCGCAGTTTGTGGGGGAAGGGAGAATCAGATGTTTGAAAATGTTTTCGAAGTTGCTTTCAACTGTGGTTTAATTACATCACCATAAAATCACCATGCAATGTTATAATTTCCTTTACAATAAAGTGGTAGAGACTTAACTTAAGGACGTTTGAATGTTTATTGCCAATTGGCTTTATTCACACTTGTCAGTCTCATTGTATTATAATGAACCCATTTCAAAAAGAGAAATTAATTTAAGCAGTATTTTAAGAATTGGTTGCTTCATGTTATCTTTTTCATTATTGTATTTCATCTCTTTCACAGTTTTAATCAAAAGCTGTGCTATTAAAATTGTATGATTTTTGGGGAAGGAATGTTATTCCAGGAAGGCATATCAGCTTATTTTCCAAAAACTGAGATGCATGTTAGAAAACTGAATTGAAAATAGAAACTACAGGAAATACTTGTCATGCAGAAAATTTGTAGCAAGGAACAGAGTTTGTTTCTGGTCAATGATTTTTCATCAGAATGAAATCGTTGAGAAACAAATTTATTCTGACTAAATGACTCTGTCAGTCAAAAGCAAATGCCTTTTAACTAAATGTAGACACTACAAAAATATAAAAATGGCGTGTGTGTCTGAAAATATTGGTGAAGCAAAGATAGGGGAAAAGCTAGTATATATATAAAAAGCAAACTAAAAGTCATGATAAATGGTGAGAAGAGTCTGTGATATTTTGTTGGCTTCATGAAAAGGCATGTTAAAGCAACTCAATGCCATGCCTTGTATGAAATTTTTTGATTTTGGATGCTGTACCTTGGAGAAAGTACATCAAAATCTGCGTATTTTATTAAAATTTGCGTCTGCATTATTTACCTCATCATTTTGTTTTACTTTTTAAAAACCCATGTTTGCATGACTTGCTGAATACTTCACTATCCAAACAAAACAGAAATTTCAAAATTAACATGTTTACTTATCTTCAAATAATTTTGAGCTGAACTAGTTTAATGGAAGTTTTTAGAAATATTGTTATCTCGTTCCCTGCATACAGATGTTGTGACTTCATTGCAATTTGTCAATGGTTCCATTGTTTGTTAAATTTTGTTTTTACCAGGTGTGGCAGAAAAGACACAATTACTTAAACTGAATGTTCCTGCAACGTTTATGTTAGTAGCTCTGGATGAAGGCCCAGGACCACCTATCAAATACCAATATGCTGAACTGGGAAAACTTTATGCTGTGGTATCACAGTTAGTCCGTTGCTGTGATGTATCATCACGCATGCAGTCCTCAATTAATGGTAAGAAACATAATGACCAAAATAGTGCCTTCAGAACCTAGAAGATTATTTGTAAGCAATCTTTGTAGTTTTTTCAGGAAGCAAAAAGGACAAAATACTCATCCATGCCAGCCAGAGTTGATGCTTGTGCATATTTAGTTTGTTTTACTTAAAAGAATTGTGTTAGAATTTAACCATAGAAATGGAAGGAAGAGTCGGCAATGCACTTGAACAATGAAAGTATTTGAACTTCAGTCTATTTAAGAATGTGTCCCATAATTCCATTTGTGACCAAAATGTATTAAAGTTCGAAGTACATTTATTATCAAAGTACAGTGGCGTGCAAAAGTGTGGACACCCCTGGTCAAAATTTCCGTTTCTGTGAATAGCTAAGCGAGTAAAAGATGAAATGATTTCCAAAAGGCATAGAGTTAAAGATGACACATTTCTTTAATATTTTAAGCAAGAAAACTTGCTCATTGCGGCCAAAAAGTTCTATTCAAGATGTTCAAAGGAACATCTGAACAAGCCTGATGCATTTTGGAAACAAGTCCTGTGGACTGATGAAGATAAAATAGAACTTTTTGGCTGCAATGAGCAAAGGTATGTTTGGAGAAAAAAGGGTGCAGAATTTCATGAAAAGAACACCTCTCCAACTGTTAAAGCACGGGGTTGGATCGACCATGCTTTGGTCTTGTGTTGCAGCCAGTGGCATGGGGAACATTTACTGGTAGAGGGAAGAATGAATTCAATTAAATACCAGCAAATTCTGGAAGCAAACATCACACCATCTGTAAAAAAGCCGAAGTTGAAAAGAGGATGCCTTCTACAACAGGATAATGATCCTAAGCACACCTCAAAATCCACAATGAACTACCTCAAGAAGTGCAAGCTGAAGGTTTTGCCATGGTCCTCACAGTCCCCTGACCTAAACATCATCGAGAATCTGTGGATAGACCTCAGAAAAGCAGTGCATGCAAGATGGCCCAAGAATCTCACAGAACTTAGAAGCCTTTTGCAAGGAAGAATGGGTGAAAATCCCCCAAACAAGAATTGAAAGACTCTTTTCTGGCTACAGAAAGTGTTTACGAGCTGTGATACTTGCCAAAGGAGGTGTTACTAAGTACTGCCATGCAGGGTGCCCAAAGTTTTGCTTCGGGCCCTTTTCCTTTTTTGTTATTTTGAAACAGTAAAAGATGGAAATAAAAAAGTAATCTTGCTTAAAATATTAAAGAAATGTGTCATCTTTAACTTTATGCCTTATGGAAATCATTTTATCTTTTACTCGCTTAGCTATTCACAGTAACAGAAATTTTGACCTGGGTGCCCAAACTTTTGCATGCCACTGTATGTATACTATATACAACCTTGAGATTCATCTCCTTATAGGCAGCCAGAAAACAAAGAAGCTCAATAGAACCTACTGAAAAAGACTGTCATGCACCCAAGGTGTGGGGGGAAAAAAATGCAAATGATAAAAATAAGCAAATAACATTCAGTACTGAAGTTCACGTAAGTGAGTATATATTTGCGAATCCACTCACAACCAATCCAGGAGTCTGTTGGTTACAGGCCACAGCCTCAGTTCAGCACAGAGACGCGTAAACCTTGCAGTTAACCTTGGCCTTTGATATCTGAGCATATACTTCTATTTATAGAATAGATAATTTCAAATATTTACAGTCCTTTGAGGAAAGAAATTTCTCTAGATCAAGTAATTCATCTCCTGTCTTGAGGTAACACCTACAGTTCCTGTTGCAGTATGTTAACAAACTACTTTCAGGTGCATGTTTCACAATTATGTTTGACAGAATAATTGGGTTTCAAAGCTTCCTAGGTTAAGTAACCCATTGTAACTGAAGTAATATTCAAATCTTTATATTGTATAGTCATGGTACATTTCAAAAGAGTTATTGTGAAATTGAGTATTTTCATTGTCTATAAATACTGGTGAACTATTGCTCAGTTAACAGTAGCATTTTGCTTATATCAAATGGGATTTTTACTTTGTAAGGAACATGAACTGGTCTTATTGAAACCTTGTTTGTGTTGACATGTAGTGGGCAATGGGTAACCCCAGGTAATTTCTAAAATAAGGACATGTTTGGCACAGCTTTGTATTGTATCGAAGGGCCTATATTGTGCTGTAGGCTTTCTATGTTTCTATAAGGTTAACATTATATTCATGTGTTTCTCAGTCTTTGCACACTTCTGGAGAAGGATGGAAGGACTTGAAGAGAAACTAAGTTAGTTTAGAGAAAAGAAGTTCAATTCTTTGTACAATGGAACTTCAGCCATTTCTATTCTGTTTATAGGTTTCTAAACCTATAAATATTTTTTTCTTTTAGGAAATCCACCCCTGTCAAATCCTTATGGTGACCCTAATTTGACCCAGCCTATAATGCCAGTCCAGCAGAGTGTGGCAGATATCCTGTTTGTACGAACTAGTTATGTGAAAAAGATTATTGAAGACTGCAGCAATTCTGAAGAGACCATCAAACTGCTTCGCTTTTGTTGCTGGGAAAATCCACAGTTTTCTTCCACTATACTCAGTGAACTCCTTTGGCAGGTCTGAAACTAACTTTTTGGGGATGGTTGGGGTGGATGCTGAGGATTACATGAAACAAAATCAGTAGAGATATAGATTGCACAATAATACAGATACTGAAAATGGGAAATAAAGACAATGATAAACAAAAAAAATTAACATTGGCAACTTCTGTTAAGGGAAAGATAAAATTTAATGTTTCAGGCGAAAAAATCATTGTCAGATATATGCTAACATTTTTGAAAGAATTTGGAACCAATGAAACATTCTGGTGGGTAAAGTATAATGCCTGAAAAACTTTAATTTTCATGCTTCAATTTAAAATTAATTTCACCTTTCCCCAATTTCATTTGTAAATTCAATAAATTATAATAGAATTAATTTTCTATCTTTTCCATATTCCATCTGCTTTTCTGAAGTTATCGTTTCCTTAGTTTGGAAAAGTAAAGTCACCATGTTTTTAAACAAGAGATTGAAAACTCTGTTTTCAGAGGTCATGCATGATTCAAGGTTGGCATACAGGTACAACAAGCAGTTGAGGGAGGTGTAAATGCTATTTCCTTTTTGCAAAAGGGTTTGTTAGATGATTTTAATGAGAGCACATTGGGAGCACTCTGCAATATTGGCAGGGAAGGTAAAGGTAAATTCACTGTGTGTTTTGATGAGCATGTTATTCTGAAATCTAATCTAAATTTGAGTAGGATTGACCTGAACTCACTAGTGTTCGGAAGATTGAAAGGTGACATTGTTAAAGCTTTAAATACCTGAGACATTTACCTATAGACGCGCAGAAAGGCTATATTTTCAAACCAGAAAGAGAAGTACTGTAGTAAGATTAGGATTTGCATTTCTAGAGGTGAGTGCTATGAATGTTCGGTTTTAAGAACAAGAGTTAGCCATGTGACCTCGAGTCTGTAACCCCCATCTCAGCCTTGAATATGATTAAGATAGCTCTGTATTCACTGATATTCAGGGCAAGAAATTTTAAAGGTTCACAGGCTTTGGATAGAAGTAATTCTTCTTCATCTCAGTCTTAAAATATTTTGGAAATATTCACCATAGCTTTGGATTTCCAGTGTCAGTTGTTATGTACTATATAGTATTTACAGCACTGTTAAGGATTATTCAGCTAGACATTACAAGCAACTGACTTTTGTGCCTACTTATTTTGGACTCCATTTCAATAGGAAAAGACTTGTATTTATCAAATTGTCATGTGTCTTGCTAATTTTTTAAACAGCCCTATTAGGGTATCTTTCAACTTTTTTTAAAAAGACCCCCCCCCCCCCAGGCAATTATGTCTTTTCTGGTAACTTTAGTCTTCCAGTTGTGGCATCATCCTTGTAAAACTTCATCTGTGAGGTGTTTGCTCTGACACATAGGGTTTGTGGATTAGGGAAGGGTTTTAGGAGATGATGATCAAGGTCCATGAGAGAAAGTTAGTTTAAAAGGAGATCAGGTATGCAGTGGGTTAAAGCAAGGTAACTTGTTGGACGTAGAGTAAAGATCATGGAATTATCTTGGAAGCTGTCCTTGGCTTCTGCGGCTCGTCACAATGCAACAAACCAGAAAAATGCCTTGGATGGAGAATATGCACTCCTGGGGGGGGGGTCTGCACACATGTCTCATACTGGAGAAGGTGTGGTAAAGGAAGAATGGCTGTGACTGCCAACACAATCAACTCAATGTTGTCACATCCAAACCTTAATGCTACAAAGTACAAATGACTAAAAGTTTTTTTTTAAATTACGGAATTGCTGTTTCTTTTCCATTTTGTATTTATTTCCTTCTCTCTGCATCAGTTCCCTAAGAATGAATTTTATTCTGTATCTCAAATTTTTGGGTAGTGATTTGTGAATTTCGTAAGGGCAAATTTCCATAATTTTTATGGCTATAACGTAGGGGTTCTTGTGCATTTCAAAAGAGGTGTTTACATTGTTCCCTCCTTTCCTGAGATAACTTTTTGTGATTAACATTATTTATACATTTTTTTAAAGTTTTGATCTCAAACTGCATTACTTATCTGCATTGTTACTTTATTTAAAAACTGCTCCACATTTGATATTTAATTTAACTTTTATTCCCTCCCCCCCCCCCCCCCAAGGTGGCATATTCTTACACCTATGAACTTAGGCCCTACTTAGATCTTCTGTTGCAAATCTTGCTTATAGAAGATTCATGGCAAACCCACAGGTGAGTTGTACAATACTAAATGTACAATACATCTTGAATGTTCTGCAGCAAAGTGCCTTAAAGAGTTTAGTAAATAATTACAATTAAGTGTAATGTCTAAATGAAATTAATTTGGGATGCCTCTATCTTTTTCTCTTACTGTCCCATTTTTCCTTATAATATGGCAGTAGAAAGCAAATGCACAAGTCACTGTGCTCTGTTGTTTCAGCAGAATATGTTTTTTTGTGAAACTGTTAGCTTTTTGGTCATTGTAGTTTAACTCCAGTTTTGAATTTCATGCACTTGAATTATTGCATTGACAAGTAGAAATGTCAATTTTGTTTTACTTTCTGTACCCACAAATGTGACCATTGAAGTGTACCCACTGGCTAAGCTAATCTGTCATAATCAATTGATAATAAGTTATATGATGACTTTATCAGTGAGCCATTAAAGAGCACTAGAAGTTGATCTGTATGCAAATATGGGAATGTCATTTTTGAGTCATTACCGTTTTTACTAATGTATGAAGTACACGACCAATGATGGAAGAAAAACTTTTGGCTATACTTGTATATCAACACATCCTTCTCTATTGACTATCCACATACCTGAGTACACTATCCAATTTTTACTTATAACTTCACTAATTCCAGAATTTCAATTTGCAATCAGTCTGCTGGATTCATGTGATTGTAATGGTAGTGAAGAACTGATATCACTGATGACACTCCTGAAAATGGTTAGGGTATCTTGCTAATGTTTAATAAACCATTTACTTTGAGGTTTTCACTTAGCTAAATACATTTCAATTTCCAAGTTTATAAAATTCTGCAATAACCCTCCAATTAAATCTTCCATCTATAATTTATCTATTTTGATTTCATATTTGCTTTTTGCTTGTTTCTAATCAGTTCTCTATCGAATCCCAGCCAACGATTGTTCTTAGACTATTTGAGAGCTCAATGATTTTACTCTCAGCATTTGTTATTACCATAATCATTGTGCCAAATGTTTTTACCATGCAATCATAGCAATAAGTTGCATTCAAGTCAAATGCAGTTTTAAATTATGATATAGATTATAAGCATATTTAGACCATAAGACATAGGAGCAGAATTAAACCATCTGGCCCATCAAGTCTGCTCCGCCATTCAATCATGGAGGATCCTTTGTCCCCCTCTTCAACCCCAGTTCCCAGCCTTCTCCCCGTAACCTTTGATGTAGATGCCATGTCCAATCAAGAACCTATCAGTCTCTGCCTTAAATACGCCCCAATGACCTGGCCTCCACAGCTGCATGTGGCAACAAATTCCACAAATTCACCACCCTTTGGCTAAAGAAATTTCTCCACATCTCCGTTTTGAAAGGGCGCCCCTCTATCCTGAGGCTGTGCCCTCTTGTCCTAGACTCTGCCATCATGGGAAACCTCCTTTCCACATCTACTCTGTCTAGGCCTTTCAACATTTGAAAGGTTTCAATGAGATCCCCCCCCATCCTAAATTCCAGCAAGTACTGACCCAGAGCCATCAAATATTCCTCGTATGATAACCCTTTCATTCCTGGAATCATCCTTGTGAACCTCCTCTGGACCCTCTCCAATGCCAGCACAACTTTTCTAAGATGAGAGGCTCAAAACTGTTCACGATACTCAAGGTGAGGCCTCACCAGTGCCTTATAAAGCCTCAGCATCACATCCTTGCTCTTGTATTCTAGACCTCTTGAAATGAATTCTAATACAGCATTTGCCTTCCTCACCACCATCTCAACCTGCAAGTTCACCTTTAGGGTGTTCTGCACAAGGACTCCCAAATCCCTTTACATCTCAGATTTTTGGATTTTCTCCTCATTTAGAAAATAGTCCGCCCATTTATTTCTACTACCAAAGTGCACGATCATGCATTTTCCAACATTGCATTGCAGTTGCCACTTTCTTGCCCATTCTCTTAATCGAAGTCCTTCTGCATCCTACCTGTTTCCTCAGCACTACCTGCCCCTCCACCAATCTTTGTATCATCTGTAAACTTAGCAGCACAGCCATCTATTCCATCATTTAAATGATTTATATACAGCGTACAAAGAAGTGGTCCCCACACTGACCCCTGCGGAACACCACTAGTCACTGGCAGCCAACCAGAAAAGGCATCCTTTTATTCCCACTCTCTGCCTCCTGCCAATCAGCCAATGCTCTAATCATGTTAGTAACTTTCCTGTAATACCATGGGCTCTTAACTTGGTAAGCATCCTCGTATGGCACCTTGTCAAAGGCCTTCTGAAAGGTATTTATCATCTTTTCTGTTTGCCCACTTTAAACAAATGAAATGCTTTTTCTCCTTTTCAAATAATTCTACACTTTGACATAATGTAGCAGGTTAATTTTTTTAAAAAGTAATGTTTTCAGTATGGGATCCACCTAAAAGTTAGGTGTTTTTTTTTGAAAAATTGCCTGATGTGGATTTTTTTTTAAGTTAAATTCTTAAAGTGTACTTAATGCTGTGGAATAAGCACATAACTTGTCAAGATTACCACATCTGGAACTTAAATTACTTTGGGTGTTAATGCATTGGAGAGTTTTAAGAAACAGCGTTATGATTGTAAATTAGGACGAGGGGAAATGAGGTGGTGTCCAATCCAGCTTTTCAAAATGAATAAAAGATGTAAACAGGTACTCTAATTGGAAATGTAATCATGAATCTGGGGAGCATTAGTGTAAATTTTACTAAATAGTAATTAAGGAACTCCTATCGTTTTGTGTATTTGACTAACCTAAGTGTATGTCAGTTGCTAACACTGTGGATCTTATTAATTCTTACTCAAATTTTATTCCATTAGAATGGTAGGCTGAAAGTTTACATTTAATTCTTCATATAGCATGTTTTAGATATTGTGCTATTAGCAGAAGTGCCAATTAATGGGAGGTCATTTTCTCAGAGGCACAAGTGTGAGACATTACCACTGATGCTCTGTTAAGTCATTAATATGGTGTTCCTGCTACAGCCCTTCAAATGGGTTGCCTTTGTTCATTTACCTGTAAACTGGTAGATTGTGTGAAGGATCTGTAAGAATTTATGACACCACTTAAAATTTATTACAACTCAGCAGTATATATGCATATATAAACTTAAGCAAAACACAAGTGGTGAGATAACTTCACATCTTGAGTCTATACACTAATGCAGAAATTTGATTTGAAAAGGTTTTCCTCTTTCTTACAGGATTCATAATGCTCTGAAGGGAATACCTGATGACAGAGATGGGCTTTTTGACACTATCCAGCGTTCGAAAAACCATTATCAGAAGAGAGCATATCAGTGTATTAAGTGCATGGTTGCCCTCTTCAGCTCCTGTCCTGTAGCCTACCAGATTCTCCAGGTAAATCTCTTTCTAAATAAGGTGCTCAATACAATCACATGAGCTACCTCTAAAATTTTGCATGGTCTTTCTAACTCAGTTTTATCCTTACTAACAATGTCCCTTGCATCTGATCAGCCCAAGAATAAAATGTCACATTTTTGTTCATAGAAAAAATACTCATAATTTAGTGGCTTATGAAAAGAAATATTGATTCAGAATCCCTGCAATGGAGTGAAAACGTTTTCTAGAGCGGATTTATTTACGTTATGAACTTCAAGGAATTTCTGTCTTTCGATTCTGCATATTTCTGTCAGATGTTCACTCATTCTTCTCTTCTCTAAAGGAAAAAGTTCCAGGTTGTTAGATCAGTTCTTGTACCTGTAGTCTCTGATCTTGTAAATCTTCTCTGGATCTTTTCTCTGCCTCTACATCCCTCATATGATGATATCAGTATCATTTGTGGTTTTATATTCTTTCCTCAAATGGTAAAGTCCAGTATTATCCATTTTTTAAACCTGTTCTGCCACTTTCAATAACTTAGGCACCCAAACCCCCAGTCTCTGCTTGCATTCTGTTTAATCTTAAGTTGGAACTTTTTAATTTAAGTAACTAAACCTTGTCTGTCAATTGCTGGTGTGTAGATTACTGATATATAGATTTCGGTATGGACTAGATGGGCCATTACATACTGGAGAATATTGTTTAGCAAATTGGATTTTCAAATACAAGTACAAAATTGTGAAGGAATTGTTTGGGAGTACTTCCAAGGACCAAAATATCTTCCTGTTTTTAATATAATTCTGTTTTCTTATTCCCCTTGCTCATTTCTTTCAATTCATATTAAAAAGCATGTGGCTATTACACCAAGCAGAGTTTAAAGCATTTCTGAGACTCATTCTTGCTGGAAATCATACTACATTTTAATAAAACAAATTTAAATTCAGCTATTTCATGGATAAAAAGCAACATAGTCCATAAGTCTGGTCACTGTAACTACCTATCTTAGTTACTTTTTAATGCTAAATAATTTAACATTGGTCTGAAAAAAAAAGGATCTCATTAGAAAATAATATTCATATTCAGCCATCTCCATTTCACTGTTCAAATTATTATTCTTAACTCTGTTAACATTTCTAAAAATATACATTTCATCATATTCCCTTAAAACTAGCATTGTGTTGTTCATATTTCAGTATTATTTGAATAATATTGTAAATATATTGTTTGATTAAGCATTCTTTGTTCAAACAATTCATTGTGGGTTATATGTAATACTGCGTGAATGGCATATGTCATCACACCACCACGCCATGCGTACTGTACGTGCCTCGCTTAAAGTAAAATCGAGGTTAAACTCACTCTCAGCCCCATTGTTTTCCTTTCAATTAGTTTTTATATTTTGGAGTTACAAAATATAACAGCAATAACGAGGAAGTACTAAATAAATTTGAGATGACTATCTATCTGTTGAAGCACAGAGAGACGGTAGAGTTAAAAAAAACGCAGTGAGACATTTGCATTTTTTTTTAAAAGCAGTACAGCTGATGTTCCTTTGGAAGGGAGAGGGAGAAGTCGGTCAGTTTTTTTTAAAAGGGCAGATTGTGGACAAATTCAGAGTTCATAAACGGTGGGTACTGGGTGATAATCATAAATTTTAAAAAGAGCAAAAGTGACTGGCTATATCAGAAAGATGGAAGTGATGGATTGCACGAAAGATAACTGGCTGCTGTATATGGAACAAATTAAGCGTATTTTGAAGCAAGTGAAATAGCCATTGACAACCAAGTGCCAGTTTTGCTGAATGCATTGGGTTTAATGAAATATAGTTTGGTTAGAGCTTTGACTACTCCAACAAAACCAGCCAAAACGAACTTTGCTGATATCGTGAAAGTAATGCAGGAACATTTAGAACCCGAAACCGTTATTGATTGCAGAATGCTTTAGGTCTCATAAGCAGAATCAAAAGAAAGGAAGGTCCAATTCAGTGTACATGGCTGAATTGAAGAAGTTGTCTGAGCATTATTAGTTTGGTAATGGGCTTATTGATGCACTGAGAGATCGTTCAGTTTGTGGAATCTTGCAAGAAAGCATTCAAAAACAGCTAATTGAAGCACAACTCACATTTAAAAGAGCATTTGAAATCACTGTATCAATGCAGGCAGGCACACAATTGGGTTGTAGTCAGAAATGAAAGTGAGCGTGAACAAAATTGCAACATCTGAACAGTAACCTGCCTTGCCAAA
The DNA here is from genome assembly GCF_963921235.1 of Mobula hypostoma. NCBI lineage: Eukaryota > Metazoa > Chordata > Chondrichthyes > Myliobatiformes > Myliobatidae > Mobula > Mobula hypostoma. Next base: position 49,359,297 of record NC_086102.1, on the reverse strand, counting down.
CAAATTGTGTTACCATTGTGGCAGGGGCTCACTTACACCAGTCCAATGCAGATTTAAATGTGAAACTCGCAGAAAATGCAACAAAGGTAAATGGACTGCACAAGAAAGAGAAAAAGATGAAAAGTCAAGTTGCAGTTTCAAAAAGAGCATTAATCTCCTTGCTGTTGATGAAAAATCTGATGATGTGAGTTATACAGAACTGCATAGCCTTGAGATTTACAATATGGAAACTACCAAGGGACAAGCAATATGGCTTATACCAGAAGTGAACAGTAAATTACTTAAAATGTAATTGGACACTGGCTTGGCTGTTTCAGTCATTCCACAAAATGAGTTTGAACAGCATTTCCAAGATACTGAACTGAAGCCTGTATACAATGCCTATAAAAGTATTCACCCCCTTGGAAGTTTTCATATTTTATTGTTTTGTAACATTGAATTACAGTGGATTTAATTTGGCTTTTTTGACACTGATCAACAGAAAAACTCTTGTGTCAAAGTGAAAACAGATCTCTACAAAGTGATCTAGATTAATTACAAATATAAAACACAAAATAATTGATTGCATTAAGTATTCATGCCCCTTTAATATGTCACATCAAATCATCACTGGTGCAGCCAGTTTGGTTTTAGAAGTCACATAATTAGTTAAATGGAGATCACTGTGTGCAGTCAAGGTGTTTCAATTGATTGTAGTAAAAATACATCTGTATCTGGAAGGTCCAATTGCTGGTGAGTCAGTATCTTGCAAAAACTACATAATGAAGACAAAAGAACACTCCAAGCAACTCCGTGAAAAGGTTATTGAAAAGCACAAGACAGGAGATACAAGAAAATTTCCAAGTCACTGAACATCCCTTGGAGTACAGTTAAGTCAGTCTGAAAACATGGAAAGAATATGGCACACCTGTAAACCTGCCTAAAGCAGGCTGTACTCAAGAACTGAGTGACCATGCAAGAGGGGGTCTAGTGAGGGAGGCTACCAAGAGACCTATGACAACTTTGGAGGAGTTACAAGCTTCAGTGGCTGAGATGAGAGAGACTGCGCATACGACAGCTGTTGCCTAGGGTGCTTCACCAGTTGCAGCCTGTGGGAGGGTGATAAAGAAAAGGCCACTGTTGGAAAATAAACTCACATGAAATCTTGACTAGAGTTTGGCAGGAGGCATGTTGGAGAGTCTGAAGTCAGCTGGAAGAAGGTTCTATGGTTTGATGAAACCAAAATTGAGGTTTTAGGCTATCAGACTAAATGCTATGTTTGGTGTAAGCCAAACACCACACATCATCAAAAACACACCATCCCTGCTGTGAAGCATGGTGGTTGCTGCATTATGCTGTGGGGATACTTCACTGCAGCAGGCCCTGGAAGGCTTGTGAAGGTAGAGGATAAAATGAATGCAGCAAAATGCAGAGAAATCCTGGAGAAAAACCTGATGCAGACTGCAAGAGAACTGCAACTTGGGAGAAGATTTGTTTTCCAGCAATACAATGTTCCCAAGCATAAAGCCAAAGCTACACAGGAATGGTTTAAAACAGTGGTCCCCAACCACCGGGCTACAAATATGTGCTACCGGGTTGTGAGGAAACGATATGATTTGACGATATGAAACGATATGAGTCAGCTGCACCTTTCCTCATTCCCTGTCATGCACTGTTGAACTTGAACACCATCCCCCCCGGTCGGCCGGTCCGCAAGAATATCGTCAATGTTAAACTGGTCCGCAGTGCAAAATAGTTTGGGGACCCCTGGTTTGAAAACAACGAAGTTAGTGTCGTGGAGTGACCAAGTCAGAATCAGGACCTCAATTTGTGGCTGGACTTGAAAAGGGCTGTTCACCCACATTCCCCATGCAATTTGACAGAGCTTAAGTAGTTTTGTAAGGAAGAATGGGGAAAAATTGCAAAGCTGATGAAGACCAATCCAGACAGACTCAAGGCTGTAATTGCTACCGAAGGTGCACCTACTAAATAATGACTTGAATGGCGTGAGTACTTATGCAATCAACTATTTTGTGTTTTGTATTTGTAATTATTTTAAATCATATTGTAGAAATCTGTTTTAACTTTGACATGAAAGAGTCTTTTTCTGTTGATCAGTGTCCAAAAAAAACTAAATTAAATTCACTGTGATTCAACATTGTAAAACATGAAAACTTCCAAAAGGGGTGAATGTTTTTTATAGGCACTGTATATCCTATTAAGAGCTTGTACTGGAGGGAAAGCTAACTCAAAGTTCAAAGTACATTTATTATCAATTACATGTATGTCACCGTATACAGCCCTGAGATTCATTTTCTTGTGGGCATATTCAATAAATCCATAATAGAATAATAACTAGAATTATTGCAAGAATGCACCAACTTGGGTGTTCAACCACTGTGCAAAAGTTAACAAACTGTGCAAATACAAAAAGAAATAATAATAAAACAATAAGCAATAAATATCGAGAACATGAGATGAAAAGTCTTGAAAGTGAGTCCATAGGTTGTGGGAACATCTCAGTGGTGGGGCAAGTGAAGTTATTCCCTTTGGATCAAGAACCCCATAGTTAAGGGGTACTAACTGTTTCTGAACCAGATGGTCCTGAGGCTCCTGTACCACCTTCCTGAAGATGGCAGCGAGAAGAGAGCATGACCTGGAAGGTGGAGACCCATGATCAACTGGACTGGTCCACTACTATTTGTAGGATTTTCTGTTCAAGGGTGTTGGTGTTTCTTTCTATACCAGGCTGTGATATAGCCAGTCAATATACTCTCCAGTATATGTTTATAGAAGTTTGCCAAAGTTTTACATGTCATGCCAAGTCATCACAAACTCCTAAGGAAGTAGAGGCACTGCCATGCTTTCTTCATAATTGCAGTTATGTGAGGGCCCAGGACAGGCTTTCCGAAATGATAACACTATGATAACTCCTGTGGGAATGACATTTGTAACAATGAAATAAAACAAGCAACAAGCCACATTAGGCTTGTATGTGGTAAAAGCAGGAGGGCCATCATTGTGGGAATGTGATGAGACGACTGCAACTTGATTGAAGATCCATCCACCATTTGCATACCACAAAAATGTTCAAGGATGAAATTGGAAAATTTAAAACACATCGGGTAAAATAGTGCTAAATGAAAGTTTTGCCAAGTTTTACAAAGGCCTTCTGGTTTCTTATAAAATATCCAGTAGCCAGTGAGCTAGATCACATGGTGGCTGAAGAAATTCTTTCTAAGGTTGAGTGGAGGCCATAGGCAATGCCAGTGGTCCCAATAGCCAAGAACAACAGATCTGGCAGGATCCGTGATAATCTTAAGGTCACCATCAATTCAGCACTAAATGTAGAATTAATACCTTCTGCTCAGGATTGAGAATACTGTATCTTTGCAAATCTTTCTGGAGGGAAACACTTCAGCAAAATGGACTTGGCTGAAGCCTACCTACAGATCAAGATAGAAGAAGAGTCTCACCATAAACACTCACAAAAGGGCTTTATCACTATAATAGGCTTATTTTTGGAGTCGCATGGACCAGGTGCTGCAAGGCTGTCTAGGCACTCAGTGTAACCTGGGTGACAAGGAATACCTTCAAAATCTCAAGACAGGTTAAAAAGATTGGAAGATTATGGGCTCTGAGCACGATGCAACAAATATGAGTTCTTTAAACAAAGCATCACTTACCGTGCTCACACTTCTGACACACAAGTGTGCTGAGAAAATTCAAGCAGTGGTGGATGCCTCAAAGCCAAAGGACGTGTTGTAGTTGTGGTCCTTTTTAGGAATTGTCAATTATTCTAACAGGTTCCTGCCAAACCTGACTACTGTGCTCCACCCTTTCATTACTATAAATCAGGAAGAAATGGCAATAGGCAAAGCAGTGTCAGGTGGCTTTGCAAAAGTCAAAGGAACTGGTGGCATCGGGCATATTATGATCTACACATCGCCAGAAGAAAGATATTCAGTGCTGTCAGAACCACTTCTTGCAGTCTGAGTCAACTCTACAATCCCAGAACCTGAGATTGTTTCACAGCCAGAAGTCTAACCTGCCAAGCAGAGTGATCCCCTTTGTCAGGAAAGACAAGAGGTTATTGCTGCTAAAGGTGGTTCTACCAGTTCTTAAATACAAGGGTTCACATACTTATTCCAGCCTGGACTGTGAATGATTAAACAATATGTTCAATAGAGATGTGAAAAGTACAATTGTTTGTGTTTTATTAGTTTAGGCAGATTGTGTTTGTCTATTATTGTGACTTGGATGAAGATTAGACTACATTTTTTGAATAATTAATGCAGAAAACTAGAAGATTGCAAAGGGTTCACAAACGTCTTGCAAGTGTATATGTGTGTATATATATACATTGTATATGTATACATTTGCAAGGCAGGTGCGGTTCGTCAGCCTTGGACGACAGCCACCTAGGAGAAGGAAAACTGATTTTAAACCACTGCTGTCTTGCGGCTATACCCATCCATGGGAGAGGCTTCAGGAGTAGACCTGGAGTAAGAAATCCAGAGTGAGTGTTCCTACGGCACTTTGATGTTGTTTACAACTTAACTCTGGCAACCTCTACGACAACACTGGTACCAAGCTGTATGGGCGCTTGCCCTTCCCTTGGACTATATCAGTGACATGGAGAGGGGGATTTTGCTACATGGGCAAATTGTCCTGCTTGTGCCCTGGAGAGGACACAGTCCACCAGAGGAGCAAACCCATGATCGCCTGGGGTCGATGGCTACGTACTATATGTGTACAAGTTGAGGTGCATTCTATATTGAGTTGGAGTTTATAGCTAAGCAGGGAAGAGTGTTGTGTATTTAGTATTTCAGTATTATTTGAATAATATTGTAAATATATTTGATTAAGCATTCTTTGTTTAAATAATTCATTACAGGTTATATGTAATAGTACCTGAATGGCATACATCATCATGCCACGAAGTCATATGTACACGCCTCACTTAAAATAAAAAAGCAAAGTTATACTTGCATTCTAGGCTCCCTTGTATTTCTTTTATTTAGTTTTTTATGTTTTGGAGTTATAAAACGTTACAAGTATCCATTTAAGGGCATTCACCTGAAGCTGCTTGAGCAATGGCAATACTCTACTTCCATACCAATTCATTATGCAGCTATATTGTTCCATTTTGAGGAAGCCTGAAGCTATTTTCACCAGTTTCAATTTTATATCAGGAAGTATGATAGAGCATCATGAAAAAGATCTTGGATTGTCATTCATCTCTCTAACCACCCTGTATCCAAATTCCACCTTGGAGGAAGGAAGGGCCCTTTACCTTTTAATTTCCCTCTTGTATTCTCAGAAATAACTTTAAATAATTTGCTAACTACATCCAGACAACAAAAGAAATGTTTCTTTCTCTGACATGCCTCGGTTGCGGGTCACATTGCTACACCATCAATAATTTGATGCCACAAGACTTGGCATTGAATCCTCACCATTTATAATCTATAATAACCTTCACATGTTAGTGTCCTTTCATACGTTTACCAGTAATGTCAAATTAAGTGAAAATGAGCTGTGAGGCTGATGCAGAGTATGCAATAGATTGATGTGACAGGTGGGGAAGTAAGAACAGACAAGCTGAATTTTCTTTGAATGATAAAAAGATTTTAGAAATTGTGAAGCAGTTTCAAGAAGCTATTTAGCCTACTACTTAAAATCAAGGAAAGCTCTCATTCAGAAATAAAAATATGAATTATGCCTTGACTTTCATAACCTCAGAATCAAAAGACTTGACAATAAATGGGTTCCTTTTCAAGGGTGGGTATCCTTACAAAATAGGGGGGAAAAAGTTCTTAATATATAGATTTACTGAAATGTTTTTCCAGAGTAATGGTGACCTGAAACGAAAATGGACATGGGCAGTGGAGTGGCTTGGTGATGAGCTGGAACGGAGGCCATATGCTGCAAATCCTCAGTATACCTACAACAACTGGTCACCGCCTGTACAAAGTAATGAAACCTCAAATGGTTACTTCCTTGAGAGATCACATAGTGCCAGGATGACTCTTGCAAAAGCATGTGAACTGTGTCCTGAAGAGGTAAGGCATTAAACATTGTAGAATTCTTTTTAAACCTTGCTGCCTTATATTTTCAGTATGCAAAAATAGACTTGATCATTATTCATCAACATATGGTTTGTGCAGTCCTTCCTTCCAGACCTCTTTTTTATTTTGTAATAGTTTTGCAATTCACCTCTCCAGATCTATTTATTATTATGCTATACATCCATATGCTGTGCTTCACACTTATAGTCAATTTGTTGATATTGTAGGAGCCTGATGATCAAGATGCACCAGATGAACATGATTCATCCCCACCAGAAGATGCTCCCTTATACCCACATTCACCAAACTCCCAGTATCAACAGGTAAATACATTTTTTTTTCCACGAACTTTTATTTTGCTGGTTGAATTGATTCGAAAAAATCTGAATTGTTGGACTTCACTTAAGTTAGCAATTTATGGTTATGCTAGCATGGATGAAAAACTGGAAGATGAGCTGACTAGCAACAGGCAAAGAATGAGAATAAAGGGCATTTTCTTGGTTGGTGACTTGCAGTGTTTCACACGGGTTAGTGTTGAGACCGCTTTTCATGTGATTTGGATGACAGAATTGATGGCTTTGTATCCAAGTTAGCAGCTCATACAAAGATAGGTGGAGGGACAGGTAGTGTTCAGGAAGCAGGGAGTGTGTAGAAGGACTTGGACAGATTAAGGGAATGGGCAAAGAAGTGGCAGATGGAATAGAGTGCAGGGAAATGTATGATCATGAACTTCGGTACAAGGAATAAAGGTGTATACTACTTTCTAAATGGGGAACAAATTCAGAAATCAGAGGTGCAAAGAGACTTGGGAATCCTTGTGTATAATTCCCAAAAGGTTAACTTGCAGGTTGAGTCAGTGCTAAGGAAAGAAAATGCAATGCCAGCACTCATTTCAAGAGGACTAAATATAAGAGTAATGATTTACTGCTTAGGCTTTATAAGGAAGTGGTCAGACCACACTTGGGGTATTATGAGCAGTTTTTGGACACCATATCTAAGAAAGGACTTACTGGCATTGGAGAGGGTCCGGAGGAGGTTCATGAGAATGAGAATAAGGAGTTTTTGATGGCTCTGGGCCTTTATTCACTGGAGTTTAGAAGAATGAGGGGGATCTCAATGAAACCTATTGAATATTGAAAAGCCTAGATAGAGTGGATATTTCCAACAGTGCAAGAGTCTAAAACCAGACGATTTTAGAGTCTAGCTCCAGAATACAAATTCACCCTTTTAGAACAGAGATGAGGAATTTTTTCTGCAAGAGGGTGGTGAATCTGTGGAACTCATTACCACAGACGGCTGTGGAGGCGTTAAAGTGGAGGTTGATAGTTTCTTGATAGCAAGGGCATCAAAGATTAAGGGGAGAAGGCAGGAGAATGAGTTTGAGAAGAATCATAAATCAGTCAGTGATCGAAAGGCAGAGCAGACTTAATTGATTTAATGACCTATTTCTGCTCCTATAAGTTATCAACTGTAAGATATAGGAGCAGAATTAGGCCATTTGGCCTATCGAGTCTGGTCTGCCATTTCATCATGGCTGATCCAGTTGTCCCCTCAGCCTCAATCTCCTGCCTTCTCCATGTATCCCTTCGTGCCACGACCAATCAATAATCTATCAACCTGTGCCTCAAATATACATAAACACTTGGCCTCCACAGCTGCCTGTGGCAAAGAATTCCTCAGATTCACCACTCTCTGCCTAAAGAAATTCCTCCTCATAAAGGAAGCCCCTCTATTCAGAGGCTGTGTCCTCTGGTTTTAGACTCTCTCACCATAGGAAACATCCTCCCCACATCTCTCTATCAAAGACTTTCACCATTGGATAGGTTTCAGTGAGGTCACCTCTCATTCTTCTGAATTCTAGGGAATACCAGGCCAGAGCCATCAATTTTCATGTGACAAGCCATTCACCAGCAACTTTGATGTATGTTGCTTGAATTTCCAGCATCTGCAGAATTCCTGTTGTTTGCGTTTAAATTCAATCCTGGGATCATTTTCATGAACCACCTTTGAATTGAACCCTCTCCAGTTTCAGCACATCCTTTCTAAGATAAGAGGCCCAAACCTGTTCACAATATTCCAAGTGAGGCCCGACCATTGCTTTAGTTATGGTCTATGCTGAATGAATAAAGCCAATCCTGAATTTCCATATGGCACTTCCTTATTTTAGTTGTACATTTAATTCAGATTTTAGTGCCATAGATAATTCAGTGGAGAAACAGGCTTTTTAGTCCACTGAGTCTGTACTGACCAAGCTTGATCACTGCCTGAAAAAAATAATGAAACCTCAAGTGGTTACTTCCTTGAGAGCTTCTACATTAGCCCATGCCACCACCCCTCACCCTACGCCCAAAGAATCAACCAGTCATCTAGACATTAATGGTAATTTACAGTGAATATTTAACCTCTACCAACACGGCTTTAGGAAGTGGGAGAAACACACGCAAGTCAAAGTGAGAATTTGCATAGTCCTTGCAGACATAGCTAGAGGGCCAGCAATGAAGCTGGGTCTCTGGAGATAGGTGGAAGTAACTCTGGCTATGATGGCAGTAGACCTTGGTCATAAAACCTCAGTACCTGAGTGTGAATGAATCCTTTGTTTTTTGAAAAAATACAGTGGTTCTCTGATACCAAGCTTGAAGTACACATCGTCAAGTAAAACCTTGAAAATGTTGCATTCTCTTGGTAATGCAGTATAATTTCTTTTTTTTAATTTTATTTTTATTTGGATAAGGAATTCACAATTATCATGTACTTTTTTCACACATATAACCTTTTCCATTTTTTTATATGTATAAAACTACCATTATTTATACATTCTTAAGTACACATTGAGATGATATAAAAGGAAAATAAACATTTAAATAGATAATTATGTACTGCGGTAAATCTAACCTATTAGGCTAAGTAATGAAATTAGTTGTTAAGAAAAATGGTAATAATAGTTTCCATACAACCCTTCTGGACCATTTCCACTGGTCCAAAATGTTGCATACAAGCCTATATACCAACCATTATAGGTGTTTATATCCCAATTTGTTCGTGCTTGTTCCTGCCCGCAGACATAATTATCCAATCCCTATGTACTTATTTACTTAATTTTTTCATTTTTTTTTATCCCTTTCCCAAATCTTTCCCTTTACTTGTGTTAATTCTCTATTTTCCAAAAAAAAAAACATTTAGACTAGGGGTGCTTACGTTAGCAATATTACTGTGTTGATGAGAAGAGCAATATAAATCATTAGGAGAGTCATCTAAAGTCTGCTCGCATTGGGGTTATATATTCAATCCATTTATTCCAGATTTGATAAAATGTTTCTTTTTGAGTTCTCAGGGAGTAAGTCAACTTTTCCATTTTAAATATTTCCAAGATAATTTTGTACCAATCTTCTAATGTAGGTGGTATTGGATTTAGCCAGTTTCTAGTGATTGATTTCTTACTTGCCGCTAAGAGGGCCTGCAGCAACTTTATATCTTCCTTCTGTTCAAGGAATACATGCCCCAAATAGAGCGTCTCAAAGTTCAGAGGTATCTGGGACCTAAGTACCTTAACTAATGTTCTATGAATACCTTCCCAAAATAGACTTAATTTAGGGCAATCCCAGAAAATATGAAAATGATTTGCCTCCTTGGAGCCGCACCTTCTCCAACACATCACATTTGTATCTTTATATTTTTCCTGATATGGGGTCTTGAAGTATCTTATAATGTTTTTCCAACAATGTTCTCTCCAAGTCAAAGAATTAGTCGAGGACCATTGAAAGCTGCAGATTTTCCCCCAAGCCTCCTCTGAAAGTACCAACCCCGCTTCTTTCTCCCACTTCTCTTTAATATACAGTGTATTTACATTTTTAGCATGATATAGGCGAGAAACTGATTTACTAGGTATTGAACTGCAAGCCGAATTCAGAATCTTGAAAAATTCTAATTCTACTGTTGATAGGTCTGTATATCTACAACTCTGGTTAACATAGTTTCGTATTTGAAGGTACCTAAAAAAGTCATTATGTTCTAGGCCATGTTTGTCCTGCAGGATTTGGAAACTTTGTAATACTCTTTTATCTATAAATGAGAGGTAGGTTGTAAGACCTTTCTTTATCCATAGCTCAAATCTTTTATCTCCTCTGTTGGGAAGGAATTCGGTATCATATGCACACCATCTAAAGAGTTTTAACATGTTATTAATTCCACATGAATTAACCACCTTCTGCCATACTTTTAATGTAAGATTTATCCAAGCATTATTAAATTTTTCCAACTGGGCCATCAATCCTTTGTCAGCTATTGAGGCCTGAAGAGGAAAACTGTCAACTAATCCAAATTCTATTTCCTTCCATCTAGCCTTATATTCCCTATTACACCAATATAACAGAGGGGTTATCTGTGAGGCATAAAAATAATTTCTCAGGCAAGGAAGAACCATACCTCCTCCTTCCTTCCCTAACTGTAAGGTGTTATATCGAATTCTAGGTTTCCTTCTTTGCCAAATGAAGCGGGAAATCCATTTGTCCCATTCCCTGAATTGATTATCATCCACCTCCACTGGTAAAGTACGGAAAAGATATAATAACCGAGGAAGAATATTCATTTTTATAGTATTTATCCTTGAATTTAAACTTAAAAAGGGGATAAGATTCCATCTATGCATATCTGCTTGTATCTCTGAGATTAATGGCCCATAATTTACCTGTGACAGTATTGAAAGATCCTTCGGCAGGGTTATTCCTAAATATTTTAATGATTTAGCTTCCCACTTAAGATCGTATGTATCCTGCAATTTTTTGGATGGTGTATAATTTAGGGACATAACCTGCGTTTTCTTTACATTTATTTTATAACCTGATATTTTCCCAAAGTCATCCAACAGTGTAAACAATCCTATAAATGATTTTTCTGGTTCACTCAGATAGACCAAAACATCATCTGCGAATAACGCCACTTTCTGTTCAATCCCTGCCACCTTGATACCTTTTACGATTTCGCTCTGTCTTATTAGTTGGGCAAGTGGTTCAATATATAGCGCAAAAAGGAGAGGAGAAATTGGGCATCCCTGTCTAGTGCCTCTCTCTAAAATGAAGGAGTCAGAGAGGTCCCCATTTATCTTAATTCGGGCTGTAGGGCTGTCATATAGAGTCTGAATTACTTTAATAAACCTTTCTTGAAAGCCGAATCTTCCTAACACTCTGTATAGGAATGCCCAACTAACCGAATCAAAAGCTTTCTCAGCGTCCAATCCTACTACCATTGTCTCTGTCTCGTTCTTATTAACCTGTTCTAATATGTGCAGAGTTCTCCTTATATTGTCCTGTGTTTGTCTTTGTTGAATAAATCCAGTCTGGTCTAAATGGATTAGGCCAGGTAAAAGCTTTTCCAATCTGCGCGCTAATATAGATGTAAATAGTTTGTAATCTAAATTAAGAACACTAATTGGCCGATAATTGCCACATTCTAGTTTATCTTTACCCTCTTTAGGAATAACTGAAATAATCGCTTCTCTCCAGGAAGGTGGAGTTTCTCCTCTCTGCAAGATCCAATTAAAGGTGTTAAGTAGTAATGGGGCTAACTGTGTCTTCAGGGACTTGTACCACTCTGAGGTAAACCCATCAGAACCCGGGGACTTCCCAGCCTTTAACCTAGAGATGGCCACGTTCAGTTCTTTGACAGTTACTGGTTCTAATAAACTTTCATTTTGTAAATCTGTAAGTTTAGGTAGATCTAAAAAATTCAATACACTGTCTATATAGGGCTCATTGGGGGCCCGGGGTTGGGAGTACAGCTCTCGATAATATGTTTCAAAACTCTCTTGAATTTTCCCTATTGTACTCTCCACAAGCTTTGTCTTTGGATTCTTTATTTTATGAATTGTGTTGTCTGCTTGTTGTTTTCGTAATTTATATGCTAATAATCTAGCTGATTTACCTCCTACTTCATAATTCTTTTGTCTCAGGTAAAGAAAATTTCTTTGAGTTTCCAACGTATAAATATCATCAATTTCACTTTGCAATTTCCTAATTTCCTGTTTTCAATTTGAATTACTTTTGTTGCTATCTACAACTTGAAGTTGTTTTAATTTTCCTTGAAGGTCTGCTAATTTTTGTGCATTGATTTTTTTCATGTGAGTAGTAATGGAAATAATTTTCCCTCTCAGTACAGCTTTCAATGTATCCCATAAAATCACTGGTGATGTTTCTCCCGTGTCATTAAGGTCTAGATATTCTTTGATTTCTCCCCTTAATCTCTCCATTACTTTCGGGTTATTGAGTATATGTGAGTTTAGCCTCCATAGTGTTTTCCTCATTTTCCTTTCCAGGATTAGAGACATAGAGACTGGGCTATGATCCGACAGATCAATTGTTGCAATATTACAGTTTTTTATCCTGAGTCTATCTGTATTAAAGATAAAGAAATAGTCTATCCTTGAATAGGCTGAATGAGGGAAAGAGTAATATGTATAATCTTTACTAGTAGGGTGTAATTCCCTCCAGACATCTATAATTCCCAACTCCTCCATCAATGAATTCACTTTCCGAGTCAGAGGTTTATTCTGAGTAACTATTCTTGAAGAATCTAATATAGGATTTAATCTAATATTAAAATCCCCTCCACAAATTACTACCCCTCGAGAACTGACCATTAGGTCAAAAATGTGTCTATAAAATGACCATTCACTACCTGGAAGAGCATAAACATTCAGCAATGTTATTTTTGTACCTTCTATTCTTCCTGTGATTTTTACAAACCGTCCTTCTTTGTCTCTAGTCTCTGAAATATGTTCATAATTAAGAGTACTTGATATTAAAGTAGCTACCCCTCTTTTGTGACTCAATTTATATGATGAATAAAATACATGCTTAAAGCCCATTCTTTTTAATTTTCCATGTTCAGATTGGCTCATATGTGTTTCCTGGAGGAAGGCTATTTGTGCCCTCTCTTTTTTCAATTTAGACATAATCTTATTTCTTTTAATTGGATTCAAAACCCCATTAACATTATAGGAAATTATTTTTACCAATTCAGTTTGCATTTTTCTCTAGTAGAAAAAAAGCACTCTCCTTTTCTAACCAAACAGTAAGCAATCCCTTCTCAACAGTAAACCAAGACATATAACCACACCCTAGATATTTCTGAACATATAACATTTGAAAATTTTTCCCGACTTCCCACAGTGAGGCCTGAGCACCGACCCGCCTCAGTTCAGAGGGATAACCTCTATCTTCACCCTGTGTTAGAGGGCCCTCAGCAGTTTGAATAATCATAGAGAATTTTCTCCTATTTATGTCTCGACCATATTTCTATCATTCAAGTTATCCCGCCTAGTTTATTTTCAGTTACCAGTTTTCATTTTACTTTTAAGTCCGATTTACTCTTTTCAGTCATTTCTCTTAATTAATCTGTATTCTCTGTACATTCGCATCTGAATATTTGCAGCTTTTCCTTGTAGTTTGACACTCTGGTTCGAGTGGAGCGTCCTCGCCCCACTAACTGCCACGACTTCTGCCGAATCCTCTCCAGTAGCGACTCCGGTTGGGTGATAACTTTAATAGGTAGTCCCCGGTCCGCCAGGTTCAACATTGCCTCCTCCACCGTAGCATAAGTTTTTGTCCCTTCGTCGTAAAAGACTCTCAGCCGAGCTGGATACAGGGTCTGGAATCTGATGTTGTTTTCCTTCAGGACTCTCCGTGTTTCCGTATATTCCTTCCGTCTGGCAAGAATCCCCGGTCCGTAGTCGTGGTCTAAACTGATTTTGCAGTTGTTCCACATGAAACCTTTCTTTTGCCATGCTCTTTTAAGCACCTCTTCCTTCGTTCTGTAACTGAGAAATCTGATCAGAATCGATCTGGGCTGGGCGCCTGCCGGAGGCTGTGGTGCCAACACACGGTGACCCCTTTCTATCTGTAGGTCTTTTGCGGCCGGTATATCAAGGTTCTCTCTAAGCAGCTTCTCCACGAAGGGAATCATCAATCCGGGTTTACCTTCGGTTCCTTCGGGAACTCCGTAAATCCTCACATTTTCCCTTCTCGAGCGGCCTTGTTGATCTATTAGTTTCCACTGGAGCTGGTCTTGTAGCTTCAGCATTTCTGCTATCACTTCCACGGCGTTTTGTAGCTTCTCTTCAATTCCAACAATCCTCGCTTCGGCTTCATCTATCCGCGAGTTAGTTTTTACTATTTCTCCTTTAATATCTTCCAGCTGTTTGTTGTTATCTTGTCGGAACTCGCGAATCTCTCCGAGAATCAAAGACAGAGTCACCGATTCCCCCTCATTATCTCCGTCCTGGCTTGCCGTGGGGGAGCTAGGCCCGTCGCCTTGCTGCATCTCTTTATGTTTATCAGCCTTCGAAGCGGACTTTTTATTCTTGTTCTTAGACATCATCCTTGCCCCTTTTATTAATATAGTTATGCAATATTAAGTATTTGTCTAAATTCGATTTTGGGGCAGTTTACCTTCTTTTTTGTCGAGAGACCTTTTCCTTACGCCGCCATTCCCTTGATGACCCGGAAGTCCCCCCGGTAATGCAGTATAATTTCAACCTAGATTGTTTTATCATCTCAACTTCTGGGATCAAGTCCCATTCCTTTCCAAGTAGTTCATCTTATTCTGTTGATTGCTTTACCGTAAAGGTTGTTTCCTTGAGATAAAGTCAGCAATTTACCTTGTGTACCAAGTGCGAGGGGTGATTGATAAGTTCGTGGCCTAAGGTAGAAGGAGATCAGTTACTAACTTCAAACTTTCTGCATTATTACTCAGAGTTGAACTGCACATGCATGTAATGAGAACGTCTTGGACCTCCAGGTGGTCCACAGCAGGGGTGATTGATAAGTTTGTGGCCTAAGGTAGAAGATGGGTTATACCACTCTCGTTACGTGCATGTGCAGTTCAACTCTTTGAGTGAAAATGCAGAAAGTTTGAAGTTAATAACTCGTCTCCTTTACCTTAGGCCACGAACTTATCAATTACCTCTGCTGTGGACCACTTTCTGGAGGTCCAAGATGCCGACTTCTACAAAGAAGGGATCATCGGTATGCTCCAAGACCGCTGGACTAAGTGTGTAAATGTAGGAAAAATAAATGTGCTAGGTTTTCTAACATTGACTCCTCCTACCTTGGGCCACGAACTTATCAATCACCCCTTGTATATTATTTATCCCTGTTATAGTGTTTAAAGTACAGGATGAGTTGGTTTTGTTTCTTTAATTTTATTTTTTACTTTTCATCTCTTTTTTACCTTTTGAAATAATGAGTTGTTCTGTATGTCTTTCCTAATAGTCCAATGAAGATTGACAGTTTTTCACATTCAAACGTACACTTAAGTTGTCCTGTGTATTATAGTACTTCTGATTTTTTAGACATAATGAAGCATCCTGTATTTTTCTTGCACAGAATTTTATGCCTGCATAAAATTAATTCTGCTCTTAATACCATTCTTTATTTTTTATTTGCAGAATAACCACGTGCATGGTCAACCATACACAGGTCCAGTGGCACATCATATGAACAACCCTCAGCGAACTGGTCAGCGAGCACAAGAAAATTGGGAAGGCAGTGAAGACATTCCTGCATCACAGACAAAAGATTAACACATAATTCTCCAATGTACCCAATAAAGACACTGGCTCAAGCACATGCCCAGGCCTTACAGTTCACTTCTCTGGGTCCGTCTACACCAGTGAAACAAATACCTTTTTAAAAAAAAAATACTGTCCGACCTGGAGTGGGAAGAGTCTATTCACTGTCTGCCCTGCAGAGCAATGCTGTTGACATATAACCTGCCTGCAGTGGAAAAGTGTATAGTGTTTTGTAATAAATGGCCTGATGCTAATGTATAAATGGCAAGGTGTATATAGTATATTAATGTTTGACTGTTAAATCCTCAGCAATGCAGAATTGCTTGAGGAGTGTTGCAGACCTACAGATCTAAGACACACAAATCTAATCTTTGCTTTATCAGCTGTGCTCAGCTTTGAGGGTAACCTGCCGAATGGCAGTGTGGATCAGATTATTTTCAAGATACATGGCCATGTCAACCAGACAGAAAAAAAAACATGTTAACTCATGCCACCGGAGTTGCTTTTACTTTGGGTTATTTGATGGTGACTTTTTAACATTTGGTTGATGTGGGACACTGGTGATGTATTGTTGCTCTGGATTTCTTTTTCATTGCCTTTTTCATTCTGGTCTTAGTTGAATCATTTTGAAGCTCTAGTTATGCTGTAACATTTAGCATGGCTTCACATCAGATTAGTGTAGCCAATGAAAGATGATCCTAATGACAGCAGTTTTTTAATCCCTGAGCAAAAAACGTGCTCTGCTCAGAGCTTTTTTTCCTTTTCTGTTACACCTTGATGGTTCAATTGGAGAAAAATGTGAGTATAAGTGGCTTTCAATTGCACATATATTCAGATCTAATATTTGACAGTCTATGGGTGGGATAAAGGATTATTAGTTTTGAATTATAGGAATTTAAAGGAAAAAATATATGCAACCGTTGCTATGCCAGGATGCCTGGAGCATAATAGACAGTACATGGTGTGCTTGTTTTATTTCCTTGGTAGAGCTTACTTAGATTAACTTCTAAACTTCCCTCTTACTGCAACTCAGTGAAGTAGAATTAAATCAAGATGTACATGACTGACACAGTGGGGACATCTCACTGATTTGTTGCAGTCACAATTCTACTGGAAAGCAGAAAATTGTCTTAGCTCCTTGCCCATCCTGTCAGCCTAATTCAGATATAAGCAAGATTGTAATTTTAAGAAAAACTGCTGGTTAGTCATGATTCTTGCAGGATTCTCACTCAATTCCAAAAGTAGCCTTTTGTTTATGGATTTTGAGGAAATAATCAGTAAATACTGTATTTAAAAAAAAATTGGTAACTTGAATGTGTATTTTTTTGGAATTTGTCTCAAACCAAATACCCCTGCAAAACAGACTCAACCCATCCTATTATATTTAAATATTTTGCAGTTTTATTTTATAGAAATTATTTTGCTGAATTCAAAAGAAGAACATGAATTAAAAGGAACATTTTGTCCTGTGTTCTTATTTAAAAAAAAACAAAAAAAAAATTGACTGTGCAGAGTTCCATGCCATGTGTGACTTTGGTTTTGGCCATGATGTGACATTGAATTCTGAAACTACAGTCGCACTGTGACCTTTCACTTGGAATTTTTTTGTGCACAGAGGTATACTTACAACTAAACTCCCCCTAGCAACAATAAAGAAATTGAATTATTGACACAGTGAACACTTTGTCTTTCATTTCATTTGTTAATAAACTTGATTTCTCCAATGTCTGTAAACTTGAAGAAACAAATTGCAGTCAACTGTGCATTTTTAGGATGATGTCCAGTCTTAGAAATATCTGTTCAACAATAGTTCCAAACATTTCCAAGCAAGCCAAACCAAAAGGTAGTGTGTTAGTAATTGCTTACAGCAAAGGAATGTACTATGCAGCAGCTGTATTTTAAATAGAGGTATTGGGGAAGAGCAACACCAGAGGCTATCAATATGAAGTAGTCAACAGGAAATCCATTTGGAGATTGAGAAGTAACCTCATCAGCCAGAAAGTGATGAGAAATGTTGAAGTTCCTATAACAATGAGCAAATGAGATGATTTAGGGAATGCATTAATGGAGGCCGGACGTGAGTAAGGGAGGAGAGGCTGAAGCATGTTAATGCCTAATACATTTACATTAGGGAAGCTAGGTGGAGAGTTGAGTGGATCATAAATGCCATTGTGAATTGTTTGGGCTGAATAATCATTTTGTGGCATATGTGATATGGAAAGATGATTGATAGGATCTATTGTAATAACAGAAATATGAACGTTTACAATCAATACTGAACAACTGGATGTTTTTTTTCCTCTCTCCAGTCTCTGCACATGCTTCCAGTGGGTGATAGATTACCTGCTTTTTTTTTGTGTACCCCTATATTTGGTAACAATCAATCTGAATATGGCCCTGCCTTGGTATTTGCATTTCAGCAAGGATAGTTTTGATTTTATCTTCATTTAATTGATGCCCAAGAAGTTATTGTTGTCAGTGATATCATAACAGAAAAATAATTTAAAGTAAGTTTGCTTTTACAGCATTGTGGTTCATTTTACTCACTCAGGAATATGAATACCAATGGTTAAGAAGGGGAGAAATGGTCATTTTCCTGACTCATCAGTACACATGAAGAGAAGGTTGTCTGCTGCTGTGTTACCCTTACAGTATTTACTGTCAGTGCTATTATGAATAACAGTATTAGAAGCTGCAGGATATCTATAAAAATTATAATCAGTAAACTTCAAATTTAAGCTTGATGTTAAACTTAAGGGTATGAACTTCTCATTAACAGAGGAATTATGAAGTTAGGGACATAGTATCTGACTCTGAAGTTGGTAATCTAAACCTACACTGAAACAGGCCCTTTGGCCTATGCAATCTGTGCCAAATTGTTCTGAGTAGTCCTATTGATCCACTGCTGAACCATAACCCTACCATGCATGTAGTTATCCAAGCCTCTCATAAACGTTGCAGTCAACCCTGCATCCACTGCTTCAGCTGGCAGCTCATTCCACTCTCACCACCCTCTGAAGTTTCCCCTCAGGTTATTTCACCTTTCAGCCTTAACCTTTGATCTCTAGTTCTCGTCTCACCCAACCTCAGTGGAAAAAGCCTGCTTCCATTTACCCATTCTATATCCTTCAAATCTCCCCTCATTCTCCAACTCTCTCAGATTTTGTCTTGTCAAATTATTCTGTATTCATCTTACTGATCTTTTCCTGCAAGTGACTGGAACTGCACACAATACTCCAAATTCGGCCTCACGAATGTCTTAAATTTCTATGTAACATCCCAACTCCTGTACTCAATATTCTTGATTTATGAAGAAAATGTGACAAAAGCTCTTTATGACCCTAGCTACCTGTGGCATCACATTGAAGTAACTATACATCTGTATTCCCAGAGCCCTTTGTTCTACCACATGACATAGTGCCCTAGCTTTCACTGTGGATGTTGTATCCTGGTTTGTCCTCCCAAATTGCAACACTTCACTCCTGTCAGCATTAAATTCCATCTGCCATTTTACACCCATTTTCCCAGCTGATACAGATCCTGCTGCAAGCTGATAGCTTTCCTTGCTGTCCACTATGTCCCCAATTTTGATGTCATCACGAATTTGCTGATGCAGTTTACATTATCATCAAAGTCATTAATCGGTGACAAACAGCTACTACTTGCAAGCACCCAGTATGAGAGGCAATTATCTGCCTCCACTCAGCAGCTTCTCCCACTACGAATGTTGAATCCAATTATCTCATCCTGAATACCAGGTAACAGAACCTTCTTAATCAGCCTCTCATGGGATTTTGTTAAATCCCTTGCAGAAGTCTGGATATCCACTGCCTTTCCTTAAGTTTACCAAATAATTTCCTGTCTTATTTAGACCCTTCTTAAAAAAAAATACATCAGCTATCCTCCAATTCCTCACCCATGGTTCAGAACATTTCAAATTTCTGCTGGAGACCCTGCAATTAATGCACTATCCTTCCCACAAGACCTGAGGGATTTATCCACCCCAATTTGCTTCAAGACAGTAAACATCTTCTCTTCTGTAATCTGGATCCATGGCCTCACTTCTTCCATTTCTTGAGTAAATGGGTGGGGGGAAAAATCCATTTGAGGTCTTCCATCTTTTTTAGCTCCATGCATAATGGCTATGCTGATCTTCAAATGAATCTATTTTGTCCCTTACTAGCCTTTTGTTCTTAATGTGTATAAGTATTTGGTATTCTTTGCCATGTCAAT
Source organism: Mobula hypostoma (assembly GCF_963921235.1). Classification (NCBI taxonomy): domain Eukaryota; kingdom Metazoa; phylum Chordata; class Chondrichthyes; order Myliobatiformes; family Myliobatidae; genus Mobula; species Mobula hypostoma. Next base: position 49,339,452 of record NC_086102.1, on the reverse strand, counting down.
CAGAGCAACCTCTTAGCTTCTTTGAGTCCTCCTGACTCCATGTTCTCTTGGCATTTCTCAAGCACCTTCTTAACCAGACCCAATATTCCTTCAAAACCAAGGTTGCCTAAACCTGCTACCCTTTCCTTGTATTCTAACAGGAACGTGCAACCTCTGTACTCACTTTTGAAGGCCTCCCACTTATTGCAAGAAAACCTGTCCCACTCCACACTTGCCAGATCCTTTCTCCAATTTAGAATCTCAATCCAAGGACCAGTCCAATCCCTCTCTATAATTATCTTTAAACTAATGAAATTTTGATCACTCGCTCCAGTGTTCCCCGACAAATACTTGTCACCTGCCCTGTCCGATTCCCTAATAGGGGTACTATTACACTCTCCAGCTGAAACTGTCCTGAATGCATGACAATATCCATCTGACCCAGTTTTACATTAAAATCATCTATCACAACCGTAATTGAGTAATACTCAAAATACATATCAAAAAGGAAGTTTGTAGAACTAAAAAGTGGGAGGGTGATCGAAACAATTTCTGTCAAGTGTGGCTCTTCAGAGTTATAACCACCTTTGCTGTGTGCAGACACTTTTATTCTGTGCTACTCCCATGCTCCCCAATGTTGGAGAAATTAAAATTTAGTTTGCTATATTTGATTGTGCTAAAAATCGAGTGTTTACTAATATTTTCATTTTACATGTATTTTATGCAAACAAAATGAATTTTAAAAACTTTTTATTGTGACAGAAGGACATATATTACACCAAGACATTAATTCTCTTTCTCCTGGACAGTTTTGGTACCCCGCAGTCTACCAGTACGACGAGCAGCAATGAGACCAACTTTACGCCCAGCAGGAGCATCTCTCCTGATGGTTGATGGCTTCCCGATGTGCTGGTGGTTACCACCACCAAATGGATGTTCTACAGGCTATGGAAAAATAAAACCAGATTAACAAATCTCAGTATATTATTTCTACCAATGAAATGCCTCTGCTTTAATGAATGCATAGTTTTTCGTGTTTTACTCATGTCCAGCTAGATTAACATTTTATACTCATGCATCTTCATTTCAAACATCTCAACTGAAAACAAAGGTTGGTGTTGTGGACAGTGTAAGTTGTTGAATGTTATAGCAGCATGTTTACAGGATGCAGAGTTGGGCTGAGAAGTTAGCAGATGGAGTTCAAGCTGGAAAAGTATGAAGTGATTCACTTTAGAAGTTCAAATTTTGAAGTAGAATGGCTCGAGGGATCTGGGGTCCACTCACTGATTCTTCAGAGTTGCTGCACAGTTTGACGGGGTTGTTAAGGTATATGAAGAATAAGATGCCGTATAGTGTTGGCCTTCAGTAGTCAACGGATTGAGTTCAAGACCACACTGCTAATATTGTTTTCAGCTCTGGCTGCCTCATTGTAGGAAGGATGTGGGATCTTTAGTAGCTGCAGAGGAGATTTACCAGGAAGCTGCCTGGACAGCATGTCTACTGAAAAAGTCATTTTGGACTTTTCTCTTTGAAGCAAAGGATGAGAAATAACTTGATGGAAGAGGCGAAGAACAAATGAACACTTTTTCCAAGGGCAGAAGTAGCTAATGAGGGGGCATAATTTTAAGGTGATTTGAGGAAACTACTAAGGGGGTGGGGAATAGAAATCAGAGATTAAGTTTGTGTTTACCAAATGGTGGGTGTTTGAAACGTGCTGCCAGTAGAGGCAGATACATTAAGCACATTTGAGAGACTTAGAATAGGTACACAGATGATAGCTAAATGAGAGGGTATAGTTAAATTGATCTTAAGAGGAAGTTAACGGGTCAGTACACATAGGCTGAAGGGCCTGTACTATGCTGGAATGTACTAATAACCTTTCGGACAAACTAGACAACCACTATGAATTATAACTGCAAGTTTGAAAGTCTCCTAATCATTAAATCCAAAAGTTGAGAATCAAGGCTAACAGTTAGTTAAAGCAGTCAAAGTTAACTTTTGGAGCCTTGCATTGGACTTCTTAATCAAGTAAAAAATAAACTTACTAGTTTGGCCAAGGAAGTAAGCAAAGGAGGGAGGAACTGGAGGGTTCAATCTGACATAGAGCACAGTCATCACATTGCAGAGTTCAGAGAGGCTGTGGTAGCAGTATAAACATGGAACTACATACTTTGACTGAAGAACCAACAAATAAGGAATTAACAAGCAGAAAACTATAAGGAAATTAAAGCAGACAAGCAGAATGAAAAAGAGCCATTGTTGGATATTCTGTGCCTGCAACAAAACTTAAATAATCCAACATTGGAGCGTGGATAATACAAGAGCAGCTAATACATAAATTGGTTGTGGAATGAGTCAAATTGCAGTTACAATCTGAGTTATGTGTTTAAACCCATTTTAATGTTAGGTAAAGAAACCTCTGACTGAAGAAACTCTAGAATTGAGTTGTAGAAAAAGTGTGCATGGACATTTCAAGTACTGAATGGTTCAGATTGTTTCTAAATGAATGACAGATACTAGGAAAAAGCAACCTAGGAAGATGGACCAACAAATTTAATGAGAATAAATTCCAGAGTGAAACAACTGGACCAGAGAAAACATTTAACAAGTGGTTGCTTATGCTATTTAAACTTACATTCATAGCCACACCACGGACACGTGGCCAGCAATTTCTCTTGGCCTTGTACTTATGATAAGCCCGACCAGCCTTCAGTATTGGTTTATCAATACGACCACCGCCAGCAACAACACCTGCAATCAAAGTAAAACATTTGCAAACATTCGCAGAAATCTGGACAAGAAATCTTTAATATGGCTACTGGAGAAAGTTTTCAATTAATAATTTGCAAGTTACTCTTATTTTAAGAATCATTACTTAGGTAATAAAACAGATTACAGAAGTGCACAGTGCAAACATTAATTTAAACAAAATTTTTTACATAAACAATTGCACATTTTAAAATCAGTTAATACATGAAACAAAAAGAATGGTAAATTGAATCTTACCAACAACAGCTCTGTTGGCAGAAGAAATAACTTTCTTGGAACCTGATGGCAACTTGACACGGCTTTTTTTGGTCTCGGGATTGTGAGAGATGACTGTTGCGTAATTTCCAGAAGCACGGGCAAGTTTACCACGGTCTCCTGGCTTTTCCTCCAAACAGCAGACAATGGTACCTTCTGGCATGGTACCCACAGGGAGAACATTTCCAATGTTCAACTGAGCTACAAACAGATTTTGAAAATTATTTCAAACATAATTACAGAGCTTACTTACAATTGTAAAATACAAAGTTAATATTGAATCAAGAACTGATAATATAACCATTTGTATACAAATCACAAGACAACTACCGCTGCCACCCTCAAGCCAAGATTTTTATTCTATTTTTAGCACGGTCCTTTTCCAATCTCACTTCACTCCTGAAAAGAAGCCAGAACAGTAAGACTTCAAAGCCAAAGGGTTAGGAGATAACAAAAGCTATATATTCCAGGTATAACTTAACAAAATTGGGGACAAAGAAGCCTAATGCAGCATTTAGAAAGCCTGGTGTTGAAGTACACCAGCTCCTGTCTGAATGGTGACTTGGTTCTGCTCCGATTCACCTACTAAAGCAACAAGTCTACAACAGATTCTACCTCGTTGGCTCTTCACTCAACCCTGGAAACTCTGGACAGCAAAGATGTATACATCAGGATACTCTACCAATTACAGCTCAGCATTTAATACTATCACCCCCTCAAAACTAATCAGACCTGGGCCTCAATACCCGCTTGTGCAATTGGATCTGGGTTTCCTCACTTGTGGATAATTGTTCGGATTGGCAAAAACACCTCCACAATCTCCATCAGCACAGGAACATTGCAAAAATGTGTACTCAGCCCCCTGCTCTACTCACCTCACACCCATGACTGTGTGGCAAAGTGCAGCTCCAACACCATATACAAGTTTGCTGACGCCACCACCATTGTGGGATGTAGCAAAGAGGGTGATTAATCAGCATACAGGAGGGAGATTGAAAATTTGGCTGAGTAGTGTAATAAACACCTTCTTACTCAATGTCAATAAAACCAAGGAACTGATTGTAGACCAGGAGAGGGAAACCAGAGCTCCATTAGCCAGTAATTATCGAAGGATCAGAGTGGAAAGGGTTGTAACTTTAACTTCTTGGGTGCCACTATCTCAATGAATCTGTCCTGGACCCATCATACAAATGTTGCAAAAAGGAAGCACGACAGCACCTCTACTTCCTCAGGAGTCTGTGGAGATCTGACAAGTGACTGGTAGAGAACTTCTATAGGTGTCAGGTGGAAAGTGTGCTGGCTGGCTACATTACAGCCTGGTACAGGAATACCAATGCCTTTGATCGGAAAATCCTACAGAAGGTAGTGGATTCTGCCCAGTATATCACGGGTAAAACCCTCCCAACCACTAAGCACATCTACATGAAACGTTGCCATAGAAAAGCAGCATCCATCAAAAATCCTCACCACCCAGGCCATGCTCTTTTCTCGAGGTTGATTATCAGGTAGAAGGTATAAGTGCTTCAAGACTTGCACCACCAGGTTCAAGAACAGTTACTACCTCTCAACCATCAGGCTCTTGAACAAAACGGGATAGCCACACTCAATTAAGGACTCAGTTATATTGTTATTTTATGCTTATTTATTATATTTATATCTGCATTTACACAGTTTATTTACAGTTAACAGTTCCTGATGCCTACAGTTACTGTTCTTTAGGTTTGCCAAGTATACCCACAGCAAAAGAATACAGTGGATTCTGGTTATTAATCAGAGCAGCCGCTTATTTGGAACAACTCAAACAACAAAACTAAATAGAGAATTGCTGGGATTCCCTTCATTTGTTTGGGGCACTATGCAGCTTAACAAGACTGTTGCCAAACAGATTCTAGCTAGCAAACAGTCTTAAATAGCACCACTTGCAGGAGTTTGTTTTCAAAAGGCAGTGATATTTGTTAATGATAGTTGTCAAGAAATAAGGAGTAAGACAATTCCCAATTGTTTTGCTCACCACCGTTTCAAGGAAGTGACAATGAAACAATTTCACTACTTCGACAATTAGAAACTACGAAATATTTGAAGGATCAATCATCTGGAAGATTGAGGATGCAGTCTAAAGTAATATATGAAGGCAGTCTGCATTAGGTGGCAGCACATTTTACTTATTGCACGCACTGACGAATTCCTCCATTGATAACTGTTAGGAGCTACCACAGTTTTATAGTACTGTACTGCTACAGATAATGTTCTAATTTCTTCTGTATTTCATTTAGCTATCTAATTTGTTACTCCGTTTGTCTTTTTATATTTTCTAACTATTTCAGCTAATTGGGACCACTGTTTAATTGGGCCAAAATGTACTGGTCCCAGTGTACCGGAATCCACATATTGAATTCTCCTGAGGGGTTCGGAGTGCAGTTGCGTACCCCAATGAACAGCAAAGATGAGGGAAAAACACACAAAACAAAGACATGAGATTTGAGAATCTGCTGGGCACTCCAGGTATTGTGAAGAGGTCCTAACCTGAGCCCAGGAAACTAGCGCCTTTACCTCCATGCAAGGATATTTGTCAAGCTGCGTCAGATTGACATAATGAGAAGTATTCTGACTGCTTGTTATCACGGCCTGGTATGGAAGCTCCAATGCATAGGAACACACCAAGCTTCAGAAAGTGGTGCACTCAGCCATCATGGGCACAGCTCTCCACCACCACTGCCAATATGACACCTATAAGAGGTCATATTTCAAGGAGGAAACAATCACCACCCAGGCTGTGCCCCATTCTTGATACTGTCATTGAACAGGAGACAAAAAACCTTGAAGAACCAAAGCTGAAAGTTGAAAATAGCTGTTTTTTTCTCACTGCTACCAGGTTCTTGACTGGACCTGAAAACCCTAATGTTATCTCAGACTGCATCTTTCTTGCATTAGATGTAATGGTGACATACGAAGAACGCAGATGCTGAAAATCTGATGCTATGCACAGAATGCTGGAGGAACTCAGCCAGCATCTATGGAGGGGAACATAAATTACCTATGTTTCACGTTAAGTTTGTCATGTTTGAAGTGTACTATAAAGCTAATTTTCACATGAAAGCAGCAAACATTCATGGATTACATGCAAGGCTAATTACAACTGAGAAAACGCAAGACAGAACATTATGGAAATAGCAATACAGGAAAATAATTGTCGAACAGATTTCACAACATATGCCAGAGGTTTGTGCTATTCCATCTACACATCTTGAAGAGTTCAAGTTAAGATTTCAGAGGTTTTTTAAACTTAAATCTTTTAAAACTTTATGAAATCCCTTAATCCAAAATGCACACTGATCTGAGACTTCTACATTAAAACATCTACAAAGAACATCAAATTACCTTTCAGAACAACTTCAATTCAGACATACTAAATACGTTAAAATTAAAGGTCCTGATCTATGAACCAGTTTGGTTAGCATTCCACTTCACAATAATGGATTGCTACAACACTAAATGTGACAGCTTTTAAAACTGCATGACACTGCACATTTTTCTCAACTTACCCTTCTTGCCACAATAGATAAACTGGCCAGTGTGAATACCTTCAGCGGCAATGAATAGTTCAGTTCGTCTTTTGAACCGGTAAGGATCGCGGAATACTACCTTTGCCAAAGGAGCACCGCGGCCAGGGTCATGAATTATATCCTGCAGAGTAAAGCAAGCATCATATTATATTTTAAATCAACTATGCCAAAAATCTACTCCTTTAAGATAAGTAACAGTTCATATACTTAAATCAGCTGCATAGACTAAAAGGACTTAACTATAAACATGGAAATTCAAATGGGGTTTGACTTTCAGTACTTACCTTGACAATTCCCTTGATGTAACCATGGCGTTCAGCAAAGTCCACTGCCCTCAACTTTGCAGCTCCTTTTCTATGTTTTACATGGGCTCTGAAGACGGAGCCTGCGCCCTTTCTCTGTCCTCTGATGACACGACCCATTCTGCACTACTGCAAGCACAAAATATTTTTCAGCCATTATTCAAATAAAAAGCAAACATTAAAAAAAATCAGTACTTTACTTCCATTGTAAACTGAAAGCGGTATTCCCCACTGACGTTATACTTCTGTCATTAACACTAAAACATAGTGACCGAAGTACTTTTAAGAACGGAGTCACGGCCAATTTAATGGACTTAATGTGACAGATCAGCTTTCCATAGGGTATCATCAATTCCAGCCTTTCCATCACCTTGCTTCTCCCTGTGAGGATACTATTAACCACCAATTCCTACAAATGCCCGAGAGGTGAGGGGAAGCGGCGAACAGCCTCGTCGCTTTCACTCAACTCAAAGGCTCCATGTTTGTTACGGGGGAGCTCGATCGAAACGTATTTTAACCAGACATAAATTCGGATATTTAATAAATAAAAGTTACAGCAGTGACAACGAGATAACGATGTTCAATATTTGGGGGGAATATTAACCGGATGGCAGCCAAAACTGCAGATTAGAATCGGATTATCCCGGTGCCCGCGTCCCACATCGGCCTACCCAGAGCAGGAGTCTGCGCGGAAAGGAAGGAGTCATGGTTGCGCGACCACTACTTCCGGAACGTTTTTGTGGGGGGGGACTTTTTCTCCGCAACTAATCCACAGGACGTAAGATAACTGGTAGTTTGTTATTATATGAGCTGTTAAATATAATATAAATCTTGTTTTTGATCAAAATCCAAAACAGTTCGCGACCTGGGTTCTCTGTTGCATTATGGGCAATGTAGTCCATAGATTTTTGTGACGTCTTCCTTCCAGCAGTCAAAGTTCAAAGTATACAACAGGAATTCTGCAGATGCTGGAAATTCAAGCTTACATCAAAGTTGCTGGTGAACGCAGCAGGCCAGGCAGCATCTATAGGAAGAGGCGCAGTCGACGTTTCAGGCCGAGACCCTTCGTCAGGACAAAGTTCAAAGTATATTTATTATTAAAGTATGTATACTTTACACAGCCTTCAGATTCGTCTCCTTTCAGGGAGCCACAAAACAAAGAAACCCTCCCTAAGAGAACCCATTAAAACAAAAGAAGAATCAGAATCAGAATCAGAATCAGAATTAGGTTTATTATCCCCGCATATGTCGTGAAATGTGTTAACTTTGCGGCAGCGGTGCAATGCAATACCTTGTAATACAAGGGAAAACTTTGAATTGCAGTAAGTATATCAAATAGTTAAATAAATAAGTAGTGCAAAAACATAAATAAAAAAGTAGCGGGGTATTGTTTATAGTTTCAATGTCCATTCAGGAATCGTGTGGCAGAGGGGAAGAAGCTGTTCCTGAATCGTTGAGTGTGATCTTTCAGACTCCTGTACCTCCTTCCTGATGGTAACAATGTGAAGACGGCATGTCTTGCGTGGCAGGGGTCCTTATTGTTGGACGCTGCCTTTCTGAGATATCTTGGATGCCACAGAGACTAGTATCCATGATGGAGCTGACTAATTTTACCACTCCGCAGCTTATTTCAATCCTATGCAGTATTACTGTCCCCTCCCATACCAGACGGTGATGCAGCCAGTCAAAATGCTCTCGACAGTACATCTGTAGAGGTTTTCGAGTGTTTCAGGCGACATTCCAAATCCCTAATGAAATATAGCCCCCGTTTGCCTTCTTTATAACTACATCGATATGCGGGGTCCTCAGAGATATTAACATGCAGGAACTTGAAACTGCTCACTCTCGCCACTTCTGGTACCTCTATAAGGATTGGTGAGTGTGCCCTGATTTTACCCTTTCTGAAGTCCACAATCAGCTCTTTGATCTTACTGACATTGAGTGCATTTTTGTTCCTTTGCCACTAATCAAGTAGCTGGTATATCTCTCTCATCACCATCTGAGACTCTGCCAACAATTGTTATATCATCAGCAAATTTATAGATGGCACTTGAGCTATGCCTGGCCACATAGTCATGGGTGTAGAGAGTAGAGCAGTGGGCTAAGCACACACCCCTGAGGTTCACCAGTGTTGATCGTCAGTGAGGAGATGATTTTCAACGTGGATAATTGCAGTGTTATGTTTGGAGCAGTCAAACCTGGGTAGGACTTTACAATAACAAGTCTTGTGGAACAGAGTGGCCTGGGAATACAAGGACACAGTTCATGAGAATGGTCACACAAATAGACGGAGAGAGAGAAGGCATTTGACATGCTGGCCTTCATCAGTCAAGGTACTGAGTTTTGGAGTAAGGACATTATTTTGCAATTATATAGGTGGTTGGTGAGGCTGCAATGGAATATAGTCTGCAGTTTTAGTCACCCTGTGATAGGAAATGCACTGGCAAGCTGGAGAGGGTGCAAAAGAGATTTATGCCACATTGATAGCTAGGAGGGCCATTTTGTTGAAGTAGAAGGATACATCAGCTCCCACTTTGTCACAATAGTTCTCTCAAGTGATGCTATGTCTAAGTTTGGAGAAAATTAGAAGTCGAACCTTTGAACCTTTATTTGATTTTGAGAGAAGATGGGGCTCATTTGCTTGTTGTTATCATCTGAGCTAATTGATAGAATTTTTCCACGATCTAATTGTAAATTTTTTAGTATATTTTCTTTTCTTGCTGGCGGCTTGATGTTTATTTTTAGAAGCTTTTTGTATGACGCATGACTTCGGGGTTGTACACCTAATGGGTTTTTTTTCTCACTTTTCTGCTTAGTAGGTTTTTTTTGTTATCACAAAATTTTTTTTCAATCTTTAAGATAATGTCTTTTCTGAGACATTCTAAGTGTTGTTACTTCAATGCACTCATGTTATTTTTTCTGTATAATATAACAATAAAAAGATTTGAAAAGAAAGAAAGAGATTTATGCTGCTTGGACTAGAGGGTGAGTTATAGGGAGAGATTGGTCACACTGAATTTTTATTCCTTGGAGCACAGAAGAATGAGGGGTAACCTCATAGAAATCTACAAATCATGAGGAGTATAAATAAGGTAGATGGTCATAGTGTTTTCCTCAGGGACGGGGAGTCCAAAGCTATAGGGCACACGTACAAGATAGGAGGGGAAAGGTTTTATAAAGATCTGAGAGTTAATTTTTTTTTTTGGAATACCTGGAACAAGCTGCCAAAGGATATGGTCAAGGCAGGTACAATTACAACATGTAAGAGGCATTTGGTTAGGTGGAGGGGAAGGGCTTGGAGGGTTATGAGCTGAATACAGGCAGCTGGGATGGCCAAGGAGGCTGCTATGGTCAGCATGAAGCAGTTGGGCCAAAGAGTCTGTTTTTGTACTCTCTGACTATAAATTTCCAGTTCAAAGAAGTCCAATGTCAACTCAAGGAATAAGACCTTCCAACTTGGCTAGTCCTGATGAAGCCAACGACTTGCAACAGTAAATAAACATTTTTAATGTTTATTAAAAATGATGGGAATCTGAAATAACAGAAAATGCAGGAGAGACTCAGCAAGTCTGGCTGCATCTGTGGAAAGTGAAACAGAATTAACATTGCATATTAATTAAAACTCTTAATTAGATCTGGACGGGTCTTCAAGCTGAAACATTCTTCGTTGAGCCAGAAGCATACTAAACACATTAGAAATATGCTGAGTTCTTGCAGTATTTCGTGTCTCCTGTTCAGAAGTTCCTCTCACTTGTTTCCCCCTATGTAATTGCTGTCCCAATCTACACAGTATTTGGGTAGTTGAAGTACTTTATCACCAGTAACTCATTTAAGGTTCTCTGCAAACCTGCTCTTCCACATTTTCCCCACTTGATGACTGCCTATAGTATTAACTTTTCAGATGAAAGATTGCCTCATCAACACCATGAAGGAGAGAAAACAGGTTTGTATAAAGTTCTAGTTCTGGCAAAGGGATCTGAAACGTTAACTCTGTGTCTCTAGACATGACCTGTTGAGTGTTTCCACAATTTTGTGTTCTTATTTCTATTTGACTAGTGCTCCATCCACCACAATAAACATTTATTCCCTCCACCATAGGTTGGAGTGTGTGCCAGTTATAAAATACGTTACATTTACTCACCTTGACTTTTCTGGCAGAGCTTTCCAAACTTGCCACGTCTTCCACCAAGGACAAGACTTCAGACATGTGGAAACACCGCCACCTGCAGGGTTCCCTCCAAGTTATATGCTGTCTTGACTTGCAAATTCCTCTAGTTTTGTGGGTTCCAAACTGTGGAGTCCCTTCCAGGTAGTACGATGAAAGGACCTTCAAGGAAAGGACCTCAGTGGTTCAGGAGGTGGCTCAACATCCTTTCAAATGCAACTTGAGAAGGGCAAGCAAGTTGGCCTTGCCAATATTGACCACATCCTGAAAAATAAATGAATAAAAATGCTACGAATCTGAAAAGTGACATTCAAAGTTCAAAGTAAATTTATCATCAAAGTACGTATACGTCACCATATGCAGTCCTGAGATTTATTGTCTTACGAGCATGCAGAATAAATCTATAATAGAATAATAACCATAATCGAAGCAATGAAAGACTGTACCAACTTGTGCATTCAACCATTGTGCCAAAGACAACAAACTCTGCGAATACAAAAAGAAATGAATAATTATAATGAATAAATAAGCAATAAATGTCGAGAACATGAGATGAAGAGTCCTTGAAAGTGAGTCTATAGAGTGTGGAAATATTTCAATAATGGGGCAAGTGGAGTTGAGTGAAGTTATCCTCTTTGGTTCAAGATGATTGCAGAGTAATAACTGTTACTGAACCTGGTGGTGTGAGTCTTGAGGCTCCTGCACCTTCTTCCTGTTGGCAGCAGAGGAAAGAAAGCAAGCCCTGGTTGTGATGATGGATGCTGCTTTCCTGTGATGATGCTTCGTGTAGATATACTCATTGGTGGCGAGGGCTTTATCTGTGATGGCCTGGGCCGTAAGCACTACTTTTTATAGGATTTTCTGTTGGAGGGCTTTGGTGTTTCCATACCAGGCTGGGTACAGCCAGTCAATATACTCTCCATTACACATCTATAGAAGAAAGGCAAAGTTTTAGATGTCTTCCGGAAAGATGGTGGCGTGACTGGTCGCAGCAGCTTCTACGAGCTCAGTGAAAGTGCTGCTGTGCTACTTAAACGTACTTAATAATGATCGCAAGATCCCGCTATGCATTAAGGGGTCTACACCACCTGCGAGTTGCTGCACGCTGATGGAGGTAATGAAGGAGCTGCACAACGTGCTGCTGCCTGAGTCAATGGAGGCTCACAGTCTAATAGTGAATGGCCGTCATGGTCGCTTTTCTTGTGATCGCAAAGACCCCTTTGGAGATTGTTAATCTGGTGTGCCGCAAGATCTATTTGCTGATTTATTGGATGAGAGCAGTGGCAGATGGAGGGGAACTCCCTGGCCTCAATGATAGTGAGAACTAGGCCTAAAGCCTCAGTGCCACCTGCTTGCAGCCACCCGGAGAGAGTGGACAAAGCCACTGCTCTTCGCAGGGGGCAGTGCGGCGCGGTGTCCAGAACGCAGTTGGAGCTGCCTTCTCAGGGGTTCGCTCGGCAGAAGACAAGCTCTGCTGTTGCTGACTGCAGAGTTTCCTTTTTAGGCTGCACTCAATGGGCTCAGGGCCTCAAGCTGCGGGGCCACTTCCTTTTCAGCTGCCAGAGGAAAAGGTGTCCAAGTTGGCACGCTGTACCAGGGGCGGCATAGCAGTTTTGTGGTGACTGAAAATTTCAAATGTACTAAGGGATCTGGATTATATACATATCTATTTGTGTGGTTGTGTTTTTATTAATAAGTTGCACTTGTACATGTGAGGACTGGGCCTCAAATCTATTGATTCGCCTAATGGGAGTTAGAGCTCAGGGCGAGAACTGGGCCTCAAACCTATGGATTCACCAAATGGGAGTTAGGGCACAGGGCGAAGACTGGGCCTCAAACCTATGGATTCGCCTAACGGGAGTTAGGGCTCAGGCCGAGAACTGGGCCTCAAACCTATGGTTTCGCCTAACAGGAGTTAGGGCTCAGGGCGAGGACTGGACCTCAAACCTATGGATTCACCTAACAGGAGTTAGAGCTCAGGGCGAGAACTGGGCCCCAAACCTATGGATTCGCCGAATGAGAATTAGGGCTCAGGGCGAGGACTGGGCCCCAAACCTATGGATTCGCCTAACGGGAGTTAGGGCTCAGGGCGAGAACTGGGCCTCAAAGCTGCAGACTCGCCTAGCGAGTGTCGGAAGCCCGTGGATAGATAACGTCGGTGGGCTGGTGGTCTGGACTCAGTGGTGGAGAGGAGGCCTTGGGACTCTTAATACACAATTGCGATCTTGTGTGTGACTGTTGGTAATGTGTCATTGCACCTTGACCCTGTAGTAACGCTGTCTCGTTTGGCTATATTCATCAGTATTCATATATGGTTAAATGACAACTAAACTTAAATTGAATCTTCATAAGCTCCTAAGGAATTAGAGGTCCTGCTGTGCTTTATTTGTAATTGCATTACATACCGGGCCCAGGACAGGTCCTCTGAAATAATAACACAAAGGAATTTAAAGTTGCTGACTGTCTCCACCTCTGATCCTCTGATGAGGACTGGCTCATGGACCTCTGGGTTCCTCCTCCTGAAGTCAATAATCATCTCCTTGGTCTTGTGAAAATTGAGGAAGAGGTGGTTGTGATGACACCAATCAGCCAGATCTTCAATCTCCCTTCCTAAATGCTGATTCATCACCACCTTTGATTTGACCTACAACAGTGGTGTCATCAGCAACTTGAATATGGCATTGGAGCTGTGCTTAGTGACACAGTCATAAGTGTAAAGCGAGTAGAGCAGGGGCTAAGCACACAGCCTGGTGGTGCACCTGTTCTGATGGAGGTCATGGAGGAGATATTGTTGTCAATCCAAACTGACTGGAGTCTGCAAGTGAGGAAATTGAGGATCCAATTGCACAAGAAAGTATTGAGGCCAAGGTCTTGAAGCTTATTGATTAGTTTTGAGGGGGATGATGGTATTGAATACCAAGCGGAAGTCAATGAAGAGCATCCTGATATATGCATCTTTCCTGTCCAGGTGTTGCAGTGTTGAGTGACGAGCCGATGAGGTGAGGTGAGGTGAGGTGAGGTGAGGTGAGATGAGATGAGGTGAGATGAGATGGCATCTGCTGTGGACCTGTAGCTCTAGTAGGAAAATTGGAGTGGATCCAAGTTGCTTTTCAGGCAAGAGTTTATATGCTTCATCACCACCCTCTCAAAACACTTCATCACAGTGGATGAAAGTACTAATGGACGATAGTCATTGGGGCAGGTTACCATATTCTTCCTTGGCACCGGTATAACTAAAACCTACGAGAAGCAGGTGAGTACCTCAGACTGCCGAAGTGAGAGGGTAAAGATCTCAGTCAACACTCCAGCCAGCTGATCAGCACGGGTCCTCAGTACTTGACCGGGTACCCTGTCTGGGCCGGATGCTTTTCATGGGTTCACCCTGCTGAAGGCTGCCTACACGTTGGTTTTTGAGATTGAAATCACAGGATCATCAGGGACTGTGGCAGTTTGTGCTGCTTCCTCCAGGTTTTGACAGCAAAAGTGAGCATCGGAGTCAAGGGCTCATCTGGATTTCACTTCATGAGGGGTGATACTGGTCAAGCTCTGCCACAACTGTCGAGCATCTTTTGTTGATTCGTTTAGTCTGGAGTTGCCACTTTGTCCATGAGATGGCTTTCTAGAGATCGTACCTGGACCTCTTGTAACTTTCTCAGTCACCAGACTTGAATGCCTCTGATCTGACCCTCAGCAGATTACGGGATCGTGCAGGGCTTCTGGTTGGGGAAGGCTCTGGATGATATCCTCAACTGTTTTAATGAAGTTTGTGACAACCAGGGTGTGTTCTTTGAGAACCACAGATGAGTCCTTGATAACAGCCCAGTCCACCGACTTGAAGCAATCCTCCTCTGCCTCCCGTTACCACCTCTTTGTTGTCCTAATCTCTGGAGTTTTCCGCTTCAGACTCTGTCTGTATCCAGGTAGGAAAAGGAGAGCCGAGCGATCGGATTTCCCAAAGTGTGGTCTGGGTAGGGAACGGTAAGTATTCCTTACCTTAGCATCTCAGTGGCCTAGTGTGTTTGGACCTATTGTGTGAGGCCAATTTAAAAACCATGTTATCAGATTTACCGCCCTAACATAATGGTAGTTACAAGATATATTTCAATCGTGGAGTAATCTATGCCATTTAAGACTAATTGAATTAGAAGAAGAAACCAAATAGAAGTTGATTCTTAGCAATAAAAGAACACAAACTGTTCACTAATGTTAGTACTAGGGGTTCATGAATGCAAAGAAACATGAACAGGTGTATGAAAAGATGATTAAAAACTAAAGCGTAGAATAACTGCTAAAAATAATTTTCAGGCTGTCCTGTGGTAATGAACTTGTACTATCTTTACAGATGTTCTTCAGTCAATTTTGTGTGTAAGTCAAAAATACACAAAAGTCACTTGATGTGCAATTATACCTCCATAGTATTGAAATGGATGGCATCAAAAGCACATAGGAAAGAACAATTACTAAAAGTGGATTGAGGAACACACTCAGCAGGTCGGACAGTATCTATGGAGGTGAATAAAGTCAGCATTTCAGCTGAGACCCTTCACCAGGAATGGAGAGGAAGGGGAAGAAATCAGAATAAAAAGGTGGGGGGGGAGGAGTACCAGATGGCAGGTGATAAATGAAACCAACTGAGGAGGAAGATGGTGAGTTGGGGAGGAAGGTGAAGTAAGAAGCTGGGAGGTGATAGGTGGAAGGGGTAAAAGTCTGAAGAAGAAGGAATCTGATGGGAGAGGTCAGAGGACCACGGGAGAGGGGGAGGTGATGGGCAGTTGAGGAGAAGAGAAGGGATAAGAGAGGAGCCAGAATGACAAATGATAAAAGAGATGAGGGGGAGGAGGAGAAATTACCAGAAGTTAGAGAAATCAATGTCGAAAGAGAGAGGACAGCAGTTCTGCCAATGTATGTACAGTCAGCCCCCCTTCTCCGTGGGGGACTGGTTCCGGGACCTCCCCGTGGATACCAAAAAACGCGGATGCTCAAGTCCATTATATAAAATGGCATAGTGTTTGCATATAATCTACGCACATCCTCCCATGTACTTTAAATCATCTCTAGATTACTTATAATACCTAATACAATGTAAATGCTATGTAAATAGTTCTTATACTGTATTGTTTAGGGAATAATGACAAGAAAAAAATGCTCAAACAACAAGTGCTGGAGAGAGAACTTCCGGGTTTTCCGGATCCGCGGTTGGTTGAATCCGCTTATGCGGAACCCACGGATAAGGAGGGCCGACTGTCCATATATCAGACTAATGAATTTAAATATATTGCAGGGCATCATTCATCTGTAGGGGGATCCATAAATCAGGCATTCATAACCCAGTGATGGCCTGTAAAATGTTTAATAATGTGCAGTGTGCATAAGAAAATGGGGATCTATGTGCAATCAAACATTCTGATGGCCCAGATCATGTCAGGGTCACAGAATATTGTCGTGGAGAGATCAAGACTAGAAATTTAAATTTACAGGTTATAAAGTATTTAAAATCAGATAGGCTGTGAAAATTGGGAGTCAGACTTGTTGCATTTATAATATTTACTGTAATCACAACAAAAGTAATGCAATAAAAACACATAAATAGAAATGCATCCATCATGTTAATTGGTGTTGTTCACCGTGTAGATGAAGTGGAAGGGAGATGCATGAAGAAACATGTAAGTATTTTATTTAGAGATACCACATGGAACAGCCCTTGCAGCCCAGTGACTTAACCCTGGACTAATCATAGGCCAACTTACAGTGATCTATTAACCAATTAGCTGATATGTCTTTGGACTGTGGGAGGAAACTGGAGCACCCGGAGGGAAGCTGCACATCCACTGGGAGGATGTACAAACTCCTTACAGAGGATGCCTGAATTGAACTCTGAACTCTGCTGCCTCAAACTGTAAAAGTGTTGCACTGTTAAAGCACAATGGAGAATCATCGCATCAGGAATTAGCAATCTAGAGAGGATTAGACACCAGAGGAAGGGTCCAGGTTGATCTGGAATTTTGACAATGAGAGAAAGTGTTCGGAGTCTAGATTGAAGGTTAGGCTGAAGGAGTAGACTTAGAGCTGAAAGCAGTGCAAGAAGAGGTCGATATCATGCTGTACCTGGAGTTTATTAAAGTGAGATGAAGTTGTGGCCTCTTCTGAGAAGGGATTGTTTGAGTTTATAAGGGACAGATCAGGAGAGATTGTGAAAATCTTGCAAGGGGTAACACCAAGGGAGGCATGGGGTTTGAGGACAATGAAGGGAGAAAGGTCAAGTGAAGGGTTAAAAATCAAGAGCTGTTGAATTTTGTGCTCAATGGTGGCTAAAAGGAAGAAAAACAATGCGGTACTTGGTGAAGTGGAATTAAGACAGAGTGAGTTAATGCTGAAATACGTAGCATTAAGAGTGGATTTTTGGATGCAATAAGAGTGACAAGAATTGATTTCTTGCACTTATCCAGTTTAATGTACTGCATATAGTGTCAAAGGGTCATAGAGTTGTACCCCACAAAAATATACCCTTCAGTCTTTTGCTTGTCTACACTAATCCTATTTGCATAGTAAGTGCCTATTCTTCCGTACCTTTTCTACTTGTGCCTATCTCAATGCCTGTTAAATATAGTAATTGTACCTGACTCTACCACCTCCTCTGGCAGAAAGTTTCAGATATCAACCAGACTCCAGGTTTAAAAAAAACTTTCTCCTAAAACTTCCCTTAAAACTTATTCTTTTCACTTTAAACCTATGCCTTCTTGTATTTGATACCCTGACTATGGGAAAGATGATTCTGACTACCTACCATATCTATGCTTTTTATAATATATACATATATTTACTGCTATCAAGCCTTGTTTGTTCCGAGTAAACCAAACCCATCTCTCCAATTTCTCCTGATAACTAAAATCCTCCAAGCCAAATAACATTCTTGTGAACCAAGTCGTGCTACAACACACCCATATTCCTTTCTATGGTGTAGTCACCAGAAATGAATGCAGAACTGGTGATGCTGTCTAGTGCTCTTTTTAAATTGCAATGCTACATTTGTATTCTGTGTCCCTGAAGGCAGGCATGACATATGCTTTCTTCACCACCCCAACTATTTGCATTGCCATTTTCAAGGAACCTGGACTTGAATCCCAAGGTCTCTCTGTTTCACTAACATTCCTGAATGCCCCCATTTGCTGCATATATCCTACCCCTGCTTGACTTCACAAAAAATTCTTCCTCACTCTTGGGATTAATTTCCATTTGCTAATTTTCCACCCAACTTTCCGTCTTGATCTGCATCCTATAGTATCTTTAGACAACCTTCTTGCTATCCACAACATCACCAACTGTGTGTCATTCATGACTGAATAATCATACCACCTACATACACATCCAAGTTAGTAATATATATCACAGTCAACTAGAGTCCCAGTATCAATCCCTGTGGTCCACCAACTTCCTGACTTCCAATCAGTCAAGTATCAATCCACCACTATTCTCTGCTTCCTATCACTAAGTTGGTTTTGGATTCAATTAGCCAGTCCATCTTAGATTCTATGTGCCTTTACCTTCTGGTCAGTCTGCATTATCTGTGTCACTCAGCTTTATTATAAACATTACCTTTGTTCTCTACACACCTCCCAGTTTTTTGCAATGTAAATGTACTTGTTTTCTGACCAAACCTTGAACTGATTAAATGTTTTTTTCTCTTCCTTCCCTCATAGATGCTGCATGATATGTGCTCAGTATTTTCAGCATTTTCCGTTCTTATTTGAGAGTAATATCATTGTGATTATGTAGAGCTTCTATAAAATCATGGTCAAATTGCAACAAGGATATGATGTCTAAGTCTAATTACATTGTGATGGACTTAAAGGAAGCGCAGAAAATATTCACTGGTACAAGTTCAGAGATGAGAGACTTCAAGTACACGATGGAAAGGAGAAAGTAAGCTTGCTGTTCTGAGCAGAGAAGGTTGATAGAAAATAATGACATATGACATAGGAACCTGGAGGAGCATTAGATAGTGTAGCCTGTTGTGCCATTCATAGCATTCTTCCATATGTGAACTAGACCTCAACATCATTTTCTGATTATTTTCCATAACCAGTACTCTCCTATGGTCCAAGTATCTATCTATCTCAATCTTGAATTTATTTGAGTGACTCTGTCTCTGCCTTGTTTTGGTGCAGACAACTCTGAAGAATTGATTATTGACTACAGGAGGAAGGAGCCAGGGATCCATGAGCCAGTCCTCATTAGGAGAATGGAGGTGGAGAGAGTCAGTAGCTTTAAGTTCCTTGGCATTAACAGATCAGAGGGTCCAACCTGGAACTAGCATTTACATATCATCACAAAGAAGGCACGATGATGGCTCCACTTTCTTATAAGTTTGCATGTCACCAAAACTTTGACAAACTTTTATGGATGCATGATGGAATGTTGGTTACACCACAGTTTGGTATGGAAACACTTTTCACTTTATGAATCTCAATGCATTTGGCCTCATCATAGCAATGGAAAAGGCCATTGAAGAAGGGTCTCAACGTGAAATGATGACATACCTTTTGCCCAGGTGGAGATGCTGCTTGATCAGCTAAGTTCTTCTATTTATTTCAGTTCTATATTTCAGCATCTGCAGTCTATTTCGTACTGATACTCTACTACAAATTTTCTTCAAGGGACAAAGTAGTTTTCCTTCACTATATGACAGGATTTTGAAGAGGTTTTTTCTCCTCTCTACAATGGGACCTCGATAAGCCTCCCTTTCATTGTTCTCCTTTGGGAGTTTCTGCTCCTAGATAACATCCTTACTAAGATCACCACATGCACATATCCTTCCTCAGCACAAATACTGCCACAAAATTGTTCCACATATTTTCTAGTTCTGGTTCTAGACCTGATCTGACCTCACCAAATTTCCACAGGAATACCACAGCCTTGCTGTTGCCTCACAGACCACGACTGTGCGATTGACCTCCTCCCAGGTACCAACACCATCTCCCCCACCCGTGAGCCCCGAGGTCATCTGTTCTCCCTCTCTCGTCCCGAGATCCAACCCATGTATGACTACGTTGCCGAAGCATCACAGCATGGCTTCATTCAACCATCCCAGTCTCCGGCTGGTACAGGACTCTTCTTCGTCAAAAAGAAAGATTCATCCCTTCATCGACCACAAAATCACCATTAAGAACCGCTACCCTCTCCCCTAGGTGGATAGTGCATTTGAAACACTCTGCAGGATCCAGATCTTCACCAAACTGGATCTGCAGAGCACGTACAACCCGACCCAAGTCTGCCAGGGAGATGAGTGGAAGATGGTGTTCATAACACCTACTGGCTGTACTTCGTGATTCCTTTCAGACCTTCCAACAGTCTAGCAATTTTCCAAGCTTTCATCAACAACATCCCTGAAACACGTGTTCTTCTACCATGATGACATCCTCATAATCTCCAAGGACCACCTTTCCACATCTGTCACATACGTTCAGTCCTTCAGCACATCTTTGAAAACCAACTGTCCTGAAAAATGCTAGTGTCACACCCCAGTTTTCTCCTTCCTGGGTTATGTCCTTTCACCCCAAGGCATAACCATGAACCCTGAGAAAGTGCGTGCCACCATTGAATGGCCCTGACTGTGCTCCCTCAAACAGCTGCAGCCTTCTTGATCTTCTCCAGCTTCTGCTGCTGTTTCATCAGCCAAATTGTTGCCCCTCTCACCTTTCTTACCAAGTCACCTACCTCATGGATAACCTGGTCTGTTGCCATGGACCACGCTTTCAAGGAACTCGAGAGATGATTCACCACCGCCCCCGTTCTTTCCCATCCAAACCCCTCTGAACCTTTCGTGGTAGAGCTGGATGTGTCTAATACAGGTGGTGGGACCATCATCTCCCAGTGAGTGCTGGATGGGAAGAGACACTCTTATGCCCCCTTCTCACACAAGGTCAACTCTAGACTGCGCCATTATGAAGTAGAAGATGGAGCTACTCACCATTAAATGGGCCTTGGAAGAATGGAGACATTGGCTGATGGAAACTGAGCCTTTCCTAGTACGGACTGGAACGCCCACTTTGAAAAGGAGAGCATAACAACAGCTGTGAAGATTCCTGTTGACCCTGTGATCTCTGTCTCAGAGGCCGATGTTTGGCTGTCTTTAAAGAGAGTGAACCTTCGCAAGGCAAAAGGTCCCGATGGAGTACCTGGTAAGGTTCTGAAAACCTATGCCAACCAACTAGTGGGAGTATTCAAGGACATTTTCAACGTCTCACTGCTACGGGTGGAAGTTCCCACTTGCTTCAAAAAGGCAACAATTATACCAGTGCCTAAGAAGAATAAGGTGAGCTGCCTTAATGACTATCGCCCAGTAGCACATCTACAGTGATGAAATGCTTTGAGAGGTTGGTCATAACTAGACTGAACTCCTGCCTCAGCAAAGACCAGGACCCACTGCAATTTGCCTATCGCCACAATAGGTCAATGGCAGACACAATCTCAGTGGCTCTTCACACGGCTTTAGACCACCTGGACAACACAAACACCAATGTCAGGATGCTGTTCATCAACTATAGCTCAGCATTTAATATCATCATTCCCACAATCCTGATTGAGAAGTTGCAGAACCTGGTCCTCTGTACCTCCCTCTGCAATTGGATCCTCAACTTCCTAACTGGAAGACCACAATCTGTGCAGATTGGTGATAACATATCCTCCTCGCTGACGTTCAACACTGGTGCACCTCAGGGGTGTGTGCTTAGCCCACTGCTCTACTCTCTATATACACATGACTGTGTGGCTAGGCATAGCTCAAATACTATCTATAAATTTGCTGACAATACAACCATTGTTGGCAGAATCTCAGATGGTGATGAGAGGGTGTACAGGAGTGAGATATGCCAACTAGTGGAATGGTGCCACAGCAACAACCTGGCACTCAACGTCAGTAAGACGAAAGAGCTGATTGTGGACTTCAGGAAGGGTAAGATGAAGGAACACATACCAATCCTCATAGAGGGGTCAGGTGAAGAGAGTGAGCAGCTTCAAGTTCCTGGGTGTCAAGACCTCTGAGGATCTAACTTGGTCCCAACATATCAATGTAGTTATAAAGAAGGCAAGACAGCAACTATACTTCATTAGTAGTTTGAAGAGATTTGGCATGTCAACAAGTACACTCAAAAACTTCAATGGATGTACCGTGGAGAGCATTCTGACAGGCTGCATCACTGTCTGGTATGGAGGGGCTACTGCACGGGATGGAAAGAAGCTGCAGAAAGTTGTAAATATAGTCAGCTCCATCTTGGGCATGAGCCTACAAAGTACCCAGGACATCTTCAGGGAGTGGCAGGGGTGCAGTGCTGCTGGAGTTCACCAGAGCAACACTCCGGCACCTCTGTTAAAAAAAAAAGTCAAAATAAACAAGCGGGGAATTTAACAGCGGCCACATATTAAATAGAGGGAATTTTACGGAAGAGGGCGTGGTGGCTGGTGGGGAAAATACCACTAATAACATTAGGATAGTTGATCGTTTTTGGTGAAATCCTGGAGCTGTGACTGTTTTTGAAATCCCTCCTCTCTCGACCTGTTGTCCCAGCATAGCCTCCCGCCATTTCACAGATCCTCAGTCTCTCTTCAGCACTCGTTGTCTGAGCATTGTTCACCGAGAATATAATAATCTTAGATCTTTTGAAAAGTGGCCGTAAGGTCAGTAAGAACGAATCAAGCATTCGCGTAATAAAGCAGAAAGAAGCTAAAGTTCGTGGAAGTGTTAGTGCTACCCCTACAACGGCAAAAGTGGTCTCTCTGGTTCGTGATAAAGTGCTTGCAAAGACTAAGAAAGCATTAAGTGTGTGGCTAGAGGACATGTCACAGAAGCAGATCCCTGTTGATGGCAAAATTATGTGTGAAAAAGCACTTAGTCTCTATGAGCACTACTGTGAAGGCGTTGAGGAGAGCGAGAGGAAGGAGTTTAAGGCTAGTAAGGGATAGCTGGCTAGCTATGTAAAGTGCTACAGCCTCAAGAATTGAAGATCATGGGAGAATCAGCGTGGCAGATGTACCAAGTATCCTGTTATGGAGCCAATCGAAGTACATGCTTGAAGTCTCTCAGAAAAAAAATTGTTGATCACAAACTATCAAAAGCTCACACTGCTGCTCTAAGTGTTGAAAATATAGGTAGTGAAGATGCTCTTGGAAAATTATATGACACCACGAATGCTTCGCATCTAAAGGCAACTTGTTCAATTTTTTGTTCTGCCTATTATTTCGCGCAGAATGACAGACCATACTCTGATCACTTTGGCTTATTGGAACTTCAAAAAAAATGGTATTGACATTGGAATTGGACTGCATTCCCACACTAGTGCTACAGAGATAATTCATCACATAGCTATTAATATGAAAAAAAAATTTGCCAGCATGTCAAGCAGATAAATGGCAAATTTTCTGTTCTCATTGATGAATCAACAAGCCTGAGCTTTAAGACCACCCTAATAGATTATTTGAAATGTGAAAGTGATAAGGACAGTGATCCCCATTTTATGTTTTTAGATCTAATTGAACTGCCTGATCAGAAAGCTGCGACTATTTCTAAGCATCTATTGAACTGTCTCAATAACCATGGGTTTGATGACTCTTACTTGAAACAGAACCTTGTAGCATTTGCTAGTGATGGGGCGAGCATAATGCTTGGTGTCAAATCTGGTGTTGCTACAATTCTCAAGGAACACTACCCTGATGTCATAATTTGGCACTGTCTTAATCACAGATTAGAACTTGCAGTAGGCGATTCAGTGAGAGAAGTTCATGGAATAAATCATTTTCAATCATTTATGGACAAATTGTACTCTGTTTACAGTAGATCACCTCTAAAGCAAAATGAACTGTCTGAGTGTGCCTCTCAACTAGAACAACAAATTTGCAAAATAGGCCGTGTTCTGGGCACCAGGTGGGTAGCTAGCTCATTTCAAACAGTTTCAGCAGTGTGGCAAAATTATAAAGCACTGTGTTTTCATTTTGAAAAAGCAATGAAGGATGAAACAAGATCTGGGAGTGACAGAAAAACCTATATGAAGGTCTGTTGAAAAGACTCTCTTCCGAACAGTTTCTATTGGACTTAGCTCTAATGTATGACACATTGCATGAACTTGGTTTACAGAGTGTTTACAGAAACGCACTACTACGATTGTTTATGCAGACAAACTGATCCAACGGAGCATAAGATCACTGCGTGGACTGAAAGAGCAACCTGGTACAAAAACTCTAGAAGCTCAAGAGGCAGTTGAAAAGGGGAAGTTTGGAGAAATTACCTTAACAAGCAACAACAAAATTGTCTCCATTGATAATCTACAGTTTCTTACTAGTTTTATAAACAATTTGCAGCACGTATGTTCATGGCAACATCCTTGAAAGGTTCTCAAACTTCTAAACCTCAAAGTATGTATAAATCCCTGCTAAATGAAATGTGCATCCTTGATAAAGATAACTGGCCTGCTGAAATACCAGCTAATTATGGAGAAGATGCAATATCATCTCTCTGTAAGAGGTTTAAGCTTTCTTCTTCCTCTGTAATAAATGCCTTCAGAGATTATGGGGAGGATCGTGGACGCCGCATCCCAGGTTTACGCCCATTACTGAGCTGTTCACGTTATTCCTATTAGTACTGCTGAGTGTGAGAGGATTCAGTCACATGAACTTGATAATAACAACAACATACTCAAGAATTCTCATGAATCATGTATCAGCACTTATGTTTGTTAAACTACACGGACCTCCTCTAGTTCAGTGGAATCCTGAGCCGTACGTCACATCATGGCTGCAGTACCACAGATCAGCAGATGACACCAGGACAAGAGTAGCTTCAGACCCCTGAACACATATTACGCCGACCCTTTGTGGAAATTATTGTGAAACTTCTCATTGGTGGCATTTGGTAAGTAGGTAATTACTTTTAAATTGGTAAAATACGTAATTACTGTCTTTTTCTTTACTTGCTTGATAATTATATTTTATGATAATTAGTGAGTGGAACCATGCAATACTTTGTCATATTATTAAATTAAGTATTATATGTTTTATTGTACCAGTTATACACTGAAATGTAGTAATAGGCTATAATCTTGTCAATGTCTTAACTATTACTATATCTCTGTGGAGCTCTGGAATTCGTATATTTCTTTCATCTTGGTTTAGCGCTTGATATTATAAGAAGCCCTATTCACATATATATGTCACACCCAATTTGTGTGCCTGCTCATTACACGAATGGGGCAAGGAAGTTGCCCAGTACGTGAAATGAGCAGGTACACAAATTGGGTGTGACATATATAGAGAGAGGTGTGGTCGCGCTGATACGCATCGAGTGAAAGCAATACACTGAGTCGAGCAGAGTCTGGTTGAACTGTTTACTATTTCAATCCACGCGCGCTTAAGTACCCGCTCCCAGCATCCCCTGCTCTTTGCGGAGCGGAAGTGATGTCGGCTTCCGGGCCGAGGTCTGCCCCGCCCTCTCGGTTGCCGCTGGCTGCGGACTCGCCCGCGACTGCTGGAGCCGGTTTGCTTGCCACGTGGGCGAGCAACCACATGAACCCCCCCACCCCCACCACCAGAACCGGCGCTAGGAGGTGCAGAGTCCACAGCCTGCACACTGTCAGTTCTTTTAGGTGGCCAGCCTTGTCGTCGTGGGGGTGGCACCGCAACCAGGCGTTCAAGGTCTAGATGCGCCGGTTTGAGACGGTCAATGGTAAAAGTCTCTTCACGACCGCCGATGTCGAGAACGCAGGTCGTCCCATTATGGCGCACCACCTTGTAGGGTCCTTCATATGGTCGCTGCAGGGCTGGTCTGTGCGTGCTCGGCGAACGAAAACATACTTGCTCTGTTGTAGGTCCTTGGGCACAAAAGAGGGTGTTGTTCCGTGATGGGACGTCGGGACTGGGGCAAGTGTTCCAAGCCGCTCCCAGAGTTTAGTTAGGACCCCAGCAGGTGTGTCCTCCTGGCCACGGGGTGCTGGCACAAACTCACCGGGAACCGTGAGTGTGGCATTATAAACAAGTTCAGCCGATGATGCGGCCGGGTCCTGCTTGGGTGCCATGCGGATGACAGCAGCACCCAGGGGAGTTCGTCCACCTAGTCTGGCCCTCAGAGGCGTGACATCAGGGCTGACTTCAAGTGCCTGTGGAAACGTTCCACCAGGCCGTTGGACTGCGGGTGGTAAGCAGTCATTCGGTGGAGCTGGGTTCCGAGGAGTTGTGCCAGTGCAGACCACAAAGCCGATGTGAACTGCACATGCCTGTCTGAAGTGACGTGGGCTGGGAGTCGGAACCGTGCCGCCCAGATGGTAATCAGGGCTCTGGCGCATGTCTCCGTGGCCGTGTCAGTGAGTGGGATAGCTTCCGGCCACCTCGTGAACCTGTCCACCATGGTGAACAGGTATCTCACTCCTCTCAAAACCGGCAGTGGGCCGACGATGTCCACGTGGACATGTTCAAACCTCTGTGTCGGCTGGAAGGGTTGCAGTGGGGCCCTCATGTGCCTCTGGATTTTGGAGGTTTGACAGTGCGTGCATGTCCTGGCCCAGTACCCGACCTCCTTGCATAGCCCGTGCCACACAAACCTGTCTGCGATCAGCCGGATGGTCACCCGAATGGAATGGTGGGCTAAACCGTGCAAGGCGTCGAAAACGCGGCGCCTCCAAGCGGTCAGGACAATGGGCCGAGGTTGCCCGGTGGACACATCACAAAGGAGCTCATTACCTTCAGGCCCAATGGGTATGTCTTCGAGGTGGAGCCCTGAGACTGCGGTTCGGTACGCCGGCATCTCGCTGTCCAGTCATTGCGCCTTAGCTAACACCACATAATCCACCCCCGGAGACAGAGAGTGAACTGATTGGACAGAGGTGCGTGACAGTGTGTTGGCTACCATGTTGTTCTTCCCAGAGATGTGCTAAACCCCAAGATGTACGACAGGTGGCTTTGCTGGCAGCCCGAGCACGGGTCCAACACTTTGGCAAACGCGGAAGTGAGGGGCTTGTGGTCTGTGGAGACTGTGAACTCCCTCCCTTCCAGGAAATACCTGAAGTGCTGGATGGCAAGGTACAGGGTCAGTAGCTCCCTGTCGAAAGCACTGGGGTCGTAGGTGCCGTCCCTTGGTGTGGGTGTTACGTGCTCCACTGCTGGGGTGTGGGAGGGCCGGGCTTTCGGCCGTGCCGCAGCACTAATTTCGATGGTGGTTCCGCCATTTTGTTTGGTGCGCCAAAGCACGTCCGCGTGGGCAGCAACCCTGCACGGGTCTCTGAAGTCTTCATCTGCTAGCAGGAGGCGGATGTCTTCTGGCATTTGCTCCAAGAAGATCTGTTCAAAAAGCAGGTAAGGCTTATGGTCGGCTGCCAGTGCTAGCATGTTGTTCATCAGGGCTGATGGCACGCGGTCGCCCAGGCCGTCCATATGCAGTAACCGCCCGGCCCGTTCACGGCCGGAGAGGCCAGATGTGCGGATTAACAGGGTCATGAGTGCCTCGTACCTGTCTGTTGCCGGGGGCTGATGCAGAAAGTCGATAATGCAGCCCACTGTCTCCTGGTCAAGGGCGCCCACCACATAGTAATACCTGGTGGCATCTGAGACAATTTGCCTGACCTGGAACTGGGCCCCTGCTTGCTCGAACCAGACCAGGGGTTGAGTGGTCCAGAAGGTTGGCAGTTTAAGGGAAACTGCATTCTGCAGAGCTGAGTCGTTCATGCTGGGTCTAAATGCCGTTGGACCGTCAGGGTCACCAATGTAGTCGCGCTGATACGCAACGAGTGAAAGCAACACACTGAGTCAAACAGGGTCTGGTTGAACTGTCTACTGTTTCAATCTGCGCGCGCTTAAGTACCCGCTCCCAGCATCCCCCGCTCTTTGCGGGGCGGAAGCAACGTCGGCTTCCGGGCCGAGGTCTGCCCCGCACTCAGAGCCCCCTCGGTTGCCGCTGGCTGCGGACTCGCCCACAACTGCTAGAGCCGGTTCGCTTGCCGCATGGGCGAGCCGCCACAGAGGATATAGGAAATGGCAAGAATTTTGTCAGCTCCGGCACCTAAAAAATTAGCACTGCACCCTTGGGGAGTGGTGTCTCAGAAAGGCAGTGTCCATTATTAAGGACCTCCAGCACCCAGGGCATGCCCTTTTCTCACTGTTACAGTCAGGTAGGAGATACAGAAACCTGAAGGCACACACTCAGCGATTCAGGAACAGCTTCTTCCCCTCTGCCATCCGTTTCCTAAATGGACATTGAAGCTTTGGACACTACCTCACTGTTTTTAATATATAGTATTTCTGTTTTTTGCAAGTTTTTAAAATCTATTCAAAATACATATACTGTAATTTATTATTATTTTTTTTTCTCTCTTCTATATTATGTATTGCATTGAACTGCTGCAGCTAAGTTAACACATTTCACATCACATGCGGTGATAATAAACCTGATTCTGATTCATATCCAATTAACAGACCAGCCAGCTCATCCCACGACTGGCTCACTGGGCCCCTTTCTTTGAGCAATTTAACATCACCATCTCCTACTGACTGAGCTCCAAGAACTCTAAGGCGGAAGCCCTGTCACGAAAGTTTGACTCAGCTGAATTGGAGATCAACCCCCACCAGAACTAGATCCACCAGGCGCTGCAGCACAAGCCTGCCCTGGTCAATGCCACTGACAACTGGCTGCCAATAGCTATGTGCTCTGAGGCACTCCAGTGGACGCACTCCTCACCCCACTCCAGCCATCCAGGTGTACGGCAGACTCAAGATTTTCTGCGACACTAGTTGTCAGATGTACGTCAGTTTGTTGCTGCCTGCCCTCAATGCCTGTGGTCCCACATCGGCATGGATTTCATCACGGGTTTCCCACCTTCCAATGGGCCATGGTAATCACGACAGTGGTGGACCGGTTCTCTAAGGCAGCCCTCTTCACTTGCCCTCCCAAACTTTCAGCAGCCACTCAGATTGTGGACCTGATTTTCCAACATGTACTTCACTTCCACAGCTTCCCTCAGAACATCTCCCACTTCCCGCGAGCCTTCTGTTGGTGAGTTTGTCCTCTGGCCATTATCCGCAGACCACTACTCAGTCAGAAAGAGCCAACCAGCAAGTGGTGAAATTTCTGTGATGCTTCACTGCCTCTAACCCTTCCATATGGAAGAAGTATGTAGATTGGGCCGAGCTGTCCCACAATTTCCAGTCCTCCTCTGCTGCAGGTATGTCACTCTTTGAAGTGCTTCATGGCTGCCAACCTCCGTTGTTCCCCTCGGAGGAGCCAGTGGTGGAGATCCCATCGGCCAGAAGCCTGATTTGCTGCCACCAGAATGTTTGGGAGAAGGCATGGAGGGCTATCCTCTGCTAAACACACCTACTGCCACCAGGCCAACCACTGACGGAGCCCAGCCAGGCATCCAAGGCTCTCTTACCTTGCCATCTTTGTCCTTCCTTCTCATAATTTGCTCTGCTCCAATCTAATATTCTCTTGCAAGATCTGTACTTATCCTTATCTATAGCTATCTTAAAACTTGAGCATTGTGGTCACTGTTCCCCAACCGCTCACTAACTGAAAGTTTGGTCATCTGGCCGGGCTCATTACCCAACATCATATCCAGTCCAACCCCTCCTCTTGTTGGACTACCTACATGCTGATTTAAAAAAAATCCTGGATGCACCTAACAAATTCTACCCCATCTAAACTACTTATACTAAGATTCCAGTTTATTTTAGGGAAGTTGAAGTCCCCCATGACAACAACCCTATTATTTTACCACAAGTTCAAGTTTAATTGCCATTGAAACATACATGAATACCCAAGAATACAGCCAAACAAACAGTGTTACTCTGGGGCCAAGACGCCAAGCAGAAAACCAACAGTCATACACAGCACAAGGCATACATGGCACGTGTAAGATAGCAAGGAAACAATCAGTTACACACAAAAAATATATGTAGCCCAAGTCCTTAAGAAATATGGTCTGAATATTGATGGTGCATGGGTGTTATTGCAAGAACAAGCAGTATTCAGCTATCAGCAGACAAACGTACACATGCATGCAATCCAGCTTGTCATTCCACCAATCAAACGCTAGGCAGCAGTCCCAACGGGAGGGTCCAGCCCCAAACCAAGCAAGGACGCCATGTTTCACTGCTTCTGGTATCTCCTGGACTGCTGCAACAGGCAAGACTGCGGCTTGAGGCCTAGTCTGAGCTTCCCTCCATCTGTCTCACCAACAAACAACGGAAATGGACTTGCAGCATTTTACATTACCAATGACCAACAGGGTCTTGTGATCGCAAGAGAAATATCCAAGACAACCACTTGCTATTAGTGCCTTGGCCCACAACTCCAATGACTTTCTGTAGCAGGTGGTAACACAGTCCGCACCAAGCCCTGCTCCTCCAGTTCCTACACCGACAAGCAGCTTGCTGATGGAGTAGACCTGGAGTACTTGATGTTTTTAATGTCCAGCATTGTCTTGAGATTGTAAAAAAGACAAAAACACCAATTGGTCTGAATGCACCACCATATTACCAGAAGTCTTAAACCTTTCCTTAATCTGACTTCATATCTATTCCTCAATGTCCCAGTGGCTATTTGGAGATCTATAGTACAATTCTATCAGATTGCACCCTCTCTATTTTTGAGTTCCACCCATATAGATTTAGTAGATGCGCCTTCCATTATATTCCCTCTAAGAGCAGCTATTAGATTAGATTAGATTATGAGGTCACTCAGTCCTCGTTTATTGTCAGTTAGAAATGCATGCATGCATTAAGAAATGATACAATGTTCCTCCAGAGTGATATCACAAAAAAAAGGACAAACCAAAGACTAACACTGACAAGACCACATAATTATAACATATAGTTACAGCAGTGTAAAGCAACACCATAATTTGATAAAGAGCAGACCATGGGCACAGTAAAAAAAAGTCTCAAAATTCCGATTGACTCCCGATAGTCCCAATAGCAGGCGGCAAAGGGGAGAAACTCTCCCTGCCATAAACCTCCAGGCGCTGACAACTGCCGATGCATTGGAAGCACCTGACCACAGCCGACTCTGAGTCCGTTCGAAAACTTCGAGCCTCCGATGCCGAGCACCGAGCACCATCTCTGCCGAGCGCTTCGACCCTGCCCCGGCCGCCGAGTAACAAGCAAAGCCAAGGACTCGGGGCCTTCCCCTCCGGAGATTTCGGATCACACAGTAGCAGCGGCAGCGAAACAGGCATTTCAGAAGTTTCAGCAGATGTTCCTCCGTTCTCTCATGTCTGTCTCCATCAAATCAGGATTGTGCACGGCACCCTTCTTGACAGATATCATTCACCTGAGTGGCCGCTGCGCGCAGCATTCGCGCCGCCATCTTCTCCTCCTCACACTGTTATCATCCTATGATATTGTCCTTAATTAATAGTGCAACTCCCCCACCTCTTTTACCCCCTCTCCATCAATTCTAAAACAACAAAACCCTGGGACATTAAACACCCATTTCTGTCCTCTCCACCAAATCGCTGTAATGGCTACAACATCATAGTTCCATCATAGATCTGAGCTCTAAGTTCTTCACCTTTACCCATAATACTCCTAGCATTAAAATACACATTACAAACTATCCATCCCATTGCATCTGTAATTTTGCTCCTGCCTGTTTTACTGACCCTGACATCTACCTTCCTCTGCATCCCTCCCCTTTCTGATCTGGCCCTCTGGTTTCCATTCCCCTGCCAAACTAGTTTAAAACTTCCCAAGTAGCACTAGTAAACACCTCAGCCAGAATATTGGTTCTCCTGCAGTTTAGATACAACCCCTCCCTCCTGTATAGGTCACCCCTGCCCCAGAAGAGATTCCGTTGATCCAAGAACCTGAAACCCTGTCCCTTCATCAGTTCCTTGGCCACTCATTCATCTGTACTATGATCCTATTCCTGCCCTGACTAGCAAGTGGCATGGAGAATAATCCAGAGATTACCACTTCAGCAATCCTGCTCTTCAGCCGCTTTGCTAATTCTCTATGCTCTCTGCACAGGACCTCATTTCCCTTTCTACCTATGTCATCGGTGCCAACATGCACCACAACGTCTGGCTGCCCTTGAGAATATTCTGCAGCCGCTCCAAGACTTCCTGGACCTCAGCACCTGTGAGGCAACACACCATCCTGGCATCTCTTTCTCAGCTACTAAATCTCCTGCCCATCCCCCTAATTATGAAATCTCCTATGACTATCACTCTACAATCAGAAATGGCACCACAGCTTTGTGAAGGAGTGTGGCGACCCACTTTCTGGCACCCACGAACCGGCTCACTACAGCGCGCGCAGGCAGAGGGCTGGCCCCAAAAAGGGTGCCAGGCCATCTTCACCAGCAGGGGGAAAATCCCGTGCGCAGAAAGGGTCTGGGAATATGCATTCCCCACAGCAGTCCCGCCCCAGGGAGAGCGCGAACGGGAAGGCTTAAAAGCAGGCCGCAAAGTTTGAATAAACCTCTTTCATCGCAACTCTAACTCACCGACTCCGTGTGGTTATTCTAGCGCTGTGTGTAGCACACTGCTACAATTGGTGACCCCGACGGCCCAAACGATATTTGGACCAGAGATGACTGACGCCACATCTGTTCACGCAGTTTCGTTAAAACTGCCAAGCTTCTGGACGCTGCGACCCCATTTACGGTTCGAACAGGCAGAAGCACAATTCCACATTCGGTAGATAACCTCCGAGTCCACTCGTTACTACCACGTGCTGAGCTCCCTTGACCAGGAGACAGCTGCACAAGTTGAGGAATTTATACAGTCACCCCCGGAGAACGGTAAATACACAGCATTCAAAGCCCTGCTCATAAGGACCTTTGGACTCTCACGGCGCGAACAAGCACGCCGCTTAATGCACCTGGATGTTTTGGGAGACAGGCCGCCTTCAGCATTAATGAACGAAATGCTGGCCCTGGCTGAAGGACACAAACCCTGCCTCATGTTTGAGCAGGCGTTCCTAGAGCAACTGCCCGAGGACATATGCCTGCTGCTGTCCGACACAGATTTCAGCGACCCCTGGGGGGTGGCGGCCCGATCAGATGTGCTGTGGACTGCCAAGAAGGAAAGAGGGGCATCCGTTGCACAAATCACCAAGCCGCATACCCAATGACAGACCAGACCAGGCCTGGCAACAGAGCCCAACGAACAATGGTGTTTCTACCACCAGCGGTGGGGCACAGAGGCCCGCCGCTGTAGACCACCCTGCAAATTCCCAGGAAACGCCAAGGCCCAGCCGCCGCCGATCGCTACGGCGGCTGGCCATCAGGACAGCCTCCTGTACGTCTGGGACAAGCAGTCGGGACGCTGCTTTTTGGTCGACACCAGAACGGAGATCAGCATCTTACCTCCAACGATTTATGATACCCACAACAGAGAACCGGGACCCACCCTGAGGGCCGCAAATGGCAGCACAATACGAACCTACAGCACCCGCACGGTGCGGCTACAGTTCAGCTCCAGCCGGTTCACGTGGGATTTCACACTGGCTGCCGTGGCCCAACCACTCCTGGGGGCGGATTTTCTACGAGCCCACAGCCTGCTGGTCGACCTGCAAGGGAAGCGATTAGTCCACGCCAAGACTTTTCAAACCTTCTCCCTGGGTGAAGCACAGTTGCCAGCCCCACACCTGGACTCCATCACGCTGTCCGACGATGAATTCACCAGGGTCCTGGTGGATTTCCCATCAGTACTGACACCGCAGTTCACGGCAGCCATGCCCAGACACGGAGTACAGCACCACATCCCGACCCAGGGACCAGCCCTCCACGCCCGTGCTCCAAGGCTTCCCCCGGACAAGCTCCGACTGGCGAAGGAGGAGTTCAAGAAGATGGAGGAATTGGGGATCATACGATGGTCCGACAGCCCATGGGCCTCCCCCCTTCACATGGTGCCCAAGGCAACGGGGGACTGGAGACCATGCGGTGACTACCGCAGACTGAACGAGGCTACAACTCCAGACCGCTACCCTGTACCACACATTCAAGACTTCGCAGCAAACCTACACGGCGCAAGGATCTTTTCCAAGGTAGACCTCGTCTGGGGATACCATCA
Organism: Mobula hypostoma; assembly: GCF_963921235.1. Lineage (NCBI taxonomy): Eukaryota > Metazoa > Chordata > Chondrichthyes > Myliobatiformes > Myliobatidae > Mobula > Mobula hypostoma. The sequence continues at coordinate 49,305,371 of NC_086102.1, read as the reverse complement.
AATCCCAGTACATCCGGACGACATCCCCAAAACAGCACTTATCACCCTGTTCGGACTTTTCGAATTCCTCCGAATGCCGTTTGGTCTAAAGAATGCCGCACAGACTTTCCAGCGGCTAATGGATGCGGTGGGACACGACCTGGACTTTGCATTCATCTATTTGGACGACATCCTCATAGCCAGCAGTAGTTGGCAGGAGCATCTGTCCCACCTCCGCCAGCTCTACTCCCGCCTGAGCGAATTTGGCCTTACAATCAACCCAGCCAAATGCCAGTTCGGACTTGACACCATCGACTTCCTGGGCCACAGGATTACTAAAGACAGGGTAACCCCGCTGCCCGCCAAGGTAGACGCGGTCCGCAACTTCCCCCGACCCAACACAATCAAAGGCCTGCAGGAATTCGTGGGTATGGTGAATTTCTACCACCATTTCCTCCCCTCAGCAGCCCAAACCATGCACCCCCTGTTCACTCTAATGTCGGGTAAGGGCAAGGACATTACCTGGGACGAAGAGGCCGCAACCGCTTTCGTTAAAACCAAAGAAGCCTTGGCAAACGCCGTGATGCTAGTGCACCCCAGAACGGACGTTCCTACTGCCCTCACGGTGGACGCATCCAACACAGCAGTTGGTGGAGTGCTGGAACAACTCGTCGAGGGTCGCTGGCAACCCCTGGCGTTCTTCAGCAAACACCTACGACCACCTGAACTCAAATACAGTGCTTTCGACCGGGAGCTATTGGCACTATACCTGGCAATCTGGCATTTCAGGTACTTCTTCGAAGGTAGGCCCTTCACCGCGTTCACAGACCACAAACCGCTTACCTTTGTGTTCATGAAGGGGTCCGACCCCTGGTTGTCCCGCCAGCAGCGACACCTGTCTTACATCTCCGAGTACACGACGGACATCCGGCATGTCTCGGGAAAGGACAACGTCGTGGCGGACGCACTATCCAGACCTACCATACAGGCCCTGTCCCAGGGGGTGGACTATGCAGCGCTGGCAGAGGCACAGCAGGCAGACGCTGAGATCCCCAGTTACAGGACTGCAGTCTCCGGTTTGCAGCTCCAAGACCTCCCCGTAGGCCCAGGTGAGAGGACTCTACTATGTGATGTAGCTACCGGCCAACCCCGCCCCATCGTCCCAGCATCCTGGCGCCGGCGGGTTTTCGTGTCCATTCACAACTTAGCGCACCCCTCCATCAGGACAACTGTCCGGCTGGTCTCCAACAGGTTCGTGTGGCATGGACTGCGTAAACAGGTCAGTGAATGGGCCAAAACGTGCACGCAGTGCCAAACGGCCAAGGTGCAGCGGCACACCAAGGCTCCACCACAGCAGTTCGAACCCACCTGCCAGAGGTTCGACCACATCCATGTGGATATCGTGGGGCCCCTGCCAGTGTCGCGAGGAGCGCGGTACCTCCTAACTATGATAGACCGGTTCACCAGATGGCCAGAGGCAGTCCTGCTCACCGACACCACCTCCGAATCCTGCGCCCGAGCACTGATCGCAACCTGGGTAGCCCGCTTTGGGGTACCGGCCCACATTACCTCCGACGGGGCGCCCAGTTCACCTCCAGCCTGTGGTTGGCTATGGTCAACCTTTTAGGATCGCAGCTACACCACACAACTGCCTACCACCCACAGTCGAACGGACTAGTGGAGCGTTTCCACCGTCACCTGAAGTCGGCTCTCATGGCCCGCCTGGAAGGGCCTAACTGGGTGGACGAGCTTCCCTGGGTCCTGCTCGGAATCCGCACGGCGCCCAAGGAGGATCTGCACATGTCGTCGGCCTGGTTGGTGTACGGCGTACCCCTGGTCGTCCCAGGAGAGTCCATACCAGCCCCAGGGGGGCAAGAGGAAGAACCCGCAACAGTCCTGGACAGACTACGTGAGAGGCTCGGTAACCTGGCCCCCATACCCACTTCACAGCACGGACAGAGCCCGACCTGCGTATCCAAAGACCTGCAGAACTGTAAGTTTCTTTTTGTACGACGGGGCGGACACCGGGCACCGCTACAGCGGCCCTACGAGGGTGATCGGGAACAACGGGTCCACGTTCGTGCTGGACACTGGGGGGAGAGAGGAGGTATTCACGGTGGACCGACTCAAACCGGCCCATGTGGACTTGGCGCAGCCGGTCCAGGCTCAGGCACCGCGGCGCAGGGGCAGACCTCCCAAACAGAGACCGATCCAGACCCTAGACATTGGGGGAGGTATCACTGGTTCTGTGGGGGGGGGGTTATGTGGCGACCCACTTTCTGGCACCCACGAACCGGCTCACAACAGCGCACGCAGGCAGAGGGCCAGCCCCAAAAAGGGCGCCAGGCCATCTTCACCAGCAGGGGGAAAATCCTGCGCGCGGAAAGGGTCTGGGAATATGCATTCCCCACAGCAGTCCCGCCCCAGGGAGAGCGCGAACGGGAAGGCTTAAAAGCAGGCCGCGAAGTTTGAATAAACCTCTTTCATTGCAACTCTAACTCACCGACTCCGTGTGGTTATTCTAGCGCTGTGTGTAGCACACCGCTACAGGAGTTCCATTCCATCTGCAAGTGAGACCCTAGTTATCCCATCACCACACTTTAATTGTCCTTTGAACTCTCATTTTGACAGCTTCTTCTTTGGTTCCCTACACTGTTCCAATAAAGCCTAGCATAAGTTTGAGGAACATCATTTCTGAATTCAGGACATAATAGATTTCTTGATCCAACAATTTCAGATAACGTCATTTCTGCTTTTACTTTTGAATTGTAGCGAGAGCAGTATTTTCCTTTGGTTATTTAGTTTAATGATTTGCGTCTTCCATCTACATCTTCCTCATACCAGTCTTTTGCTTCTTGTCCTACTACCCCTCTTTGCCTTGCATTCCATTTTTGTCTCCTCTTGCCACTTCACACTGCATTTTAAAAACCATTAAATCTGATTTTTCTCCTATTTGAATGAAGTCCATTAACATGAAACATTTATTTTGTTTCAGATCCACAAATACTGCCTGGCCTTGCATTAGTTTCTGTTTGTACTCCAAATAATGAAGTTGTTTTTGCTCATTGGACATTTGATATTTATGGTGCAGAAAGAGAGTTTCCAATCCATAAATGGTGGGAAATATTAATTCAGCTTCTCAGTCATTCCTTAGTTATAGAAAATTGATATAAGTGAGATTTTTTAGAGGTTCTGATGCTGATGTAACCGGAATTTCTTGAGGCTAAACATGAAGGTCAATGTCTGATTTATATTTGCTTTTGCTCTCTCTTTTATTATTAATTCATGAGATGCGGGCTTCATTGACAAGTCCAGAATGCATTGCTCATCCGCAATTCCCTGAAATGAGGAGCCAGTTAAAGTCAATTTCACTAATGGGTCTGGAGTCACATATAGGCCGGAATGTCCTTGTGGACATCAGTAAGCCAGTCTGAAAGCTTCATGTATAGTAGCTCTGAAATTTATTCTAGATAAAATTAATGACATGAATTTAAATTTCTCAGTTGATATATTGGGATCTAAACTGATGACACTCAGTCAATGGTCCAGGTCTCTAGGTTACAGTGAGTGAGAGTGAAGGAAGGAAATGATAAGGCAAAAAAACTATAACAATGAATTTTTAAATTTCAATGGCACACAATACCAAACGGGACAAAACACATAAAATGGGAATTCTGAGTTGATCAGTCTTGAGGTTAAGATCTCTAGTGGTTTATATTTGTTTTTGAGACATATACAGTTGAAGTCAGAAGTTTGCATACACCTTGGCCAAATACATTTAAACTCAGTTTTTCACAATTCCTGACATTTAATCCTGGAAAACATTCCCTGTCTTAGGTCAGTTAGGATCACTGGTTTATTTTAAGAATGTGAAATGTCGGGCAGTGAAACGCGGAAAATTTAAAAGGAACACAGCCGTATACAGCGGGCAGCGTCGTTTTTTGGGCAGCAGATTGAGCTGGGAGCAGAGTGAAGGCTTAAGGGCTTTGGCTCAACGTGCTTAGGCAGAAACGGGTGAGGCAAAGTAGGCTCGGTTTTCAATTTTCCCTGTTATTTGAAGAAAGGGGGAAGTACGAGTGTGAGGGCAGCTTGCAGTTCTCGGTGTCAGATGTGGGAGATCCTGGAGTCTCCCAGCCTCCCGGACATCCACATCTGCGCCAGGTGCACCGAGATGCAGCTCCCAAGGGACCGCATTAGGGAACTGGAGCTGCAGCTTGATGACCTTTGTCTGGTCAGGGAGAGTGAGGAGTTGATAGAGAGGAGTTACAGGCAGGTAGTCACACCGGGGCCACGGGAGGCAGACAAATGGATCACGGTTAGGAGGGGGAAGGGGTTGTGTCAGGTACTAGAGAGTATCCTAGTGGCTGTGCCCCTTGACAATAGGTACTCCTGTTTGAGTACTGTTGGGGGGGAACAGCTTACCTGGGGGAAGCGACAATGGCCGTGCTTCTGGCACAGAGTCCGGCCCTGTAGCTCAGAAGGGTAGGGAAAGGAAGAGGAGGGCAGTAGTAACAGGGGATTCGATAGTTACGGGATCAGATAGGCGATTCTGTGGACGCAGTCAGGAGACCCGGATGGTAGATTGCCTCCATGGTGCCAGGGTCCGGGATGTTTCTGATCGCGTCCAAGAGATCCTGAAGTGGGAGGGTGAGGAGTCAGAGGTCGTGGAACATATAGGTACCAATGACATAGGTAGGAAAAGGGAAGGGGTCCTGAAAGGAGAATATAGGGAGTTAGGAAGGGAGTTGAGATAAAGGACAGCAAAGGTAGTAATCTTGGGATTACTGCCTATGCCACGCGACAGTGAGAGTAGGAATGCAATGAGGTGGAGGATAAATGCGTGGCTGAGGGATTGGAGCAGGGGGCAGGGATTCAAGTTTTTGGATCATTGGGACCACTTTTGGCGCAGGTGTGACCTGTACAAAAAGGACAGGTTGCACTTGAATCCTAGGGGGACCAATATCCTGGCGGGGAGATTTGCAAAGGCTGCTGGGGAGACTTTAAACTAGAATGGTTGGGGGGTGGGAATCAAATTAAAGAGACAAGGAGAGAGGAGGTTAGTTCACGAATAGAAAAAGCTAGTAGACAGTGTGTGAGGGAGGATAGGCAGGGGACAGAGATCGGGAGCACTCAGACCGAAGATGTAGGGGAGAAGGAAGAAAAAGATAACGAAGTTGTTTGCACCATTAGGGATAAACAGAGAATAAGAGGTGGAGAGTTTCTTAAATGTATCAATTTTAAGGCTAGGAGCATTGTAAGAAAGGTGGATGAGCTTAGAGCATGGATTGATACCTGGAAATATGTTGTAGCTATTAGTGAAACATAGTTACAGGAGGGGTGTGATTGGCAACTAAATATTCCTGGATTTCGTTGCTTCAGGTGTGATAGTATCGGAGGGGCAAGAAGGGGAGGTGTTGCATTGCTTGTCAGAGAAAATATTACAGTGGTGCTCTGGCAGGTTAGATTAGAGGACTCGTCTAGGGAGGCTATTTGGGTGGAACTGAGGAAGGGGAAAGGTGTAGTAACGCTTATAGGGGTGTATTATAGACCACCTAATGGGGAGCGAGAATTGGAGGAGGAGATAGCAGATATTTGTAGTAAGCACAAGGTTGTGATTGTGGGAGATTTTAATTTTCCACACATAAACTGGGAAACCCATTCTATAAAAGCGCTGGATGGTTTGGAGTTTGTAAAATGTGTGCAAGATAGTTTTTTGAAGCAATACATAGAGGTACCAACCAGAGAAGGGGCAGTGTTGGATCTCCTGTTAGGGAATGAGATAGGTCAGGTGATGGAGGTTTGTGTTGGGGAGCACTTCAGGTCCAGTGATCAAAATGTCATTAATTTCAATATAATTATGGAGAAGGATAGGTCTGGACCCAAGGTTGAGATTTTTGATTGAGAAAGGCTAACTTTGAGGAGATGTGAAAGGATTTAGAAGGAGTGGATTGGGACAGTTTGTTTTATGGGAAGGCTGTAATAGAGAAATGGAGGTCATTTAAAGGTGAAATTTTGAGGGTACAGAATCTTTATGTTCCTGTTAGGTTGAAAGGAAAGGTTAAAAGTTTGAGAGAGCCATGGTTTTCAAGGGATATTGGAAACTTGGTTCGGAAAAAGAGAGATATCTACAATAAATATAGGCAGCATGGAGTAAATGAGGTGCTCGAGGAATATAAAGAATATAAAAAGAATCTTAAGAAAGAAATTAGGAAAGGTAAAAGGAGATATGAGGTTGCTTTGGCAAGTAAGATGAAAATAAATCCCAAGGGTTTCTACAGTTATATTAACAGCAAAAGGATAGTGAGGGATAAAATTAGTCCCTTAGAGAATCAGAGTGGACAGCTATGTGTGGAGCCAAAAGAGATTCGGAAGATTCTGAACAATTTCTTTTCTTTGGTATTCACTGAGGCGAAGGATATTGAATTGTGTAAGATAAGGGAAACAGGTAGGGAAGTTATGGAAAGTATGATGATTAAAGAAGAGAAAGTACTGGCACTTTAAAGGAATATAAAAGTGGATAAGTCTCCAGATCCTAACAGGATATTCCCTAGGGCCTTGAGGGAAGTTAGTGTGGAAATAGCAGGGGCTCTGACAGAAATATTTCAAATGTCATTAGAAACGGGGATGGTGCCGGAGGATTGGCATATTGCTCATGTTGTTCCATTGTTTAAAAAGGGTTCTAAGAGTAAACCTAGCAATTATCAGCCTGTGAGATTGACGTCAGTGGTGGGTAAATTGATGGAAAGTATTCTTAGGGTTGGTATATGTAATTATCTGGATAGCCAGGGTCTAATTAGGAACAGTCAACATGGATTTGTGCATGGAAGGTCATGTTTGACAAATCTTACTGAATTTTTTGAAGAGGATACTAGGAAAGTTGACGAGGGTAAAGCGGTGGATGTTGTCTATATGGACTTCAGTAAGGCCTTTGACAAGGTTCCACATGGAAGGTTAGTTAGCTATTAATATTGAAGTAGTAAAATGGATTCAGCAGTGGCTGGATGGGAGACGGCAGAGATTAGTGGTGGATAACTGTTTGTCAGATTGGAGGCCGGTGTCTAGCGGTGTGCCTCAGGGATCTGTACTGGGTCCAATGTTGTTTGTCATATATATTAATGATCTGCATGATGGGGTGGTAAATTGGATTAGTAAGTATGCAGATGATACTAAGATTGGTGGAGCTGTGGATAATGAAGTAGGTTTTCAAAGCTTGCAGAGAGATTTAGGCCAGTTAGAAGAGTGGGCTGAAAGATGGCAAATGGAGTTTAATGCTAATAAATGTGAGGTGCTACATTTTGGTAGGACTAATCAAAATAGGACATACATGGTAAATGGTAGGGCATTGAAGAATGCAGTAGAACAGAGGGATCTAGGAATAATGGTGTGTAGTTCCCTGAAGGTGGAATCTCATGTGGGTAGGGTGGTGAAGAAAGCTTTTGGCATGCTGGCCTTTATAAGTCAGAGCATTGAGTATAGGAGTTGGGATGTAATGTTGAAATTGTACAAGGCATTGGTAAGGCCAAATTTGGAGTAATGTGTACAGTTTTGGTCACCGAATTATAGGAAAGATGTCAACAAAATTGAGAGAGTACAGAGAAGATTTACTGGAATGTTACCTGAGTTTCATCTCCTAAGTTACAGAGAAAGGTTGAACCAGTTAGGTCTTTATTCTTTGGAGCGTAGAAGCTTGAGGGGGGACTTGATAGAGGCATTTAAAATTATGAGGGGAATAGATAGAGTTGATGTGGATATGCTTTTTCCATTGAGAGTGGGGGAGATTCAAACAAGAGGACATGAGTTGAGAGTTAAAGGGCAAAAGTTTAGGGGTAACATGAGGGGGAACTTCTTTACTCAGAGAGTAGTAGCTGTGTGGAACGAGCTTCCAGTAGAAGTGGTTGAGGCAGGTTCAATGTTGTCATTTAAAGTTAAATTAAGTAGCTATATGGACAGGAAAGGAATGGAGGGTTATGGGCTGAGTGCAGGTCAGTGGGACTAGGTGAGAGTAAAAGTTCAGCACGGACTAGAAGGGCCAAGATGGCCTGTTTCCATGCTGTAACTGTTATATGGTTATAATAATAGTAGAGAGAATGATTTATTTCAGCTTTTATTTCTTTCATCACTTTCCCAGTGGGTCGGAAGTTTACAAACACCTTGTTAGTATTTGGTAGCATTGCCTATAAATTGTTTAACTTGGGTCAAACGTTTTGGGTAGCCTTCCACAAGCTTCTCACAATAAGTTGCTGGAATTTTGTTCCATTCCTTCGGACAGAACTGGTGTAACTGAGTCAGGTTTGTAGGCCTCCTTGCTCGCACTTGCTTTTTCAGTTCTGCCCACAAATTTTCTATCGGATTAAGGTCAGGGCTTTGTGATGGCCACTCCAATACCTTGACTTTGTTGTCCTTAAGCAGTTTTGCCACAACTTTGGAGGTATGCTTGGGGTCATTGTCCATTTGGAAGACCTATTTGCGACCGAGCTTTAACTTCCTGGCTGATGTCTTGAGATGTTGCTTCAATATATCTACATAATTTTCCTTCCTCATGATGCCATCTGTTTTGTGAAGTGCACCAGTCCCTCCTGCAGCAAAGCACCTCCATAACATGATGCTGCCATCCTGATGCTTCACCGTTGGGATGGTGTTCTTCGGCTTGCAAGCCTCACCCTTTTTCCTCCAAATATAATCACGGTCATTATGACCAAACAGTTCAATTTTTGTTTCACCAGACCAGAGGACATTTCTCCAAAAAGTACCATCTTTGTCCCCATGTACACTTGCAAACTGTAGTCTGGCTTTTTTATGGTGGTTTTGGAGCAGTGGCTTCTTCCTTGCTGAGCAGCCTTTCAGGTTATCGATATAGGACTCGTTTTACTGTGGATATAGATACTTGTCTACCTGTTTCCTCCAGCACCTTCACAAGGTCCTTTGCTGTTGTTCTGGGATTGATTTGCACTTTTCTCGCCAAAGTATGTTCATCTCTAGGAGACAGAATGCATCTCCTTCCTGAGCGGTATGACGGCTGCGTGGTCCCATGGTGTTTATACTTGCTTACTATTGTTTGTACAGATGAACGTGGTATTTCATGCGTTTGGAAATTGCTCCCAAGTATGAACGAGACTTGACATTTCTGACCTCAATCCAATAGAAAATTTGTGGGCAGAGCTGAAAAAGTGTGTGCGAGCAAGGAAGCCTACAAACCTGACGCAGTTACACCAGTTCTGTCTGACGGAATGGAACAAAATTCCAGCAACTTACTGTGAGACGCTTGTGGAAGGCTATCCCAAACGTTTGACCCAAGTTCATCAATTTAAAGACAATGCTACCAAATACTAACAAAGTGTATGTAAACAACAGGAATTCTGCAGATGCCGGAAATTCAAGCAACACACATCAAAATTGCTGGTGAACGCAGCAGGCCAGGCAGCATCTCTAGGAAGAGGTGCAGTCGACGTTTCAGGCTGAGCCCCTTCGTCAGGACTAACTGAAGGAAGAGCGAGTAAGAGATTTGAAAGTGTATGTAAACTTCTGACCCACTGGGGAAGTGATGAAAGAAATAAAAGCTGAAATAAATCATTCTCTCTATTATTATTCTGATATTTCACATTCTTAAAATAGAGTAGTGATCCTAACTGACCTAAAGCAGGGAATGTTTTCTTGGATTAAATGTCAGGAATTGTGAAAAACTGAGTTTAAATGTATTTGGCTAAGGTATATGTAAACTTCTGACTTCAACTGTACATAACCTCCTAGGTAAGAAACTGTCTGAATGTTAGTGTAAACCAACAGCAAATGAGGAGGATTTCATTTTTTTTTGAAGGATTAAGATTATCTGACTATAGCAGCAATAAAGTACCATTTTAAAAAAATAACAAAACAGTTAGAAGATTGTTAAAATAACACAGTTTAATACTCCAGGATTTTCCACTTCTTGCCAAGAGACCAGTGTAAATGCCTTGTGAGCCCAGTGGGCCAATAGCTCAAATAAAAATGTTGAAATTTGCATTCAGAGGAAGAGACAAAACTAAATCACTTTATGAATCACAAAGAACAACTAATTTTAGAAATGTGAAAACTTTAATAAGATGTTTAAAGTGTGTTCAGAGGGGATAACTACATTGCAGCAATTATTTGTTGTTAAAACACATGTTTCTCATCTGATTTCATTATCCACATTTGATCTTGAGTAATGAAAAGAAGTCAATTTATTGATCTAGGAAACAGGAATATTGTGTTGTTTTGGAGATAAAAACAGAATAAATTGTACCCGGAGTGGATCCAAAACAGTTTCACCATGTTGTTATCAGGGTTCAAATTATGAGGACTGAATGTAGAAACTTTGCTAGTATCCCCTTGAGAATAGGAGATTACATAGTGACCTGATTAACACATAGAAATTGTTAGAAAGCTATTACAGAGCAGATTTAGATTTATGAGCTGTAATTGAGTGGCATCTGGCCTGCTGCTCAAAATTGCTGTCTGCAGTGTCCAGCTGGTTGCAGTCACCTGGATCCAGTGTGGAAGGTGCAACAGGCTGATGTGTCACAGCAAGGACCTCAGGAGCAAGTAGGCCTTAGAGCTTTCAATGGGGGGCAAAGCTGAGGCAATTTTAAATGTTACTGATACTCACATTGAAACAATTAAAAACAAGTAATAAATGAATAACTTACCTTTGCCTTTTCCCTTCTCATCTGTGGATCGGAATTCCCATGACTCTGATTTTGTGTTTGGTCTCAAATCTGAGAAACATTCCACAGAGTAAGCTGAAGGATTCCCTAGCCAATCGGGTTCTCAGAGACCACTGTTAGTGTGGAATGACTTTTTTTTTAGTTGTTTAATTGTTCAACACCATTCACCACTAGATGTTGTAGGACTGCAGAACTTCAATCTGATCCTTTATATATGAGATTGAGATTAAGTTTGTCTGTAACTGTTGCTTGGCATACATATAGACCGGTACCCACAACTTCCCCAGTCGGATAATTCAGTGTTTTTATGTGTGTCTGGTGCTGTTGCTGACATGGCATTCTGGGCTTCTCAATGAACCAAGATTGATCCCCTTGTTTAATGGAATTGTGGGATAAGGGATATACTGGACTCTGAGATGACATATTGTGGTAATGTGCATTGCTGTGTGGTTGGTTTATGCACAGCACCTCATGGATTCCTGATTTTGAGTTGTCAGAAGTTTTGAGTTTGTCTAACTAAAATGCCTACAGTGCTGGGAAAGGTCCTTTGTGTGGAGGACTAAGTGGTGGCCTCTTTCACTGACACCACCTTGCACAGACACACCTACCTAGGCTGGGTTGGTGTGGATCATATCAAGTAGTTTAACAAACAGGTTGGCTTACCCTTTACCTGCTAGTGAGTCTGGCAACTTTACCTTCAGGATGAAGTGAGCTTATTCTGCGGTGGTGCTTCATAACAAATATTGAAGTACTGCAGCTGGAATGTTTCTACTTTCAGTGCTTCATCCAAGCCTGATTTAATATAGAGAAGCAATGACTTCATGATTGAGAGAAGATAGTCAATGGTAATCAGCAGGAAGTTTCCTTCTCGTGTTTCCCTGATGCCATGAGATTTCATGCTGCGTGGAGTCAATGTTGGCGATCTAGAGGGTTTCTCCCTCCTAACTACATATCACTGAGCTGCCAGCTTCGCTGGTTCAGTCCCATGGTTGGACAAATGCCAGCAACTTACTTATCTGGGAGTGGCTCAATGTTGACAGTTTTCTTTAGACCACTATTTCCCAAGGTGGGGAAATCATGAGATCTCATGATTTAGCCCATTATTTCCTATAGTGGTGAAGGCCTTGACCCTATGATTTAGCCCTCTATTTTCATGGGGAAATCATGAAAAACAAGTGGAAATGGGAATATAGATCTGTAATTCCTGGAAAGTGGTATCACGGGTAGATAAGGTAGATGAGAGAGCTTCTGGCATATTGACTTCCTGAAATTAGAGTTCTGAGTTCAGGAGTTGGAATGTCATGTTGAAGTTCTATAAGATGTTAGTGAAGCCAGATTTGGAGTTTTGTGTGTGGTACTAGTAACCCTCCTCAGGAAAGATATCAATTAGATTGAAAGCATATTGAAGGATGTTGCTGGGACTAGAGGACCCGAGATAGGGAAAGGTTGAATATACAGTATACCCTCGACCATAGGAGAATGAGGGGAGATTTGATAGAGATATACAAAATTACTCAGGGTATAGACAGGGTAAATGCAAGCAGATTTATTCCACTGAGTTTGGGTGAGACTACAACTAGAGGTCATAGATTAAGGGTGAAGGGTGAAATATTTAAGAGGAACCGAAGAGAGACTACTGCACTCAGTGTTGCATGTGGAATGAGCTACCAGCAGAAGTGGTGGATGTGGGTTCAATTGGAACATTTAAGAGAAGTTTGGATATATACATGGATATGAGGGGCTTGGAGGGTTACAGTCCAGGTAGGTAGAATAACAGCTCGTTATAGGCAAGTGCTGTACAACCTTATGACCTTAAAGTATGAGTTCCACATATATTTGGCAACAGTCCATAAGACATAGGAGCAGAATTAGGCCATTTGGTCCAATGAGTCTGCTCTGCCATTTCATCATGGCTGATTTATTAACCCTCTTAACCCCATTCTCCTGCCTTCTCCCCGTAACATTTGAAACCCTGATTAATCAAGAACCTATCAACCCCTGTCTTAAATTTGGCCAATGGCTTGGCCTGCAGAGCTGTGTCTGGAAATGAATTCCACAGATTCATCGCCCTCTGGCTAAAGAAATTTTTCATCATCTGTTCTAAATGGATTTGTCTCAATTTCGATGCTGTGCCCTCTTGTCCTAGACTCCCCTACTATAGGAATCAACCTCTCAACATCCATTCTGTCTAGCCCTTTCAATATTCAATGGGTTTCAATGAGATTCCCCCCTCTTTCTTCTAAACCAGGCCCAGAGCTATCAAATGCTCCTCATTCATTCCCAGGGTCTTTCTTGGGACGCTCTCCAATGCCAGCACATCGTATCTTAGATAAGGGGCCCAAATCTGCTTACAATACTCCAAGTGTAGTCTGATCAATGTCTTATAAAGCCTTAGAGTTATATCCTTGCTTTTCTATTCTAGTCCTCTGGAAAATGAATGTGAACATTGCATTTGCCTTCACCTGAAAGTTAACCTTTAGGGAATCCTGCATGAGGACTCCCAAGTCCCAGTGCACCTCTAATTTTTGAATTGTCTCCCCATTTTGAAAATGATCCACACCTTTATTCCTTCTGCACAAGTGCATGACTATGCACTTCCCTGCACTATATTCCATCAGGCACTTCTTTGTTCGTTCCCCAAGTCCTTTTGCAGACCTCCTGCTTCCTCAACACTACCTGCCCCTTCACCTATCTTCGTATTGTACGCAAACTTGTTACAAAGCCATCAATTCCTTCATCTAAATCATTAACATGAAACGAAGCGGTTCCCAGCATCAACCCCTGCAGCACACCACTAGTCACCTGGCAGCCAACCAGAAAAGACCTCCTTGATTCCCACTCTTTGCCTCCTGCCACTCAGCCAATCTTTTATCCATGCTAGTTCCTTTGTTGTAATATCATGGGCTCTTAATCTTGTTAAGCCTCAAGTACAGCATCTTTTTAAAGACCTTCTGAAAATCCAAATCCAAAATCCACTGACTCTCCTTTGTCTATCCTGCCTGTTATTTCCTCAAAGTATTCCTACAGATTTGTCAGGCAAGATTTCCGCTTAAGGAATCCATGCTAACTTTGGCCGATTTTATCATGTGCCTTCAAGTGCCCTGAAATCCTTAATAATAGACTCCATCATCTTTCCAACCACTGAAGTCAGGCTAATTAGCTTATAATTTCCTTTCTTCCTCCTCCCTCCCTCCTTAAAGAGTGGAATGACATTTGCAATTTTCCATTCCTCAGGAATCATTCCAGAATCTAGTGAATCTTAAAGTATCATCACTCATGCCTCCACAGTCTCTTCAGCTACCTCTTTCAGAGATTTGGGGTGTAATTTGGGGTGTAAGTCTAGATGACTTATCTACCTTCATACTTTTCAGTTTCCCAAGCACCTTCTCCTTAATAATAGCAATGACACTCACTTCTGCCCCATGATACTCTCACATTTCTAGCATTCTGCCTGTGGCTTCCACAGTAACCACTGATACGAACTACTTATTAAGTTCATCCGCCATTTCCTTGTTCCCTATTACTACCTTATCAGTGTAATTTTCCAGCAGTTTAATATCCACTCTCGTATCTCTTTTTATATATTTGAAAAAGAAAACTTTTTGTATCTTCTTTTATATTATTGGCTATCTTACCTTCATATTTTATCTTTTCTCTTCATGGCTTTTTTCAGTTGCCTTCTGTTGGTTTTTAAAAGCTTCCCAATCCTCTACCTTGCCACTAATCTTTGGATCCAGCACCAACCTGATTTTCTTAATCTACCTGCATATTGAAATCCCCATGATTATCACAACATTGCCTTTTTACCTGTGTTTTCTGTCTCTCATTGTAATTTGTAACCAACATCCTGGCTATGGTTTGGAGGCCTGCATAACTCCCATCAGGGTCTTTTTACCCTTGCAGTTTATTAGCTGTACCGGCAAGGATTCTACATTTTCCGATCCTACGCCACTTCCTTCTTGGGATTTGATTTCATTTTTTACCAACAGAGCCACCCACCCCCTCTGCCCACCTGCCTGTCCTTTCAATACAATGATTGGACATTAATCTCCCAACCATGATCCTCTTTCAGCCAAGACTCAGAGATACTTCTATACTTTATTGTCGCCAAGCAATTAGTACTAGAATGTACAATCATCACAGCGATATTTGAATCTGCGCTTCACACTCCCTGGATTACAAATATTAAATATTAAAAATAGTTAAAATTAGTAGATATTAAAATTTTAAATTATAAATCATAAATAGAAAATAGAAAAATGGGAAGTAAGGTAGTGCAAAAAAAATCGAGATGCAGGTCCGGATATTTAGAGGATACGACCCAGATCCGGGTCAGTATCCGTTCAGCAGTCTTATCACAGTTGGAAAGAACAGACAACCCACCTCTCCCGGAAGTTCCGAGAGTCTCCCGCATATTAATAGTGGCTCCCTGATGCCCGCAAATTATATACAATATCACGGAAATCAATTTTTTTGAGAGCGAGCGAGAGAAAGCAAGAGAGACCGCGAGAGCGACCACGAGAGAGAGCGCGCCATGGCAGAGTGTTCCAAAGAAAATATGAAATGTACGTCACCCCAGACTACACTAAAGTGTACCCCTGCCTAATAGGGGTCAAAGTAATGACAGTGTTGCTCGCTGCACTGTTTGCAACAGTAACTTTTCTATTGTCCATGGTGGGTTAAGACTGTAAAAGACGTGTTGAGGTGAGTTTAACAGGTGTCATTCGTTCATTAGCATAGCTAACGTTATTTAAACCAGCTGGCCAGCTGCTAAGGAGCTACTCTATTGCAGACATCCCACCTCTCCGCAAATTGATGGTTCTACCTCCCTGAAATGAGTTTTTGCAGGGTGGGATGTCTGAAAGAAGCTGTTCCCAAATCTGGCCGTACGAGTCTTCAAGCTCCTGAGTCTTCTTCCGGAGGGAAGAGGGACGAAAAGTGTGTTGGCTGGGTGGGTCGTGTCCTTGATTATCCTGGCAGCACTGCTCCGACAGCGTGCGGTGTAAAGTGAGTCCAAGGACGGAAGATTGGTTTGTGTGATGTGCTGGGCTGTGTTCACGATCTTCTGCAGTTTCTTCTGGTCTTGGACAGGACAACTTCCATACCAGGTTGTGATGCACCCTAGAAGAATGCTTTCTATGGTGCATCTATAAAAATTAGTGAGGGTTTTAGAGGACAGGCCAAATTTTTTTAGCTTTCTCAGGAAGTAAAGGGGCTGGTGGGCCTTCTTGGCAGTGGACTCTGCTTGGTTGGACCAAGTCAGGTCATTTGTGACAAAGACCCCAAGGAACTTAAAGCTTTTGACCTGTTCCACTTGCGCACCACCAATGTAAATGGGGTCGTGCGGTCCGCTACTCCTTCTGAAGTCAACAACCAATTCCTTTGTCTTGCTGACGTTGAGGGATAGGTTATTGTCTTCGCACCATGCCACCAGGTTCTTAATTTCCTCTCTATACTCAAACTCATCATTACCTGAGATACGGCCTAGAATTGTTGTATCATCAGCAAACTTATGTATTGAGTTTGATGGAAACTTGGCTAAACAATCATGGGTGTACAGTGAGTACAGCAGGGGGCTGAGTACACAGCTTTGTGGGGCACTGGTGCTCAGAGTGATTGTAGAGGAGAGCTTGTCCCCTATTTTTACAGCCTGGGTCCTGTCTGTGAGGAAGTTGAAGATCCAGCTGCAGATCTGAGTGCTAAGGCCCAGGTTCCGGAGCTTAGGAATCAGCTTATTTGGAATGATGGTATTAAAGGCAGAGCTGTAGTCAATGAAAAGGAGCCTTACGTATGCGTCTTTATTCTCCAGGTGTTCTAAGGAGGAATGCAGGGCCGGAGAGATGGCATCTGCTGTTGACCTGTTGCTCCGGTAGGCGAATTTCAAAGCATCGAGGTTGACCGGTAAGCTGTGGTTGATGTGTGCCATAACCAATCTCTCGAAGCACTTCATAGCAATTGATGTCAGAGCCACAGGTCGATAGTTATTCAGGCATGCCACCTTGCTCTTCTTCGGCACTGGGATTATCGTTGCCGCCTTAAAACACGAGGGGATCTTAGACTGAAGCAAGGAGCAGTTGAAGATGTCAGCAAACACTCCAGCTAGCTCGCTTGCACAGGCCCGGAGAACCTGTCCCGGGATGCCATCTGGGCCCGTCGCCTTCCTTGGATTTATCTCCAGGAAGGCCCTTCTGACGTCCTCCTCGGTGACGATGAATCTCGATGCCACCAGGTCCGGTTCATCCGGAGGGAGTGGGACGCTCCTCTTCTATTCGTAAATTACCCATAAATTCACACTTCCCAATCTTGAACTGCATTACGAGATCATCTACCTTATTCCATATCCTGTGTGCATTCAAATATAACACCTTCAGTCCTGTATTCGTTACTCTTTTTGATTTTGGCCCTCATTCCACTGACTGCAATTTTGTCCTGTCATCTGCCTGTCCTTCCTCACAGTCTCACTGCTTATAGTTGTACACCAACTGCCCCATCCTCAGCTGTATCACTCTGGTTCCCAACAGATTAAACACTCTCCAACAGCTCTAGTAAACGGGGTTCAAGTGTAATTGTCCTTTTGATACAGATCACAACTTCCCCAAAAGAGGTCCCAATGATCCAGAAATCTGAAAACCTGCCCCCTGTACCAATTCCTCAGCCATGCATCCATCTACCAAATCATCATATTCTGGAGTGTGCTGTTCAGCTTTCTGTCTAACTCCCTATATTTTTCTCTTCTGGACCTCCTCCCTTTTCCTACCCATGTCATTGGTACCAATATGTACCCTGGCATCTGGGTGTTCACCCTCCGCCTTTAGAATGCTATGGACCCGATTCGAGACATCCCTGACCCTGGTACCTGGAGGCAACATACTATCCGGGTTGGAGGAACAACACCTTATATTCCGCCTGGGTAGCCTCCAACCTGATGGCATGAACATCGACTTCTCTAACTTCCGCTAGGCCCCACCTCCCCCTCATACCCCATCTGTTACTTATTTTTATGCACACATTCTTTCTCTCACTCTCCTTTTTCTCCCTCTGTCCCTCTGAATATACCTCTTGCCCATCCTCTGGGTCACCCCCCCCCGTCTTTCTTCCCGGACCTCCTGTCCCATGATCCTCTCGTATCCCTTTTGCCTATCACCTGTCCAGCTCTCGGCTCTATCCCTCCCCCTCCTGTCTTCTCCTATCATTTTGCATCTCCCCCTCCCCCTCCAGCTTTCAAATCCCTTACTCACTCTTCCTTCAGTTAGTCCTGACGGAGGGTCTCGGCCTGAAACGTCGACTGCGCCTCTTCCTATAGATGCTGCTTGGCCTGCTGCGTTCACCAGCAACTTTGATGTGTGATACTATCCGGGTGTCTCTTTTGCATCCACCGAATTTGCTTTTTGTTCCTCTAATTATGGAATTCCCTATCACTACTTTGCTCCTCTTCTTCACCCCCCCTCCTGAACCACAGAGCCAGACTCAGTGCCAGAGACATGGTTGCTGGGACTTTCCCCCCAACAGTATCCAAAGTGGTATACTTATTGTTGAGGGGAACAGCCACAGGGGTACTCTGCACAAGCTGCCTTTTCCCTTCCTGACGGTCACCCTGCAACTTAGTTCATGCAGAATAGAACCCAATCAAGGGCCATGGATTGGCCAAATTGATGAGGATGGTACTCATCTTTGCTTGTAGTCTTTTGCCAGAATAAGCCTCAGAGTTAAACTGTTTAATTCCATTCTCCACTAACAGGCAAGCACGTGATTGGGCCTGTTCATCAGTGCGGATTGAGTGTAATTTCAGATTGTTATTGGAACAGTATCTCATCTTCCCCTGGGCATGCTACTGCCAACAGAACTCAAAAATGAATTCAAAAAATTCAGGTAACAAGTCTTTCCAGTTTGTATCTAAACTAGCTAATCCCATGAGAAGATGGGGTTATCTACCTGTAACATCAACAGTTTAGCTCTCTCCACAGACATCATCTGATCTGCTGAATATCGCAGCCGCCTTCTCTCCAGCAATTGCTGTGTTACTTCTCGTATTGGTTGTTTTTCTCTATCCACTTTTCTTGTTTATTCCCTCTGTTTATACTCTTCGGTGATGTTGCAGCTAAATAGTATTCGGCATCTTCTCTTGGATGGCATTACTAATATTTGTGCCATGTAGATAGCCCCTTTGTTTTTCCCATCTTACCCCTTATCTGCAACAAACAGAGTTGTGTTCTCATTTTCCTGTTCTAGTTATAGGTCATCAGCCCAAAAGATTAGCCCTGTTTTTTTCCTACACAGATGCTGCTGCTGAACACAAGCAGAATTTTCTTATTTTGTTACAAATTTCCAGCACTTGCAGTATTTTTTTGCTTTCCAATTTCCACCTTACTCTTTCATTTATTTTCCGTAAAGCGTCTCCATCTCTCTTTTATTTATTTTCCATCGTCTCCAATGTTTTGTACCTCACGTTTCATTTTCCTTTCTCTCTCATCCTAATTCATTTCTTCTGTAGACATCAACAGTCTTGACCATCCGCTGACATGTAGCAACAACATCATGTGCGTTCATTGTCCATTGTTTTCTCCCAACTACCTTTTTCCTTTCTCTGCGATTCAAAAAGCTGTAACATCTAATTTTACCTCGTTCTGATTAAGGGTCACCCAGAGCAATTATGTTCCTCTCGCCACAACGAAGTGTATTTTCTGCTTTAAAAAAAATCCCTCTCAATATAACTCAATTTCCATAAATTTCACGGTGATATAATCAAAAAATATGTAGATTAACCAGTCAATCGATTAAACATTTAGATCGAAACTTAGTGAAACGAGTCGTTTGCGTCAAGAAGTATCAGCGCATTTCACTGTATGTTTCGATGTACATGTGACAAATAAAGCTAATCTTTAATCATTAACAGCGACATGTTAATTCAGTAAGGAATTGGAATGGATATAGTTATCTTTAAAGAAATGAAATCAAATTAAGTAGGTAAGGAGGTATAGGAGCTTGTGAATGTTGACATCAAAATTACATTTTTGTACTTGAATCGTTTAAGAATTATACTATTTCTGGGTGCCAATGCCAGGCTAATTTATATATTTTTGTATTATTTCACCTTGAAATTTACAATTTCCAAGGCTTGTGGATGCACGGGAGGACTCTGTGGCCTTTAGAATGAACTTCGAGGCAAAATGAATGTTGCCGCTGGTAATCAGCAGAGACATGACATAAGTAGCGCTGGGAGAAGGCAAACAAGTGAAACTTGAGGTGCAGGGGAGGCGGGACCTCAGCACCTCCAGCAGCAGCTCTCGCGAGAAGGCGCCCGTTCTTTTAATGAGAGCCGCAGCACGCGACATGGACGTCGGGCCGCCGATTGGCCGAGGGCGGCGTCACGTGCGCGGTGCCGTTTCCCGGCGGTCTATGCGCCGGTTGCTGATTACGAGAGACGAAGGGACGAGTGCGGCAGCGGCGGAGTGGAGTCGGCGGGCGCAGTGAAACCTCCCGGAACAGCGCGGTTGCCTCTTCCCCTCTCCGTTTTTCACACATACACATCCTTCTCTTCTGCATCGGCGAGCCGTAAACCCGCTGAGGAATATTTCCAATAACCCTTTTTTTCCCTCCCTTGTTTCACGTCCCGGACAGGGGAAAATAACTTTGTTTTTTTTTCTGGTCAAGATTTTGTTCTCACTTTTTTTTAGTTATGAGTCATGTGGCCATCGGCAATGTACTGGATCTAGATCAGCAGGTAAGTCGCCGTCAGCCTCACTTGTGTGCCTTTTGCTCCGGTAGCACGGTGTTGAATGGTATCGGCTTGTCAGGTGGCGGTGGGCTGGGGAGGGAGCGGGTGTCCCTGTCGCCTCACTCCCTTCCCTTCCCTCGTCTCCTCGCACCCCCTCCCCTCCCGGCCTGGCCGGCTGCGGGAAGTCGGCCGACAATGGCGGCTTTTGTCTCTGTCGGAGCCGCCCCGCGCTGCCATGGGGAGGAGTCCTTTAAGTGGTGGTTGTTTTTTTTTAAAGTGGGCTTTGTTACCGGTGGGTGAGTGGGCTCATTTCCCTGTTTCCCTACCCCGCCAGCTGCGAAATGCGGCGGAGGCGAGCGATCCTCTGGTCCGGGCCTTTGTTTCGGCCTCGTCTCGCTGCCGAGGGGTGGGGGATGGTTCGCCTTCGGGGGTGGGGGGAGAAAGCAGTCAAGAGCTTTATTTTTAATCCAGTTGAACTGTAACCAGAGGGGGTGTCGTACATTTCCGACTAAAATTTCGCTACTCTAGTGGGGGAGTGAAGAGATGCGAATTGGACTTCCTTGTGGAGGAAAACTTGCCACTAAATCCCGTAATGGCGGCCTTTGTGGTGAGTTGCCAGCCATTCCTTCCACCAGCTTCAGTAACACATTAAATACTTACGTGGAGCATGTTGTAAAACCCTTTATTTAAAGCTCTCCTCTCGGCTTGACGCAGGCCGCTACGTTTCCTAAACAACCTCCTTCACTCAGAGCTAAGCACTTGGATTTTAAAAAATGGACAGCAAAGGAATACGGAAGGATGAATACTTGTTTTGGTTAAACAGTTCTATCAGATTAGTTGTTTTCAAACCAGACATCTGACTTTCTCTCATATTCTGATCTAAAATACAAGATTTTTCGGTTTTAGGCTTAAACTCATGTTCTCCCTTAATTACCAATTGTTTGAATGATTACATAACTTTCTTGTATTACACATACTCATGAGAGCCTTACCACCTCTGGATAAACTTCCGATTCTATTGAGGTGATTGTTACAGTGGCTGGGAGTTCTTAAAACTTAAAATTTGCTTGATCGTTTAACATCACCCTATAGTAAATGTGTCAATGTGGCCTTTTCGAATTAAACCACTTAATATTTATGACCAGATATTTTTAAAACGCCGATCAATTGCCAAGCGATTAACTTTAAATAAGCGAAATGCATTATTTCAAAGCAAATTGTAGCTGAATCGAGTACTGTTCTTGTTTACTGAAGTCCGTGCGCTAAGAAACTGCGCCATCATTGTGTCTGGCGCAGCATGTTATTAGCTGAAGCATGAGACATCTATCCCTGCGGCCACAACAGCATTTTTGCGAAGTTCCGTTCCAGAAAAGGTTGCCCGACTGTTTTTGGTGTCGAGAAAATAGCCTTTTCTTTTTGAAAGAGTATATGTAGAGTGCCGGCTTGGAAGGTGGGGGGGGGGGGTAAAGTGAGATATTAAAATGGAGTTATGTGTGATTAATTTCTGACGAAATCAGAGCGTATACGTGCAGGAGACTGACGGGCAATTGTTAGAAGGGCGGGGAAGGCTCGTCACAAAGGTTTAAGTTTCCTGTTAACGTAACGAACGTGCGATGCCATTTTTTGTCGTTTTGCGGTCATTTTTTATTGAATCGGGGGCCCACGATGCCAGAAACGACAGCTTAGTGACGACTGATTTTGTTTTGCACTGAGTTTTTTCAAATGCTGCTGTTCGCCGCTGATGAGATTCAGCAATGACGATTTTATCGTAAAACGTTGACTGAAAATACACGAGGATCACTGTCAGGAGGGCACTTTAAGTCCGGAACAGTATTTCTATTATGTCGCTGGCTCCTCTTTTCAACAGTCGTGGGTTGGATTTGTTTGTATTTCGTCATAGGCTTGTGCAGGCTCCCTTCCAGCGTAACGACTGAAGTGACGCCCTCTTCAGGTCATCGAAGAGCTTTTCCAAGCTGCTCTTTTCAAATGAAATCTTCAATCAAAAATGCGTTTACCATAAGCTTATACACTTTTTTTGAACTTCGCGGAAGTTCAGATTGTTAACTTGTTTTTTCTTCATTTTGGATGTATCAAGTCTTCAGGCCAGTTAATTAAAATTTCACTAAATTGAAAGGCATTTTGGTTAGGTGAAGAAAGTTGCATACTTTAATGTCAAATTTGGCACATTGCCCTTTTAAAGTTCAAGCAAAGCAAGACGTGTTGGCCAATAACTTAGAAATCAAACTTCATAAGCAAACTGATCGTTTATCTTGTTAGTAATTGAATTGTTAAAATTTAATTTGAAGCATGAAACATTACTGCTAATTTCAAGAAACATTTCTAAAGCATTGCGACCGTGCAGCTCCTGGTGACCACATGTTGGTCATAGTCAGGCAGAAGTTGTTTACACGTCTGGATAGGCAAATAGATTGAGAGGATGTTGATAATTCACTAATCAGTCTTTCAAAGATATTTTACGTGGAAAGTTGCCAGAGGATCCCCAGGATCAAATATGGTTTAAACCTGTGTTTTTAAAAGTTACATTAAAGTTAAGATCGTTCAAGTGAGTTTATTGTAGGCTATGTGAAGGAAATGAGAGAACCAGATTAGAATATGAAGAATTGGAATGTAGACTGGGAATGATGGGATCAGAGTAAACTGAGGAAATACAGATTACTAAAACGGGACTAATTTTGAAATATAGATTTAAAATGGATAACTTGAGCTTTGAAGTAATAGTTGTATTTAACTTTATCACATGTACATCAAAACAGTGAAATGCATAGTTTGCATCAAGTCAAATAAGCAGGATTGGGCTGATCAGTCTACAAGTGTCACCTACTTCTGGTGCCAACGTTAGCCACTAGAACTCCAGAGGAAGCCCGTGCAGTCATGGGGTGGGGTTATAAAGTAGTGGAATTTCAGCCCTCTTTGGTGATTGCTGGCACTGTAAAGCAATGTGCTGCTAACCACTGGGATACTGTTAACCAGGACTGTCGATCTTGAGTGCATTAGAAACAAAGGTGAGAACTGGAAACATTACAAATTTTAACTTTAGGGCAATAAATATTTAAATATTTACCACCATGGGCTAGCTGATGGTTGTGGTTATTTATGATAAAGCACTAGGATGTTGGGCCACGTTTTTATATTGGCTGCACACTTTGGTCAACTAACAAAATTTAATTTGTAAATGTGAAGTATACTTCAATATAGTAAATTTCTCAAAGATGGGTTAGTAAAAATGTAACCTAGGAGATGTATCTTTGATCCTCTCGAATCTCACATTTTGCCATTTCATCTTTTAAAGTTATGCCTTTTGGTATTTGGCATATCCACCCAGGGGTTGTGGGGAGAAGAGGAAGAACTACCATATTTATCCCTTTTATAATTTTACACTTCTCTGGTCTTCCCTCAGCCTGTGCTGAAGAAGAACCAATCCAATTTTGTGCAATGTCATTAATCCGTGCAACACCCTGGTGAAACTCTTTTGCACTTTCAAGGCCTTCAATTCTTCTGTAATGCAGTGCAAGCAAATCTGCATCCAGTACTCCAATCGTAACCTAACCCAATGGGTGTTGAAGAAGCCATACTTGCCTTCAATCTTTTGGTCATCTTTGAAACGTTGCCTTTGTAATGTGCATGCTGCAGATGGAGTGAATGGAAAGATGTGGTGACTGAGCAGTGCTTACTCAGTCCAGCGCAGTTGTCATTAAATGCTGCAATGCAACCCACCGGGATGTTTTCTGTAGTGCATCTGTAGAAGTCTTGAGAATCCTTTCTGCTTAGCCTGTCATTAGTCAGTAGGATAATGAGAAAATAAGCCATTGTCTTAAGAATGTTGTCATAAAAATGTGATTAAAAGCAACATGATACTTGGTTTGAGTGTTTTGGAGTGGGAGGAAAGAAATCCTTAATGCCATGCCATCAGAGGGTGACAAGTATGCATTGAGGGTGGCTGGTGGTATTTGGGAGATTGGGATGGTGTGGTGAGAGAAGCAGGAAAAGTGCCAGTAAATGCAAATTTAAAAACTTTCACTGATGTGGATTAATACTTGGGTCAATATTTATATTGGCAAAATTGATTTTTTCTGGGAGTTGCAAATTTGACCTCCAGGAGTACAGGTCAACTCTTAGTCTTTGGAAAACCAGTATTTAAACATTGGACAGTGTAGTGATTTCCATAAAGGAACTTCACTGTGCAGGAATAGCAAAGTAAACCTTGTCATGCTGCTTTTTCATATAAGGTAAATAGAATATGTTCAAATATTGAGATAAATAACAATATTGTGATCTTGAAATGGGTATGTGGCAGGCTGTTTAAGAAATGACTAGTAAGTGTTTAACTATCTTTCATGGAGAAGTGGTTATGGGGCAGGCCAGAGGAGGTAGGGGTAAGGAGAATATTTGAATCTTGAAATCTGTGATGCTGAGACGGTGATTATTGGTTAAATTAGGATTTGTTCAGTGTATTTGAGGCTTAATGTAGACCACCCTCCCTTCCCCCCCCATTTGAAAAGAAGTCTGTATATTTGGTACTAAATAATACTGTAACCGCAACATGGGCAATTTGGTTCAATCTGTAATGATTACTGCTAACTCCATTCAATTCTATTTCCATCACTGAGATTTTGGTCCATTACCTTAATTGATGGCTTGAATCCATGTTAGTTTTGAAGTTATTCAATTGTTTCTAAATCCTAATGTGTTTGTGCGCCTGTACTTGCCATGTGAGACAAATTACAGTGGCATTCCATTGGTCAAGTAAAACATAGGTCAAGCAGCTAACCAAGATTTACCCAAGTTCTTAGTAGTATTTTTCTTTTTCCATTCCACCAGTATAGCTTTGGCAAGACAAAGTCTAGTGCCAAATATGCTGTGAATGTCAATGACCCTACATTTTGAATGACAAATTTGCGAAGTATTGTTTCCAGGAAAGCCACAGATTTGTAAAGGATTGGGTGGTTTTGAATGTTAAATGAGTACAGTGAGGGCAATTACGAGAAGTTTTTCCATCACAATTCAATCGTTCTGCCCATAGCATTATACTTTTTGCTCTTTTAATAAAGTGAGTGGAAAACAATCTTTCTTAATGGTTTTGCTCTGAAAGTGGGAAAGAGACAGTTTTTCTTAAAAAATTTTAGTGATTATTTTGCATAGCAGAATAAGGAATATAACAATGTTTTGGGATATTTTGAAGAGGCCTGCATGTCCTGCAGTTCCTTGTTACATCACTATTTCATTTATAGATGAGCTTCATTTTACAATCAAATTTGTTAACTGGGTAAAGTGATCAAATCACAGAAGCAGAGTTAGGCTTTTTGGCCCATCAAGTCTGCTCTGCCATTCAATCAGGGCAGATTTATTTTCTGTCAACCCTGTTCTGCCTTTTCCCTGCAATCTTTGACAGCCTTACTAATTAAGAACGTATTGATTTTCAGTTTTAAGTATACCTCCTGACCTGATCTCAACAGATATCTGTGGCATTAAATTCCAGTTTCACCACACTCTCACTAAGAATTTCCCCCTTTTCTCTGTTCTGAAGGGACATCTTTTTATTCTAGCAGGATCTGGCCCTGGACTGTCCAACTATTGAAAATGTCCTCTCTATTTCCACTCTATCCAGGTTTTTCAATATTCAGTAGGCTTCAGTGAGATCCTCATTTTTATCTCCAGTGAGTGCATGCCCAAATATTCCTCATACATTACCCTTCTGTTCCTGGGATCATTCTCGTGAGCCTCCTCTCCAATAACAGCTCATCCTTTCTTGGGTAATGGGGCCAAAACTGCTCATAAAGTGCAGTTTGACCAATGTCTTGTAAAACTTCAGCATTACATCTTTGCTTTTGTATTCATTTTGAGAGGATGTGAATACTAACAATGCATTTGCCTTATTTACCAGTGACTCAACCTACAAGTTAACCTTTAGGGAATCCTGCACAAGAACTCCCAATTTTCTTTGTACCTTTTTTTAGTGTTCTTCCTGTTTAGAAATTAGTCTACCTCTTTATTCCTGCTAACAAAGTGCATGACAATACTCTGCACTGCATTCATCTGACTCCTTGCCCATTCTCCTAATCTGTCAAGTATTTCTGTAGACACCCTCGACACTATCTGTAGTCTGGACTCTTGGCCACAAAGCTATCGATTCCATCATCCAGGTCACTAGCATGTGAAGAGTAGCAGATCAAAACTGACTCCTCCAGGTCAATGGCAGCCAAGCAGAAACTGCTGTTTTATTCCCACTCTTTGTCTCCTACCAGTCAGCTGATGTTCTGTCCATGCTAGTATTTTTCCTGTAGTACCGCTGTCTTTAATTTTGTTTAGCAGTCTCATATGTGACTGCTTGTCAAGACTTTCTGAATATCCAAGTAAATAACATCCACTGACTCCATTGTCTGTACTGCCTGTTATTTCCTCAACGTTCAGAAGGATCTCCCCTTGAGGAAGCCATGCCAACTTTGGCCTATTTTATCATGTGCCTTCAAGTGCTCCGCAATTTCATCCTTAATAATGTACTCTAATGTCATATCAATCATTCAAGTTGGGCTGACTGGCCTATAATCTTTTATTGCCTCCCTTATAAAAATTAAAGATTAACTTTATTTTGTAATGTGTATATTAGTGACATTTGTTATTTCTAGTCCTCCAGAGCCATTCCAGAATTGAAAGATAATTAGTAATGCCTCTATATTGTCTTCAGTTACCTCTGTCAGAACCCTAGGGTGTAGGCCACCTAGTCTGGGCGACTTGGCTGTTGCTCAGAAATTTTAGGTAGATTTTTGAAACTGAAGTCAAAGTTCACTGTAGTTCATATGTGTAGATCAGATGTTATTATTTAAGTTTATATTCAATGTTTTTGTGTCCGAATTACTGCAGCAGGGGGTGATGCACTGGTGTGAATTTCTGACCCCAACACCTGTGGGTTTGGCAGCTGAGCCTCAAATTTGCAAATTGTGTGAAAGGGAGCAAAAGCTTCACTTAGGGCACCACCAATACAGAAAAGGTGAGAACAAGCTTACTTTAAATCAATGCTGGTAAATTTTCTAAACTTCATAACTTAAAGCAAGAGGTGCTGCTTTTTGGCTAAAGATAATTCCATGGGGTTGAGGAGGAAGGGGGGAAAAAAAAGCCATGATTACATGGCAAAGCAGACACAATGGGCCAGATGTATTAATTCAGCTTCTATGTCTTAAGGTCATCCATTGCCTGAAACTTTTTCACATCTTTGATTCTTGTCAGTCAGTGGGTGCCGTCCGGCCGCGGCCGCTTCTTCGAGCTCAGCCCTTTCTTAGGCGGAGGCCTTGGGCAGGCCCAGGCACATGGTGCAGTGCCCAAGTTCATCATGTCTCTAACTAGGTGCATAGTATGCGATTTATAGATACGTGGTGAGGCTTTAATCTCTTGCACGGAAGATGGCCGTTGGCTCACAAGGAGCTCATCCGCCCTTTGTCAGGTCTTGTCTTTTCTAGTCCTGCTGGGTGTCCTCACGCCCTCCTCACCAGTCTGGTGGGGGAGCCCGGCCCAAGTTGCCGACCACAGCTCTCGGCTGAGCGCCAGGCACTCATCTCCCCCCCCCCCCCCCAAAATCTCTCTGAGCATCCGGTGCCGGACCAAAAAACCATGGTTGATTCTTGACCAGCTTATTAACTGGTGCATCTTTAGCAGTAGTCCTCTCAAGTCCCTAGATCTATGGGGCAGCAGTGTAGGAAGTATATAGTCATGGAAGGAATAATGGTGTAGACTAATTTCTAAATAGAAAATTCACAATTCAAATGCAAAGAAACTTGGGAGTCCTTGTGCAGGATTTCCTAAAGGATAACTTGTAGGTTGAGTCAGTGGTAGGGAAAATAAATGCATTACATTCATTTTGAGAAAGCAAGGACGTACTGCTGCAGCTTTATAAGGCATTGGTCAGACTGCATTTTATGAGCAGTTTTGGGCCCTTTCTCTAAGAAAACTTGCTGACTGAGGGTTTACAGGAGGTTCCTGACAATGATCCCAGGAATGAAAGGGTTAACATTTGAGAAATGTTTGTCTCTGGGCATGCACTTGCTGGAGATTGGAAGAATGAGGGGGATCTCATTGAATCCTACTGAATAATGAAACTCAGAGTGGACATGCAGAGGGCGTTTCCAACAGTGGGAAAGTTGAAGGCCAGACTATCTGATCAGAATAGAGAAGGATGTCCCTTTTGAACAGAGATGAGGAATTTCTTTAGCCACTGGGAGGGTGAAACTGGAGTTTATTGCCATGTACATCTGTTGTGGCTTAAAGTGGAGGTTGATTAGGAAGGGTGTCAGTGGTTGTGAGGAAAAGGCAGCAGAATGGGGTTGACTGAAAATAAATCACCCATGATTGAATAGTGGAGTAGATTGGATAGGCCAAATGGCCCAATTCTGTTGTGTCTTAAGATCACTTTATCCAGTTAACAAATTTTTTTTGTAAAGTGAAGTTCATCTATAAATAGTTTTAACAAGGAACTGCAGCATATGCAGTATTGCATTCTTGGTAATGTAATGGTTAGCACAGTGCTATTGCAGTTCGGAGTTCAATCTCAGTGTCCTCTAATTAGTCGGTATGTCTTTTCCGTGGAATGTCTGGGTTTCTTCCCACAACCTACAAGTGCACTGGGTAGGTAAATCAGTCATTGTAACTTGTCCTGTGGTTAGGTTAGGCTTTAGATGTTTCAGAAAGGACGGAGGGAGGCAAAAGGAGGGGCGTAGTACTGCTGATCAGAGACTGACACGACTGCAGAAAAAGAGGAAGACATGAGGGAATTGTCTACCGAGTCTCTGTGGGTGGAAGTTAGAAACAGGAAGGGGTCAATAACTCTACTGGGTGTCTTTTATAGACCACCCAATAGTAACAGGGACATCAAGGAGCAGATAGGGAGATGGATTCTTGGAAGGTGTAATAATAACAGGGTTGTCGTGGTGGGAGATTTTAATTTCCCAAATATCAATTGGCTTCTCCCTGGAGCAAGGGGTTTAGATGGGGCAGAGTTTGTTAGGTGTGATCAGGAAGGTTTCCTGACACTATGTAGATAAGCCTACAAGAGGAGAGGCTGTACTTGATCTGGTATTAGGAAATGAACCTGGTCAGGTGTCAGGTCTCAGTGGGAGAGCATTTTGGAGATAGTGGTTAGATTAGATTCAGCTTTATTGTCATTGTGCCAAGTACAGATACAAAGCCAATGAAATGCATTTAGCATCTGACCAGAAATGCAAAGAATAGTGTTATTTACAAAATAATTGCGAGTTTAAAAAAAAGTGCTATAGCACACAAATATAAAAGTACTGAGACAGTACAATACAGATGCAATACTGTTTAATGCCGTGATGAGAGGTTCAGCAGTGTCACAGCCTCAGGGAAGAAGCTCTTCCTGTGCCTTCTGGTGTGGGAGCGGAGGCTCCTGTAGCACTTACTGGATGGGAGGAGAGTAAAAAGTCCATGGTTAGGGTGAGATGCATCCCTGATAATGCTTTTTGCCCTGCCCAGGCAGCGTTTATGGTAGATGTTCTCAATGGTGGGCAATTGGGTGCCAATAATCCGCTGGGCAGTTTTCACCACACGTTGGAGTGTTTTGCGGTCCGATACAGGACAATTGCTATACCACACTGAGATGCAGTTGTTGAGTATGCTCTCAATGATACAGTGGCAAAAGTCCACAATTCTATCTCCTTCACCATAGCATTGGAGGTAGATAGGAACAGACAAGTTAGGAAAGCGATTATTGGAGTAAGGGTAAATATGAGGCCATCAGGCAGGAATTTGGGAGACATAAATTGGGAACAGATGTTCTCAGGGAAATGTACGGCAGAAATGTGGCAAATGTTCAGGGGATATTTGTGTGGCACTCTGCATAGGTTCCAATGTGAAAATCTGTTGAAAAATCTAATCAAGAAGAAAAGAATTTTTACAAATAAGGTTCAAAAAAAAAACTAGGTAGTGATAGAAGATTATAAGGCCTGCAGGAAGGAGCATCAGAATGAAATTAGAGCCAGAAGGGGCCGTGAGCAGGCCTTGGCGAGCAGGATTAAAGAAAACCCCAAGGCATTCTACAAGTATGTGAAGATCAAGAGGATAAGATGTGAGAGAATAGGACCAATAAAGTGTGACTGTGGAAAAGTGTGTGTATGGAACCGGAGGAGATAGCAGAGGTACTTAATGAATACTTTGCTTCAGTATTCACTATAGAAAAGGACCTTGGCGATTGTAGGGATGACTTACAGCAGACTGAAAAGCTTGAGCATGTAGATATTAAGCAAGAGGATGTGCTGGAGCTTTTGAAAAGCATTCCAGTTGGATAAGTCACCGGGACAAGACGAGATGTACTCCAGGCTACTGTGGGAGGCGAGGGAGGAGATTGCTGAGCCTCTGGCATTGAACTTTGCATCATTAATGAGGACTGGAGAGGTTCAGGAGGTTTGGAGGATTGCAGTTGTTGTTCCCTTATTCAAGAAAGGGTGTAGAGATAGCCCAGTAATTTATAGACTAGTGAGTCGTACCTTAGTGGTTGGTAAGTTGATGGAAGAGATGCTGAGAGGCAGGATTTATGAACTTTTGGAGAGCCATAATATGGTTAGGAATAGTCAGCATGGCTTTGTCAAAGGCAGGTTGTGCCTTACGAGCCTGATTGAATTTTTTGAGGATATGACTAAACACATTGAAGGTAGAGCAGTAGATGTAGTGTATATGGAGTTCAGCAAGGCATTTGATAAGGTACCCCATGCAAGGCCTATTCAGAAAGCAAGGAGGCATGGGATCCAAGGGGACCTTGCTTTGTGGATCCAGAACTGGCTTGCCCATAGAAGACAAAGAATGGTTGTAGACTTATTCTCCATGGTGGAAGGTGACCAGTGGTGTGCCTCAGGGATCTGGTCTGGAACCCCTTCTCTTTGTGATTTTTATAAATGACCTGGATGAAGAAGTGGAGGGATGGGTTAGTAAATTTGCTGATGACACAAAGGTTGGGGGTGTTGTGGATGGTGTGAAGGGCTGTCAGAGGTTACAGCAGGACATTGATAGGATGCAAAACTGGGCTGAGAAGTGGCGGATGGACTTCAACCCAGATAACTGTGAGGTGGTTCATTTTGGTAGGTCAAATATGATAGAATATAGTATTAATGGTAAGACTTGGCAGTGTGGTTGATCAGGGATATCTTGGGGTCAGAGTCCATAGGACAGTCAAAGCTGCTGCGCCGGCTGACAGTGTGGTTAAGAAGGCATACGATGCATTGGCCTTCATCAACCATGGGATAGAGTTCAAGAGCAGAGAGGTAATGTTACAGCTCATCATCTTGTACATCTTATAGGTTGAGTGAACTTGGCCTTTTCTCCTTGGAGTGACAGACCTGATAGAGGTGTATATGATGATGAGGGGCATTGATCATGTGGATAGTCAGAGGCTTGTTCCCGGGGCTGAAATAGCTAACACAGTTTTTACGGTGCTTGGGAAAAGTAGGTACAGAGGAGATGTCAGGGGTAAGTTTTTTTTTGCACTGAATGGTGAGTGCATGGAACAGGCTGCCAGTGACGGTGGTGGAGGTGGATACTATAAGGTCTTTTAAAAGACCTCTGGTTAGGTACATGGCGCTTAGAAAAATAGAGGGCTGTGGGTAACCCTAGGTAATTTCTAAAGTAAGTACATGTTTGGCACAGCTTTGTGGGCTGAAGGGCCTGTATTGTGCGGTAGGTTTTCTGTTTCTAAATTGGGGTTGCTGGTAGTGTTGTGAAGGGCTTATTCTGTGCTGTATCTCTGAATGCTGTGCCACCATGCTATTCTCCATAGTCTCGGTATGTCCCATAGCATCTTTTTAGTCTCAGCATTTGCATCCCGTGTCATTATAAGTTCAATACAATTAAACTGCTTCAGATGTAGGATTTCAGTTCCTTGTCTATAACACTTGGCTGTTGAGATGGTGATAACTGAGTTCAGCTGATAAATGTCTA
The DNA here is from genome assembly GCF_963921235.1 of Mobula hypostoma. NCBI lineage: Eukaryota > Metazoa > Chordata > Chondrichthyes > Myliobatiformes > Myliobatidae > Mobula > Mobula hypostoma. The sequence continues at coordinate 49,273,040 of NC_086102.1, read as the reverse complement.
TTTTACTTTTCAGCTTGCTGGCCTAGACTTGACATCGTCTTCAGGTGATGCCCAAAGTGCTGGAGGGGCAGGCAGTAAGTGGCAGCTCCATTGAAGCTTTTTTTTTGCTGCACATGCTATACAAAGATGAATGCATAATTTATCTAGTTCAGAGTATGTATACTGTATGCAACCTTGAAATTTGTCTTGCAGGCAGTCATAAAACAAAGAAACCATGGAATCCATTTTTTTAAAAAATCACACACAAGGACTTTGTGGGGGGGGCCCAGAACAAATTATGCAAACAAAAATGTAAACAAATAACACAGAGCATTGGCTGCGGGCCAGTTCAGTGCTGCTGATCATTGCAGGCCACAGCTGCAGAGTCAGTATAGCACTGAAGTTGAATAGTCAATATTCAGGTTTGCTGATGAAACCACTGTGGGCTGAATCAAAGGTGATGATGAATCAGCATTCAGGTGGGAGATTCAAAATTTGGCTAAATAGTGTCATAATCTAAACCTGTCACCTTTTGGGCAAGACCAAGGAACTGATTGTAGACTTCAGGAGAGGGAAATCAGAGGTGCATGAGCCAGTATTCATTGGAGAATCAGAAGTGGAGAGGGTCAGTAACTTTAAATTCTTAAAACTGTAAATTGGGTGTCACAATCTTGGAGGTCCTGTGCTGGACCCATCATATAAATGTAATTGCAAAGGCAGCATAGCAGCACCTCTGCTTCCATTAGGAGTCTGTAGAGTGTCAGCATGTTATCAAGAACCTTGACAAGCTTCTATAGATGTGTGGTGGAAAGTGTGCTGACTGGTTGCATTATGGCCTGGTATGGGAGCACTAATGCCTTTGAACAGAAAATCCGACAAAGGTTGTGGATTCAGTCCAGTACATACATCATGGGTAAAACCCTTCCAACCATTGAGCACATCTACATGAAACATTGCAGTAAAAAAACTACATCCATCATCATAGATCCTTTTTCATTGCTGCCATCAGGTAGAGATACAGGAGCCTCTGCTTGCACCACCGGGTTCAGGAACAGTTAAACCTTAACCATTGAGCTCCTTGAACAAAAGGATAACTACGCGTATTCACTGAGATGTTCCCACAACCAAGTATCTCACTTTAAGGACTTGTTATTTCATTCTCCTGTTGTTTATTTATATTTGCATAGTTTGTTGGCCTATGCTCTTTCATTGATCCTGTTTACAGACTTGTTGAGTATGCCTGTAGAAGAGACTCAGGGTTGTACGTGGTGACATGTATGCAGTGATAATTTTTACTTTGAACCTCCGAATAATGGGCTGAACACTGGCTCATTCTTCGCCCTTGGCCTTGATTAAATTGTGCTGGGGGGGGGCGGGTAGTAAACAAATGCCATGGAACTTTTAACTGCTGAGTCCCAAAAAGTGAGTCCATAGCTGTGGATCTGAGGAAGTGACTCCTGACCAGGATCCCAATGGTTTCAGGTGATGCCCAAAGTGCTGGAGGGGCAGGCAGTAAGTGGCTTCTGAATTTGGCAGTGAGGGACCGAAGGCTTCTGCACCTCTTGCCCAACAGTAGTAGTGAGAAGAGAGGGAGACCTGTCTGGGAGAGTATCTAGTAGACACGTAGGAGGGATAGACATGAAAGAAAAGGAGGTGGGGTGGCGTTGCTGGTTAAAGAGGAGATTAACACAACAGAAAGGAAGGACATAAGCCGGGAGGATGTGGAATCAATATGGGTAGAGCTGCGTAACACTAAGGGGCAGAAAACGCTGGTGGGAGTTGTGTACAGGCCACCTAACAGTAGTAGTGAGGTCGGAGATGGTATTAAACAGGAAATTAGAAACGTGTGCAATAAAGGAACAGCAGTTATAATGGGTGACTTCAATCTACATGTAGATTGGGTGAACCAAATTGGTAAAGGTGCTGAGGAAGAGGATTTCTTGGAATGTATGCGGGATGGTTTTTTGAACCAACATGTCGAGGAACCAACCAGAGAGCAGGCTATTCTGGACTGGGTTTTGATCAATGAGGAAGGGTTAATTAGCAATCTTGTCGTGAGAGGCCCCTTGGGTAAGAGTGCCCATAATATGGTGGAATTCTGCATTAAGATGGAGAGTGACATAGTTAATTCGGAAACAAAGGTTCTGAACTTAAAGAGGGCTAACTTTGAAGGTATGAGACGTGAATTAGCTAAGATAGACTGGCAAATGACACTTAAAGGATTGACGGTGGATATGCAATGGCAAGCTCTTAAAGATTGCATGGATGAACTACAGCAATTGTTCATCCCAGTTTGGCACAAGAATAAATCAAGGAAGGTAGTGCACCCGTGGCTGACAAGAGAAATTAGGGATAGTATCAATTCCAAAGAAGAAGCATACAAATTAGCCAGAAAAAGTGGCTCACCTGAGGACTGGGAGAAATTCAGAGTTCAGCAGAGGAGGACAAAGGGCTTAATTAGGAAGGGGAAAAAAGATTGTGAGAGAAAACTGGCAGGGAACATAAAAACTGACTGTAAAAGCTTTTATAGATATGTAAAAAGGAAAAGACTGGTAAAGACAAATGTAGGTCCCCTACAGACAGAAACAGGTGAATTGATTATGGGGAGCAAGGACATGGCAGACCAATTGAATAATTACTTTGGTTCTGTCTTCACTAAGGAGGACATAAATAATCTTCCAGAAATAGTAGGGGACAGAGGGTCCAGTGAGATGGAGGAACGGAGTGAAATACATGTTAGTAGGGAAGTGGTGTTAGGTAAATTGAAGGGATTAAAGGCAGATAAATCCCCAGGGCCAGATGGTCTGCATCCCAGAGTGCTTAAGGAAGTAGCCCAAGAAATAGTGGATGCATTAGTGTTAATTTTTCAAAACTCTTTAGATTCTGGACTAGTTCCTGAGGATTGGAGGGTGGCTAATGTAACTCCACTTTTTCAAAAAGGAGGGAGAAAGAAACCGGGGAATTATAGACCGGTTAGCCTAACGTCAGTGGTGGGGAAACTGCTGGAGTCAGTTATCAAAGATGTGATAACAGCACATTTGGAAAGTGGTGAAATCATCAGACAAAGTCAGCATGGATTTGTGAAAGGAAAATCATGTCTGACGAATCTCAGAATTTTTTGAGGATGTAACTGGTAGAGTGGATAGGGGAGAACCAGTGGATGTGGTATATTTGGATTTTCAAAAGGCTTTTGACAAGGTCCCACACAGGAGATTAGTGTGCAAACTTAAAGCACACGGTATTGGGGGTAAGGTATTGATGTGGATAGAGAATTGGTTAGCAGACAGGAAGCAAAGAGTGGGAATAAACGGGACCTTTTCAGAATGGCAGGCAGTGACAGTGGGGTACCGCAAGGCTCAGTGCTGGGACCCCAGTTGTTTACAATATATATTAATGACTTGGATGAGGGAATTAAATGCAGCATCTCCAAGTTTGCGGATGACACGAAGCTGGGTGGCAGTGTTAGCTGTGAGGAGGATGCTAAGAGGATGCAGAGTGACTTGGATAGGTTGGGTGAGTGGGCAAATTCATGGCAGATGCAATTTAATGTGGATAAATGTGAAGTTATCCACTTTGGTGGCAAAAATAGGAAAACAGATTATTATCTGAATGGTGGCCGATTAGGGAAAGGGGAGGTGCAACGAGACCTGGGTGTCATTATACACCAGTCATTGAAAGTGGGCATGCAGGTACAGCAGGCGGTGAAAAAGGCGAATGGTATGCTGGCATTTATAGCAAGAGGATTCGAGTACAGGAGCAGGGAGGTACTACTGCAGTTGTACAAGGCCTTGGTGAGACCACACCTGGAGTATTGTGTGCAGTTTTGGTCCCCTAATCTGAGGAAAGACATCCTTGCCATAGAGGGAGTACAAAGAAGGTTCACCAGATTGATTCCTGGGATGGCAGGACTTTCATATGAAGAAAGACTGGATAAACTGGGCTTGTACTCGTTGGAATTTAGAAGATTGTGGGGGGATCTGATTAAAACGTATAAAATCCTAAAGGGATTGGATAGGCTAGATGCAGGAAGATTGTTCGCGATGTTGGGGAAGTCCAGAACGAGGGGTCACAGTTTGAGGATAAAGGGGAAGCCTTTTAGGACCGAGATTAGGAAAAACTTCTTCACACACAGAGTGATGAATCTGTGGAGTTCTCTGCCACAGGAAACAGTTGAGGCCAGTTCATTGGCTATATTTAAGAGGGAGTTAGATATGGCCCTTGTGGCTACGGGAATCAGGGGGTATGGAGAGAAGGCTGGGGCAGGGTTCTGAGTTGGATGATCAGCCATGATCATAATAAATGGCGGTGCAGGCTCGAAGGGCCGAATGGCCTACTCCACCTATTTTCTATGTTTCTATATTAGCTGTTTGCAAAACATTGCTGTTGGTTGCTGGCAATCAATATATTGTACTAATGCTAAAATGGAAATTCTTCTCTCTCCCCCGCCCCAAAAGCAAACGAGTGCATACAGGTTTTTATTAATTTTTCAACCGAGGAAATTGTACATTAACTGTGAAGGATTAGAGCTAATAAGTGATTGTTAATTAACATGTGAATTCAAACCATAATACCTAGTTCCCACACTATCATTCAAGATAAATGGTACTTCCCTGTGATAAATATAAACTGAGTATAGCTAAATATAAAACAAGTATATAAAGACAAAAACAAAGACCTTAAAAACAAAGGCTATTCAGTTACAAGGAGCAGAAACCTGGTCCTGGAGTATGAGTGTAGTTTGAGGTATAAGATCATTCTTTAAAAAGATTTTGTAAAATGTTGTTTGGCATCTAAAGCATTAAAGTAAGAGCTAAATGGAGTGGTGCTAGAGGCATTACGTTTGTATCCATTTTTAGTTGAGGTAGATGAAAATTATGCACAATCTTATAGCACAAATAACTATGAAAAACTCAGGAAAAATTGGTTGTAATTTTCCAGCTGTTCTTGAAGGGGGCGGGGGAAATCTTTACATTTAATGCTAATTGACCCAAAATTTTATTCAATTTGGTGAAGTGAATACTTGGGTGACTGTGACACAATAGTTCAGGAGTTTGTGCATGTCAGATATCTGACTGCCCTAATCCAGGCGATACCCTATAGACATTCATCTTGGCTATGGCATTTATAGTCCTCTTCCTGAAACATGACCTCTGTCATCATGAAGGGCATTAGAACACCACTGGCAAATTCTCAAAGTTACACACTTTGCTGAATGAAAATATTCTGTTATTGTATTTAAATTCTTGAACCATAGTAAACGTATCCAATATTAACTTGTATTTTCTTAAACCATTAAGGAAGGTGAAACTGCTTAAATGCATATCTAAGTTGTTTTGGTATGAGACTAACTAAATGCCTTTGCTAATATTCTGTTTTAATTTTTGAATTTACCTTTCTCTAGATCTTGTACAGTAACTATTTTACCTTGGAGAAGCTTTTCAAATGCTGAATATTGTTTTTGGATGTGCACAAGTTGATCTGGTGCATGGAAAAATTAATCTTTTGAATTAGGAACTGTTTAAAAGACAATTGAATTTTTGTAAATGAACAATAAGTTGCTTGTGTTACATATTTTCAGTGTTGTATGTACTTTTATTTTAGAAGGTCGTTATATTCCTCCACACCTAAGAAATAGAGAAGCATCCAAAAATGGTAAGTGTGGCATTCTTAGCTAATCTTGAATGACTCATGAAATGAAATTATTTTATGGCAGTCCAGTTATTTGGAGATCAGGTATTTAAGGGAACTGTGTTGGATGGGAAGAAGGGTGTGTGCACTTCTGAGATTTGTATCCAAAATTTTGTCTAATGGGGTTTTAAACTCTGCATGCAATGCTTTTGAGCTTGTTGCTTTGGATTGTAATGCATTTTTTGTTTTCATAAAGCTCTAGTTTCAATTAATACTTTATCTTTTTGTCTTCCATTAATTTCTTTAATATTCATGTGACACTTGCAGTCTCGCTTGCTAGCAGTCAACTTGAATATCTTGGCTGTGTGCATTTCTCACACTTTCTGTGCCAATTCTTATCTAAGTGTTTGCAGAAATTTTGACCCAATCAGGTTTATTATCAAGTTATGAAAATTTTGCTGCAGTGGTACAGAGCAAAGATGAGTACTAAATTGCAGAAGTGCTGAAAAGCAGTGTTCATCAGAAATCTGGCAGAGGGGAAAGGCTGTTGTTTCAGTCGAAGCAAGCAGCTGAGAAGGAGTGAAGAAATTGGGTAGAAAAAGTCATTTTTTTAAAAAAACTGCTCGGGGAGAAGGGTCTGCACTGCGCAGGCGCGTGACGTAGCGCGCCAAGGTTTAAAAAGCAGACCACCATATACAGCGGCCATCGTTGGAGTGGACTGAGTCAGAGTGGGACGGCTTTGGCTCAAACAGGCTTTGGCGAGAACAGGCAGAGGCCAGGGTAGGTTCCGGTAAGTTTTTTGTTCAGATTGTTTAGTGCAGTGAGAATGCCAGGCAGGATGTTGGAATGCTCCTCTTGCAGGATGTGGGAAGTCAGGGAGCCCTCCGGTGTCCCTGACAATGACACCTACAAGAAGTGCATCCAGCTGCAGCTCCTGACAAACAGTTTTAGGGAACTGGAGCAGGAGCTGGATGACCTGCGGATCATTCGGGAGAATGAGATTATAGATCGTAGCTACAGGGAGGTAGTTACGCCAAAGGAGCAGAGGACAGGAAATTGGGTCACTGTCAGGCGAGGGAAGAGGAAAGGGCAGGCAGAGCAGGGTTCCCCTGTGGCCATTCACCTCAACAACAAGTATACCGTATTGGATACTGTTGGGGGGGATGACTTAGCTGGGACTAGCTGCAGTAGCCGGATCTCTGGCACTGAGTCTGGCTCTGCAGTGCAGAAGGGAGGGGGGAGAACGAGGAGAGCGGTAGTGATAGGGGACTCGATAGTTAGAGGTGCAGATAGAAGGTTCTGTGGTCGTGACAGAGAATCCAGGATGGTTTGTTGCCTCCCGGGTGCCAGGGTCAAGGATGTCTCTGATCGATTGCATGACATTCTGAAGTGGGAGGGTGATCAGCCAGATGTCATGGTGCACATCGGTACCAATGACATAGCAAGGAAGAGTGAAGAGGTCCTGGACAGTGAGTATAGAGAGCTTGGTAGGAAGTTGAAAAGCAGGACCTCGAGGGTGGTAATCTCAGGATTGCTACCTGTGCTAGGTGCCAGTGAGGGTAGGAATAAGATGCTCTGGAGGAGGAACAAGTGGCTGAGGAATTGGTGTAGGGGGCAGGGTTTCAGATTTTAGGATCATTGGGACCTCTTCTGGGGCAGGTGGGACCTGTACAAGAGAGACGGGTTACACTTGAACCACAGGGGGACTAATATCCTTTCAGGGAGGTTTGTTAGTGCCATTGGGGAGGCTTTAAACTAGATTTGCAGGGGGATGGGAACCAGAGTGCCAGAGCTGACAGTGTGGCTGGGGTGAAGATAAATGATGTTGAAAGTTTAAGCAAATCCGCTAATAGAAAGGTTGTGAGTGGTGGTAAAAATCTTCTGAGGTGTATATATTTCAATGCTAGGAGCATTGCGGGGAAGGCAGATGAGTTGAGGGCGTGGATTGACACATGGAATTATGACGTTATAGCAATTAGTGAAACTTGGCTACAGGAGGGGCAGGACTGGCTGCTTAATATTCCAGGGTTCTGATGTTTCAGGTGTGATCGAGGCAGAGGAATGAAAGGTGGGGGAGTAGCATTGCTTGTTAGGGAAAATGTTACAGCAGTGCTCAGGCAGGACAGATTAGAGGGCTTGTCTACTGAGTCCTTGTGGGTGGAGCTGAGAAACAGGAAAGGTATGGCCACATTAGTGGGATTGTATTACAGACCACCCAATAGTCAACGAGAATTGGAAGAGCAAATCTGCAGAGAGATGGCAGACAACTGCAGGAAACATAAAGTTGTGGTGGTAGGGGATTTTAATTTTCCATACATTGATTGGGACTCCCATACTGTTAGGGGTCTGGATGGTTTAGAGTTTGTAAAATGTGTTCAGGAAAGTTTTCTAAATCAATATATAGAGGGACCAACTAGAGGGGATGCAATATTGGATCTCCTGTTAGGAAACGAATTAGGGCAAGTGACAGAAGTCTGTGTAGGGGAGCACTTTGGTTCCAGTGATCATAACACCATTAGTTTCAATTTGATCATGGACATGGATAGATCTGGTCCTAGGGTTGAGATTCTGAACTGGAAGAAGGCCAAATTTGAAGAAATGAGAAAGGATCTAAAAAGCGTGGATTGGGACAGGTCGTTCTCTGGCAAAGATGTGATCGGTAGGTGGGAAGCCTTCAACGGGGAAATTTTGAGAGTGCAGAGTTTGTATGTTCCTGTCAGGATTAAAGGCAAATTGAATAGGAATAAGGAACCTTGGTTCTCAAGGGATATTGCAACTCTGATAAAGAAGAAGAGGGAGTTGTATGAAATGTATAGGAAATGGGGTAAATCAGGTGCTTGAGGAGTATAAGAAGTGCAAGAAAATACTTAAGAAAGAAATCAGGATGGCTAAAAGAAGACATGAGGTTGCCTTGGCAGTCAAAGTGAAGGATAATTCAAAGAACTTTTACAAGTATATTAAGAGCAAAAGGATTGTAAGGGATAAAATTGGTCCTCTTGAAGATCAGAGTGGTCGGCTTTGTGCGGAACCAAAGGAAATGGGGGAGATCTTAAATAGGTTTTTTGCATCTGTATTTACTGAGGAAGCTGGCATGAAATCTATGGAATTGAGGGAATCAAGTAGTGAGACCGTGGAAACTGTACAGATTGAAAAGGAGGAGGTGCTTGCTGTCTTGAGGAAAGTTAAAGTGGATAAATCCCCAGGACCTGAAAGAGTGTTCCCTTGGACCTTGAAGGAGACTAGTGTTGAAATTGTGGGGGCCCTAGCAGAAATATTTAAAATGTCGCTGTCTACAGGTGAAGTGCCGGAGGATTGGAGAGTGGCTCATGTTGTTCTGTTGTTTAAAAAAGGATCGAAAAGTAATCGGGGAAATTATAGGCCGGTGAGTTTAACATCAGTAGTAGGTAAGTTATTGGAGGGAGTACTAAGAGACAGAATCTACAAGCATTTGGATAGACAGGGGCTTATTAGGGAGAGTCAACATGGCTTTGTGCGTGGTAGGTCATGTTTGACCAATCTGTTGGAGTTTTTCGAGGAGGTTACCAGGAAAGTGGATGAAGGGAAGGCAGTGGATATTGTCTACATGGACTTCAGTAAGGCCTTTGACAAGGTCCCACATGGGAGGTTAGTTAGGAAAATTCAGTTGCTAGGTATACATGGAGAGGTGGTAAATTGGATTAGACATTGGCTTGATGGAAGAAGCCAGAGAGTGGTGGTAGAGAATTGCTTCTCTGAGTGGAGGCCTGTGACTAGTGGTGTGCCACAGGGATAAGTGCTGGGTCCATTGTTATTTGTCATCTATATCAATGATCTGGATGATAATGTGGTAAATTGGATCAGCAAGTTTGCTGATGATACAAAGATTGGAGGTGTAGTAGACAGTGAGGAAGGTTTTCAGAGCCTGCAGAGGGACTTGGACCATCTGGAAAAATGGGCTGAAAAATGGCAGATGGAGTTTAATACAGACAAATGTGAGGTATTGCACGTTGGAAGGACAAACAAAGGTAGAACATACAGGGTTAATGGTAAGGCACTGAGGAGTGCAGTGGAACAGAGGGATCTGGGAATACAGATACAAAATTCGCTAGAAGTGTCGTCACAGGTAGATAGGGTCGTAAAGAGTGCTTTTGGTACATTGGCCTTTATTAATCGAAGTATTGAGTATAAGAGCTGGAATGTTATGATGAGGTTGTATAAGGCATTGGTGAGGCTGAATCTGGAGTATTGTGTTCAGTTTTGGTCACCAAATTACAGGAAGGATATAAATAAGGTTGAAAGAGTGCAGAGAAGGTTTACAAGGATGTTGCCGGGACTTGAGAAACTCAGTTACAGAGAAAGGTTGACTAGGTTAGGACTTTATTCCCTGGAGCGTAGAAGAATGAGGGGAGATTTGATAGAGGTATATAAAATTATGATGGGTATAGATAGAGTGAATGCAAGCAGGCTTTTTCCACTGAGGCAAGAGGAGAAAAAAAACCAGAGGACATGGGTTAAGGGTGAGGTGGGGGGGGGGAGTTTAAAGGGAACATTAGGGGGGGCTTCTTCACACAGAGAGTGGTGGGAGTATGGAATGAGCTGCCAGACCAGGTGGTAAATGTGGGTTCTTTTTTAACATTTAAGAATAAATTGGACAGATACATGGATGGGAGGTGTATGGAGGGATATGGTCCGTGTGCAGGTCAGTGGGACTAGGCAGAAAATGGTTCGGCACAGCCAAGAAGGGCCGAAGGGCCAAAGGGCCTGTTTCTGTGCTGTAGTTTCTATGGTTCTAATACATTATGTGGCTCTTCAGCTCCTGGTGGCATTGGCTTATGCTCATGGGCTGAATTATAGTGAAATGCTTGAGTACTATTTGCATAGATCAGATTATTGCACAGTGGATTGATGAAGAAGGTGAAAATGCAATAGTGTAATAGCTGCAGATTGCAGTGTGGATAGGCCATAACAAGATAGATTGAGACTAAGACTCATCATATCGTACTGGAGATTCATTTAATTGTCTTACTATGGTAAGATTAAAAAGCTGTCCATGAGCCTGGTGGTATGTGCTTTCAGGCTTTTGTATTGCCTGCCTCGTAGAAGACAAGAATGTTCTGGGTGGGGTCTTTGATTATGACTGCGATTGACTGTGGTCATGAGGGTACAGGGAGTATATTAGGGGCTGAGGACCCAATGTTGTGGTGCACTGATGATGGATATGTTGTTTATCCTTGAGGTCCCACATTTTGAATATGTCCTTGAAGGTGGGGAGCATTGTGATGCTACTGGATGAGTCTGTAAACCCCTCTGTGGCCATTTGGAATCTTGTGCATTGGAGCCACCATCCCAGGCTGTGGTGCATCCTGTCAAATTTGCAGCAGGCTTTGACATACCAGAAGTCATAACGAACTAATCCACTACAGCAGCCAATCTATCTTCTGTAAGTGTCCTCATTATGAGATTTTTGCCAACAACTGTGGTGTCACTGGTGAATTTGCAGAAGGTGTTTGAGTTGTGCCTAGTCAGATGAATGCCAAGCTGTAATTGATGAGTAGCAACCTGGCATTGGTGTTTCTGCTGTCCAGGTGGTCAAGGGCCAAGTGGAGAGCCAGTGAGCTTGTATCTACTGTGGACCTATTGTGGTGGTGCAAATTGCAGTGGGTCTCAGTTCTTAGGCAGGATTTTTTTTCAGGGCAATACCTCCCTCTCAAAGCACTTCATATAGTAAACTAGAGTGCTACCAGATGGTAATAATCGAGCAAGTTCATTCTGCTCTTTGACACCAGGATGTTTGCTTCACTTCTAAAGCAGGTGAGAACCTCTGCAGTAGTGGGTGGTTGAAGATCTCCTAGAACACTTCAGCCAGTTGGTTGACATAATGTTCTTGGTACCCTGCCAGCTACATTATCAGAGCCTGACACTGGGTTCTCCCTCTTGATTGTCTGACATCCCCTCAGACAGATCACAGGGTTGTCAGATGTTGTAGGAATTTGCACAGTGTACTTTCTCTTTCAAAGTTGTGTGCCCAATTATTGTTTCTAACTTGATACAAATTGCCTTTTCACTCCCATGATGGCTTTGTTGGTTATACCTGGACTTGTAGGGTTCTGTCTTGCTGGTCTTGAATGCCACATATTTAGGCCTCAGCAGACAATCTTCTGGTTTGTCTTCTGGCCTTGAAGGCGCACACTTGTTGTTGTAGGTCTTAGAGTTGGTGGCAACTGTAATTCTTTTCCAAAGATAAATCCCTGAATATGGTCTAGTTTCAAAGCAGCTCTGTAAGTGCTCTTCCACCTTCCTTAATCATACCTTTGGTCCTCACCACTGGGGCTGTGATCTCTACAAAAGAAAGTATTGTTCCCCTTCCTGGGGCTGAAGATTGACAGGTTCTTTAGACCAATGCTTTACACCCTGGGGTCTTGAAATGGTTACTGAGATGCTTATTTACCAGCATGGTTTCTGGATTCTTGATAATCAGGATATTATACAAACATGATGCTGCTATTTAGAAAAAGGAGATGGCATGAAACTATATCACTTGACATTATAATTCTATACACCACCATGTTCAGGAACAGTTATTGCCTGTCAACCATCAGCTCTTGAACCAGATGGGATGTCTTTACTCAACTTCATTGTCCCATTGATTCTATTGTGGTTATTAGTTTTCTTTTGGGCATACTCAGTAAATCTAATCTCAGTTGTATGGTGACATATGTACTCTATGAACAATTTACTTTGAACTTTTTGAATATTATTGCTTCTAAACTTAATTATAAATTCAATTTTATGATTAATAGGATGGCATTTTTGTGAATTGCAAGACTGTTCAGGCAGTTATGACTTCGATACTTAAAATCTAGAGTTTGTGCTAGAAACCTCTTTCTAGAAGTGTTTTGAGGTGTAACAGGTTTGCTACACAAGGGTAGGAGACTGATTGATTGTATTTTTGGTATAGATAAAGGATTGCCCAATTGAGTTGGATAAGTTAATCTGGTTTTGGGATTGGTAACTTCAGAAGTGGGGATCAGTGCTGGTCTCAGCTGTTCATTCTATTGTCATTGAAAGGATGAGATTTATTGTAGCCAGATGTACTGATAGAAAAAGACAGGTTGAATGAGCAAGAAGTTGGCAGATTGAGTATGGTGTAGGAAAATGAACTAGGAAGAGTGACACAAGTCAATTAGTAAGACTAAGATTGTGGCACAAGTGCCTTCCACCTAAGTAGCAACTGCAGGTACAAATGGTTTTCTTAAATACACTACTTGCAATTTCATACAGATTGGTACTGCTACCATGGAATTTGCATGTAGTTAGTTCCTCAAAATGGAATATGGCAACTGAACAATTACTGTATTTTTGATCTATTGACTGGCTTGGCTTGAGTTGACTTCAACCTTGATGGTTGTGCTTTACAGTCCTGTTTCAAATATACTTTATTTGCAGTACCATTGACTTGTCACATAGTTTAGGTAATATTTTCCTAATAATTGTCAACCTAATTGTAATTGTCAACTAAAATTATTTAAGGTGTGCCTAACAAGATATGGCAGTACCATGATCTTCCTCATGACATGAATTTAAGTGCACATTACGTACCTAAGTATTTTAGGAGTCTTAAATTGGATAATGGAATGTGTCATTGAATTTTGCATATCTAATTGTATTGAAATATACATTCATTTTGGTTCATGTTTGTGTTAAATTGAGCATTTGGCTCAGAAGTAACTTGCTGGCTTTACTCCTGTAAAGAATACTAATCCTTTCATTGATTTAAGGCTTAAAAGGCTTAATAAAACTATCAAGCTTTGCCAATTAAGATCTGAGCAGGAGTACCAATTAAATACCTGATCATTACCAATATGGATTGGAGTGCAAAGTGAAATTGGGGTCCACCATCAGGTTTCCTTTGGCCATTGAATTTACTGTAGGCATCCTGCTTATTCATTGCTCTCAACTGGTTCAAAGTTGAACACTTGGACAACAATCACAAGTAAATAGGAAGACTTGTTTGAAAATATTATTTACACCTAGAAAAGCTGATTTAAGAATTTGTACTTTCTGATGGATAAAGATGAGCTTGCTTGGTCCATGTAGTTAAATTGTCTGAATAGGTTAAAGAATTTCAGTACTCAAAGATGAGAAAACCTACAGATGCTGGAATTCCAAGCAACACCCACACAATGCTGGAGGATCTCAGCAGGACAGGCAGTATTTATGAAAAAGAGTGAACAGGTGATGTTTCAGGCCTAGACCCTTTGTCAGGACTCCTGACCCGCCAAGTTCCACCAGCATTTTTGTGGTGCAACAGATGTGAGTAATTTTGTCGTCCATGAAAAATCAGTGACCATCTTGTGTTCCTCATAAATGCAGCTCCTGGTTTTAAGAAATCTGTAGGAGCATGTTTTAGGTCTGCTGTCAGATTGACTTTTCCTGCAGATGACAAATCTGAACTTGTGTCCAAGCAACACACACAAAATTTGCTGGTGAATGCAGCAGGCCGGGCAGCATCTCTAGGAAGAGGTACGGTCGACATTTCGGGCCAAGACCCTTTGTCAGGACAATTGGTTTGGAAATTATTAAAATGTAGGCTGAACTGCAAGGCGACCAGATTGAAAAAGTATTGGCATATGAAATATTGGTGTGAAACACTTTGTTAATGAAACCCGAAGCTGAGTTGATAGAGGGCTGCTTTAAATGGGAAATGATAACTTGGTTATGCTTCTTTGAATCAATTGTCACATCATTTTTCAAATGACTACAGTTTCTGCACCTCAGTATAATAAATATTTGGTTTAAAAATCTATTTCTTAATATTATCGTTACACATGACTCTAGATAATTATCCTTTCAATTTTGTGAAAGCTTTATTTAATGTGAGCTTCTAGCTGAACTACTGCATTTCTGGGTAAGTGGGGGAGCATGTTTAGTAGTGTAATTTAAGCTATTCTCTGACAGTAATTTGAATAAGTTTTGTGTGCTTAAAGTCTGCATTATGAATATCCCTGAGCAGCAGACAGCCTCCAATCTCTGGTGGATCAGCTCACCTGTATAGACTAAATGAAGTTAAGGTTTGCCTAGTACGAAAACTGCATTTGTGTGCTAGGTTATACCCTAGTTTTCAATATAAAGTTTTGACTTGCTGTAGAATTGGAAAGGTTGGAAGCATGGTTGGGTGTGGGGAGGGGAGAAGAGTGGTGTTTTAGATATTGTATTGATCTAGGTGGCAGGTATGTTCCTTCGGTTCGTGCAGTTGCATGCTGGGGCCATGTTCCTTGCCATGTATGAATACTAAAACAATTGATTAGAATACTTCACAATTGACCAATGCAGCTTGTTTATGGTAGTTTCCTCTCGACTAGTACTTAAAAATCTTTATAGTGTGCCTCTTCTAGATGAATGTAAACTTGCCAAGTGCCCATGTTGTGGGATATTCAGTAATAGTCTGTTCAGGCAGATTTTCCTCTGTTAGAAATCTACAGAAATACTTGCACCTTTTGGGGAGCCTTGCACTTCCAAAATTCCAAGTGATTATCTTGTTGCTATTTTCCTTGCTAGCAAGATTGAACGCTGAACTCTGACTTAAGATGCCCTACTGGGGAAAAGCTATTCTTTTCATCGTAATAGTTTTTTTGATTCCAATTTGAAGTGTCCTTAGTGTTAAGTCACTGACAAGCCCTAATTATAGCATGCTTTAAAGATATCCTTTTCTCATATGTACAGTTTAAAAGTGCAGTCATGCTAACTTAGTCAAGAATCTAATTTCAACATTCATCAAATGGCATGAGTGACCAAAAGTTACACTGTTTTCACAAACATGTGCCCTGCCTTCCAAACAGTTGTCCTGAGCAGATGATTAGCTTATCAAGCTGCGCATTCACCTAAGTTTTCACTTTTTGTGCCTGGATAACTTTGTGGAATGAATTTTATCAAGTTTGGAGTAACAATCTGCATTGAAATAGACTTTGTCACTATATAGGTTGAGAAATATAGAATTGTGACTGGATTCAGTGAGTTCCTCATTAGTACTATTCTTTCCTTTCTGAATTTCCTCAAGCATGCAGCTAAAATTACTAGCAAAAGGCAGTATTTTATCTACAAGAGGCTCCACTGGTTTGTGTGCATGTACAGAATGCGAAAGTTGAATTGCTGTTATTCCCTGTATTGCCTGAACTACTGATTTCATAATTCTAGCCTAATACTTTTTAACCAGGCTTGTAGTGATCATGATCACTTAGTTTGGCTCTTGCCTTGCATTTGATTCTCCCTCAATTTCTTGGCAGAAACAAACTACTTTTTTGAGAAATCTATGCTGACATTGCTTCTGTGGCCCTGTGTCAAACTCCACAGGCTTTTCAACTTTTTGGAATGTTTTTGCTCCCTTTTGGATTAATTATTTCAAATTAAAGGTTTTATTCTTCCAAAGGTTATTTTGTAATGTAACCTCTGGATTTAGTTGCAACATGCCAGTTAATGTATTGTAGTTCCTTTATCCCTGAGGCATTTGGGATCTATAAACTAATCTGGATCCTGACCCAGATCTGGGCTGTACCATCCAAATATCCGGACCTGCCTCTTGGTTTTTTTGCACTACCTTACTTCGCATTTTTCTATTTTCTATTTATGATTTATAATTTAAATTTTTGATATTTACCAATTTTAACTTTTTAATATCTTTAATATTTAATATTTGTAATCCAGGGAGTGTGAAGCGCAGAAACAAATATCGCTGTGATGATTGTACGTTCTAGTACCAATTGTTTGGCGACAATAAAGTATAAGTAATTTAGTTTGAGGAATGAATAGTGTATTGAAATTTGAAGCAACAAGATTTTAATGACCTAACAGAATAAAATTTTATTTTAATCCAAAATATTAGTTATTTTGTAGTTTCTAATCGTTCTCTTAAAATCACTATTTAAAGAAATAAAGCTGACATTTTGCAAACTTGAACTAGACCATAGCACGGTACAGGCACTTCAGCGCACAATATTGTGCTGACCATTAAACCCACTGCAAGATCAATCTAACCTTCCCTATAGTACTCCCTGTATTTTTTACTCCAGAGTGAATAGCCCTAGTTCTCTCAACCTATCCTTATTCCAGGCAGCATCCTGGTAAATTTCCTCTGCACCAAATCTCCTATGCAGCTTCTCTATAGCTTCCACATATTTTGTATTATGAGGCAACCAGAACTGAATGCTATTTATTCCAAAGCAGTGTTTTATAGGACTGCAACATTACCTTGCTCTTGAACCCCAACTTATGAAGCCAATTCCACTATATGCCTTAGCCCCTTTCAAATTGTGTGGCAACTTAGAGGGAATAGATGTGGACCGCCCCCCAAAAAAAAAACTTAAAACTTCACCTTCCGAAGCATGTCACACTTTTCCTGGTTGAACTCCATCTACTTCTTTGCCCACCTCAGCATCTTTTTGTATTCTGTGATGTCCACAACACCACAAAATCACAGAGCAGAGACCTCAGAACTGATCCATAAGACAAAGGAGCAGAAGTTGGCCTTTTGGCCCATCGAGTCTACTCTGCCATTTTATCATGAGCTGATCTGTTCTTCCATTTAGTCCCACTCCCCTGCCTTCTCACCATAACCTTTGATGCCCTGGCTACTCAGATACCTATCAATCTCTGCCTTAAATACACCCAATGACTTGGCCTCCACTGCTGCCCATGGCAACAAATTCTATAGATTCACCACTCTCTGGCTAAAAAAATTTCTTTGCATTTCTGTTCTGAATGGGCGCCCTTCAATCCTTAAGTCATGCCCTCTCGTACTAGAGTCCCCCATCATGGGAAACAACTTTGCCACATCCACTCTGTCCATGCCTTTCAACATTCAATATGTTTCTGAGGTCTCCCCTCATTCTTCTAAACTCCAAGGAATACAGTCCAAGAGCGGACAAACGTTCCTCATATGTTAACCTCCTTATTCCCGGAATCATTCTAGTGAATCTTCTCTGTACCCTCTCCAACGTCAGCACATCTTTTCTTAAATAAGGAGACCATAACTGCCCACAGTCCTCCAAGTGAGGTCTCACCAGCGCCTTATAGAGCCTCAACATCACATCCCTGCTGCTATACTCTATTCCTCTAAAAAATGAATGCCAACATTGCATTTGTCGTCTTCACCACAGACTCAACCTGGAGGTTAACCTTAAGGGTATCCTGTACAAGGACTCCCAAGTCCCGTTGCATCTCTGAACTTTGAATTCTTTCCCTATTTAAATAATAGTCTGCCCGTTTATCCCTGCAGACAACTACCAATTACTGATCTCCAGACAGAATAACACCTCATCTACTACCACCTTCTGTGGTCAAGCTATTCCTGGATACATTTGGCCAAGTTTCCCTGGATTCCATGCCTCCTAACTGAACGAGTCGACCATGGGTAACCTTGTCACATGCCTTCTAAAATCCATATACACCACGTCCACTGCTGTGCTTTTGTCAAATAGTTTTGTCACTTAAAGAATTCAGTCAAGTTTATAAGGCATGCCCTGCCCCTTGCCAACACTGAGAAATGACTTGCTGGTATATAATTCTCATTATTCCTGTTGTCTTTTTTTGACAAAGGAATAGGATTTGCCACCCTCCAATCCTCTGGTACTACTCTTCAGGCCAAGAGGTTGCAAGGTCATTACCAGAAGTGCCTTCCTTCATTTAGTAACCGGAGGTGTATCCTGTCTGGCTTTATGAACTTGTTTATCCTGGTTTACTAGTTGCTGCTGTACTTGGGCACTTAAACTTCAAATGACTAAAAAGCAATGGTATGAGGAATTATAGGAATTGGTTTGTGACAAATGGAACTGCTGTATTTATGCTGTTTTTATCTCTGCAAAATGTGTCAACAATTGACTAGTGTATTGTCAATATTGCATTTGGTGCACTATTTCAATTAAATGTGCTCTTGGGGTTCATCTGACTTGTAGGAACACTCCATGAACTACAAACGTTGGTAGATTGGATCACTGGTATTAAGGGTGTGCCATATTAAATTTACCACCTTTGGGTTTGAGTAAGACCTGCAGTTCTGATTTGTGCACTAGAATTTGCTTGAAAGTAATACTTTCAAAAGCAAGTTGTACTGCATCAGTTGCTTTCCAATTTAATGTTCACACTAGGGCAAATGATTTGCATCTGGTGAATTTTGACAGTTGCTGTTTCTTTTGCAGCTTGTAATCCACTTGGAACAAATCGCTCTTTTAATTTCTCAATGTTGAGGATTTGTAAGTCTGTACTTTCTTGCACTTGAGTGGAAAAAGCATGATGGCTTCAATTTATGTAGTCCTGTGCAGAACTCTTGACGGATTTGTTACTGTTTAAGTAACAAATGTCATTTTGAAAATTTCTTTCCCACTAGATGCTAACAAGTACATTTTAAAATTATTAATTTAGACTGCACTAAATCTTAAAGATGGCTACTAGGTGTCTTTACTGTAACACAGCACATCCTTGATTTATTTGACATATGGTACTAACATGCTTTTATAACTTGATCTTCCCAGTTTTAAAGCCAAATGTAGTTTGTAGTCTTTACTGTATCTTGAACAAATTGTTCCATATTGGAAAAATCATGTGAGCCAGCAGCTTTGCGTACAATTAATTGGTTAGGAATGACATGCTTCTGGTATGCTCTTGCTGTCACCAACCACCAGCAGTGTTTTTGTGGGTATATTTCAAATAAGAGTTTGTACTATTGGTCAGACTTTTCAGAGATTCCTGACAGGATAGGGGTGGGTATCAGAGCTGTAAAGAGAGCTAGCTAGAATGCTTAGTACTAGTGCATGACAGCAGAACTCGGTACTAACGATGCATGTACAGCAGAGCATATATGGAAAGATGTTTGGAAGCAATGATGTGGCATGTTGTGAAGAAACTCCAAGAATGAAAATTAGCAACTATAGTTTGATCAGTAGAATCCTGCTTTTGGGTGGGAGACTGAAGGAACAAAAATTGCATGTCAGGTTTGAAATAGTTTTCAACCTGTACTTAGAAACATAGACACAAAACTACAGCCCAATACAGGCCCTTCAGCCCACAATGCTGTGCCGAACATGTACTTACTTTAGAAATTACCTACGGTTACCCATAGCCCTTCATTTTTCTAAGCTCCATATACCTATCCAGTAGTCCCTTAAAAGACCCTATCGTATCCGCCTCCACCACCATTGCCGGCAGCCCATTCCATGCACTCGCCACTCTCCCTGACATCTCCTCTGTACCTACTTCCAAGCCCCCTCGTGTTAGCCATTTCAGCCCTGGGAAAAAGCCTCTGACTATCCATATGATCAGTTCAGACCTCTATCAGGTCACCTCTCATCCTCTGTCACTCCGAGGAGAAAAGGCCGAGTTCACTCAATCTATTTTCTTAAGGCATGCTCCCCAGTCCAGGCAACATCCTTGTAAGTCACCTCTGCACCCTTTCTATGGCTTCCACATCCTTCCTGTAGTGAGGTGACCAGAACTGAGCACAGTACTCCAAGTGGGGTCTGACCAGGGTCCTATATAGCTGTAACATTACTCCTCTGCTCTTAAACTCAATCCCACAGTTGAAGGCCAATGCACCATATGCCTCCTTAACCATAGAGTCAACCTGCACAGCAGCTTTGAGTGTCCTATGGATTTGCACCCCAAGACCCTCTGATCCTTCACACTACCAAGAGTCTTGCCATTAATACTATATTCTGCTATCATATTTGACCTACCAAAATGAACTACTTCACACTTATCTGGGTTGAACTCCATTTGCCACTTCTCAGCCCAGTTTTTCATCCTATCGATGTCCTGCTCTAAACTTTGACAGTCCTCCACACTATCCACAACACCTCCAACTCTTGTGTCATCAGCAAACTTACTAACCCATCCCTCCTCTGGATCCCTCATCCAGGTCATTTATAAGAATAGCAAAGAAAAGGGGTCCCAGAACAGATCCCTGAGGCACACCACTGGTCACTGATGTCCATGCAGAATATGACCCGTCTACAACCACTGTTTGCCTTCTGTGGGCAAGCCAATTCTGGATCCACAAAGCAAGGTCCCCTTGGATCCCATGTCTCCTTGCTTTCTCAATAAGCCTTGCATGGGGTACCTTAGTGTTCATTAATCTTGGCTCTCAGGATTTTTTCCATCAACTTACCAACCACTGAAGTAAGACTCACTGATTTATAATTTCCTGGGCTGTCTCTACTCCCTTTCTTGAATAAGGGAACAACATCTGCAACCCTTCAAACCGCCAGGACCTCTCATTGATGATGCCATTGCCAGAGGCTCAGCAATCTCCTCCCTCGTCTCCCACAGTAGCCTGGGGTACATCTCATCCTGTCCTGGTGAATTGTCCAGCTTGATGCTTTCCAAAAGCTCCAGCACATCCTCTTTCTTAAATGTCTATATGCTCAAACTTTTCAATCATCCCAACAATCACCAAGATCCTTTTCTGTGGTGAATACTGAAGCAAAGTTTAAGTATCTCTGTTATCTCCTCTGGTTCCATACACACACTTTTCCACAGTCACACTTGATTGGTCCTGTTCTCTCATGTCTTATCCCCTTGCTCATCACATACTTGTAGAATGCCTTGGGGTTTTCCTTAATCCTGCTCTCCAAGGCCTTCTCAAGGCCCCTTCTGGCTCTCCCAATTTCATTCTTAAACTCCTTCCTGCTAGCCTTATCTTCTAGATCTTTATCATTGAACCTTTGAACCTTTTGTAAGCTTTTCTTGATTAGATTTCAACTGCCTTTGTACACATTTCCTGTCCCCTACCATCCTTTCCCTGTCTCATTCCTGTCTCTTCCCTGTCCCCTGAACATTTGCCGCATTTCTTCCATACATTTCCTGAGAACATCTGTTCCCAATTTGTCTCCCAAGTTCCTGCCTGATAGTTCATATATCCCCCTCCTCCAATTAAAGGCTTTCCTAACTTGTCTGTTCCTATCCCTCTCCAATGATATGGTAAAGGAGATAGAATTGTGATCACTCTCTCCAAAATGCTTTTCCACTGAGAGACCTGGCACCTGACCAGGTTCATTTCCTAATACCAGATCAAGTACAGCCTCTCCTCTTGTAGGCCTACCTACATGTTGTGTCAGGAAACCTTCCTGATCACACCTAACAAACTCTGCCCCCATCTAAACCCCTTGCTCCAGGAAGATGCCAATCTCCCACCATGACAACCTTGTTGTTATTATTAACACCTTTCCAGAATCTGTCTCCCTATCTGCTGCTCAATGTCCCTGTTACTATTGGGTGGTCCATTTTTTTAAAAAAAACACCAGTAGAGTTATTGACCCCTTCCTGTTCCTAACTTCCACCCACAGAGACTCCGTAGACAATCCCTCCATGACTTCCTCTTCTTCTGCAGCCGTGAAACTTACCTCTGATCAACAGTGCCTCATCCCCACCTCTTTTGCCTTCCTCCTTGTCCTTTCTGAAACATCTAAAGCCTGGCACTCTAACCATTCCTGTCCCTGAGCCATCCAAGTCTCTGTAATGGCCGCAACATCATAGCTCCAAGTACTGATCCAGGCTCTAAGCTCATCTGTTTTGTTCATTATGCTGCTTGCATTAAAATAGACACATCTCAAACCATCGGTCTGAGCGTATCCCTTCTCTATTACCTGCCTATCCTCCCTCTCACACCAAGTGTTCTGTGTGAGCCAACCGCCCCTTCCTCTGTCTCTTCAGTTCGGTTCCCACCCCCCACCCCCCCAGCAATTTTAGTTTAAACTCTCCCCAGTAGCTTAGCAAACCTCCCTGCCAGTATATTGGTCTCCCTTGGATTCAAGTGCAATCTGTCCTTTTTGTACAGTTCACACCTGCCCCAGAAGAGGTCCCAATGATCCAGAAATCTGAATCCCTGCCCGTGCTGTGTCTGTCGTATGGCACAGGCAGTAATCAATCTCAAGACTGATTACTGAGGTCCTGCTTTTTAACTTCCTTCCTAACTCCCTATAGTCTGTTTTCAGGACCTCCTCCCTTTTCCTACCTATGTCATTGGTTCCAATATGTACCACGACCTTCCCACTTCAGGATATCGTGTGTGCAATCAGAAACATTCCAGACCCTGGCACCTGGGAGGCAAACTACCATCCATGTTTCTTTCCTGTGTCCACTGAATCACCTGTCTGACCCCCTAACTATAGAGTCCCCTATCACTGCTGCCAGACTCTGTGCCAAAGGGGCAGCCACTGTTGCTTCCCCCCGTTAGGTCCTCCCCCTCCAACGATACTCAAACAGGAGTACTTGTTAAGGGGGACAGCCATTGGGGTACTCTCTAGTATCTGACTCTTGTCCTACTCTCCCCTGGCTGTTTCCTGCTTATCTGTCTCCTGAGGTCCTGGTGTGAGTAAGTGTGACCTATGGGTCCTCTCTATCACTTTCCTCCTTTCCCTGACCAGACGAAGATCATTGAGCTGCATCTCTAGTTCCCCAACCCGGTCCCTTGGCATTGATTTTTAATTTCTAGGTCAGTGAATTTGATAGTCTGCTGCAAATTTTTTTCCTCAGATTTGTGGCAGCAGTATCCTCTTCGTGTTCACAACCTGCCTAAAGAAATTGGTCATATTGATCTTGTCTGAACTTGACAGTTAAGACTTGCTAGTTGTGATGAATGGTGCAAGTTATGAATTGGCTGAGGGTTCTGACCTAGAAATGTGCAGAACATTCACTCTTTGAGTATAATTGCTAATATTGGAGAACAAATTCCTTTTTGTTCTAATGCCCTGGAAAACTGATTCCCTCTAATTTGTCAAGAGGGATTACTTCTAAATAATTTTTGGTTGTATATTCTTTTTGGCTTTCATGGGGAGTAACATTCCATACGATGGAATTTTAATATTGACATCTTGGGTAGAATTCTTGATTTCTTCTGCTTAACTGCACTGAATTGCTGAGCAGAAAATCAAATCAACTACATAATCTGCCTTTTTGTTGGCTTTGTGGAACAATCTATGTTCCAAACCTATTCTGGTATCTGTCCCCCACTTTTCCTTCGCTACATCGACTGCATTGGCGCTGCTTCCTGAATGCATGCTGAGCTCATTGACTTCATTAACTTTGCCTCCAACTTTCACCCTGCTCTCAAGTTTACCTGGTCCATTTCCGACACCTCCCTCCCCATTCTAGAACTTTCTGTCTCTATCTCTGGAGACAGCTTATCTACTGATGTCTACTATAAGCCTACTGACTCTCACAGCTATCTGGACTATACCTCTTCTCACCCTGTCTCTTGAAAAAGTGCCATCCCCTTCTCGCAATTCCTCCGTCTTCGCCGCATCTGCTCTCAGGATGAGGCTTTTCATTCCAGGACAAGGGAGATGTCCTTTTTTAAAGAAAGGGGTTTCCCTTCCTCCACCCTCCCCCGCCACCCCACTAGGAATAGAGTTCCCCTTGTCCTCACCTACCACCCCACCAGCGTCCGGGTTCAACATATAATTCTCCGTAACTTCCGCCACCTCCAACGGGATCCCACCACTAAACACTGCCCCCTCCACCCCGCTTTCTGCAGGGATCGCTCCCTACGCGACTCCCTTGTGCATTTGTTTTCTCCCCCCATCCCTCCCCACCGATCTCCTTCCTGGCACTTATCCTTGTAAGCGGAACAAGTGCTACACATGCCCTTACACTTCCTCCCTCACCACCATTCAGGGCCCCAGACAGTCCTTCCAGGTGAGGCGAC
This sequence comes from Mobula hypostoma, assembly GCF_963921235.1. Lineage (NCBI taxonomy): Eukaryota > Metazoa > Chordata > Chondrichthyes > Myliobatiformes > Myliobatidae > Mobula > Mobula hypostoma. The sequence continues at coordinate 49,248,763 of NC_086102.1, read as the reverse complement.
ACTTCACCTGTGAGTCGGCTGGGGTGATATACTGCGTCCAGTGCTCCCGATGTGGCCTTCTATATATTGGCAAGACCCGACGCAGACTGGGAGATCGTCTCGCTGAACACCTACGCTCTGATCTTCCAGTGGCCACACATTTTAATTCCACATCCCATTCCCATTCTGATATGTCTATCCATGGCCTCCTCTACTGTAAAGATGAAGCCACAGTCAGATTGGAGGAACAACACCTTGTATTCCGTCTGGGTAGCCTCCAACCTGATGGCATGAACATTGACTTCTCTAACTTAAGCTAATGCCCCACCTCCCCCTCGTACCCCATCTGTTATTTAATCCTTTCTCTCTCCTTTTTCTCCCTCTGTCCCTCTCACTATACCCCTTCCCATCCTCTGGGTTCCCCCCCTCCCCCTTTCTCCCTAGATCTCCTGTCCCATGATCCTCTTGTATCCCTTTTGCCAATCACCTGTCCAACTCTCGGATCCATCCCTCCCCCTCCTGTCTTCTATCATTTTGGATCTCCCCCTCCCCCTCCCACTTTCAAATCTCTTACTAGCTTTTCCTTCAGTTAGTCCTGACAAAGGGTCTCGGCCCGAAACGTCAACTGTACCTCTTCCTAGAGATCTTGCCTGGCCTGCTGCGTTCACCAGCAACTTTGTGTGTTGCTTGAATTTCCAGCATCTGCAGATTTCCTCGTGTTTGTGACCCCAACAAATTTTGTTTTGTGATCATGCCTCTATTTTTAAAGTTGAGTAGGGGGCTAGTTTAAAATCAATTTTCCCCATTCCGATCTGCTTTCCTAGAAATGAATCTCTGAACTTGGATTTCACCCTGTCATAAGTATATTCATCCTTGGAGATGAACTTGATCATTTGCTTGTTTAATGGTATAAATTTACAACTGTGCTGAGGCATTCTTCTAAAGATAAGTGAACCACTCTTGCTGTAAACCTATGGTGATCCATGAGGTCGCTAGGTGTCAGTATCTGTTTTGAAATTTTTGTACCAAAGTGGATGATCTCCTTTATGCATGTCCTTGCCCGTTCATTTGTGTTTCCCTTGCCTTTTGAAGCTTTATTGCAGTCTACCCTGCCACCTTTTTGGATCACCAACAGGCTAGCACTGTATGTCACAGTCCTTGTACCAAAGTTTAAATTCACTTGGAATTGGAGATATTCTTCCTGTTCACATTCACTTTCCATTCCTAAATTTGTATTGCTTGTGTATACTTTAATATTAATAATTTTTACTTGATGTTTAAGTTCCATTTTTCCTATAACTATATATTGTTAGTCCAGATAACCTGATTAAAATAGGGCAAGTGATATTTGATTTCTGAATTGGTAATCTCATTTGCTAACTATACCCAAGTTGATTTAGGTGCATGGCTCCACCCCAACACCATTTTTACAAGTTGGGTTACTGCACATGGTTTAGTCCTGCTGGTTACAGTGCTTGGGTATTTGAGATTACCGCACTTATATGAATGTTTTGCTTTCCATTGCTTATACCCAGCAGCACCACATTGTTTCACTCTTCAGCTTTCCAGTGTCAGTAGTACTCTCTTAATGTTTCTTTGCTTTTGAAAATAACTATCCTAGAAACTGTGGGATTTTCTCATCTGTTTTTAGTGCTAATTTCATTAGTGAACTCTACATTTCCATTTATTAGAACAGACCTCAAACTACATCCTAGATTTCCTAATGGTTATATTCTTTTCTTCCTGATCCTTCGCTTTTGTGCAGTTGCTGTTCTGAAGTACTGAGGTGGTTTCATATTACAAAAATATCTCCAGTTAGAAAAATTGAATTTGTCCTACCTATCGTAACTTTGCATTGCATTTAGTAAGTTTAAACTAGCATCTTTGTGCTTTGGATTAAATGAGATATCTGCTTTCTAATCAATGTTGCTAATGCCCAATTTCCTGCAACCAGCTGCAGATAACAAATTGGTTTTAGTGTTTGAATCTATTGGTACATATTTGAAATTGTATCTGTTCGGATGCAGTTTAACCAGTGTTTCATTGGTCTAGGTAAGTCAACTTCTATTTGCTTTGGGCTTTGTACAAGGTAGAAATTTGCCAGAACTAAATTTCCCTGTTTTGGTAATCAAGAAGTTGGTTCTGTTCATCTGGAAGCTGAGTGAAAATTATATGGCTCACTTGTTCCTTGTATTCAGAATTACAGCTAACTAGCCCAACATCCATATCAATGAGTGTGTATTCTGGAGCTTGTCCTACATGCCTGCATTTAATTTAGCCCATATCCCTCTAAACTTATTACCTGTCCAAATGTCTTTAAACATTGTAATTGTACTACCACCTTTTACTTATTTGTTTACCTGTTGTTTAAAAATAAACTGACCTGGGTATCTTTTAAACCTGTAAAGCCTTTTAACCCATGACCTCCAATTTTAAACCCCTTAAGGTTGCCCATTGGTCCCCATCATTGGGTGGGGGGGGGAGGAGAGGGGTCTACAGCTCGTCTAGCCTCTCTGAATCTATTCCATTGTTTTGTCCTTTACTTAGATTTATTGTGCAAATGAGCAAGTTGCAGTAGGACATTGAGAAATGTTTCTGGTACTTTTTCTTGACTCTAAAAATGTCTTTTCAGTACTTGTAAAATTCATTCCAGGTTAAGTTCTCATCATTCAAGACTTCAATACTATGTGCAATGTGAACTTTTGTTCTTAGCTTCAAATTTCTTTAGGACTCTAACAATCCATGCCATGTCCTGTGATTTCAATGAAGAGGCTGAATAGAACAAAGTTCGACTGACACTTAGGCTTCCTTTGAGGTATTAATATTTGGATGATTTAGTTTGAAGTTACATGCAGGTCACCATATGTAATGATAAAGTCAGGCAATGTGGTCATGGTTATCTAATGCAAATGCGACCTGTTGGAAATTTAAAGAGTGATGGATCTTCAGTTTGACTTTTATTTGATTGCATCTTGCAGTAACTGTACTATGACACCTCCAAACTTTACTTGATCTAACCCAGCCCTTAATTATGGCTTGGTGGGGATGAACAGAGGAGCCATATGTAAATGCCCTGTTTCCTCATGGCAAAAGATGCTTGCAGTCCCATATCCAGCAAATACAGCCCAGTAGTTACCCAAACAGTTGTTCATATAGGGTGTCCATAAGTCTACTGTTCATAACCTGATATGGACCTGCACTTGTGCTTGAGGTTGTCACAAATTTAGCAGAATGAGCATTAGTAAACTGGGTGAATCTTTACAATGCAATTTGTTCCAGATTCCTCTAGGACTAATAATGAATCTTTAAGTTTGAGATTAAGATCAGTGGAAAAACTTCAAAATTCTATGTTGGGGGAAAAAAAGACATTTGAATAGCTTGTTGAAATGTAGATTTTGGAGGGGTGGAGGAGGAAGAGGCCAGAATGATCTAAACTATTGCAGAATTCTGATTTACTGACCTGTTTGTCAGCTGTTGGATGGGCACAGACTGCCTGCACATTGAAATAAGGGTGCTGAACTTGCAGTGAATTTTAAATGTCAAGGTTTTGTTTTCTAGGTTTAGCTTGCAAAGGGAGTTTGGTGATAGCATAGATTGTAAAATCACTTGGTAAAGTTTGCATTACTTTGGAAGTTTTGTACTGCATGTAGACTTACTGATTTGTATGAGTTTTTGAAGCCTAACTTGCAATGGCAGCAGGTAAGTGATAGCAGAGCTGTTGCTTATTAGACCAAAGTACTGGAAGCCTGTTTTGCATCCCTACGCTTAATCCTGAATGCAGATACACTCAGCAGTCAATTGGGTATTATTCTGATAATTTATAGGCTTATAAAGAAAGGAATTAGTGAGACTTAAATGCTAAATCTAAGTTATGACTGGTTCAGGAACACTAACGTATTGCTTTTTCTACTGCCACCCTGAGCTCTAGCAAGTCTTAAAATACTTCCCCCTCTGCAGGTTGATTTTATTTTTAGCATTTGAGGTCAGTTAATATCCTCTTAATGAGCACTTCTGATGTAGTATGGCAGACAAAATAATCCTAGATTGGGAAGCATTTGAATTGGTCTCTGGTATTTCCAGTTCCTATGAAACTTCAAAGGTAGGTGTGATGCTGGGGAAAATCCTGCTAAGAGGTTTTCAGCAGTTGAGCATTTAAAACTGTTGGAGCTGAGACTATCTAACTAGTAGAAAATTCTCAATCTGAACATGTGAGAAAGAAAATTGAAGAGCAAGTTGCTTGAGTGTTTGACTCCTGGAATGTAATGGTTAATTTCCACTCCCACTGAGCAGCTGCTTCATTTATGGATGTATAGTGCTCAATGGGGGAGGTAAATGAATTCTGGAACTGGGTGCTGTTGGTTACACTGATCAAACATTTTGCAGGTACGATGCAATCTCATTGATCATTTTGGTATTGTTGAAAGCTAACCTTCTCTCCCCTCATGCAAACTGTAAGATTCACCAAGCTGGGATTCTGGACGTGGAGGAAATGGCTCAATGAATGGGTACCATGATGGAAGAGACAGTCGGGTAAATGGTTATGACCGTGACCGCAGTGGGTTCAACAGTAGAGGATCCAGTCGAAATGACTCAAGTGGCCGAGGAGGTTATCGAAATCGAACAATTAATCCTGGTGCCCAGCAAAGTGCTGGATCAGGTGTGCAATACTAGCCTTATTGGAGTATAATGCTGATTGTTGAATCAGATCTTCTATAGAAGCTTATTATAGATGGAGAAATGGGATGTTTAATGGGCAGTAGATACTAACGGTTATATTAAAAATAAAAGTTTGCCAAGCTATTTCAAGGCTTTAATTGTAGTTTGTTCTAATTAATCAGATAACTAAGATAGCTTGAAGGAAGGTTTAAAGTAATACAAAAAATGGGGTAATCCCAGTGATGGGGACAGGGTAACTGAAGGCAGGTATAAGTGGGACAATTGAAGGAAGCTAGTTTGAGTAAAACTGCTTAAATTGGTCCTGACTATGCCATCCTTAATCTTAGCAGGCAATCAATCTAATTCTACAGTTTGTTCCACAAGCCCCTAATTGAGGCATTCATCAGGAGTATATGAATTGCATATCCTAACAAAGATGAATCCTTAAAGATGTTCTAGTGTATTCCTGATTGCTCTGTACTAATCATTCTTTCAAGGCTGATTTTTTTTTTCCCCAGGAGGGTGACAGCTTGTTAGATGCAAGCTAGTTCAATGTCCTGAACAAATTGCAAAAGGGATAAAATGCATTGCAAGCAACAGTAAATCACTTGTTGGATTCCATATTTGGATTAATGGAGTACTTATTTTGGAGAACTGGGCTACATTTTCCTTGCCAATGATTAGTCATTAGCTCTGCAATTGTAGGGCCTTTTTTGCTTCATAGATAGAATTTGTATACCATGGCAAGGATGGAATCGTGAGAGCTGTATAACACACTGCTCTTAAGATAACCCACAGTGCTTATAATGTGGCATAGTATATTTTTAACATCAATCTGAAATCTCCCAAGTTTATTAGAATAATTTGAACTTGGAAATGTCATAGTTAGTATAAATGTTTTGCTGCTTTCCTAAAATGATACAATTTAAATATGCCCCAAATAATCTCTGCAGAACCTGTACTTTGAAGTTGGAGGTGATGAGTATTGGGTTTCTAAAATTTATAAACTTAACTGGGTATGTGCTTTTTTTTTAACCAAATATGGGCCAAAGCAAACTAGATTTTTGAATGTGACTATCAGTGACACTGACTCCATGAAATTTTATCAGGTGATGCACTTGATTATGATCTATAATTTAACCATTTATAATGTCAATCTAAGTGAGTATTGATTGGTAAGGTAACTGATAGCATAGAAATTCAATACCCATAGCTCTAAAATTTAGTACCTTGGATGGATATCTTTAAAACAATGCCAATTTACATGCAAACTGTTCCTATTTAAACATTTGATATGGTATATCCTGACAGCAAAACCTCTGCATAATGCAGTATGACCACAGTAATGCTCTAATGAATTGACTCATGCAATTTGTATGATGCATTTTACTTACAAAGCTGCATAGATTGGGGCTTGTTGGAATAAATTAAGGTAATGCCAGTAATCTAGCTGAGTTTGGGATAGTTTGGTGATTTGTACTTGGCCATGAACAGGCTTGGCAGTGGCTGAAGTATCAGTGGAGCTGGGTAATATACTTAATCAATTTGAGAAAATCGGTAGATGCTGGAAATTCAAAGCAACATGCAGAATGCTGGAGGAACTCAGTAAGCCAGGCAGCATGGAAAAGAGTAAACAGTCAATGTTTTGGGCTGAGGCCCTTCATCAGATCCTCCAGTAATTTGCACTGCTTCAGCAGTTTGAGCTTGAGTTTAGGAACTTGGAAATTAGGAATATTTAATGCAACTTGATTGGTAGTGGGATGGAACTAGTTTGAGAGCTATCTCAGGTGTTCTCTGAAGTGTTTGCTGTCAATCATAAAATAATTCATGGCTCTCTTACACTGGGTAGCCATATGCTTCCAAATTGGGAACGCTACAGTGTTGAAAGAAACTAAATGCTATTTGGATAACGTTCCATTTTTATAAAAGTAAAGACTCCTTTTAAGGTTTTTAGTTGTCTGACTTGATCAATTTGTTGAGAGTACAAATTTCATTCATTATTACCACAAGTTGTATGAAGATGCTACCACCAACTTTGTCCTCCACCCCTCTGCAGGGACCACATTCTTCATATCTTTCACCTACTCGTTCACCATCATCCAATGTCCTACTCTTCCAGTTGAGACAAAGATTCATGTATCTCTCCACTGCCTTTGCTAAATTCTTTCAGTTTGTGACCTGTCTTATTTTCCATATTTTATTCTGGCTATTTTCAGTGGGTCAAGCATCTGTGGAGCCAAGTGTTTCAGGTTACATCTTTATACTGGGTCTCTGTTCAGGATGTCAGCTATCCCTTTGCTTCCAAAGCTGCTGCTTGATCCATTCAGTTTCTCCAGTTCTTTGTTCCAAATCCTACTGTATACATAGTTACTTGTATTTTCATTCCATTCAATCATAGTTTTGATCTAAAATGTAGACAACTTCTCTCTCCCCACCCCATTCAAACAAAAGATGCTGTTCAACCTGCAGAGTTAATTCAAAAAATTACTGCTTTTACTCACTTGCTTTGTATTGAGATAAGGATGAAAACGAGAATGAAAAATTTACAGACCAGGAGATGGCTGTAGCTTGGGAAATCTAAGATTATTTTGGGCTTTTTTTTTGCAGTTCTGCATAGTTTAGTTCACATCTAAAAATGGTTAATCACTATACAAGTCTTAAGTAATCTGTATTCGTAGCACAGGTTAATTTATTGTCTTGATTTTAATGCAATGGTACTGAATGCTCATTGTTTAATGAAGTGTGGGAGGGGCACAAACAATTTCAAGACTTCTGGTGCCAAACTAGAACACAATTCTAAATTAAACTGGAAATCGGCTGCAGTAGTGGTTTTAATTTTGCAGACAGCTATTTAAATTTTTAGATTGAAGCCCACCAAACTATTCTGCAAGTTCTGCTCAAGTCGAGTGTTCAGGCGGAAGAATATGCATTTCTTCTGTTCAGTGGTCTAAGCTGAAATTAAATTCATATGGGATTTTTATTCTTTAGTAATTGTAAACTTATTATACTGTCTTGGGAATTCCTCCATTAGAGAATCTTGGCTTAGTCGTTTTTCTTAAATCTCGGCAAGCATATGCATGTGACTCTTCATCAGACAATTAAGTTCTGCCCACATACTATTCCTCTAGAGATAGTGGGAATTTCAGAAGTGTAATGCATACAGAGATTAGTCATGTTTGTAATTTCATGGCTAGACTACAAAGACCTTGTACCTTGCACAGTTCTAACATTAAGTTATGTTGGAATTTGAAAATGAATTGGGGTTTTCAGTAAAACAGGTGAATGTTTTTAAATTGTATTAATAAAATTTGGAATGCACCGGAATTACTAGACTTAATTTTTTTTGCTGTCTGAGGGCATTTGGGGCTATTAATTCAAATCTTTGATTATTGGCTATTTTAGTAGTAGTGGCCAGTCTGCAGATAGAGGCTTTGTGCTTTATAGTCTGCCAAAATTGACATTTCTGAAGCACCACTTAATCACAACCATCCTTCAGCTTTTGCTTGCTTTAGATCTTGAATTTTCAGGGCAATAATATATCTTAAACAATGACAGGTTTTGGCTATGATAAAAATGACGGAGGATGGAACAACAAGGATGTCAGGGATCCATACAGCAGTTTTGGATCACGTGCTGACAGGGGAAAATCAAGTTTCTTCAATGATCGTGGAAGAGGAAGGTGCGTTGAATCTGATACTAGTAGCCCTGTGCAATCAATTGTATTGTTTGCTTTACTTATAACATAACCAAGTTTTTATAAGACATGGGAGAAAAATCAAGTCATTTGGCCCATCAAGTCTGTTCGACCACAGTAATTTATTATTCCAATCAATCGCTAATTTCGCCTTCTCCCCATAACCTTTTGATGCTCTGACTAATCAAGAACCTATCAACTTTCATTTTAAACATATTCAATGATTTTGTCTCCTCAGCTGTCTGTGGAAATGAACTCCACAGATTCATCATCCTCTGGCTGAAGAAATTTCTCCTCGTTTGTACTAAAGTGATGTCCTTCTATTCTGAGGCTGTGCTCAATGGTCCTAGACTCCCCCACTGTAAGAAAAACCATTCTCACCACATCCACTCTGTCTGGGCCTTACAACATTTGAAAATGAGATTCTCTCCCCCATCCCCCTCAACCCAATTCTTCTAAATTCTAGTGAGTGTAGTCCCAGAGCCATCAAATGCTCCTCATTCCTTTTGTTCCTGGAATGATACCTATGAACCTCCAATGGACGCTCTCCAGTGCCAGCATATAAGGGGCCCAAAACTGGCTCAACAATACTCCCAAGTGCAGTCTGACCAATGCCTTGTAAAGCCTTGGCATTAGATCCTTGCTTTTTGGTATTCTAGTCCTCTCGAAATGAATGCTAACATTGAATTTGCCTGCTTTGCCACTGACTCAACCTGCAAGTTAACCCTTGGGAAATCCTACGCAAGGACTCTCAAGTCCCTTTGAGCTGAATAATGGAGTACAAGTCTGGGAGTATTTATTTTGCATTAATCCACAAAGGGCAAGACCTGTATAATTCTCTTTGAATTTGTTTTGTAATTCCATTAGATACGATGACCGTGGCAGGGGAAACGACAGTGCTTATGACCACTTTGGAAGCCGCAATGACCGATATGGCAGAATGGATCGTGGCTATGGCTCCCGTGAAGGGGGAAATAGCCGTTGGGTTGAAGACAAACGAGATGAAGATGACTGGTCAAAGCAGCTACCACCAAATGAGCGCATGGAACAGTAGGTGTTGAATTAGTAGATGCCAATTTTCAAGCACTATATTTGTAAACCTTTCATTTTTTGGGACTTGGGAAGTGGAAGTTGACAAAAACATCTGTGAATGGTGTAATTAAGACGACTTTGAACTGTGATGCTGATACATAGTTTACATTCAAACTTTCAGTTTCTAGGCAAATTCTTTACTGAAAGCTACTTGGTGGTATATTGGACAGAGCAGCTATCGCTGCAGATACTCCTTTGCCATATGTGCCTCTAGCATTTCTATTTCAGTACTTTTGTTGATTGCATTCAGTTGAGCATTTCCAGATATGGTGCAAATACACATTAAACTCTGCCTTGCCCCATTGACCTACACCCAGACCCCCTCCACACCGCACCCCTCCCATCCATGTGGGAGTTTGTCAAGCAGTTTGGATATTCAGGAAAAATAGATTTGCTTTTTTAATCATAGTGAGATGGGTTTAATATTTTTAATATTGATTGTGGGTATAGTTGAAATGAAGTAGCGTTATATAGAGAGCTAAACAGGGCCCATTAATATAGTGGAAACTTAAGCAGAGCCTTTATATTATCAAACCAAGTGTTATCTTGCACAGTAACTGTCAACAAATGGTTGTTTTGTTTTGGTGCCGCTCCTGGAAAAGGATTCAATTCATTGAGATCAAGTGTGGTCTTGGTTAAAAATATCTTTATTCAAGGCTCAGGGAAACGGTTTAAAATTCTGTTTGTAGAGTTCTTTTTTTTTTAAATCTTTTAGGGAGTTGTTTTCAGCAAGCAACACAGGAATTAACTTTGAGAAATACGATGACATTCCTGTTGAGGCAACTGGTGCTAACTCACCACCTCATATAGAAACTGTAAGTAGTCACATAATAATTAAACCTATCGAGCTCTTTTTATTGCCAATCTGAATTAAATGTTCCTGTTTTTAATTCAATGTAACAAGCTGAAAGCAATGCAGATGTGAAGGCCTTGACTCTGCATGTTGACTGTTCGTGTGAAGTGCGATTAGCAACAGAGGTGAGTGGAGAATCTAATTTGGTGCTTAAAGCTGTTTTTTTTTCTCCTCCTCTTTCTCCCCCCCAGTTTCAGGATGTGAACATGGGAGAAATAATAATGGCCAACATTGAACTAAGTCGCTATGATCGTCCAACTCCTGTGCAGAAACATGCCATTCCCATCATCATATCAAAGAGAGACTTGATGGCATGTGCCCAGACAGGTTCGTCAAATTTTGATCATTGGTGAATGTCTTAGCAGCTTGATGGAGGGGAATGTGTCTTAATGCTATGGTCCATTGTTTTCAGAGGTATCTTCTCCCATTCTCTCTTCTTCCTCCCCCCCCAAACTAAAGCACAATGAGATCAGATATAAGCCCATTTGGCAGATAGGCCCTGTACCCTCTGGTCCGCATCCGTAAAGTATTAAATCTACATCCTCTGAACGGTTTTACCCTGTTCTTCCTTGCAGAGCTTTTGTTTTGTGTCTCTTTACATCTACTTTATCTTAATTCCTGTCTTCCTGAGCATAATTTGAACATGTTAATTTTTGATGCCAGCTGGCAATGCTCTGGATATTTTTGTTTACACGAGTTCAAATGCCCCATTGCTCAACTGGATGGATGTTAATTTTTGCCCAAGTGTATTTTTGGAGCTCACGTAAATTGGTTGGTTGTGTTGCAGTTTGTAAACATGGATCAAACTCTAATACGGATTCGTCTTGTATACTACAAACTAGAGTAAATCTGTTATCTTTAATTGCTGTTAATTCTCCTCTATTCAAATCATAAACCAAATTCCATGCATTTATTCTGTGTAAACTAATCTGCGGAAATTGCCAGTATACAAATTATCTGGAAAGTTAATTCAGTAGACTAACTTGGCTATTATGTGACATTTGCTTTCTTCTACACATCCTTGTAGGCTCTGGAAAAACAGCAGCATTTTTGCTTCCCATTCTCAGTCAAATTTATGCAGAAGGTCCCAGTGAAGCTTTAAAGTCTGCAAAAGCACAGGTAAAGAACTTGAATCTTGTTGCCTTTTCAGCTATATTTCCTTTTTCATTTTGCAACATTAGTATATTTATCTATTCCGCAGGATTCATCAAAATATGGCCGACGTAAGCAATATCCAATTGCTTTGGTTTTGGCACCCACTAGAGAACTTGCAGTGCAGATTTATGATGAATCCAGAAAGGTAAAGATTTAAAATTTTGATTTGGCTCTACCACGCTATAAGTTCATTCACACTAACTTTGTGATCTGATTTTTATTTGTAGTTCTCTTATCGTTCTAAAGTTCGCCCATCTGTCGTATATGGAGGTGCTGACATTGGGCAACAGATCCGAGATTTGGAGCGTGGATGTCATCTTCTTGTAGCCACTCCTGGTCGTTTAGTTGATATGATTGAGAGAGGGAAAGTTGGACTGGACTTTTGCAAGTATGTGAGACTCCTTAGAAGTGTACCATTGGAAACAGCACTGAATTTGATGTACCTTGATAAATTCTTCCCTATGCAGCCATATTGAGAATATGCAAGCTGAACACTGCACTGGAGCATGTGATTGAAACTGGGTTGCTGGAGTTGTGAAGTAATAAGCCTACTAGCTCCAGCACCGGTTCTGTATTTGATAAATAAGACAAATGTTTCACTTCTACGCTGCCCAGCCCTTGAGGGTGTGAGTGTTATTAACCAACCAATTAAATATCTTTAAGCTTTCCACTTCCCATCAGGCCTTGGTATACTGTACTTTCAAGTAATCTTATTGCACATAACTTCTGAATATAAGCAACATCTGAAATGAATTTGGATTGAAATAACCAGAATCATAGCTTCTAAGGGGATTCTTAACCACCAACTCTACTTTGCTCTACTTGTAGTTTCAAGGTGTTAGCTTTGGGTATTTTTGAGCAGGTAGATGGGCTAGACCAAACTAGCAGCTTGGTCATCGCCTTGACGTAACTGGCTAGAACAGTGAAGGGTGGAAATGGGTGGTGTGATGCTAGTCAATCAGCTAAGGCAATAATCGGTGCTGAGCAAATTGTCCATTTGTAAAGACATGAGTTAACAAAGGTAATGAGTTGAAGGTAAATTCCAAACTAAGGAAAACTGTGGTAGTGCTATGTGGTGATTTAAATGTTTGCGAAGCTATCATGCAAACTGAAAATGGGATTAATGACGTGTGCAGAAAAAATGAATATTTCAAAGTGGAAGGTGCTTCTTGTGGTTCGTTATTTTACGTGGACTTAATTGGGAGTAAGAGTGAAGTTTAAATGAAAATAGCATAAAAAATCATGAATACATTAAAGCCTTATTTTTAAGTGGAGAGCATTTCTTTTGATCCTGAATTAAAATAAATGTGAAATGGTGCAGCCATGCCATTTGTAAACTACCAGATACAGGTTGATCAGTAGTGAATGGTCTTGATTCTCAAGTAGCACCACCCTGGATTTTGCTTATCTTTTGGCTGTTTTGGATTTTAGTATGTATATATGAAATATAACAAAAAAAGCAATGTTATTTGGAGATGGCCTTTGGGAATGAAAATATATTTTAGTCACTAATGCAACTTTGTTCCTGAGGATAAATGGTAGTTGGGCTGTGTAAAGTTATTGATTTCCACAGACACTCTCAGCAGGAGGTGCTCAAGATACTGGAAAATATGAAATTTGTTTTATACTCTTTTGCATAAGTTTAATATCTTTTATTAGGTACTTGGTGTTGGATGAGGCTGATAGAATGCTTGATATGGGATTTGAACCACAAATTCGTCGCATTGTTGAGCAAGATGCAATGCCACCAAAAGATATGCGGCAAACTCTGATGTTCAGTGCAACATTTCCAAAGGAGATACAGGTTTGGCAATATTGTAACTGATAATTTTGGTGAATAAAATTTGTATTTGGCTTACTTCTTCTCTTGTATCCCTCCTCTTTCCAACCCCCCCTCCCCCAAATCAGAAAGGGGTAGTGAGCAATGTAATTTGTAATGACCAACTCTTGTGCTGTGCATTTTTTTTGCCTTGTATGTACTCTGGTTTTTGTATTAAGAGGTATTCATTTTAACAGCCAGCAAAATGCTGTCAATAAGAACTTTGATCTCCTGTGGGTTTGATAGTTGCCACTTTTGTTCATCTGCACTCTCATAAAACATAGCAAGCCTGTAGCAGGTAATGAACGATTTTCTCGCCAGATCTTTTGCACACCATGCAGATGCAATTTGCTTGCTAAATGATGCTTTTAAAAAGTCAAGTTTCAAATAGTACTCCACTTGCCATTTGCAAATTTTCTAGCAACTTTTGCAATGGGACAATACACGCAGGTAACACTAGTTTCTGTATTGTGCACAAATATTTCTGGTATCTGCACGTTCCTGACCTCATGAGCTTCTGGTGTAGCAGTTCTTTTGTGCTTCATGCTCTTTGCTTCTTTGGAATTTAATATAGTGAATTAATTTCTTCAATAAAAACAGTACAAGTCAGTTCTAAAATCTGCAGACAAATTAACGCAAACTCCATGTTGTCAGTGCTGTCCGCATCAGCCCTAGTGCCCCTAGTAGTAAAAGATGTGTGCCCACACACCTTAGAGGAAACTTTGAGCGTATTGGTCACTTGACTCAGCTGTACTTAAAGCTGAGATGTTAGGTTAACCAGCTGCAGGTTAAAAGATATGACATAGTGGCCATCACAGAGTCATGGCTAAATGATGGATGTTGATTGGGAGCTGAATATCCAAGGATACACCGTGTATAGGAAAGATAGGAAGGTAGTTAAAAAAGGGTGGCGTGGCCCTGATGGTAAGTAACGATATCAAATCAATAGAAAGAAGGGACATAAGATCAGAAGAGGTAGAATCCTTATGGGTAGAATTAAGAAATGGCAAGGGTAAAAAGACACTAATAGCAGTTATATACAGGCCTCCAAACACCGCCGGGATGTGGACTACAAGTTGCAGCTGGAAATAGAAAAAGCGTGTCAGAAGGAAAATGTCAAGATAATTATGGGCGATTTTAATATGAAAGTGGATTGGGAACGTCAGGAAGGTACTGGATCTCAGGAGAGGGAGTTTGTAGAATGCCTACAGGATGGCTTTTTGGAGCAGCTTGTCCAGAAGCCCACCATGGGACCGGCTGTTTTGGATTGGATGCTGTATAACGAACCTGAGGTGATTAGGGAGCTGGAGGTAAAGGAACCCCTTGGAAGTAGTGATCATAATATGATTGAGTTCAGTTTCAAATTTGAAAAGGAGAAGCTGGTATCAGTTGTATCGATATTTCAGTGGAACAGGGGAAATTACAGTGGTATGAGAGAGGAACTGGCCCAAGTGGATTGGAAAAGTAAGCTAAATGGAGGGATGGCAGAACAGAATTGAATGAAATTCCTACAGGAAATAAGGAAAATGCTGGAAAAATATATTCCATGAAAAAAGAAAATCATGAATGGAAAAATGGCACAAATGTGGCTAACGAGAGAGGTTAAGGCAAAAATAAAAGCAAAAGAAACAGCGTACAAGGAAGCAAAAATTCGTGGGAAAAATGAGGACTGGAAGAATTTTTTTAAAAACTTACGGAAGGAAACTAAGAAAGTCATTGGGAAAGAAAAGATGAATTATGAAAGGAAGTTGGCGATTAACACAAAAAAGAAGACTAAGTTTTTTTAAATATATGAAGAGTAAAAGAGTGACGGGTAGATACGGGACCGATTGAAAATGATGCTGGAGAAATTATAATTGATAATAAAGAGATGGTGGAGGAACTGAATGAGTATTTTGCATCAGTCTTCACAGTGGAAGACATGAACAATATACCTGATAGCCAGAGGTATCAGGGAATAGAATTAGGTACAGTCAAGATTACTAGAGAGAAAGTGCTTGGGAAGCTAAGTGGACTAAGAATAGATAAGTCTCCTGGTCCGGATGAGGTGCACCCAAGGGTTCTGAAGGAGGTGGCTTTGGAGATTGTGGAAGCATTGGAAATGATCTTCCAGGAATCAATACTCTGGCATGGTTCCGGAGGACTGGAAGGTCACAAATGTAGTTCTGTTATTTAAGAAAGGAAGGAGGCAGCAGAAAGAAAATTACAGACCTATTAGTCTGACATCAGCAGTTGGAAAGATATTGAAGTCAATCCTCCAGGATGAGGTTATGAAATACCTCGAGGTGCATGACAAGATAGGCCGAAGCCAGCATGGTTTCATGAAGGGAAGATCCTGCCTCACCAACCTATTGGAATTTTTTGAGGTAATCTCGAATAAGATTGACAAGGGAGAGGCTGTGGATGTTGTGTATTTGGATTTTCAAAAGGCCTTTGATAAGGTGCTGCATATGAGGCTGCTTAATAGGATGAGAGCCCTTGGAATTATAGGAAAGATATTGAAATGGGTGGAGCATTGGCTGATAGGCAGAAAGCAAAGGGTGGGAATAAAGGGATCCTATTCTGATTGGTTGCCGGTTACTAGTGGTGTTCCGCAGGGGTCGGTGTTGGGGCCGCTTCTTTTTACGATGTATATCGATGATCTGGGTTATGGATTGAATGGTTTTGTGGCCTAGTTTGCGGATGACACCAAGATAGGTGGAGGAGCGGGAAATGTTGAAGAAACGGAAAGGTTGCAGAGACTTAGTTTAGGAGAGTGGGCAAAGAAATGGCAGATGAGATGCAACGTTGATAAATGTACGGTTGTACATTTTGGAAGAAGAAATAATCGGGCAGATTATTATTTAGATGGGGTGAAAATTCAAAAATCGGAACTGCAAAGGGACTTGGGGGTCCTCGTGCAGGATACCCTAAAGGTTAACCACCAAGTTGGATCAGCGGTAAGGAAAGCGAATGCTATGTTGGCATTCATTTCAAGAGGAATAGTGTATCAGAGTAAGGAGGTGTTGATGAGGCTCTATGGGGCATTAGTGAGACCTCATTTGGAATACTGTGTGCAGTTTTGGGCCCCCTATCTTAGAAAGGATGTGAGAGGGGATCTCATAGAAACATTTTGAATGTTGAAAGGGTTGGACAGAGTAGATGTGGAAAGGTTGTTTCCCTTGGTGGGTGAGTCCAGGACAAGAGGCCATAGTCTTAGAACGGAGATAAGGAAAAATTTTTTTAGCCAGAGGGTCGTGGATTTGTGGAATTCATTGCCACATACAGCTGTAGAGGCCCGATCATTGAGGGTGTTTAAAGAGGAGATTGACAGGTATCTAATTAGTCAAGGGTATCAAGGGATATGGGGAAAAAGCCAGAAATTGGAACTAGATGGGTGAATAGTTTAGCTCATGGGGGAGCTGCAGAGCAGACTCGATGGGCCGAATGGCCTACTTCTCCTTGTGATCTTGTTTGAGGACAGGAGGTGGTCAGGATCCCAGAGACACTGTGCTATTCGAATCCAATGCAGTAATAAAAGGGGAACCTCTTTACTTGCAGCAGGTTTGTGAGCCAGGAATGGGTTTCAGTCTGACTGAATTCCAAAAGATGTGTTCCAGTACAATGATACCAAAACTCTCTTCTGAAGAGCTGAGGAGAGGATATAGTTATTTGATATATTTTTACTTCGATGTCTTTGATTATTTATGCTAATAGGCTTAAATGAATATTGTATTAGATTAGTGGGTTACAACCAAAGGAAAAATGGCTAGAGTTGCTTTGGCACAAGGATGTTTATTAGGTGCAACACAAATCAAACTTACAAAAATCACCAAAAATAGTGAAAAGAAAACTGATGAATTTTGTGTGCTGCATGGACTAGTTCAACTAATTAATTTTGTTTCTGATTACAATTATTATAATGAGCAAATTTGTAGCCTACTTTGCATCCAAGATAAATTAAAACAGTGGTACTGAGATTTCATTAAGTTTTTCCAAGTAGCTTTAAGCTCAAGATTGTACTCCAAGGATGTTAACTTTATTTCATTTGGAAAGCTTGCCTAAGAGCTTAAACAATGTTTATTCTCCACACACTTTATGCTGACCCCAGTTAGACTTACTAATTTGAGTTTATTTTCATTTAATGCTTGCCCTAGCCAAAATGTAACTTTATGTTGCATCATGTAGTCTGATGCAAGCCACCCAGATAGATGGGCTGCCTGGTTTTCTGGAAAGGATGGGACAGGAATAGCTTGCTGAATGGCAGGATTATAGAAGTAATGTATCTGCAAGGGTGACTGCTTCATAACAGTACAGAACTACTTATTCCCCCAGATTCCAATTTAGTTTGCTACTTCTATCACAAGTATATTTAGTGGTTGAACTGCAAGTGTTGTATTCATCATCAAACTTCAATTAAAAATATAATGTAGGAAGTAAAATAGCAATTAGTACCCATGATTGAGTACTTAACCTTGCCCTCTTAACTTCACCCTCAGATACTTGCTCGTGACTTTCTAGATGAATATATATTTCTGGCGGTTGGCCGCGTGGGCTCCACTTCTGAAAACATTACTCAAAAAGTAGTGTGGGTGGAGGAGCAAGACAAGCGTTCATTTCTGCTGGACCTTTTGAATGCTACAGGTAAATGTCCTAATGCTGAGGTTAAACATTTGATGTTGCAGACCCATTAATTCAAATTTAAGTCTGGCTAAACCTTCCATACTTGCACTCTCGATGGAAGTATCCTTCAAGCAATTTTTTTTGAAGCTGCCCTTGGTGTTGCCCCATTTATTTCATTTCATAGTGCAATTAAAGTGGTGGCTTTTGCAAACATTCACCCGAGTTCTGTATCAATTAAGCTTTTTTCCTTAAAACCACTGGTGAATTTTGTTTTCCTTGTGGAAACTCTAGAATGGCTCTGTCACATCAGTTTGAGTGGTAATTTTTCTTCACTTTCCTAAACATTTTTCTAATGTTTGATAAATACTGAGTTCTGTCCTAAATGCCTTAAATTATTTTGGGATTTTTGTCTTGGGGTTAAAATAACTTGCATTGATGTCCAACCATTTCCCCCCTTTATAGGAAAAGACTCTCTAACACTGGTCTTTGTGGAGACTAAGAAGGGTGCAGATTCACTGGAGGATTTCCTTTACCGCGAAGGTTATGCTTGTACCAGTATCCATGGTGATCGTTCCCAGAGAGATAGAGAAGAAGCATTGCATCAATTCCGCTCTGGAAAATGTCCCATCCTGGTTGCCACTGCGGTAGTTGCTAAAACTTTTTTTTTCCCCCTTAACTGTGACTAGCATACCTTAGTCCAAATACCATTTTACCATTTCCTCAATTACTGCCAAGTTTTTGGTCAGTACTGTAACTTTAAATTTTCACTGTTACAATCTATTGATTTGAATTTGCAGGTTGCAGCCCGTGGACTTGATATTTCTAATGTCAAGCATGTTATCAATTTTGATCTGCCCAGTGACATCGAGGAATATGTGCACCGCATTGGGCGTACGGGTCGTGTTGGCAATCTGGGTACGTTTTCTGGAAAAATGGGGGATAACCACAGCTACTTTATAGTGAAGCAATATACTGGGTGTTTCAGGAGCATTAAAATGCATTTTGGATGCCTTTATAGGTCTTGCCACCTCATTCTTTAATGAGAAAAACAGCAATATTACTAAAGACCTTCTGGATTTACTTGTGGAAGCCAAGCAAGAAGTACCATCCTGGCTAGAAAATCTGGCATATGAGCAGCAGCACAAGAGTACTGGTCGTGGACGGTCCAAGAGGTGAAAAAGCATAATTGAACTTGAATGTTATCCCTAGTTTCTAAGGTTTATATGTAGCCATAGTTAATATACATTAAGGAAGAGATTGGCTTTATCGATGGTGGCCAGAGTATTAATGAATTTAAGTATATGGAGAAAAATGTTGCCAAGTTCAAGGTGTTCAGAAGGCAGACTATTTGGTTAGTATGTTAAACTTGATATGACAACTATTAGGCAAAAGTCCAATTAGAGGAAGCTAGACAAGTACACTATCTCAAACTATCAACCACCCCAGTGTTATTTAATGTAAGTTAGTTGGTACAGCTTCAGCTCTTGTCTTGAACCTGCCATAATATGCTCTGCATTTCCATTTTTGAGATGCTTGGCAATGAATTTCAGCAAGTAGGTTAGGTCAGTGCACAGATTTGGCCAGGTAAGGTCCATTGCACTCAATTTGGTTTGCTGGTTAACTAGACTTGGAAAGGTATTTGCCTTGCTGAACTTAGAGCCAACTGTAATCTGTTTCTGAAGATGGCAGATTTCCCTTCACCCTTTGTATTATTTAATCATAATGTGTTGTTGCTTGACCTCTGTAACTTAGTGCATAAAGCCATTTTACATTAAAAGTGAACTTTAATTATATGGTTCAGGTGTAAGTTTTACCAGCTGCTCTACTTGAATTGTTAGTGGCATTTCATATGAGTAAATAATCCTTTTTGCATTATCTGCTAAGTCATTAAGGGATTGCTTTTGATTTTTTATTTGTGATAAATGCATGGAAAACTGCCCTTTCCAAACAAATGATAGATATAATTTTCAGTTCTATATAGGTGTTGTCATTAAACACAACAATGCCCTAATCAGTCAACTCACTACATTTGTATGTTCACTTGCCTGCAAATATTTATTGTTTGCATCACACTTGCTAAAGACAGGGATGCAATGATTTGAATAGAACATGCTAACTTTTGTATTTCAGCAGGTTCGGATCTGGATTTGGTGGCAGAGATTACAGACAAACTAACAGTAGCTTCAACAATCGTGGCAACCGTAATACTGGCCATGGAGGGCCAAGAGGATATGGAGGAGGCAAGTTCCATGGGGGGGGTGCAAGGGGAGGAGGGGTGGCATTACTGGTCAGGGATACTATTGCAGCTACAGAAAATGTGGGTAATGTAGCAGGATCCTCTTTTGAGTCAGTATGGGTGGAAGTCAGGAACAGGAGGGGAGCAGTTACTCTATTGGGAGTATTCTACAGGCTCCCTGGTAGCAGCAGAGATACCGAGGTGCAAAAATAACAGGGTTGTTATCATGGGTGACTTTAACTTCCCTAATATTGATTGGCACCTGATTCGTTCCAGTGGCTTAGATGGGGCAGAGTTTAAGTGTGTCCAAGATGAATTCCTGTCACAGAATATTGACAGGCCGACTTGGGGGGGAATGCCATACTAGATCTAGTATTAGGTATTGAACCGGGTCAGGTCACAGATCTCTCAGTGGGTGAGCATCTGGGGGACAGTGACCACTGCTCCCTGGCCTTTAGCATTATCATAGATAGGATCAGGGAGGACAGGAAAATTTTTAATTGGGGAAAGGCAAATTATGAGGCTATAAGGCTAGAACTTGTGGGTGTGAATTGGGATGAAGTTTTTGCAGTGAAATGTACTATGAACATGTGGATGTTTAGGGATCTCTTGCAGGATGTTAGGGATAAATTTGTCCCAGTGAGGAAGATAATGGTAGGGTGAAGGAACCATGGGTGACAAGTGAGATGGAGAATCTAGTCGGGGGAAGAAGGCAGCATACATGAGGTTTAGGAAGCAGGGATCAGATGGGTCTATTGAGGAATATAGGGTAGCAAGAAAGGAGCTTAAGAAGGAGCTGAGGAGAGCAAGAAGGGGGCATGAGAAGGCCTTGGCGAGTAGAGTAGAGGAAAACCCCAAGGCATTCTTCAGTTTTGAAGAACAAAAGGTTGGCAGGAGTGAAGGTAGGACTAATTAGAGATAAAGGTGGGAAGATGTGCCTGGAGGCTGTGGAAGTGAGCGAGGTCCTCAATAAATACTTCTCTTTGGTATTCACCAGTGAGAGGGAACTTGATGACAGTGAGGACAAAATGAGGAGGTTGATGTTCTGGAGCACGTTGATATTAAGAGAGAGGTGTTAGAGGAGTTGAAATACATTAGGACGGATAAGTCCCCAGGGCTTGATGGAATATTCCCTAGGCTGCTCCACGAGGCGAGGGAAGAGATTTCTGAGCCTCTGGTTAGGATCTTTATGTCCTCATTGTCCACGGGAATGGTACTGGAGGATTAGAGGGAGGCGAATGTTGTTCCCTTGTTCAAAAAAGATAGTAGGGGATAGTCCGGGTCATAACAGACCAGTGAGCCTTGTGTCTGTGGTGGGAAAGCTGTTGGAAAAAGATTCTGAGAGATAGATAGAATCTGTGGGCATTTAGAGAATCATGGTCTGACCAGGGACAGTCAGTGTGGCTTTGTGAAGGGCAGATCATGTCTAACAAGTTTGATTGAGTTCTTTGAGGAGGTGACCAAGCATATAGATGAGGGTAGTGCAGTGGATGTGATCTACATGGATTTTAGTAAGGCATTTGACAGGGTACCACACGGTAGGCTTATTCAGGAAGTCAGAAGGCATGGGATACAGGGAAATTTGGCCAGGTGGATTCAGAATCGGCTTGCCTGCAGAATGCAGAGGGTTGTGGTAGAGGGAGCACATTCAGATTGGAGGATTGTGACTAGTGGTGTCTCACAACGATCGGTTCTGGGACCTCTACTTTTCGTGATTTTTATTAACGACCTGGATGTGGGGGTAGAAGGGTGGGTTGGCAAGTTTGCAGACGACACAAAGGTTGGTGGTGGTGTGGATAGTGTAGAGGATTGTTGAAGATTGCAGGGAGACATTGATAGGCTGCAGAAGTGTGCTGAGAAGTGGCAGATGGAGTTCAACCTGGAGAAGTGAGGTGGTACACTTTGGAAGGACAAACTCCAAGAGTACAAAGTAAATGGCAGGATACTTGGTAGTGTGGAGGAGCAGAGGGATCTGGGGGTACATGTTCATAGATCCCTGTAAGTTGCCTCACAGGTAGATAGGGTAGTTAAGAAAGCTTATGGAATGTTAGCTTTCATAAGTCGAGGGATAGAGTTTAAGAGTCGCAGGGTAATGATGCAGCTCTGTAAAACTCTGGTTAGGCCACACTTGGAGTACTGTGTCCAGTTCTGGTCGCCTCACTATAGGAAGGATGTGGAAGCATTGGAAAGGGTACAGAGGAGATTTACCAGGATGCTGCCTGGTTTAGAGAGTATGCATTATGATCAGAGATTAAGGGAGCTAGGGCTTTACTCTCTGGAGAGGAGGAGGATAAGAGGAGACATGATAGAGGTATACAAGATATTAAGAGAAATAGATAGTGAACAACCAGCACCTCTTCCCCAGGGCACCACTGCTCAGTACAAGAGGACACGGCTTTAAGGTAAGGGGTGTGAAGTTCAAGGGGGATATTAGAGGAAGGTTTTTTTTACTCAGAGAGTGGTTGGTGCGTGGAATGCACTGCCTGAGTCAGTGGTGGAGGTAGATACACTCGTGAAGTTTAAGAGACTACTAGACAGGTATATGGAGGGATTTAAGGTGGGGGGGTTATATGGGAGACAGGATTTGAGGGTCAGCACAACATTGTGGGCTGAAGGGCCTGTACTGTGCTGTATTGTTCTATGGTTTTCATGATATGCAGTTCAAGTTTAAAAACTTTGGCAGGTGTATGCATATTCAACTACCCACGCCACCAGTGTTGCAGTATATAAAACCCAAAGTTATATGTTAGTACAGTAGAAATTTTAAAATATGAAGTGTAAACTGCACTCTTTTCTCACAAACTTTATGTTCAAAATATCTTGGATTACAAATTGAAGCAAGAGTATCTAGCAGGCAGCTTGTGAATTGGATAGAGAAATGTCCTTTACAAATGCTTCGCATTGTTGAGGAAGATGTATATTGCTCACAGTGCCAATGTTGTCCCTTGCTAATTGGATCAGCACTGAAGCCCAGCTTGGTGTATCAAATGATTAGATTTATTCAGGATTTACTAATCAGGCATGCATTAATTTGAATCATTTCCCCAATTGCTATGGAATGTTGATTAGTATATTACAGGAAAAACTTATTGGCCTACCATAATGCAAATTAACCTCTACTATCTATGTGGTCTGTATTTTCCTCTCCATGCCTGTTCATATGTTTAAAGGCCTCAAGTGTTGCTATTGTATTTGCTTTTAACATCCAGTGGGATCTTCTCCACATAAAGACCTTGCCTCAAATCCCTCACTTAAGCCTTTGTCCTGTAGTATTTGACATTTTTCATTTTAGGGAGAAGGACAACTTCTATTTTTTAAATTTTTCTTACATTGCTTTGATACACTTAAAACTTGTTTCCATGAACCTGGCTACTGATCTTTTTGCTTCATTATAAGTAATCACTCACCAAAATTCCACCCTTAACTATTGCAGTGAAAAACCTTGCTCATGAAGAAAGTGTTAATTGGCCTGTAAGTGGTTAGTTAATGGTCAGGCTTTGTTCTTGTCAAATTGGAATCTCTATGTATAATTGTGGATTTCCCTTCATGGACCTGTGCTAAGGCCTAGCTAGTTGCCCTCTATACTAGCAGCTTTTGCAGAGAACTTGGTAAATTTAAAGTTCAGAGTACATTTATTATTAAAGTATGTATATCATATACAACCTTGAGATTCATTTTCAGAGCAAACAATTGAATTCAAGGAAAACCCACACAAAGATGATCTCACATCCAATGTGCAGAAGATTGAATAATTTTGCAACCAAAATAAAACTAACTGCGCAGTCTCTGAACGTCCATAACCATGTGGTCAGTTCAGCGCTTAGATGAGTAAAGCCTCATGAAATAGTGAGCACTGGTTCATCCTTGCCCTCTGCCTCTACTGCTTAATCTTTTTAATCTGGCTCAGCACTTAAATTGGCCAAAGTTCTTATCAAGCTGAGAGCATTATCTGCTCTTAGACCAGGCCCCAAGTCTGCTCCAACAATGGCTGTTGGAGCTGTACCTGCATTCGAGTCCATTTCACCAAATCCTCCTCTGTACCACAGACGCCAAGTCACGTACACACCCCCTCCCAACAGGAAATTGCAGGCTGTGGATTGCAGTGCTTGTCCCAAACAAGAATATTTAGTAGAATTGTTTAGTTCTATTAGCTGCCTGTGAAGTGCTCCAGTGTCATCTTTGCAGTCAGGTTCTCTAACAGACCAAATTTGTTTTCCAGGTGGCTATGGAAACTATTACAATGCTGATGGATATGGTGGAGCTTACAACTCCCAGGTGGATTGGTGGGGAAACTGAAATATTCCAGTGGATGTCACCTTGCCAAACAAGCTAAATGGAAACCACATGTAACTGAGCCAGACTATACCTTGTGTAGCTTCAAGAACTCGCAGTACATTACCAGCTGTGATTCTCTGGATATTTTTTTAAAGGAAGCTCAAATGCAAAAAGACAGCAGTAACAGAAGAACATGAACCCTAGCCGATGGAGAAAATGTGGCCGTAAACAGCACTAGAATTTGGATAAAGATGTTATACTGTGCTGCGTTAATAGTTTATCTCTGTAACTGAGGATCATTTGTATGTTAATGTACTGTGCCTTTATAGAGGAACTTTTATTTTTAATGTCCTACTGGTTCATTGGGCCTGAGTTCTCGCAATCATTCTCTAGCACAATCTGAGAGAGACTTGGGCAAAACAAACCTTGGCAGAAGCAGGGTGAAATGGCTTTACCAGGAGTCATTTACCCAGTTGCACTTAACATTGTTACAAGGCCGAAAAAAAAAGCAGTGACCTCCACTACGGCCTTGACATGCGTGACCTGTAAAGACAACTTGGGGCATTTGCAGCATTCTGATCCCTCCTGTGGGAAAACGATGTTGCTCACTCTATCCTGGATAGAAACCTGTTGGGGGCATGGTAGCTTTACAAGCCATTCCAACAATGCGTACGGTCAAGTTTTAATGCACTGCTGTTTCTGATTAATACACCTAAGCAAATGCAAACGTTCTGAAAACTTGACATTAAGTAACTTGACAACATTAAAGGCAGCTAGTTAACTAATTCAGGCTTGCCTGGAGTGGGCAGAAATAGCTAGGAATGTATTTTTTTAGGGGATTTTGAAAACTTGAAGTTTCTAGATATAGATGAAATTCTTATCTATTAGAAATCTTAAATGCCTGCCATATCTAAAAGGAAATTTGAATTTAAGAATGGCTAAATGGACCACAGCACCGAGCGACTGTACAGACGGACTCGGCTGATTTTTGGTCTGATACGCATGCTAGTGTTGTTTTTTGGTCAAGGGGAATGAACAGAAAGATCTCTGCAGCAGGCTTCTTTACTGAAAATTACATTTGTGTATACTCAAGCTGTGTTACAAAGTTCAGAAAAGCCGCATTTAACTGTTTACTGTAGATTCTGTAAAGTTGCTCCACTAGGGTCTGAAGTTTGATGCTTGGAGATCACAGAGAATGGAAGTGTACACATCACTGCACAAGGTGCCAACGCTGGTAATTGATCACATATCCACTATAGCATAGTGGCTTGGGTTTCCTTTTGCACATTGTCCATTACATGGGCAAACAGTCAGTTTAATCCGCTGAATCTGGCCAAAGATTAGTTTTCCCAGCTGTTTAAATGTTGAGCTGTACAAGTGCAGTCAGGTGAATTGACTTGTAACTGCCAATATAGGGTAGATTTTTTCTTAAGCTTATTTTTTCCAAGTGGCCAGACTGCCAGTATAAAAACTACTGGAAATTTTGGGTAGTGGAGAACAAACTGAAAAGTAGCAAAAGAACTTATCAAGTGCAATACATTGTGTGTTGTGCCTTCTTGTACTGAAATTCTCATCAATGGAAAGTAGATGCACTGACAGTATTGAGCTAATCTCTTGTGATGAATGGTGCTATACAGGTAGATTTAGGCCCTTATACATTGTGCCCATCAGGTTTTATATAAGAGAACTAAATACCTTTAACAAATTTATTTTAATGCACATTCAGAGAATATTTTATATACCGATGTCTTGTCTTGCATGCATTTTCTTGAACCTCCAAGTCTTTTTTTTTGCAGTGATTGTCAAACGCAGCTTAAAGTGGGAAGGGGTGGGAAAGAGGCTAGATACCAAACCAGAACTATTTTGGGACCATGGGGGTCTAACAGTTGGGAATTAACTATTTGCACACAACAGATCTAGGTATTTTTGCTGCTAGTTTTGTGTAATATTTATTCATTTGACAAATATTTAATTTTTTGTGTTTGTTTTTTGTAAGCCTAAAAGTGATTCTTTGAAAGTTCAAAGAAAACCCGAAAAAGTAACTTGACCAAAAGACAGTCCAAAAACACTGGCACTTGAATGTTGAATGTCAGCGTATGCGTGAATATATATACATATATTTCGGGGTAGTGTGAGCTCTTATTGTTAAGGTCATATTGGACCCAGAGTCAGAAACTGAACCACAACCTACTGTCGGCCTTGTGATTGCCGCTAATTCCCTTTGTCCTATCAAATTCATTCATGTGGGTAATTTGATCAAATCTGAAATAAAATATGCCAAGGTTTGGACAGAGTTTCTTAATTCTAGAGGAAAAATGTTATGGTACTCCAATTTGTTTTGTTTAGTGAATGTCTGGCAAAGAGCAAATTTAATACATGTGGTTTATCACTTTATTGTTGCATTTAGTTGCATTTGCATATTAAGTGACTTGGGTATTCAAATTGACACTTTTAAGCAAGTTGTAGTTTTTAGATCCAATGTTCATAAATGGTAAAAATGCTCCATGCTGTAAGTTCGTACAACATAACTATTGCAAGTGCATGAGTATCCAGTCTTGCTCAGTGCATTGAATACCTTTTAGTCACTGTAGATCTAGAATTTGCTTTCTATAATAGTTTAGATGCTATGCTCTTGCACAAGAAGACTCTGCTGTGCATTACTTGTATGTTTTATCAATAAAATTTGAGCTGCATCAACTAATGATCTACCTTGATTGTTATGGGGGAGGGGGGAATTCAAAGTTGAATAGATCTTGCACTTGGGTTTTCCTTATCTTGAATCTATATTGTTCCAAATTTCTTTTTGCTTAACTGTTTCAATCTGGGCACAGTTGTAGGTCTAAATTTTTAAATTTGCTGAATTTTTTCATGGTAGTTTTGATATATGCAAAGTTTGAAGAAAAACCAAGAAAAATACCTGGGATTCGGAGGCATATTTTATCTTAAGCACATGAAACAGTGAAGTGGTTTCCATGGTTGCATGTAATTAAGGGCCTGATTTTGTGTTGTGTTTTTTTTTGAATTATCGTCTAAAGTGCACCACATGCAAGTTCAAAGCTCTGACTTTTAATTGTTGGAGCAAGAGCAACTAAGCAAAATTAAGTAAGGTTTGGCAAAAATTCTGGCTTTTTGTTGTAGGGTTTCCTGAAGTTGTCCATGGACCTCTTAATGGCAATGATCCATGGCATTTTTTTAAAAAAGATTGGGAACCCCTAGTGTTAAGTAAAACCCCCTTTTTTAAAAAAATAAAGATAAAAACAGTGAAATCCACAAGACTTGCTGTACTTGTGCCCTGAACAAAATCTTCCCACCTTCCATTTGAACCTTGTGTTAAATGATAATTGTTCTAGTAGGTACTATATCTGGTGTTGCACCTGATCTTGTATTAGACAAAAATTATTTGAACATAATCTAAAACCCAAAAATTTTCCCTGCAGAGGTTTGATTTAAATGGTGTTCAGCAACAGACTTGATGCCCTAATTGGTTTAAATTTCCTTTGCTTACCTTTTGGAATATTCCCCAACAGGTACCTACGAATATTGAGTAGCTTGTGATCTGTTACCTCAATTTTAAAATTTATTTTCAATTTCCTTCAAGGCAATGCTTCAGTCAAATGGACATAAAATTTCATTGGGAAATTGGACCCCTCCAGCCATTCACTGACCCAATAGGTGAATCCAGTTTGGTCTTAAACTTGAAAGGTGCATTTTGCCCACATTATTACAGCACCAGCAATTCCAGTTCAATTCTGTCTGTAAGGAGTTTTGTTCTTCCTATGTCTGTGCTTCCT
The DNA here is from genome assembly GCF_963921235.1 of Mobula hypostoma. NCBI lineage: Eukaryota > Metazoa > Chordata > Chondrichthyes > Myliobatiformes > Myliobatidae > Mobula > Mobula hypostoma. Next base: position 49,220,611 of record NC_086102.1, on the reverse strand, counting down.
ACTCCTGGTTTGTCCGGTTCTCTGAACATTCCAAAGATGTATCTGAGTCTGTACATTAATTGATCATGGGTGTAATTGGGTAGCATGTGCTCACTGGCTTGGAAGAGCCTGTTACTATGCTGTTTCTCTAAATAAAATATTGCAAAAGCTGCAAGAATGCATGCAGTATTCAGTGAGCTTGGTTGGATGCATTTTTTTCCGTCTTCAATGCTGAAGGCTTAATGTATTTCTTGCAATACTCAAAGGCAGAGTGACATTTGCAGGAAAGATGCAATTGCATTTGAGGGCACTATTTGGACCCAATAGCCAATGTTTGAGAATTGTGGAATTTGTACCCCTGATTTGGACACTGCATCCAGGTGTTATTTGCAATCTTGTACCACATTTTGTCTAGTTCACAGTAGTCTATTTCAAGTATTGTTCCTTAGGGAAGACTTGGGACCAGCACACAGTATTCCAGATATAGTCTCTACTGGGCCAATGTGACATTTGCCGTTTAAATTTCTTGCTGCATCTGCATTTCAATGATTTATGTAAACTACAGTCTTTTTAGACAAAGTTCTCAATCTCTCCCATTAGAAAATTACTGCCTTTTTGTTTTTAAGTTATCAAAGCAGATGAAGTTGTATTTTTAATGTTATATTCATCTAAAGTGTGAAGAGATGTGCTTTGGAAGGTTGAACTTGAAGGCAGAATACAAGGTGAAATACAAGTACAAGGGAGCCAAGTCGAAAGCTGAAAAGCAGGATCAAGGGTGCTGCTTATACCAGTGAGTAAGAAAAGGATGATTTGGCAGATGAATGTTTGACTGAAGAATTGGTGGTGGGGGGCAGGGTTTAGATTTGTAGGTGATTGGAATCCCTTCTGGAGAAGGCATAACCTGCACAAAAAGGATAGATTACACCTGAACTCGAAGGTGATCAATATCTTTTGAGGTGTTGGGGAGGGGTTAGATCAGATGGGAAGGGAGTAGTCACTCGAGTATTCTATAACCACCACCCGCCGCCCATAGCAACAGCCAGTGAGGGGAAGATTTTGGAAAGATGCAAAAAAAAGTTGCCATGGATGACTTCAACTTCCCTAATTGACTGGCACCTCAGTGCAAAAAGTTTAGATGGAGTGGTATTTATTAGGTGTTCAGGAAGGTTTCCTGACACAGTATATAGACAGCCGGGTTAGAGGAGAGGCCATACTGGACCTAGAACAGTCAGGTGACATCCCTCAATGGGTGGGCATTTTGGAGTCAGCACAACTCCCAGGTCTTTACCATGTCCATGGACGTGGATAAGAGCAGATAATTTGGGGAGGGCAAATTATAATTCTGTTGGGCAGTATTTAGGAGCATTAATTTGGAACTGATGTGCTTGGAATGTGGACTTTTGGGATTCTGGATAGGTTTGTCCCAATGAGGCAGAAAAGGATGGATGGGTGTGGGGATCATGGTTGACAAAAGATGTGGAAAATCTCTTCAAGAGGAAGAAAGCATAGAAATTAAGGATTAGGCGGGGCTCTTGAGTTGCAAGGTAGGTAGGAGCAGTTTAAGAACGGACTTGCAGCTAGAAGGGGACATGAGTCTTTGGCAAGTGGGATTAAAGAACTTCAACCCATTCTACACGTATAGGAAGAACAAGAGCATGACTAGGTAAGGACTGGTCTTGGATAAAAGAAACTTGCTTGGAATTGGAGGCAGGGTCTTAATGAATGCTTTGCTTCAGTACTCATGGGGGAGATCTTGATTAATGAGAGGTCAGTGTAGAACTGGTACAAAAAGATGTCAGTAAAAGGCCAGCAATATCCTGAAGGATCCCACCTATCCAGTCTATTCATGGACTGTTTGTAGTGCTCTCCCTAATGGGAGTGGAACATAGCATCCACACCAGGACCACCAGATTCTAACAGTTCCCCAGCAGAAAGACTGATCAGCACCTCCACCTGCACTTATATAAATTTATTGTGTATAAGCTACCTTGTATTTGTTACGTCTTTGCTGCATCAGATCTGGAGTGGCTATGATATTTTCATTTGTGTACTGCAAATGGCATTAAACAATCTTGAACAAAAGTAAAATTTATTATTAGAGTACATACATGTCACTACATTCAACCCTGAGATTCTTTTTCTGTGTGCATACTTAGCAGATCTGTAGGACAGTAATTGTAAACAGGATCTGTAAACAGCAACGGTTCTTGAACCTGGTGGTGTGAGTCCTGAGGCAGCTGTACCTTCTACATGATGGCAGCAGTGAGCCTGGGTGGTGAGGATCTTTGCTGCTTTTCTTCAGCAACCTTTCATGTAGAAGTGCACAGTGATTACTCAACCTCACTCCTGTGTGTTGATACATCACCACCTTCGATACAGCCCACAAGTGTCATCAGCAAACTTGTTTATGGTGTTGGAGCTGTGACGGTCACAGGTGTAAAACGAGTACACTGGGGGTGAAGTACTCATCCCTACAGTGCTCCTATGCGGATAGAGATTGTGGAGGAGGGTGTTTTTGTCCATTTGAACTGACTGGGGTCTACAAGTGAGGAAATCCAAGATCCAATTGCACCAGGGGGGCATTGAGGTCCAGGTCTTGGAATTTACTGATTAGTTTGATGTGCTGTAACATATCGATGTTAAGGAGGAGAATGTGCTGGAACTTTTGAAAGACATTAGAATAGATAAGTCCCTAGGGCTGGATAGAATGTTCCCCAGGTTACTATGGGAAGTGAGGGAAGAGATTGTGGCAACTCTGGCAATGATCTTTGCATCCTCACCGGCCACAAGTGTAATGCCATCTGTCTGGAGGTTGGCAAGTGTTATTCTGTTCTGGGACCCCTGTTTTTTGTGATTTTTGAAAAAATATTTAAATGATTTGGTGAGGAAGTGGAAGGGTGGGTCAGTAAGTGTGCAGGTGACATGAAGGTTGGTATTGAAGCTTACAATGAAGCATTGATAGGATGCAGAGCTGGCTGAGAATTGGCAGATGGAATTTGATCCAGAAAAGTGTGAAATGATTCTCATCGAACTTGAAGGGATAATACAGGGTTAATGGTAGGATTCTTAACAGTGGTGGAAAAGGGGGATTTTGGGTTCATGTTCATAGATCTTTCAAAGTTGCAGCACAAGTTGATAGAGTGGTTAAGGTAGTCTCTTGGCCTTTATTAGTTGGGGGATTGAGTTCAAGAACAAAGTAATATTGCAGTTCGATAAAACCCTTGTTAGACTTGGAGTATTATGCTCAGTTCTAGTTGCTTCATTATAGAAAAGATGGAAGCTTTAGGGAGGGTGCAGAGGAGATTTATCAGGTTGCTGCCTCAATTCGAAAGCATGCCTTATGAGAATAGGTTGAGTGAGCTAGGGCTTAATCCCCTATACCACCCGTTTTAGTGACATCCATAAACTTACTAACCATGCCACCTGTATTCTCATTCAGATCATTAACATAAAATGAACAACAATGGACCAATCGACAATGAACGATCTCTTGTGGCATATTACTGGTCAGATTCCTCCTGTCTAACAAACCTCCAGCACCATCCTTTGTCTTAGCATCAAGCAAGTTTGGATCCAATTGGCTGGCTTTCCCTAGATCCTATGTTATATGATCTTCCACACCAGTCAACCATGTGATACTTGACAAGAAAATTTCCCAATCCTATCCTATTGGTTATAGGCTATAGTACATGTAAAGCCCATATTTTAAGAAATATGAAAAGCAATTATCAGGTGTTAATAACTGGAATAAATTATAAAATGTTTCAATATTATTCAAAGATTTTGCAAGAAAATTATAATCCTTCAGCTTCCTAAGAAAATATCAATATTGATCAGTTTACTACACCTGATGCACCGTTTGTTAAGACTGACTGACTGTCTGTCTAGGTACCATATCCGATGCAGACTTTGACCATGGTTTAATAGACGATATAATACAATAACAGGCCCCTCACCCCACAATGTCGTGCCAAACTGCCTCGAAAGTAAATTGGAAAAAAAAACAAAAACTAAACTCTTCTGCCTACATGATGTCCATATCCCTCCATCTTCCTTGCATTCATGTGCCTATCTAAATGTCTCTTTAAAAACCTCTAATGTATTTGCCTCTACCACCATTCCAGGCAACCATGACTCTTAAACATAGGTACAGCATTAGCTACTTGCCAGTCCTCCAGAACCTCTCTTGTGCCTAGAGAAGACACAAAGATTCTGATCAACACTCTAGCAATCTTGTCTCTTGTCTCCCTCAATAGGCCCTGGGGATCTATTCAGCTTAATACTTATTAAGAGACCCAACACTTCTTCCTCCTTGATCTCTAAATACCCTAACATATTTATACACTCATTACTGATCTCTTGGTCCTCCATATCCTTTTCCCTGGTAAATACTGAAGCAAAGTACTCATTAAGTACCTCACTCACATTTTCCACATCCAAGTAAATGTTCCCCTCTTTATCCTTGAGTGGTCCTACCCTCTCCCTAGTTATCCACCTGCTTTTGATGTATGTAGTAGTTAATTTATAACACAAATATAGTTCATTTCATATGCCATCACCTTCTGCATAGTCCTTTTAAATCTTCCCCCTCACCTTAAACCTGTGCCTTCTACAAGGGGTGATTGATAAGTTTGTGGCCTAAGGTAGGAGTCAATTTTAAACAACCTAGCACATCTATTTTTCAACATAGTCCTCTCCTACATTTACACACTCCAGCGGTCGTGGAGCATACGATCCCTTCTTTGTAGAAGTTGGCGTCTTGGACCTCCAGAAAGTGGTCCACAGCAAGGATGATTGATAAGTGGCCTAATGTAGAAGGAGATGAGTTATACAGCTCCCATTACATGCACATGCAGTTCAACTCTTTGAGTGATTATGCAGAAAGTTTGAAGTTAATAACTCATCTCCTTCTCCTTTAGGCCATGAACTTATCAAGAGGAAAAAAGCTCTGACCATCCACCTTATCTCTGCCCCTCATGACTTTATAAACCAACATAAGGTCACTGTTCAACATCCTATGTTGCAGGGGAAAACACCCAGCCTCTCCTCCAGTCAAATTCACCAGTCCTGCTAATACCCTCAAGGGTCTTTTCTGTGTCATTTCCAGCTTCCATTGGCAGGAGCTTAGAAGAGAGAGAACATACAAATTTCTGGGAGGCTTCTGCAGGGTGTATGTGCAAAAATACTTTCCTTTTGCAGAGTTTGTTTTTAAGTATGAGGTGGTTCATTTAGGACTGTACACTTCTCTCTCAGAGGGTCACAAGATTTTTGATCCCTAATCTTAAATGGGTGGTGGAAGCCGATGATTTTATTTTGAATATTTTTAAGGCAGAAATAGAGACGTTCTTAACATACTTACAGAGAAATGTGGAGTTGTGATTATGGTCTTACAGCTAAAATCATTACAACAACCCATTGAGATAGTACAAGGTAAAAGAGTAACAGAGTGTAGAATACACAGAAGATGCAATGCAGGTAGACGATAAGGTGCAAGATTATTACAAGGCTGATTGTGAGGTGAAGAGTCCATCTTATTGCACAGGTGAAATGCTCAATAGTCTCATAAAAGCAGGGTGGATGTCGTCCTTGAGACTGGTGGTAGGTATCTTTTGCCGGATGGGAAGGGGGAGAAGAGAGAGTGTCCAGGATAGGCCAGGGTCTTTTGATTATGCTTTACCGTGTCACTGAAAAATATGGAGGGAAGGCTAGTTTCTGTGATATGCTGAGATGTGTCTAAAACTCTGCAGTTTCTTGCAATCACAGGCAGAGCAGTTGTGGAACCAAGCAGTGATACATTCAGATAGGATGCTGTCTATGATGCAGCAATAAAAACTGGTGACGGTCTTTTGCCTACTGATGCTGGTGAGCTTTCTTATTTGTGGTGTCTGTGTGGTTTGATCAGGACAGGCGATTGATGATGTTCACTCTTAGGAACCTTCAATTGTCTCAGCCTCAGCATCATTGATATAATCAGCAGAATGTGACCCCCTCCCTTTCTTGAAAAGCAATAGCCAACTCTTTTGTTTTGCTGACGTTGACAGAAAGGTTGTTGTTACGGCACCCCGTCACTAGGCTGTCTACCTTCTTCCTGAACTCTGAGTCAGCACTATCTGAAATAGGGCTCACTATTGTGGTGTCATCGGCAAACTTGTAGATGAAGTTGGAGCAGAATCTATAGGGATTAGAGTGGGGGCGAGAATGCAGTCTTGTGGGGCACCACTGTAGAGGATAATTGCATCAGTGGTGTTTCTGCATATCCGTACTAACTGTGGTCTGTTGGTCAGGAAGTCAAGGATCCGGTTGCAAAGGGAGGTGTTGATCCCAGGCCTAGAAGTGCGGCTATGATTTTGCTTGGAGTAATAGTATTGAAGGTGGAGCTGTAGTCGATAAATGTAAATATCCACATGCTCCAGAGGTCAGTGTAGGGCCAGGGGTTTGGTGTGCAATAGACTCTGTTTTGGTGGTAGGCAAAGGATGTCTGAGGGGTTGAAGTTAATCCATGCAGCTACCAGCCTCTCAAAGCACCTCATGGTGATGGCAGTAATCATTAAGGCACATTTTATGACCATATAACAATTACAGCCCTTCTAATCCGTGCCGAACACTTACTCTCACCTAGTCCCACCAACCCGCACTCAGCCCATAACCCTCCATTCCTTTCTTGTCCATATATCTATCCAATTTAACTTTAAATGACAGCATCGAACTTACCTCAACCACTTCTGCTGGAAGCTCGTTCCACACAGCTACCACTCTCTGAGTAAAGAAGTTCCCCCTCATGTTACCACTAAACTTTTGCCCTTTAACTCTCAACTCGTGTTCTCTTGCTTGAATCTCCCCCACTCTCAATGGAAAAAGCGTATCCATGTCAACTCTATCTATCCCCCTCATAATTTTAAATACCTCTATCGAGTCCCCCCTCAACCTTCTACGCTCCAAAGAATAAAGGTGCAACTCCCATCCACTGCTTACCAACCTTATAGTTCCCATACCCCGCACTTCCCGTTTCTACCTCCTACCCAAGATCCATAAACCTGCCTGTCCTGGTAGACCTATTGTTTCATCTTGCTCCTGCCCCACCGAACTCATTTCTGCATACCTCGACACGGTTTTATCCCCCCCTTGTTCAATCCCTTCCTACCTATGTTCGTGACACTTCTCACGCTCTGAAACTTTTCGATGATTTTAAGTTCCCTGACCCCCACCGCTTTATTTTCATCATGGATGTCCAGTTCCCTATATACTTCCATCCCCCATCAGGAAGGTCTCAAAGCTCTCCGCTTCTTTTTGGATCCTAGACCTAACCAGTTCCCCCCTACCACTACTCTGCTCCGTCTAGTGGAATTAGTCCTTACTCTTAATAATTTCTCCTTTGGCTCCTCCCACTTCCTCCAAACTAAAGGTGTAGCCATGGGCACCCATATGGGTCCCAGCTACGCCTGTCTTTTTGTTGGCTTTGTGGAACAATCTATGTTCCAAACCTATTCTGGTATCTGTCCCCCATTTTTCCTTCGCTACATCAATGACTGCATTGGTGCTGCTTCCTGCATGCATGCTGAGCTCGTTGACTTCATTAACTTTGCCTCCAACTTTCACCCTGCCCTCAAGTTTACCTGGTCCATTTCTGACACGGCCCTCCCCTTTCTAGATCTTTCTGTCTCTGTCTCTGGAGACAGCTTATCCACTGATGTCTACTATAAGCCTACTGACTCTCACAGCTATCTGGACTATTCCTCTTCTCACCCTGTCTCTTGCAAAAACGCCATCCCCTTCTCGCAATTCCTCCATCTCCGCTGCATCTGCTCTCAGGATGAGGCTTTTCATTCCAGGACGAGGGAGATGTCCTCCTTTTTTAAAGAAAGGGGCTTCCCTTCCTCCACCATCAACTCTGCTCTCAAACGCATCTCCCCCATTTCACACACATCTGCTCTCACTCCATCCTCCCGCCACCCCACTAGGAATAGGGTTCCCCTTGTTCTCACCTACCACCCCACCAGCCTTCGGGTCCAACATACTATTCTCCGTAACTTCCACCACCTCCAACGGGATCCCACCACTAAGCACATCTTTCCCTCCCCCCACTCTGCTTTCCGCAGGGATCGCTCCCTACGCAACTCCCTTGTCCATTCGTTCCCCCCCCCCATCCCTCCCCATCCCTCCCCACCGATCTCCCTCCTGGCACAAGTGCTACACATGCCCTTACACTTCCTCCCTCACCACCATTCAGGACCCCAGACAGTCCTTCCAGGTGAGGCAACACTTCACCTGTGAGTCGGCTGGGGTGATGTACTGCGTCTGATGCTCCCGATGCGGCCTTCTATATATTGGCGAGACCCGACACAGACTGGGAGATCGTTTCGCTGAACACCTACACTCTGTCTGCCAGAGAAAGCAGGATCTCCCAGTGGCCACACATTTTAATTCCATGTCCCATTCTCTTTTTATATGTCTATCCACAGCCTCCTCTACTGTAAAGGTGAAGCCACACTCAGGTTGGAGGAACAATACCTTATATTCCGTCTGGGTAGCCTCCAACCTGATGGCATGAATATTGACTTCTCAAACTTCCGCTAATGCCCCACTTCCCCCTCGTACCCCATCCGTTATTTATTTATATACACACATTCTTTCTCTCACTCTCCTTTTTCTCCCTCTGTCCCTCTCACTATACCCCTTGCCCATCCTCTGGGATTCCCCCCCTCCTCCTTTTCTTTCTTCCCGGACCTCCTGTCCCATGATCCCCTTTTGCCAATCAACTGTCCAGCTCTTAGCTCCATCCCTCCCCTTCCTGTCTTCTCCTATCATTTTGGATCTCCCCCTCCCCCTCCCACTTTCAAATCTCTTACTAGCTCTTCTTTCAGTTAGTCCTGACGAAAGGTCTCGGCCTGAAACGTCGACTGTACCTCTTCCTAGAGATGCTGCCCGGCCTGCTGTGTTCATCAGCAATTTTTATGTGTGTTACAAGATGCAACTTGTTCAACCTTTCTCTGTAACTTAGGAGATGAAACCCAGGTAACATTCTAGTAAATCTTCTCTGTACTCTATCTTGTTGACATCTTTCCTATCATTCGGTGACCAAAACTATACACAATACTCCAAATTTGGTCTCAATTTGGTCTTGTACAATTTCAAAATTACATCCCAACTCCTGTACTCAATGCTCTGATGTATAAAGGCCAGCATACCGAAAGCTTTCTTCACCACCCTATCCACATGAGATTCCACCTTCAGGGAACTATGCACCATTATTCCTAGATCCCTCTGTTCTACTGCATTCTTCAATGCCCTACCATTTACCATGTATGTCCTATTTTGACTAGTCCTACCAAAATGTAGTACCTCACATTTATCAGCATTAAACTCCATTTGCCATCTTTCAGCCCACTCTTCTAACTGGCCTAAATCTCTCTGCAAGCTTTGAAAACCTACTTCATTATCCACAACGCCACCTATCTTAGTATCATCTGCATACTTACTCATCCAATTTACCACCCCATCATCTAGATCATTAATGTATATGACAAACAACATTGGACCCAGTACAGATCCCTGAGGCACACCACTAGTCACCGGCCTCCAATCTGACAAACAGTTATCCACCACTAATCTCTGGCGTCTCCCATCCAGCCACTGCTGAATCCATTTTACTACTTCGTATTAATACCTGACTAACCTTCCATGTGGAACCTTGTCAAAGGCCTTACTGAAGTCCATATAGACAACATCCATCGCTCTACCCTCATTAACTTTCCTAGTAACCCCTTCAAAAAATTCAATAAAATTTGTCAAACATGACCTTCCACGCACAAATCCATGTTGACTGTTCCTAATCAGACCCTCTCTATCCAGATAATTATATATACCATCTCTAAGGATACTTTCCAACAATTTACCCACCACTGACGTCAAACTCACAGGCCGATAATTGCTAGGTTTACTATTAGACCCCTTTTTAAACAATGGAACAACATGAGCAATATGCCAATCCTCTGGCACCATTCCCGTTTCTAATGACATTTGAAATATTTCTGTCAGAGCCCCTGTTATTTCCACACTAACTTCCCTCAAGGTCCTAGGGAATATCCTGTCAGGACCCGGAGACTTATCCACTTTTATATTCCTTAAAAGCGTCAGTAATTCCTCTTCTTTAATCATCATACTTTCCATAACTACTCTTCTTGTTTCCCTTACCTTACACAATTCAATATCCTTCTCCTTAGTGAATACCAAAGAAAAGAAATTGTTCAGAATCTTCCGAATCTCTTTTGGCTCCACACATAGCTGTCCACTCTGATTCTCAAAGGGACCAATTTTATCCCTCACTATCCTTTTGCTATTAATACAACTGTAGAAAACCTTGGGATTTATTTTCACCTTACCTGCCAAAGCAACCTCGTATCTTTTAGCTTTTCTAATTTCTTTCTTAAGATTCTTTTTACATTCTTTATATTCCTCGAGCACCTCATTTACTTCATGCTGCCTATAGTTACTGTAGATATCTCTCTTTTTCCGAACCAAGTTTCCAATATCCCTTGAAAACCATGGCTCTCTCAAACTTTTAACCTTTCCTTTCAACCTAACAGGAACATAAAGATTCTGTACCCTCAAAATTTCACCTTTAAATGACCTCCATTTTTCTATTACATCCTCCCCATAAAACAAATTCTCCCAATCCAGTCCTTCTAAATCCTTTTGCATCTCCTTAAAGTTAGCCTTTCTCCAATCAAAAATCTCAACCCTGGGTCCAGACCTATCCTTCTCCATAATTATATTGAAACTAATGGTATTGTGATCACTGGACCCGAAGTGCTCCCCAGTACAAACCTCCGTCACCTGACCTATCTCATTCCCTAACAGGAGATCCAACACTGCCCCTTCTCTAGTTGATACCTCTATGTATTGCTGCAAAAAACTATCCTGCACACATTTTACGAACTCCAAACCATCCAGCCCTTTTACAGTATGGGCTTCCCAGTCTATGTGTGGAAAATTAAAATCTCCCAAAATTGCAACCTTGTGCTTACTACAAATATCTGCTATCTCCTTACAAATTTGCTCCTCCAATTCTCGCTCCCCATTTGGTGGTCTACAATATACCCCCATAAGTGTTACTACACCTTTCCCATTCCTCAATTCCACCCAAATAGCCTCCCCAGACAAGCCCTCTAATCTATCCTGCCAGAGCACCGCCGTAATATTTTCTCCGACAAGCAACACAACACCTCTCCCTCTTGTCCCTCCTATTCTATCACACCTGAAGCAATTAAATTCAGGAATATTTAGTTGCCAATCACACCCCTCCTGTAACCATGTTTCACTAATAGCTACCACATCATACTTCCAGGTATCAATCCATGCTCTAAGCTCATCCACCTTTCTTCTAATGCTCCTAGCATTAAAATAAATGCATTTAAGAAATTTTCCACCTCTTACTCTCCGTTTGTCACTAACGGTGCAAACAACTTTACTATTTTCATTTTCTTCCTTCTCCCCTCCGTCTGTTCCTACACTCTGGTTCCCCTCCTCCCTTGTATCTAGTTTAAATCCACTGGAGCCTCTCTAGCAAACCTACCTGCAAGAATATTTGTCCCTCCCCAGTTCAGATGTAAACCGTCCTGCCGGAACAGGTCCTACCTTCCCTGGAAAACTGCCCAATTATCTATAAATCTGAAGCCCTTTCTCCTGCACCATGTCTTCAGCCATTTTCTTAGGAACCAGGATGTTAGTAGCCTTCTTAGAGCAGTGAGAACTTCAGGTTGAAGCAGGGATAAGTTAAAATGCACCAAGAATTGCTTACACCTGTTTATATTCATATAAATTTATTCCAAAGATAAAGCTGGAGCTTTAAACATTAACATTGAAGCCCCACACTCCCAGACTTAAATATCCAATATAAGCCAATTATTTTAAGTTCCACCAAGGGACAATGCAGCATTGTTAGAAATATCAGCTTCAGATGGACACTGTCTTGTGTTTGTTCGGATTGATTTTAAAGGAATATTGAGCGGGTTATTTTGTCTCAATTTGTCCTCTAATCAAATCCCACTCAGCGTTTAACTCCATCCCTGCTCTGTTGGCTGGCATGGGATTACTGGCATAAGCAAAGACAAACTGGATGTGATGTTGTTTGCAAGGTTACAGGCATTATCAGTATGATCTGCAGAAAACGTTTTAACACAATCAAGGCTAATCCCTTCTCAAACTACAGATTTGTCAATGCATTAAGTGATGGCTTTTAGAAAAATTGCTCGAAGCTTCCAGAATTTGTCTTTACTGGGAGATCTGTTGAGCTAGAATCACAACTCAGAAAACAAGTGAAATAACAGATTCAGCTCAGGGTGAGAATCATCATCGGTAAGTTAATCAATAAACAGAATTTCTTGCTTTATGCATATTATTCTTAATTCCAATGTGTTATATGCTGCAATTATAAACCTTGATAATGTGCCTTAGTTTCTAAAAAAACATGACATGTTTTTGAATGGATTATACATATTTTGTATCATTTGTATCTTTTTCTCGATAGCATTTAGTAAAGATCACCCTGGCATATTTGTATTCTGTGATGCCACAGAAGAAAAAGCACCAAGATGCTTCTGATAATTTTAAACGGTAATTAACATTAACATCCATTTCAATTAACAACTCACTTTCAACTTTATGTGATTTGTGCAATCACTTGGAAAATTATCAACAGTTTGGGTTCTAAGCTATAACCACTTATTTAACTAACCTTGCCAGCTGTATATTTTTTCTCTTACTTAGAACTTTTGTCTGAAATTGCTATGAAATGTCCATTAATGTTAAACTCCGCAATTCATTTCCACTCTCACTGCATCTTTTCCTATTTTCCCCTTATTTTCTCTACCAGATGATTCTTTTCTTGGTTTATTATTGGTAAAAGTGCTGAGGAAGAGGATTTCTTGGAATGTATGCGGGATGGTTTTTTGAACCAACATGTCAAGGAACCAACTAGAGAGCAGGCTATTCTGGACTGGGTATTGAGCAATGAGGAAGGGTTAATTAGCGATCTTGTCGTGAGAGGCCCCTTGGGTAAGAGTGACCATAATATGGTGGAATTGTTCATTAAGATGGAGAGTGACATAGTTAATTCAGAAACAAAGGTTCTGAACTTAAAGAAGGGTAACTTTGAAGGTATGAGACGTGAATTAGCTAAGATAGACTGGCAAATGACACTTAAAGGATTGACGGTGGATATGCAATGGGAAGCATTTAAAGGTTGCATGGATGAACTACAGCAATTGTTCATCCCAGTTTGGCAAAAGAATAAATCAAGGAAGGTAGTGCACCCGTGGCTGACAAGAGAAATTAGGGATAGTATCAATTCCAAAGAAGAAGCATACAAATTTGCCAGAGAAAGTGGCTCACCTGAGGACTGGGAGAAATTCAGAGTTCAGCAGAGGAGGACAAAGGGCTTAATTAGGAAGGGGAAAAAAGATTATGAGAGAAAACTGGCAGGGAACATAAAAACGGACTGTAAAACCTTTTATAGATATGTAAAAAGGAAAAGATGTGTAAAGACAAATGTAGGTCCCCTGCAGACAGAAACAGGTGAATTGATTATGGGGAGCAAGGACATGGCAGACCAATTGAATAATTACTTTGGTTCTGTCTTCACTAAGGAGGACATAAATAATCTTCCAGAAATAGTAGGGGACAGAGGGTCCAGTGAGATGGAGGAACTGAGCAAAATACATGTTAGTAGGGAAGTGGTGTTAGGTAAATTGAAGGGATTGAAGGCAGATAAATCCCCAGGGCCAGATGGTCTGCATCCCAGAGTGCTTAAGGAAGTAGCCCAAGAAATAGTGGATGCATTAGTGATAATTTTTCAAAACTCGTTAGATTCTGGACTAGTTCCTGAGGATTGGAGGGTGGCTAATGTAACGTCACTTTTTAAAAAAAGGAGGGAGAGAGAAACCGGGGAATTATAGATCGGTTAGCCTAACGTCAGTGGTGGGGAAACTGCTGGAGTCAGTTATCAAGGATGTGATAACAGCACATTTGGAAAGCGGTGAAATGATCGGACAAAGTCAGCATGGATCTGTGAAAGGAAAATCATGTCTGACGAATCTCATAGAATTTTTTGAGGATGTAACTAGTAGAGTGGATGGGGGAGAACCAGTGGATGTGGTATATTTGGAATTTCAAAAGGCTTTTGACAAGGTCCCACACAGGAGATTAGTGTGCAAACTTAAAGCACACGGTATTGGGGGTGAGGTATTGGTGTGGGTGGAGAATTGGTTAGCAGACAGGAAGCAAAGAGTGGGAATAAACGCGACCTTTTCAGAATGGCAGGTGGTGACTACTGGGGTACCGCAAGGCTCAGTGCTGGGACCCCAGTTGTTTACAATATATATTAATGACTTGGATGAGGGAATTAAATGCAGCATCTCCAAGTTTGCGGATGACACGAAGCTGGGCGGCAGTGTTAGCTGTGAGGAGGATGCTAAGAGGATGCAGGGAGACCTGGATAGGTTGAGTGAGTGGGCAAATTCATGGCAGATGCAATTTAATGTGGATAAATGTGAAGTTATCCACTTTGGTGGCAAAAACAGGAAAACAGATTAGTATCTGAATGGTGGCCAATTAGGAAAAGGGGAGGTGCAACGAGACCTGGGTGTCATTATACACCAGTCATTGAAAGTGGGCATGCAGGTACAGCAGGTGGTGAAAAAGGCGAATGGTATGCTGGCATTTATAGCGAGAGGATTCGAGTACAGGAGCAGGTAGGTACTACTGCAGTTGTACAAGGCCTTGGTGAGACCACACCTGGAGTATTGTGTGCAGTTTTGGTTCCCTAATCTGAGGAAAGACATCCTTGCCATAGAGGGAGTACAAAGAAGGTTCACCAGATTGATTCCTGGGATGGCAGGACTTTCATATGAAGAAAGGCTGGATGAACTAGGCTTGTACTCGTTGGAATTTAGAAGATTGAGGGGGCATCTGATTGAAACGTATAAGATCCTAAAGGGATTGGACAGGCTAGATGCAGGAAGATTGTTCCCGATGTTGGGGAAGTCCAGAACGAGGGACCACAGTTTGAGGATAGAGGGGAAGCCTTTTAGGACCGAGATTAGGAAAAACTTCTTCACACAGAGAGTGGTGAATCTGTGGAATTCTCTGCCACAGGAAACAGTTGAAGCCAGTTCATTGGCTATATTTAAGAGGGAGTTAGATATGGCCCTTGTGGCTACGGGGGTCAGGGGGTATGGAGGGAAGGCTGGGGTGGGGTTTTGAGTTGGATGATCAGCGATGATCATAATAAATGGCGGTGCAGGCTCGAAGGGCCGAATGGCCTACTCCTGCACCTATTTTCTATGTTTCTATGTTTCTATAACACTTTGATAGGAAGTTATGTCCCAAAGGCTTTCAACAACCCTGGTCATTGTATTTACAGCAAGAACACTTGTGCCTATTTCTCCATCTCTTCTATATATTTCAAAATCATTTCAGTCCAAATAACTGAAGGATTAGGGGGCTCCCGTCCTACCTAACCCTCACTGAACACATTAGTTGTAAACATTATTTACAGTACTGCATCTTCATTCTGAAGACTTAGTTGTTGTCACTTGAACTGAGTGCTAACTGGGCTGTTAGGGGTAAATCATAATGCTGTGGAAGGGAAGTCACATTGGAAATGGATTAGATCGGAACACCAATGCTTCATTCTCTAAGGGGCATTAGTGAAACAAGGATTTACAGTGTATCACAACCTTATAGTTTCACAGTCACCATGATGACTGTAACTGGATCTTAAATCTAAATAATATAATTATCCGCATTCTAATTTTCAAATTGGCTGGTAAAAGTTGAACTTTTCTCTCTGTACGATACATCTAAGCCTGTACATTATTGGCTCGGTGCTTCCATTAAAACAAGTACTTGATGTCAGAACTCACATGCAGGATCCACCTCTTGGTTACCTGATCAGATGTCATAAAAATTCCCTATAGAGAGTGAGAAGTCAGGTGCACCATGTCACAGTCACCTTGACATTCAAAAGGAACACGGCCACAGTATAGGAGGACCTTTACCAGTCCTCCACTCCAAATATAAGTCACGGGTTTTCCAAAATCACTTCAGTGAAGATCATATCGTTAACTGGAAGTATATAGTTATAAGGTTGGGTGGGAGGAGAGTAAGGCGGAATTTAGAAGTTAGCCCAGCTGTGGTATCAGTTGGTTACATTACATCGCCAATTTTTGTCTTGTAAATTATTGACCAAATGGAATTAATTGATATGTTCATTTTAGTAAAATAAGATTAAATGATAAACCAATGTACAATTTTCTTTCCATTGCATCTCCTCACACTGGAACTATTTCCTGGAACTTCCTTCTGGTGTTTTTATTTGCTGATCTAGTTTATTTGATTTATTTGTATTTTGCTCTCTTTTATATCTCAGTGCTTTTGTCTGCTCCCGTCCGAGTGTCTGCTCTCTGGGCTTGTGTCCGTTTATGTCCTCCTGCTTGCACTTGCACCCGAGAACGGAACTGCGCTGTTCTTTGCGACCGATCTGGGATATCGCAAGTCCTCAGGGAGTTCCCATGTGAAGCCTCCGCTATCAACTTGGATAAAAACAGTATCAGGTTTTTGTCAGAAAAGGCCTTTGGCACTCTTCCCGCTCTCCGATCTTTGTCACTTGACCACAATAACATCTCTTTCATCACCCCGGGAGCATTTAAAGGGCTGCCTAATCTCAGTGAATTGAAACTGGCGCACAACGAGTACATCAGATATCTGCATACCAGGAGTTTCACTGGCCTTAAACGCCTAGTGAAACTCGATTTGTCCGACTGTAATCTGTTTAATATTCCAGACCGCATTTTCACAGCAGCGACTTCTCTACAAGAGTTGCAAATGTGGCAGAACAATTTCAGAAGAATACCCGGAGCAGTGAGGGGTATGGACAGCTTGGCCCGTTTGTATTTGGAGCGAAACAGGATCGAAGCAGTGGCTTACAACTCTCTACAGGGGCTAGTCAATTTGAAATATCTCAACCTTCAAGATAACAAAATCGCAGTAATCCACGACAAAGGATTTAAAGACTGTGTGAAACTGGAATATCTGTACCTTAATGACAATCTTCTGAACAATCTTCCCGAGTTTGCATTTAAAGAGCTCAGGCTGTTGAAGATGCTAAACTTGGGGGGAAATTTCCTGGTGAACGTGTCCAGCACCTGGTTTAGCGAACTCCTTGAATTAGAAGTTCTTTATCTGGACAGAAATGAAATCACTTACATTGAAGAAGAGGCTTTTGAAAACTTGACCAGTTTGATCTCCCTGCACCTGAACAGCAATAACCTGACCAGACTCCCCTTCTCAGTCTTTCAGCCGGTGTACTTCATAGGAAGACTCTATCTGTTCAGGAATCCGTGGGAATGTGATTGCAGGATGGAGTGGTTGAAGGAATGGATGGAAAACTACAAACTCGTTCGAGATATCCCGTGTGCCTCTCCGGAGTCCGTAGCCGGCATGGATTTAAGTAAGGTCCCCTTCAGCAAATCCGCAGAAGGTGCTTGCTTGGAACCAGCAGAACTGAATCTGACAACATACACACCAGCGATCCCAGAATGGCCCCGATCCACCACGGAGAACAGGTTCAGCAGCCTTATCTCTAAATTTCTCTTCCCAAAAATGTTTGAGACTGAAAACACCACTGAAATGTTTAGGAATGTGTCAGACCCAACCGGAATTGATGAGGAAATATCTGCAGCCGCTAACGTCGAACGACATCAGGTCAAAAGACTCATTCAAACCCTTGTTTTAGTCATTATATTTTATAATATTTGACACAGGATTTAGTTGTGCATTCTACTGTTTCTGCAGTTCGCGGGTCTAGAGGGAAAAGGCTGGAGTCGGGTACTATTCACTCCAATGCTCCCCGTGTACCTAAAAAAAACCCGAACAATGTACGTTTAACTTGGCAGAGATCTTGGAAGGTGCAAAGCGGCTCGTTCATCCCGCGTTCCGATACAATTTTTTTTTCAATTTCTCGATCTGCATGGATTATCTAATTTTGCAGTACATTTGTATCGAAGTACGGGTTTTGGCTGAATAGTGGTATATCTTAAAACTATATTTTATAACAGTAGCTCAGAAACACTGTTAATGTTGCACGTGTACATTTAAGATTTTTCTATTTCTTTGCATAATATACCTGTGAAGACAGAGTATATTGTATTTTGTAAAGCATTTTAATGAAAATCTATTGTGTCGAAAATGTTAAGTTCTCTTCCACGAATTCGTCTGCTTGAATCCATTTTGTAAATATTTTCTTCAGTAAAATGCACCCGATTTGGTCTACTGGATGGCCGCGATAACCATTTGATCTTCTGTGCATGATTTTTAGTGATTATTGCTGGGAAGATTGTGGTAACTGTGTATTGCATTAGAAATGTATTTTATTGGTGGGAAAGCAACAGATCAAGTATACATCTTGGAATGTTTAAGCCGAGGTAGCCAGAACTGTTACTTTGACATTGCTGCCATTTTAACCAGTCTACTCATGTAGCCAAGGGAAAATGTTGATATCAGCCTAATTTTACTGCGGCAAGATTTTTATCAATATATACAAAACTTCTTAGAACGAAATCTACATTTCTATTAACTACTGTGTTCCATTGATACTTTCTGTAAATTGAGGCTGAGAAAGCAAAATATCTCTGTTAGTACAACAGCAATACATCAGTTCCCCAAATACCTGATCAGGTCCATACCTTCAAGTCAGTCTCCAGCATTGACAGCCAATGGAACCCTTGGCTACAGTAATCAGTTCATGGAATTTGATATTCTTCATTCAATTTGGCACTAACCTATAACAGAATTTGCCTCTACTCTTCTGCAGGCAACGCATTCTAAATTGCAGTCACACAGCTGCGCAAAAAGTATTTTTTTCAGGTCATTCCTACTTCTCTTCCCTTTTATTTTAGACCTGTGATCTATAATCCTCAATTCCTCTATCAAAGGAAATGGTTCCCCATAATACATTCTTTCCATTATTATTTAAATATTTCTATTAAATCTCCATTTATCTTTCCTTCTCCATTCCCATCCTGTTTTATAGTTTTGCTCTTGGCCCGTAAATCCTTTCTGTGCCCTCGTCATTATTCCTCTTCATTATTCTTCCAATGTGGTGAACAGAAATGAACGCTATACTCCAGGTGAGGCCAGACCAATATTTTATAGACCAGGACTTTCCCATTTTTGCCCTCAGTTCCTCTGTTGACAATGCCCTGAACTACATATATCTTACTAATAGCTTTCCCATTCTGCCCTGACTCTTTCAGTGGTTTGTGTATATTTACCTACCATCTTTCTGCTCCTGCAGCCTTTTGAGGATACAATCCTTTTATCTGCATTGCCTCCACTCATTCTTTCTACCAAAATGCATCATCTTGCATTAGACCATAAGACAGAATTAGGCCATTCAGCCCATCAAGTCTTCTCTGCCATTAAATCATGGCTGATCTATTATCCGTCTCAACACTGTCTTCTTCCCGTAACTTTGACATCCTGACTAATTAAGAACCTATCAACCTCCACTTTAAATATATCCAACGACTTGGCCTCCACAGCCATCTGTGGCAACGACTTCGACTTCCACAAATCTCATCTTTAATGATGGATTCCAACATTTTCCCAAACACTGAAGTCAGGCTAACAGGCCTGTGATGTTCTTTTTCTGCCTTCCTCTTTTCTTAAAGAGTGTAAAAATATTTGCAATTTTCCAATCCGCCAAAATGATTCCAGAATCTAGTGATTCTTAAAATATCACTACTAATGCCTCCACAATTATAGTCCCTCTTTTCATTTTATGCTATCTTTGACTTCCCTTGCCAGCCATATTGTCGTCATCCTCCCTAGAATAATTCTTCTCCTTTGAGATGTATTTATCCTATGCCTGTTTTCCAAATTGCTCCCAGAAACTCCAACCACTGCTGTTCAGTTATCATCCCTGCTAGTGCCCCCTTCCAGTCAACTTTGACCAGCTCCTCTTTCATTCCTCTGTAAACCCCTTTACTCCACTGTAATACTGATACATAAGACCATAAGATATAGGAGTAGGAATAGGCCATTCGGCCATCAAGTCTGCTCTGCAACTCAATCATGGGCTGATCTAATTCTTCCAGTCATCCCCACTCCCCTGACTTCTCCCCATACCCTTTGATGCCCTGGCTAATTAAGAACCTATCTATCTCTGCTTTAAATGCACCCATTGACTTAGCCTCCACAGCCGCTCGTGGCAACAAATTCCACAGATTTACCACCCTCTGACTAAAGTAATTTCTCCACATCTCTGTTCTAAATGGACATCCTTCAATCCTGAAGTCGGGCCCTCTTGTCCTAGACTCCCCTACCATGGGAAATAACTTTGCCATATCTAATCTGTTCAGGCCTTTTAACATTTGGAATGTTTCTATGACCTCTCCCCTCATCTCCTGAACTCCAGGGAATACAGCCCAAGAGCTGCCAGACGTTCCTCATATGGTAACCCTTTCACATCCTACTTTAGCTTCTCCCTCTCAAACTGCAGGGTGAATTCTATCATATTATGATCACAATCTTCTAAGGGTTCCTTTACCTTAAGCTCCCTAATCAAATCTGGTTCATTACACAATATCCAATCCAGAATTGCCTTTTCCCTGGTGAGCTCAATCACAAACTGCACAAAAAAGCTATCTCAGATGTATTCCACAAATTCCCTCCAGCACCAACCTGATTTTCCCAATCTATCTGCATATTGAAATCCCCCATGACTATCATAACATTGCCTATTTAACATAACTTTTCTATCTTCCATTGTAATTTCTATCCCCCATCCTAGCTACTGTTTGGAAATCTGTATATAACTCCTGTTTGGGTATTTTTACCCTTTCAGTTTCTTAACTCTATCACAAGGATTCCACATCTTCTGATCCCGTCACCTCTTTCTATGGTTTTGATTTCATTTTGTTTGTTACCAACAGAACTACTCCACCTCTCTGCCCACCTGCCTGTCCTTTCAACACAATGTGTATCCTTGAATGTTGAGCTCCCGACTGTGATCTTCTTTCAGCCGTGACTCAGTGATGCCCACATTATACCTGCCTATCTCTACCTGCGCTACAAGATTATCTTCCTTATTCCATATATTGTGTACATTCAGATATAACACATGGAGTCCTGTATTCATCAACCTTTTTGATTTTCTCCCTTTGTTACACTTCAATTCATCCCACTGACTACAATTTTGCCCAATCATCTGCCTGTCTTTCCTCACAGTCTCACCACACCCTGCACCTGCTCCATCCTCAGCCCGGTCGCTCTGGTTCCCAGCCTGCTGCCAAATTAGTACACAGCTTAAACTTTAAACCCTCCCCAACAGCCCTAGCAAACCTGCCCACAAGATATCAGTCCCTCTCAAGTTCAGGTGTAACCCATTCTTTTGGAAAAGGTCATATCTTCCCTAGAAGAGATTCCAATGATCCAGAAATCTGAAACCCTGCCCCCTGCAAGAGGTCCTCAGCCACTCATTCATCTGTACTATCATCCTATTCCTGCCCTGACTAT
This sequence comes from Mobula hypostoma, assembly GCF_963921235.1. Classification (NCBI taxonomy): domain Eukaryota; kingdom Metazoa; phylum Chordata; class Chondrichthyes; order Myliobatiformes; family Myliobatidae; genus Mobula; species Mobula hypostoma. The sequence continues at coordinate 49,199,059 of NC_086102.1, read as the reverse complement.
CACAGCACAGGCAGAAATCGAGAGCCGACTGACCTTGAAGTCCTGCGTTTCAGCTGTCTACTGAACTCCCTACACTGTCTCTTCAGAATCCATGTTGTTGCTACAAATATGTGCCACAACTTTTGACTGCTCATCCTCCCCCTTTAGGATGTTGTGGACCCAATCCAGACATCTCCGATCCTGGAACCTGGGAGGCAACATAGCATCGAGGTGCCTCCGTCTGCTCCCTAACTATGGAATCCCCTTATCACTACCTCACTCCTCTTCTCCTCCCGCCCCCTTCCTCTGAGCCACAGAGGCAGACTCAGTGCCAGAAACCCAGTTGTTGTGCCTTCTCCCTGGTAGATCACCCCCACAAGTATTACTTTGCATTAAACATCATATGCCAACATATCTGCCCTTTCCACTGGCCTGTTTATATCTTGTGACAGTCTCTCAGCATCCTCTTCACAGCCCACTGAAGTGTGAAGATTCACAGCTTTTAGACCCAAAACTGATCCATCAATGTAGATATGTATAAATATAAACCACAATAGTCCAAACACTGATCATTGGAGAACACCACGATTCAACTTTCACTAGCCTGGAATCAGTCATTCACCTGAAACCCTTCCCATTCTGTGATTGAACCTTTCATGCCAGCTGCTTTTGCTTTGCTGATCAGTTAGTTATTAGCACCTTCTGCAAACTCATGCATTCACGACAAATGCATTATCCTTGTAATGTTGTACAGTTCAGGTGACCCTCATATAACACATGGAAGAGACTACAGTCCATACCATGAATTTCTGTAACTCACAACTACGTCATTTGCACACACATCAAGAAATGCAAGCCGAAAATAAATGAATTTATGCTGATTAATTTACTACTCCCCCCCCCATACAAATTCCACGAGAGCTAATTTTATTCCATATCTCAAATTTATGGGTAGAGATTTGTGAATTCTATAAGAATGAATTTCTATAACCATACAGCCAAAATATGGGTATCACCCGCATTTTTATAACACTTGGGACTTTGACACAGTTGGTAATTAACCAATTATAACAAAAAAAAGCCCTGTCTGATTTAATGTCAAACTAGTAGCAGTACAAATAATAACCAATTAGTCCCACTAGAATATTTTTCTGGAAATGAAGTGGCCTTCTATGTTGGAATATGCATGGCACTAGGGGCTTTGGTCACCAAAGAGATAAGTCAAACCAGATAATGCAGGTAGAGATATATAGGAAAGACTGGCTCTAAACAGGGAGGTTATGGAGTAGCCAAAGGATGTAAAAGACATAAAGGAATCACAGGAATGTAAGGAAAGGTGTTAGGTTTGTAAACACCAATAGTCAGCATAAAAAATTATAGGCCTGTTTTACATTAATTTTCTTTGAGGGATTGATTAGTTGAAACAAAGGGATCTTTTATTTTGTGTTATAGAATGCTACATCACAGAAACAGGCCCTTTGGTCCATCTAGTCTGTGCTGAACAGTTATTCTGCCTATTTCCATCAACCCACACCTGGACCATACCTCTCCCATCCGCGTACTTATCCAAGCTTCTGTTAAGTGTTGTAACTGAACATGCATACACCAGTTCTGCTAGCAGCTCATTCCACACTCCCACCATCCTCTGATGGAAGTTGTTTCCCCTCAGGTTCCCCTTAAATATTTCACCCTTAACCTATGACCTTTAGTTCAAGTCTCACTCAACCTTAAGAGTGAAATGCTGCTTGCGTTTCCCTATCCATACCCCTCATAATTTTGTATACCTCTATTTAATATCCCCCATTCTCCTACATTCCAGATTTAGATTGGACATGTACCCAGGGCAGGGATTTCGTATCTGATTGGACATGTAAACACTAATATTTGTAATTTGGTAAAGAAAATGCCCATCTATGATTTTAAACTTGCAAGTGCAGGTAACAGGTCACTGTAACAATTCAAACCTTCTGCAGAAATGATCCAAAAACCTAAATCCCTCCCTCCTACACCACCCTTTAGCTGCATATTCCTCTGACCTGTCCTCTTATTCTGAAAGGCTTTGGGTGGTGGGGCTGCAATTGGTACAGGGAGAGGTTTGGGCCATGAAAACAGGTAGTACCATGCCTGGTTCTTTCAGTGCCCCTTCCTCGTTTTGCATACTCTCATCAGAATCTCTGCTCTCCTCTGCACTTGGGGTTATGAAGATGGCAGGGGAGTGGATCATTGATGTTTCCAAGAAATGTAATCTTATAATTGTTGCTAGTATTTTATTTAGGCCTTGCATATATTCTGGACCTTTCTCAAAAGGGTTCACATTTCATTCCGTATCCCTCCCATACACTGGACATTAATATGCTCCCATTAGAAGCTAAATGAAAGTCCAGTGACTCCTCTTGTCTAGAGACAGGTCAACCTGACCATTAGTTAAATATTTTAGGGTTTATTTCCTTACGGAGATTTACATAACAGGGTATTTTTGTACATTACTGTGGCACCGCATTCCTTTTTCCCAGTGAGGACTGTGGGATTTGGGATTACCTCAGTCCTCTTTTCAAAACAATAGCTCATAGGTGTAAGATGGGAGGTAGGAATTTTAAGGGGGCTTGAGGGGTATCTGTTTGACCCACAGAGTGGTTGATATCTGGAACATGTTGCCTGAGGAAGCTGTAGGATCCAATACAATTACTGTTTAAGAGGCATTTAGAGAGGCACTTAAATAGCAAGGTAGAGAAGGATATGTCTAACGTGGGCAAATAGGATTAGTGAAGATTGGCAAAATGTTCAGCATGGATATAACAGGCCAAGTGGCACCTTTCTGCATTGTACTCTAATTCCGTTATGTAAATTTACATCAATGCTACTATGTTTGCAGCAAATATTCTAGCTACATCATAGTGGAGATTAGCCACAACAGTCACATGAAGGCATTATTCAAAGAGAGTTGGCATCTGCCACAAGTGCACGGTATAACGACAGACAGCTGTTTGACATTTTTAGCTTGGCATGAAGTAACACGGACAGTGAACATCCAAACAGAAAGAGCAGTCCTGCTTTGACAGTGGGCTGGAATACGGGTGGGGAAGTGGACTATCAATTCTCTGTTCTAGCAGGTTTCCATTGTTCAGTGGTTGAATTCTATTTCACTATCCCTTTAACCCAGGAATTCTCTGATATTAAATTACTCCCATCTAAATGAAGACGCTGGTTTTAGCTGCTAACAAAATGTCATTTTCATTGCCAGTGAACCCTATCACCAATGCTTTTTCAATTTGGTATCTTTTATGACCAAGAGGCATTTTGAACCACAGCCTTTCACCGGAATAACTCGTTTCAATGTTTATTATACTGTTGGCCTCTTCTCCTACTCCTGCTGCTACTTTAATCCATTAAACCTGTTCTATGAAACCTGGATAATCTCTCCCACCCTCTTTGCATAATCTTTGAAAATCCCAACACAGTTTGAGAAAGGGTGAGAAATAATGAGAAATAGGAGGCCACATAAATAAATGTCCTGATATTATAGTGCAGTAGGCAAAAGATATACTATGGTAGAATATCCTTGGCAGCAATAGGTTAGATAAGAATGGGGCTAAGAATGGGCACTTCTATCAGCTAATCTAAAGCAGGCAACTATGTTAAAGGCAGTAGACAGATCGAGGCTGAGAGCAGATGAAAAGCACCAAGTGGTTGATCAAATTCCTGAAATTTCTATTACATTATTCTAATGGAGGATTTGACACTCTCCAGTCATGCACAGTAGGCTCTAAATTATAAATTAGAAAACTTTACAATATATGACTTGGATGAGGGAATTAAATGCAGCATCTCCAAGTTTGTGGATGACACGAAGCTGCGTGGCAGTGTTAGCTGTGAGGAGGATGCTAAGAGGAATGCGAGTGACTTGGATAGGTTGGGTGAGTGGGCAAATTCATGGCAGATGCAATTTAATGTGGATAAATGTGAAGTTATCCACTTTGGTGGCAAAAATAGGAAAACAGATTATTATCTGAATGGTGGCCGATTAGGAAAAGGGGAGGTGCAACGAGACCTGGGTGTCATTATACACCAGTCATTGAAAGTGGGCATGCAGGTACAGCAGGCGGTGAAAAAGGCGAATGGTATGCTGGCATTTATAGCGAGAGGATTCGAGTACAGGAGCAGGGAGGTACTACTGCAGTTGTACAAGGCCTTGGTGAGACCACACCTGGAGTATTGTGTGCAGTTTTGGTCCCCTAATCTGAGGAAAGACATCCTTGCCATAGAGGGAGTACAAAGAAGGTTCACCAGATTGATTCCTGGGATGGCAGGACTTTCATATGAAGAAAGACTGGATGAACTGGGCTTGTACTCGTTAGAATTTAGAAGATTGAGGGGGGATCTGATTGAAACGTATAAAATCCTAAAGGGATTGGACAGGCTAGATGCAGGAAGATTGTTCCCGATGTTGGGGAAGTCCAGAGCAAGGGGTCACAGTTTGAGGATAAAGGGGAAGCCTTTTAGGACCGAGATTAGGAAAAACTTCTTTACACGGAGAGTGGAGAATCTGTGGAATTCTCTGCCACAGGAAACAGTTGAGGCCAGTTCATTGGCTATATTTAAGAGGGAGTTAGATATGGCCCTTGTGGCTACGGGAATCAGGGGGTATGGAGGGAAGGCTGGGGCGGGGTTCTGAGTTGGATGATCAGCCATGATCATAATAAATGGTGGTGCAGACTCGAAGGGCCGAATGGCCTACTCCTGCACCTATTTTCTATGTTTCTATGTTTACAGTCCTGGCACTCATCTTCTTTTTGAGGGATAAACATTGGCCAAAGGCTCATGGATTCTCCAAATTGTGCCATGGAATCTTTTATCTGTAGTTGTTAAAGTGGATGGGGTTAACATTCCATCTGAATGAAGCCCCCTCAAACAGTGCAGCCGTTTTCCAGAACTCCTGCCAAGCATCAACCCAGATAATCATTCATCTCTAAACTATGGAGTCAACCCATAACATTCTGCCTCAGTGGCAGATTCAAGGATAAATAAATGTAATGCAATATCTAAAATTGCTTGAAGGAGAGTATGGAATGGCACTACCATGCCAATTATTGTCACATCTTAAATTGTACGATACTTTGGATGTATTAATTCTTATAAAGTTAGGGAGTCAGATTTATATAGAACAGAAATAGCGTTAGCTCAATTTTTCCATGCTTATCTGAGCTAGTCCCCTATGCCTGCATTTGACTCATATCCCCTTCCTATTGGTCTATCTTTTAAAATGTGTTTAAAGTATCATAATTGTGTCCACCTCTACCACTTCTTCCAGCAGCTAGCTCCATCACGTGAATAGCCATGTTTAAATCTTCCTCCTCTTTGCCCTCTAGTTTAGACTCCCCTACCCAGTAAATACTATTCACTTTATTTATGCCCTCATGATTTTACTCTCAGCCTCCCATACTCAAGAGGAAACAGCCCCAGCCTATCAGTCTCTCCTCACAACTCCAGGCCTCCAGTCCCAATAACACCCTTGCAAATCTTTTTCTATAGCTTGGCAGTCAGAACTACACAATATTCCAAGTGCATTCTCAACAATATCTTATACAGCTGTCTCAATTCTTGTACCCAATGCCATATACATTCTTGTTGCAGATGTACAATTTTTTCCCTTGTCTTCCAAGGCTACGCTGAAGAGCCTGGGCACAGGCTCAACCTGTAGCTAAGGACTGAAGGTGGGGACTGGACACTGGTTTTGTAAGTAGTGAGATTGGGGTACCAGGGTGTACTGACATTACTTTAGGGAGTGGTGAATTCGAAGGGAGAGAAGAAAGTTGGGGACTGTGATGCATTGGGACAGTGGGAAGAATGCTGTTGGAGGAGGTAGCAGTTGCAGATGGGATGTAAGAGCAGCAGCAGGGGAACCAGAAGCCAGGACTGCCTGTTTTATGTGAGGGGGAAAGGAGATAAATCCAGGATTGGGGTTTGCAAATTGGAGAGGAGATTAGTATATCACTTACCTTATAGAGCTCTCAGAGCTACAATATGGACATTCGACCACATTGACCAATTAGCACTCAATATTGAGTCCGGCTGGTATGACATGGTGAACGTCTCCCTACAATGCTCTAAAATGAATATTGCAAGGCTGAATGATGTCATCCTGTAGATCACATTAGGGTCAAAGGGTATTCAAGCTAGTCAAAGCCTGGGTAAATGGCTCAAAGATAGTCAATATTTTGCTTTACTCATGGGGAAAATTACTTCCAATTGCATAATGCTGAAAAAAATATGCAGTTGGACTTCCAGACAAGTGCTATTTATCACTGACTGTTTCACAGCAATTTCAAGTCAACAGATGATGTCATTTGAGAAACCGAGCACCTGGATGAGTTTGTTCTCAAAACATGTTTTCTGACACGTTATCTTGGTTATAGATGTGTACCTGTGAGTGCAATTTTTAAATTTTCAGATGAACTGGTTTTTACATACTCATCCAAATAATGTAAATAACTTTTATATTACCCCTCATTGATATCGTACAATCAAAACTATAAGCATGTAAAACTAAGGTTTAAATTTGTTTTCTATAGCACAATTGGAGAATTTTCTCATCTTGTCTGAGAATGAACATTAGTCAGAGTGGGTAATGTCTATGTTCTGGGATTTCTAGATTCTGTGTTCTCTGATAGTTATTGATTCTACTATGTCTTTTAAAATTAACCGTCATCTGAACAAACATGAAAACTTAATAGTTTTCAATTAACAGCATTTCATTAATGTTGGTGTAATTAGTCTGTTTTGCTGCTGCAGTAGGACTGCAGTATAAAATTATTCAGACTTAAAATACTCTCATTTCAGTTGATCTACATTTTCAATTATTCAAGGATTTCAACTGTACCACTTATCCTTTAATACAGATTTCCATTGCCAATTGTGTTTCACGAAAGCATTTATGCAACGTTGAACAATACGCATTTTCTGAAATGTAGAACAGATATGTAAATCTCCTTTCAATACTGTTAGGAATGGCATTACATCAAAGAAAGCAGGAATTAAGTTACAAAATGTTTTAAGGCAAACAATGCATTCCTCTGTGCTCTAAAGTCCAGATGGGAACAGTTTTATAAAATACTATTTTTTGTTTACCGGAATGGAATTTTCCAGAAAATATGAAAATGCTCAATAAATTCCAGTTGTGAAATTGTGCTTCGTTTTCTTTTACAATTTTCCACAGTATTTTCATTTTTATATTACATGAACAGAGGTACTGTTCAGTTCCGATGGCCAGCACCATACTGGTCTTAGCACTGACCAGTTACAAAAGTATAGAACTTACAGCCCTGTATTGAAACACAATAACATCTTCGGCAGCTGTACTGAAGTTCAATAATTGCAGCCTATTTGATTTAACATGGCTGGGTGAGTTTGAGCTCCATATAAGCATAAAATCACAGGAAATAAAAACAACGACATAAAGGGAAGTACCTATATATATTATTTTAAAAACAACAGTCCAATTGCAGTTTTTGTAATTGTCGTCTTCAGTAGCACTGTAGGCCAGTTTGAATGAAGTAGTGACGTGAGCTGAACTGCTGTATCTGATCACAAACTTCTTTTTTTTGCACAGTATTTCTTTAGTAAAATTTGTGCATTTTAATACATATAATTCAATGATAAAAATTAAACCATTTTTCCAGACGGAACATAATTAAAATATTTATATTCAAAGACGACACATATCTGAAATGGCAGAACTGCTAATTCTTCCCCTTAGAACAAATTAAATTGCAACAAAGTACAAACACATTTCACTACATGATTAAAAATCAGTCATTTATAAACTTGCCCACAATGCAAGGGATGTGCATAGGTTTACAATTTTTTTGAATTAATTCCCTTGGGTAATTTTTCCAACAAATGGAATGTACGTCGCTGTAGAATACAGTTTCCAACACAGATACACCAACAGCATGAATTCTTGTAACTGTCCACATGCAGTAAAACCTGATTCAAATTCCTAAAATGTTTGTACATTTTAAAATTGTAAATGACAGTATCCCCTTTATGAAATTGACTGGTCTGTGTGTAAAAAAATCATACCTACTTAATGCCCTTCTCTACCCAGCCCTCAGATATATGACTGCAGATATTCATGACTTTGCTGACAATAAAGCTTGTGCCAATTATTCTTTGACTACTTAGGAACATCAGAAAATGTACAATCTGTATCTATGCACAAAACCATCCATGTGAAATTAAATTTCAAACAGATAGCAACATAGTCAGACTGCATTATTTATACCAAGTAAAATAGATCCCAAAAATTTTGGGGAAAAAAAACAACTTGAGTAATAGTATCTATAGATCAGGAGGCATTTGTAGATCTGATTTTAATAATGGAAGTACAATCCTCTCAGAATTTTAAAAAGGGACACTGTCACTTTCAGAGTTTGATATTTTCGCTCTCAATCCATCTAGAAGGACATAACAATAGTCAGAAAAAAAAAGTCAGGGCACACTAATCCTAGGCAGTCTATAAGGGGCAAGATTTGATGCATGGTCATTTACAAAGTCTAATGTCAGGTGTTGCTAGGGAATGATAAAGTTCATAGTTTCTCTCTCCAGTCTTTAATATACCCAGGATACAGGAACCCACTGCGGTGTAGTACACACAAGTTCAATGGCTTCTTCCAGATGCCTGATGGTCTCATCTATTTCATTGTTGATTATGGTTAGATCGAAGTAGTGTGCATATGTTCTCTGTAGAATTTCTGACTCCTTCTGTAGACGCTGAAGAGATTCATCCTGAAGAGAAAAAGATAAACTGAATTTCAACTCAATGGAGCTCAACCAAGTCAGATTCTAATGGAATTTTCCCAAACTTAAAGTACATCCATATTAGCTGTTTCTCGGTTCATTGACACTGTTTGACCCACTGAATATTTACAGCAACTACTGCTTTTTATTTAAGAGTACCAACATTTACTTAACTTTTTCATTCTAATTAAACACAGAAAATCCACAAAACATTTTGGATAGCAGTCAATTGCACCAAGACAGTTTAGCATCAATTGCAAATCAAGCTTATGGTTTACATTGTTTTCTTATCAGATTCAACAGAAGGAACAAATTTGGTTGGTGCATTAGAGATAGTGGGATTGGTGTGAATATTGCTGCAATTTTCTGATTAAGCCTGATAAAGTACAAAATACTGCCCAGCATTAGTAGTCCATGGTCTAGTTTTTGATCTAATTATTGACTGAATTCAGAAACGAGAACCTCATGTCTGAAAGTTTGGGCATGGGCAATACAGCAGGGCTGCTAAACACTTGCATTTCTGAAGTTATTCTCATGTCCACAAGTATATTAAGAGTAAAAGGATTGTAAGGGACAAAATTGGTCCCCTAGAAGATCAGAGTGGTCGTCTATGTATGGAACATCATGAGATGGGGGAGATCTTAAACAATTTTTTTGCATCAGTATTTACTCAGGAAACTGGCATAGCGTATATGGAAGGAAGGGAAACAAGCAGTAGTGTCATGGAACATATAGAGATTAAAGAGGAGGAGGTGCTTGCTGCCTTACAGCGAATAAAGGTAGATAAATCCCCCAGGCCTGACATGATATTTCCTCGGACCTTGAGAGAGACTAGTGTAGAAATTGCAGGGGCCCTGGCAGAAATATTTAAAATGTCCTTAGCCACGGGTGCAGTGCCGGAGGATTGGAGGGTAGCTCATGTTGTTCCATTGTTTAAAAAAGGCTCCAAAAGTAAACCAGGTAATTACAGGCGGGTGAGCCTGACATCAGTAGTAGGTAAATTATTGGAAGGTGTTCTGAGAGATCGGATATACAAGTGAATTGGATCAGCAAGTTTGCTGATGACATTAAGATTGGAGGCTTTGTGGACAGCGAGGAAGGCTTTCAAAGCTTGCAGAGGGATCTGAACCAACTGGAAAAATGGGCCAGAAAATGGTAGATGGAATTTAATGCAGACAAGTGTGAGGTGTTACATTTTGGAAGGACAAATCAAGGTAGGACATACACAGTAAATGGAAGGGCACTGAGGAGTGTGGAGGAACAAAGGGATCTGGGAGTTCAGATACATAATTCCCTGAAAGTGGCGTCACAGGCAAGGCAGGGTTGTAAAGAAGGCTTTTGGCATCCTGGCATTCATAAATCCAAGTATTGAGTATAGGAGTTGGGATGTTATGGTGAGGTTGTATAAGTCATTGGTGAGGCCAAATTTGGAGTGTTGTGTGCAGATCTGGTCACCTAACTATAGGAAGGATATCAGTAAGATTGAAAGAATGCAGAGAAAATTTACTAGGGTGTTGCCGGGTCTTCAGGAGTTGAGTTACAGGGAAAGATTGAACAGGTTAGGACTTTATTCCTTGGAGCGTAGAAGAATGAGGAGAGATTTGATAGAGGTTTACAAAATTATGAGGGGTATAGAGAGAGTTAATGTGAATAGGCTCTTCCACTTAGATTAGGAGAGATAAATACGAGAGGACATGGCTTTAGGGTGAAAGGGGAAAGGTTTGGGGGAACATTAGGGGGAACTTCACTCAGAGTGGTGGGAGTGTGGAACGAGCTGCCATCTGACGTGGTAAATGCGGGCTCACTCAAGTTTTAAGAATAAATTGGATAGGTACATGGATGGGAGAGGTCTGGAGGGTTACGGACTGGGTGCAGGTCAATGGGACTAGTGGAATAAAGTTTTGGCACAGACTAGAAGGGCTGAATGGCCTGTTTTCTATGCTGTAGTGTTCTATGGTTCCATAAGTAAACCAGAGGGTGGGAACAGATTGTAGAAAAGCTCTCCTGAAATTTTTTTAAATGTGGAAGTTGACAGATTTATCAGAGGGAGTAAGTCACATGTTTCTCACCCAAGGGAACAATGGCTAGTTTCATCCCACCTTCAGTGAATCTTTTCAGCCACACTTTCACCCCAGCTGCCATCCTGAGACTGCATTACCTTGTGTACCCCTAAGCACCCTCCACCAAACTGCTGGTAGCCTTCAGCTACCCAGTGCTTTAAACCTCATTTCTGTTTTTTTAACCTATGAAACACCTTATTAGCTAACTTCCTCAACAGCCTCCTTAATTTATTGTTTTTTTCAATTAAATGGGCTAGATTGAACTGATTCTACCCCATGCTTGTTCTGCAGCAGGTCTAAATTTTAGTCAGTATTTTTCACGTGTAACTGAAATGACAAAAGACTCTTTTCAATGTGAACATGTTTCAGAAATGCTGGCTGACACTGTCAGATTCCTTTACATTAACTTGGCAAAGTAGCAATCAACTTACTGAAACTGTTAAAAATGCAAATTATAATTCAAGACAGTGTTATGTGTTTCAAAAATGTTTCTCAAGTTGAACTATACAGCAATTTCCCAACTAAAATGATAAACATTGTTTTAAAATATTTGATTAACAAAGATCATGAACAAAATAGTGAAATAGAATATAACTGGGAACTAGACACTCAAAAGAATAGGTTCAATAAAGACCTATCAAAAGGAGATTCAAAACTACTTCAGAGAAATCTTTGTGCATCTTAACTAATGCCATCAGAAATGATGGATATCTGTTTTTACAAGTCTGATTTTCTCTATCATGTGATTAAAAGGCTTACAGGACAAACAGTAAAACAACTTTTACTCAATGCTCTAATTGCCATCTTGAAGAAAACCAAAACTTTTCTCAAAGATGAATACAGCATCACTAAAGCTACAACTAAGATCACCATTTTCGAAGTCATCCCTGACTAATAAAAATACTTACAGGGAGCTTTTTGCACCACCTTGGGAGCTTTGTGAAAATCAGAAGGGATATAAGAAAGTAAACATAAAATGTGAGTTTAAATAATAAAAGAACAGACATAGAGGAAGAGAGTCTGAGCTACATACATAACAATAAGCTTTAAGAAATTTATTCTTTATAAAGCATCAAGTTTACAAAGTTATTTCACTGTGAACTCTTTCTTCAGAAGTCTAATTATTTCAATCCAACTCATCACATTAGCTTCCCACATTGCTTCCTGCAACCATGACTGCTTAGACTAGTAATACTGCTCCAGCATTAGTTGATAATATTTGTGGACTGGATAACAAAAGTAATAGGTGACTCTATTCAGTCACCTGTGGTATCTATGCTCCAAACCAGTGTGACAGTCTTGTTTCTTTTAAATGTGGTTGCCCTATGATAAGTGAATGTTTTTCAGTCCTACCAGAATCAGTGCCTGAACATTTACATATGAGAATCTTGCTATAATATGACCCTATTTTAACATACTCCGCAAAGTTCCAGGAAGTGGCTGGAAAAGGAAATGATCTTTTGAAATTGGGCAAAGGAGTTGAACCATAGATTTGCACAAACCTTCTCTTATTTAAAAATGTTTCTTTGCACCAACATACCAAATCAGAAGTTTTTTTTCTGAATTTTTCCCAAGATTATCTTTGACCCATCCTTGTTTCCCATTTTCAATACGCCATGCAAGTAAAATCATTTAAAAATGTCAATCTCTTCATATTTGGCAATAATAATCAGCTCCAATCTCAGAAACATTGCTTCAAACAACTTCTAACTTATTGGCTATCAGATATTCAGCAAACTTTCCTCCAATTAAACAATGACATAAACAAACCATCATCTTTAGTCCTTTCACAAACTCCATGTACCACACATTGATACGATCACCCTCCCTGACCACATCTCAGGCTAACCCTGGCTGTGCACGAAAGTTGCATCATATTTCACTTTGAACTAAGCTTCTGTTGTCAAGATCTACTTTCACCTCTGAAATATTGCATTTCCTCCTATAGGAAATATGGCACTTACCTTTTTCACTTCTCTTTTCCCATGCCCAGGATCTCCAAAACAGTTTCAAAGTGAATGAACAATTTACTTGTACTTCTTTCTACCTGATATGCTGTATTTCTCAGTTACATTGGTTTTCCCAGCACAGAGAAAGTTGCAAGCACACTGGTGACCACTTTGCTGAACACCTCCATTCGACCCACAAACACAACCATCAAGCGTCTAATCACCAACTCATTCTAACTATGAATTCTCCATTACCTTTTTAAAAGTCGTGATTATTTATTACAATCAACGTCCCTCCAACCATAACTAATTGCCCTTGAGAAGGTGGTGGTGAGGTGGTGAGCGGCAAAAGGTGTAGGACCACAAAACTGCTGCGAGAAAGTTCTAGGAATTTTAGATTAGCAATAACAAAGAAATGGGCAATGTATTTCAAAATGAGGATAGTGTGTTGCTTAAAGGGGACTGACAGGTGAGGTTTCTGATGTACTTATTTTTCTCGATGGTTGAAGTAATAGCTTTTAGAAGTGTTGTTGAAATAACTTAATGCATAATTGTGCTTTCTGTAGTCATGGTGCACTAGCACTGCCCAAGAGCAGGGTGAGCTGCCTCAAAAGACCAAAACCAGTTGCACTCACATCTGCTGTGATAAAGTGCTTAGACAGATTGGTCACGGCTAAATCCTGCCTAAGCAAGGAGCTGGACCTGCTGCAATTTGCCCACCGCCACAACAGGTCCACAGTGGATGCAGTCTCAGTGGCTCTCCCTCACCCTTGGATCCCAGGGCAAAGCAATACCTACGTCACGTTGCTGTTCGTTGATTACAGCTCGGTGTTCAACACCATCATCCCGTCAGTACAAATCAACAACAAGCTTCAAAACCTGAGCTTCTGTACCTTCCCCTGCATTTGGATTCTTGACCTGCTCACTGGGGACCACAGTCAGTGCGGATCGTAAATAACATCTCCTCACTGATACATAGAACATAGAATAGTACAGCACATGCTTAGGCCACTGGTCTACTCTTATCTACACACAAAACTGTGTGGCTGGGCATGCTCAAGCTGCATCTATAAATTTGTTGCTAGCATAACTTTTGTTGACAGGATCACAGATAGTGATGAGGTGGCATACAGGAGTAAGATAGATCAGATGATTGAATAGTGTTGTAACTACAACTCAAAGTCAGTAAGACAAAGGAACTGATTGTAAACTTCAGGAAGGTGGACAAGGGAACACATACCAGTCCTCATTGAGAGGTCAGCAGTGGAAAAGGTGAACACTTTCAAGATTCTGGGTGTCAACATCTCTGAAGATCTAATACTGGGTCCAATATATTTTTTGCAATTATGAAGAAGGCACACCAGCAGCAATATTTCATTAGGAATTTGAGGAGATTTGATATGTCATCAGAAGCTCTAGCACATTTCTATAGAGAACATTCAAACTGGTTGCATAACCATCTAGTATGGAGGGGCAACTGCACAGGATCGTAAACTTCGCCAGCTCCATCATGGGCACTAGCCTTCCCAGTATAGAGGACATCCTCAAAAAGGCAGCATCCATCATTAAGGACTCCTGTCACCCAGGACGTGCTCTCTTCTAATAACCACCATCAAGGAGGTGGTACAGGAGCCTGAAAACACACACAATGTTTTAGAACAGTTTCTTTCCCTCTGCCATCAGATTTCTGAATGCACAGTGAACCAACCCGTGAACATTACTTCTCTGTTTTTGCTCTCTTTTTGCACTTATTTAATTTAAATTAGTATATATATTTCTTATTGTAATGTATAGTATTGTTTAATGTATTGCACTGTATTGTTGCTGCAAAAGAACAAATTTGGCGACATACAGTATGTTAGTGGTATTAAACCTGATTCTGGAGTATATTACATGTCCTAGTAACTCTCAAAACTTCTTCCTACTGTTACTCAATATAGAGAAGCACTGACTCGCTAGATGAGCAAGGAGGGAGAATTGTATTCGTAAGGAGGGTTCCTTTCCACATTTAAACTGAAGCTACAAACTTCAAGATTTATGTAGGAGCTGTGATGGAGGTGTCCACCATACTGCTTGTAAGGTATATTTCTGTAAGTAAACTATGCAAGAATAAATCCATGATTAATCCATGAGGAAGAAGTTGCAAGTCAAATGGATTATGACCAGTTTTGCTGCAGGATGATGGTGTGAGGTTCATCTTGATTTATGCTTAAATTGTCTCCAAATGATGCAACTAAAAGACTGAAAGACCATTTAGGGCAGTTAGTCACATTGCTGTGGATTTGGGATCACAAAAGCCAAACTAGCTAAGGACATAAAGTTTGTCCTCTTAAGATAATCGGTGAACCAGCTGCACTATCACGGCACTCTGATGCTTTTGTGGTTGCCAGTATGGAGGCTAGTATTCTTTTTAAAAAACAAAGCATCCCACGTTGTTTAACTTACTGAATTTATCCTCTATCACTGCTGTTGTGGGATTTGAACAATCTATGATCTGTTAAACCAGCTCTCTGCATTACTAGCCCAGTGTTTCAATCACTGTACCCACACCAATACTTTAACTTGCCAGTGCTCAGCATAAAGTTAATGAACAACATCTTGTTTGCTAACCAGGGATATTAGTCTGCTGAACTCGAAGTCCAGTTCAGCAATTTCATGTAATTAGCATTTCTAGTTAAAGTACATTGTTTGATAATTTTAACAATACTGCTGCATCCCTCATCCAAATCACCCCAGATTTTTGCTTTGCACTATCATCTCTTAGCCATTTTATCCCTTCTACTTCCCACCCTATCAGAGGGCATCTCTGCATTCCATCTTCCACTCTGACTTTTCCTGCTCTTTCAATATGAGATCCCCACCTGCTTTAAGATGACCACTATTATCCCTGTACCTAAGAAAAATAAGGTAATGTGCCTTAATGACTCCCTGTTGGCACTTTTCCTAGTGGCTCATCATGAAATGTTTTGAGGGGCTGGTCATGGCACACATTTGTCTCTAGCCTCCCAGAAAATCTTGACCCACTGCAATTCATCTACTATTAAAACAGGTCCAACAATGGACACCATTCCCCATTTATTTCCAGAGCACCTGGATAGCAAAGCCACCTATGTTAGACCACAGTTTATTGACTATAGCTCTGCCTACAGTACTAAAATCCCAAGAAAATTTATCTCCACACTGCATGACCCAGGAATAAACACCTTCTTTTGCAATTGGATCCTTGACTTCCGGACCAGAAGGACAATAAGGATAGGCAGTGACATCTCCTGCATGTTTATGCCCGACACTGGAATCTCACAAAGTTGCATTCTCAACCCCTAATTTACTCCACATACACTCATGACTGTGTGGCCAGATTTTGCTCTAACTCCATTACACGTTTACAGAGTAACGGGCTGTATTTCAAATAAAAGTCAGAATACAGGAAGAAGGTAGAGAGCCTAGAGACTTGGTTTCATGGCAATAACCTTTTCCTCAATGTCAGCAAAACAAAAGAGTTGGTCATTGTCTTTAGGAACTGGGGGTATTGCACATGCTCTTGTTTAGATCAATGGTGGAGGTCGAGAGGGTTGAAAGCTTTAAGTTCTTAAGAGTGAATGCACCATTAGCCTGTCCTGGACCAACTATGCAGGTGCCATGGCCAAGACAGCCAAAGTTTTTCCACTGTACCTCAGATGCCAAAGATTATTTCCCCCCCACTTATTTCCCTGTAACTCAATCTCTCCCTCGTGCGCACCACTGTACACCAATTTACTTACCAGTCACCTACTCTAGTGGTAATCTCCAGTAACCAATTAACCTACCAATCATTCGATCTTTGGGTTACAGGAGGAAACTGAATGATACTGAGGATGTTTACACCATCTCTGGGAGAAGAACAAATTCCACCCATGTACACTGCAGATCGGGATTGATCCCTACTCAACAGATCTCCAGCTCTGCCTGCTGCACCATGGTATAATCATAACTTCACAGATGAGGCCTGCCTATTCAGCATTTTCTCTTACTTCAATTTTCCTGCATTTCAATAATTTCTGAGAGATTTTGGGTTCATCCAAGATTCTGCAGTAAACTTAATCATCACCAAGCCTCTTTCATTCAACACCTTTATGCTAGATGAGCTTCCAGTCTACCACTGTCTCATTCATGTGCATTGGTTCTGCCTAGCATTCAGATCTCTTAGTGTTTTATCTCATTTATTTACCTGCAACCTTGGCTATATTTCCCAAGAATATAGTTTTTTTTTAACAAACTGAATATCCCTATCTTCTTTGCTCTACCAATGAAGGCTTATATTTTCTGCAGGATAGTCCCAGATCCTAAATTTACTTGCTAAACATTTCCAATTCTACATTTCTACATAAAGATGTTCCTTAATTCTATCTACCCACTCTCTTCAAACAAACTATGTTTTTTTTTTATCAGCCTTTAAGTCTTTTTTGTAACAATGATAATTTTATTATCTGCTCTTATGAGAAGCAACCTGGATCATTAAAGATGCTATACAAATGCAAGTTACCGCTGGGAAGTGGTTTCCAAAACATTTCATTCCACTACCATTATAAATAACATTCATAAATTTTATTTGAAACAAATAATCAACTTCTGCAAGGAAGGCTGTACTGCCTATAACTCCACACAGTCCAACATCAATGATAATTATCCAACGCAGGTCAGGATGGCATTATCAAAGCAATTACTTCCAAACATATGTGAATTCTGCCATTTGTACAAACAGAACTAATAATGCTTACTTTTTAGAAAACATTTTGACATCTCAGGTTACCTGATACACTGAACAAAACAATGTACATATACAAATAATGATGAAGCTTAATTAATTGCTCTGTTGAGACATACTAACATAATGCATTCAGAAAGTTACATATTTCATAACTTTAATTAATGTTTTTACTCTTCCTAACTGCAAAAGCCACAAGTACTTATCATTAATATCTAATCACGTATAAGAAGAATGACTATTCTAGATTAACTTTTTTTTCCACATGCATCATTCTATTGAGGCCTCTATATCTCTTGGAGAAAAAAAAATGTTCATAGTATTGCTGAACAATTTGTTCCTGTTCATCTGAAGCACTGAGACTAAGAAACAAATCTGGAAGATTTAATTATTAATAATTTGAATAATTGTTTCTACAGATTGCCACAGGAATTCAATTACTTCAATTCAACGAAATAATAAAAATCTAACAGCCTAAATGAGAAATTCAGTGTACCATAAATTGTTTTTTCTTCCTTACCTCAGTCATGCCTGGAGTAATAGTCGGGGCAGCAATGAATACAACAAATGGAGCAAACTCTGCAGTTCTCAAAACCTTCAGTGCCTGTGGTAGATAAGTTTCATGATCAGTAAAGCCTGGAGTTGAATGTTAATTTAAACCAATGGTATGGACAAGCACAGTTGGCAAGAAAAAGTTTGTGAACCCTGGTTTTCTGCATTAATTACTCATAAAGTATGATGTGATCTTCGTCTAAGTCACAATAATAGACAAACACAATCTGCCAGGTAATGGCAAAGGGTTCACTAACTTTTTCTTGCAACTGTAGCTCATAAACTACATTCATGTACAAACGTATTTCAATCACATAAATGTGGACCATCTGAATCCCTCAGCCTAATAGACAAACAAAATGTACCCTTATTAATGAGGTAGAACTTCATTTGCAAAGGTAAAACACTGATTGCTTGCTTATTCAACCTCTTGCTCTCTTCAGAAAATTTAAATGATAGCAAAAAGGAGAGAGGTTACATGAAGGGGAAGGGCTTGGAGGGTTATGAGCCAAACATGGGCAACTAGTACGAGCAGGTAGGATGCTGTGGGCACAATGGTCAGGTTGGGCTGACAGGCTTGTTTTAATACTTTATGACCCTATGATTAAGATCAATGTTAGGTTGAAGGTAGTAATTAAGACAACTATGTATGTGTTTTAAAAAAAATTATGGTAAGACTTGTATTTGAAAATTAGTACGCACTATCAATGCAAAACAAGATACAATGAACACTGTAAACTAATTACTTTCCATGAAGCATTTGCTGGTCTGTGTACGAGACAGTTTGTCTGTTACCAGATTGTTGATCTCTGAAACAGACCAAATTACTAAACTTGAATAAAACAGAAAGGAATGATGACTGCAAAAGGAACTGTACATCTGCTCATTCTTCTCACAGCAAATTTGCATGGCAAATCTCAGTTACACTTAAACCTGAGTGCTGTAGTTCACTTCCTTACTATCAGATAATTTTAACTAATTATTGATCTCTCCTAAACAAGCCCTCATGATTTTTAAATAATACTAATTAAATTTAACTTTCACAGCTTCATAGAGCTGCAAATGCAAGGTTTCAAGACTAAAGATTAGCTTTAATGACCAGCAAAGTCTGATGAGTGCTGGGGCCAGCCTGTTTGGAATGTGGGAGGAAATCAGAGCACCTAGAAGAAATCCACATGGTCACGGGTATAAAAGGATCCTTTTCTGGTTGGCTGCCAGGGACTAGTGTGTTCCGCAGATTGGTTGAGGAAACAGGTAGAATGCAGAAGGACTGAGATTAGAGAGTGGGCAAGAAAGTGGCAAATGAAATACAATGTTGGAAAATGCATGGTCATGCATTTTGGTAGTAGAAATAAATGTGCAGACTATTTTCTAAACAGGGAGAAAACCCAGGAATTTGAGACACAGAGGGACTTGGGTGTCCTTGTGCAAAACACCCTAAAGGTTAACTTGCAGGTTGAGTCGGTGGTGAGGAAGGCAAATGCCATGCTAGCATTCATTTCAAGAGGTCTAGAATACAAGAGCAAGGATGTGATGCTGAGGCTTTATAACACTGGTGAGGCCTCACCTTGAGTATTGTGAACAGTTTTGGGCCCTTCATCTTAGAAAAGATGTGCTGGCATTGGAGAGCGTCAAGAGGAGGCTCACGAGGATGATTCCAGGAATGAAAGGGTCATCAAATGAGGAACGTTTGATGGCTCTGGGTCTGTACTCGCTGGAATTTAGAAAGATGAGGGGTGATCTTATTGAAACCTTTTGAATATTGAAAGGCCTAGACAGAGTTGATGTGGAATGGATGTTTCCCATGGTGGGAGAGCCCAGGACCAGAGGACACAGCCTCAGGATAGAGGGGTGCCCTTTCAAAACAGAGATGTGGAGAAATTTCTTTAGCTCAAGGGTGGGGGTGGTGAATTTGTGGAGTTTGTTGCCACATGCAGCTGTGAAGGCCAGGTGTTGGGTGTATTTAAGGCAGAGGTTGATAGGTTCTTGATTGGACATGGCATCAAAGGTTATGGGGAGAAAGCTGAGAACTGGGGTTGAGGAGGACAAAAAAAGGATCAGCCATGATTGAATGGTGTTGCAGACTCGATGGACCAGATGGCCTCTGCTCCTATATCTCATGGTCTTATGGAATGAATGTACAAACTCCTTACAGATGGGAGGAGAAATTGATTGCTGGCGTTGTAAGGTGTTACGCTACCCACTATGCTATCGTGCCCTCTCACCAAATAGTTCAATTAACCTTCTGAGTCTTTGAGGAATTTAAGTATTAGTTATGGGGTCTTACTGTGGATCAATAAATACCCACCAATGCTACTCCCATTTTCAAATATTCCTCTAGATCTTTCTTAAATGTCATGAAACTCTCTGCATCTACCACTCTTTTTAACAAACATCTTTCATTGTCAAAAGGAGCACTGCATTTTGTTTTGTTGAACTGAAGAATTATAAATCAAAAATTCAAAGAATGCTAAAACGATTCAGAATCATTAATTCCATTTTAGTGTAATGCGCCATTTCAAAAGTTGCAAACAACTTTTAATCGAGAAAAAAAATGTGCTGTTTTACATTACAACACTGCCTTCCCTCTTGTTTAATTGCAGAATTCATCAACTTTCTATAAACAATACATAATTAAATATACAAAACCTGATCTGTTTAAATACAGTAAGTTGCAATATACTTTGCCTCATTCACCTTTCCTAAAAGAATTGATTATTTTGTAGGGCCAGTTACAGTGAGGCTATACTTCATTCAAGTAAACATTGAGCCATCCTGAACCCACTGATTTTTGGATCTGTTGCCCAAACTTTCAATCTCCAGGTAAAAAAGGGCCAAACCTAAAAGTGTCTCTGAAAGCAGAGCAAACTCGAGCAGTAAACATGTCTTATCAGAGTATCCCATTAGACCCACAGAAGGCTCTGATGCCATCTACTTCAAAGACCTCAAAGTCTCTAATAGGTGGATACATTTAAAAACTACTCAAATTGATTTACACAATTAGAAGTAAAACATTAAAATACAAATAGAAATTAAATTAAAACTCTTTTTGCTCTCATATAATTAAATGTATTAAAATGAAGCAAATAGTGTAAAAAAACTTCCGTTCTTACTGAGTGTAAGAACTCAGTAAGTTCTTGTCAGTGTCAGAAATTCCACCCAAATAAAGGGAAACGCTGTCTGTAAACTATATGAGTGCCCAGTGTTGTCCAGATACGCTAGCATTTCACTTTGACATGGTAATTTGAGGTGCACTGGACACTGTGTGGCTGATAGGCATGAAAGCACAATCTGGACCATTAATTCACTGTGAGTGTCCATTGTAAACCCATTCTTTTGCTCAACTGGTCTATATACTATGTTTCCAGCAGAGGTCACCATAAACACAAAATAATCTGCAGATGCTGTGATCAAAGCAACACTTTCGGTACGCTGGATGAACTCAGCAGGTCGGGCAGCATCAGTCAGAAACAATGAGTCACGTTTCGGGCCGGAACCCTTTGTCAGGACTGAAGAATGAAAGATGGGGAAGGATTTGAAGAATGCTTGTCACCATATACTGATCAATGTCACTTCAATAATTCATCCCACAAAACAGAGTCCAATTGTAGCTATTCTACTGTAATCAGGAAAAATCCACTAATTTAGCAGTAACTTAAGGTCCTATCTGATCTATGTGGTTTAATGAGTTACCGGGTACATTATTTAGTCACTAGTAAGCTCAACAATGAATTGATATTTCACCAAGTTAAATACATTTTTTCCTGAAAACAAATTTTTAGTAAAATAAGGTTTCTCGAAGTATGAAACGATTGTTAGTAAGAATAATAACTTACGTTTTTCTTCTTTCATCAACCCATAAGTAATCTGATGACAGATGGTTAAAAAGCCCAACAAGGCTGATTATAGTTACTGCCTGACAAACTGTAAAATGAAACTTGACTGGCAGCACTAACGACATGGCAAAAGTATGGCAATAGCCAGGATAACACCAGAGCAATAACAATAATATTCAAATTATGATGGTTTCTGTTCCCTTACTGACCTGTGGCTCAACATCTAGAATTGCAATGAGTCCTTGTTCATGGATTTTCCGTATCGTTTCCAGCTTTGTTCCATACATTGCATCCTCATGACTGCCATATTCCAGATATTCATTGTTGGAAATGTCTTGCATCATTTGATCATGTGAAACAAAATGATAATTTTTGCCATTTTCTTCATCTTTTCTGGCAGGTCTGGTAGTGTCTATGTAGAAAAACAATTTTACATTAGGTGACAGGTATTGCTGTTGAAAATTAAGGTTCTAGCTGACAGCTGGCTCATTATTCTTTTCTGACCATTGAAGAAAATTTTACAGGAGGAGAGAAAGGTTTTGGGAGAGGATCACAGAACTTGGGTCTTTGATTATACATTGAACAGGAAATACACAAAGTAACTCAAATTTGAGAAACACAGGGTACTGACACTTTATAGAACTCAAAAAGGGTAAATAAGGCCCAAGTGGGATCTGAGCATGAGGATAACATTTTTAAATTGTAAATTTGATTAATTAAATCAAAGGAGGTCAGTGAGCACATAGCACAGTGAGGTCAACTGGTAAGCAGGAATGATAGGTATTTGTCCACAGTAAGGAAATTTTTAGATGAGGTAAGCAACCAAAGGTGGTTAGGTTCAACTGCCATCCTTTCTGTGTGAAAACAAAATAGTGTCTATGGTGCTAAGAGAGATTATGGGATCCAGTGCTCTAAGACAATCTACTGGATAATAAGACCATAAGATATAAGAGCAGAATTAGGCCAATTGGCCCATCAAGTCTGCTCCACCATTTCATGGCTGAACTATTTTTCCTCTCAGCCCCAGTTTTCTGCCTTCCCCATGTATCCCTTCATGCTGACCAATCAAGAATCTATCAACCTCTGACTTAAATATACATAGAGACTTGGCCTTCACAGCAGCCTGTGGCACAGAATTCCATATCTCTTCTAAAAGGACACCCCTTTATTTTGAGGCTGTCTCTTTTGGTCTTAATACACTCCGACCATAGGAAACATCCTTTCCACGTACACTCTATCAAGGCCTTTCACCATTTGATAGATTTCGATGAGGTTCATTCTTCTGAATTCTAGAGAATACAGGCCCAGAGCCATCAAACTCTCTTCATATGACAAGCCATTTAATCCTGGAATCATGTTTGTGGACTTCCTTTGAACCCACTCCAGTTTCAGCACATGCTTTCTAAGGGGTCCAAAACTGCACACAATACTCTAAATGAGGGCTTGCCAATGCTTTATAAAGTTTCAACATTACATCCCTGCTTTTATATTCTAGTCCTCTTGAAATGAATGCTAAGAATGCTAATGAATGAAATATTTGCCTTCCTCACCACAGACTCAACCTGCAAATTAACCTTTAGGGAATCTTGCACAAAGACTCCAAAATCTCTTTGTGCCATAGGTTTTTGTATTTTCTCTTCATTTAGAAAATAGTCAACCATTTAATTTCTTCTACCAAAGTCCATCACCATACACTTCCTAATACTGTACTCCAACTGCCACTTTGCCCGATCCCCTAACCCAAATCCTCTGTAGCCTCACTATTTCCTCAAACCCAGCAGTTCCTCCACCTACCTTTGTATTGTCTGCAAACTTTGCAACAAAGTAATTCCATCATCCAAATCATTGACATATAATGTAAAAAGAACTGGTCCCAACACAGACCCCCTGTGGAACACCACTGGCAGCCAACCAGAAAAGGCTCCCTTTATGCTCACTCTTTGCCTCCTGCCAATAAGCCTCTGCTTAATCCACGCTAGAATCTTTCCCGTAATACAATGGGCTTGTAGCTTGTTAAACAGCCTCACATGTGGCATCTTGTTGAAGGCCTTCTGAAAATCCAAGTACACAATGTTGACTGACTGTCCCTTGTCTATTCTGCTTGTTATTTCGTTAAAGAATTCCAATAGATTTGTCAGGCAAGTTTTTCTCTTGAGGAATCCATGCTGATTACAGCCTATTTTATCATGTTCCTCCAAGTATCCTGAAACCTCATCCTTAACAACCAACTGCAACATCTTCCCAATCACTGAAGTCAGGCTAAATGGCTTTCTTCTGCCTCTCTCTCCCCTTGAAGAGTGGATCTGAAGTGATAATCCTTGACTAACTGCACCCCCCCATTCAACAGTACAGTGTTTTCGCCATTTTGGCTGATATCACATAATTTCTTCAATGAAACAAGCAAGAAAATAATCTAATAAATCCTAAAGGGATTGGACAGGCTAGATGCGGGAAGATTGTTCCCGATGTTGGGGAGGTCCAGAACGAGGGGTCACAGTTTGAGGATAGAGGGGAAGCCTTTTAGGACCGAGATTAGGAAAAACTTCTTCACACAGAGAGTGGTGAATCTGTGGAATTCTCTGCCACAGCAAACTGTTGAGGCCAGTTCATTAGCTATGTTTAAAAGGAAGTTAGATATGGCCCTTGTGGCTACAGGGGTCAGGGGGTATGGAGGGAAGGCTGGGTTCTGAGTTGGATGATCAGCCATGATCATAATAAATGGCGATGCAGGCTCGAAGGGCTGAATGGCCTACTCCTGCACCTATTTTCTATGTTTCTATAAGTTATTTTGAACATAGATGCTTTGCATTTTAAAAATTTACTCTGATGCCCAGAAAGTAAAAACAAATAATATTATCTAATAATGAAATAAATGCCAATGCAAGAATAACGGGAATGCAGTATATTATTAATATGTGAAACAGGAATTTCAGGTGAAAACGGAACTGAATTATGAACAGCAGAAATTAGCTGATTGGGTTACACCACAGTTAGCTTTAGCTGGCCAGTGGTGTAGTGGCATCAGCACTGGACTTCGAGGTGAATCCAGCCAACTCCTTGCACACTTTCCATCTGTGCTGGGTTGAGCATTGAGCTAGCAACTATGCCTCGTAAAAAGCAGTCAAAGTGTCGCCCAATGTGCTACAAGGTGTGAAAAGGAACAACAATAACGCAGTTAGCTTTGCATACACAGTCATGAATCTTAGCTTTTGTTATTTTTAAGAATTTGCCCAATTTAAACCATTAAGTTCTCTGAAGGATATTTGTGCTTTATTTAACAGTACATGTATACTCTTAATAATGTGAGGAGGGCTAATACTCTGGACGAGAAAGAAAACAAAATTCCTGTAGCTAGGAAAACGTTGAATTTTAAAAGTTTCAATTAATTTATTATCATTTCTGTCTTTTTAAATACTCCTCTCCTTTTTGTTTATCTGTACCAGATTTGACTCTTACATCTTTTCTAACTTTTCTTCTCATTTACAATATTTTGTTTCTTAAATCTGTTATGGAGACAGGCTGTAGGTGTAATTGCTCATTGAAATCTCAGCTGCCCTTGTAAGAAGAATATCATTTTATATTATAGCCAAAATACTTTCAAGCTGAAGAACATAAGGGAAAGTCTGCTGAGCTATCTAATTTCATTAAAACAACTTGTTTCAACATCTGGGGCTCTTTTGCCAGCATAATGGGCAAACCTTTGTTGCCCAGAAATCACGGGCTCCTGGGCCATACTGTTTGTTCAGCTTCCCCACTTTACTTCATTTGCCCCATCATTAAAATGTTCCCACAACCTACTGACTCATGTTCAAGAACTCTTCATCTCGGGTTCTCGATATTTATTATGATTATCTCTTTGTTTTTGTGCTTGCAGTTTGTTGTCCTTTGCACAGTGGTTGAATGCCCAAGTTGGTGTAGTTTTTCATTGATTTTATTATGGTTATTAATCTATGATGGATTTATTGAGTATAGTTGCAAGAAAATGCATATGGTGACATCAGTGGCATATCTAAGGTATGGCACGTGCCCTGGGCGCCACTTGAAGGGGGGTGGCACTGAGCAGTTTCTATTAAAGTCAGACAAGCCATCCTCGGATAGTGAAAAAAGAATTTTCTTCAGATGTATGATATGTCTTTGATTATCATGGATGAGAAGCACTAGGATGGCCTTATTTCAGAGCATTGTGTAAGAAGACCATGAAACGTTTCTTCACGAAGAAGGAAAGTGGAGCTGAAGGACAGAAGAGATGAAAGTTGGAGGTGGAGGAAGCCAAGAAGTTGAGCAAGTTCTTCAAACCTTTCTTTGAAAAGCCTGGAACAAGTAGTTCAACACATTCCACGGAGTCGCCTGCACCTGCTACAAGTTTGTTAGAATCCGAAGGTGGATCAAGTACAAATGTGTCACAAGTCGAGGAGGAAGTCAAGTCAGATAAATCCGAGTATGATGAGATTAAGAGTGACGCTGCCACAGAGTGGACATGACAGGAGGGGAAGACGATGGTGGTGGTGATGACGTTGAGTTTATTGATGAGATTTTACCTGACAACACTGAACCTAGTGAACTGGATGGTGTCAAAGAGCCTCGAACAGTCATACCAAAAGTGATTGAACATGACATTGGACTTCTGAAGTTCGACAGGGATACTGGAAAAGCAATTCTGCCTGACACGTTGAGAACAGAAATAATGAAGCTGGGTTCAAAGTATTTCCAGAACAGTGAGGGGTCTTTCCTACCAACAAATAACTGCTCAATGAACAAAACTTGGTTCAAGAGGAAAAAATTGGGAAATGGCCGTGGTGAGGAAGTGACTCGCTCATGGCTGGTCTAGTCCCCTTCTAAAAAGTCTGCATTTTGTATCTGTTGTCTTCTCTATTCCCGGTCAGACCATCAATCCTCATTGGAGCAGGAAAGTGGATTCAATCAGTGGAAAGCACCTGAAAGGATTAGTGTTCATGAAAATGCCAAGAATCATCAGGAATGCTTCACACAGTAGAAAGAAATGGAAAGAAATTTATTTGGAAACAAAGGAGTTATTGATGCGGTATTTCAGTCACAGATTGAGAAGGAAAAGCAGAAATGGTGTGATATCTTGACGAGAAGCCTTCACTGCATAAAATTCCTTGCGACTCAGAACCTGGCTTTGCGAGGACACGGAGTCACTTCAGCTAGACGATGACTCCAATGTGGGAAATTTCCTTGGCTTACTGAACTACTGGCCATTTTTGACCCTATCATAAAAGAACACCTCACTCATTTGGAAAGTCATCCTGGATCCACGTCTTATCTTTCACCGGGTGTGCAGAACGAATTCATCCACATGATGGCATCCACTGTTCACCAGAGTTTACTGAGAAGCATTTGTAAAGCCAAGTACTATGGTCTCATGTTCGACCCGACTCCTGATCAGGCACACCATGGGAAGTAGTGAAGTATGTGAAAGTTGATTTTGAGAGGAAAACAGTCTGTGTTAGAGAGTCCTTCCTTGGTTTTATCCAGATAAGCCAGAAAGATGCTGAGAGCTTGGTTGAAGACATCTTGAAACAGCTAGAGAAGGACGAAATGGAGCTACAAGATTGTCGGTCACAGTGCTATGACAATGCAGCTGTGATGGCTGGACACAGAAGTGGTGTTCATCAAAGAATAAGTGAGAAAAACAATCTGGCAGTGTTTGTGAATTGTGACAATCGCTCACTCAACTTGGTGGGTGTACATGCAGCCAAGCAGGATACAATGATGGTCACGGTTTTTGGAACCATCGAAGCTCTCTATGTGTTTTTCTCTTGTTCAACACAGTGCTGGGAAAAACTCAAAAACACCGTGCCTGTGGTTGTTAAGTCAGAGTCCAAAACCAGGTGGAGTGCAAGGACAGAAGCAGTGAAGCCCCTCAACAAGTACCTTGAGGAGATACTTCAAGTTCTCCAGGACATGACAGACAATAAAAACGAGACCAGTGAAACAAAAAGTGACACAAGGCAGCTGTACAACCGCATGTTGTTACGATTTTCTGATGTTGCTAGGATTTTGGAACAAAGTACTCATTCACATTGACTGTATTCAAAAGAGGCTGCAGGATCCTAGCATGAACTTCCACGATGCTGCCCTGGACTTGAAAGCCCTCCAAGATTATTTTTATGATGAAAGAGAAGTGTTGGTCAGTAAGTCACTTGAAGAAGGAGTCGGTCTCTGTCAAGAATGGAATATTGAAGTTGAAAGACGTCAGAGACGAAAGAAATGAATGGCTGATGAGAACTTGAGAGACGCTGGGTTAACAGCTAAGGAGGAAATGGAAAGAGTTATGAAGGGAACACTCGACCGCTTTCACAGAGAAATGGACGAAAGGTTCACTCGTTTGCACGACACTGACGCCAAGTTTGGGTTCCTTCTCTATGTCGAGGGACCGTGTTTTGGTACCGATAGTAACGACCTAAAGAAGAAGTGCAAAAATTTGGGCGAATTGTACAGCTCTGATGTTGATGGACAGCAGCTATATGAAGAAATTTTGGATTGCAGAATGTTGCTATCAAGGCGGGTCAACATGAAAATATCAAGACCTGAAGAGCTCCTTGAATTTATTGTTCAGTATGGAGATGAGAGCTTCTTCCCAAATCTTCCCATTGCTATTCAGATAAGGCTAACCATCACAGTTTCCATCGCCAGCTGTGAGAGATCATTCAGCAAGTTAAAACTAATACTTCCATATTTGAGAGCCTCCATGGGTCAAGCAGACTCTGTGATCTTGCTCTGTTGAGTGTAGAAAGAGAAGAAACTGAAAAAACTGATTTTGATCACATCATAGACCAATTTGCATTAGTGAAAGCAAGGAAGATGCAGTTATAATTTTCATGTAGTGCCTTAATTTGTTAATTAAAAGATTAACGAACTTGACTTGTATTTTTGAGCTGATATTATGGTAAAATTATCTAAAAGACAGGTGTCAGATTTTTGGACAGGGGCGCAATTTCAGTGCCTGCCATAGACGCTATTTTTCGTAGATACGCCTCTGGGTGACATACATGTACTTTGAACTTCAAGGCATGGTTCAGACCTTAAATGAGGATCTGACAGGCTACACTAAAGCATATTCGAGTGCAACATAGAAACAGGTTGGATTCTTTCTAGAAGTTAGGAGTGGCGGTCTGTTGGTATCAGGTTTTAACTGGGGGACAAGGCCAGTACTATATGCCCCTTATATTAGTTCAGCATGTACTGTTTGGGCCGAAGAACCTGTATTTACGCTGAATATTTATATAACCTTATGACTCTCTTTGTCATTTACTAGTGTTTTAAACTTTCTAGAAATGGCTGCCAACCAAAACTTGGTCCAAATCTGCAGGCGTTTATGCTTGTTTGTGCGTAGTCTATGCCAGTTCACAGCTAGTCCAAAGGAAGAACAAGAAAAGGTGGAGATACTGTTAAACTGAAACAAGATCAAAAATGCTTCTTTGATTGAAAGGCAATCTACTTTTATGAATACAATAACTGATGTGTAACAACCACGACTGTCCAACAAACTACAATAGTTTTTGTTAAGGATTTAACTATTTCACACATATACAATATTTCCAAATCCACCACTTACGTGGAATAGGGTATGCAAATCTGTCAGGATGTTTTGTAATAAGAGTGTTTTTAATGTGCCGTCGTCCTACTCCATGGGCTCCTTTTACATAAATAAGAAAGGTAAAAACAAAATTTTATTCACTTTTAAAAGATGCCTTGAACAGTAATTAGTAAATGCAATTGTACAATTAATGAAATTATATCACAGTTTCTTTTTATTTACCTAGTAACACCAGAGTCTTCCTTCTGAAGGCTGGCAGTTTTACTACTTCTTCATATGTGACGAGATCTAGTTGATCGAAGACTAAAAGAGAGACCCATTGTAAAAGTCAATTGAATATTATGATTCTTTTTCACAACAGTTAAATTAGAGGGATTTTTAAAATAATTTCTTGGAATTTCAGACTAAGATTACAAAATCTATCATGATCTGAAGTACCAAAGAATTACTCTTTATTCCAGAGTAGAGTGCAGTGCAATTAAGTATTATTCTGCAATTGAACAGTTGCTTTGTAAAAAAAAAACACACATTTTCAAATGATATGAGATGAAGTGTTCTTGATTTTGTTATTGAATAATCGGTGTTATTGAAACTGGTGTCTGATTTTCCCTTCATTTAAAAATTTCTCAGAACAATAGCTTATAGTGAAGTGGGATAAGTACATATTTTGATGTTTTTGGCACTGTTCAGAATAATTTAAGGGATAAGTGTACATCTTTTCAATAGTATTTAACATTACAGAATACTAAAGACGGTATTAAAATGAACAACATATAGAGCAAACCTGGAAGGTGAGGAACACATCTTTAATGATATAAAGTTCTGCCAAAAATCTTAGCCAATTAACAAGTGATATGAAGACTATCAATTTTTCTGTAAGTACTTATTACTAGATTTTTGTTAGCGGTTTTCTGTTAGCCACCAGATATTTTGCCCATTATGAACTAATCTTCTGGAAAAAAAAATGCAGGCTGTAATAAGGACAAGCATGGGAACTCACTTTTCAGAGGTTAACAGTGGAAAAATATAAAGCTTTGCCTTAATCTTAACCTAAAACCACAATGATTCAGACTGCTAGTTGAAAAAGATGAAATATTTGTTCAAATGAACATTCTAAAATTTGAAAATCTGAAATCATTCCAACCATTGGAGACACAAAAACAATTCCACGCTACGGTTTGAAGGAATGCTTATATGACAAACCTAATGTACTTAATACATGAATGAAATATGCATCTTCCATAAAGATGAAATGCTTCCTGCTAAATGCCATTTCATCTGCAAAACTTTCTTTCCTTAGGGAGCTTGTCGATTCCTGTCCCTCTCATGCTCTGATAAATATACAAAACTATTAGACAACATGGAAACATTAGAAATATGGGAGGACTTTGATTGCTGGTTGAGGAGAGTGAAAGCACAATAGATAAGTAAGAGTATGAAAGGAAGCTTAATATCCCCAACCTAAATTGAGGTGTGCCTCAGGGGTCAGTATTGGGACTGCTGCTATTCACATTATTTGTCAATGATTTAGATAATGGAATTGATGGCTTTGTGGCAGTTTGTGGATGATATGAAGATAGGCGGAGGAGTAGGTAGTGTTGAAGAAGCAGTGCAATTGTAGCAGGACTTAGACAAATTGGAAGAATGGGTAAAAAAGGTGGCAGATGGAATATGGTGTTGGGAAATGTATGACAATGCATTCTGGTAAAAGGAACAAAAGTGCAGACTATTTTCTAAATGAGGAGAAAGTTCAAACATTAGAGGTGCAGAGGGACTTGGGAGTCCTCGTGCAAGAGGCCTAGAAGGTTAACTTACAGGTGGAGACTGTAGTAAAGAAGGCAAATGCAATATTGACATTTATTTCAAGGGGAATAGAATATAAAAGCAAGGAGACAATGCTGGGCCTTTATAACACACTAGCTGGGCTGCACTTGGAGTATTGTCAATACTTTTGGGCCCCATATCTCAGAAAGGATTTGTTGTCATTGGAGAGAGTCTGGAGGAGGTTCACGAGGATGACTCTGGGAATGAAGGGGTTAACATACGAGGAGTGTTTGGGAGCTTTGGGCCTGTACTCACTGGAATTTAGAAGAATGTAGGGAGATCTCATTGAAAGGACTAGATAGGGTGGATGTGGAGAGGATGTTCCTGTGGTGGGGGTATCCAGAACTAGAGGGCACAGCCTCAAAATTGAGGGGCGACCCTTTAGAACAGAGGTAAGGAGGAATATCTTTAGTCAGAGAGTAGTAAATCTGTGGAATGTTCTGCCACAGACTACGGTGGAGGCCAAGTCCATGCGTATATTTAAGGTGGAAATTGATCGTTTCCTGATTGATCAGGGCACCTAAGGATACGGCGAGAAGGCATGTATATGGGGGTTGAGTGGAATTCGAGATCAGCCATGATGGAATGGTGGAGCAGACTCAATGGGCTGAATGGCCTAGTTTTGCTCTTATGTCTTATGGTCTATACAATGTGAGAAGTATATAACAGATAATAAAGTACAGAGATGCTTCAGCAGGGCCCTTGAAAGCCACAATAGTTATTCAAGTTTTAACAAAAAGACACACTTTTGTCTTTAGCCCTAAAATTTATTTAAGGAAATACCAACAGGGCCTTAAACATGATTTTAAAGTCTCACATTTCACAATGAAAGTGAGGCTCATTTTTGCTGTTGAGAGTTAGAAGAAGTATTGCATTAATTCAGGTGTACTTACAGGGAAATTGTGAGTCATATAAAACAATTCCATCATGCAGTTAAAGCTGCATTATATTTCTATAGTGCAATTTTAGATGGTAACACATACAGTTAGTCTTTCTATTCAAATTAGGTACATCTAAGTAAGATTATAGAAGTTCAAATCAGTCAACAGTTCCTGTTTTTATTTAAATTTTCCATCATCTGTTGAATTTTCAAGATATTCATGCAAGGATTAAACATTTTCATTAATCCTCTTCCTTGAATTCTCTTCTACCATAACTGACTTACAGTCGGTAGCTTTCACCCTTCGTCTTTGGGAGAAACACTTAATTAGGAGGCTAACACAAATACCCCTACCAAAAGGGGTATGGGGAAATGAGGATGGTGATGAAGTGACAAAGAAGGATGAAGATTGAGCTGTGGGACAGACTAGGTTTGTTGCTGGACACAGGTTAGAAATGCAATTTGCACTATTTTTTATTAGCATAATGCGACTGAAAATTATTCCTCTCTCTCTCTAAGTGAATTGCAACAACAGCTACTTCAATGTTACTTTGGAAATCTGAGTGAGCACTTCCACATATAGGTCAACTTTGCACTCTAGATGGAACTTCCACCTAGCCTTGGGATACGCATTATTGGGCACTCTTGGCACAGTATGACTACAACCAGCATGTTGTAAGACGTACAAGTTTTAACTTCCCCATCTCGGATCAGGATATAATATAAGCTCAATAACTCACAGGGCTATTTTAATGACAGCGTCTTCTTCCCTCCTTCCTGCTGATTTTTCTGGATGATCGTTTTAATTTTGAAGAAGACACTTTCTTCCACCAATGCTTCCAAGATGCTTTTCCCCTGACAGGCTCTCAACCGACTCTGTTCTATCTCCATTTCTACGCTCAAGCTTTCTTTAGCCAACCTGATCAAGGACAGGAAGCATCTATGGAGGGGAATAAACAGTCAACGTTCTGGGCTGAGCCCCTTCATTAGGACTGGAAAGGGAGGGGGCAGAAGCCAGAATGAAGTGGAGGGAGGGGAAGTAGCACAAGCTGGCAGCTCATATGTGAGACAAGGTGAAGGGGGTGATGGGTGGGTGCAAGAGAGCAGATGAAATAAGAAGCTGGGAGGTGATATATGGAAGAGGTAAAGGCTGCGTATAGGAGAGAACAGTGACTCATGGAAGAAACAGAGGAGGAGTAGATAAGCAGGTGAGGACAAAAGAAGGGGTGATGGGGGAATCAGGATGGGGCATGGATAACGAGAGAAGAGAGAGTATGTTATAGAAATCGATGTTAATGACATCAGGTTGGAAGCAACTCAGATGGAACGAGGTGTTGCTCCTCCATCCCAAGTATGGCCCCATCATAGCAGTAGAGGTGGACATGGGGGAGACATGTTGGAATGGGAATGGGAAGTCGAACTGAAATGGGTGGCCATCAGGAGATCCTGTCTTTTGCGGTGGATGGAGCAAAGGCCCTTGATGAAGTGGTCCACTAATCTACGTCGGTTCTCAGCGGGAGCACCAAATACAATAGGTGGCATTGATAGACTCACAAGCAAAGTGTCACCTCACCTGGAGGACTGTTTGGGGCCCTGAATAGTGGTGAGGGAGATGGTGTAGGGGCAGATGTAGTAATTGTCATGCTTGCAGGGATAGGTGTCAGGAGCGAAATCAGTGGGGACGTATGAGTAGACAAGAGCATCATGTAGATAGCGGTCCCTATGGAAAGCAGAGTGTGGTTGGGAGGAAAAGGTGTTCTTAGTGGTAGGATCTTGTTGGAGACAGCAGAAGATTTAAGAGATTTTTCCATCCATCACCACAAATACCCACATCCCTGGAGACAGAATGCCATTACTCAAAAAAGTAGTATCAACAGTTTGCCTTTTACCTCTTCCCTTCCCATAATGAGAGGACTTAAACACTCTTCAGGTGAAGAAGTGATTCATTTGTAGTTTGTTCAATTTAGAATATTACATTCAGTGCTCATTTTTGGTCTTTTCTACATCAAAGGAAGCGAATGCAGATTAAGTGACCTCTTGCAGAACACCTCTGTTCTTCCTCTTAGCTTCCATCTGCCTATTAATTCAATTTTCCATTCCATCTTGAGCTTCTCATCAACGGCTTCTTACACTGCTCCAAAATACAATGCAAGTTTAAGGACCATGATGTCATCTTGGCATATTACAACCCTCATGGGTCGACTGATCCATTTTAATGTAAGCTCATTAATAGTTTCTCTCTTGTAGCTGATGCTGTCTGACCAAGATATTGCTTTATTTCAGTTTCTAGCACCTGCAATGTTTTATATTGCATAGTTTCACAGGGGAGGGAATGTTGACTCAGACCATGAGAGGCCTGCATCGGGCATTTTCATGCCTTACAAGGTGCAGATTGGAAGTCTGTGTGGGGCGCCACTCCTCACACAGACACCAGAGCAATATGTGGTTAAGTACCTTGCTCAAGGACATTAACACGCCGCCACAGCTGAGGCTCAAACTAGCGACCTTCAGATCACTAGACGAACGCCTTAACCACTTGGCCACGTGCCCAACACAACATTTCACAACGTTTACTTTTCTCTCCCCTTTCTCTTGTTTTCATTCATTCTTCCAGAGGATGACAAGCCAAAATCCTCTCTGAGCTGGCACCCTCTCTCAGCCATTTTCTTTGTTTTGTCCATCTTGTTTGCGGCTTAAATTGATAGAGTCTTGTTGATAGATCATTAAACCTGAAACATTAGCTGCTTCTCTACACATAAAAGCTGTGTGACTTGCTGATCAACATTTTCTGATTTGATTCTTCAACCACACCCTAAATTCCAAATTGGCATTATGAATGCCAATCCCTATCCAACTCAACTGCCTCACCGAGATCACCAGTCTCCATTGCCCTTCTCTGCTGGCCAAAACACTGGACCATTTGGGTTTGTGGCTGTCAAGCCTGATTTTAGCCTCTGAAATAAATGTTAAGGAGTATATTTTCATTGATGGCTTTTGGTGCCGTGTTTTCAGTGTAGGACCAATGATAAAACCAATGATTGGTGCTCATCTGGCACACCCTAAGAGAAAAATGGAACTTCTAAGCATGTATCTGCACTAATTCAAGCTCTATTAGTGAACAACATTACTTTGCATTTCTGGGTCCAGACATCAACATACTTTCTAAAACTTTTTATTATGCCAAAGGTGGGAAAAGGTTTTCCAAGAGAATATAATGCAGCTTTAATTCCTTTAATGCTAATGAGACAAACAAATATAAAAATGATAAAAGGGAGAAAAGTTAATGTCACTCATTCACAGTTACTTACATGCATAGAGGCCATTAGGTGGAAGACAGCATGAAAAATGTATAAGCATTATTGTTTAAGCAATGTTGCATTGCATTATTAAATTACAACCAAAATGTATAAAACACACAAAAAATTCACATCAAAACAAAATCAAATATTATATTACAAAAAATGCATGAAATATATATTTCAGTATCCACAAAAGGCAACAAACATATCACATTGCAAAAATACTTAACTCTCTATTGTGGTCAGATATGGAAATTTAATGTTGTGTGCATCCTGGTTTCATTTTAGAACTGGTATGTACATAACTATGTTTTCACAAGAACGGATACAATCCCAAGGCAAATTTATTAAATTCATAAAATGCATAAAACAAAGTATTTCATATTTGCATACATATACCATATTTGTAGCTTGTGATATTGTACTATGGCTTTGATTCCATTGCTGGCTCTCCCTTTACAATGATCAGCAGTTGTGCATTGTAAGAGGTGCTATTTATTTTTCCATAGGTTAGGTACACAAGAAAATTTAGATGTACAGTATTGGGTTAATCGTTCAAAGAAAAAGGTCGTTTCAGACAAATATTTTAATGAAGAGAACCACTGTGGCCAAGTGTTCTTGATTTTAAGCCCAGTTTGAAGCCTAGGTCCTGGCGGGTGGGGGGGGGGTAGGGGTCAAAACTTAACTGTTGTTTTGAATGCTTGATCTAACAACACCAAGATGCATCATCTGTCAGCCAAAATAAAACAAATGTTATGTGCCAAAGGATGAGTTGATTTTACTTTAAAGTTATCATGGCTCATTTAATTCATTCTCCTTCTTTCTTTCTCATAATTATCTATCTATTTATACGGCATAGATGAGGCTTTTCTAGTCCTTCAAGAATCATGGGACAATTTACAATGACTTATTGACATACGAAACTGTATGTCTTTGAACTGTGGGAGGAAAACATAGAAAACCCATGTATTCCATGGGAAGAATGTACAAATTCCTTACAGAGGATGCCGCGGTTAAACTCCAAACTCTGGCACCCCGAGAGGTAATAGTGTCACTTAAAACACTACACTACCATGGCACCCACTATTAAACATCTCAGAGTGTCAAGATAAACTTGCAAATTAAAAAAGACAATTTTAGCAACTGTAGATTTATAAAGGAACTCGTCTCTTACAGCATATTTGGGACGTACTATCACTTTCTAATCCATGTCTAGTACTTCCAAATTATTTGAGATTCTGCCTCTGTCTCAGCAATTAAACTTCCTCCAATCAATGATGTTTTTACGACTACATCATCATGAGAAAAAGATATCCATATCATATTATAAATTTTACTATTGTTCCTCTATCTCCTTTGCAACCTTGGATGTGGTCATCCAAACCACTACCCTCCTACCCCACTCTTCCTTTAGCCAGAAGAAAGCAGCACTCTTGCTCAGTTCTAATGTTACTAATTTAGCTAAAGCTAGGACCAGGCTTTATCAGCAATCCCTCACTTACTTCCACTGATCCATGCTTAACTCACCACCTTCTGCATTGTATCTCAGCAAAATCATCTGAAGACATGGGGTCAGCTTTGAAGTTTACAACAAAATCTTTTTTGACCTCTAAAACACTTTATACTGATAGTTCATACAAAATCCAATCATAGATGAACAGCAATCTCAAGAACGCAGCTAATATCTTCAGTCTCATCCTTAATTTTAGATCTTTACCACAATCCTGATGATACAGCTTGTACCACTAGATTCATTATCAACTCATCCCCTTTGCATTTTGTCACTAAGACCATCTTTAATTCTACTTTAGTCAATGCATTGCAGAAACATTCATCTAAGCTTTTATTTCTTAAGACTCATGAATGATCTTTGGGCCCACTGTAATTAGCCTATCGTACCAATAGGTCTATGCTAAATGCAATCTCATTGGCTCTCCACTCGGCCTTGGATTGCTTAGACAATACAAGTACCTATGTCAGGATGCAGTTTATTGACTACAGCTCAGTGTTTAACACCATCATTCCTACAGCCCTGATCGAAAGGCTGCAGAACCTTGGCTTCTGTACTCCTTCTGCAACTGGATTCTCGACTTCTTAACCGGAAGACCACAATCTGTGCAGACTGAAATAACATTTTCTTCTTGCTGACAATCAACAATAGTGCACCTCAGAGATATGTGCTTAGCCCACTGCTCTACTCTCTTTACACCCATGACTGTGTGGCTAGGCACAGTTCAAATGCCATCTAATGCCATTGCTGATGATATAACCATTAGTGACAGAATCTCAGATGGTGACAAGAAAGTGTACAGGAGCAAGATATACCAGCTAGTTGAGTGGTATCACAGCAATAACATTGCACCCTGTGGTAACTTCTACTTTGAAAAAGGCACACTCGACAACTTCATGCCGAAGAAACAACTTTATCTCGAACTTCAAAACGTTACGTATATACAGAGAGTTTCACAACCTATACAGCATGGCGGGGACACTATAGTCATAGTCATAGTCATACTTTATTGATCCCGGGGGAAATTGGTTTTCGTTACAGTTGCACCATAAATAATTATATAGTAATAAGACCATAAATAATTAAGTAGTAATATGTAAATTATGCCAGGAAATAAGTCCAGGACCAGCCTATTGGCTCAGGGTGTCTGACCCTTCAAGGGAGGAGTTGTAAAGTTTGATGGCCACAGGCAGGAATGACTTCCTATGATGCTCTGTGTTGCATCTCGGTGGAATGAGTCTCTGGCTGAATGTACTCCTGTGCCCACCCAGTACATTATGTAGTGGATGGGAGACATTGTCCAAGGGCCAATGTACTGCGTACTGAGGGCCACCGGAAGAATAGAAACGGAAGTAGACTGCCCCCCCCCGGATATCCTAATTAGTATTAACTTACTTTTAATTACGCTCACATTACAACACTTCTCTCCCTTTAAAATCCAACATCTTCAAATGTTAAAAAAACTAGGAAATAAAGAACGTGGTGTAGCCTCAGGGTCGACATGGAGTTTCGCTGTCACACCCCTCAGTGTTCCTAGCTCGTCCCTGAAAACGTCACTGTACCGCTGCAGAATTTCCTCCGTCGTGTGTGCATATTTAATTTCATGCCAGCTTAGCCGGATTTTGCAAAGCCAATCGCGACCCAAAAGACTGGGTTCCCTGCCCTTAGCTAACACTAGCCTGGCTTCAGCCTTCTGACCCTTGGCTGAAATGTCCACATATAACACCCCTAAATGAGGTATGTGCTGCCCCGTATAGGTCCTGAGTTTGAGCTTTGACGGTCTAATGGGAGGCAGGTTGGACCCCATGTCCTCCTGTAGGTCTCCTCACTAATGACCGATGCAGTAGCCCCTGAATCAATCTCAAACTTAATGTCCTTTCCTCTGACAGTGACTGTGGCATACTATGGTTCAGGTGGTTCCTCATCTGTTTCCACTCCAAACATGTTGTAGGCACACGCTGCCTCTTCATCTGCATCTTCTAGATGGTGTGTGGCTGCCTGAGCCTGTTGTGCTTTCCCCTGCCCAGGCTTAATCTTACCCTTTGAACTTCTGCACTTTTTAGCTAAATGTCCCTTTTTGCTATAAGCATGGCAGACAGTGTCTTTGAATTTGCAATCATTTGCATAGTGCGTCCCTCCACACCGGAAACATTCCACCCGCTTTGCCTGTTTACCAGTCTCCTTCCTGATTTGGTGCACTGCTGCCCACTGCAACTCCCCATGTTCTTTCTGGATATCCTTGACATTACTAGCAGCCATCTTCATGCCTTGGGCAATCTCTAAGGCTTTCTTGAAAGTCAACGGTGGGGTTTCCCCTAACAGGCGGTGTTGTATGTCGGCATTATTAATGCCGCATACCAATCGATCACGGAGCATATCTTCCAACACCACTCCGAAATCACAATGCTCCGACAGCTGCTGAAGCTCGGCCACAAGATTAGCCACAGACTGACCTGGCTTCCTGAAATGGCTGTGAAACTTGCACTGTTGGACTATCACAGAAGGTTTTGGATTGTAGTGGTTCCCCACGAGTTTCACCAGTTCATCATATGGAATTTCCCTTGGTTTCCGCGGTGTGGCTAAGTTCCTTATCAGCTTGTAAGTCTTCGCCCCACACACACTCAGAAGAATAGAGCACTTCTTAGCCTCCTCTGTAATTCCATTAGCACAGAAAAAGTGTCCCAACCTTTCCTCATACTCCGGCCAGTCCTCACTTCCTCCCAGAAATTCACTGATAGTTCCAAACATAGCCATACTGAACGCGAAAGCTCCCGTTCGAAAAATGTGCTGACACGTTCACAAAACCAGTTCACCTTGTCGCCAAAAATATGTGGTAACTTCTACTTTGAAAAAGGCACACTCGACAACTTCATGCCAAAGAAACAACTTTATCTCGAACTTCAAAACGTCATGTATATACAGAGAGCTTCACAACCCGTACGGCATGGCGGGGACACTACGCACCGAGGGCCACTGGAAAAACAAAAATGGAAGTAGACCCCCCCCCCAATATCCTAATTAGTATTAACTTGCTTTTAATTACACTCACATTACAACACACCCAACATCAGTAAGACCAAATAACTGATTGTGGACTTCAGAAAGGGTAAGATGACGGAACACACATCAGTCCTCATGGAGGGATCGAAGTGGAGAGAGTGAGCAATTTCAAGTTCCTATGTGTCAATATCTCTGAGGACCTAACCTGGAGGCAACATATAGATGCAGCAATAAAGTAAACACTGTGGAAGAATAAAGGATTATTTATCTGATAGCACCAGAGTTGCTAGTACTTTTTCATTTAGACCCTTAAAATTATGAAAATATGAAACATCTCTATTTTTCTGAGATGTAGTCAGTCGTTAAAATCAGTCGAGGCTAGCTGTTCAAGGGATCGGCAAGAATTAATGAACTAAGTAGATAACTTGCCTTTCTCTATTTTAACTTTGTAACTGAATGAACTTTTGTAACTCAATGTTCCAAGTTTAGACTTATAGTGGAGAGTCTTTCGCAATCAGGATGCAGCACAAGTGCAGAAAAAAGGAACATACATTCATATGACTTAGTTATTGTCTGTTCTATGATTAAAAATACCTTGAGCTATGGACATATCTGTTTGTTCCTATGTTTTATCTTTGTGTGGTTAGGTCTAAGATTATGAACATTTTGTTTTTGTACTATATAAAAGGAACTTTCCATTGCTTATTTGGAGTCCAGGACATCCTGATTGTGAGGCGAATTCCCCGTGATATATCTCATAAATAAAGTGAATTTGATCGGCGTCCTCTCAGTGTCTGTGTTTATTTGTCTGATCAAGATAGTTTTACTAACAATTTGGCACCCAATGTGGGCCTCTTTTACACAGGGTCCAGCGAATCATAATACTGTGAGCTTGAGAAGCAAGATCAGTGAATGAGTCCAGTTGATGAGGAGATCATGGTAAACTTTTGACCGTGCCTGAGCTCCTGGAGAGGAGCAAGATGTTAGATGGAAGACAGGGTCTGAGACCCACAGGGAGGCCACTGATTAGTGACCAACTTTAATGAACCTCCCTATCCATTTGTAAAATCTCACATTAAGTAATTTCAAAAGAATCTGTCATATAAATAAGGGGGCCTCCAAGAGCCAGAAAAAGGGGGATTGAAAAACAATTGTTTCATAAATGAACCAAACTGTTTATAGGATAAATTTCAAACAGGTAAGAAATGGGTAATAAAAAGAGTAAACAGAACAATAGTTAATAAACCTAAAAAAAGAAGCTTCAGAACTATTGACAGAAGAACCACGAACAAAAGTCCTTATGAACAGGCACACAGAGAAGAGAGTTGAACAGTACTAATAGATAAAGCAACTTCTGGATAAGACCACAAGACTATAAGACATAGGAGCAGAATTAGGCCATCTGGCCCATTGAGTCTGCTCCGCCATTCAATCATGGCTGATCCTTTTTTTCCTCCTCCTCAACCCCAGTTCCCGGCCTTCTCCCCGTAACCTTTGATGCTGTGTCCAATCAAGAACCTATCAATATTTGCCTTAAATACACCCAACGACCTGGCCTCCACAGCTGCATGTGGCAACAAATTCCACAAATTCACCACCCTTTGGCTAAAGAAATTTCTCCACATCTGTTTTGAAAGGGCGCCCCTCTATCCCGAGGCTGTGCCCTCTTGTTCTAGACTCTCCCATGATGCAAAACATTCTTTCCACATCTACTCTGTCTAGGCCTTTCAACATTTGAAAGGTTTCAATGAGATCCCCCCTCATCCTTCTAAATTCCAGCAAGTACAGACACAGAGCCATCAAACGTTCCTCGTATGATAACCCTTTCATTCCTGGAATTATCCTTGTGAACCTCTTCTGGACCCTCTCCAATGCCAGCACATCTTTTCCAAAATAAGGGTTCCAAAATGAGGGTCCCAAAACTGTTCACAATACTCCAGGTGAGGCCTTACCAGTGCCTTATAAAGCCTCAGCATCACATCCTTGCTCTTGTATTCTAGACCTCTTGAAAGCAATGCTAACATGGCATTTGCCTTCCTCACCACCGTCTCAACCTGCAAGTTAACCTTTAGGGTGTACCGCACAAGGACTCCCAAGTCCCTCTGCATCTCAGATTCCTGGGTCTTCTCCCTGTTTAGAAAATAGTCTGCACATTTCTACTACCAAAGTGCATGACTGTGCATTTGCCATCATTGTATTTCATTTGCCACTTTCTTGCTCATTCTCCTAATTGGTCTAAGTCCTTCTGCAACCTACCCGTTTCCTCATCACAACCTGCCCTCTTACCAATCTTTGTATCATCTGCAAACTTGGCAACAAAGCCATCTATTCCATCATCTAAATGATTTATATACAGCATAAAAAGAAGTGGTCCCAACATTGACCCCTGCAGAACACCACTAGTCACTGGCAGCCAACCATAAATGGATCCTTTTACTCCCACTTGCTGCCTCCTACCAATCAGCCAATACTCTAACCATGTTAGTAACTTCCCCATAATACCATGGGCTCTTAACTTGGTAAGCAGCCTCATGTGTAGCACCTTGTCAAAGGCCTTTTGAAAGTCCAAATATACAACATCCACTGCGTCCCCTTTATCTACCCTACTTGTAATCTCCTCAAAGAATTCCAACAGGCTTGTCAAATAGGATTTTCCCTCAGAACGCTGATTTTGTACTATCTTGTCCTGTGTCATCAAGTTCACCATCACCTCATCCTTAACAATTGACTCTATCATCTTCCCAACCACTGAGGTCAGGCTAAATGGTCTACAATTTCCATTCTGTTGCCTTCCTCTTTTCTTAAAGAGTGGAGTGACATTTGCAATTTTCCAGTCCTCTGGCACCAAGCCAGAATACAACGTTTTTTGAGAGATTATTTCTAATGCCATCACAATCTTTAATGCTACCTCTTTCAGATAAGCCCCTGGTTGCCCGTAAATAAAGTGAGTTTGATTCTAGTCGTCTCGGAGTTCACGTTTATTTGTCTGATCAAGATAGTTTCGCTAACAGCAAGGCAGTGGCTACATTTCTTTGGAGTTTAAGGAAATTTGGTATGTCACTTAAAACACTTGCAAATTTCTACAGATACACCGTGGAGAGCATTCTGACTGGCTGAATCACCGTTTGCTATGGGGGTGAGGGTACTGCACAGGATCGAAGCAAGCTGCAGAGAATTGTAAAATTAGTCAGCTTGATCGTGAGCACTGGCCTCCATAGTATCCAGGACATCTTCAAGGAGTAGTGCCTCAAAAATGTCCCCACCTCCCAGGACATGCCCTTTCCTCATTGTTACCATCAGGAAGGAGGTACAAAAGTCTGAAGGCACACACTCAACGGTTCAGGAACAGCTTCTTCCCCTTTGCATTCCGTTTTCTGAATGGACAGTGAACGCATGAACACTACATCACCACTTATTTATTTATTTATTTATTTATTTTTGCACTACTTATTCAATTGAATCATTTAATATATATGTATTACTTGCTGCAATTCATGGTATTTTTTTCTCTACATTATCATGTATTGCAGTGTACTACTGACGCAGAGTTAACAAATTTCATGACATATGCCGCTGATATTAAACCTGATTCTGATGCTCCTCTCTCTTCAATCTGGAGTTCAATTATGCTCTCGCATAGGTGAATGTAAAGGAATCATTAGAGAGTGATAGGCAAATGAGAGACAATAAGTTGCAGGATATAAGTAATTATAAAGGCCGTTTGGCTCACAAGATCTGTATTGCCTCCAAGTATCAAAAATCTATCAAAAGTCTGTAGATGCTGGCATTTCCCACAAGATTTTTGATAGATTTTTGATGCTTGGAGGCAACACAGATCTTGTGAGCCAAACGGCTACCTTACACATTTTAGCAAATCAGTTGAAAATAAGAAGCAATGAGCAAAAAAAACCAACATTTGTTGTAGAAATAATATAGGAATTTCAGTATAATTGTTCCAACTGTGGGAAAAGGATAGCAGGTGATGGAAGGGACCTTCATGTTGAGTTTGCAAATAAGTTAATTTTAAAGGGAATGTGTGAAGTAGCGGCCTTGAATAGTAATTCTTTCAGTTAAGAATTATGGGGAAGAACTAAGACTACAGGTTCTTGTCAGATAACAAAGGAATTCAGAAAATACAGGATACTATGCAGACAAATAACTCTGTAGGACAACCAGAGGAATTGTTATATCATCAAATAAAAAAATGACCTGCTAAGTTAGCAACTTTGAGGTTTTATGAAGTTTTAGTGATTGAACTAAAATTTTCTCAACTGTGGCTCTGTTTTGCTCACTCTATAAAGAAAATAAAGTTTTAAAATTACATTAAGCCTAGTTTCACTGGAGAATATTTAAGCCCTCTGTAGGAGAGATACTGTAGAAGAAACGTACATGTAAAGAACTAAGTATTTAATTCAAAGGGATGGTATTGTTACATCTCAGGATCATCTAGCAATAAGAAATGTGAGTTACCATTCAGATACAT
The DNA here is from genome assembly GCF_963921235.1 of Mobula hypostoma. Lineage (NCBI taxonomy): Eukaryota > Metazoa > Chordata > Chondrichthyes > Myliobatiformes > Myliobatidae > Mobula > Mobula hypostoma. Next base: position 49,154,586 of record NC_086102.1, on the reverse strand, counting down.
ACTGTTGCAAGAAACAGCAAATAACATCTCTGAACCACAGAAGGTAAAGCAGGATCTAGATGAACTTACATTGTTTTAACATTACTGCAACAGCTGGGAGAAAATATAAATGATTTCAAGAATGACAGAGCCACTTCCTCCCTCACCCCTTCTCTTATTACTGAATTAAGCTTCCTTCTTAAAACTTAACTACCATGTCATGTCAAGATTCAAGTTATTGGACCAATATCTAGCGATCTGGACTAAGAAATGGAGGGACATGAACAAATATTACCACGAAGCTGGAGAACTGACTGCGTAACCATAAAATTAATAAACTGTTTATATAAAAAAAATCTCCTTCAAGTTGATAGCTTGCTAACCTTAACCAGTCTAGTTTGCTTGCGGCTGCAGAACCCTGAAACATTGACCTTTTAAATGTTTGTCTTGCCAGTGACAATCATAATCCATGAGAGAATAAATAAAAATCCTGAAAATATTATATTTTGTTCAAGCCCTATTCTTTAAAAATGATTGCTTACAAATACATACACATGAAATTTTCTAAACTAATTTAATCAAAATTGAAACTAGTTATTATAACATTTTAATACTGACAATAACCGCATTATTTTAACCATTCACTGTTGACATTAAAACAATGATGTGCAGAAAATCTCACATGGTTTACAATTCTATTTTGGATTCTTATTATTTTATTTCTGAATGCAAATATTTATGAATTAAAAGCAGATGCAGTTAGAATGATGAATTTCAATATTTAAGCTAGCTATTGAGTACCTGCATTGTGCTTTGCCAGATATTTATCTTTGTATTGTTTTTTCTTTTTCCCAAACCAGGTACAGCTAGCCTGCTGCTCTTGCTTGGTCTTTTCCATGGCTATACATGCAACACGCCTTATTTTAAGAAACAAAAACACAGAGGTCAACATACATAGTAGAATTGAAAGAAAACAGGAAATTTATAACATCTAGTTCAAACATACAGCTTCTGATGGCCACAAAGAATTTACTTTTTACAAACTCAACAAATAAGGCTTTGCAGAGGCACACCAAGAAACTCAAAAAGTCAATATAGTCTGTTTCTTTTCATTTAACATTATGCCTTCTCCCACAGCACAGGAAACACTGCTTCAGAATTTAAGCTCATACTATACCTGTCTCTTTATCTTACAGGGATAACCCAATCAGTTATTTTATCCAGCTCTTTAATGAAAGTTAGCATTAGTTTAGCTTTCACTCATTGGTTAAAACTAAATATATTAAATGGAAAATATTTGTATTTAATATTTTTTCCTCCAAAATGGACTGTATTACTTAAAAGGGTAATCCTTCAAATGTTTTTATAAAATAATTTAATCATTTAAGCTTATAATCTTCTACTGAAAATAGGATTTTAGTTGCTCTGCTCCTCCAACAAACTGGTTCGTCACACATCAGCACAGCTAGTAGAGCTGCTACCTCGCATCTCCAGTGATCTGGGTTTGGTCCTGGCTCTGGTGCAAGTCTTTGTGGAGCTTACACATTCCCCCTGTAACTGAGTGGATTTCCTCTGGGTGCTTTAGTTTCCTCCCACATCCCAAGCTGTGTCGATTTATAGATTAATCTATCACTATAAGATTTCCCCAGTGCATTGGTGAGTGGAAGATTTTTGGAGGGGGTGGGACAGGAATTGATGGCAATATCTGCAAATAAAATGGATTAGTGTAAAACACAATCTGTCGGAAGAACTCAGTGGGTTGAGAAGCATCTGTGGGTTGAAAATAATGTTTCAGGTCGAAGCCCTGCTCCAGTCCTTACTTAAAAGGCAAAAGATGCCCGAGGAGACTTACCATTCCTGCAGTTCAGGAGAGGGGATGAGTCCAGCCGTACCATTCTTTGAGTTTTCCAACTTGCCTTGCCACCAATTGTGATCATCTTTACTGATAATTTGTATGATCTCTCCAACTCGGAAACGGATCCCAGCCTCTTTGCAAGGAATGAGGTCATCTTTTGATGGATCATATTCAAATTGCGCTCGAACATAAATCTACGGGATAAATAGACTTTCATAAGAAAATGTGACAGAATTGTGCATTCAAAAAATAAACATGAATCTATCAGACAACACTTCCACTAATATGAGCTGTACTGATTTGAAATAATTTGATGAACAAAATTACTTAGATTGCTTTTCCTTTCTCTAGGAGGTAGTAGTAACATTAGATGGGATAAAAATAAAGTACACAACAAAAAGGCTAAACCTGGCAATCCAGCCCATTCAGCTGAAGTGGTAGGGAAGAGAGATTTTGAACTGGGATTTCCCAGTTCACATCTGCCAATGACCTCAATAAAACCTATCCACAAAGCTGTGTATATGATATTTAGCAACAGTAAGGGCACCATGATGGGTGAGGAACCAATTTTGACAGACAACAAACCTAGAAATAAAAAAAACTTTTTATAATGTTTTAAGCAGATGAGAGTACATAGATAGGGATATACTGGGATAAAGCTGAAGGTAAAAAAATGATAAAATTGAGAATTTTGAAATAGTTGTTCTAAGGGAAATAGTTTTAGAATCAGAGACAAAACAGCAGTAAGTACGATCAAGCATAACTTTAAAAACTCAGTTCCACCTTGTTCAAAAACTAGGGTAGGATTTACACAATGAATGGTAGGGCACTGAGGCATGTGGTAGAACAGGGATCTGGGAATACAGATCCAAAATTCCTTGAACGTGGCATCACAGGTAGATAGGGTCATAAAGAGAGATTTTGGCACATTGCTCTTCATAAATCAAAGTACTGAAAACAGAGGTGAGATGTTATGTTAAAGTTGTACAAGACTCTGGCAAAGCTTAATTTGGAGTATTGTGTGCAGTTTTGGTCCCCTACCTACAGGGAAGATGTCAATAAGATTGAAAGAGTGTAGAGGAAATTTACAAGGATGTTGCTGGATCCTGAGGACCTGAGTTATAGAGAAAGGTTGAATAGTTAGGACTTCATTCCCTGGAGCGTAGGAGATTGAAGGGAGATTTGATAGAGGAATACAAAATTATGAGGGGCATCGATAGTGTAAATATAAACAGCATTTTTCCACTGAGATTGGATGAGACTAGAACCAGAGGTCATGGGTTAAGGGTGAAAAGTGAAATGTTTAAGGGGAACATGAGGGGTAACCTCTTCACTCAGAGGATGGTGAGAGTGCGGAACAAGCTGTCAGAAGTAGCGGATGCAGGTTTGGTTTCAATATTTAAGAGAAGCTTGGAAAAGTTCATGAATGGGAAGGGAATGGAGGGGTGTGGGTGAATGGGACTAGGCAGAATAACAGTTTGGTATGGACCAGAAGGGCCAAAGGGCCTGTTTCTGACCTGTAGTGTTCTATGACTCTACCTCATACTTACATTGGATTTCACTGGAAATAGCGCAGAAAAATTAATAGCCTTGTCAACAATGAGGACACAGGTTTAAAGTGTGAGAGGAAATGTATGGAGATCTGAGGAGCAAGTTTTCCACACAGGGATAGTGGGTAAATGGAACAAGCTGCTAGAGGATATGGTAGAGTCAAGTACAATCAAAGTATTTAATAAGTTTTTGGAGAGGTGTCATCAATAGGAACAGGAGTGGATATGGGCCAAATTCAGGAAAATACAGTGAGCATAAATAGGCATCTTCACCATATTGACCAGTTGGGTCGAAGGACCTGTTTCGATGCTGTACAACTCTATGATGCCAGCCTTGGCAAAGACTGCTGTAAAGAAACTAAGTGACAATTTGAGGATGTCTACACTTAACTATACATTCCTGTTCCTGTGAAACTGTTAATAATTAATGAAGTTTTACCACAACTACACCTGCAAATAATCCAGAGCAAACTGGTATTTGGAAAAGTGTGTGGTGGCAAATGAAAGTCAGCACAAATTTCTCAGAAAGAAATCATATTCAACTAAATTGAATGAGTTCTTTTATGAAATAATAGAACATTAGTAAGACCAACACCATTGAAATATTGCAGTATCAAAATAACAGACTAAATAGAAAAATTTAAGTGAATCAATAAAGGTGTGATGATATAGTCAATTTGTTTAAAACATTCCTTTATCAAGGACAGCAGCAATACAGATACCCAACTGGCTAAATGCCAGAAATGACTTTTAGAAGTGGAGTGAAATAAGTTGCTTTATTTTTTTTATTTTTATTTAGGGACACAGCATAGTAACAGGCCCTTCTGGCTCAATGAGTCTGCACCACCCAATTACACCCTATTAACCTGTACATTTTTGAATGCAAAACCAGAGCACCCAGAGGAAACCCACATGATCACAGGGAGAGTGTACAAACTTTTTATAGACAATGGTGGAATTGAACTTGGGTCTCTGGCATTGTAATAGTGTTACACTCACCACTGTACTACTTTGCATGTAATACTGAACTTCAAGAGTCAGGATTATTTCTTTCTTCTTAAATATTTAATCTATACTTTGCTGGATAGAGCTTAATTTCAATATGTTGGTGATACAAATGTAGGAAGGAAGGAAAAAGTACACTGGAGGACTTCAGAGGGACAGATAGGTTTAATGCCCAGACATATGGCAAGTGAAGTTTAACACAGGTGAGTGTTCAATAATGGTAGGAAGTTAAGGAACAGCCAATAAAGTAGAAAACTGGGTTTCATGCATAACATTCTTTGAAAATGATGAGGTAAGTTGAGATGACTTAAGACATCAAATCACTGACTTTATCAAAGAAGCTATATAATATATAAATCAGGAAATCTGCAAGCCATAATATAACACTGCCTAGGTTGCAGCTAGAATACCATTTTCAATTCTGGGCAGCACATTTCAGGAAGAATCCCAGAACCTGGAATAGGCAGAATGTGATTTACTGGAATGGATTTAGGGATGAAGATTTTAGTTACATAGAGAAACCAGAAAACTGGGGCTATTCTCGTGAGGTGAATTTACATACTTATGTTGCTCATTATTTATTCCATCAGAAGTAGTTTCAATTGGCAGGAGGATTGGCAAACTGACAGCGACAAAACAAGGTTAATGACAAAAGAACCAGACGTGACAGGAAACATTTTGTCTTAAAGCATTCATTATTATGCTCAGGAAAAGATGGTAGGAATAGATTCAAAAGTAACATTAGAAATTACTGAATAAATAAATAAATAACTAAAAGGACAGGATATATAAAGGTTTTTAAAAATGAGGTAATAAATCTAATTTGATTATTTCAAAAAAGTCTAATATAAGTATGATAGCAAGTACATATGAAGTGCAATATTCAGACAGCTGTTGCTAATTTCACCGGTGAGTTATAGATTCAAATACAATTATCTGATAAGTTAACACTGCAGTATACAAAATATTGAATGAAAAATGGATTGACTATGAGTGCTAAGTTACGGATACTATAAAATTTCTATGGACTATTCACCTGTCGTCCTTTTGGTTGTGCAGTTGATGGCAAGTCCTGCAGAATAAAGTCAACCCAAGGAAAAGAGATTTTCATTCCACCTTCAAAGCAAAACTTTGACAATTCTACCACATTTCACATTTATAGTTTTTATTGCTGCAAGATGTATATTATCTGGTGTATAATCAATTTGCAAAATGCATCATGCAGTTACATAAAACAACCTACAAGAATAATTAGGCCAGGCTGTTTAGCAACAAGCTGTAGAAAGCATATACTAGCTGTGAATAGTTATTGCTTCCCACCCCCAATATGCAGACTACATCTTCAACACAAATATATAGTGGCAATAATTTTTCAATACAGTAAAGCATTCAAAATATTTTAACTGTAAATAGCCATTGTTACTGCCTCTGCTTGGCATTACTTAACCGTAAGAATTTTGTAATTTTGGTTGCACAATGTGGAATGGGGTTCAAAGAATGGAAACCAGATTTACTATTTGAGAAGCTTGGATTACCATAAACCACATTACTCTGGTTTTGTCAATGAGAAAAGAGAATCTCTTAAACCATCATATCTATCTTGTGTAAATTACTTTCCATTGGTTGTCATTCTATAGTTTCTTCTCTGAGCGGATACTGCTGTGTAATATTTTGTTTTCTTTGGAATTAGCATAAAGGAGGAAAGTAAGTGAGACAAGGACTGGCTTTGCCTCCATATTTTTATATCTGAACATGTTCTGCAAAACTAAAATCTGTAGAATAAGTATGCACTGAAAAAGCAAAACTAATGTATGGAGGGAGCTTAGGATGCAAGTCCAAACCTTCCTGAAAGTGGCAACACAAACAGACAATGCAATAAATAAGGCATATGGCATACTTGCCTCAAAGTTGGGTGTTGAGTATAAAGTCAGGAAGTCATGTTGGAGCTGTACAAATCTTTGGTTAGGTCACATTTGGAGTAACATGTGCATTTCAGGTCACTGCATTACAAGAAGTAGAGGCTCTGGAGAAGAGTTTCACCAGGATAGTGTATGGAGTATTAGCCATAAGGAGAGGTTGGACAAACATGGATTGCTTTCTTTGGAGCCTGGAAGTTGGGTGATCTGATAGAAGTATATAATATTATGAGGCATAGACAGAGTAGGGAGTCAGAGTCATTTCCCCCAGGGTAGAAATACGAAATGCTAGAGGGCATAGCTTTAAAGTGACAGAGAAAAAGTTAAAGGAGATTTATGAGGTAAGCTTTTTTTTTAAAAAAAGACAGAATTGTAGTTGCCTGGAACATACATGGTAGAAGCAGATATTGTAGCACTGTTTAAGAGGCATTTAGACAGGCACCTGAACAGGCAGGAAATTGAGGGATATACACCATGTGCAGGTAAATGGAATTAGTTTATACTGATATTATAGTTTTCTGTCAGGGAGAATGAAGACCCTTTTTGTTCTGCACTATTCACTAATTTTCAGTGTAATGTTTCCGGGCTATGGAGAGATAATTTATCCAAATTTTGCATTCTCAATTCATATCTAGTGGAATGTAGACATATGGACATTGCATGAGATTGGATCCAGTTGTGATGTCCTCTATTCAGGAATAGCCTGCTGACCATAATTGTTAACATTCATACTGAAAACATTAACCAGTTGGGCAATGTAGAATGGGTGTGATCACCTACGGATTAATACCCAAGGAAGCAACACCTTGCATAGGAGAAGTGATTGAGAGAGATTTGCTGGAAAATAGAAGGACGTTAAAAGAAACAGGCAGAAGCTTATTGCAGTTATAAAGCCAACATGCCAACTGAAATGTAGGATAAATATTAGTAGTTAATGCATCAGATAACAAGCTTTCCTGCTTGGAGTTATTTAGTCTGAAATTATTCAGACAGGCTAATATAAAGGACTCCACTGCATTTGAAAAATATTCATATGAATCAAATGTGATCTACTTGCTAATGCTGCAAATTCAGGCAAAATAATTTACCTCGTTATCTGATCTCTGAAGTAAAATAAATTATTAATCTGTGACAAACAAACCTCTCATGTATGATCAATGCTCTCCTCAGAAACCTGAATGCAGGCAAACATTGGAACTTGTGTTGAAAATGTATGACAATCCCATTATTTTTTGTTATTACTAGGCATTACAAGATTGATAGCATTGAGTTGCTTGGCCAGGCTTCAGCTTCATACCATAATGTGCAGGTACCACCGCAGCAGTGAGCACACCAATTTGAGAACTCAGATAGCGGAAACCAAACCCTACCTCTCAGAGCTCTGGTGTGATGCTATGCCAGCTTTCATTTTGGAACCATCATTACACAAGTTAACTCTTCAATTCTCCCCCTACTCAACCTCATTTTACTTCTTCATAGACAAACCATCTAAATGGAAAGAAATATTTCCAGTATTTGGTTGTGCTAATGCACCTTCGAAGGAAAATGCATCGCAAACCAATCCACTGCTGAATTTCATCTTAGTTATCAGGAAATGAATGAGGCTGACATTACCAGTGACTTTCTTATGTGGTATTTAAAAAGAACCAATAGGACTTTTCTGAAAGATAAATTCCTTGCTACAGAGGCAATACTAATAAAATTATACCATGTGTGTGTTGTAAATGGAAACCTTACCGAAACAGAATTATAAGTGCTGCTATAGCCGTTAGCTGGGGATTGTCTGGATGTGGAGGGGGAATCTCTCTGCAACGAGACAGAAGATTCAGTAGCACCTTATATACACAACTGCAACATATGTCAGAATTTTAAACAATGTTTTGAAAAAAAAATGCATTGATCAAGGTCCAATTTAATTGTTTCTAAATAATTGTTTCTCAATTTTTAATGTATATTAGTTGCATTTAATCTACAAAGCTTTTGGTCTAAGCAGATATATTTTAATTTTTTGGAATAAAACAGCTAAAAAGTTTTTGTTTTTACAATGTTGTATTACACTACAAGCTTCTTCTAAAGAGCTTGTTTATATAAAATTCTTAAAGGGCTTGACTGTACTGCAAAGCTGTTTCATCAACAGGAGAGTTTTGAACAAGGACTTAAGGTGTTGGGTTAAGAGTCTGATCAGCAATGACAGAGAAAACACATGTGATTTGGAGACAAGAATGCAAAACTTCACCAGCAGTATTGTTTTGTGATTCTTGGTAATGGAAGTGTATGTATACACAGACTAAGGAAAGGTACTTGGTTTGAATATTTTCCACAATTACTATTCAATCACTGATGAGATACTTTTTAGAAAGGAAGTTTATAAAGTGACCCATGTGCATGCTTGTAATTAATGCGTAACTGCAGCTTGCACAGCCTTACTGCCTATGTTTACGAGCGCCCATTGAAAACTATACTAATAATTTTGAAAGTGCACGTCAAATTGATGGCATATCAAGAACAGAACTGGTTGCGGGCTCAACGTTCTTATCTCCGATGGTTAACCAGGTTACTTTTGGGATTAGTTGGAGCAACTATTAGTATGTGTGAATCATCAGACTGCTTCACTTATATGAAGAATTAAACATTCATGTAGCTAATATATAGCATTGAGGAGTTTGAAAATAGTATAATTAATGTTAAAATAGCCTTTTGTTATTTTGTTAAACAATGACTTAATGTTAATTGAATAAACTGAACTTTCAATAAATTAACTGTACTAAATAAAATTATAACAGTTTTCATAACAGAAAATACAACAGTATCCTAAATATCTGCAAATAGAACCCTTATTTTCAATACAGGATCACAATACGAGATACACACTTCAATCATATGCAACCTCTAATATGATTTTACACATGAAGCTACTGAGTTGGAAGGAAAAACAAACATGACTGCAATTTCCTGTCTAACATTTGCTCAAATATTTACTGCTAGTAAAATGTTTACTAAAACAGCTTCCTTAACAAGAATAAAAAAACACAAAATGAGCATTGAATTTAACAAATTCAGATAATCAGACATTGTTCTACACAAGTTTTCCTCTCGTCTCTCCTGGTATTTCTAATTTTATTTATATAATATTTGTTCATTTACCAGGCCTTCTATCACCCTCCTTTAACCTGGCACTGCGAGCACTTGTGGCATTTTATTTCTTCTCTTTGCCACCCTACCATTGGCCTCCACACTTCTTTGTTTCCTCTGCAATTTTAAACCTGTTTTATTTTTAGCCATCCCAACACCTTTCTCCATGGATGCACATTGAAAGACATCAGATTAGTATTCTAATTACTGCCACATAGGTTTCAAAAACATTTATTCCATTTCCTCGTTTCATTTAATTACAAGTAAAGTTTCTGGTTTATGGGATTAGGATTGATCTAATCAATTTTTTGTGCACTAACTTCACTCAAAATGCCACAAGTAGGTTGAAGACTAATCACTGTTATTTCTTCATAATGCTTAATGTAGAAAACTGGTTCTACTTGTTTCCAATTTCTGCCTTTTACTGGTTTTCATGTAAACATCCATGCTAACATCTGCCTCTTTCCATCTCATCTTCTCTGCCTTAACTATATTTTTGATCAATCACTCTCACCTTGCTTCTTGCAAGGAATCTATTTATTTCTTTCATGAAACCATGAACACTACCTTATTATTCCCCATGAGCACTATCTAATTCATTTTTTGCACTATTTATTTTGCAATTTATGGTAACTTTATCTTTGCACTTTGTAGATGCTGCAATACATCAATTACTACTGTTTAAGCCACAAATAAAGGAGCCCAGAAGCAGTTTGTTTTTGTATATGGGTGGCTGGGTGATGGGAGGGTGGGAAAGGGGGCTGTTTTTGTTTTGTTGGTGTTGCTGGTGTCGTTCTGCTGAACATTGTGGGCTGGCTATATGTGGTGACATTTGCGGGCTGCTCCGAGCATCTCCTTGGGTGTGTTGGTTGCTTACACAAATGACACACTTCACTGTATGTTTTGATGACCATGTGATAATGTGGTTTTTGTTAGTTTTTCAGTCTTGGTTTGTCATGTGTTTCTGTGATATCATTCTGGAAAAACGTATCAATTCTTAATGCATGCATTACTAAATGACAATAATAGAGGACTGCATGTCCTCCTAATCTAATCTAATAAATAAATCTGAATATTAATACAAGATGGTGGTATTAAACCAGATTCTGAGGTTCTTCATTTTTAACGCATCTGTTATAAATGCTTCATATTCAGAATTCCTTGAAAGAGGAGTCACAGGTAGACAGGGTTGTAAAGAGAGATCTTGGCAGATATGCTTTCATAAATCAGAGTACTGAGTACAGGAGTTTTAATGTTATGTTGAAGATGTATAAGACATTAGTGAGGCTAAATTTGGAGTATTGTGTGTAGTTCTGGTCACCCACCAAAAGGAAAGATATCAATAAGATTGGAAGAGTACTTTGAAAATATACAAGGATGTTGCCAGAACTTGAAGCACTGAGTTGTAGAGAGGGGTTGAATAAGTTAGAACTTTATTTTTTGGAGTATAGAAGGATGAGGAGAGATTTGATAGAGGGATATGAAATTATGAGAGGTATAGGCAGGATAAATACAAGCAGGCCTTTTCTTCTGAGGTTCGGTGAGACCAGAACTAGATGTCATTGGTTAAGGCTGAAAGGTGAAACACTTAGGAGGAATCTGAGGGGGAACATCTTCACTCAGAGGGTGGTGTGATGGTAGGGGTATGGACAGCTATGGTCCAGTTGCGGGCCAAAGCAGAGTAACAGTTGTGCACGGACTAATTGGGCTGAATGGTCTGCTTCTGTGCTGTAGTGCTCTATAACTCATAAAAGATTCCACTATTCATGCTATTATTTACGTTATGTCATTATATCCCTTTAATTGAGGATTCCTATCTGCTGTTGTTGATAGGAACCTTGACCATGTCCATTCCATTTTCAATCCTTAAGCAATAACCCTTCCTTCCTGTGAAACCAATCAAGTTTCTCTGTGATTACTCCTTCATTCGTGAGCAACCTTCATTCCCAGATCATCCTCTACTATTTCCCCCACAACAGCATGATATCTCCCCAAATCGCACTCAATATTGCAAAATTATGATACCTGTCAAAATATCCTGATCCACAGTACCTGTATTTGAAGTTCTGTCTATTATACGGTTCTTACATTTGTTTTCATATTTCACTCATATACAAAAATAACTAGAGGGAGATTCAAGATCTCAAGACTCTTTCACTAGTGAATTATGGCCGATAAAACCAACACTGCATCTTCAGATAAAGAGTAGGTAGAAAACTACTTGTCATTACAATCAATGCATCAATCAAGGGAAGTGAAATGTATCTAAGTTTAACTTGGTAACCTCCTTGTTGTGAGAGAACTGAACAAGCTTTTGAAGGTGGTAAAACAAGGGATTAGAGTTTAGTAAAAATAAAAAGCTACCACAATTTAGTGATTGTCAAAGTGATGGCTGATATTGCCCAAATGAAGCAAGTACTAAACAAGAAAAGGCAGTACAAAAGAAAGAGAGGAAACAACCTATAACTGAATCAAAATGGACCTATGTTCTTATTGAAGCAGTTCAAAGACAGTACAAATAACTTGAAATTGGCAAGTTATGCAAGGACTAGGTCTGAGACTCGAAGCGATCAAGATTAACATTTACACTGTAACAATATACTTACAGTGGCATGCAAAAGTTTGGGCACCCAGGTCAAAATTTCTGTTACTGTGAATAGCTAAGCGAGGAAAAGATGATCTGATTTCCAAAAGGCATAAAGTTAAAGATGACACATATAATATTTTAAGCAAGATTACTTTTTTATTTCCATCTTTTACAGTTTCAAAATAACAAAAAAAGAAAAGTGCCTGAAGCAAAAGTTTGGGCACCCTGCATGGTCAGTACTTAGTAACACCCCCTTTGGCAAGTATCACAGCTTGTAAATGCTTTCTGTAGCCAGCTAAGAGTCTTTCAATTCCTGTTTGGGGGATTTTCGCCCATTCTTCCTTACAAAAGGCTTCTAGTTCTGTGAGATTCTTGGGCCGTCTTGCATGCACTGCTCTTTTGAGGTCTACCCACAGATTTTTGATGATGGTTAGGTCGGGGTTCTGTGAGGGTCATGGAAAAACCTTCAGCTTGCGCCTCTTGAGGTAGTCCATTGTGGATTTTGAGGTGTGTTTAGGATCATTATCCTGTTGTAGAAGCCATCCTCTTTTCATCTTCAGCTTTTTTACAGATGGTGCGATGTTTGCTTCTAGAATTTGCTGGTATTTAATTGAATTCATCCTTCCCTCTACCAGTGAAATGTTCCCTGTCCCATTGGCTGCAACACAACCCCAAAGCATGATCGATCCACCCCTGTGCTTAACAGTTGGAGAGGTGTTCTTTTCATGAAATTCTGCACCCTTTTTTCTCCAAACATACCTTTGCTCATTGCGGCCAAAAAGTTCTATTCAAAAGGTTCAAAGGAACATCTAAACAAGCCTGATGCATTTTGGAAACAAGTCCTGTGGACTGAAGTTAAAATAGAACTTTTTAGCTATTCACAGTAAGAGAAATTTTGACCGGGGTGCCCAGACTTTTGCATGCCACTGCCCAAGGTGAATAATGTCAAATTTTAGCATTGAAAACAGTAACAGTAAATACTTTTGCATTCTGGGTTATGTCATCTGGAAGTGGATCAAAATTCATTCAATAAAGACTTTTATCCTCTCATGTAATTTTAGTGAAAAAAGGGCTGAATGGTGAAATCCACTTCTCTATTCCGTTATCATAGTTGTAAAATTGGTGTGCATAATGAACATTGCAGAGAAAACCAGTTTTTACAGAAAGCTTTATCCATCACCAGTCAGCAGGCAGTTATAGCCATAACGGTTGGGAATGGGAGGGGAAGAAATAATAAGTAAATTATATAGATATATATACATTTTTTCTATATATATATATATATCTATATAAAACATTTCTTAAACTGGTTACCTCACATGACGATGATTGAGTGCGGTAACTTGGCACAATCTTGAAGGTAATACTTCCTCTCATTTCTCTCTGGTAGGGACATAAAATTAATATTAGGACAGAATTATAGGATGGAATTCTTATATTTGAACAATCAAAGCTGGATTCACAAATAATTCTGATGTTTTCACTAAGTACTGTGAAAAATAAAATAACATTTCACACATTTGAAATCTTGATCACATTTTGCTCCTAAACAAAAATAACCAGAAGCAGCATAAATGGCTCAACATTCTTTTACTGGTGAATTATGGCCTAGCTGTACAACCTCTGTATCATACAAAAAAGGGCAGAAAATTTCAATTAAGGCATCAATAAGGGAAGGGAAATGTATCAAAATTTAACTTGCTAAATCTCTTTGGTGTGAGGGAATTGAACACTTAAAAATAATAGATAAAAGCACTCTTGTTTAGAAAAAGCACAATTTTTGATAAACTTTAAAAACCTGATTTGCAAAACTAAGGATTAGAGTTTAGTTAAAATATAACTAAGTGACTGTAACAATGGTCACGGGTATCATTGCATAGAGCATACACCAAATTGCTATTGAACTATTGAAGTAAGCTCTGGAACAAGAGACAGCTCTCTAAAGAGCATGAATAACCTACAACTGGCTGAAAACTACAATCGAAGGCAAACTGACCCATGTTCTTATAGAAAGGCTCAAGATAGAACTTAACTTGAAATTGGCAGGATGGGCAAATACCAAGTTTGAGACTAAAAGAGGAGATCAAGACTAATAGTAAGATTGCAATAGTATTCTGGTGACACGAGTTGAATAATGCTAAATTTATTCTTTGATAATTTTAACAATAGACAGTTTTGCATTTTGAGTTATGCTATCCGGGAAATAAATTGAAACTTATTAAACTGATTGAAATCTATTAAACATAAAATTGATCTGCAGGTATTTACTTGATGTCTCAAGAAATGAAGAAACAAGGCTACCCAGCACTCTCAATCTCCATATAGCACTAAAGTCCGAAGTATTAAATAAAAATTAAGAAAAGATTACCCTGCATACTCACAAGCATCTTTTGAAGTTGCTCTACTGTCTGGTTAGCAACACTGATGCCATTTATTTCTCTGATTTCATCACCGACATGGAGCGTTCCTACATAAGATTCACATAAAGACCAACAGATTTTTCTTTTTGATAAAGCTAAAGAAAATCTCATTAAACTGAAAAAGGTTGTCCCTTTGTCATTAACCTTCCTTTTCAGAAATCCATCCAATAGTTTCATGAACCAACATTAACATCAGGTTTTTGAATAGAAGCTTTATTTCTCTTTGCTAAGGAAGTTTTCTCAGAGTTCTGTTCCCTTTTGACTTCCTTCTAAATTATGTTTCTTCTTACAAGTGAATAATGTATTAGATCAATTCTCTTCATAGTGCTGATTTTTCAAATTAAATTTCTTGGATCTTGTCAGTACTGGCAAGAGTGACATTTACTGCACATGAGAAGGTCACAGTGTGCCATGTCCTTGAACTGCAGTGGTCCGTCTGATGAATGTACTCCCACAGTGCTGTTAGATAGGGATTTCTAAAAATTACGGCACAGTGAAGAAGAAATTGGATTGGTGCTCAATTTGGGATGGAATCTACAGATGGTTGTGCAATCATTTGGCTGCTGTCACTGTATTTTATTGGAGCTAGGGTTCAAGAGGTGTTATTGGAGGTGCTGTCTGGAAGGTGCTTTCGGAGCAGCCTATGAGTGACTGCAGTCACTGTACACCGGTGGTAGAAAGAAGGTTTAAGGTGATAGGTGGGATGCTAATCAACCATTATAATCAACCAGAAAAGGAGACATACAGAAGGAAATACCAACAGGAAAAATGACTGAATGTTGATTCCAGCAACATGAATTAGCCTTTTTTTTGTAATGGAAAATATATTTTCCTTTGGTACAAATTTTTTACTCCTTACCTTGCCTATGGATCATTCCGCCATGCATAATCCTTGCAACAATACAATGGTTCATTTCATTCATTTTTAAAGTTATCCCCTGAATGAAGGAACATGAAGAAAATCAATGAGATGTAAAGCATTAAAAGTAGTTAGAAATGCAACAGTTGTATTATATAAAGCAATTTCAAAGCTAAGTATTTTCCACACCTTAATACAAAACAATGATATATTCTAAGAAGCATTCTACATTAGATGTAACAGTACCATCTAAAAAGGAATGTAGACAGACATCTCCATAGGTGGTTGACAGCAGATACAAAATGGAGAGGCAAATGACTGAAATGGAATCAGAATTATTGTCACATGTGCCAAAGAAGACTGCAAAGCTTGTCTTGATACTGTTCAAACAGATCAATTCAGTACACAGTGCATTGAGGTAGTACCAGAGAGCTATAGTTTTATAGTAGCAAGGTAGAAGCTGTCCTTAATGGGAACCAGTATGATAGAGCCAAGGATGAGTCAGCAGGTTTACAAGTAGATGATGGATATAACATGAATGTAAGCAAGGACAAGCCAATGATTGGGTACAGACACAGACAGGACAAAATGTTAAATTGTACTACAGAGGCAAAACCAAAAGGGCGAAGAATGTAGACTGAAGCTGCTGTATTTAAATATGCGTAGCATTCAGAATAAGGTGGATAGAAGGCCATAGTCAGGAGCTTAACATCAAAGGATATACTTTGCATCAAAAGGACAGGCAGGAAGGCATAGGTGGTGGTGTGGTTCTGTTGGTAAGAGATGGAATTACATCTTTAGAAGGAGGTAACATGGGGTCAGAGAAGGGTGGAGTTGAGAAACTGCAAGGGTAAAAAGCCATTATGGGAATCATATATAAGCCTCCAAGATGTGGGGTTGAGATTGCAAAGGGAGCTGGAAAAGGCATGCAATAAAGATAATGACACAATTGTAATGGAGGACTTTAATATGCAAGGGGATTGGGAAAATCAGGCTGGTGTCGGATCGTAAGAGAGGGAGTTTGTTGAATGACTATGAGGTGGCTTTTTAGAGCAGCTTGTGCTTGAGCCTACTTGGGGAAAGGCCACCTTAGATTGGATGTTGTACAATAACCCAGGTCTTATTAGAGAGCTTAACATAAAGGAACCCTGAGGAAACTGATCATAATATTATTGAATTCATACTACAATTTGAGAGGGAGAAGCACATGTATGAGTATCACAATGGAATAAAGGGAATTAGGGGCATGAGAGAGGAGCTTGCCCAAGTGGATTGGATACTGGCAGGAAAGGCGGCACATCAGAGATGGCTGGTTTCTGAGAATAGTTCACAAGGCGCAGGATAGATATGTCCCACAGAAGTTGTTCTCAAATAGAACATAGAATAGTACAGCACATTACAGGCCCTTCGGCCCATAACGTTGTGCTGACCCTTAAACCCTGCCTCCCAGAGAACCCCCTACCTTAAATTCCTCCATATACCTGTCTAGTAGTCTCTTAAACTTCACTAGTGCATCTGCCTCCACCACTGACTCAGGCAGTGCATTCCACGCACCAACCACTCTCTGAGTAAAAAACCTTCCTCTAATATCCCCCTTGAACTTCCCACCCCTTACCTTAAAGCCATGTCCTCTTGTATTGAGCAGTGGTGCCCTGGGGAAGAGGCGCTGGCTAGCCACTCTATCTATTCCTCTTATTATCTTGTACACCTCTATCATGTCTCCTCTCATCCTCCTTCTCTCCAAAGAGTAAAGCCCTAGCTCCCTTAATCTCTGATCATAATGCATACTTTCTAAACCAGGCAGCATCCTGGTAAATCTCCTCTGTACCCTTTCCAATGCTTCCACATCCTTCCTATAGTGAGGCGACCAGAACTGGACACAGTACTCCAAGTGTGGCCTAACCAGAGTTTTATAGAGCTGCATCATTACATCGTGACTCTTAAACTCTATCCCTCGACTTATGAAAGCTAACACTCCATAATCTACCTGTGAGGCAACTTTCAGGGATCTGTGCACATGTACCCCCAGATCCCTCTGCTCCTCCACACTATCAAGTATCCTGCCATTTACTTTGTACTCTGCCTTGGAGTTTGTCCTTCCACAGTCTACCACCTCACACTTCTCCAGGTTGAACTCCATCTGCCAAATGGCAAGGGTAGGTAGACAAGGGAAGTTAAGGACTGCATAAAAGCCAAGGGACTGGCATATAAGGTAGCAAAAGTAAGTGGGAAGTTGGATGATTG
Source organism: Mobula hypostoma (assembly GCF_963921235.1). Taxonomy (NCBI): domain Eukaryota; kingdom Metazoa; phylum Chordata; class Chondrichthyes; order Myliobatiformes; family Myliobatidae; genus Mobula; species Mobula hypostoma. The sequence continues at coordinate 49,137,039 of NC_086102.1, read as the reverse complement.
GGAAGCTTTTAAAATCCAACAAAAGGCAACTGAAAAAGCCGCAAGAAGAGAAAAGAAGAAATACGAGGGCAAATTAGCTAATAATATAAAGCAGGATACCAAAAGTTTTTTCAGTTATATAAAGAGTAAAAGGGAGGTGAGAGTTGATACTGGACCACTGGAAAATGATGCTTGCGAAGTAGTAATGGAGGACAAAAAAAAAAATAGCAAAAAAACTTAATAAGAACTTTGCAGCAGTCTTCACCATGGAAAACACTAGCAGTGTGCCAGAGGTTCGCGAGAGTCAGGGAGCAGGAGTGAGTGCCATTGCTATTACAAAGGAAAAACTGCTAGGCAAACTCAAAGGTTTAAAGGTGGATAAGTCACCTGGGCCAGACAGACTAGATCCCAGAGTCCTGAGAGAGGCTGTTGAAGAGATAACGGATGCATTGGTCATGATCTTTCAAGAATCACTTGATTCTGGCATGGTCCCAGAGGACTGGAAGATTGTAAATGTCACTCCACTCTTAAAGTAGGGGGGAAAGCAAAAGAATGGAAATTATAGGTCTAACCTCAGTGGTTGGTGAAGTGTTGGAGTCTATTATTAAGGATGAGGTTTCAAGGTACTTGGAGACTAATGATAAAATAAGATAAAGTCAACGTGCTTTGTGTAAAGGGAAATCTTACCTGACAAATCTGTTAGTGCTCTTCAAGGAAGTAACAAGCAGGGTGGACAAGGGAGAGGCAGTGGATATTATTTACTTGGATTTTCAGAAGGGATTTGATAAGGTGCCACACATGAGGTTGCTTAACAAGACAAAATCTTATGGCATTACAGGAAAGATACTGGCATGGACAGAGGAATAGCTGACAGGCAAGAAGCAGGGAGTGGAAATAAAGGGGCCTTTTCTGGTTGGCTGCCAATGACTGGTGGTGTTCCTCAGGGGTCTGTACTGGGACTGTTACTTTTCACATTGTCAATGATTTGGATCATGGAATTGATGGCTTTGTGGCAAAGTTTGTGGATGATAAGAAAATAGGTGGAGGGGTAGGTAGTGTTGAGGAAGCAATGTGATTACAGCAGGACTTAGGCAAATTGGAAGAATGGGCAAAAATGTGGCAGATAGAATACAGTGCTGGAAAATGTATGATAATACATTTTGATAAAAGGAACAATAGCGCAGACTATTATCTAAATGGGGAGAAGATTCTCAGAAGGGTAACTTACAGGTGTGTCTGTAGTAAAGAAGGCAAATGAAGTGTTGGCATTTATTTCAAGGGGAATAAAACATAAAAGCAAGATGATAATGTTGAGGCTTTATTAGAAACTACTCAGGCTGCATGGAGTATTGTCAACAGTTTTGGGCCCCTTATCTCAGAAAGGATATGTTGTCATTGGAGAGAGTCCAGCGGAGGTTCACGAGGATGATTCAAGGAATGAAAGTGTTAACATGAGGAGTGTTTGGCAGCTTTGGGCCTGTACTCACTGGAATTTAGAAGAATGCAGGGGGATCTCATTGAAACCTATCGAATGTTGAAAGAACTAGATAGGATGGATGTGGAGAGGATATTTCTTATGGTGGGGGTACCCAGAGGGCACAGCCTTGAAATTGAGGGGCAACCTTTTAGAACAGAGGTAAGAAGGATTTCTTTTAGCCAGAGAATAGTGAAATGTGGAATGCCCTGTCACAGACTGCGGTGGAGGCCAAGTCCATGGGTATAATTAAGGTGGAAGTTGATCGTTTCCTGATCGCTCAAGGCATCAAAGGATATGGTGAGAGGGCAGGTGTATGGGGTTGAGTGGGATTCGTGATCAGGCATGATGGAATGGCAGAGCAGACTCGATGGGCTGAATGGCCTAACCCTTCTCCTACGTCTTATGGTCTTGAGCTTGGTGGTATGTGCTTTTAGGCTTTTGTGTGGTTTGCCTGTTTGCCCTGATGAGTGGGGTTTTGATTTTGCTGGCTTGTTCACTGAGGCAGCATGAAGAATAGATATTCCATAGGGACGAGGATGGTTTCCATGATGTGCTGAACTATGTCTACAACTCTGCAGTTTCTTGTGGTCACGGGCAGAGGAGCTGGCACAGTGAGCCGTGATGCATTCTGAAAGGATGCTTTATATGCTGCAAGGGTCGATGAGGACAGGCCAAATTTCTTTAGTCTCCTGAAGAAATTGAGGCATTGGTGAGATTTCTTAGCTGTGAAAATGGGACAACATAATATAGAAAAGTGAGAAACCATAGATCGTGGATATAAAGTCCCAGAGGGAAGAAATGGGGAGGGGGAGGACAATAGGCAATTACTGTTATGGAGAGAGATAACATACCCAAGGACTGACAAATGAGAGAAAAGGTGCATGTTTCATGCACCTGGTGCTGAGTTGTGGGGTCCAGTAAGTAGGATCAATTTGGTTGGCAATACAATTTCCTTTCTGTGGGGAGCATATTGCTTCTTTGTAGGAATTTGCTTTAATAGGAAAGAGGGAGATCAGGTTCTGACAAAGGATCTTTGGTTTGAAACACTGGCTCTTTTTCTCTGTCCAAAGATGTTGCCTGTTTGAGTTTTCTGAGAATTTTCTGCTTTTATTTGCTAAACTTGTTGTAAATTCAGTCGATCACTGATACTGATATGGGTACTGATTGTGGATGATCAGCCATGATCACAGTGAATGGCGGTGCTGGCTCGAAGGACCGAATGGCCTACTCCTGCACCTATTGTCTAGCACCGTGTAAATGCATACTAAACCATTCAGGAAGCAATAGTTCTAGAAGTACAGCAAAACACACAAAATGCTGCAGAAACTCAGCAGGTCAGGCAGCATCTATGGAAATAATTAAACAGTTGATGTTTAGTCTGGACCCTTCTTCAGATCTGGAAAGAAAGGGGGAAGATGCCAGAGTGAAAAGGTAGGGGGTCGAGAAGGAGGACCAGCTAGAAGGTGATAGTTGAAGCCAGTTAGGTGGGAAAGGTAAAGGGCTGGAGAAGAAGAAATCTGATAGGAGAGTAGACCATGGGAGAAAGGGAAGAAGGAGGGGCAACCTGGGGGAGGTGAGGAGAAGAGATAAGAGGCCAGATTGGGAAATAGAAGAGGAGAGAAGCGGTGGAATTGTTTTCTTTAAATTGGAAGGAGAGATTGATATTCATGCTATCAGGTTGGAGGCTTCTTAGATGGAAAAAGGTGTTGTTCCTCCACCCTGAGAGTGGCCTCATCATTGCAAAAGAAGAGACCGTGTACTGACATGTCAGAACAGGAATGGGGATAGGAATTAAAATGGTTGGCTACCATGAAATTACACTTTTGGTGGATGGAGCAGAGGAGCTTGACAAAGCAGTCTCCCAATTTACATCGGGTCTCACCAATGTAGACAATTTAAATGTGCTTAAAATTATAGCATCTATTTTATGATTACCTTTGCAATTATGGTAACAAACTAGATATGTTTGCACTGCATGATACAGCATCTCACAAAACTAAATTACAAAATATCCACATTGTGGGGAGATGGATTTATTTTATGGGAGACAAAAATGGCTAACATTCTGCATTTTTTATATAATAAAACTGGAAATACTTAATTGACTATTGTTTGTGTAATGCTACAAAAATGCAAATATTTTAGAATGCTTTTAGCATAAACAATTAGAACAGCCATTAAGGATAGAATGATTGATTGTAAAACTTTAAATATTAAATTAGTAGGATGTAGTATATTGTTCTAAAATATGAAAAAAATTGATTAAACTTACTAAAACGAATCTAACTGATGATCAGGAACAATCAAAATTATGAAGGTGCATTTTTCATAGCATATTTACTTATCATGATTGGAATTAGTAGTGTACAAGAGGATGAGGCATTCCTTTCTATTAATCACTCAAATAAACCAATTCCTTTTAAGAAGGGCTTGTGAAAGGTATTGGAATATTATATAATCAAATATTGCAGACAACATTATTCATTGAAAGTATTCTCTGAAATACTTTTCCTTTTGAAGAGCAATTGCTAATTCTTCTGCATCACAGTTAAAGTCTAGTTCTAATGTTTTACACTTTTTCTTTGACAACATCATAATTACTCTTGAAAGATGTACAAAGGGAAATGAAGTTAAGTGATAACTTTCATGTTTTTGTGGTCAGCTGAGCAGCAGCTTTACTTGAACCCACCTATGTAGGTTCTTCACTTGACCCACCCACGTTTTGAAAACCTTGCTCACTTCAATGTCGCAGATCGCAATGGACAGGAAGTTCAAGTTGGAAGTATCTCCAACGTTAGACAAAAGGACCTGTTGCAAATACTTCTATATAGAGTTTTATGGTTAATTTTTTCTAAAATGAAACCTTGCATGGAAAAATATCCTGATTTGGACAGCCTCAATTCTAAGAAACAGAAGGTGCTAACCTATGTTTGCATCACAAGGTGGCACTAGAGTTTGATTAATTGTATTTGTATGATAGGTCTGGGATATTGAGGCTCTGCCAAATTTATATAATTACTTAAAATATGAATATTCTAATACATCTGCTATGCTCCTCTTCCATTTCAACCAGTATCTGAACTGAGGATCACCTCCCTTCCGTAACATTTTCTTATGCTACAGCGATGTTACAAATTACCACAATTCACCATTATTGAACAAATTCTGAACTGATCCAGTATTCAGAGATTTCTAATAGGAATCCTGGTCAGTAAGCACAGTTGAGCAATCAAAAGTAGGTACTTCTAATTCTGCTAAAGTTTCATGCTAATTCTATAAGTAAGAAAGGTTATAGATGGATAGCTACAATTTATGGACCAAATAGAACATGCAGATAAAACTAGTTTGCAGGGGAACGAGTACAGAATGCACAGAAATAATCTTACTAAAATACAATCTTCATGACTGAGTTACTTCTACCAGTAATGCTGGGATCTAAATACAGGCGAGTTCCTGGGATGGAAAGGTTATACTACACTGGGAAGGTAAAACAAGCTGGATCTATATTCTTGGGAGTTTAGCAGAATGAGGGAGATTTTATTGAAACATACAAGACCCTAAGGGGGGCAATGACATCTTGCGATATTTACACCAGTGGAACAATCTCAAATAAGGGGATACAGTTACAGGATTGGGGAAAATCATTTAAAACAGAGGTGGATAGGAATTTCTTCTTGAAGAGGACCGGTGAATCTCTGGCATTCTCTAGTTGTGGAGGCTACATCACTGGAGGTATTGGTGGAGGAGTATTCAGAGCTTTGCAGATTTGCATGGAAGAGTCGAGATTGGAGGCTATCGGTGAGGATTATATTAACTGAATAGCATAGTAGGCAGCCTATGCCTTCTGCTTTTTTCTGAAGGCTGAAGGCTTCCAATTTAATTAAAGCAGTTAAAATAATTTGTCTGTATTACTTATACACTGGCAAATTAAACAGATTCTGAGCATTCTTTAATTATGTCTCTTTCTGATACAGCATCATGATGAGATAGAAGTAAATTCTTTCTCTCCACAGATTACCGGTTGTAATGGCCACACAGGAGAACAAAGAACAAAAAACAGCTAATTTTGGTCAGCTTAGTGGCCAAGTACAGTTGAAAAACTATGGTAACATGTATAAACTTAAATTAGAATTTTCATTAAAAAGACTAAAGATGCTTTGTCTCTGGTAACTGATGTGAGTGATAGGTTGTTTTGTAATACTTTACCATAGGTTCATCAGTGTTTTTCTGAAACTGGACAAGTCGAACTCGTGTTACATTTTCCATGTCCATATCTCCGTTTGCACTTTCAGGTGAGTCACCATTTAAATAAGGAGAAGATGGTGGTGGTGTAACTCTTAGTGCTTCATCACTATATACTTCATGTGCCACAACATCATGAGTCTGAAGCAAGGCCTAGTTTTCAGAAGAAAATGAAGTAAGAAAATTAGTGATTGAAGACACCAAGCCAATTGTTATCAAGATCTCATCTTCTTATCCATCCTTCATCACTTCCCCCTTTTCATCCACAATGATTGCCTTCTTAATCGATGCCCTTGGGAACACATTCTGTATATATGAAGGGCACTGCAAAAATGCAAGTTGTTCTGGAAATCTAATTTCCGCATTTTTAAAATAAGGAAAATGTTGCTTTGTACTTTAGTTCATTTAGAAACATAGAAACATAGAAAATAGGTGCAGGAGTAGGCCATTCGGCCCTTTGAGCCTGCACCGCCATTTATTATGATCATGGCTGATCATTCAACTCAGAACCCTGCACCAACCTTCCCTCCATACCCTCTGATCCCCCTAGCTACAAGGGCCATATCTAACTCCCTCTTAAATATAGCCAATGAACTGGCCTCAACTGTTTCCTGTGGCAGAGAATTCCACAGATTCACCACTCTCTGTGTGAAGAAGTTTTTCCTAATCTCAGTCCTAAAAGGCTTCGCCTTTATCCTCAAACTGTGACCCCTCGTTCTGGACTTCCCCAATATCGGGAACAATCTTCCTGCATCTAGCCTGTCCAATCCCTTTAGGATTTTATACGTTTCAATCAGATCCCCCCTCAATCTTCTAAATTCCAACGAGTACAAGCCTAGTTCATCCAGTCTTTCTTCATATGAAAGTCCTGCCATCCCAGGAATCAATCTGGTGAACCTTCTTTGTACTCCCTCTATGGCAAGGATGTCTTTCCTCAGATTAGGGGACCAAAACTGCACACAATACTCCAGGTGTGGTCTCACCAAGGCCTTGTACAACTGCAGTAGTACCTACCTGCTCCTGTTCTCGAATCCTCTTGCTATAAATGCCAGCATACCATTCGCCTTTTTCACCGCCTGCTGTACCTGCATGCCCACTTTCAATGACTGGTGTATAATGACACCCAGGTCTCATTGCACCTCCCCTTTTCCTAATCGGTCACCATTCAGATAATAATCTGTTTTCCTATTTTTGCCACCAAAGTGGATAACTTCACATTTATCCACATTAAATTGCATCTGCCATGAATTTGCCCACTCACCCAACCTATCCAAGTCACCCTGCATCCTCCTCACAGCCAACACTGCCGCCCAGCTTTGTGTCATCCGCAAACTTGGGGATGCTGCATTTAATTCCCTCATCCAAGTCATTAATATATATTGTAAACAACTGGGGTCCCAGCATTGAGCCTTGCGGTACCCCACTAGTCACTGCCTGCATTCTGAAAAGGTCTCGTTTATTCCCACTCTTTGCTTCCTGTCTGCTAACCAATTCTCTATCCACATCAATACCTTACCCCCAATACCGTGTGCTTAAAGTTTGCACACTAATCTCCTGTGTGGGACCTTGTCAAAAGCCTTTTGAAAATCCAAATATACCACATCCACTGGTTCTCCCTCATTCACTTTACTAGTTACATCCTCAAAAAATTCTATGAGATTCGTCAGACATAATTTTCCTTTCACAAATCCATGCTGATTTTGTCCGATGATTTCACCGCTTTCCAAATGTGCTGTTATTACATCTTTGATAACTGACTCCAGCAGTTTCCCCACCACCGACGTTAGGCTAACCGGTCTATAATTCCCCGGTTTCTCTCTCCCTCCTTTTTTAAAAAGTGGGGTTACATTAGACACCCTCCAATCCTCAGGAACTAGTCCAGAATCTAACGAGTTTTGAAAAATTATCACTAATGCATCCACTATTTTTTGGGCTACTTCCTTAAACACTCTTGGATGCAGACCATCTGGCCCTGGGGATTTATCTGCCTTTAATCCCTTCAATTTACCTAACACCACTTCCCTACTAACATGTATTTCGCTCAGTTCCTCCATCTCACTGGACCCTCTGTCCCCTACTATTTCTGGAAGATTATTTATGTCCTCCTTAGTGAAGACAGAACCAAAGTAATTATTCAATTGGCCTGCCATGTCCTTGCTCCCCATAATCAATTCACCTGTTTCTGTCTGTAGGGGACCTACATTTGTCTTTACCAGTCTTTTCCTTTTTACATATCTATAAAAGCTTTTACAGTCAGTTTTTATGTTCCCTGCCAGTTTTCTCTCATAATCTTTTTTCCCCTTCCTAATTAAGCCCTTTGTCCTCCTCTGCTGAACTCTGAATTTCTCCCAGTCCTCAGGTGAGCCACTTTTTCTGGCTAATTTGTATGCTTCTTCTTTGGAATTGATGCTATCCCTAATTTCTCTTGTCAGCCACGGGTGCACTACCTTCCTTGATTTATTCTTTTGCCAAACTGGGATGAACAATTGTTGTAGTTCATCCATGTGATCTTTAAATGCTTGCCATTGCATATCCACCGTCAATCCTTTAAGTGTCATTTGCCAGTCTACCTTAGCTAATTCACGTCTCATACCTTCAAAGTTACCCCTCTTTAAGTTCAGAACCTTTGTTTCTGAATTAACTATGTCACTCTCCATCTTAATGAAGAATTCCACCATATTATGGTCACTCTTACCCAAGGGGCCTCTCACGACAAGATTGCTAATTAACCCTTCCTCATTGCTCAAAACCCAGTCCAGAATAGCCTGCTCTCTAGTTGGTTCCTCGACATGTTGGTTCAAAAAACCATCCCGCATACATTCCAAGAAATCCTCTTCCTCAGCACCTTTACCAATTTGGTTCACCCAATCTACATGTAGATTGAAGTCACCCATTATAACTGTTGTTCCTTTATTGCACACATTTCTAATTTCCTGTTTAATACCATCTCCGACCTCACTACTACTGTTAGGTGGCCTGTACACAACTCCCACCAGCGTTTTCTGCCCCTTAGTGTTATGCAGCTCGACCCATATCGATTCCACATCTTCCCGCCTTATGTCCTTCCTTTCTATTGCTTTCTATTTGTAATATCAAATGAAAAATTACTTTAAAAAATGGAATTGGAATGGATGTGGTGGGCTTTCTCTGCTGTACAACTCTCCAGCTCTTATTTAAATGACAAATGATCTATATTCTCAACTTCAGAATTTTCATTGCATCAGTTAAATTCACCAGAAGAGATGGACCAGATATGGAGCAATTCAATGCATTTGGCTTCTGCCAAAACAGACAACTATTTAAAATTTTAATTCTGAGTTCCCAATATTGCAACAAGATGGCAAAATATAACAGAATGCTTTGCTAATAACAAAACAAGTTGCCAACCATCGAAGCCTAGACAGTGGAATAGCTTTTCAGAAATGTAAATTAGGCAAACTACCAAGGGAGACGAACCCAATGTTTTGAGAAGTACTACAGCTTGAGTGTTCAACTTCTACCAAACTGTCATAAACATCTATCAAGATAATAGTTGATGGATGCATTCCAGCTTCTGAGAGATTTTTTAAGTTGACGAGGATATAAAGAAAGATTACAGGAAAATAACCTGGTATTAAGGCCCAGATTTAATGATGCAAATTATTGATCAAAGACTCAATGTTATTTCCTGCCTTCTTCTTGATTCTGAATCAATACACTGTGAAATATTAAGCAAATTTCTGTGGAAAGAGCATGACTGTTAGAAAAGCAGCATGGAAGCTTAAAATGCTACCAAGTTCACTTGAGAACTAATTTTGTTTCTCTACGGATTTTGTTATTACTTCGAGTCTAGGAAATCTGACAGCTAACCAGTTTATGGATTAAAAGTGTGGGGAAAATATGATTTATTTACTTTATTAAGTCAAAATGATACATTAAGCAGAGCAGCTAAAGCCAAGGGAAACTTACATTATTCAGGCTGTGCAACTCTCAAAAAACGCTGCAGAACCATGGCAATTTACCATGGAACTATATAGGCTGAAGTAAACCATAGTATATTAATATAAGTGTATTTACTGCTCCACGACATCAATTATCTGATGGAAAAAACAATTTATCATACCACCAAACACATACAGTGTGATAATTGTTATAATAAGATAACATACACAGTGTAATAGAACCCTCTGTTTCTCAGAAGAGAACATAATTTAGAACAGTTGAAGATACTGAGGGTATATATTGTAAGAAGATTCTTTGATGAAATTACACCATAAATCATAAAGTACATCAATACAATCCTAACTGCTGTCATGTCAACTGGTTTATTGAAAAAGCTGAAATCCATCTGTTTCCAACACAATTTCACACACCATGAGAAACCCAGCAACTCCTTTTGCAGAACACAGTGGAGACACACCCCTAATTATCAAACATTTTTGCTTTTATGAAAGGGCTGAATTCCTCAAAAATATGCTCACCGTTGCTTGTGAGTAAAATGGCTGTTGCAAGTGTAAAATGTACAACCTTCTGGCAGTTAACCAATTAAAATGTGCACATCTAGGGCTAGAGCAACAATCTGAAAGGAGTGATTTTTTTTTGTGAGACCAAAACAAGAAAGCAGAACTCTGGAGCTACAAAATGTGGTTGGGGCCTCCTTTTTAGATGGTCAATGAGTATCAAAGAAAATTGGTGAATAGATATAGAAACTGAGTACATAACATGCACAGCGTTATGGATACTGTTGAGGGGGATGCTCTTTTAAGGGCTAGTAGCAGTTGTCAGGTCTCTGGCACTGTCGAGTGGCTCTGAGGCTCACAGGGAAAGGGCGCAGTCAGACAGAACAACAGTGATAGGAGATTCAACAGCAAGGCAAACACACAAGAGATTCAGTGGCCACAGAAAAAGTGCCAAGGTGAAGGATGTCTCTAAACGGTTGCAGAAAACTCTTGAGGGGGCATCCAGAGGTTGTTGCATATGTAGGTATAAATGACCACAGGTAGAACAATGGCTGAGGTCCTACATGGTGAGTATAGGGAGTTAGGTAAGAAATTAAAATGCAGGACCTCGACGGTGGTGACCTTGGGGTACTACAAGTGCCACATGCTAGTGAGTCCAGGAAAAGAAAAAAATAGACTAGATTAATGTGTGGCTGAAGATCTGGTGTGTGGGGGCAGGGATTCAGGTTCTTGGATGATTGGTATCTCTTCTCAGATACAGGTGATCTGTACGAGAGGGATGGGTTGCACCGGTATTAGAAGGGGACCAATATTTTAGCAGGGACATTTGCTTTTGCCACTGGAAAGGGGTAAACCAGATTGGTGTGGTGGGCGGAGGTTTGAGAGTGAAGTCGGTGAAGAGACCAGGAGTATGTGCAGAAAATGAGCGTTACTCGAGCAATCAGGATAACCAGGATTCCAGTAAAAGGGCAGACAGGACACTGCTTTAAGTTGCAACTATTTCAACACACAGGAGTTTAACAGGTAAGGCCTATGAACTGAGGGCATGGATTGCTATAGGAATAGAGATATAATAGCCATAACAGAAATGTGGCTGACAGCAGAGAAGGAATGGCACTTCAGTGTTCTGTGATAATGACGCTTTGGGTATGGCAAAGGAACAGGTAAGAGTGGTGGTGAGGGGTGACGCTTCCATTTTGAAAAGGGATGACTTGGATTTTCATAAGTCCATTGACAAGGTGCCACACATGTGGCTGCTTAACAAGCTACGAGCCCATGGCATTACAGGAAAGATTCTAGCTTGGATAAAGAGGAACTGATTGGCAATAGGCAAAGAGTGGAAATGAAGGGAGCCTTTCTGGCTGGATGCTGATGACAAGTGGTGTTCCACAAGGGACTGTGTTGGGACCAATTCTTTTTACGTTATATGTCAATGATTTGGATGATGGAATTGATGGCGTTGTTGCAAAGTTTGCAGATGATATGAAGTTAGGTGGAGGGACAGGTAGTTTTGAGGAAGTAAACAGGCGACCGAAGGACAAGACAGATTAGGAGAATAGGCTAAGAAATGGCAGATGGAACACAGTGTTGGGAAGTGTATGGTCATGTACTTCAGTAGAAGAAATGAAAAAGTTAACTATTTTCTAAATGGAGAGAAAATACAACAAACTGAGGCACAAAGGGACTTGGGAGTCTTTGTGCAGTATTCCCTAAAGGTTAATTTGCAGGTCAAGTCTGTGGTGAAGAAGGCAAATGCAATGTTAACGTTCATTTCAAGAGGACTAGAGTATAAAAGCAAGGATGCAATGTTGAGACTTTATACAGCACTGGTGAGGCCTCAGTTGGAGTATTGTGAGCAGGTTTGGGCCCCTTATTTTAGAAAGGATGTGCTAAAACTAGAGCGGGTTCAAAGTAGGTTCATGAAAATGATTCCGGGATTGAATGGCTTGTCATGAAGAGCGTTTGATGGCTCTGGACCTGTATTCACTAGAATTCAGAAGCATGAGGGCTGACCCGATTGAAATTTACCGAATGGTGAAAGACTTTGATAGAGCAGATGTGGCAAGGATGTTTCCTATGGTGGGAGAGCCTAAGACCAGAGGACATAGAGGGGCATTCTTTTAGAACAGAAACGCGAAGGAATTTCTTTAGCCAGAGAGTGGTGAATCTGTGGAATTCTTTGCCACAGGCAGCTGTGGAGACCAAGCTTTTATGTAGATTTGAGGCAGAGGTTGACAGATTCTTGATTGGTCAGGGCATGAAGGGATACGGGGAGAAGATCGAGGCTGAGAGGAAAATTAGATAAGCCATGATGAAATGGTGGAGCAGATGACATAGGCCAAATGGCCTAATTCTGCTCCCATATCTTATGGTCTTATAACAGCAGTGCTTAGAATACTCTTGAAGGATCATCCAATGAGGATATAACTTAGAACTGGTGTGGTGCGTCCAAGTTAGTTTCTTCATGCAATGCAGAGAGGAACCTACTTGGAAAGGTTCTCCAGCAGAACTCCTCTTGGGGCCCTGTGACCACTATTTTATTAGCTTTATAATAGTTATGGAAAAAAATTAGAACTGGTTCACAGGTGTAGAAAAACAGAAGTCCTGAATTGCAGCGGGGCTAACTTTTTGGGCAGTAGACAGGATCTGGCTGAGTATATTTAAAATTTAAGGAACAAATGGCAATTGGGAAGTGTTAAAAAGTGTCACATCAAGAATTCAGGGGTAGCATGCTCCTCTTAGGGTGAAGGGAAAACATACCAAGTTCAGGAACCCTGGCTGACAAGAGATAATGAGGCTCTAGTGAGGGAAAAGAAGCAACTGTTTGTAATGTTATTGCCGTTGGGTACGTATGAATCCCTTGGTGAAGATGAAGTTTTTTAAGACCAACCTTGAGAGAAATCAGAAGGGTAGAAAAATGGGATATGAGATTGATTTGGCAGGCAGGATTAAAGATAATCCCAAGAAGTTCTTCAGATATATTAATAGTAAAAGGGTTACTAGAAAAAGACTAGGTCCTCTTCAGATCATAAGGATCACCTACATGTGGAACTGCCGGAGATGGCTGTGATTTTTAATGTCTATTTTTTCAGTGTTTAGTAAGGTGAAAATGTATTTGTTTGTTATGTATCATGTCCTATGATGTGACTGATCATGGTCTTTCCATGACCATGATTGTTCTTGGCAAATTTTTCTACAGAAGTGGTTTGCCATTGCCTTCTTTTGGGCAGTGTCTTTACAAGACAAGTGACCTCAGCCATTATCAATACTCTTCAGAGATTGTCTGCCTGGTGTCAGTGGTTGCTTAACCAGGTCTTGTGATATGCACCAGCTATTCACACAACCATCCACCATCTGTTCCTGTGGCTTCACATGACCCTGATCAGAGGGCTAAGCAGGTCCTACACCTTGCTCAAGGGTGACCTGCAGGCTAGCGGAGGGAAGGAGAGCCTTTCACCTCCTTTTGTTCAGATGTATTGCCAACCTTCCACTCCATGGAGAATATTATGGATACCAAAGAAGTGAGGGCAATAAGTAGTGAGGCCTTTGATTATATGCATATTATGAGGAGGGAGGTAGTTGCAGCCTTGAAATTCATTAACGTGGGCAAATCCCCAGGGCCTGATCAAGTGCACCCTTATAGGAGGTCAGGGAAGAATTCATAGAGGCCCTTGTAGAGATATTTGCTTTGTTGTTAGCCACTGGTAAAGTTCCAGAAGACTGAAGACCAGTTAATGCAGTTCCACTGATCAAAAGTGGTAGCAAGGGAAGTACAGGCCAGTGAGTCTGACCCAAGTTGTAGGGAAGGTAGTGGAGACTATTCTGAGGGAGAAGATCTATGATCACTTGGGTAGTCAAAGCTTGATCAAGAAGAGTTGGCATGGTTGTGCGTGTGGGCAGTCATGTCTCAATAATTTTTTGGAGCTTGTGGAAGAGGTATCTAAGGTAATGCAAAGGCTGTTGTCTATAGGGACCTTACTAAGTCCTTTGATAAGGTCTCACATAGCAGGGTGTTCCAGTAGGTTAGGCCAGATGTGATTCGGGGGGCGGGGGGGGGGATGAGAGAGATGGATTCAGAATAAGCTCCATGATAAGAAGCAGAGGGTTATGGTTTGAAGGTCGTTTCTTCTACTGGAGGCCTATAATAAGCTGGTGCTTTGGGGATCAGGGTTGTAACTCTATTATTCATTATTTATGTAAACGATTTGGATAAAAATGTATGTAGCACAATCAACAAGTTTGCTGATGATACTAGAGAGTCTTGTTGATAGTGAAGCAAGTTATAATGATATGCAAAGGGATCTAGAGCAATTAAGGTTAGGGTTAGTTCTTCCCATCATTATACACACAATGGTACAGGGCTAGGGCCCACATTAATTCCACTTCCAGTATTCTTGCTGAAAAAGCATGCACACAATAGGTCCAAGTTAATTAAAATGAGGAACATTGCCACTATAGGAACAGCATTATACATAAATGCAAAATTGTCAATCTCTAAAGTTGATAAACCTTTGCCTGACAGAATAAATATTGGTATATTCCTTGTTGGTTTTCTCCTTAATTCCCTGTAACACAATTATTGACCTTGTACACACAATAAGCTGATGTGGCATAGTACTCCCACTGATCGGCAACTTTGCCATTTTGAAAAATGTAGCTCAATTGTTATCTGACCCATTTTGTCCTGAAGAAATGGATTCTAGATTTTAGACAGCAAGTTGTTCAAAGTGAGAACCACCCCCCCCCCAACCGCTCTCAGTCTATTAGAACTTTGCAAAATCTGTAAAAGAATTTTATAAAACTGCTATTAGCAAAGAGCTTGTCCAGGTACTAGAGCTAATCCTTTTTTGCTCTCATGGACAAAACACAATATTAAATGGATGGAGGAGTTTATTTGGATCAATGATTCGTGCTATACCACCAAAATTTGTAGTCCACCAACATGCTATGTTTTGCAAAAGAACATCCTTCACAATGAAAGCATTATTCTCTCACTCTAATGCTGAACCTGGTGCCAGAAAAATAAGATGAGCAAGATACAAATTCATGAATTTTGGAAGTGCATTCTTGCTGATTAAAGCACTACTCCCCATTTCACAATGATTCATGATATTTAGCACCCGATCATTCAAAAGAGCTAGAACTCCTCTCATGTTGCAGCCTCAGGGAATGTAAAAGTTAAAGTCAAAATCTAAGTCAAGTTTATTGTCATATGCACCAGTTCAATGAAGAGCTACTTGCAGCAGCATTAAAAGAACATAGCTTGCTGGCTACTTGCACCAGCATGAGTAATAGTTTAGTAATCTAAAAGTCAACAAAATCGACAAAAAGATTGCTTTCACAGGTTTCAAAGAATGTTCTCAAGGTGATTGTTCTTCAGTATTCTTCCTATTCAGTGTATCTGGATTGGTAATTTTAGAAGGCTGGACTCATTACTGTCTATTGATATTAGGTTCACTGACCTAAAATCACCTGCTTTATCTTTCACTTTGCTAATTTGCAAAAAATATTAAATTAGCAACATCCTGGAAAAACCAACCACACCGAAAAATTTATGAATATAGACAACAAGTAGTTTCAGTATTATTTACAAAATTGCCTTTCTAAATTTTAAACATCAAGAAATACAGTATGCTTTTCTCATTTTAATTTTAGCTTATTGATTGTCTAACTGCTCCAACTACTTAGGATCATAAGAGTCACACAGCTGTATAGCACAGAAACAAGTCTTTTAGGCTCAGCTGACTCATGCTGACCATAACGCTGTATTGCCTTCTTTACTCGCATCTACTTATGTGGCCACACTCAAGGAGTTATGGACATGCACCCAAAGATCACTCTGTGCATCAATGCTCTCAAAGGTCCTACCATCTGTATATTTCTCCCTTATATCTGATCTCATACTTGTTCAGACTAAACTCAATCTGATTAACAAACCAGGAAACAGAGTTCAAACAAGCCTTGCTGTACATATTACATTTTTTTGTGACAGTAAGCAACTCTAGAAAATTTCTTTGTCTATTCCAAAATCACATCACAGCATCACTGCTCCTTAACTGGAAGAAGACATTTTGGGATGTTGATTGTCATAACGTCTGAATTGTTTAAACAACAGCTATCAGGCTTCTATAAACAGACTTCCTTGAAAATGAGAATCAAAATTTAACTGAGAATACTTGTTTTCCCTTTAAAATGCTTAAGAAAGCAAAAAAGATCTGACTTACCTGGTTAAAAACTCACCAATTTTTAAAATAACCAAGTACTATAATTTACATAGTAATTTGGGCAATGTTCAGTGCCAATTATGCTTCCTTTGTTTGAAGTGTGATAACAGAACAATTCACATACCATAAAATGAGGCCTTGTTAGAATACATTTCAGTTCTTTTGCATCATTATTTTCTGGATAGCACGAAATCTCTTCCAACACCTACAAGATTCAACAAAAAAACAGTAAGTACCTGTAGACCATAATTTGGAAAATTAAGATATGTCATTATTTGAAATTGTGAACCAAAATGGGGAAATAGAAGGGATAACTTCATTTTTAACATTAATGAAAACTATTAGAGTGATCCAAATAATTTTTATGACAGTTTGGGTTTGAGGTGGATTTTTCTGCTGTGCATCCACTTGTCCTTCCGATGGCCATACACTGCGAAATAATTTTAGGCCTGGAGTGTCAAATGGAGAAACAAACCTTAAAAAGGACTTCCTTTCCATTCATTTAAACTGAACTTCAACCCAATATTTGGCTTGTTTATATCTAGAGACAGTTCTTCTGATGCTGTCATGCAAAACCAGTGCTGTACAGCCTGCACGTACATTATTTGCATTGGCAGGGATTCACATCAGTCATTCTTGGCTAAAGGTTGTATTATTTGCATTTTTATATTATGGAATGAGAAAACATCTAAAAGGACGGCTTTCTTAAATATTTCCAAAGTATACCTTCTTATTGTAATAATTTCCACTACAGCAAGGATGGCATAATTTTTATCCTTTCCTACACAAGCCAACAGATGTAATCAAATATGTTACCAGTTTGTTGCAACCACCCAAGTCTAAAATTAAAGAGCATATGAAGTATCCCACACGACATTTCCATTCTTTGTTGTTTTAGTGCAACCTGAGTAATACTGCATATACAGCATGAAAACGGGTCCTTCAATGCAACAAGTCCACCATGACCACCCAACACTCATATTTACACAGATCCTATCATCATCCATTTCAATCTTCCTATAGTCTATCAACTTTGTCCTACCTCTACCACAACCTTCATACTAAGGCAATTTAAATGTTTAGTTAAGCTATCAATACACATTTTTTTTGGGTTATGGTAGAAATCTGAGGATTTAGAGAAAACCCACACAATCACAGGGTGAACGTGCAAACTCCATGCAGATAGTACTGGGAGGTCAGGATCAAACACAGGTCACCAGAGCTGTGAGAAATTAGATCATCTAGCTGTACCACTGTGTGCCCATAAAGCAGGTTCTAGAATGATAGGAAAATAAAGGCGTGCTGCCTTTTTTTAAAAAAACTTCCTGTGTATTATGAATAGATTTTAAGAACATATTCTTTTGATGATTGGTTGTGCTTATATAGTCAGAATGGATATCATAGATTCACAGAGTTATACAAGCACAGGAATACAGGAATAAGCCTTTCAGGCCAACTCGTCTGTGCAAAAATGAACTGTCTACCTGCACTTGTCCCAGTTAGTCATAGAGTGCTACTCCACAAAAACAGGCCTTTTAGCCCATTCAGTCCATCTCGAACTGTTATTCTGCCTAGTCCCATCAACCCACAGCTCTCCATATCCCATCCATCCATCTATCTAAACTTCTCTTAAATGTTGAAACTGAACCCGCATCCACCACTTTTACTGGCAGCTCATTCCATACTTGCAACACCCTCTGAGTGAACAAATAGATCCCCTTTCACTCTTAACCTATGACTAGTCCCACCCAGTCTCAGTAAAAAAAAAGCCTGAACTGCACACAGTACTCTCAATTTGGCTTCACCAATGTCTTAAACAATTTCAACATCCCAACTGCTATACTCAATAGTTGTATTTATGGAGGCCAATGTGTGAAAAGTTCTCTTTACAACCCTAGAACTGTAACCATATAACCATATAACAATTACAGCACGGAAACAGGCCATCTCGGCCCTTCTAGTCCGTGCCGAATGTAGTCCTAGATCCCTCTGTTCCACTGCACTGCTTAGTGCCCTACTGTTCATTGTGCAAGTTCCACCATGGTTTGCCCTCCTAAAGTGTAATACCTCATACTTGTCTGCTTTAAATTTCATCTGCCATGATTCAGTTCTGCTGCAAGCGTTAATAGCCTTCCTCGTTGTGCACTGTGCCCTCAATCTTGGTGTCATTTGTAAATCTGCTAATCCAGTTCACCACGTTATCATCCAGATCATTGATATAGATGACACACAACAATAGATACAGTGATGATTCTTGCAGCACACCATTTATCACAGGCCTCCAGTCAGAAAGACAACCATCTATAACTACTCTCTGGTTACTCCTGCAAAGCCATTTTCAAATCCAATTTGCTACTCACCCTGAGTGCCAAGCGATCTCTGATCTCCGGAATGACAACTTGGGAGAAATGGCAATTCCAGACTAAACTTGAATCAGCGAAGGATGCTCGACAGCTGTGGCAGGGGTTGAATGCTATCACCTCTTACAAGGTGAAATCAAGTGACATAGGTGACAGCTGTTATTTGTGTCCAGATGACTGAATGCCTTCTATGCTGAATTTGACTGTCAAAACATGGAGGAACTGGTACAAACACCCATGGCCCCTGATGATCCTGTGATTTCAGTCACTGAGGCTGACATGAAAGAATCCTTCAGGAGGGTGAACCCACAGAAAGCATCCATCCTAGATGGGTACCTGGCCAAGCACTAAAGACCTGTGCTGATCAACTGGCTGGAGTGTTCACTGCAATCTTTAACCTCTCACTTTGGCAGTCTGATGTACCCAGCTGCTTTAAGTTTACTGGTACTTGGTAACCTGCCTCAATGACTATCGTTCAGTAGCACTTACTTCCATGGTGATAATGTGTTTTGAGAGGCTGATGATGCAACATATCAACTCCTGCCTGAAAACCGACTTGGATCCGCTCCAGTTTGCCTACTGGCACAACAGGTCCATAACAGATGCCATTTCATTTGCTCTTCAATCAATCCTGGAACATCTGGACAGCTCAAAGATGCATACATCAGGATGCTCTTTATTGACTACAGGTTGGCATTCAGTATTATCATCCCTGGGCCATCCGACTTCTCCACCATTCATCATGGCTAATCTATCATCCCTCTAACCCCATTTTCCTGCCTAATTCTGCTCCTTTGTCATAAGGACCAGATATACAAGTATTTGGATAGATCAGGCACTATTAACTTTGTGCATTGTAGGTCATATTTAACTAATTTTGTTTTAGAGATTTTTGAGGAGGTTACCAGGAAAGTTGATGAAGGAAAGGCAATGTCACAAGAGGTACTGCAGATACTGGAAATCTACAGCAATACAGACAATGTGCTGGAGGAGCTCAGTAGGCCAGGCAGCATATACAGATGGGAAAACACCATCAATGTTTCAGGCCGGGACCCTTCATCAGGATTGGTGGTGGATGTTTTCTACATGAACTTTAGTAAGGCCTTTCATAAATTATTGCATGGAAGCAACATTCCCTGTAATTATTTTTTACAGCTGCACTGACCAGCTATTGCTCTGAACAGGAAATCTTTACATGGCCTAAAATTGTGCGACTTTAAAACATTATATAAAAGAAAATTCCAGCTGCGTTAGAACAAAGGCTTGGTGCACAGCAGCGTTTCAGTTTCTGCGCAGTTACGTCACTGCGCAGCTTAGAGTGAACAATGAATGGAATGTTGGTCAAGAAAGTTCAGTCGATTCAAAGTACAAAGTAAATTTATCATCAAAGTACATACAGTGGCATGCAAAAGTTTGGGCACTCCTGGTAAAAATTTCTGTTACTGTGAATAGTTAAGTGAGTAGAAGATGAACTGATCTCCAGAAGTCATGAAGTTAAAGATGAAACATTCTTTTCAACATTTTAAGCAAGATTAGTGTATTATTTTTGTTTTGTACAATTTTAAGAGTGAAAAAAAGGAGCATCATGCACAAGTTTGGGCACCTCAAGAGATTTGAGCTCTCAGATAACTTTTACCAAGGTCTCAGACCTTAATTCGCTTGTTAGGGCTATGGCTTGTTCACAGTCATCGTTAGGAAAGGCCAGGTGAAGCAAATTTCAAAGCTTTATAAATACTCTGACTCCTGAAATCTTGTCCCAACAATCAGCAGCCATGGGCTCCTCTAAGCAGCTGCCTAGCACTCTGAAAATTAAAATAAATGATGCCCACAAAGCAGGAGAAGGCTATAAGAAGATAGCAAAGCGTGTTCAGGTAGCCGTTTCCTCAGCTGGTAATAGAACATAGAATAGTACAGCACAGTGCAGGCCCTTTGGCCCACAATGTTGTGCTGACCCTTAAACCCTGCCTCCCATATAACCCCCACCTTAACTTCCTCCATATACTTGTCTAGTAGTCTCTTAAATTTCACTAGTGTATTTGCCTCCACCACTAACTCAGGCAGTGCATTCCACGCACCAACCACTCTCTGAGTAAAAAACCTTCCTCTAATATCCCCCTTGAACTTCTCAACCCTTACCTTAAAGCCATGTCCTCTTGTATTGAGCAGTGGTACCCTGGGGAAGAGGTGCTGGCTGTCCACTATCTATTCCTCTTAATATCTTGTATAACTCTATCATGTCTCCTCTCATCCTCCTTCTCTCCAAAGAGTAAAGCCCGAGCTCCCTTAATCTCTGATCATAATGCATACTCTCTAGACCAGGCAGCATCCTGGTAAATCTCCTCTGTACCCTTTCCAATGCTTCCACATCCTTCCTATAGTAATGTGATTAAGAAATGGCAGTTAACAGGAATGGTGGAGGTCAAGTTGAGGTCTGGAAGACCAAGAAAACTTTCTGAGAGAACTGCTCATAGGATTGCTAGAAAGGCAAATCAAAACCCCCGTTTAACTGCAAAAGACCTTCAGGAAGACTCTGGAGTGGTGGTGCACTGTTCTACTGTGCAGCGACACCTGCACAAATATGACCTTCATGAAAGAGTCATCAGAAGAAAACCTTCCCTGCGTCTTCACCACAAAATTGAGCATCAGAAGTTTGCAAAGGAACATCTAAATATGCCTGATGCAGTTTGGAAACAAGCCCTGTGGACTGATGAAGTTAAAATAGAACTTTTTGGCCGCAATGAGCAAAGGTAGGCTTGGAGAAAAACGGGTGCAGAATTTCATGAAAAGAACACCTCTCCAACTGTTAAGCACGGGGGTGGATCGATCATGCTTTGAGCTTGTGTTGCAGCCAGTGGCACAAGGAACAATTCACTGGTAGAGGGAAGAATGAATTCAATTAGATACCAGCAAATTCTGGAAGCAACATCACACTGTCTGTAAAAAAGCTGAAGATGAAAAGAGGATGGCTTCTACAACAGGATAATGATCCTAAACACACCTCAAAATCCACAATGAACGACCTCAAGAGGCACAAGCTGTAGGTTTTGCCATGGCCCTCACAGTCCCCTGACCTAAACATCATCGAGAATCTGTGGATAGACCTCAAAAGAGCAGTGCATGCAAGATAGCCCAAGGATCTCACAGAACTAGAAGCCTTTTACAGGGAAGAATGGGCGAAAATCCCCCAAACAAGAATTGAAAGACTCTTAGCTGGCTACAGAAAGCGTTTACAAGCTGTGATACTTGCCAAAGGGGGCATTACTAAGCACTGACCATGCAGGGTGCCCAAACTTTTGCTTCAGACCCTTCTACTTTTTTGTTATTTTGAAACTATACAAGATGGAAATAAAAAAGTAATCGTGCTTAAAGTATTAAAGAAATGTGTCATCTTTAACTTTATGCCTTTTGGAAATCCGGTCATCTTTTACTTGCTTAGTTATTCACAGTAACAGAAATTTTGACCAGGGGTGCCCAAACTTTTGCACGCTACTATATATGTCACCAGACAACTCTT
This sequence comes from Mobula hypostoma, assembly GCF_963921235.1. Classification (NCBI taxonomy): domain Eukaryota; kingdom Metazoa; phylum Chordata; class Chondrichthyes; order Myliobatiformes; family Myliobatidae; genus Mobula; species Mobula hypostoma. Next base: position 49,114,804 of record NC_086102.1, on the reverse strand, counting down.
GAGATTAGTTTTCTTGCAGGCATACTCAATAAATCCAATGACCATAATAGAATCAGTGAAAGACTACACTCAACAGGGTGGTCAACCAATGTGTATAAGACAAAAAATAGTGCAAATACAAAAGCAAAGAAAAGTAAATAAATAAACAATAAATATTGAGAACATGAGATGAAGTATCCTTGAAAGTGAGTCCATTGTTTGTGGGAACTATTCAGTGACGGGGCAGTGAAGTTATCCCCACCAGTTGAAGAGTCTGATGATTGAGGGGTAAAAACTGTTCTTGAACATGGTGGTGAGAGTCCTGAGGCTCCTGTACCTTCTTCTTGATTGCAGCAAGAAAAGAGCATAACCTGGGTGGTGGCAGTTCCTGATGACGCAGCTGCTTATCTGTGATAATGCTCCATGTAGATGTGCACAATGGTGGAAAGGACTTTACCTGTGATGGACTGGGCTGCATCCACTACAAGGGCATTGGTGTTTCCATGCCAGGCTGTGATGCAGCCAGTCAATATACTCTCTACCACACTTCTACAGAAGTTTATCAAAGTTTTAGTTGTCTTGTCAAATCTTAGCAAACTTCTAAGGAACAAGAGATGCTGCTATGGTTTCTTTGTAATTGCATTTACATGCTAAGCCCAGGACAGGTCCTCTGAAATGATAACACTGAGGAATATAAAGTTCCTAGACTCATCTACTATAGAAAACATCCCCTCCACATACATTCTATCTGGGCCTTTCAGCATTTGACAGATTTCAATGAGAAACCCCTCACCCTATTAAATTCTAGCGAGTACAGGCCCAGAGCCTTCAAATGCAGCTCATACATTAACCCTTTCATTCCAGGAATCTTCTCGTAAACTCCTCTGGACCCTCTCCAATGCCAGCACACCTTTCCTTAGATAAGAAACTGCTAAGAAAACTGCTCACAATACTCCAAGTGTGGTTTGACCAATTTATAAAGTCACAGCATTACATTCTTTCTAAGACAAGAGACCCATATCTGCTTACTGTACACCCAGTGAGGCCTCACCAGTGCTTTCATATTCTAGCCCTCTTGAAACGAATGCTAACATCACATTTCCCTTCTTCACTGCAGATTTGATCTGCAAATTAACTTTTAGGGAATCCTGCACAAGGACTTTTGCTCCTCAGATTTTAAAATTTTCTCTCTATTTAGAAAAGTCTCCCGTTTTATTTCTTCTACCAAAGTGCATGACCATATATTTCCTGACACTGTATTCCACCTGCCACTTCTTTGCCTACTAAAAGTCTGTCATGAGCCTTGTGGCCCATCAGGCCGGTGCTTATGCTGGTTTCTGAGGTGTGAAGCGACTGAGAGTATGAGACTCCCCCCCACCCCCCAACGCCAGTCTATCGTGAGGTTAACCTCCAGTGTTTTTGCTGGTACCCATTCTCAGCTGGGTAGACTGAAGCATTGTGTGGTTGAGTGCCTTGCTCAAGGCCACACAAGCTGCCTCGGCCAAGGCTCCAACTCATGACCTTCAGGTCGCTAGTCCAATGCCCTAACCACTTGGCCATGCGCCACTCTTTGCTTATTCTTCTAATTTAAGTCTTTCTGTAGCCATTCCAGAATCTGGTGATTCTTGAAAAATCATTACTAATGCCTCCACAATCTCTTCAGCCACCTCTTTCAGAACCCTGGGGTACACCATCTGGTTCAAGTGACTTATCTACCTTCAGACCGTTCAGTTTCCCAAGAACCTTCTCCCCCTGCAGAGGAGAGGGACTTTTGACAAATATGAAGTCAGCATAGAACACATAAATGTTCTGGAGCATGTTGAAGTTCAGAAAGAGGTAGCGTGGGAGCTTTTGAAAAACATTAGGATAGACCAGTCTCCTGTCCAAAACAGGATACACCCTGGGTTACTATAGGAAACAAAGGAAGAGATTGCTGGAGCACTCATGATGATATTTGCTTCTTGCTTGCTCTCAGGAGTGGAATAAAGGACTGGAGGATGGTAAACATTATTCCATTATTCAAGAGTAATAAGGATAATTCTGGAAATTAAAGACCAGTGAGTCTTTATCAATGGTCGGCAAGCTATTGAAAAGAATTCTTAAGGATAGGAATTATGAGCATTTGGAGAAACATAGTCTTATTAGAGATGACCCAACAGCCCAACTGAGTTTTGATGAGGTGACCAACAAATTGAAGACAGAGTGGTGGATGTACTGCATATGGATTTTGGTAAGGCATTTGACAAGGTTGCCCATGGTTAGCACATCCAGAAGGTCATGAGGCATAGATTCATGAAGCCTGGCTGTATGGATTCAGAACTGGCTTACCTCCAGAAGATAGAGGTTGTAGCAGATAAAGTGTATTCTGTCTGGAGGTTGGTAACTAGTGGTGTGCCACAGGGATCATTTCTGGGACCCCTGCAACTTGTGACTTTTATAAATGACTTGGATGAGAAAGTGGATGGGTGGGTTAGTAAGTCTGCAGGATAATACCAAAGTTGGAGGTGTTGTGGATAGTGTAAGAGGTTGTTATTGTTTACATTAATAATATGCAGAGCTGGTCTGAAGACAATAGTTCTAGTTTTCCTAATATTTAATTACAGGAAAATTCTTCTCAGTTTGACTGACAGGCAGGGATTTAAGAATTCTCAAACAATTGAATTGAGAGTAAAAGCTGGAAATGAAGACACAGGAAAAGAATTAGGCCATGCTGCCTACTGATTCTGCTCATCCATTCAATCATGGCTGATTTTATTTAAACCCCATTCTTCTACCTTCTACCTATAATTCTCAACCCCCTGACCAAGCAACTGATGACCCAATTAACCTGAATCCACTGTATTTCCTCCTTTTCCTTGATGAAACCATCAATTTCCTTTGTTAATTATTGTTCCCTTATCTTAACATTACAGGGAGATGATCACCTTTAAACAGCTTTCACTTATCATATGTTGTTTTCCACTCTCAATCTACTTCTGTCAGGTCCTGTCTTAGACCTCTAAAATTAGTACCCTAACTCTATGATCAGAGTTAATACTTAGCGAATTATGATCATTGTTTCAAGGTAACTGCCACAATTTGCGTATCTAATTCCCTAAATCAAGGTCAAGTAGACTCTCATCCCCAGCAGGAGATCTATGTACGACTTAAAAACTTATAGGATGCAATTTAACTTGCCTATTATTGACTGGGAATACCCTAAGGCAGGAGTTCCCAAACTAGGGTACACAGATCCATTGTTTAATGGTATTGGTCCATGGCATAAAGGTAGTTGGGAACTCCTGCTCAAAGGCAAACCCAGTTAATATTGAGCGTTAAAATCCCAGGCTATTACAAACATAAATATGAGATTCTGCAGATGCTGGAGATCCAGGGTAACATGCACAGCTGGAAGAACTCAGCAGGTCAGGCAACAGCTATGGAAACGAATAAATCATCAGGACCTGGAGAGGAAGTGGGAAGAAGCCAAAATAAAAGGTGGGGGAGGAAAAGGAGTATAAGCTGGCAAGTGATAGGTGGAATCAGGGGAGGGGGGATAAAGTGAGAAGCAGTGAAGTGATAGGTGAAGAAGGTAAAAGGCTGAAGGAGGAGTCCAATAGGGGAGGAGAGTGGACTACGAAAGAAAGGGAAGGAGGTGATGGGCAGGTGAGGAGAAGAGAAGGGGTATTAGGGGTTGGGGGAGAGCGAGAACGGGAAATGGAATAAGAGAGAAGGAGGAGAGTAGAGAAGTTATCGGGAGTTAGAGAAATCAGATTGGAAGCTACCTAGATGGAATATGAGGTACTGCTCCTTCAAGCTGGGTGGCTTAGATATGTCCTGTGTGCTCGTGGCCTTCTGATGCTGTAGCCCATCTACTCAAGGTTTGTTGTGTCGTGTGTTCAGAGACGCTCTTCTGCATACCACTCTTGTAACACACAGTTCTTTGAGTACAGTCATCTTCCTGTCAGCTTGAACTAGTCTGGCCATTCTCCTCTGACCTTTCTCATTAACAAGACATTTTTGCACACAGAATCGCTGCCAACTGGATGTTTTTTGTTTCCCATCCTATACAGTGTATGACGCCAACAGACTTGCTGATGAAACATTCCTTATCTGGAAGGATTGTTTGAGAAGTGAAGAGGCAGGTGTAGCACTTGTTCATCTTGCAGGGGCAAGTGCTAGGAGGGACTACACTGGGGAGGGACAAATGGACACAGAGAGCACGACCCCTGTGGAAAATGGAAAGTGGGGCTATGGAAAGATGAATTTAGTGGTAGGATCCTGTTGAAGATGGTGGAAGTTATGGAGAATGATGTGCTGGATGCGGAGACTTGTGGGGTGGGAGATCAGAAAAAGGGAAACTCTATCTGTTATGGTGGCGGGAAGATGGGATGAGGGCAGATGTCTGAGAAATGGAGATGAAGATGAGGACAGTGGAAAAGAAACCACATTCTTTGAAGGAGGAGGACATTTAAGATATTTTGAAATTGAAAGCCTCATCCTGAAAACAGATGTGGAGAAATCAGAAAAATTGAGAAAAGGAACTTTAATAGTGATGGGGTGGGGGGAGAAGAGATATAGTCAAGAAAGCTGGGAGAATCAGGTTATAAAATATGTCAGTAGAAAGTCTGTCTCCAAACTGAAACACTGTCACTTTCAGTTCCCTGGCCCTGATCACCTAACTTTTACTCTGGACATCCAGTCCACATACATTTCTAGCCCCATGAGGAAGGCCAAAAAGGATGGGAAACAAAAAACATCCAGTTGGCAGCTCTGAACAGGAAATCTTTACATGGCCTAAAATTGTGCGACTTTAAAACATTATATAAAAGAAAATTCCAGCTGCGTTAGAACAAAAGCTACCTTTATACTATTCCAGTTTGCATGAATGACCAATCACAAAAGGTCTCAAAGATGGTTCTTGATCGCACATATGAAACTGAGGTTGCTTTGAACACCACAAGAGGAATCCTCGGGTTGGCAGATTCACTGATTGGCTCTATTTCACTGCCTGCAGAGCTATGGGTCTTCCTGTGTTCTGGTGCCTCGTCTTTTTTTTTTGGAATTGCCTGCTCTACTAATGGTTAGTCAGGTCTTGTGCCTCAGTTAGGGTGCCACTTACCACCCCCCCTCCCCCACCCCCAAGAATGATGAATGACCCCCAAGAATGAGGAACGCCCCCCCAATGACTTCTATTTCCCTTAATGCCCCCTTAGGACATGTAATCATCCCCATTGGGAATCACTGACATATAATATTCTTGCAGGGCGGGACCCATTTGAAAACTGCAAGACTTGTCGGGAGTGAGTCATCAAAGTAGCGAGTGAGAGAGCAACATCTTGCAGGGTAGAAGGCTTTTGAAAATTTCAAGTCTCATTGTGAGTGAGTCTGATTTGAGCCAAAGGAAAGAAAGGAGGTGTAAGCAGAAGGGCCATTGTTGGGGTTGGTCAGTGTTAGAGTGGCCTGGCCTTGACTCAACTGGCTTGGGCAAGTACAGGCAGAGGTTCTAAGTAAGCTTCTATGAAGTTTTTTTCCTGTTAGTACATAGCTGGTGCGCTGAGAATGGGTCCAGAGTTAGTGGTATGTTTCTTGTGTGAAATGTAGGAACTTCAAGAGACTCTAGTGTCTCTAATAACTACATCTGCACAAATGCAGCTCCTTAGAACCATTTTAAGGAAGGTAGCCACTCCCACGTTGCAGGAGGCAGGTACCTGGGTGACTGCCAGGAGAGACAAATGGAATAAGTAGTGAGTGCAGAGTACGCTGTAGCTGTTCCCCTCAATAATAAGTTTATTGCATTGGATACTGTTGGGGGAGGTGGGGGGGGGGTCACCTATCAGGGAGAAGGCATAGCGAGCAGGTCTCTGACACTGAGTCAGGTTCTGTGGCTCACAAGAGAAGGTGGGGAGGGGGTAGGGAGGAGTGCAGTAGTGATAGGGGATTCCATAGATAAGAGGAGCAAACAGGGGATTCTGTGGACATGATAAAGTCACCCGGATGGTATTTTGCCTCCCAGGTGCCAGGATCAGGGACCTCTCAGGTTGAGTCAGCAGCATTCTAAAGGGGGAGGATTAACAGTCAGAAGTCGTAGTACATATCGGTACCAATGACATAGGTAGGAAATTGGAGGTCGTCCTAAAGAGTGAAAAAATGGAGCTATGTAGAAAACTGAAAAGCCCGACCTTCAGGGTAGGAATCTCTGGATTAATGCTTGTGCCATGTTCAGTGAAGGTAAGAATACAATGATTTGGTAGATGAATGTGTACTGGGGAATTGGTACAGGGGGCAGCGTTTCAAATTTCTGGTTCATGGGGATTGTATGATTCGCACAAAAAAGACGGGTTACACTGAACCTGAAGGGTCTAACATCCTTCAGGCAGGTTTGCTAGAGCTGTTGGGGAGGGTTTAAACTAATTTGGCAGGGGGATGGGAACTGGAATTACAGGGCTGAGGATGGGGCAGTTGGTGTTCAAACAGATGCAGTGTGAAATGAGACTGAGGAAGAAAAGGCAGATAATAGGGCAAAATTGCAGTCAGTGGGATGGACTGAAGTGTAGCACAGGGGCAATATCAAAAAGAGTGATGAATATAGGATCACAATTGTTATATTTGAATGCACCGAGTATACGGATACATGTGGATAATCTTGTTGTGCAATTTCAGATTGGTAGGTACGATGTTGTGGGCCTGACTGAGACGTAACTGAAAGAAGATCATAGTTGGGAGCTTAGTATCCAAGGATACACCTTGTATTGAAAGGACAGGCAGGTAGGAAGATGGGGTGATGTGGTTCTCTTGGTAAAAAAAAAATCAATTCCTTAGAATGAGGTGGTATAGGATTGGAAGATATAGAATCCTTGTGGATAGAGTTAAGAAACTGTAAGGGTAATAAGACCCTGATGTAAGTTCTCTACAGGCTTCCAAATGGTAGGCAGGATGTGGGATACAAATTACACTGGGAGATAGAAAAGGTATTTAAAAGGGCAATGTTATGATAGTGACGAGGGATTTCAATATGCAGGTAGATTGGGAAAATCAGGTTGCTGCTGGATCTCCAGACAGCATATCTACAAGATAGTTTTTTAGAATAGCTTGTGGTTAAGCAGACTAGGTGAAAGACAATTCTGTATTGGGTGTTGTGTAATGAACCAAATTTGATTAGGGAGCTATAATTTTCTTTCTTCTGCTTAAAGGAAGACTTAGGAAGCAGTGAAAAAATATAACAGAAGTCACCCTGCAGTTTGAGAGGGGAGAATATAATGTGAAATGTATCAGTATTACTGTGGAGTAAAAGGGAATCACAGAGACATGAGAGAGGAGCTAGCTAAAATTGATTGGAATGGGACATTAGCAGAATGACGGGTGGAGTTTCTGGGGACAATTCAGAAGGCGCAGGTTAAATAAACTCCAAACATGAAGTATCCTAAATACAGGATGAAGCAACCATGGCTGAGAGGGAGTCAAAGACAGCATGAAAGCAAAGGAGATGGCATACAACATAGCAAAAATTAGTGGGAAGTTAGAGGATTGAGAAACTCTTAAAAACCAATAGAAGGCAACTAAATAAAAAGCCATAAGGAGAGAAAAGTTGAAATATGAAGAGAAGATGGCCAATTTTTTTCAAATATATAAAGAGTAAAGGAGAGGTGAGACTGGGTATCAGACCACTGATAAATGACGCTGGAGAGGTAGTAATAGGGAACAAAGAAATGGCGGTGGAACTTAAGTAGTTTGTGTCAGTCTTCATTGTGGAAAACATTACAGTATGATAGAAATTCAGGAGTGTTGTTGCTATTACTTAGGAGAAAGTGCTTGGGAAGATGAAAGGTCTGGGGAGGGAGGGAGGGGAGGAGAGAAGGTTGACTCAGGCCATGAGAGGCCTGCGTCGGGCATTTTCATGTGGGGTGTGGGGTGCCCCTCCTTGCACAGACACTAGAGCAATGTGTGGTTAAGTGCCTTGCTCAAGAACACAAACATGCTGCCACAACTGAGGCTCGAACTAGTGACCTTCAGATCACTAGATGAACCCCTTCACCACTTGGCCACGTGCCCAACACATGGTCTGAAGGTAGATAAATCACCTGGACCAGACAGATTACACTCTAGGGTTCCGAAAGATGTAGCTGAAGAGAATGCAGAGGCATTAGTAGTGATCTTACAAGAATCACGAGTTTCTGTAATAGTTCCAGAGGACTTGAAAATTGCAAATATGAATCCATTCTTTAAGGGAGAAAAGCACAAGAAAAGAAATTATAGGCCAATTAGCCTGGCTTTAATGATTGGGAAGATGTTGGAGCCTATTATTAAGGATGAGGTTTCAGGGTACTTGGAGGCACATTATACAGTAGGCCAAAGTTAGCATGATTTCCCTAAGGGTAAAGTTTTCCTGAAAAATCTGTTGGAATTCTTTGAGGAAATAACAGGCAAGGTAGACAGAGAAGGTTCAGTGGATGTTGCTTATGTGGATTTTCAGAAGACCTTTGACAAGTTGCTGCACATGAGGTTGCATAACAAGAAAAGACTCCATGGTATGACAGGAAAAATACTAGCATGGATAGAAGCTTGGCTGATTGGCAGGAGGCAAAGAGTGGGAATAAATGGTTGGCTGCTGATGATTGGTGGTGTTCTGCAGGGTCAGTATTGGGACAGCTTCTTTAGACATTATAATTCAATGATTTGGATGACAGAATCAATGGTTTTATGGCCAGGTTTGTGAACAACATGGAAGTTGGTGGAGGGGCAAATAGTGCTAAGGAAGAAGGAAGTCTGCATAAGGACTCAGACTGGGAGAATGGGCAAAGAAGTGGGAGGTGGAATGTACTGTAGTATAGGGAAGTGTACATTCATGCACTTTGGTAGAAGGAATAAAGGCAAAGACTATTTTCTAAATGGGGAGAAAATTCAAAAATCAGTGGGGCAAAGGTACTTAAGAATTCTAGTGCAGGATTCCCTAAGGATTAACTTGCAGTTTGAGTCGGTAGTAAGAAAGGTAAATGTAATGTTAGCATTCCTTTCACGAGGACTAGAATAGAAGAGCAAGGATGCAATGCTGAGGCACTGGTCAGTCCACACTTGGAGTATTGTGAGAAGTTTTGAGTCCCTTATCTAAGAAAAAATGTGCTGGTATTAGAGATGATCCAGAGGGGGTTCTCAAGAATGATTCTGGGAACGAAAGGGTTAATATACGAAGAGCACTTGATAGTTTTAGCCCTGTACTCACTGGAGTTTAGAAAACTGGGTGGGGGAAAATCACATTGAAACATATTGAATATTGAATGGTCTGGATAGAGTGGATGGAGGGAGGGTGTTTCTTATTGTGAACTAGTCTAGGATCACAGGGCACAGCCTCAGACTAGAGGTATGTCCATTTAGAACAGAGATGAAGAGGAATTTCTTTAATCAGAGGGTAGTGAATTTGTGAAATTCATTGCCACAGGCTGCTATGGAGGCTAAGTCATTGAGTATATTTAAAGAAGAGGTTAATAGATTCTTGATTTCAGGTTACAGAGTGAAGGCTGGAGAATGGGGTTGAGAGGGATAATAAATCAGCCATGATGGATTGTGAAGCAGTCTTCATGGTCTGAGTGGCCTGATACTACTCTTATCTCTTATAGTGTTAAACAATAGCAGTCATATCACTTGAGTCATTCAGTTATATGCTACAAGCAGCAAAACTCTCCAGTATTGCATCCAATGCAGCAGTTAGAGGCATAACTCTACCACCACCAGATATTAATGTACAAAAGAGGCAATTCAAACACAAGACAGTACATTGCAGAATTCCTAACAGAGGCAGTTGGCCACATGCATAGCAATTAGTTATTGACAATAATGTATCCACATTACCCCAGTTAACAATGGATAAAGTGCTTTCACCAAATCTATCTGGTAAGGTGATACTATTATTCAGGATGTCTTTTTACTTATTAGCCCATTAACTGACAGAATGAATATGACATATAACCCAATGCATAACAAGTCAGAATGAAACTAAATAACCAACCTCTTTAGCTCTTTGGACAGCATCACTTGGTGGATTTCTTATCTGTGGTGATGACTTCGTGTTGATCTTGTCATACAACTGGTAGGAAAAAAAACAAAGCAAATTTCAAATGAACAGGAAAAAAAACCAATACAAGATTAAGCACACTTGCTAGAGTCACTGTTGACAGTGTTAATAAGTGGCACTGCCTTACAAGCTACTCATTGATGCCCATTTAGGGTTTTGCTAGCAGCATTTGGCTCCAGACATCATCTCAGCCTTAGTTCAAGTAATCCCCAAAAGAGTCTAATTCTGAAGGTGATATGAGAGCTGCTACCCTTGACATCAAGGTGCTCTGGTAAAACTGCTCAATGGGTAATCAAAGGGAATACACTCCGAAACTGGAGTCCTACCTCACACAATGGAAGATGATTGTAGTTGGAGCTTAGTCATCCCATCCCAAGAATTTTGCAGCATGAGTTGTTCAGGTCAGTGCCCTTGCCCAAACACAATCAATAATCCATTATGGTCAGAAGTGGGGGTATTTGTTAGCATTGCAGAATATTTAATTGCATTTGCAAAATCTCAACAAATAGAGCTCGTATGTAGCAAGACTACAACAGTACGCAGCCATGGGCTGAAAAATGACATGTAATATACATGGCAACGAGGAGAATCTAACCACCTACACTTGACATTCAATGGCATTACCATCACCAATGAAGGTCATCATAGACCAGAAACTCATCCAAAACAGCCACATAAATACCCTGTGGTTCCAAGAGCACTGTTCCCTCTAAGCTGCACATGTGCACGGCCACACAGTAACTGAAACAATTCTGCGCACCACGCCTTTGTTGTTGCACAGCTAGAATTTTCTTTTATATAATGTCAATATAATTTTGGATTTGGAAAAGAGAATGCGGTACAACAGACAAAAAAATGGTGCCTTTATTATGAACTACAACAAAAGCATTGCCACAAAAACATCTCAGCAATCCTGTTATTTCAAGTTTGTTGTTTCTGAGAAAGTTAAGACTGCTTCAATTAAGACGTTCACTGATAGGCTGATCTATGTGCTTAGAAATTAAGAATTTGAAGAACTGTCAATTCTTGTTGACATTGTTGGAACATTTCAAGCTTCTAGTGCTGACTGCGAATATGGATTCAGTCTTATGAATTGAATGAATGAATGAATGAAAGAAATTTATTTTGGTCAGAACAAACATAACAAAATTCAATTAAATATAAATCCAGAAACACTCTAGAAGTGGAGCATTTGGTTGATCTAATGGTTTGGAGTTTGTAAAATGTGTACAGGATTGTTTTTTGCAGCAATACATAGAGGTACCAACTAGAGAAGGGGCAGTGTTGGATCTCCTGTTAGGGAATGAGATAGGGCAGGTGACGGAGGTTTGTGTTGGGGAGCACTTCGGGTCCAGTGATCACAATGCCATTAGTTTCAATATAATTATGGAGAAGGATAGGTCTGGACCCAGGGTTGAGATTTTTGATTGGAGAAAGGCTAACTTTAAGGAGATGCGAAAGGATTTAGAAGGAGTGGATTGGGAGAATTTGTTTTATGGGAAGGATGTAATAGAGAAATAGAGGTCATTTAAAGGTGAAATTTTGAGGGTACAGAATCCTTATGTTCCTGTTAGGTTGAAAGGAAAGGTTAAAAGTTTGAGAGAGCCATGGTTTTCAAGGGATATTGGAAACTTGGTTTGGAAAAAGAGAGGGATCTACAATAAATATAGGCCGCTTGGAGTTAATGAGATGCTCGGATATAAAGAATGTAAAAAGAATCTTAAAAAAGAAAGTAGAAAAGCTAAAAGAAGATATGAGGTTGCTTTGGCAAGAAAGGTGAAAATAAATCCAAAGGGTTTCTACAATTATATTAATAGCAAAAAGATAGTGAGGGATAAAATTGGTCCCTTAGAGAATCAGAGTGGATAGCTATGTGTGGAGCCAAAGGAGATGGGGGAGATTCTGAACAATTTCTTTTCTTTGGTATTCACTAAGGAGAAGGACATGGAATTTTGTAAGGTAAAGGAAACAGGTAGGGAAGTTATGGAAACTATGATGATTAAAGAAGAGGAAGTACTGGCGCTTTTAAGGAATATAAAAGTGGATAAGTCTCCGGGTCCTGACAGGATATTCCCTAGGACCTTGAGGGAAGTTAGTGTGGAAATTAGCAGGGGCTCTGACAGAAATATTTCAAATGTCATTAGAAACGGGGATGGTGCCGGAGGATTGGCATATTGCTCATGTTGTTCCATTATTTAAAAAGGGTTCTAAGAGTAAAACCTAGCAATCATCGGCCTGTGAGTTTGACGTCAGTGGTGGGTAAATTGATGGAAAATATTCTTAGAGATGGTATATATAATTATCTGGATATACAGGGTCAGATTAGGAACAGTCAACACGGATTTGTGCGTGGAAGGTCATGTTTGACAAATCTTATTGAATTTTTTGAAGAGGTTACTAGGAAAGTTGACGAGGGTAAAGCGGTGGATGTTGACTATATGGACTTCAGTAAGGCCTTTGACAAGGCTCCACATGGAGGGTTCAATCGTTAGGTATTAATATTGAAGTAGTAAAATGGATTCAGCAGTGGCTGGATGGGAGATGCCAGAGAGTAGTGACGGATAACTGCTTGTCAGATTGGAGGCCAGTGACTAGTAGTGTGCCTCAGTGATCTGTACTGGGTCCAATGTTGTTTGTCATATACATTAATGATCTGGATGATGAGGTGGTAAATTGGATTAGTAAGTATGCAGATGATACTAAGATAAGTGGAGTTGTGGATAATGAAGTAGGTTTTCAAAGCTTGCGGAGAGATTTAGGCCAGTTAGAAGAATGGGCTGAAAGATGGCAGATGGAGTTTACTGCTGATAAATGTGAGGTGCTACATTTTGGTAGGACTAATCAAAATAGGACATACATGGTAAATGGTAGGGCTTTGAAGAATGCAGTAGAACAGAGAGATATAGGAATAATGGTGCATAGTTCTCTGAAGGTGGAATCTCATGTGGATAGGGTGGTGAAGAAAGCTTTTGGTATGCTGACCTTTATAAATCAGAGCATTGAGTACAGGAGTTGGGATGTAATGTTGAAATTGTACAAGGCATTGGTAAGGCAAAATTTGGAGTATTGTGTACAGTTCTGGTTACTGAATTATTGGAAAGATGTCAACAAAATAGAGAGAGTACAGAGAAGATTTACTAGAGTGTTACCTGGGTTTCATCACCTAAGTTACAGAGAAAGGTTGAACAAGTTGGGTCTCTATTCTTTGGAGTGTAGAAGGTTGAGGGGGGACTTGATAGAGGTATTTAAAATTATGAGGGGGATAGATAGAGTTGACGTGGATAGGCTTTTTCCATTGAGAGTAGGAGAGAGTCAAACAAGAGGACATAAGTTGAGAGTTAAAGGGCAAAAGTTTAGGGGTAACATGAGGGGGAACTTCTTTACTCAGAGTGGTAGCTGTGTGGAACAAGCTTCCAACAGAAGTGGTTGAGGCAGTTTGATGTTGTCATTTAAAGTTAAATTAGATAGCTATATGGACAGGAAAGGAATGGAGGGTTATGGGCTGAGCGCAGGTCGGTGGGCCTAGGTGACAGTAAGTGTTCAGCACGGACTAGAAGGGCCGAGATGGCCTGTTTCTGTGCTGTTGTAATTGTTATATGGTTATATAATGAAGATTAAGACATAGCTTTCATCCAGGTGCAAAATTAATCTGGACAGTGTTCTTAGATAATGGATTTGTAAGAAAGACAGATCAGAAAATGTTAATGAAATGTGAAAAATTTTCTTTGTTATACTTTATTTCATTATACCTTTAATTAATAAATAAAATAAAAAAAATGTGATCTTTCAATCTTCATTCTAAATATTCATAGTATGCATATTACAAAAAAGAGACTTTTAAAGTGCCACACAGTTTTCAGGCTACGTAAAAATTTCCTGCCTAGGGCAATGGTTAGTCCGCACAGCCGTAAAAAATATTAGAGGGAACATTGACCAAGAGCCAGTCCAGTGCAGGACATCCTTCAGTGAGCAAATTAATGCCTTTCACAAACTAGAGAGACAGGTACAAGTAAGGATTACGATAGTATGCTCTCCACTTGCATCAATAAGTGTAGAATCAAACCTTTCATTAACTCAAAATCAAACAGGATGCAAACACAAAATACTCTGCAGACGCTGGGGTCAAAGCAACCCTCACAATACGCTGGAGGAACTCAGCAGGTCGGGCAGCATCTGTGGAAATGATGAGTTGACGTTTCGGGCTGGAACCCTTCATCAGGACTGTAGAGGGAAGGGACATAGGCTCTATAAAGAAGATGGGGGGATGGTGGGAAGGAGAAGGCTGGTAGGTACCAGGTGAAAAACCAGTAAAGGGAAAGATAAAGGGGTTGGGGAGGGGAAGCAGGGAGGTGATAGGCAGGAAAGGTGAAGAAGGAATAGGGGAAAACACAATGGGTGGTAGAAGGAGGCGGAACTATGAGGGAGGTGATAGGCAGCTGGGGGAGGGGGCAGAGTGACATAGGGATAGAGGAAGGGAGGTGGAGGGAATTACTGGAAGGTGGAGAATTCTATGTTCATACCAAGGGGCTGGAGACTACCTAGACGGTATATGAGGTGTTGCTCCTCCAACCTGAGTTTAGCCTCATCATGGCAGTAGAGGAGGCCATGTAATTCATACCAAGGGGCTGGAGACTACCTGGACGGTATATGAGGTGTTGCTCCTCCAACCTGAGTTTAGCCTCATCATGGCATTAGAGGAGGCCATGTATGGACATATCTGAATGGGAGTGGGAAGCAGAGTTGAAGTGGGTGGCTACTGGGAGATCCTCTCTGTTGTGGCGGACGGAGTGGAGGTGCTGTCTGCTGGAAGTTTCCATTGATTTTAGCGCTTCTATTGTGAATGGTAATTGATCTTGTGAGTAACGAATTCAAACTTGTACAATTTATAATGATCAATATCCCTAATCTGTCCCTGACCCACGCAGTTGTCCCCACAAGCTTCAAGATCGCCTCCATCGTGCCAGTGCCGAAGCATTCCACTGCCACGGGCCTGAATGACTTCTGTCCAGTTGCACCCACTCCCATCATTGCAAAGTGCTTTGAGAGACTGGTTCTATCACATCTGAAATCCTGTCTGCCCTCTACCCTGGACCCCCATCAATTTGCCTATCGTACCAACAGGTCAACAGAGGATGCCATCTCCACGGCACTTCACTCTGCCCTGACCCACCTGGACAGCCCCAACTCTTACGTCAGAATGCTGTTCATTGACTTTAGTTCAGCATTTAATACTGTGATCCCCTCCAAGCTAATCACCAAACTTCGCCAGCTTGGTATCAGCGTATCCCTCTGCAATTGGACCTTGGACTTTCTGACTAACAGACCCCAATCAGTTAAGTTAGACAACCTCTCCTCCTCCACTCTCACCCAGAACACCGGCATGTCTCAAGGCTGTATGCTGAGCCCTCTTCTGTACTCCCCTTTCACCTATGACTGCGTTCCTGTACATGGTTCTAATTCCATAATCAAGTTCGTAGACGACACCACGGTGGTTGGTCTGATCAGAGGGGATGACGAGACGGCCCACAGGGACGAGGTCCAGCACCTGGCTGCGTGGTGTGCCGACAACTATCTGGCCCTTAACACCCAGAAGACCAAGGAGATCATTGTGGACTTCAGGCATGCCAGGAGTTACACTCACGTCCCCATCTACATCAATGGAACTGTAGCGGAGCGTGTATCAAGCTTCAAATTCCTTGGTGTCCACATTTCCAAGGATCTCACCTGGTCCCTGAACTCCTCCATCCAGATCAAAAAGGCGCAACAGCGCCTTTATTTCCTGTGGAGCATGAAGAAAGCTCACTTCTGTCCCAGGATACTGACAGACTTTTACCGCTATACCATTGAGAGCATACTCACCAACTACTTCTCAGTGTGGTATGACAATTGTCCCATATCGGACTGTAAAGCACTCCAACGTGTGGTGAAAACTGCCCAGCGGAATATCAGCACCCAATTGCCCACCATTCAGAACATCTACCATAAACACTGCCTGGGCAGGGCAAAAAGCATTATCAGGGATGCATCTCACCCTAACCATGGACTTTTTACTCTCCTCCCATCCGGTAGGCGCTACAGGAGACTCCACTCCTGCACCAGCAGGCACAGGAAGAGCTTCTTCCCTGAGGCTGTGACACTGCTGAACCTCTCATCACAGAGCTAAGCAGTATTGCATCCATATTGTACTGTCTCAGTACTTTTATACTTGTGTGCTGTAGCACTTTTTTTATTCGCAGTTATTTTGTAAATAACACTATTCTTTGCATTTCTGGTCAGATGCTAAATGCATTTCATTGGCTTTGTATTTGTACTCTGCACAATGACAATCAAGTTGAATCTAATCTAATCTAATTGATAAGCCAATTCTGCATAAAAATAGCAGTTTTCTCTTCAGGCTTCAGAACAGCATGGGCCAATGCTGGCCCTTTTGCACAAGTAAAAATATAAAGAATGCTTCAGTCGTAAGTGTGCTTACGTTCTGGACCTAGTTAATTTAGTTATTTTATTTGATAATCAGCAACGACAAGGGCATCTTCATATGTAATTCTGAACATTCATGAAACAATACTGTTAATATAACTTTATTTTTGTTCAGTTTCACAAGCATAGGAACTGCATGTTAAAATATGCACTTTTTAAAACTGATACAACTGTCAAAGTCTATAATTTCTGAGACTTCTCATTTACATGTAAGATTTGGTGAAATGCTGTGAAGCTATAAATATTTCACATCCATCACTTGGCAAACATGAGGCCACCAAAATATCCCACCTGAAATTAACACACTGAATACAAAACCACTTTTCATTAAATCATCTCAAATAAATAAATGCACCAAAATGAAATACAATCGTCTCTTTACAATAATGAATGGAAAATGTTTTTTAAAAAATTGTAAATACTTATCACGCTTTAGTTTGGAGTTGTGGCAGGTGATACCACATTGGTGGGGCTCATCAGCAAAAATGATGAAACTATGTACAGGGAGGAGGTCAAACACCTAGAGAGTTGGTGCAGGGATAACAATTTGATGCTTAATGTCACCAAAACCAAGGAGATGATCGTCGATTTCAGATGGTCTCAGCCTGAGCACACACCCCTCAGCATCAGCAGCTCCACAGTGGAGAGAGTGGAAAGCATCAAGTTCCTTGGGGTGCAGATCTCGGACAATCTCACCTGGTCCAGGAACACCACTGGGATTGTGAAACAGGCCCAGCAGAGATTGCACTTTCTGAGGAAGCTTAAACAAGCATCACTCCCCACTAACAACTACATTCTACAGAGGCGTGGTTGAGAGTGTGCTGACCTTTTGCATCACAACCTGGTACTCCAGCTGCAGTGCTGTTGACAAAAAAGCCTTGCAGAGGGTGGTTAGGGGAGCAGAGAAGGTTATTGGGGTGTCCCTACCTTCTCTCCAAGACCTCCTTCAGAGTCGATGCCTCCAGAAGACACGGTGCATCATTAAAGACCCCTCACACCCTCTCAATGAACTGTTTATTCTTCTGCCATCAGGCAGACGTTACAGGAGCATCAAAACTAAAACCACAAGGCTACTAAACAGCTTCCTCCCACAGGCAGTCAGACTGCTAAATAACTGCACCACCTGACTCTGCTTTGGACACTTTTAACTTGCACTGGACACTTATAACTGATTTTAACTGACATGTGGCTGTTGTGTTTTACTATTTATTATTATGTTTATTATTCAGTGTTGCGTTTGTTATGTTATGATTGCACTGCCCCTGAGAAACACTGTCTCATTCTGCCCTGCAGAGCTGATGTATGGTTAGAATGACAATAAAGTTTTTTGAATTGAATCTTGAATCTTAAAAAATGAAAATGCTTTGAATTATGAATGACAATGTAAACAAGTAGGGCAGGAAGATAAAGGCACCAATGTTTTCAGTTCCTGCTTCTCACTCAAATGGAAGTTGTAATAGACTTATTTTCTAAATAAATCTATGCATTACTGAAAACTAACTCTTTAGTTAAATAGCATTATAACTTGGTGAGTGATTCATTTTATAGTGCAAATCCAAGACTCTTATGACACCATGACTTGGGTAATTATTTACTAGAAATGTAGTATGTCAATTCTGTCTGTTAAAAAAAGAGCTGGTAAGATCAGGAGGGAATTAATGTTGTTTGATGCCACTGTTCTTAGACTTGATGCACACTCCCCCAAAAATCACTTGCACTGCTTAGAATTTATATCATCCTCACTTTGTTAAAACAAATATAACACTGTGAAAATAGTTTAGGCTAATTATGGGGCCCAATTAATCTTATGTACTATATCCTCAAAGAAATTTAAGTAATAAGATCATTCTAAAGTCCACTTACATTAACCTAATCTTGATTTTTCTCTGCCATTTTGTAACATTGTTTTTTTAGTGTAAACAAGAAATGCTATCATTGGGCCATTGCGCAAGAACTGACCCTGATAAAATTGACTGTTATTTGAGAGAAAAAAAATGTTAGTTGCTAGGGTAATGAGGTGCTGCGGATTATTTAAAACCAGAATCTGGTTTATTATCGCTAACATATCGTGAAATGTGTTTTGTGTCAGCAGTACAGTGCAAGACATAAAATAGATAGATAGATAGATAGATAGATAGATAGATAGATAGATAGATAGATAGATAGATAGATAGATAGATAGATAGATAGATAGATAGATAGATAGATAGATAGATAGATAGATAGATAGATAGATAGATAGATAGATAGATAGATAGATAGATAGATAGATAGATAGATAGATAGATAGAGCAAAGCAGGAGTACGCTCACTGGCCATTCACAAATCCGAAGGCAAACAAGTCATAAAGAATCCTTAAAATAAGTCTGTAGGTTGTAGAATCAGTTCAGACATGTGATGAGTGAAATTATCCACATCAATTCAGGAGCCTGAACTGGCATCTTTCATAAGTTTTATATTTACATATTTCTTATTCCTTTAATTTTTTTTGTTTTAAAGGCAATTACTTTTTCACAATCTTCACCAATGCTAATTGCTAAATGATCTTTACGTTGATCAAAGCTGGTCACTGACCTCAAGGTTTCACAACATTATGATTACTTGCAAAATAAGTTAGACATAAAAGATATCCGAGTACAGGATCTATTTTCTTTCCTTCGTATTATATGTTGAACCACCTGAAGCAATTTCAAATATCATTTTAAGCTATTGCCACCCTTGATTTATATTGATATAAGATGACTTTTGGTTTTCTTAGGAATAATCCCATTCTGTAAATGATGACCTTCCATGAATTCTGTACAGGATTAATTGGATATTTTATTAAACCTTTAGTTTGTTTTAGTTGAAATCTATTTAAAGTTGGAGTTAGAACTAACGAAGCAAGATTTAAGCAACAGAAAACAATTGTAGGATGGTTAATGCATCCTCTGGAGATAGGTGGAGGATACTCCATCCTGGACTTACTTTTAATTTCATATCATATGCTGGTGATATTATATCTGATTGATTTTTCCATTTTTTCCCCTTTATTCTTTCCACATGTATTGATTACACCAAACCAACAAATCATAAAGTTTATCAATTAATTTTTAAAAACATAATTCTTTATCCAACTCATATCATTTCCTTATACACAAATGAATTATGGTGACTAATGTAGTGGTTATTTACTGAAATAATAATCTAGAGAGAACTGGAGGTTCAATTCTATTATGGCGGTCTGAAAATTTAAATGCAACTCAAAAAAACTGAAAACAGAAGGCAAGATATCAGTAAGCGTGACAACAAAACTACTGGGAAAAATTTAGATTCAGCATAGGGAAGGAAAATCAGCAACTTCATCTGGTCAGACCTCTACGTCATTCATATTCAAGTTATATACTTCTTCACAAAAGGATTCAACAATACCCACAGTTATCTCAAGGAAATTGGTGAGGTTGTGTAAACATGGTCTTCTCAGCCAGTAATGCTCTTTCCCAAATAAGCATTTTAAACCTAGCAAAATTTGAATAGAGAAGTGATAACAAATACATGGAAATCTGACATCACATGGCTTTTCTAGTTCCTCATTTTAGCATGACACACTGCACTGATCTGGACTTGGTTGGTCAGACTACTGCTAGCAGGTGTTGCTTGGACTCCCTAGAGCCCTGATTTGATTTTTAACTCTAATTACTTAATTAGATCACCAGCAGCTGAGAAAACTTTTGACAAACAGTGAAGTTTATAAAGCACCTAAAGCTTTGCTTTCAAGACCACTCCAAAAGCTGTCAAGCTTTTGGAAGACTTCCTGACATTTAAAATCATACTATTAAAATATGAAGTGAACAATAACATCTTAAAATAAATGGACCCAAAATACACTGCAGAAAACCATCCAAACTTTAACCTCATTCTTGCCTACTTCTCAGCATCAGAATAAGAATCAGGTTTAATATCGAAATTAGTTTTGCAGCAGCAATACAGTGGAAGATAAAATTTACTGCAAGTTACAAAATAAATAAATAGTTCAAAGACAAATAAAGTCATGTTCATGGGTTCATAAATCTTTCAGAAATCTGATAACAGGGAAGAAGCAGTTCCCAAATCATTGAGTGTGGTTTTCAGGCTCTTGTACCTCCTATACGGTAGCAATGTGAAGAGAATATGCACCAGATGGTATGTGTCCTTGATGATGATGCTGCCTTCGAGGCACTGCCTCTTGAAGAAGTCCTCGATGGTGGAGAGGGTTGTGGAAGTGGCTAAATCTACAACTCCCTGCAGCTATATGCGATCCTGTGCATTAGAGGCTCCATACCAGACTATGATGCAACCAGTCAGAATGCTCTCTACCATACATCTATAGAAATTTGCCAGTCTTTAGTAACATACCAAATTTCCACAACACCTAATGAAGTAGAGCTGTTGCATGCCTTCTTTATGCTTACATCAATGTGTTTGGCACATTGCAGTTGTAACTTTATTTCATGTAAATAGGATCATTACTAGGTCTAACCTGGTACAGAATCAGATCACAGGTCAGAAATGCATGCTGCAGAACTAATGGCATTTTCCAGCAGGATTTGGTCCATTAAGAAAGCAAAAATGATCAATATTTAACTCAACTATTTTAATGTTGGCATTTTACCATAGAAACCATAGAAACTACAGCACAGAAACAGGCCCTTTGGCCCTTCTTGGCTGTGCCGAACCATTTTCTGCTTAGTCCCACTGACCTGCACACGGACCACATCCCTCCATACACCTCCTATCCATGTATCTGTCCAATTTATTCTTAAATGTTAAAAAAGAACCTGCATCTACCACCTCGTCTGCCAGCTCATTCCATACTCCCACCACTCTCTGTGTGAAGAAGCCCCCCACTAATATTCCCTTTAAACTTTTCCCCCCTCACCCTTAACCCATGTTCTCTGGTTTTTTTCTCCCCTTGTCTCAGTGGAAAAAGCCTGCTTGCATTCACTCTATCTATACTCCTCATAATTTTATATACCTCTATCAAATCTCCCCTCATTCTTCTATGCTCCAAGGAATAAAGTCCTACCCTATTCAAGCTTTCTCTGTAACTGAGTTTCTCAGGTCCCGGCAACATCCTTGTAAACCTTCTCTGCACTCTTTCAACCTTATTAATATCCTTCCTGTAATTTGGTGACCAAAACTGAACACAATACTCCAGATTCGGCCTCACCAATGCCTTATACAATCTCATCATAACATTCCAGCTCTTATACTCAATACTTTGATTAATAAAGGCAAATGTACCAAAAGCTCTCTTTATAACCCTATCTATCTGTGATGCTACTTTTAGGGAATTTTGTATCTGTATTCTCAGATCCCTCTGTTCCACTGCACTCCTCAGTGCCTTACCATTAACCCTGTATGTTCTACCTTGGTTTGTCCTTCCAACGTGCAATACCTCACACTTGTCTGTATTAAACTCAATCTGTCATTTTTCAGCCCATTTTTCCAGCTGGTCCAAGTCCCTCTGCAGGCTCTGAAAACCTTCCTCACTGTCTACTACACCTCCAATCTTTGTATCATCAACAAATTTGCTGATCCAATTTACCACATTATCATCCAGATCATTGATATAGATGACAAATAACAATGGACCCAGCACTGATCCCTGTGGCACACCACTAGTCACAGGCCTCCACTCGGAGAAGCAATTCTCTACTACCACTCTTTGGCTTCTTCCATTGAGCCAATGTCTAATCCAATTTACCACCTCTCCATGTATACCTAGCAACTGAATTTTCCTAACTAACCTCCCATGCGGGACCTTGTCAAAGGCCTTACTGAAGTCCATGTAGACAATATCCACTGCCTTCCCTTCATCCACTTTCCTGGTAACCTCCTCGAAAAACTCCAATAGATTGGTCAAACATGACCTACCACGCACAAAGCCATGTTAACTCTCCCTAATATGTCCCTGTCTATCCAAATGCTTGTAGATTCTGTCTCTTAGTACTCCCTCCAATAACTTACCTACTACGGATGTTAAACTTACTGGCCTATAATTTCCCAGATTACTTTTTGATCCTTTTTTAAACAATGGAACAACATGAGCCACTCTCCAATCCTCCGGCACCTCACCTGTAGACAGCAATATTTTAAATATTTCTGCCAGGGCCCCTGCAATTTCAACACTAGTCTCCTTCAAGGTCCGAGGGAACACCCTGTCAAGTCCCAGGGATTTATCCACTTTAATTTTCCTCAAGACAGCAAGGACCTCCTCCTTTTGGATCTGTACAGTTTCCATGATCTCACTACTTGTTTCCCTTAATTCCATAGACTTCATGCCAGTTTCCTTAGTAAATACAGACGCAAAAAACCTATTTAAGATCTCCCCCATTTCCTTTGGTTCCGCACATAGCCGACCACTCTGATCTTCAAGAGGACCAATTTTATCCTTTACAATCCTTTTGCTCTTAATATACCTGTAAAAGCTCTTTGGATTATCCTTCACTTTGACTGCCAAGGCAACCTCATGTCCTCTTTCAGCCCTCCTGATTTCTTTCTTAAGTATTTTCTTGCACTTCTTATACTCCTCAAGCACCTTATTTACTCCCTGCTTCCTATACATGGCATACAACTCCCTCTTCTTCTTTATCAGAGTTGCAATATCCCTTGAGAAGCAAGGTTCCTTATTCCTATTCACTTTGCCTTTAATCCTGACAGGAACATATAAATTCTGCACTCTCAAAATTTCTCCTTTGTAGGCTTCTCACCTACCGATCACATCCTTGCCAGAGAACAACCTGTCCCAATCCACGCTTTTTAGATCCTTTCTCATTTCTTCAAATTTGGCCTCCTTCCAGTTAAGAACTTCAACCCTAGGACCAGATCTATCCTTGTCCATGATCAAGTTGAAACTAATGGTGTTATGATCACTGGAATCAAAGTGCTCCCCTACACAGACTTCTGTCACTTGTCCTAACTCGTTTCCTAACAGGAGATCCAATATTGCATCCCCTCTAGTTGGTCCCTCTATATATTGATTTGGAAAACTTTCCTGAACACATTTTACAAACTTTAAACCATCTAGACCCCTAACAGTATGGGAGTCCCAATCAATATATGGAAAATTAAAATCCCCTACCACCACAACTTTATGTTTCCTGCAGTTGCCTGCTATCTCTCTGCAGATTTGCTCTTCCAATTCTCGTTGACTATTGGGTGGTCTGTAATACAATCCCACTAATGTGGCCATACCTTTCCTGTTTCTCAGCTCCACCCATAAGGACTCAGTAGACAACCCCTCTAATCTGTCCTGCCTGAGCACTGCTGTAATGTTTTCCCTAACAAGCAATGCTACTCCCCCACCTTTCACTCCTCTGCCTCGATCACATCTGAAACATCGGAACCCTGGAATATTAAGCTGCCAGTCCTGCCCCTCCTGTCGCCAAGTTTCACTAATTGCTATAACGTCATAATTCCACGTGTCAATCCACGCCCTCAACTCATCCGCCTTCCCCACAATACTCCTAGCATTGAAATATATACACCTCAGAAGATTTTTACCACCACTCACAACCTTTCTATTAGCGGATTTGCTTGAACTTTTAACATCATTTATTTTCACCCCAGCCACACTGTCGGCTCTGGCACTCTGGTTCCCATCCCCCTGCAAATCTAGTTTAAAGCCTCCCCAATAGCACTAACAAACCTCCCTGAAAGGATATTGGTCCCCCTGTAGTTCAAGTGTAACCCGTCTCTCTTGTACAGGTCCCACCTGCCCCAGAAGAGGTCCCAATGATCCTGAAATCTGAAACCCTGCCCCCTACACCAGTTCCTCAGCCACTTGTTCATCCTCCAGAGCATCCTATTCCTACCCTCACTGGCACGTAGCACAGGTAGCAATCCTGAGATTACCACCCTCGAGGTCCTGCTTTTCAACTTCCTACCAAGCTCTCTATACTCACTCTCCTGGACCTCCTCACTCTTCCTTGCTATGTCATTGGTACCGATGTGCACCACGACATCTGGCTGATCACCCTCCCACTTCAGAATGTCATGCAATCGATCGGAGACATCCTTGACCCTGGCACCCGGGAGGCAACAAACCATCCTGGATTCTCTGTCACGACCACAGAACCTCCTATCTGCACCTCTAACTATCAAGTCCCCTATCACTACCGCTCTCCGCATTTTCCACCTAGGAATTATACATCTAGGATTTATGCATAATTGACTGCACAGAAAGAATTTGAATTTCATTTTGTTTATAGATTCTAGTTTCTGTACCTGAGCTTATAAAGCATGTCTCTCAAAGCCTTTCAAACTCAATAGCCTCTGTACTGTTCATTTAAAAATATAATCTATTCTCTTTCATTAGTAACCTGCAGCTTTGCTACAGGTCTTCTAGTCAATTCTTCTAATAAATAGCAAATGAAGCTGTGAATTCTCATTCTGAAAATACAGCTCCTGAACAGCTCTAGTTTAAAAACCTGGGATATCTATAGTTGCATACTGAAGAACATGGAAAAAAGAGTAATATGCAATTATGCCATCAAAAATTCATACTTAATTACCTGTATCTGTATTCTTTACTTTTATGCAGAGATATTGTCCAGTGACAATTTGGAAAGTAAATACATTCATTGTTTTTCCTTACATACTGTCATTACTGAAATAACTGAATGAATGATCATTATTAAAAACTGTTTAAAAATGTTAGTGTGCCACATTGTATTTCAATATGCTATTAGTTTTCTTTCTAGTCATTTCCTATAAGAATTTAAAGTCAAGATCAGAAGAAGTTTTTGAATATTAGACTACCAATACTTTGCACATTTCACCACAGTTATACCAACTTGCAGTTGGTATCATATTATATTGTGCTCATCCTACACACAATGAAAGACATGGAAATTGAGCGAGCAATGTAACACAAGTAAGTTCTATTTCGACATCCACCCACCTCCCAATTTTATGATGAAAAAGGAGCATTATGCCTGATTTGAAAGGGAGTAAATTTCCATATGAATTAACTAACAATCCTCCAGTAAAACTGAAAGAATTTGAAATTGCAAGAACATGTGAACACTGTAAATAGAAGAATTAGATGTTCTAATATGTTTCAATTAATATCAAGAAACACAGAGCTTGCCATTCGTTTATTTGTTACACCACAAATGCACGAAAAAATGCTCAAGGTAACTTCACCCAAGGTGTCAGTACCTCTCTCAGGTGGTGCATTGAATAACTTACTGATGTGACAACAATAATATAGACTTTGGGAAGATTTAGGCCAAAGTCACAGACATTTTAAAAACAGTTGTAGACGACTGTGACCCCACAAATTCATTCAGAACCTTCCCTAACCATTAGCTGATGTACCATGAGATCTGCAATTGGCTGAGGGCCAGATCAATGACGTTCAGGTCTGGTGACCAAGTAAAATACAAGACATCCAGATATGATCTCCAGAAATTCATCTCACATGCTAATTGGGAATTCCGGACCCAACTTGAATCACTGAAGGGCTGTGGTAGGACTTGAATGCTACCACCTCTACAAAATGAAACCAAGTGACATTGGTGACAATAAGGTTTCATTCCTAGATGAGCTCATTGCCTTTTATGTTAGCTTCGACCATCATTGAGGCACCTTCAGAAACTCCCACAGCCCCCAATGACCCTGTGATTTCAGTCTCTGAGACTGATGCAAGATCATCCTTCAGGAGGGTTAACCCATGGAAAACATCTGGCCCAGATGGGGTACCTAGCTGAGTACTAAAGACCTAAGCTGATCAACTGGTTGGAGTGTTCACTGGTATTTTTAACCGCTTGCTTCAGTAGTCAGAGGTACCCAGCTGCTTCAAGCAAGCTTCAATTATACTGGTAACAAGAAAATGGTAACCTGCCTCAGAAACTATGGTCCAGTAGCACTTACATCCACTGTGATGAAGTGCCTTGAGAGGTTGGAGATGAAACATATCAACATTTGCCTGAAAAACAGCTTGAATCTGCTCCAATTTGTCTACTGTCATAACAAGTCAACAACAGATGCCACTTCATTGGCACTTCACTCAACACCTGGATCATCTGGACAATGAAGATGCATGCATCAGGATGCTCTTCACTGACTACAGTTTGACATTTAACACTATCATTCACTCAAAACTAATCAATAAGCTTCTAGCTCTAGGCCTTAATACCTAAATGTGGAATTGGATCCTTGATCTCCTAACTTGCAGAGCCAGTCAGTTCGCATTGGCAACATCTCCTCCACAATCACCATCAGCACAGGTGCACCACAAGGCTGTGTGCTAAGCCCCCTGTTCTACTCATCTTATACTTATGACTACGAGGCTAAGCACAGCTCTATTTCCATATTTAAGTTTGCTGATGACACCACTGTTGTTGGCCGAATCAAAGATGGTGATGAATCAGCATTTAGGAGGGAAATTTGAAATCTGGCTGAGTAGTGCCATAACAACAACCTCTCACTCAATGTCAGCAAGACCAAGTAGATGATTATTGGCTTTAGGAGGAAGAAACTGGAGGTCCATGAGCCAGTCTTCACTGGGGGATCATAGTTGAAGAGGGTCAGGAACTTTAAATTCCTTGGTGCTATAATTTCAGAGGCTCTATCCGAAGTCCAGCACATAAGCGACATTATGCAAAAAGCACAGCAGCGCCTCTATTTTTTTTAGAAGTTTGCAAAGATTCAGCATGACATCCAAAGCTTTGATAAACTTTGATATGTGTAGTGGAAAGTATATTGACTTCCTGCATCACAGCTTGGTATAGAAACACTAAAGCTCTTGAATGGAATAGCCTACAAAATGTAGTGGATACAGCCCAGTCCATCATGGGTAAAGCCCTCCCCACCACTGAGTACATCTTATGGAACTCTGTTGCAGGAAAGCAGCATCAAGAGCCCACCACCCAGAACATGCTCTCTTCTTACTGCTGCAATCAGGAAGGAGGCACAGGGGCCTCAGGACACAAAGCAGCAGGTTCAGGAACAATTAGTACCCCTTAACAATCAGGCTCTTGGACCAGAGGGGATAACTTCACTCAAATTCATTCATCTCTTCACTGAACTGTTCCCATAACCTACAAACTCACTTTCAAGGACTCTTCATCTCAGGTTGTCGATATTTATTGCTATTTGTTTATTAAAATGTTTTTATTTCTTTCTGTAATTGCATGGTTTGTTATCTTTTACACATCAGTTGCTTGCTCTTCCTGTTGGGTGCGGTCTTTCTTTGATTCTATTGTATTTCTCATACGTACAGTGAATGCCCACAAGAAAATGAATCTCATGGTTGTACAAGTTGACATATATGTACTTTGATAATAAATTTACTTTGAACTTTGAAGTCAACTGAATTGATAGGATCAAATGAATAATTTACCAATCATTCTTCAGATTCTTTTCTGTCAGGAATTGGACATGTTCTCTTCTCCCTGCTGCCATCAGGAAGGTGGTACAGGAGCCTCAGGACTCACACTACCAGGTTCAGTAACATTACTATCCTTCAACCATCAGACTCTTGAACCAAAAAGGTTAACTTCACATGCCCCATCATTGAAATGTTCCCACAATGTATGGACTCACTTTCAATGAGTCTTCATCTCATGTTCTTGAGATATGCTTTTTCTTTCTTTTTGTATTTGCATAGTTTGTTGTCTTTTGCACACTGGTTGAATGTCCAAGTGGGTGTGGTCTTTCACTGATTCTGTTATGATTATTCTACGGATTTATTGAGTATGCCCGCAAGACAATGAATCTCAAGCTTGTGTATGGTGACATACATATACTTCGATAAAAAAATTAACTTTGAACTTTGTCCAAAAATGGAATATGAGATGTGTTGGTAGGCAAATTTTCCAGAACATTTTTGGCACAGGTCATCCCAGGTTATGATAGAGTTCTAATCCTGAACCCGCTTGTAGAATGAACAGTTCACAAGTCTGGAATGTGGCCATGAACTGAGTTCTCACAAAACAAAAGTTTTCAGACGATAGTTGCCCCAAAGAATCAGATAATCTGGTGAAGCATTGAAAATATAATTTTTCCATTCTTAATAGTAAATCTGATAGTAACAAATTTATCTTGAGTTTATCTTATTCCAGATGGCACATCTTTAAATAGGAATTGTAAAATGTATATCTGTGTTAATTAGAATGCATTCTCCTTGGATCTGATGTGGCAAAGTTACAAATGGTGTCAAGAACAGTTGTCTGTAGCTCTGCATCAGTTGGAAAACCATCCTAGTATCCCAGATACTTGTTCTTAAGCACAGACTCTACATACATCAGGTATTTGTAACCTGGGCAGGACATGTGCAATCATGGCACAACAATGATGCACAAACTAAAAAGAAATTCAGGTTTTTTCCTCACAGCTATTCACAGTTGGGTATATGATTCATCTTAATTACCCATGGTATTTACCTGTTTTAGCAACAACTTGGTGATGATATGCCAAGAATCTAATTTCAGGAAATTTTTTGAGGAAAACACCAATAGTTCCTTTCACATGGGTCAGGAGTGTTTGCCTTCATGGATATAATACTAGACAATGGGCCTGTGCTTGGTGCACCTTGGTACTGTACCAGAAAATGCTGAGTAACATTCATTCTGACTCGATTTAGTGAGTTCCTGGTACTATTCTGACCACAGATTTGAAGTACACTTCCCTAGCATAAATCTGTTTAAAACTACTGGCTGATATTCATTTCTATTGAAATTAATAGATGGTAAGTCCATCAAATCTCAAAATACAGCTGCAACAGTTGTTTAATTACTTAAGCATGAAGTTATAGTGTCATACAGCACAGTAATAGGTTCTTTGGCTCAACTTGTCCATTTCAACTAAGCTAGTCCCATTTGCTGATGTTTTATCCATATCGCTCAAGACCTTTCTGAGTCAAGTTCAAATTTAATTTTCATTCAACCATATATGGAATATCCATGAATACAACCAAACACAACAATGTTCCTCTGCTGCAAAACACAGTATCAATAGTCATACACAGCACAAAACACATACAATAAATACAACTATGATAACAGTAAACATACAGTCACACAAAATGACATGGCCCAAGTCCCTGAGTATCATGTTCTGTACATTGATGGTGCCTGGGCTGTTGTTGGCAAGAACAGGCCCACAACTGTCCAATCATCATGTTATAGTGCAGCTGCAGACGAACACAATCTAGCTCATCTTCCACTGAGCGAACATTGGAGGGCAACACCCACAGGTGGGACCAACCCCCAACCAAGCATGGGCATCACCATGCCATACCACCTCCAGTGTCTCCTCTCCTGGGCTGCTGCAAAAGGCAACCTCACGGTATGAGGGCCTGGTCTGAGCCACAATGAGGCACGCAGCTCCTCCACTGTTGGTCTTGCCAATGAACCAGTGAACAGGACCTGAAGTATTCTACATTACCAAAGTCGAACAGGGTCTTGCGATCACAGGAAAAACATCCGAGACAATCACTTGCACCATTTGTTTGACCGTGTACTGCCTCCACTGCTTTCCTGTACCAGGCAGCAACATGGTCTGCAATAAGTCCAGCTCCACTGCTGTTCAGCAACTCGCTAATGCGCTAGACCTGCAGCGCTTGACGTTCTTAATATGCAGCAGCATCTTGCCATTGTGAAAAAATGTAAAGGACAAACAATTACAGCTTTGGTTGGACTCAAGAGAGACCACTGTGACTATGCGCGCTGCCATCTTAAATTCAGGTGTTCAAATTTTAGTTAATATGATCCATGTGTTGATATTTTGATTGAAATAAAACAATGCATTAATTTACTGAACTTGCACTTCAATTTTATATTTTAGAATACTACAAGTTATAAAATGGCACACTGAAATTTAACAAGACCTTCAAATGGATACTTCCAGTTAAGATGGTGCCACTGAATGTGCACGACAGCTTCCAGGTAAAAAGCTAAGAAATCTGGTTAAAAACATCACTAAAAAATACCTTTACTGAGGTCAATTGTCGCTGCAAACAGTGAAGGGATGAGCATTGGTGAGACGAGTTTGGGGGATGTATGATGCAGGTGGAGTTCCGATGCCTGTACAGCTGGCCTAGAAGCGAGGTTAGATCGCTGTGGGCGCTGCAAGGAGAGATCGGGGCCCGGGCAGAGGAGACTCGACTTCGATGCTTGTACAACTGGCCCGGGTGTGAGGTTGGATCGCTCTGGGTGCCCAGTTGATTTGAAGAGCTTGAGACCGACTTCAGGCTGGGCCTGGAGCATGTTGCTGGGCAGCATGGTCTAGGCCTGGGACCTTTCGCAGCAGTGGTGCTTGGATCCAGTATGAGTACAATGCGCTGTTTAGACAATTTAAATGCCGACCTAGATGGGAGGTGAGAGCCATTTTCACTCGCTCTCCGCGATATTCACTTCTTGCTCCAGGACACTGTAGCTGTTCGCTGTCTATTGTCTGATCGATTTAAATGCCGGCCCAGATAGACTGAAAAGTCAAGAGTGTTGGTCGGACCGAGAGCCGATTTCACTTGTTCTCCGTGATGGCCATCTCCACGGTGCTGAGGGTATGACAAATGCCCTGGTTGCTGTGCTCCGTGCTCACTAATATGATGAGCTGATAAGTGAGCATTTGGGCCTACTCTGGGCTGCTCTAGGGTTCGGATCTGAGGACTCAATTTTGGTTCAGAATGCAGTTGTTCTCTTCAATAGTTTGCATGACTTATGAAAACAGAGTGTTTATGACCTGGGAGTAGCCTGTACTTAAGAGTGCAGGGAAGACTTGGCAGTTTAATTGCTAGATAGCGACTGTTATTATATACGGAAAGGATTCACTTTCTTGCAGGCATTTACAGGGGAAAAAGAAATACAATAGAATTTTATGAAAAGAGAAATAAATTTTACAAAAAAACTATATAAATATTGACAAACACCAATGTGCAAAAGACAAACTGTGCAAATAAAAATATTATTGAGAACTTGAGTTGTAAAGAGTCCTTGAAAGTGAGTCAATAGATCACAAAATCAATTCAAAGTAGTGGTGAATTAAGTTATCTATGCTGATGGTGGTTGTAGGGTAGCAACTGTTCCTGAACCTGGTAGTGCGGATCCTGTCTTCTGTACCTTCTGCCCGATGGTAGTAGTGAGAAGAGGCCATGGCCTGATTTGTGCTTGTCAAAAAGCCTTTATTGCTACCCCTGACAGCGCATTCCTGGCACCCATCACTTGGTGTAAAATAAAACTTGCACTGCAATTTGAACTTACCCCTTCTCACCTTAAATACATGACCAATGGGATATTTCTACCATGGGAAAAAGTCTCTATCTACACTGCCTATGCTTCCCATAATCTTATAAACCTCTCTCTGGTCTTCTCTCAGCCTTCACCAATTTCGAAAACCAATCCAAGTTTGTCCCATTTCTCCGAAAAGCACACATCCTCTAATCCAGGCAGCATCCTGGTAAACTTTTTCTGCAACGTGTCCAAAGCCTCAATATCCTTCCGATAATGGGGCAACCACAATCAAATGCAATACTCTAGATGCAGCCTAACCAGAATCTTATGACCAGATGTACAAAGTTTGAGGCTCAGCAGATTAAAATTAACTCGTGTTTTTTATGCATTTGTAACTCTTAGGCAACTGGAAAAAAATTTCTAGTATTGAACTTTCACCTTCACCTACAGAAATTCAGTTGCACTTAATGAAGACATGCTGCATGGAGAAGCATGGCACCTGCTAAATGAGATCATTAGACGAAAGAAGTCCCCATCAGGTCTAATAAGTGGTAAAACAGCAGAGGACCATGTCCAGACATGGTTTACTCACTTTAAGAACCTGCTGGGAAGCCCTCCAACGATCACAGAAGAAGAGGACATACCCACGATACTAATGTAAGTCGACATCGATGACAGGCCATTCACCATTAAGGAACTGAAGGCGGCCAAATATGCACTCAAACAGGGCAGGAGTGCTGGACCAGATGGGATACCACCAGATGTCCTGAAGAACTGCCGCCTGGACGACATCTTGCTGGACATATGTAATACGGTACTGATGAAAGGCGACAACCAGAACAATGGTCACTCTCAAGCATTATCCCAGTCCCAAGTCTGGATCCCTCACGAAGGCAGATAACTACTGCGGTATCAGCTTGACCTGCATCTTAGCAAAGTTATACAATCGGATGATCTTGAACAGGATTAGCACTGCCACTGACCCTAAGCTAAGATTCAATCAGAATGGTTTTCGGCAGAAGCGCACAACAGTAATGCAAATACTTGCTCTCTGTAGGATCATCAAGTAAGTCAAGAAGAACCACTTACCAGTCGTGCTTACCTACATCGATTTTCGCAAAGCTTTTGACTCCATTCACTGAGGTAAAACGCTGAAGATCATCTACCAGACCATCTACTGAGAGCAATAGAGTCCAGCTATACCAAAACCAAGGCGAAAGTTGTATCACCAGACGGAGAAACTGCAGTGTTCGAGCTCCTAGCTGGTGTGCTGCAAGGGGACACTCTGGCACCCTACATCTTTATAATCATCCTTGATTACGCTCTGCGACAAGCTACCAAAGATCATGACAAGCTTGGTTTTACCATAAAACCAGGATGAACCAAAAGGGTCAGACCAGTTACGCTTACAGATCTTGGTTTTGCAGATGACATAGTCCTGCTCTCTGACCAGATGGAGGAAGGACAGCAGCTACTGACAAAAGTGGAAATTGTGTGCAATAAAGTTGGACTTCACCTAAACGCCAAAAGGGCAGAGTACATGGTGTTTAACTGTGACGAAGGTACTCTCAAGACCGTGAAGAATGATACCATTAAGAAAGTCTTTGACTACAAGTACCTCAGGTCAAGAATAATGAGTTCGGAGAAGGACATAAAGATACGGAAGGCGCTGGCGTGGAGGGCTATGAACGACATGAAGGAAATCTGGAAGTCTAACCTGACCAGAGGGCTTAAAAAGAGGATTTTCATAGCAGTCATAGAGTCCATTCTCATGTACGGATGCGAGATGTGGACACTCACCAAGACTATGCGGAAGTCTCTAGATGGTTGCTATACACGAATGCTCCGGATGGCTCTTGACGTGAGTTGGCAACAGCACATGACGAATGTCGAGCTCTATAACAACCTACTGATACTCACCACTAAAATTGAGGCAAGAAGACTGCAACTAGCAGGGCACTGTCTACGCCACCCCGAGCTACCTGCCAGCCTAGTCATCATATGGGAGCCCAAGCACGGGAGGGTGAACCCTGGGCACCCTCCCAAGACTATGGTCAACACGCTCCTAGAAGACAGCGGCACGGCTAATGTAGATGAACTGAACACACTGATGAGAGACAGAGAGAAGTGGAGAGTCCGTCATCGTGCCCGATGCCATCCCCCTAGGCCTGAGTTGACGTAGTAGTAGTAGTAGTAGTGATGAAATGCCATTAGTGTACCCAGCACACAGCAATAAGTTGCACTACAATATTAATTAATTTTAGCTTATGAGGGAGCTTAGCCCAAGCTTGGCTATGCATAAAAGTCTATTGATAGCTAAGTATAATGGTTTTTATGAAATTCAGTGCAGTGAATTTTGTTACAAAATAAGCGTGAAAAGACATCTTAAACTCATTTACAGTTGTAGCTGATTACTAGCAACATCTTTGAAGATTTGGCACTGCATGTGCTGGTGAGTGCAGTAATTCATTTTATTATTTTCCCTAAAAGTTACCATAAAGCTGTTTAACTTAAAATGGGGAAATGCAGAGTAAAATGTTATTTAAAAGGCTGAGTTGACATTAGGTTAAAGGTTGATGCATAGAGTACTAGTGCAATTGTCAAACAACTGACATATTCATGCAATGGTTCGACTACACCCCCACCACCCACAAACCACATGGCTGAGTACACTAAAATACAGAAAAGATTAGCAACATACACTGAAATGTCGGAAAGATGAGCAACAAACAAAAAATGCTGAAAGAACTCAGCAGGTTCGGCAGCATCGAGTGAGAGGCTTAAAAGAAAACCAGCATTTCAAACCAAGACCCATCATCAGAATTTTATCTTCATCAAGATTTCCAGCATGCGCAGAATCCCTTGTATTAATACAAGAAAGCTGTTTCCCTAGGTAGGCATATCTAAGAGTTCTAAACAAGGGGTCAGCCACTTAAGGCTGAGGAGAAAAGAAATTTCTTTGCCAAGACATCAGTAATTATTAGGGTGAATGAAAAATGTGAATAAATGGGGAGAGAACCCAGATGGACTGATAGGAGTGGCAAAGGGTTAACTGAAATTGCCGGCTATCCACCGTGCTAGAGATGGAGGAACAAAGATCGTAGAGGAATTTAAAGCTGGACATGGTTTCAGAGACAGAGAAGAACAAAGTCATTCAGGGATAAAAATGCATTTTAAAGCCTAAGTGAACCCTGAGAACAGTATAGACAGGACTTTCATGAGCCCAGGTTTACTAAAGGTTGTTGATGAGAGACTGATTTGGAGAACATTGTATTATTGTTTATACAGAAATAACAACAGGATAGATGAAAATTTCAGCAGATGTGGTGAAGCACTGATGGAGATAGGAAATATTAAATAAGCAGACAGCATATGTGTTGGAAGACAAGGATATCGGAGGCTTAGCAACATAAAGAATTGTTTAAAATAATAAAAAATATTCATTAATTATAGATTTAACTTTATTTCCACACTTTCAGTTAATCAAAATAATGACCGTGTCTCTTCCAGTAAACTAGATTCGTGATTTACCTATGTTATTTACTGGTAAAGCCTTTAACCACAGAGTTGGATTTGTTCATCCAGCCAATGGTCCAGCCACAAACCATTAGGTCCCAAATCCAATGATCTGTCCTGGATCAACTCAACATAGATAATTTTTGTAAAAACATACATCTAGTTATGTCTTACTGGATCAGAAAGAACTTTATTTCTCAACAAATCATTGTAATACATAATAAAATTTATATTGAAATTAACACCCAAACTTTGAGGCATGTGACGAGAATACACATAAAATTAAGATGTTTGCTGGCCTGGGTTAGCATCAGTGACATCAGCAAGTGGTCTGCCACCTGTCCCCAGGGGAAGGAGAGATAAGGAACAATGGAGCAGCGTCTGGAGATGTGTAATGAAGGGACGGGGGAGAGAGAGCTGTCTGGAGCGGCTCCCCCCTTTGAACCTTGAACTGTTTGAAGTGATGGACAGGCGATACCCCAGCAGGGGGATAAAAAGGGACCGGTTCGCTAAGGCAGGACACACACGCCACCCGAGGTAACGAGACCCTGGAAGCGGTACGCCTCTCACGAGTTGGTGGGAAGTACCAGACAATGGCCAGGGTGGAAAGGTACGATCAGCGGGAACCCGGTGTGTGTCCACCCTT
Organism: Mobula hypostoma; assembly: GCF_963921235.1. Taxonomy (NCBI): domain Eukaryota; kingdom Metazoa; phylum Chordata; class Chondrichthyes; order Myliobatiformes; family Myliobatidae; genus Mobula; species Mobula hypostoma. The sequence continues at coordinate 49,078,938 of NC_086102.1, read as the reverse complement.
GCCTGGGTGCCGGGTTCACTGCAGAGGATCGACCGCATCTGGAGGAGGGGTCACAGTCAGTGACCTCAGGTGACATCACCAAGGACCTGCCCAAAAGCTGCTTGTGAGCCATATCGCCGGTCTGTGAGTGAAGCTGTGTCTGAATGATCAGTTGTTCCTGTTCTCTCTCTCTCTCCCCCCCACGTTGTCCATCGCCATGGCAACGATTACTGCGAACTGAACTACTAAACTGGACTGAACTTTGAGTCACTTTGAAATTTGGTCATTTACCCCTAGACAACGATAGAGCTTGATTGATGCTGTTATCTTAATTCTGTGCACATGTGTGTTTATCATCGCTGAACTGTTGCATTTATTATCATTTCGATTACTGTGTTGCTTGTTTCTTTAATAAAACTTTCTTAGTTCTAGTACTCCAGACTCCAACTGAGTGATCCATTTCTGCTGGTTTGGCAACCCAGTTACGGGGTACGTAACAGGCATCACTCTCAAGTAAACTTTCAAGTAAAGTGGCATACATTCAGAAAATACTGAGCACCAAAGAGTAAATGTAAGGAAAATAAACAGAAGACCAGGGAATGCACAAGAAGAACATTACTAATCTTGTGTTCTGCTCCATCACTAATAATCTTTCAATTTCAAATTTATACATAAGTGTAGAATTCTTTTCCCAACTGGATCCAGTATGAATCAACAACAAAAGTTTGCACCATAAACACCAGTCTAACCTTTACCCTAAAAGAAAGCTGTCTTAAAAAAAAACAGAATTTTACCATTTGCTCAGTGCTGGTAACATGAGACAATTGCATTGGACAATAGGCAACAGATCTGTCAAAACCTAATGAGCACAAATGCCAGCGAGTTAATTAAACACTGACATTCAAGAACACTGCACAGACATACATATCATCACCTCAAGCATGAACTCACCCAATGAGCAGTAAATATCGTCAGGTAGTGTGTGTCTGAAATAATGCAACTTAGTCTCAGCACTTAGAGCAGCTTGGACTTCCTAGGCTTTCCTGTTCTTGCAATCAGGCACTGACTACAGTATCAGTGCAAATTAGCTCCAAGAATATAAAGCGTGATATTGTTCCCTCCCTGAATGAAATTTCACTTGTAAATTTTGAGATAGCTGTATTCAGAATTCCCATGGTAATGGTCCTGGAAAAAAAAGACCAATTTCTAACAAGGGTGGATCCTACACTCATTGATGCATAAAGATTCTGATCTATTTATATAGATATTGCATCTGCTCTCTACAAATAAAATATCTATGTACAAACAGAATTGCATACAGAATTTCTTGCTGACACATTCAAGAGAACACTTGACTGGTTGATGGCCAGACACCGACTGAACAAAGCAACTAGTCAAAGCAGGAAAGAGATCAGGGTGTGTCAGCTTTGATTAAACTTTGTGTACAAAATACACTACAAATTACAATATATTAATTATGTTAACATTTCAGTTGAAAGATTTATGTCAGAGTAACAAAATGGATCCATATAAGCCATTAAATTATTTAATACATTAAAGATTAATGTTTAATGTTAATGTTGAAATAACTCATTAAAATAAGCATAACATGATTTGTTAATATTAAATGGATGAACATACTCAAAGGCTGGTACCTTAAAACCCATGTTATAACTACTATATCTCAACCACACAGGAAGGCAATTTAGTTTGTAATGAATAAATATAACTCATCTGAAGAATAAGTACAAAACTAAATTCAGTGGACTGAATGGTCCTTCATTATCTCATTACAGGAAATGCACATATAGTGCCTGTTCTTCTATTTTACAGCTACTCTGCCGTGGAAATTCTCAAGTGTACCTGTTACTTCCAGTTCTGAAAATTCCAACCTATTCCTGCTAATGAAGCTACGTGAAACTTCATTGCGTAATGGCAGTGGAAAGACGATATCAAAGATTTCTTTCATCAAAATCCTCTAAATTCACTGGAAGGCTAAACTAACCAACATTGGTGCCCTGTCGCAAGCCAACATCCACAGCCCCGATGCCCGAGTTACACCCAACAGGTGGCTTTATGAGTACAGTGCTGATGGGTGATAGGCAGCATAGTTTAAATGAGTAAAATTAATAGAGTACCAATTCTTTAACATATCAGACGTAGACTCTCAAAATAGGCATTCTTTTCAAATCAGTCATAGGTGAAGATTATACACTGCATAGTGAAAACTTATCTAATAATCAGCCTTTCCGTTTGGATGCAATCAGTATTGAAAGGCAGATTATCAGATGGTTTGTACTGTAGTCGGTGGGACTGCACAACAGTGGAATCATAATTTACAGCATGACAATGAACTACACAAAGATCTGTAAGACACACCACAACAACTTTTTTCACTGAAATTGACCAATTCATGAATTAGCGATTTGTCTTGTGAAACAGCTGCAATTCTTACAATAAAAAACAAAATCAACTTTAAGCATTAGAGAAACCAAATAAGGTTTGTTTTAAAAGGATATGAAAATCTTTACAAAACACATCCTATGTCAATTCTTTTAGTTACTGAATTCAAATCAGCCTATGGGTCTTGGCAAACATTGGTCAATCCATATATTGTACCACTACTTACCTTACTGGAACTCCATCACTAAAAATAAATGGATAGGATACACCTAAAATATTTCAAGCAATGTTTTGAGAGGGAAAAACAATATTAAATTCATATTTGAACAAAAAAGTTTAAAATAACTCACATCAAGCAGTGTGTGGAGATGTTGGTCCTGGAAAACACTGTGCAAGAAATCCAAATCCTTTTCACTGCAATCTGTTAATGCATGGATTTCCTCCAAACTGTCCAGAACCTGTGAAACAGCTCCTGCAGAGACAAACAAATCATACTTTTGAGTATGTGAAGAGAAGAATGTTTGCACTTCATTAACTGGTTTAGAAAGATGCAAGTAACACAGAAATGATCACACCGATGATAGTTGGCCTGAGAACCAAGAAATTAGTGATAAAATGGCTGTGAATACAAATACATTTTAGCACTTTCCAGGCATGGTACTGGATAACTAATTAGAACAAATTAAAATTAAATTATGCAAAGCTACATATTGAATGATGAATTGATTAACAAAAAAGATAAACACACAGGAAAGGGGTAGGTGTATTAAAGAGACATCTAGTTGGCATTCATTCAAAAATAGTTGATCATGATTTTCCATCTCTTGCTACTAATGAAATTATATCCTTACTGAAATTATGATAACTGGCAAATCACTGTTCATTAGACAACTTCAGTTACCCAGATTCACCATACAAGTTCTGAAATCGCTAAGCTTTAGTAGCAATAAAAGAATCTAATTTGAGTACAAATTATGTGAGCATTTAGGAAGCAGAACCAGGAAACTGAAATCACTATTTGGTGGAGGGAAGAGTAAAGAATGAGCAAACATTATTTCAGCACAGGCAGCAAAACAAAAATATACACAGGAAATGGGAACATTTAAATAAGTAAAATCTCTATCAAGAGTATAGACTCCCTCTCCTTCCCCAGATTTGTTGGCAATATAATGTATAGAAGCATGATTCGCAAGCTACCGAACAGATTAATATTCTTGGGTGCAAAGTGGGAAGTTAAGTTGCCTTTTCAATTCCAAAGCCAGAATTCTAACACCAAACTTATCAACAGATATACCCCGCTAATTTGGTATAATCAAGGAATCAACCCAAGATCTTTCTTGTCTATATAACATGCACTTACATATTGAAATAGTAGCTGACCTAAAAATACCTTTAAATAACTCTATCATTATGAAAAGCAAAGAGAAATAAGATCTAAAAATGTAACACAATGTAACACTGGTTAAAAAGACATTAAGTGAAACAAAACAAACTGAAGTCAATGTGAAACTGATGGCTATAATTAGCTTATTTATTCCAGATAAATTTTTGGGCTTACAAGTGATGCCCGCAGAGAAATATTTTTCCATATATAAAAATAAGCATTCCCAGGTCAAATAAAGCACAGCTCTCTCAATTCAGTTCCAAGAATGAGTTATAGTTTAAGCCACAGAATCAAATTTTAGTAAATTTTTCTTCAGGAATTGTGTGACGCTGACTATGTCAACTTTTATTGCCAATTTGAAACTGCTTTTAACAAGGTGGTGGTAAGCTGCTCCATTGAAATATGACCACAGTGCTTTTGGGAAAGGAGTCTAGGATTTAGATGCTGTGATGAGGAACAGCAATATATTAACCATGCATTTATGCTTTTCTTAAAATAATTAATCATAAGGATTAATTCATATTTTCATTTACTTAAGTTTTGATTAAAATCTACTGAGTTTTCTCATATTTAAAATATAATTATTTCTTAACACTAGTGCCAATAATTTAATTAAGATTTACTTATTAACATACATAGGTCAAAAAGTTATGAATGCTTAAGATATGTACAGTCTGTATAACCGAACAGTGCTTGGGAGATCAGCAGGATATATCTGCAAGTCTGCTGAGAGGCTGCAGGTATCCTCTGCCATGTGCGAATTTGGCTCGCTGCAGTATCTAAATCCGTGGTTCTCAACCTTTTTATGCTCGTGGCCCACTTGGGACTTTCATTAACATCTGTGACTTCGACCCTCCATGGTCTCTGTTAGTTACTGAAGTTTTTTTTTGGTCAACTGTACTAATTATGCTAATATACGGTCAATACAGGTGTCCCCTGCTTTTCGAACGTTCGCTTTATGAAACCTCACTGTTACGAAAGACCTACATTAGTTACCTGTTTTCGCTAACAGAAGATGTTTTCACTGTTATGAAAAAAAAGCAGCGCGCGGAAAAAGCAGCGCGCACTCCGAGCAGCCACTCTCCCCCGGATTCGGAACTGCATTCTGGCTGGCATTGCTTAAACACGTGCCTGCGAGCAGCCATTAGCAAGATGAGTTCTAAGGTATCAGAAAAGCCAAAAGAGCTCGTAAGGGTGTTACACTTAGTGTAAAACTAGACATAATTAAGCTTAAAAAAGGAGGGAGAGAGAAACCGGGGAATTATAGGCCGGTTAGCCTAACGTCGGTGGTGGGGAAACTGCTGGAGTCAGTTATCAAGGATGTGATAACAGCACATTTGGAAAGCAGTGAAATGATCGGACAAAGTCAGCATGGATTTGTGAAAGGAAAATCATGTCTGACGAATCTCATAGAATTTTTTGAGGATGTAACCAGTAGAGTGGATAGGGGAGAACCAGTGGATGTGGTATATTTGGATTTTCAAAAGGCTTTTGACAAGGTCCCACACAGGAGATTAGTGTGCAAACTTAAAGCACACGGTATTGGGGGTAAGGTATTGGTGTGGGTGGAGAATTGGTTAGCAGACAGGAAGCAAAGAGTGGGAATAAACGGGACCTTTTCAGAATGGCAGGCGGTGACTAGTGGGGTACCGCAAGGCTCAGTGCTGGGACCCCAGTTGTTTACAATATATATTAATGACTTGGATGAGGGAATTAAATGCAGCATCTCCAAGTTTGCGGATGACACGAAGCTGGGTGGCAGTGTTAGCAGTGAGGAGGATGCTAAGAGGATGCAGGGTGACTTGGATAGGTTGGGTGAGTGGGCAAACTCATGGCAGATGCAATTTAATGTGGATAAATGTGAAGTTATCCACTTTGGTGGCAAAAATAGGAAAACAGATTATTATCTGAATGGTGGCCGATTAGGAAAAGGGGAGGTGCAACGAGACCTGGGTGTCATTATACACCAGTCATTGAAAGTGGGCATGCAGGTACAGCAGGCGGTGAAAAAGGCGAACGGTATGCTGGCATTTATAGCGAGAGGATTCGAGTACAGGAGCAGGGAGGTACTACTGCAGTTGTACAAGGCCTTGGTGAGACCACACCTGGAGTATTGTGTGCAGTTTTGGTCCCCTAATCTGAGGAAAGACATCCTTGCCATAGAGGGAGTACAAAGAAGGTTCACCAGATTGATTCCTGGGATGGCAGGTCTTTCATATGAAGAAAGACTGGATGAACTGGGCTTGTACTCGTTGGAATTTAGAAGATTGAGGGGGGATCTGATTGAAACGTATAAGATCCTAAAGGGATTGGACAGGCTAGATGCGGGAAGATTGTTCCCGATGTTGGGGAAGTCTAGAACGAGGGGTCACAGTTTGAGGATAGAGGGGAAGCCTTTTAGGACCAAGGTTAGGAAAAACTTCTTCACACAGAGAGTGGTGAATCTGTGGAATTCTCTGCCACAGCAAACTGTTGAGGCCAGTTCATTAGCTATGTTTAAAAGGAAGTTAGATATGGCCCTTGTGGCTACAGGGGTCAGGGGGTATGGAGGGAAGGCTGGGTTCTGAGTTGGATGATCAGCCATGATCATAATAAATGGCGGTGCAGGCTCGAAGGGCCGAATGGCCTACTCCTGCACCTATTTTCTATGTTTCTATGTTTTCGATCGTGGTGAACAAAGTAAGGAGAAAGTGAGCTTGGCTTGTGGAAGTTGATGAAGATGATGTTGAAGAGGTTTTGATGTCCCATGACCAAGAACTGATAGATGAAGAGCTGATGCAACTGGAAGAGGAAAGGATAACAATCAAAACCGAATGCAGTAGCGAACGGACCAAAAGTGAAGTCGTCCAGGAACTGAACGTGAAGCAACTGCGTGAGATTTTCGCTGCAATGATAAAGTATGACTTTACTTTTGAAAGGGTATGTCGGTTTAGGGCATATTTGCAGGATGGTTTGAGTGCTTAAGAAGAACTGTATGATCTAAAAATGCGCGAGGCAAAGCAGTCAAGCAAGCCTTCCCCATCAGCCACAGCAGATGACGAACCTCGACCTTCGACATCAAAGCAGGCAGTCACAGGAGAAGATGACCTGACTGCTCTGATGGAAACAGACGACACCCCAGTGTCCCACCACCTCAACCCCCAGGCCACGGACAGATACCGATCCGCGAAGAATGCAGTGGTAGCCGGAATGCACCCAGCACATCTTTAAGAAAAAAAGCTGAAATAAACAAGCTAATTAATTAGGTGCCACCTGGCACATAAATGTTCGCTCAGATCAGAGGCGATTGCCGATTGCGTCGCTTCTGATCTAGGCTGACATTTACGTGCCGGGCGGCACCTAATTAATTAGTTTGTTTATTTCAGCTTTTTTCTTAAAGGTGTGGTGGGTGCGTCCCGGCCACCGCTGTACCCCTGCGTGCTTCACGGATTGGCATCGGTTCGCTGCCCGGAGGGTGGGGGCCACTGCACCACCCCAACGTCTGACGACTCAGCCTAACACACCATCATCAGTGTGCTCCATGTCTTCCCGATTCCCGTGATACTACACTGTACATACATTAATTCTACTTAATATAGGCTGTGTATTTTTAGGTGTTATTTGGTATGATTTGGCAGCTTCATAGCTTAAAGGTTACTGGAGAGCGCTCGCGCCGTGTTTCTGCTGACGGCACCTGCATGAGATTTTTGCTACGGAGAACAGTGCAGTAATGATTGTAGAAAAGTATTTTTACTTTATATAGGCTGTGTATTCATCACATCATTCCTGCTTTTACTATGTGTTACTGTTATTTTAGGTTTTATGTGTTATTTGGCATAATTTAGCAGGTTATTTTTGGGTCTGTGAACGCTCACAAATTTTTCTCATATAAATTAATGGTAATTGCTTCTTCGCTTTACGACATTCCGGCTTACAAACAGTTTCATAGGAACGCTCTACCTTTGGATGGCGGGGGAAACCTGTATTTATGTTTTAACAGATTATAGGTATTATATGTTAAATATGTTACAGGGGTATATGAAAAATAAAACTCTGAACAGGATACAAACTTAAGACAGTGACAAACTTTTGATAGCAGGTTAAGAACTTGATTAAAACCAGATTCATCCGGATAAGAGGTGGAAAATCCAATTAAAAACAACTTTGCTTTCTTCCAGAGCTGTGGAAACTTGTTTTGAATTTCACTAGTTATCCAGAAATCTTGTTTGCTGCGTTTGAATTTTGGGTGAGCTGTTATATCACTCTGCAGCTCAATAAGACATTCTTGCAATGTGGTGTGAGCATCATTCACATTTACCCCAATGGATCCACCACCAAATCTGGAATATACATCTCCAGCAGGACTCTGAACTGAAATTCCATTATCAGTGTGCAGTTGTTTCAAAAGTTCAAGATGTACCACCAGATCATCACCTTGCAATTCTATTTTAAGAGTGGCCTCCATAAACTTGCAAGGTCCAGTATTGTTGCTGAAAAGTTTGAGCTTTCCAAGGAAAGCGGTAACAACCTCTTTGCATGATATGAGATTAGTTTTTTCCTTGTAACTGTTTAATAAATTCAGTTCTTCAAATGTATCTGGCAGGTAAAATATATCAGACTTAGCAGCGACTATTTGTTTTCCAAGTCGCTTATCACTTAGAAATGCTACAATATTATCGCAAAGTGCCACGAAGACTATTACTTTTTGATAAATATCGGACCTCTGTATGCATTAGTAGCCGCTCAAAATCTTCTTAGTTTTCCTCACAAAATTGTCAAAATAGATGATCTTGAAGTGCATTTGATTTGATGAAGTTGACAACCATTATTACAGCACCAAGGGTGTCATGCAAATGACCTCCCAATTCTTTTGCAACCAAATGCTGATGGTGGATGACACAGTGTATGCAATAAATGTCAGGTACAGCATTTTTTAAATGAGCAATGAGCCCTCTCTATCTTCTTACCATCGAAGCAGCACCATCAGTTGCTCAAGCCATTATATTTTTCAGTGGAATATTGTTTTCCAAGAAATAGCTCGACTTCAAAAATCTTTTCACCTTTGGTATTTGGGTTAAGCTTTTGGACAAAAAGCATTTCCTCACTGGCCTGATCATTATTCAAAAACCTAATATATATTATCAGCAGGGCTTCATTATCATGCAAGGTGCTTTTCATCGATTTGCAGGGAAAACTTAACTTGCAGTTGTGCAACTAGTTATTTTCCAGTGGAAGGCAAACAGAACCAGCCTCCTGCTGCACACTCGCGGATTGGCCTTGCTGCAGACAGCTCCAGCCAATCTTCAGTTTGTGCATGATACTCATAACTGTTTTAATTAGATTACAATACAGGCCATGGCAGGCTTTCCATATTACTCCCCTTCTGATAAGGCATTTGATCTGGAAATCATGGCAACTTTTGACAGTCTTTCAGTTGGAATTAGATGTGGATGGTTCTACATTAACATGTAATTATCTATAACAAAATAATCATAATAACTAGCTGGTGGTGCACATTGCAGAGTATCTTGCAGGGTCATGCCCCCCAGTCACTGCACAATCAGCGATTTGGGGGCTGAATGTGGAGTGGAGCTCAGTAGGCTGCCCTGCACAGTGTGGTCTGGTCAAGCTGGAGCAGAGATAAAGACTGACTTGCAGCAACCCCCCCCCCCCCACACACATGCTAAGCTGTCTTGCTGCCTCATTTGCATCATGTAACATTTTCCCATTAATTTCATTCAGGGTTCCAATTAAGTTACATATATTAATGTATTTTTAATTTATATATTTTAGTAATATTTCAATAATCCAGTAAGCTTATCATGGTCCATTCAGAAACTCCTGTGACTTCAAGTTTCTTGTTTTTATATTTGTGGCTCCTATGAAATCTGGCATGGCCACTGGGGGCTATTTGGCCCACGTTGAGAACCACTGATCTAAATGGTTGAGTTAAACACAAACAAGTTGTATTTGGTTGTCTTACATTTTTTATTTAAATATATTATCAGACACGTGTATTTTTGAGTGTGAATTGTTTGGGTTATTAGTTAACTCTGTACAAGAAAGGGAGCAGCACCAATAATTGTTCAGTTAAAGTGGAGGAATTAAAGTTCTTGATAATTTCCTATTAAGTACCTTGGACTCATCAAAAACTTGCTAATAACATGCACTGACACTAGCAGTGTACCCTTTTCTCTGCCATCTTCTGAACTCCCTGACTGTCATTTTTGCATTTAGACCTTCATCTGTAAGCCTTATCACTTCATTGACCTTTCAGATGTTCCTAAAAGGGAGAATCACTTATAACCCTTTGAGGATACCAATATTTAACTATGCAGCATCTGGCCTGCCATTATCAATATCTCATTCCAAAATGTCATTCTTTGACCATTTCCATTTTGCTTACTGTACTATTACTTAACATAATCCTTGGAAAATTCCAAATCCAGAAGTTTTTATGCCTTTATTTGCTTGCAAGTCACCCATTTTCAACAAAAAAAAAAGTTTAATGTGCACTGGCTGCATACACCTGCATTCATAGGTTTGTTCTGCCACTGACGTTTATACTTATATTAATTTTAAGATTTCTCAAATTATTTTACAAAGCATTACATTTGGCATTTATTCATTGCTGTTATACAGGAAACTATGCAAACAACTTACAGACAGCAAGGTACCTCAAATACCAATTGTAGTTGTTATCGATATAAGTTCTATATTTCCCTGAATTACGTCACCATTTCTGGGCCCTCCATATCCAGCTTTACCAGTCATTCCCACACCCCTGCCTTCTCTCCATACCTTTTGATGCCCTGGCTAATCAAGAACCTATCTATCTCCACCTTAAATGCACCCAATGACTTGTCCTCCATAACAGATCGTGGCAACAAATTCCACAGATTTACCACCATCTAAAGTAATTTCTCCGCATCTCTGTTCTAAATGGACGTCCTTCAATCCTGAAGTTGTGCCCTGTTGTCCTAGACTCCCCAACAATGGGAAATAACTTTGCCATATCCAATCTGTTCAGGCCTTTTAACATTCGGAATGAAACAGAGAAAACTTACAGCATAATACAGGCCCTTTGGCCCACAAACTGTGCCAAACATGTCCGTACCTCAGAACTACCTAGGCTTACCCATAACCCTCTATTTTTCTAAGCCCTATGTACCTACCTAGGAGTCTCTTAAAAGACCCTATTGTTTCCGCCTCCACCACGGCTGCCGGCAGCCTATTCCATGCACTCATCACTCTCTGCGTAAAATACTTACCCCTGACATCTCCACTGTACCTATTTCCAGGCACCTTAACACTATGCCCTCTCATTCCAGCCATTTCAACTCTGGGAAAAAGCCTCTGACTATCCACACGATCAATGCCTCTCATTATGTTGTATACCTCTATCAGGTCACCTCTCATCCTCCTTCGCTCCAAGGAGAAAAGGCTGAGTTCACTTAACTTATTCTCATAACAGTAGTAGTGAGGTTGGGGATGGTATTAAACAGGAAATTAGAAATGTGTGCAATAAAGGAACAGCAGTTATAATGGGTGACTTCAATCTACATGTAGATTGGGTGAACCAAATTGGTAAGGGTGCTGAGGAAGAGGATTTCTTGGAATGTATGCGGGATGGTTTTTTGAACCAACATGTCGAGGAACCAACTAGAGAGCAGGCTATTCTAGACTGGGTATTGAGCAATGAGGAAGGGTTAATTAGCGATCTTGTCGTGAGAGGCCTCTTGGGTAAGAGTTACCATAATATGGTGGAATTCTTCATTAAGATGGAGTGTGACATAGTTAATTCAGAAACAAAGGTTCTGAACTTAAAGAGGGGTAACTTTGAAGGTATGAGACGTGAATTAGCTAAGATAGACTGGCAAATGACACTTAAAGGGTTGACGGTGGATATGCAATGACAAGCATTTAAAGATCGCATGGATGAACTACAACAATTGTTCATCCCAGTTTGGCAAAAGAATAAATCAAGGAAGGTAGTGCACCCGTGGCTGACAAGGGAAATTAGGGATATTATCAATTCCAAAGAAGAAGTATACAAATTAGCCAGAAAAAGTGGCTCACCTGAGGACTGGGAGAAATTCAGAGTTCAGCAGAGGAGGACAAAGGGCTTAATTAGGAAGGGGAAAAAAGATTATGAGAGAAAACTGGCAGGGAACATAAAAACTGACTGTAAAAGCTTTTATAGATATGTGAAAAGAAAAAGATTGGTTAAGACAAATGTAGGTCCCCTACAGACAGAAACAGGTGAATTGATTATGGGGAGCAAGGACATGGCAGACCAATTGAATAATTACTTTGGTTGTCTTCACTAAGGAGGACATAAATAATCTTCCGGAAATAGTAGGGGACAGAGGGTCCAGTGAGATGGAGGAACTCAGGGAAATACATGTTAGTAGAGAAGAGGTGTTAGGTAAATTGAAGGGATTAAAGGCAGATAAATCCCCAGGGCCAGATGGTCTGCATCCCAGAGTGTTTAAGGAAGTAGCCCAAGAAATAGTGGATGCATTAGTGATAATTTTTCAAAACTCTTTAGATTCTGGACTATTTCCTGAGGATTGGAGGGTGGCTAATGTAACCCCACTTTTTAAAAAAGGAGGGAGAGAGAAACCAGGGAATTATAGACCGGTTAGCCTAACATCGGTGGTGGGAAAACTGCTAGAGTCAGTTATCAAAGATGTGATAACAGCACATTTGGAAAGCAATGAAATTATCGGACAAAGTCAGCATGGATTTGTGAAAGGAAAATCATGTCTGACGAATCTCATAGAATTTTTTGAGGATGTAACTAGTAGAGTGGATAGGGGAGAACCAGTGGATGTGGTATATTTGGACTTTCAAAAGGCTTTTGACAAGGTCCCACACAGGAGATTAGTGTGCAAACTTAAAGCATACGGTATTGGGGGTAAGGTATTGATGTGGATAGAGAATTGGTTAGCAGACAGGAAGCAAAGAGTGGGCATAAACGGGACCTTTTCAGAATGGCAGGCAGTGACTAGTGGGGTACCGCAAGGCTCAGTGCTGGGACCCCAGTTGTTTACAATATATATTAATGACTTGGATGAGGGAATTAAGTGCAGCATCTCCAAGTTTGCGGATGACACGAAGCTGGATGGCAGTGTTAGCTGTGAGGAGGATGCTAAGAGGATGCAGGGTGACTTGGATAGGTTAGGTGAGTGGGCAAATTCATGGCAGATGCAATTTAATGTGGATAAATATGAAGTTATCCACTTTGGTGGCAAAAACAGGAAAACAGATTATTATCTGAATGGTGGCCGATTAGGAAAAGGGGAGGTGCAACGAGACCTGGGTGTCATTATACACCAGTCATTGAAAGTGGGCATGCAGGTACAGCAGGCGGTGAAAAAGGTGAATGGTATGCTGGCATTTATAGCAAGAGGATTCGAGTACAGGAGCAAGGAGGTACTACTGCAGTTGTACAAGGCCTTGGTGAGACCACACCTGGAGTATTGTGTGCAGTTTTGGTCCCCTAATCTGAGGAAAGACATCCTTGCCATAGAGGGGGTACAAAGAAGGTTCACCAGATTGATTCCTGGGATGGCAGGACTTTCATATGATGAAAGACTGGATAAACTAGGCTTATACTCGTTGGAATTTAGAAGATTGAGGGGGGATCTGATTGAAACATATAAAATCCTAAAGGGATTGGACAGGCTAGATGCAGGAAGATTGTTCCCGATGTTGGGGAAGTCCAGAACTAGGGGTCACAGTCTGAGGATAAAGGGGAAGCCTTTTAGGACCGAGATTAGGAAAAACTTCTTCACACAGAGAGTGGTGAATCTGTGGAATTCTCTGCCACAGGAAACAGTTGAGGCCAGTTCATTGGCTATATTTAAGAGGGAATTAGATATGGCCCTTGTGGCTAAAGGGATCAGGGGGTATGGAGGGAAGGCTGGTACAGGGTTCTGAGTTGGATGATCAGCCATGATCATACTGAATGGCAGTGCAGGCTCAAAGGGCCGAATGGCCTACTCCTGCACCTATTTTCTATGTTTCTATAAGGCATGCTCCCCAATCCAGGCAATATCCTTGTAAATCTCCTCTGTACCCTTTCTATTGCTACATGCTCAAGGAGAACTGTTCTTTTTTTGTGAGAATAATGTAATGGTCTTTTGGAGGTCACCTGATGTGATTTTCCTGTCAATGTAAGGTCATGTGATGACATGTGCCCCGTGACTACATAAGGGTCGACCCAGGTGACGCAGTTGATTTTTGAGTTTGTAAATTTCCAGGTAGAACGTGTTGTGTCTCCGTTTCTGTTGCGTGTTTGTTTTTGTGACGCAGTTTCATTTTTAAAATGGAGGGTGCGTTCTCTTATAAGATGTAGTCTATTTGGACTGGAAATTTGTGGTTGGAAGTGCCAATTTACTCAATTCCGACAGTTGAAGGGAGAGTGAAGAATTCATCGAAGGATTGAGAGAAGTCGGCATCATTTGGCAGTTTAATAAAGAATTGACCTTATGGAGTCTTCGTTGGAGAGTACCTGCATCGAGATAACTCTTGCCAGAAAGAGCAATCAGTTCATGCAAAAAGGTGCTCTCTGTCTCTCTAAAGGAGTTTAAAGTCAGTCGATTTAAACTGTTTATTTTCGGCATCGTGAATCCTGTGGACAGAACCAGCAGTAAAGCTGCGTCTGTGAAGAAATCCTTCTCCAGAGAAGTCTCTCCCAATTGAATGCGTAAAACTGTTGGACTTTCAAAGTTATCGGTTTAAGAACTATATCTGACTGTATCGCTTTAAGAACTGGTTTAGCATTTAACGCTTTAAGAACCAGGGCCGAGTGGAGTTGGTGAACTGCTGCATACCTGTTAACCTCCGGTTAAAGTTTTCCGTTGTTTTTTTTCCTTATCGTTTATACGTGTTTAATAAATGTTTGGTTGTTTTTATATAACCTGTCTCGACTGATATTCATTATTGCTGTTTACGTAACATAATTTGTGGGGGCTCGGCCAGGAAATGTTCCGATTTTGAGTTTAAGTGGTGGTAATTGCCATTTTGATTTGGAAAAGGGGAATACTAGATTTTTTTTGGTTTGATTGGTGTATGTGTTGTATTCGGCAACAATGGATATTGACGATTTTTTGAAGGTGCCTGACTCGGGATTTTTAGAGACTGCGAGAAAACCTGTGGTATTGGAGATTCCTAAGAAGTTGGATATTAAAAGAATTACGAGGAATTCTACTAAGGCTTTCATACAAAGAAAAATTGCTGAACATTATATTAATTTGGAATATTTTGATCAGGAGGTGTTAGATAAGTTTCCACTGAGTAATCTGGAAATGCAGTTGCATCTTGAACGGTTAAAGTTTGAAACATTTAAAGTGGATGGCTGAAAGACAGGCTAATAAAATTCGAGGAAAGAGAAGCCCTTAAAAAAAGGGAATTTGAAGAAAGAAGCCCTTAAAAAAAGGGAATTTGAAGAAAGAGAAGCCCTTAAAAAAAGGGAGTTTGCAAAAAGAGAAGCTGAAAACCAGAGGAAATTCGAGCGAGAGATGCAGAAATTAAAGTTCGGGAGTCAGTCTTCTGGTTCTATGAAACAGTTTATTGCTAGTCATGAGGTTGTTTTGGCTCCTCCATTTAATGAAGTCGATGTGGACGCATATTTCCAACCTTTCGAAACAGTTGCTCTGAGTTTAAAGTGGCTGAAGGACCAATGGTCAGTGATGTTACAAAGTGTAATTAAAGGCAAGGCACAACAAGTTTATACAGCTTTAAATACTGAACAAGCACTGGATTATGATATTGTTAAACAGAATATATTAAAGGCATACGAGATGGTTCCGGAAGCGTATAGAGAAAGGTTGAGAAGTTTAAAGAAATCGGTGGAAAAAACTTATGTGGAATTTGCCTATTAGAAATCTGTGTGTTTTGAGAGATGAGTTTCCTCTAAAAATGTGAATGGGGTGTATAATAAATTGAAAGAGCTGATTTTGCAGGAGGAATTTAAAAGAAGCATTTCTGTTGAAGTGAGAACATACTTAAATGAACAGGACACTGCTACATTGCAGGAGATTGCTAAATTGGCTGATGAGTATGTGTTAATTCACAAGAATAAATTTTCTCCAGGTAAAATTTTTAAAAGGAAAACTAGCACAGAGAGTCAAGGTAAATCAGACATTAAATCTGAAGTTAGTGAGAAAAGTAAGGATGAAGGGAGACATGTGAAGGAAAGACATTTTGGTATTATTTGTAATTATTGTAAGAAACCCGGACATGTAGTGGCTAATTGCTTCCGATTGAAACGGAAAGAGAAAGAAGTGGCCCCAGATGCTTGTGTGCAGCATATTGGAAAACCTGTAAAACCACAGGGTTTAGAAAATATTAATGAAGATGTGTCAGAGTCTGACCAAGTTAAGAAGGGATATGAAGCTTTTATAACAGAAGGATTTGTATCCTTGAAAGAAGGATCCAATGCAGTACCGATAAGGATACTTAGAGATACTGGAGCTTCACAATCACTAATATTAGATAGTGTGCTAAGGTTTAGTGATGAGTCTGACACTGATGAGGTAAATTATATAAGAGGAGTAGGGAGTGCCCTTATGCCAGTACATTTGCACAGAGTAAATTTAAGGTCAGGATTACTTACAGGGGTTGTTAAAGTAGGATTACAATCCAGTTTACCTGTGAATGATGTTTCTCTTTTGTTAGGGAATGATTTAGCAGGTGGACAAGTTTTTCCTGAAGTACATTTGACAATAAATTCAAATTCTGAGGAACCACAGAGGGATTCTAACACAGATTCTTCCTGTGTTGTAACAAGAGCTATGGCTAAAGAGACTGATGTAAAGGATGAGGTTGTTACTCATGACAGTTTAAATCAAGATTCGAATTTTGAAGATGCATCAGAAACTTTCTTACCTACCTTATTTGATCAGGATTTTGATGGTAAGTCTGATCAGGAAGATTTGTCTTTATCTTGGATGGAGATGATAGCAGAGCATGGTAGGGATCCTGAGATAGTTAAATTAAAAGAAGAAGCTCTTCCAGATAGCGAAACTGGAAAAGTACCAGTTGGATATTATTTTGAAAAGGGAGTATTAATGAGAAAGTGGAGATCACCTACAATTCCTGCTAGTGAGGAATAGGAAGTTAATCATCAGGTTGTTGTTCCTAAAATTTACCAAAATGAGATTTTGACTATGGCTCATAGTATTCCTTTGGGTGGTCATTTAGGGGTAAAGAAAACTATGAACAAAGTTTCTAAATGTTTTTATTGGCCTAGTTTAAGACAAGATGTGGCGACATTTTGTAGAATGTGTCATACATGCCAAATTGTTGGTAAACCTAATCAGGTTACTCCAGTGGCTCCACTGCAACCAATTCCTGTATTTGCTGAGCCGTTTTCAAAAATCATTGTAGACTTTGTAGGTCCTTTGCCAAAAACTAAAACTGGACATCAATATTTATTAACTATTATGTGCACAGCATCTAGGTTTCCAGAGGCAGTACCTCTTAGGAATATAACAGCGAAAACTGTGACAAAGCTCTAAAATTCTTCACTTATTTTGGGCTGCCTAAGGATATACAATCAGATCAAGGTAGTAATTTTATGTCTGGGTTGTTCCAGCAGATAGTTTATAAACTGGGAACAAAGCAGATTATTTCCTCAGCCTATCATCCAGAATCACAAGGAGCCTTGGAGAGATTTCATTCTACACTAAAAACTATGATTAGGACATATTGTGTGGAAAATGAAAAGGACTGGGATGAAGGTATACATTTACTACTTTTTGCAGTAAGGGAGGCAGTACAGGAATCATTAGGTTTTAGTCCTTTTGAACTTGTGTTTGAACATAGAGTTCGAGGACCTTTGACTTTGCTGAAGGAACAGTGGATTAATAAAGAACTACACACTAGTTTGTTAGATTATGTTTTGAAATTTAAAAATAGATTGTACAAAGCTTGTAGTTTGGCTAAAGAAAATTTAAAGTTAGCTCAAGAGAAGATGAAGATGTGGTATGATAAGGAAGCTAGGATGAGGTCATTTAAGCCCGGAGATAAAGTGTTGGTTCTTTTCCCAGTGCAAACAAACCCATTACAAGCCAAATTTTATGGTCCTTATGAGATTAAATCTAAAGTAAATGAGGTGGATTATGTGGTTAAAAACCCCAGATTGGAGAAAGACAACACAGCTGTGTCATATAAATATGATAAAACCGTATTATGAAAGAGAAGTTGCTACTATGACTGTTGTGATCAATAATGAGTCTGATCTTGTTGAAAACTTATTGGAGGATTCATCCGAAACTCATTTTAAACCCAACATTATTTCAGCCAGGTTACCAAATTCAAAAATTCTGGAAAATATTGATGAAAAATTAGCTCATTTACAGCCAGAGCAGAGAGAGCAGAGGAAACAGTTAAATTTTAAGTATAGAGATTTATTTCCAGATGTCCCTAGAAGAACCACTGTAGCTACACATGATGTAAATGTTGGACATGAAAAACCCATAAAACAACATCCATATTGAATGAACAGGGAAAAATGTGAACTTACTGAACAAGAAATTAAGTATATGTTACAGAATGATATTATTAGACATTCTAATTCGAATTGGAGTTCACCGTGTGTTATGGTGCCTAAGCCAGACAATAGTATTAGGATTTGTACGGATTATAGGAAGGTGAATGCTGTGACAAAAACTGATGCATATCCAATCCCTAGGGTAGACGATTGTGTGGATAAAGTTGGACAGGCCAAATTCCTTACAAAAATTGATTTGTTGAAAGGTTATTGGTGTGTTCCATTGACGGATACAGGTAGAGAGATTTCAGCATTTGTAACCCCATCTGGGTTATATGAATATGATGTTCTTCCATTTGGGATGAAAAATGCACCAAGTACTTTTCAGAGGATGATTAATGGCGTGATTCAGGGATTAAAAGATACAGATGCCTATATTGATGATCTGGTTACAGGAGATAATACGTGGAAAGCACATATTGCAGTGGTGGAGAAATTATTTGAGAGATTTTCAAAAGCTAACTTAACCATCAACTTAGCTAAAAGTGAATTTGGGCATGCCACAGTGATTTACCTTAGTTATGTTGTGGGTCAGGGGAAATTAGCACCTGTTCAAGCAAAAGTTCAGGCAATTTTAAAAGTACCCACTCCCACTGGTAGAAAAACTCGCAGAAGATTCTTGGGTACGGTAGGATATTACAGAAAATTTTGTAAGGATTTTGCAAACATTGCTCTTCCATTAACTAATCTCTTGAAGAAAAATGAGGTTTGTTTGGACAGAGTCTTGTCAGGAGGCATTTGATAAATTGAAAGCTATAATATGTAGCCAACCTGTACTTAAATCTCCTGACTTTGAAAAACCATTTTTGTTAGCTGTAGATGCTAGTGATGAAGCTGCAGAAGCAGTATTACTTCAAAAAGATGACGGTGATGAAGTTGATCGTCCGGTAGCTTATTTTTCTAAGAAAATTAATGCCTATCAAAGAAATTATTCAACAATAGAAAAAGAATTGTTATCTCTTGTTTTAGCTTTGCAACATTTTGAAGTATATGTTGGTTCTATGCATAAACCACTCACAGTTTATACCGATCACAATCCATTAGTGTTTTTAAGTAAGATGAAAAACAAAAATAGATGATTATTAAACTGGAGTTTAATGTTACAGGAGTACAATATTTTCATCACTCATATTAAGGGTTAAGACAACGTGATCGCTGATTGTCTAGATGTTATATGTACAAGGAAAATTTGGTTTTTTTTTTGGAGTGATAGTTTAACATTTGTAACACTCCTACTGTACAGTAGTTTGTAAAGGGCTGAAAGATAAGACTGTATATATTGTGTATTTTGTAAATTTTATACCTTTATTTTTTTTGTATAAATTGTTAAAATTTTGTTCAAGAGACCAAATTTTTTTTTGGAGGGAGGTGTTACATGCTCAAGGAGATCTGTTTTTTTTTGTGAGAATGATGTAATGGTCTTTTGGAGGTCACCTGATGTGATTTTCCTGTCAATGTAAGGTCATGTGATGACATGTGCCCCGTGACTATATAAGGGTCGACCCAGGTGACGCAGTTGATTTTTGAGTTTGTAGATTTCCAGGTAGAACGTGTTGTGCCTCCATTTCTGTTGGTGTTTGTTTTGGTGATGTAGTTTCATTTTTAAAACAGAGGGTGCGTTCTCTTATAAGATGTAGTATATTTGGACTGGAAATTTGTGGCTGGAAGTGCCAATTTACTCAATTCCGGCAGTTGAAGAGAGAGTGAAGAATTCATCGAAGGATCAAGAGAAGTCGGCATCGTTTGGCAGTTTAATAAAGAATCGACCTTATTGAGTCTTCGTTGGAGAGTGCCTGCATCGAGATAACTCTTGCCAGAAAGAACAATGAGTTCATGCAAAAAGGTGCTCTCTCTGTCTAAAGGAATTTAAGGTCAGTTGATTTAAATTGTTTATTTTCGGCATCGTGAATCCTGTGGACAGAACCAGCAGTAAAGTTGCGTCTCTGAAGAAATCCTTCTCCAGAGAAGTCTCTCCCAATTGAATGCGTAAAACTGTTGGACTCTCGAAGTTATCGCTTTAAGAACTATATCTGACTGTATCGCTTTAAGAACTGTTTTAGCATTTAACACTTTAAGAACCAGGGCCGAGTGGAGTTGGTGAACGGCTGCGTACCTCTTAACCTCAGGTTAAAGTTTTCCGTTGTTTTTTTTCCTTATTGTTTATACGTGTTTAATAAATGTTTGGTTGGTTTTATATAACCTGTCTCGATTGATATTCATTATTGCCATTTACATAACACTATGGTTTCCACGTCCTTCCTGTAGTGAGGCAACCAGAACTGAGCACAGTACTCCAAGTGGGGTCTGACCAGGGTCCTATATAGCTGCAACATTACCACTCGGCTCCTAAACTCAAACCCACGGTTGATGAAGGCCAATGCACCGTTTGCCTTCTTAACCACAGAGTCAACCTGCATAGCAGCTTTGAGTGTTCTATGGGCTCGAACCCTAAGACCTCTCTGATCCTCCACACCACCAATAGTCTTACTATTAATGCTATATTCTGCCATCATATCTGACCTTCCAAAATGAACCACCCCACAATTATCTATGTTGAACTCCATCTGCCACTTCTCAGCCCAGTTTTGCATCCTATTGATGTCCCGCTGTAACCTCTGACAGTCCTCCACACTATCCACAAAACCCCCAACCGTTGTGTCATCAGCAAATTTACTAACCCATCCCTCCACTTCCTCATCCAGGTCATTTATAAAAATCACAAAGAGGCGGGGTCCCAGAACAGATCCCTGAGGCACACCACTGGTCACCGACCTCCATTCAGAATATGACCCATCTTCAACCACTCTGCCTCCTGTGGGCAAGCCAGTTCTGGATCCACAAAGCAATGTCCCCTTGGATCCCATGCCTCCTTACTTTCTCAATAAACCCTGCATGGGGTACCTTATCAAATGCCTTGCTAAAATCCATATACACTACATTTACGGCTCTACCTTT
Organism: Mobula hypostoma; assembly: GCF_963921235.1. Lineage (NCBI taxonomy): Eukaryota > Metazoa > Chordata > Chondrichthyes > Myliobatiformes > Myliobatidae > Mobula > Mobula hypostoma. The sequence continues at coordinate 49,057,675 of NC_086102.1, read as the reverse complement.
ATCAATGTGTTTAGTCACATCCTCAAAACATTCAATCAGGCTCATAAGGCATAACCTGCCTTTGACAAAGTCATGCTGACTATTCCTAATCTATTCCTCCAAATGTTCATAAATCCTGCCTCTCAGGATCTCCTTGATCAACTTACCAACCACTGAAGTAAGACTCGCTGGTCTATAATTTCCGGGGCTATCTCTACTCCCTTTCTTGAATAAGGGAACAACATTGGCAACCTTCCAATCCTCCGGAATCTCTCCTGTCCTCATTGATGATGCAAAGATACGAGGGGTGATTTGATAATTTCGTGGCCTAAGGTAGAAGGAGTCAATTTTAGCAAACCTAGCACATTTATTTTTCCTACATTTACGCACTTAGTCCAGCAGTCGTGGAGTATACAGATCCCTTCTTTGTAGAAGTCGGCGTCTTGGACCTCCAGAAGTGGTCCACAGCAGGGGCGATTGATAAGTTCGTGGCCTAAGGTAGAAGGAGATGAGTTATTAACTTCAAACCTTCTACATTTTCACTGACAGAGTTGAACTGCACGTGCATGTAACAAGAGCTGTATAACTCATCTCCTTCTATCTTAGACCACAAACATATTAATCACCCCTACTGTAGACCACCTGGAGGTCCAAGACGCTCTCGTTACATGCACGTATAGTTCAACTCTTTTGAGTGATAATGCAGAAAGTTTGAAGTTAATAACTCACCTCCTTCGACCATAGGCTATGAACTTATCAATCACCCCTGCTGTGCACCACTTCTACAAAGAAGGGATCCGTATGCTCCATGCCCCCTGGACTAAGTGTATACATGTAGGAGGGGCCTATGTTGAAAAATAAATGTGCTAGGTTTTCTGAAATTGTCTCCTTCTACCCTAGGCACGAACTTATCAATCACCCCTCGTATTTGCCAGAGGCTCAGCAATTTCCTCCCTCGCTTCCCACAGTAGCCTGGGGTACATCCCGTCCGATCTCCGTGACTTATCCAACTTGATGCTTTCCAAAAGCTCCAGCACATCCTCTTCCTTAACATCTACATGCTCAAGTTTTTCAGTCCGCTGCAAGTCATCCCTAAGATCACCAAGATCCTCTTCTGTAGTGAATACTGAAGCAAAGTATTCATTAACTACCTCTGCTATCTCCTCCGGTTCCATACACACTTTTCCACTGTCACACTTGATTGGTCCTATTCTCTCTCAATCTTATCCTCTTGCTCTTTACATACTTGTAGAATGCCTTGGGGTTTTCCTTAATCCTGTCTGCCAAGGCCTTCTCATGGCCCCTTCTGACTCTCCTAATTTCATTCTTAAACTCCTTCCTGCTAGCCTTATAATCTTCTAGTTTCCTATCATTACCTATATTTTTTTAACCTTTCGTAAGCTCTTCTTTTCTTCTTGACTAGATTTACAACAGCCTTTGTACACCACAGTTCCTGTACCCTACCACTCTTTCCGTCTCATTGGAACGTACCTAAGTAGAACCCCACGCAAATATCCCCTGAACATTTGCTACGTTTCTTCCATACGCTTCCCTGAGAACATCTGTTTCCAATTTATGCTTCCAAGTTCCTGCCTGATAGCCTCATATTTCCCCTTACTCCAATTAAACATTTCCCTAACTTGTCTGTTCCTATCCCTCTCCAATGCTATGGTAAAGGAGATAGAATTGTGATCACTATCTCCAAACTGCTCTCCCACTGAGAGACCTGACACCTGACCAGGTTCATTTCCCAATACCAGCTCAAGTACAGCCTCTCCTCTTGTAGGCTTATCTACATATTGTGTCAAGAAACCTTCCTGAACACACCTAACAAACTCCAACCCATCTAAACCCCTCACTCTAGGGAGATGCCAATCAATATTTGGGAAATTAAAATCTCCCACAACAACCCTGTTATTATTACACCTTTGCAGAATCTGTCTCCCTATCTGCTCCTTGATGTTTGTTACTATTGGGTGGTCTATAAAAAAACACCCAGTAGTGTTATTGACCCCTTCCTGTTTCTAACTTCCACCCACAGAGACTCCGTAGACAACCCCTCCATGACTTCCTCCTTTTCTGCAGCCATGACACTATCCCCGATCAACAGTGCTACGACCTCACTTCTTTTGGCTCCCTCCCTGTCCTTTCTGAAACATCAAAGCCTGGCACTTGAAGTAGCCATTCCTGCCTCTGCACCATCCAAGCTCTGAAATGGCCACAACATCATAGCTCCAAGTGCGGATCCATGTTCTAAGCTCATCTGCTTTGTTCATAGTACTCCTTGCATTAAAATAGACACATCTCAAACCATCGGTCTGGGTGTGTCCCTTCTCTATCACCTGCCTATTGTCCCCTTCGTACTGTTTCCAAGCTTTCTCTATTTGTGAGCTAACCTCTCTTTCCTCTGTCACTTCAGTTCAGTTCCCACCCCCCAGAAATTCTAGTTTAAACTCTCCCCAATAGCCTCAGCAAACCTCCTCGCCAGGATATTGATTCCCCTGGGATTCAAGTGTAACCTGTCCTTTTTGTACAAAAGAGGTCCCAATGATCCAGAAATCTGAATCCCTGCCCCCTGCTCCAATCCCTCAGCCACGCATTTATCCTCCAGCTCATTCTATTCCTATACTCTCACTGTCACATGGCACAGGCAGTAATCCCGAGATTACTACCTTTGAGGTCCTGCTTCTCAACTTCCTTCCTAACTCCCTGTAGTGTTTTCAGGATCTCCTCCCTGTTCCTACCTATGTCGTTGGTACCAATACATACCATAACCTCTAACTGTTCTCCTTCTCACTTCAAGATATCGTGGATGTGATCAGAAACATCCTGGACCCTGGCACCTGGGAGGCAAACTACCATCTGCGTTTCTTTCCTGTGTCCACAGAATCACCTGTCTGACCCCCTAACTATAGAGTCCCCTATCACTGCTGCCATCCTCTTCCTTTCCCTACCCTTCTGAGCAACAGGGCCAGACTGTGTGCCAGAGGTGCGACCACTGTTGCTTCCTCCAGGTAGGCCATCTCCCCAACGGTACTCAAATTGGAGTACTTATTGTTAAGGGGGACAGCCACTATGAGAACCCCCCTCATTCTCCTAAACTCTCAAGAATACAGCCCAAGAGCTGCCAGATGCTCCTCTTTAAATCTTTTTATTGAATAAGTATACAAAAAGGTAAGCCATATAGACACTAATACACTGTTAGAATATAATAAAATTACAGAAGATATTAATACAAAAAAAAATACTACAATGTAATTTAAACATAACATACCAAGGTAACATAATAGTATACTAATTTTTATATATATATCAATAGAGAAAAGGAAACCCCCCCAAAAAAAAACCCACCGTGCAACTAACTAAAAGCAAAGCAAAGCAATGGGCTAACTTGAAACCAAACAGAGTTAAACTTAAAATCACGTCTTCAATCCCGACCTCCATTAAAAACAGTAAAAAAAAACAAGAAGGGTATATATTACATTAAATGAAAATATTGAATAAAAGATCTCCAAGTCTGTTCAAATTTAAATGAGGAGTCATAAAGATTGCTTCTAATTTTCTCCAAATTCAAGCATAATATCGTCTGAGAAAACCAAAAAAAGGTAGTTGGAGCATTAAGCTCTTTCCAATGTTGTAAGATACATCTTTTCGCCATTAAAGTAAGAAATGCAATCATTCTACGGGCTGAAGGGGAAAGATTACTGGAAATTTTAGGTAGTCCAAAGATAGCAGTAATAGGGTGAGGAGAGATATCTATATTCAATACCTTGGAGATAATATTAAAAATGTCTCTCCAAAAAGTTTCCAAAGTAGGGCAAGACCAAAACATATGAGTTAAAGAGGCTATGCTCCTCATATGGTAACCCTTTCATTCCTGGAATCATTCTCATGAATCTTTTCTGAACCCTCTGCAATGTCAGTATATCCTTTCTAAAAATAAGGAGCCCAAAACTGCATGCAATACTCCAAGTGTGGTCTCATGAGTGCCTTGTACAGCCTCAACATCACATCCCTGCTCTTATATTCTATACCTCTAGTAATGAATGCCAACATTGCATTTGCCTTCTTCACCACCGACTCAATCTGGAGGTTAACCTTTAGGGTATCCTGCACAAGGACTCCCAAGTCCCCTTGCATCTCTGCATTTTGAATTCTCTCCCCATCCAAATAATAGTCTGCCAGTTTATTTCTCCCACCAAAGTGCGTGACTATACACTTTCCAACTTAGTATTTCATTTGCCACTTCTTTTCCCATTCCCCTAAACTATCTAAGACTCTCTGCAGGCTCTCTGTTTCCTCAACACTACCTGCTCTTCCACCTATCTTTGTATCATCGGCAAATTTAGTCACAAATCCATTAATCCCACAGTCCTGGTCATTGACATACATTGTAAAAAGTAGTGGTCCCAACACCGACCCCTGTGGAACTCCACTGGTAACCGGCAGCCAGCCAGAATAGGATCCCTTTACTGTGTTCCCACTCTGTTTTCTGCCGATCAGCCAATGCTCCACCCTTGCTAGTAACTTTCCTGTAATTGCATGGGCTCTTATCTTGCTAAGCAGCCTCATGTGCAGCACCTCGGCAAAGGCCTTCTGAAAATCCCAGTATACCACATCTACTGGTGCTAAACTCCTATCACATCTTCTACAATAGCTCAAGTCTCTTATGCACTCAGATCTTGTGTGTAAGCTCCAATGGGAATCATCAAATATTCCCATTTAGGAGTACTATAGCTGAAATCCATAGTCACAGATATGGAGACTGTAGTAAGCAACATCCTTTTAAGATGTCTTAAAAAATCTACTGATCCTCAAAAATCAGTGAGTGAAGTTCCCCTTTAAGAAAACAGGTACAACTGAAACACCAAGGCCTTGGATCCCCAGACCCCCCACTCCCTACTGTCCCGGTGGTGAATGTACAGATTCTGTAAAATAAAATTGAAGACCTCAGAGCAAGATTGCAGTACCAGAGGGACATCAGGAACCGCTGTGTACTTTGCTTCACAGAAACATGGATGACTTCCACCATTTTGGATGCAGCACTGCAGCCTGAAGACTTCACATCCACTGAAAAGACAGGGCAGTTGACTCTTTTAAAGGTAGAGGAGGAGTATGTTTCATGATTAACTCATTGTGGTGCACAGACATGATGATTGTGTCTCAATCCTACTCACGTGGTCTGGAACATCCAGCAGTCAAGTGTCATTCATTTTATATGCCAAGGGAGTTTTCTGCCATCATCTTGGTAGAGGTGTATATTCCACCTCAGGCCAACATCGGGCAGGCACTGGAGGAGCAGAGCACCATGATCAATAGTCACAAACAATGTACCCTGATGCCTTTCCAATCACTGCGGGGGATTTCAACCTGGCCAATGTGAACTACCACTACCAATACCAATATATCACCAGTGGAACTAGAGGCGCCAACACAGTTGGCCACTATTGTACCAACATTAAGAATGCTTATCATTTTGGGAAGTCCAATCACCTGGCTGTCCTATCTCCCAGCATACAGGCAGAGACTAAAGACCACAGCATCAGTGGTGAGGATCAAGAAAGTATGGTCAAGGGAAGCGGAAGAGCACTTACAGGGCTGCTTTGAGTTGGTGGACTGGACAATAATTGGGGGATTGACTTTGAATCTGAATGAATATGCCACAGTTATAACCAACTTCATCAAGACCTGAGTGTGTACCTTTGAGAACATACCGGACATACCTAAACCAGAAGCCGTGGATGAACCAGGAGATTTCAAAGTTCAAAGTACATTTATTGTCGAAGTATGTACGCAGAATACAACCTTGTGATTTGTCTCTGCCACAGACATACATGAAACAAAGAAAACCATGGAACCTGTTCATCAACATCTCCCACCTGCAAAAAAATTCAAATCACGCAAATGGCAACAAGAACATCAACCTCCCCGCCCCACATGCAAAAAACAAATCGCGCAAATGGAAACCAGAAAAAAATGAGCAAAACAAAGAACATAAAAATACAAAATTGAAAGAGTCCAATTGAACTACAGTCAAATCCACAAACTGCAGACCTAGAACTTTGGTACCATCCTCCAACAACATTGAAGGAGAGAGAGAGAGACTATTTGAATGCAGGGACCTTTCCTCAGTTTGCAGTCAGCTGAAGGCTAGATCTGTGGCATTCAAAACTGGTGATCCAGAACAATACAAAAAGTCTAGGTACAACCTACGGAAGGCCATTATAAGAGAACAAAAACAATTCTGATTGAAATCAGAGACCGAATCGGATACACGTCAGCTCTAGCGAGTTTTGCAGGTCATTATTCCCTACAAGGTGAAACCTAATGTCGTGAATGGCTCTGATGCTTCACTTCCAGATGACCTCAAAACAACACCTGTGTGAACCACTGCAGCATCTAGTAACCCTGTGATCAGAGTCTCGGAAGCAGAAGTCAGTACATCTTTCATGGGGGTGACCCCTTGCAAGACCTCAGGCCCTGATGGAGTACCTGGTAAGGCACTGAGTGCCTGTGCCAATCAACTAGTGGAAGAGTTCAAGGACATCTTCAATCTCACAGCTGCATTCTGAGATTCAAAAGGATGACAATACCAGTGCTGAGGAAGAGCAGGTTGAGCTGCCTCAACAACTACCACCCAGTTGCAATGACTGTGATGAAGTGCTTTGGTCATGGCCAGAATAAACTCCTGCCTTAGGAAGGACCTGGAACTGTTGCATTTTGCCAATCGCCACAATAGGTTTACAGCAGATGCAATCTCACTGGCTCTCCTCTCAGCCTTGGATCACCTGGACAATGGCAATGCCTACATCAGCCTGCTGTTCGTTGATTATAGCTCACGCATTCAACACCATCATACAATCAACACTAATCAACAATCTACAAAACCTAGGCCACTGTACCTCCCTCTGCAACTGGATCCCTGACTTCCTCATTGGGAGAGCACAGTCAGTGTAGATTTGAAGTAATATCTCCTCCTTGCTCACAGTCAACACTGGTGCACCTCAAGGATGTGTGCTCAGCCCACCGCTCTGCTCTCTTTACACATTTGTTTGTCTCGGAACAACTCAGATGTCATCTATAAATTTGCTGACACAACTATTGTTGTGGTGACGAGGATCTGTACAGACTGAGATAGATCAGCTGATGGGGTGGTTGCTGTACCAACAACCTTGCACTCAACGTCAGTAAGACCAAGGAATTGGTTGTGGACTTCAGGAAGAGGAAATCAAGGGAACACACACCAATCCTCATCGAGGGATCAACAGTGGGAAGGATGGAAAATGTGAGCAGTTTCAACCTCCTGGGTGTCAACATCTTCTAAGATCTATCCTGGCCCCAACAGACTGATGCAATTACAGTGGCTACATTTCATCAGGTGTTTGTGAAGACTCGATATGACACTAAAGACTCTCACAGATTTCTGCAGATGTACCATGGAGAGAATTCTAACTGGCTGCATCACCACCTGCTTTGGAAGGATGACTGCACAGGATCAGGTAAAGCTGCAGAAAGTTGCGAACTCTGCAAGCTCCATCATGGGCACCAGCTTCCTCAGCATTGAAGACATTTTCAAAAGGGACGATGCCTCAGAAAGGTGGCATCTATCATTAAGGACCCCATCACCCAGCATATGCTCCCCTTCTCATTGCTACCATCAAGGTGGAGGTACAGGAGCCTGAAGACACACTCAATGTTTTAGGAACAGTTTTTTCCCCTCTGCCATCAGATTTCTGAATGGACAATGAACCCACGTACACAACTTCAATATTTTTTGCTCTACTTAATTTTTAAATATATTTCTTGCTGTAATTTATAGTTTTGTTATTATTATTGCAATGTACTGCTGCCACAAACCAATAAATTTCATGACATATGCCAGTGATATTAAACCTGCTTCTGATTCTAAATTAGTTTCCTTTATTAGCTCTGACTGGGATTCTTTTGATGGCCTTTGGTCTTGTAAAGTACACCAAATTATAAATTTGTATAACTGCATGTTTCTACAATGTGTGACCATTCCACCTATGAGTCTTAAAAATGAAATTTTCATATTTTCCTGTACACTGCTTCTCTTCTTAAATTGGGCTCTCCTTCCCTATTATCTTGTTCTGAGAACCATACACTGACAGAGAAAAAACTCAAGGATATTCAAACTGTTAGTGCAGAATCAACCAGGCAAAATTAATGCAGCCAACCCATCTAAATGATAGGGAATTTTGATTTGGGCTGCTGTCATACCTGTACATCGCTGTGAGATGAAATCAGTGGATGCAAAACACCTCTGAAGATTACTTTTTTTCTTTTTCTGCTGTGCTTCTCCTCCTCTCGTTCAGTAATTAGAGGACAGAGACCTTTTTCTATGGATCAGTTTATTTTGTTCATTGCATCTTCTGCTGCATCCAAAGTAGGTCTGTTCTAGGTTTTCCACAGCACTAGTCTGCTCACGGTAGTCTCCAAGTTTAAAATGGAACCACTTTCCTTCCATTCTGAGAAAACACTCTTTTTATCTTTTTAGCAAATTCATCCATGGTATAAAAATCAACAGACATGGCAATGTTGGGAGTGGGTCAACATTGGTTGGTACTGGAGCTGGAATGTTATATTCTTTTATCAACCCGTTCTTGTTGCATGCATGGACAAAGGTGCATTTCAAGTTGGGTCTTAAGCACAGCAACAATGATACTGACCTCCAACAAGTATAGCCATGATATATATTATGCTAGGAGTAACTCCAACCACTTGAGTGTTTTCCTTAAATTGTTCCTGTCTTTAATTTAATGATATAAGTATTTAATCCTGCTTTGAAGTTGAGGGCATGTATCCTCACCTCATCTCTGTAATTCAGTTCTTCAAGCTCAGATCGAGGTGGCCATGTGAAACCAAAACACACATCATTAACCAGACTGTTGCCATGCAAGCACAATTTGACAGCACAGAGGGCAACACCTCCCATCATGCTCATGACTTACAATAGTCTGTGCAAACAGAATTATTCATTTACTGCTTCAACCTTATTGACCCAGGTGCTCCGGTTTCCTCCCACAGTTTTACCTGTGAAACAGCTCTTTCAATTCAGATACCAGTCATCAGAGGTGCACAAATTAATCAGTAGTCCAATAGGTGACCCACAGAATCTTGTCTGCTAGTCATTGTCCCAGACTAGGTCATTTGCTGCGATTCACTGGTATAAATATACTTTTAACATTAACAGATTCTTCTTTCAACTTAACTCAAAAAGATCGTTTGGCTCCTGCCTAGAAACCTGCACCATAGCATTTACTCACTCACTCTCTTTGCCTACCTTTCGGAATCTGTTCAATGTCCTGTTCAATTAAACAATGTTTCAGCCTCACAATCTTGCCATCAGCTAAATTGGCTACTTTCAATTATATTTGCAATTAATCCTCAAGTCAGATTTGGAGAAACTAATCATATTAACAAGCAAATGTGGCATCAACTTTCAGTGGTTGCAAAAGCAGAGTAAAAATTATACACCATGAAACTGCTACACCAAAATTGCTGCTCCTTTATGAAATCTTGCTCAGAATTGTATTTACTGAAATGCTTGGAACCTAAGAGTTTCACACTGAATTCACAAGAAGATGGAATTAACAGTCTCAAATTTCACTTCTAATTACTACCAAATTGTTAAAATGAACATTAATATGTTTGGATATTCATTTTATCAAATGCCCAAGTACAAGAAAGAAACCCAAAATGAAAAATATGGGATCTTTAAGGAGGTACAGGCAATCCAAATGTTATCTCAGGCAGTGACAGTGCTCTGTTTCTGCGAACAGATCATAACACAACACTAATTCTTTTAGTGTTAAAATAGTTATGGAAAAAGGCAGGACTACTCTACAAATGAAACAGCTGAACTGGGAAAAGGTCAGTTTTGACATTGTTAAGATAGGAATGTGCAAATGTTGATCAGGAGAAGCAGTTTGCAGGTAAAGGGATGTTGGACAAGTGTGCAGACATCCCACCTTTCCCGGAAGGTCTGGGAGTCTCCCTGATACCCAGAAATTATATACAATATCCAAGAAATCGATTTTTTTGAGAGGGAGAAGGAGAGCAAAAGCGAGAGCGAGCATCCTGATTGGTCTCTCTTTGTGCTAAGAGTGGTCCCCAACCACCGAGCCGCGAGGAAACGATATGATTTGGCGATATGAAACGATATGAGTCAGCTGCACCTTTCCTCATTCCCTGTCATGCCCACTGCTGAACTTGAACGCACACGAGGTCATTACGCACGTGAGGTCTTTACCCACGCGTCATCCATGTCGGCGCAGGAAGAAGATCAACTCCTCAAGCTTGCAAATGACAGTGGGCTGAAAAATATATTTGATATAATACCTCTGCTGGCATTCTAGATCAAAGTCAAGGCTGAATATCCTGAGATAGCCATGGAAGCACTGAAAACGTTGCTTCCATTTCCAACATCATATCTCTGCGAAGTGAGGTTTTCTGCAATGAATGCAACGAAAACTAAATTGCGGAATAGACTGGACATAAGGAACCCCCTTCGAGTATCGCTGTCTTCCATCACCCCTCGATGGGACCGTCTTGTTGCAGGAAAACAAGCCCAGGGCTCCCACTGTTTCCGTGATATTGGTGTGTTGCAATGATTTTATATGTTCATACGAGAAAAATATGTGCTGTGTGTTTAATATCCAAATGTTACTTAAAATGTTATGATGCTACTGACTTATAAGTGACTTATCACTATATTCATGCAAGGAAATTGAGTGTATTAGCCACTTATAAGTGACTTCTAGTTGACTTATCACCTATATTCCAGTTTTGATTACCCCCCCCCCAACCCCGTCAGCCGGTCCGCAAGAATATTGTCAATATTAAACTGGTCCGCGGTGCAAAAAAGGTTGGGGACCCCTGCTCAGTAGAACTATGAGTTTTCTCTGTGGGTGGGCTTTACAGTCGACCTCAAAAATAATGAGTGTTGCTCACTGCACTGTTTGCAACAGTGACTTTTCTATTGCCCATGGTGGGTTAAAATGTAAAAGACATGTTGAGGTGAGTTTAACAGGTGTCATTCGTTCATTAGCATAGCTAATGTTATTTAAACTAGCTGGCTAGCTGCTAAGGAGCTACTATATTGATGTCCTACGTGATGAGGCCAAACTCCCTGTAGACTTGCTTAAAGTTGTAATAGAATAAACATGATAATCTAAGTTCATATTTTAATGTCACATTTTCTGCATATTCCCAACTTGGTTTACAGATTAGACAAAATCACTAAACAAAGTATTACATACACCGTTGCAGGTCGACCGGGGGGGGGGAGGGAGGGGAGGGATATGGGGTTGCGGGGGGTGGGGGCTGCTACCTCCCTGAGATGAGTTTTTGCAGGGTGGGATGTCTCAGCAGGGCATTTAAAAACAAGCTAGGGAGAGCTCAGGGTCAACATTTTCTTGTTAGAGTAAAGTGCAATACTGGCAAAATTGATGAGGGAGAGTGAAGCAACAGTCAGAAAATTGATGGAGGCCTGTGTCAGGCTGAGGAACATTAAGGGAAATGAGTAGCGTGATTACAACAGGAGATGCTAGCAGTCTCAGGGCATATTAAGGTGGATGAATTCTCGGGGCCTAACCAAATATATCTTGGACGTTGTAGGAGGCAAAGGTAGAAATTGCAGGGTCATTAGAAGAAATATATATATTATCTTTAGCCAGGAATGAGGTATCTAAAAATAGGAGAATGGCCAATGTTGTGCCTTTATTTAAGAAGGGCTGCAAGGACAAGTCAGGGAATGACAGGCTGCTGAGCCTAACATGAGTGGTAAAAAAAAGTTACTCATGGTGATTCTGAGGTACGGGACCTACCAGCAACTGTAAAGGTAGGGATCTGATAAGAGATAGTTGGCATGGATTTCTACAAGAGAAGTTGTGTGTCATAAATTTGATGGAGTCTTTGAGAAGGTAACAACAAAGATTGATTAGTGGAGGGCAGTCAACATTATCTATATGTACGGCCTTTGACAAGATACTGCATAGTAGGCAAATCTGAAATTGGTTTGGTGGAAGGTGAGAGAAGATGGGAGTGGAGGCTTGTGGTCAGCTGTGTCCCACAGGGATTAGTGTTGGGTCCACTGTTACTCATCATCTGCATTCACCATTTGGATGACATGGTTAGTAAGTTTACAGATGACATTAACACTGGTGGTGTAGTGGCCAGTGAAGAAGGTAGTCTAAGATTACAATAGAATATAGATGAACTGGGAAAGTGGGTGAAGGAATGGCAGATGGAATTAACACAAGACAAGTGCAAGGGCATTTTCGTCACTTAAACCAAGACAGGATATTCACAGTAAATGGTAAGGTCTTGGCGAGTGTTGTGTAAGAGAGAGAGCTAGGGGTAGAGGTGCATAGTTCCCTGACAGCAGTGACACAGGTTGATAGGGTGATGAAGGTAATCTTGCCTTCATCAGTCAGGGCATTAAACTCAGGAGTTAATAGGAACAGTTGCAAGTAAAAGTTTGAAAACCCTTTTCAATTACCTGGCTTTCTGCACTAATTACTCATAAAATGTGGTCTGATCTTCATCTAAGTCACAATAATGGACAAAGGCAATCTGCGTAAACTAATAGCATATGAACAACTGTACTTCTCGTCAATACCCGGTACACCATTTAAACAATCACAGTCTTGATTCAAAAAATGTATATGAACCTCTGGGGTAATGCTTTCTACAAAAGCTACTTAGAGTCAGGTGTTCCAATCAATGAGATGAGATTGGAGGTGCGGGTTGTAAAGGTGTCCTGCTCTATAAAAACAACACACAAAGTCAGGTTACTGACAGAGCCTGCTCTTCTCAAGAAAGATCTGGTTATGTGCACCATGTTTTGATCAAAACAACTTTCAAAAAAATAAAAAAACAACTTTCAGAGGACTTCAGAATTGTAGAGACGCATGAAGCTAGAAAAGGCTACAAAAGAATTTCTAAAGACCCGAGTGTTCATCAGTCCACAGTAAGAGAAATTGTCTACCAATGGAGGAAATTCAGTACTGTCAACATACTGTCATCTTCACATTAGAGGAGGCCATGGATAGACATATCAGAATGGGAATGGGACGTAGAATTAAAATGTGTGGCCACTGGGAGATCCTGCTTTCTCTGGCAGACAGAGTGCCGGGTCTTAACCATCCCCTCTGACCTTCAACTCTCTGAGGCAGAGCGCTCTGTCCTCAGTAAGGGCCTTACCTTTGTTCCCCTTCGCCCACACCTCAGCAAGTTCTGTGTTTGCCATGATGCTGAACTCTTCTTCTGCCAGCTCTGTCTTCGAGCCTACTTTGGCAAGGACTGTCCCACCCCCACCGATGATCCCTTCTCCCGTCTTCAACCCTCCTGCTCTTCATGGACACCCCACTCTGGTCTTCTGCCTGCTCTGGATCTCTTTATTGCTAACTGCCGACGGGACATCAACCATCTTGATTTCACCACATCTTGTTCCCATTTCAACCTCATTCCTTCCGAACGGTCTGCTCTCCACTCCCTCCGCACTAATTCTAACTTTACTATAAAACCCGCTGATAAGGGTTGCCGTTGTAGTCTGGCGTACTGACCCCTACCTTGCCAAGGCACAGCGACAACTCACGGGTATCTCCTCTTATTTACCCCTCGATCATGACCCCACTAAGGAGCACCAGGCCATTGTTTCCCACACCATCACCAACTTCATCAGCTCAGGGGATCTCCCATCCACTGCCACCAACTGCATAGTTCCCATACCCCGAACTTTCTGCTTCTACCTCCTACCCAAGATCCACCAACCTGCCCATCCAGGTAGACCCATTGTCTCAGCTTGCTTCTGCCCAACCGAACTCATTTCCGCATACCTCGACACTGTTTTATCCCCCCTTGTTCAATCCCTTCCCACCTATGTTTGTGACACTTCTCATGCTCTGAATTTTTTCAATGATTTTAAGTTCCCTGGCCCCCACCGCTTTATTTTCACCATGGATGTCCAGTCCCTATATACCTCCATCCCCCACCAGGAAGGCCTCAAAGCTCTCCATTTCTTTTTTGGATTCCAGACCTAACCAGTTCCCCTCTATCACCACTCTCCTCTGTCTAGCGGAACTAATCCTTACTCTTAATAATTTCTCCTTTGGCTCCTCCCACTTCCTCCAAACTAAAGGTGTAGCCATGGGCGCCCATATGGGTCCCAGCTATGCCTGCCTTTTTGTTGGCTTTGTGGAACAATCTATGTTTCGAACCTATTCTGGTATCTGTCCCCCACTTTTCCTTCGCTACATCGACGACTGCATTGGCGCTGCTTCCTGCACACATGCTGAGCTCGTTGACTTCATTAACTTTGCCTCCAACTTTTACCCTGCCCTCAAGTTTACCTGGTCCATTTCTGACACCTCCCTCCCCTTTCTTGATCTTTCTGTCTCTATCTCTGGAGACGGCTTATCTACTGATGTCTACTATAAGCCTGCGGACTCTCACAGCTACCTGGACTATTCCTCTTCCCACTCCATCTCTTGGAAAAATGCCATCCCCTTCTCGCAATTCCTCCTTCTCTGCCGCATCTGCTCTCGGGATGAGGTTTTTCATTCAAAGACAAAGGAGATGTCTTCCTTTTTTAAAGAAAGGGGCTTCCCTTCCTCCACCATCAATTCTGCTCTCAAACGCATCTCTCCCATTTCACGCACATCTGCTCTCACCCCATCCTCCCACCACCCCACTAGGAATAGGGTTCCCCTTGTCCTCACCTACCACCCCACCAGCCTCCGGGTCCAACATATAATTCTCCGTAACTTCCGCCACCTCCAACGGGATCCCACCACCAAGCACATCTTTCCCTCCCCCCCTTTCTGCTTTCCGCAGGGATCGCTCCCTACGCGACACCCTTGTCCATTAGTCTCTCCCATCCCTTCCCACCTATCTCCCTCCCGGCACTTATCCTTGTAAGCGGAACAAGTGCTACACATGCACTTACAGTTCCTCCCTCACCACCATTCACAGCCCCAGATAATCCTTCCAGGTGAGGCGACACTTCACCTGTGAGTCGGCTGGGGTGATATACTGCGTCCGGTGCTCCCGATGCAGCCTTCTATATATTGGCGAGACCCAACACAGGCTGGGAGACCGTTTCGCTGAACACCTATGCTCTGTCTGGTAGAGAAAGCAGGATCTCCCAGTGGTCACACATTTTAATTCCACGTCCCATTCCCATTCTGATATGTCTATCCATGGCCTCCTCTACTGTCAATATGAAGCCACACTCAGGTTGGAGGAACAACATCTTATATTCTGTCTGAGTAGCCTGCAACTTGATGGCATGAACATTGACTTCTCTAACTTCCGTTAATGCCCCACCTCCCCTTCGTACCCCAACCCTTATTTATTTTTTTTTCTTTTCCCTTTTTCCCCCTCTCTTTTTTTCTTCCTCTGTCCCTCTCATTATAACTCCTTGCCCATCCTCTGGGCTCCCCTCTCTCTTTTTTTCTCCCTAGGCCCCCTGTCCCATGATCCTCTCCCTTCTCCAGCCTCATATCCCTTTTGCCAATCAACTTTCCAGCTCTTAACTCCATCCCTCCCCCTCTTGTCTTCTCCTATCATTTCGGATCTCCCCCTCCCCCTCCCACTTTCAAATCTCTTACTATCTCTTCTTTCAGTTAGTCCTGACAAAGGGTCTTGGCCTGAAACATCAACTATACCTCTTCCTATAGACGCTGCCTGGCCTGCTGCATTCACCAGCATTTTTTATGTGTGTTGCTTGAATTTCGAGCATCTGCAGATTTCCTTGTGTTTACATTTTTAAATTCAGTACTGTTGCTACTTTCCTTTAGAGTGGGCATCTTGCAAGATTACACCAAGAGTACAATGCAATGCTGAAGGAGGTGAAAAAGAACCCAAGGGCAACAGCAAAAGTCCTGCAGAAATCTCCAGAACTTGTTAAATCTCTGTTCATGTCCACCATAAGAACAACACAGAACAAGAATGGTGTTCATGGAAGCTCACCGCTCAGGAAACCACTGCTCTCCAAAAACATTGCTGCACGTCTCAAGTTTGCAAAAGACCACCTGGATGTTCCACAACGCTTCTGGGACAATGTCGAGGACAGATGAGAAAAAAGTCAATTTTTTTTTGGCAGAAATGCATTTTATGTTTTGGACGAAAAAGGGCACTGCACAACACTACCAAAACCACATCCCAACCATGAAGCATGGTGGAAGGAGCATCATAGTTTGGGGCTGCTTTGCTGTCTCAGGGCCTGGACAGCTTGCATCATTAAGGGAACAGTCAATTCAAAATTGTATCAAGACATTTTACAGGAGAATGCCAGGGTAGCAGTCTGTCACCTGAAGCTTAACAGAAGCTGGATGATGCAACAAGACAATGATCCACAACACAAGAGTAAATCAACAGCAGAATGGTTTAAAAAGAAGAAAATTCATGTTCTGGAATGGCCATGTCGGAGACCAGACTTTTCCAATTGAGATGCTGTGGCTTGACCTGAAGAGAGCTGTTCATGATGATATCCCAGAAATATTGATGAACTGAAAGAGTTTTGTCCGGAGGAATGGTCTAAAATTCCTCTTCGCCATTGTGCAAGTCTGATCAGCAGCTACAAGAAACATTTGGTGGAGGTTATTGTTGCTAAGGGAGGTTCTAACTGTTATTAAATACAAGGGTTCACATACATTTTTCCAGCCTGGACTGTGAAAGATTAAACAGTGTTTTCAATAAAGACATGAAAAGTACATCTCTTTGTGTGTTATTAGTTTAGACCGATTGTAATTGTCAATTATTGTGACTTAGAAGATGAGAACATATTTTATAGTAATTAATGTAGACCACCAGGTAACTGCAAAGAGTTCACAAACTTTTTACTAACTGCTCTCTCAGTTCTATCACATCTGAAATCCTGTCTGCCCACTACCCTGGACCCCCATCAATTTGTCTATTGCACCAACAGGTCTACAGAGGAGACCATCTCCACGGTACTTCACTCTGCCCTGACCCACCTGGGCAGCCCCAACTCTTACGTCAGAATGCTGTTCATTGACTTTAGTTCGGCATTCAATACTGTGATCCCCTCCAAGCTGATCACCAAACTTCGCCAGCTTGGTATCAGCTCATCCCTCTGCAATTGGACCTTGGACTCTCTGACTAACAGACCCCAATCTGTTAGGTTAGACAACCTTTCCTCTTCCATTCTCACCCTGAATACCAGCATGCCTCAAGGCTGTGTGCTGAGCCCTCTTCTGTACTCCCTTTTCACCTATGACTGCGTTCCTGTACATGGGTCTAACTCCATAATCAAGTTTGCAGACGACACCACGGTGGTTGGACTGATCAGAGGGGATGACGAGACGGCCTACAGGGACGAGGTCCAGCACCTGGCCGCATGATGTGCTGATAACAACCTGGCCCTTAACACCCAGAAGACCAAGGAGGTCATTGTGGACTTCAGGCATGCCAGGAGTTACACTCATGTCCCCATCTACATCAATAGAACTGTAGTGGAGTGTGTATCAGGCTTCAACTTCCTTGGTGTCCACATTTCCAATGATCTCACCTGGTCGCTGAACTCCTCCATTCTGATCAAAAAGGCACAACAGCGCCTTTATTTCCTGCGAAGCATCAAGAAAGCTCACCTCTGTCCCAGGATACTGACGGACTTTTACCGCTGTACCACTGAGAGCATGCTCACCAACTGCATCTCAGTGTGGTATGGCAATTGTCCCGTATCAGACCGCAAAGCACTCCAGCAGGTGGTGAAAACTGCCCAGTGGATTATTGGCACCCAATTGCCCACCATTGAGAACATCTACCATAAACGCTGCCTGGGCAGGATGAAAAGCATTATCAAGAATGCATCTTACTCTAACCATGGACTTTTCACTCTCCTCCCATCTGGTAGGCGCTACAGGAGCCTCTGCTCCCACACCAGCAGGCACAGGAAGAGCTTCTTCCCTAAGGCTGTGACCCTGCTGAACCTCACATCACAGCGCTATGCAGTATTGCACCCATATTGGACTGTCTCAGTACTTCTATATTTGCATGCTGTAGCACTTACTTCTTATTGGCAATTATTTTGTAAACAATACTATTCTTTTGCATCAACACCAGGAATTCTGCAGATGCTGGAAATTCAAGCAACACACATCAAAGTTGCTGGTGAACGCAGCAGGCCAGGCAGCATCTCTAAGAAGAGGTACAGTCGACGTTTCAGGCCGAGACCCTTCATCACGTTAATATCGACGGTCCTGATGAAGGGTCTTGGCCTGAAATGTCGACTGTACCTCTTCCTAGAGATGCTGCCTGGCCTGCTGCGTTCACCAGCAACTTTGATGTGTGTTGCTATTCTTTTGCACTTCTGGTTAGATGCTAATTGCATTTTATTGCCTTTGTATCTGTACTTGGCCCAATGACAATAAAGTTGAATCTAATCTAATCTAGTATCTCACTATGTGTAGTTCTGGTTGCCCAGCTAAAGGGAGCATGCTATTAAGTTGGAAAGGATACAAGAAAGATTTGCGAGGATCTAACTGGTACTGGAGGATTTGAGTCATGAGAGGCTAAATAAGGTGGGCATTTTTTCTGAAATATAGTTGGCTGAGGGTGACCTTAAAGTGGTATATAAGATCATGAGTGGCATAGATAAAGTGGATGGACACAGTCTATTCACAAGGGTTGGGCAGTCTAAAACTAGTGTGCATAGGCTTAAGATGAGCAGAGAAATATTAAAAGGGACCAGAGGGGAAGCTTTTTCAAACAGTGTGTGTCGGCTCTATATGATTATTCCAACATGGCACTGAGCTGAGACCTCCATTGAGGTTGCGGCTCAATTTTAATTGTTTTTTAATTCTTTTTTAGGATCATAAGGATAGCTTTAGGGACAAAGAAGAGAGTTAGGGGTCAGGTTAGGGTTGAGGGACAGGTATGTCGCTGAATTAGAGGACAGGTCAGAGTCTAAATTTCTGCTATATATTTGAAGGCCAGCGATGTGGAACAGGCTGGGATATCCAGCCAGATGCTGGGCCAGCAAACCAGCATGGATGAGGTCTGGTGGCACCCTAGGGTCAGCAAGTTGTCAGCAGTTCCAGAGTCAGGGTTCTATGTGGGCAGGAGGAACTAGTTCTGATGACCCCCACCCCCCGGGATTGTGAATGAGGGAGACTAGAGTTCGAGGTCTAGTGGTCGGGGTCCCATCATCAGCAAGTCCGGAGTTTGAGGTCTGGTGTTCAGTGATCAGTGGGTCCTGGGTCAACGCTGAGAATTGAGACCTGAGGGTTGAATCAGAAATCTGCAAGTCAAGGCCCTTTGGCTGAAGCCCCGAGTCTGCGATTCTCTGCGAGTCTGCGATTCTCTGCGAGTCCACTGGGGTAGTTGGAGGTCCAACATCCATGAGACCCAGTGGAGTCCCAGACCACTGGAGGTTGGAGGCTGAAGAAAATGGCTTAAAATGGGGTTAAGCGACCATGAATGTGTGATATGGGAGGGAGGAATGGGACTCACTTTGCTGTTGTTGTTTTGCTGCATGTTGTGCTCTGTGTTCTGTCAAATGTTGTGGACATGCTATGCTGGTGCCCGAATAAGTGGCGATACTTGTGGGCTGCCCCCCTGCTCACCTTCAGGTATATTGGCTATCAATGCAAATGACACATTCCACTGGATGTTTTGATTACGTGATAATTAAACTTGATTCTTGTTAGAGGAAGTTGTAGAAGCAGGTATAATCACAATGTTCAAAAGACATTTACATGGGTACATGAACAGAAAAGGCTTTGAAGGATATAAATCAAAGGCAGGGAAATGAAACAACTCAAGAGACACATTTTGGTTGGCATGGATGAGTTAGGCCGAAAGGTTAGTTCCTATGAAATATAAATCTGACTCTATGGATGTCTGTCTGTCTCTGCCTGTTGGAGGGAGAGGAAATCACAGAGACAACTGTGGTGGGAAAACAAATAGGCATGGAAGCAGTAGCTGCTAGCTGGGCCTTGCTGATTGTGAGCAAGTGAGTCTGATCGGCACTCCCAGCTCTGTTCAATCCTGTCCCCAGTTGTTGCTGATTGTTTGCAGGGGTTGTGGGTGGAAGAGAGAGAACGCACATGGAAATGTTCCATTCCCACCTGGCAGAAGACACCTGCTGCCAAGCAGCAGCCAGCAAATCCATCCCATCTATCCCACTGGTTACCTGTATGCTCGGGGTGTCCATAAATCGGGTTTTTGTAACCTGGCAGGACATGTAGAAGATGCCGAAGGATTGTAAAGAGGCATATGGAATAATGTTTGTTCAAGAAATGCTTTAATAACATTTCTACTAACTACAAGCGCACCAGTTTATCATTGGTAATAGGCAACAATAATTGAAAAATTGATAAATATTTGTGTTGGTCCGAGTAATTGACAGCCAGCACGGATTTGTTAAAAGCAAATGTTAATTGACTAACTTAGCTGAATGTTCTGATGAAGAAGGCTGATGAAGGGAATGCAGTGAATGTTTTCATATAGATTTTAAGGAAGTGTTTGACGATATGCTGAGTGGGTGCAAAATATTAACGAGTAAGTCCAGCGATGAGGATTTTTAGTTACAATTTAGGTGGGAGTAACTGGATTTTCTCCAAGGAGGAAAAGAAATTTCAGGGATTTGATAGAAATATGCAAAGTCATGACAGATTTAGATATGATCGGCAAAGTTGTTTCCATTAGCTGATAGTACAATGATTACGTAACACAGATATAAATTTTTGGACAACGAGTACAAGCACATGAGCAAGAACTTTATGCTGCATTGGGTAGGAATGGTCAAAAAACAGTTGCTGAAGTTGGTGGAAAAGAAGATGACCAACAATTTGAAAAAAAAATGTATAGATATAGAAACTTGCAAGGCTATGAGGATAGAGTGGGTGCATGCAATGGACCAGATTGCCAAATAATCTCCTCTGCCATAATGACTCAGTCTACCATTTTGTTGGTATTCACTGGTTCAGACTGTGCACTGCTCAGTAATAGCTCTGAACCTTGACCAGTTAATGGTACACAATTGTTATTCTTATTCATATATATCCCAGATTATTTACCGAAACAACCATACACTTTCAATAGCTGGCTATTAGGAATTTCCAGTGGGGAAAGCATCATCTGTGGGCAGAAATACACTGAACGTTGGCAATTTCTCACTGATTGCTAAAGAGTAATGCTTCTGATACTTAGACTTGAATGCAGTAATGCTTCTTTTGATTAACCATCAAAATCTATCCATTATAGACATTATCTTGTCCAAAATGCACATTACCCTACACCTGTAATTACTCCCTTCCCCAGCACCCCTCCATCCATTTCAGGGTTAAATCAGCGGATGCTAGGTGGTGCATCTCGAAGGGCCTGAGGGCCTATTCTACACTGCATCTAGATAAATAAAATAAATATATGCTGCCTAATACATTGAGTAGTGTTGTATTTTGGTGCAGGATCTTCAACTTTTTCCATTGTCCTTTCATTCCTTTACCATTACATTATTTAATCTCACCAATCCTCTGTTAATGTCAAAATACCAGTCCTTGTTTATGTTATGCTACTGCCACCATGCCTCAGGTCAATTCATAAAATACTGTACATTTCCAACTTCAAATTTCTTGGCAGTGCTCCTTGTGTCCCTTTGTTTATAGCATTGAAGCATTTGGCTCATTCAATAGCATTCCATTATCCTTGTGCTTTGTGACACTTCCCCTCTAATTCAGAGTCTTCTCAAAATATCCCTCATGATTACATTACTGCTGGTGCTCATTTTTGATAAGCGTACAGCTATTTCTGTCACTGCACAGAGATAAACAGCACCTGTTGAATCATATGTACCAACCCACTCCTTTTCATCTTAGAACAATCACCTCATTGAACACTTTCTATCTTGCCAGACATCAGGTCAGGTTTTGGCCTGAAATTTTTTGTCCTGAGCAGAAGGGAGATCAAAGAAATGGATGTTTTATTTTAATGGAAATGGTTCCTGGAAAGGACAAATGATCAAAAACGTTTGGAAAAGTTTCTTGCACCATGCAAGTAACTAACAAAATTGGTTAACAGCAGGGAAGAAAATCTATTATTCATGCTTTATCACTTACTTCTCGACACATGTGGATTCATTAAAATCACTTTCATCCCTACAAAGAAAATCCTCTGATTAGGTAGAATTTGGTACTTTTATGAACCATTTATCACATATGACACAAAGGAATTAATGAAAACAGATGGTTCACACCAACAGATGGTTTTTACATTTTATGAATGCTCAAAATTTACAAGGCTGTTCAGCTATTAAGCCTCACCTTCCACAGATCATGTACATCATTCATCATGGGTTTGCATCTGCTTCATCTGTGCCCTTACCATAAATTTAATTATTTGGATTATACCATTACACAGATTTTAAGAAACTAGCCCAACTCTGAAAATTTATTATCAAAGTCTAGGAAAATTAAAACAAATCATCTCATATGGAGCAATCCACTATTGCAGAAGGGATGCAATTTTTAATTTATATAAGATGAGAATGATTATTTTTGAATTACAATTAAATCACAAGCAGCATATTACTAACTTTTTAAATAGTTACACATTCACTGGAATTGTCTAAATTACACACACCCTTCCCATTTTCTGGTAGGCATTTTTAAATGCATGCATCTGTAAATTTTGGTTTAGCTTGTTGATACTAAGTTTGTAGATATCGTTAAACAGAACTGCCTATTCTTCTGCTACTGTTTATAAAGTTTCATGGAAATTAATAAAACTCAGTTAAATGCATTATATAGCATTTTCTCAGGTCCATTTGATCCCTTTTTTTTTGAGTATTGTCTATTGGCGGCTGAAGGTGTAGTGGCACCCGCACCGGACTTTGGGGCGAGTGGTTCTGGTTTCAAATCTGGCTGGCTCCTTGCACGATTTCCATCCGTGCTGAGTTGAGCGCTGAGCTAGCAACCCAGCAGCTCAAGTCTCGTAAAACAGTCAACCGCTAAAGTAATGGCAAGGGTGCCACCCGATGAGCCAACAGGCATGGGAAGGAACTTACTTTTTAAAAGATCTTTACTATCGCTAATAAAAATGAACTTGTTTAATCCAGAGGAACGTCATATTTTGCCACACTCAAATAAACTGAATTTGCTCACAAATTTTAGCTGCCTCTGCAACCAAGACCATTATTTTGTTTCTTCTCACTTTCAGCCTTTTCTCTCATTTTACTTGCTCTTACCCATTATGCGGCTTTGCCTTCTCCTACACTACCAAGCATTTCGCAGATGCTATACCAACCAATCACACCACCCTATTCTCAACTTTGTCACATGAGCATATTTTCTAAGCCTCCCTGGAGGGTACATAAAACCATACATTGGTTTAACAAAGCAAAAATCCTGACTGAATGACCATCCTCATTCAACAAAATTTCAATGTAAATCCTGTCAGCTTCCTTCTTACCCCTTACATAATACTCTTGTACTCTGCCAGTACATCAATAATTTTAATCTTTCTGTTATTCTCCCCAGAATATTTGTTTCTAACAAAGATCTTTCCATCCCAAACCATATTATTGAACAATTTAATTATGATTACAGGTCATGGATAGAACAGTACAGCACAGGAACAAGTTTTTTGGCCTGCAATATTGTGTTAACCCAATTAAATGAGTAATCAAATGGCCAGCTAAACTAATCTCTTCTGCATATCCTTCTTTTTTCCTCACATTCCTGTGCCCATCTAGGTATATCTTAAAAGTCCCTAATTCATCTGCCTCTACCACTACCAGGCATGCACAACTCTGTAAAAAAAAACTTGTTCCTCAAATTCCTTTGAAACTTAATCCTTCTCACTCTGGTATTAGACATTTCAATCCTGGTAAAAAGATACTGTCAACTATATCCATGCTTCTCAATCTTATAAACCTCAATCCAATCTCCCCTCGATCTCTGCCGCTTCAGAGTAAACAAGTCAAGTTTCTACAATTACTTATTGTAGCACATGTCCTCTAAACCACCAGGCAGCATCCTGATAAGCTGCTTCTGTATCCTCTCCAAAGCCTCAACATCCTTCCTATAATGTGGTGATGAGAACTGTATGCAATACTTCAGGTGCGGCCTAACAAGAGTTTTACAAAGCTGCAATACAACTTCTTGCCCCCTCCAACTTTCAAATCCCTTACTCACTCTTCCTTCAGTTAGTCCTGACGAAGGGTCTCGGCCTGAAACATCGACTGCACCTCTTTCTAGAGATGCTGCCTGGTCTGCTGCGTTCACTAGCAACTTTTATGTGTGTTTCTTGCCTTTTAAACTCAGTGCCTCGACTAATAACAGCAAGCATGCCATATGCCTTCTTTAATTACACTATCAGCCTGTGTAGCCACTTTCAGGGAGCTATGAACTTCCACCCCAAGATCCTTTCGTTCGTCAACACCATTAAGTATCTTGCAATCAACAGTTTGTCTCTTTACATTTGACCTACCAAAGTGCAACACTTCACATTTGGCAGGGTTAAACTCCACCAGCCATTTCGCTGCACATATCTGCAACTGATTTATATCTCGCTGTATTCTTTATCAGTCACCTACACTATCCATAACACCACTAATCTTTGCATCATCTGCAAACTTACTAACTAACCCATCCAATTTTCATTCACGTCATTTATATACATCACAAACAGCAGAGGTTTCAGTACAGATCCCCACAGAACACCACTAATGACAGTTCCTTTGAGCACTACTCTGTTTTCTATGGGCAAGTTAATTCTGTATCCAAACAGCCAATTCACCATGGATCCTATGCATCTTAATCTTCTGGATGAGCTTTCGTTGAGGGACCTACAAGTGTTTACCCTATAATGAACATTTCCCCAGTTGACTATTACCTGCTTTAATCATACAGCCAAGGTACTATTTCATCCATATCAATTTCATCTGTTGTTATGTTTATTCCAATACTGCTGTTTAAAGGTTAAAACCCTCCATCACTACCTTAAACTTTAAAATTCTTGTTGACTATACCACACAGGCTTCTAATTCTAAACACAAGAGATTCTGCAGATGTTGGAAATCCAGAGCAACACACAAAATGCTTGAGGAATTCAGCAGGTCAAGCAGCAGCTATGGAGAGGAATTAACAATTGACGATTTGGGCTCAGACCCTTCATGTAGATTGGGAAGGAAGGTGGGGGGGGGTTGTAGTGAAAGAAGTCAGGAAAAGAAGTTGGGGAGAGGGGAAGGAGCACAAGATCACAAGTGATAGGTAAAATCAAATGAGAGGAAAGGAGGGATGGGTTGGGGGAGGAAATTTGGGAAGAAAATTTAGGTAGAAGAGCTAAAGAAGAGAAGGAGAAAGGAGTGTGGACCATGGGAGAAAGGGAAGGAGGGGTACCAGAGGGATGTGATTGGCTGAGGAGAAGAGGTAAGAGGGGAGCCAGAATGGAAAAAGAGAAAAGGGGGAGGGGAAAAATTACCAGGAGTTAAAGAAACTGATGTTTATGCCATCCAGTTGGAGACTGCCGGAGCAGAATATGAGCTGTTGCTCCTCCAACCTGAGAGTGGTCTTATTGAGGAAGTAGATAGACCATGCACCAACATGTCACAATTGGAATGGGAAGTAGAATTAAAATGGGTGGCCACTAGAAAATCACACCTGTTGTGATTTTCCAGTGCATGGAGCAAAGGTGCTGATGAAGTAGTTGCCCAATCTGTCAGATCTCACCACTGTAGAGGAAACCATACCAGATAAGAGTAGATGACCTCAAGGCCTTGCAAGTGAAGCTTTGTCTCATTTGGAAGGACTGTTTGGGTTCCAAAATGGTGCAGGTGGTGGTGAAGGAGCAACTGTAGCACTTGTCCTCCTTGCAGGGATAAGTGCCAGAGGGGTGAACGGTGGGGAGGGACACATGGCAGTCATGTCAAGAGATATACCCAGAGAAAGCAGAGTGGGGTGTGTGGTGTGGAAAGAAAGATGTGTTTCATGGTAAGATTGGTGTAAGTTGTAGAGGATAACGTTTCCTCGCAGGTTTGATGACAACGTTGGGATCGGTGCAGAGAGAGTGGAGCATGGTGTCCTGTAAAAATGTCATTCTCTTTTTTTATTTCGTCTGTCCCTGCCACATTTGTTTGTGTGATGGTAGGTAAAGGCGATAATGGTGATGGGAAGAAGGGGCAAGGGCAAGTGTCTGGGAAATGGAAGAAAAATCGCTGAAGGCAGCATTGGAAGGGAAACCCCATTCTTTAAAGGAGGACAACATCTCAGATGTCCCGTAATAAAAAGCCTCATCCTGAGAACAGAAGTGGCAAAGACAGAGGAACTGAGAAAAGAGAATGACATTTTTTCAGGACACTACCCTCCATTTTCTTCATTAATCCCAACCTCATCATTAAACTTGCAAACAAAAGGGGTGCTGATGTAGTCTGGGGGACTGCCCTCTACCTTGCTGAGGTCAGGTGGTAACTCTCAGACTCCTCCTCTTACATGGCCCTTGAAAAGGGCCCCACTAATGAGTATCAGGGCATTGCAGCTTGCGCCATCACCAACCTGATCAATTCTGGAGATCTCCCATCCACTACCACCAACTTCAGCTCCTTTACCCCACACTGCTCGTTTTTACTTCCTACCCAAGATCCACAAACTGTCCTGTTGTTTCTGCCTGCTTCTGTCCCACTGAACTCAGGACCACATACCTTAACTCCATTTTGTCCCCCTTGTTTCAGTCTCCTCCCACTGACATCTGTGACACTTCACATGCTCTCAATATCTTCAATCACCTTCAGTTCCCTGGATCTCACTACCTCATTTTCACTATGGATATCTATCCTCCATCAGCAAAGCCTTAAGGCTCTCTGCTTCTTTTTAGACAACAAACCTAACCAATTCCCCTCCATCACCACTGTCCACTGTCTAACGGAACTAGTCCTCACACTCAGTAAATTATCTTTTGGCTCCTCCCACTTTGATCAAACCCAAATTGTATCTGTGGGTACCCCAATGGGCACCAGCTAAGCCTGCCTTTTTGTCAACTACATAGAACAGCCCATGTTCCAAGTCTACACTGGCAATGCATCCCAACTCTTTCTGCACTATATTAACAACTGTATTAATGCTGCTTCCTGCACCCATGCTGAGCTCAACAATTTAATCTCCTTTGCCTCCAAGTTCCACCCTGCCCTCAAATTTGCTTGATCCGTCACTGACACCTCTTTCCCCTTTCTCACTATTTACTGACAGCTTTTGTAAACTTTCTCATAATTATCTTGACTGTACCTTTTCCCACTCTTGTAAAAATGCTATTACCTTTTCTCAGTTCCTCTATCTCTGCCACATCTGTTCTCAGGATGGGGCTTCCCATTTCAGAACATCTGAGGTATCCTCCTTCAAAGAAGAGTTTCCCTTCCTCTACTATTGAAGTTGTCCTCACTTGTACTCCATTTCCCAGACATCAGCCTTATCCCATCGCTATAACAGAGATAGAGATCCCCTTGTACTGCCCCACAAGCATCCACTTCCAGCACATCATTTTCGATAACTTCAGTAATCTTCAACAGAATCCTACCACTTCTTTCTCTCCACCTCCCACTCTCTGCTTCTGCAGGGATTGCTCTCTCCCCAACTTCCTTGACCATGTGTTCCTCCCCACTGATCTCCTTCTGGCACTTATCCCTGCAAGCAGGACAAGCCCTACATGTGCCCTTCACCACCATTCAAGGCCCCAACTGTCAGGGTCATCTACTATCTTGTGCTCCCCATGTGGGTGAGACCCGATATAGATTGGGATCCGCTTCACTGAGCACCAACAGGTATGATTCTCCTCCAGTGATCATCCATTTTAATTCCAATTCCCAGTCCATGGCCACCTCTGCTGCCACGATGAGGCCACTCTCAGGATGGAGGAACAAAACCTCATATTCCATCCGACAGTGTGAACATTGGTTTCTCTAACCTTTGGTAATTTACCCTTCCTTTTCCATTCCCTATACCAGCTGGTTCCCCTCTCACCCCTTCACCTCAACTACCTATCACCTTCTTCTGGTGTCCCTTCTCCCATTGTCCATTCTTCTCTCCTATCAGATTCCTTCTTCAGCCCTTTATCACCTATCACTTCCCAGTTTCTTACCTCATCTCCCCTCCCCCATCCATCCACCTACTCCGACCTGCCAGCTTGTGCTCTTTCCCCTCCCCCCCCTTTTTATTCTGGTTTCTTTCCGCTTCCTACCCAGTCCTGAAGGGTCTCTGCTTGAAACACTGATTGTTAATTCCCCTCCATACATGCTGCCTGACCTGTTGAGTTCCTGCAACATTTTGTGTGCTTCTCATTTGTTCTTTTTCAATGAGTGTTCTTCACTGTTTTCGGTCTACAGTTTAAACCCTATTTCCTGCTTTGAACGAAATGCCATCTCTCCAGCGAGATAAATTTACCCTTCTGATAGCACAAAACTCCATTTCAATCAACCTCTTGCTTCCCTCTGCATTCATATAATCCACCCATAGGCTCCCACTGCCTCTTCAAAATGAACTCATTGAAACATGCTAAAACTATGACCTAATGTTCACTGCGATATTCCATAAGTGGGGAAATGCCCTAAGCACTGCCCCCCCACCCCCAATCATGATGGGAATCTGACAGCAAAACATTTATCACCTTTAGTCATGATTTAATTGCTGATGTGTTAGCAAATTTCAAAGCAAGCTTTGCTCACCTTTTAATCCCACAGGTTTTATATTTGCTAGCACATCATGGAGTAAAAATGGAAAGCTGTTTTTCAGAACATATCCCAGAGATTGTTATTGATCATAACTTCAAAGTGCAAAGAGGAAAATAAAACTTGAAAATACAGTAAAGAATGAGTAACTTCTAAGAGTTTATGGATAGAAATGGAAATAGTGAAATGGGCAGACTCTGTACAGCTCAGCATGGGCTAGATGGGCTGAAGGGTCTGTGTCTGAGCTGTACTTTTCTATGACTATGACAAACTGATATATTTAAGAAATATAATGGTATAATTTTCAATTGGTGCAAAAACAGGCTGTTAAAATCATGCAGAATCATTGTCTCTAATAATAAATGAAGAGTAAAAAATGGAAGTTATGAGTTATCCGGGATATTGACTAAGCATTTGCTGATAGATACTCAGTGTAAAATGGAAATCCCAACCTTATCCTCAGATTCAGAAAATCATTGAAAAAATCCAGATTGATGATGCTGCACTTAGGCTGTAGAAAAAACCTCTTAAACCTTGAGCTAGGTAGGATCTGGTAGCAGGTTCATGATCCCATTAATTTTAAAAGAGATTGCAGGCTATGGATACAGAGCAAAGAGGAAGGGAAGGTCTTTGATTACTTCTGATTAGTTTAATGGTTGACACAATAAGCTTTTGGCTAGTCCTTTGAAAATGCTTGTTAAGTTTTCTGGCACCTCTGAATATTAGAGTCATTCATTGTCACAAATTTTGTAGCATCCAATTTGGGGATGGGGATTTGTCAGTCTGCTAAGTTTTCAGGAACAGTTTCCTCATTACACAATTGGAGATCTTGGCACCATTCCAACCATACAATTGGGAGACCAGATAGATTTGCTAGAGCTACGAGGATGGATTAGTTTGGCATGGGGGTGGAATTCCATGTATTGGGGAAGTAAACAAGACACTAGAATATCGTGCAGCAGTCAGAGACAGCAAGTTGAATAGGTATAATGAGCAGGAGGATGACAGGGAGCAAGGAAAGCCTATTGAATTAAATTGCATTGACTTGAGTGTAAGAGGTCTGACAAGTAAGGTGGATAAACTTGGGGGTTGTATAGCTCATGGGACTGGGATATTATAGCCATTACTGGAAACATGGTTAAAGGAGGAACAGGACTGGTAACTTCATGGTGCTTTAGGTGTGATAGAGGCAGAGGAAAGCGGATGGAAAACTGCATTTTTGATTAAGGGGTATGTCGCAGCAGTAGTCAGAGATGAAATTACTGAAAGGCTTTATGGATGGAGCTAAGAAATAAAACAGGGATGATCACATTGTTGGGGTTGTTCAATGGGAATTAGAAGAATAGATATGCAGGGGGATTACAGAGAGTTGTAAGAAAAATAGGATTGTCATAGTAGGGTCATAGAGAATTACAGCACAGAAACAGGCTCTTAAGCCCATCCAGTCCATGCTGAAACCATTTAAACTGCCTACTCACACCGACCTGCACTGGGACCATAGCCCTCCATATCCTCACCATCCATGTACCTATCTAAACTCCTCTTAAATATTGACATCAAGGTCGCATGCACCACCTGCGCTGGCAGCTCAATCCACACTCTCATGATCCTCTGAATGAAGTTTCCCTTTATGTTCCCCTTAAACTTTTCACTTTTTGCCCTTAAGCCATGACCTCTGGTTGTAGTCCCACCTAATCTTAGTGGAAAAAGCCTGCTTGCATTTACTCTATCTATAAACCTCATAACTTTGTCTGTTTCTCAAATCTCTCCTCAATCTTCTATGCTCTAAGGAATACAACCCAAACTTATTCAATCTCTCTTTATGTAAGGGGGTTTCGACTTTTATGTTACTGCAGAGGCTAATTAAAATGGCGTCTTTGTTATGATAATGTGGGGAATGCGGCTTTGTTGTGTTAAACGCTGAGAAAGTTTGCGCTAGCAGCTTGTTTTGGTTTAGAGGGTGATAAGAGGATGCTATTAACCAATTGGGATAATTGTTATGGTTTTGGTGTATTTGAAGATACTGTATGCGCGGGGTTTTGGGGGTGAAGGCGGGAGAGCAAGACAGAGGATGGACGATGTGCTGTGATGTCCGCTAACGGGGTCGGACCCGAGGAGGGCGTTCGGCGAGGAGACGGAGATGGACTTGTGTGGAGTGTCTGGTCGACCACCACTGTTGGTCCCAGGCGGCCGGTCGAGGTGGTCCGAGGGGTAGCAGGGTGAAGAAGAAGGTCCTTGAGCTCCAACGGTTTTTGTGCACGAAGAGATTGAACTTTGATAAGTGTGGCGCCTTTTACTTTCCTTTTATATTTTATTCTCTCTTAATTATATAGTTCCAGTAATATCTATAAACTGTAAATCATTTAATTGCATCTGGTGTATTGTCTGTTATTTGGGCGGGGTGGGGTACATCACACAGCATCCACACAAACGAATTATCCAATTTGGCGGGGCCGAGGCTGTTTCCCTAGACGACAGCGAGCCGAGCGACCCTGAGGGTGGCCGGGGGCGGGGGTCTACATTTATAACTCAGGTCTTCCAGATCTGGCAACATCCTTGTAACTTTTCTCTGTACTCTTTCAACCTTGTTTATATCTTTCCTGTAGGTAGGTAACCAAAACTGCTGCACACAATGCTCCAAATCAGGCATCATCAATGCCTTATACAACTTCAACATGACATCCCATCTCCTGTACCCAATCCATTAATTTATAAAGGACAATGTGCCAAAAGCTTTCTTCACTAACTTATCTACCTGTGATGCCAGTTTCAATGAATTATGAACTTGTACTCCCAGATCCCTTTGTTCTACCACACTCCTCAGTGCCCTACCGTTCACTGCGTAAGACCTCCCCTAGTTGGTCCTACTGAAATGCAAAACCTTGCACTTGTCTGCATTAAATTCCATGTGCTATTTTCAGCCTGTTTTTCCAGGTGACGTAGATCCCTCTGCAACCCATGATAGCTTTCCTCTCTGTCCACTGCACCCCCAACCTTGCCATCCACAAATTTGCTAATCCAGTTAACCACATTATCATCCAGATCATTGATACAGATAACAAGCACAAAGAATCCAGCACCAACCCCTGTGGCACACCACTAGTCATAAGCCTCCAGTCAGAGAGGTAGCCATCTACTACTACTCTCTGGCTTCTCCTATAAAGCCATTGTCTCATCAAATTTACTACCTCATCCTGAATGCCGGGCGACTGAACCTTCTTGACCAACCTCCCATGCAGGACCTTGTCAAATGCCTTACTAAAGTCCATGCAGACAACATCCACTGCCTTGCCTTCATCCACTTTTCTGGTAACTTCCTTGAAAAACTCTTAAGATCGGTGAGACATAACCTACCATGCACAAAGCCTTGCCGACCATCATTAATCAGTCCATGTCCATCTAAATACAGTGGCGTGCAAAAGTTTGGGCACCCCGGTCAAAATCTCTGTTACTGTGAATAGCTAAGTGACTAAAAGATGACCTGATTTCCAAAAGGCATAAAGTTAAAGATGACACATTTCTTTAATATTTTAAGCAAGATTACTTTTTTACTTCCATCTTTTACAGTTTCAAAATAACAAAAAAAGGAAAAGGGCCCAAAGCAAAAGTTTGGGCACCCTGCATGGTCAGTACTTAGTAACACCTCCTTTGGCAAGTATCACAGCTTGTAAACGCTTTCTGTAGTCAGCTAAGAGTCTTTCATTTCTTGTTTGGGGAATTTTCACCCATTCTTCCTTGCAAAAGTCTTCTAGTTCTTTGAGATTCTTGGGCCGTCTTGCATGCACTGCTCTTTTGAGGTCCATCCACAGATCTTCGATGATGTCTAGTCGGGGGACAGTGAGGGCTATGGCAAAACCTTCAGCTTGTGCCTCTTGAGGTAGTCCATTGTGGATTTTGAGGTGTGTTTAGTCACAGTCATACTTTATTGATCCCAGGGGAAATTGGTTTTCGTTACAGTTGCACCATAAATAATTAAATAGTAATAAAACCATAAATAGTTAAATAGTGATATTTAAATTATGCCAGGAAATAAGTCCAGGACCAGCCTATTGACTCAGGGTGTCTGACTCTCCGAAGAAGGAGTTGTAAAGTTTGATGGCCACAGGCAGGAATGACTTCCTATGACGCTCTGTGTTGTATCTTGGTGGAATGAGTCTCTGGCTGAATGTACTCCTGTGCCCAGACAGTACATTATGTAGTGGATGGGAGACACTGTCCAAGAAGGCATGCAACTTAGACAGCATCCTCTTTTCAGACACCACCGTCAGAGAGTCCAGTTCCATCCCCACAACATCACTGGCCTTACAAATGAGTTTGTTGATTCTGTTGGTGTCTGCTACCCTCAGCCTTCTGCCCCAGCACACAACAGCAAACATGATTGCACTGGCCACCACAGACTCGTAGAACATCCTCAGCATCGTCCGGCAGATGTTAAAGGACCTCAGTCTCCTCAGGAAATAGAGACGGCTCTGACCCTTCTTGTAGACAGCCTCAGTGTTCTTTGACCAGTCCAGTTTATTGTCAATTCGTATCCCCAGGTATTTGTAATCCTCCACCATGTCCACACTGACCCCCTGGATGGAAACAGTGGTCACCGGTACCTTAGCCCTCCTCAGGTCTACCACCAGCTCCTTAGTCTTTTTCACATTAAGCTGCAGATAATTCTGCTCACACCATGTGACAAAGTTTCCTACCGTAGCCCTGTACTCAGCCTCATCTCCCTTGTTGATGCATCCAACTATGGCAGAGTCATCCGAAAACTTCTGAAGATGACAAGACTCTGTGCAGTAGTTGAAGTCCAAGGTGTAAATGGTGAAGAGAAAGGGAGACAAGACAGTCCCCAGTGCTGCTGATCACTCTGTCGGACACACAATGTTGCAAGTACACGTACTGTGGTCTGCCAGTCAGGTAATCAAGAATCCATGACACCAGGAAAGCATCCACCTGCATCGCTCTCAGCTTCTCCCCCAGCAGAGCAGGGCGGATGGTGTTGAACGCACTGCAGAAGTCAAAAAACATGACCCTCAAGAGTGCTCACTGGCTTGTCCAGGTGGGCGTAGACACGGTTCAGCAGGTAGACGGGGCTAATAGGCGAACTGGAGGGGATCTAAGTTTAGCCTGACTATAGGCCGGAGCAGCTCCAGAACAAGTCTCTCCAGGGTCTTCATGATGTGGGAGGTCAATGCCACCAGTCCATAGTCATTGAGGCTGCTGGGGTGTGGCGTCTTCGGCACAGGGACGAGGCAGGACGTCTTCCGCAGCACAGGAACCCTCTGGAGCCTCAGGCTCAGGTTGAAGACATGGCGAAGTACTCCACATAGCTGAGGGGCACAGACTTTGAGCACCCTGGTACTGACACCATCCGGTCCTGCAGCCTTGCTTGGGTTGAGACGTTTCAGCGGGTAGGAGGGGAGAGTGGAATATGTGTTGGTTGGAGGCCGACAACAGATGACTCATGTGGGGGATGGGCAGGGGCCACAATGTCAAATCTGTTAAAGAACAGGTTAAGTTCGTTGGCCCTGTCCACACTGCCTTCAGCTCCTCTGTTGCTAGTTTGCCAGAACCCAATGATGGTCCTCATCCCACTCCAGACCTCTCTCATGTTGTTCTGCTGGAGTTTCCACTCAAGCTTCCTCCTGTACCTGTCTTTAGCCTCCCTGATCCTGGCTTTCAGGTCCCTCTGTATTGCCCTCAGCTCCTCCCTATGTCCATCTCTAAAAGCCCTCTTTTTAGCGTTCAGGATGTCCTTAATGTTCTTTGTTACCCATGGCTTGTTATTTGAATAACAAAGGACAGTTCTTGTTGGAACATTGCAGTCCACACAGAAGTTGATGTAATCAGTGATGCACTCTATGTGCCCATCAATATCCTCTCCATGTGGCTCACAGCGCCTGCCAGTCTGTCACCTTAGGATCATTATCCTGTTGTACAGGCTATTGTCTTTTCATCTTCAGCTTTTTTTTTTATACAGACGGTGTGATGTTTGTTTCCAGAATTTGCTGATACTTAATTGAATTCATTCTTCCCTCTACCAGTGAAATGTTCCCCGTTCCACTGGCTGCAACACAAGCCCAAAGCATGATTGATCCATCCCCGTGCTCAACAGTTGGAGAGGTGTTCTTTTCATGAAATTCTGCACCCTTTTTTCTCCAAACGTGCCTTTGCTCATTGCAGTCAAAAAGTTCTATTTTAACTTCATCAGTCCACAGGACTTGTTTCCAAAACGCACCAGGCTTGTTTAGATGTTCCTTTGCAAACTTCTGATGCTGAATTTTGTGGTGAGGATGCAGGAAAAGTTTTCTTCTGATGACTCTTCCATGAAGGTCATATTTGTGCAGGTGTCGTTGCACAGTAGAACATTTCACCACCACTCCAGAGTCTTCTTGAAGGTCTTTTGCAGTCAAACGGGG
This sequence comes from Mobula hypostoma, assembly GCF_963921235.1. Classification (NCBI taxonomy): domain Eukaryota; kingdom Metazoa; phylum Chordata; class Chondrichthyes; order Myliobatiformes; family Myliobatidae; genus Mobula; species Mobula hypostoma. The sequence continues at coordinate 49,022,584 of NC_086102.1, read as the reverse complement.
GATTTGATTTGCCTTTCTAGCAATCCTACGAGCAGTTCTCTCAGAAAGTTTTCTTGATCTTCCAGACCTCAACTTGACTTCCACCATTCCTGTTAACTGCCATTTCTTAATCACATTATGAACTGAGGAAACTGCTACCTGAAAACACTTCTTATAGCCTTCTCCTGCTTTGTGGACATCATTTATTTTAATTTTCAGAGTGCTAGGCAGCTGCTTAGAGGAGGCCATGGCTGCTGACGGTTGGGACAAGGTTTGAGGAGTCAGGGTATTTATAAAGCTTTGAAATTTGCATCACCTGGCTTTTCCTAACGATGACTGTGAACAAGCCATAGCCCTAACAAGCTAATTAAGGTCAGAGACCTTGGTAAAAGTTATCTGAGAGCTCAAATCTCTTGGGGTGCCCAAACTTTTGCATGGTGCTCCTTTCCTTTTTCCCCCCCCACTCTAAAATTGTACAAAACAAAAATAATACACTAATCTTGCTTAAAATATTGAAAAGAATGTTTCATCTTTAACTTTATGACTTTTGGAGATCAGTTCATCTTCTACTCACTTAACTATTCACAGTAACAGAAATTTTGACCGGGGTGCCCAAACTTTTGCATGCCACTGTATATATCTGGTCCCTTAGTTCACCTTCCAATAATTTTTCCATAACTGATGTCAGACTCGCTGGCCCATAATTTCCTGGTTCATTTTTACAGCCTTTCTTAAACAGAACAACATTAGCTATCCTCCAATCCTCTGGTATCTCTCCAGTCACTAAGGATGTTTTAAGTATCTTTGCTAGGGCCCCAGCAATTTCTGCACTTGTCTCCTGTACGTAGGGTCCAAGGGAACACCTTGTCAGACCCTAGGGATTTATCCACCCTGATTTGCCTCAGGATAGCAAACACCTCCTCCTCTGTTATCTGCACAAGGTCCATGAAGTTGATGCCGCTTTGCCTCACTTCTATAGACTGCAGATGCAAATAATTTATTTAAGATCTCCCCCATTTGTTTTGGTTCCACACATGGATTGCCATTCTGCTCTTCCAGAGGACCAATTTTGTCCCTTGCAATCCTTTTCTTCTTAACATATCTGTAAAATCCCTTAGGATTACAAATATGTTCCTCTAAACCCCTAGGACTGTTGGGTGGTCTGTAATATAATCCTTTAAACGTGGTCATACCTTTCTGATTTCTGAGTTTCACCCATACTGCTGGACGAGTTCTCCAGTCTATCATGATGGAGCACTGCCGTGACATTTTCCCTAACTAGGAACACCGTCCCTCCTCCTTTAATACCTCCTGCTCCGTCACATCTAAAACAACAGAACCCTGGAATACTGAGCAGCCGGCCCTGCCCCTCCTGCAACCAAATCTTACTAATAGCCACAATGTCACAATTCCAGGTGTTGATCTATGCCTAGAGATCATCTGCCTTTCCCACAATACTTCTTGCATTGAAAAGTATGCAGCTCGGGACACTAGTTGCACCATGCTCAACCTTTTGATTCCTGACATTGTCTGAGGTCTTACCAACATGTCTCTACAACCTCTCCACTAACTATTCTGGCACTCTGTTTCCCACCCCCCTGCAACTCTAGTTTAAACCCCATCGTGCAGCATTGTCAAACCTTCCTGCTAGCATGTTAGTCCCCCTCCAGTTCAGGTACAATTGGTCACTTCTATACAGGTCCCACCCTCTCTGGAAGAGAGCCCAATGATCCAAAAATCCTTCCTCCATTAATTCCTTAGCCACACGTTAAACTGTATAATCTTCCTAGTTCTAGCCTCACCAACATGTGGCACAGGTAACAATCCCGAGATCATATTCTGGGAGGTCTGCCCTTTAACTTAGCACATAACTCCCTGAACTCCGTATGCAGAACCACGTCACTTGTCCTACCCATGTCATTGGTACCTACATGGACCACGAGTTCTGGCTGTCACTCTCCCGCTTGAGAATGCTGAGGACTTGATTCTAGATGACCTGGTTCCTGGCACCTGGGAGGCAACATATCATCTGGGAATCTCGTTCTCGCCCTCAGAACCTCCTTTCTGTTCCCCTATGAATCCCCTATCTCCAAAGAGCACCTCTTCTTCCCACTTCCCTTTTGAGTCATAGAGCCAGACTCTACGCCGAAGACCTGGTCAGTGTGACTTTCCTCTCCTAGGATTTTAAGTTTCTGAATGTAGTCTGAGAGAACATTTGAGGGCTTAGAGGGGGTGGAATTTCTTAAGTGTGTTCAGGAACATTTCCTTGAGCAATATCCTTGAGTTCCCTTGGGCTCTAAAAGGGAGAGAGTAAAGCTCGACCTATTCAAGTAATAACTCAAACCAAATGAGTGAGATAACAGTGTGGGAGTACTGAGGGACTAGTGACCCACGGTTCTATTTGTTTCAAAATAATTATGGAAAGGGATAGAATCGGCCCACAGGTTCAAGTTCTAAATTTGGGAAAGGTGAAATTTGATGGTGTGAGACAGGATCTTGCAAAGGTTGATTGGAGAAAGTTGTCTGCAGGAAAAGGGAGCACATGCATGTGAAAGGTTTTTAAGGGTGAGAGAATGAGAACAAAAGGTCTGCATGTTCCTGTTAGAATGAAGGGTAAGGCTGAGAGGAGTTGGGAATCCTGGATGACAAGGGATATGGAGGTTCTGGCCAGGAAAAAAGGACATGTTATGGGTCAGTTGCAGGGATCTGAGATCAAGTGAATCTTTGAACGAGTAAAGGGGAGGCAGCAGTATACTGAAAGAAGAAATTAGAAGGGTGAAAACAGGGCATGAGCTAGCTTTGCCAGATTAAGAAACATCCAAAGAAATATTATAAGTACATATATTAAGGGAAACAGTTATTAGAGAGAGAAAACAGGTCCCTCTAAAACCAAAGGGGAGATCTTTGTGAGGCACCTCAGGAGATGAGTAACTTCATTAATGAATACTTTTCCTCTATTTTTACTGTGGAGAAAGGAATGAAGACTTCAGCAACTGGAGAAGTAAAATTGGGAGGTCTAGGGGATTACAACAGAGGAGATGCTGCATGTTTTAAAAGGTGTTAAGGGAGGCAAATCTCCAAGGCCTGACCATGTACATCTAAGAACACTTTGGGAGGTTTGAGAAAAACATGGCGGAGACCTAGTTGAGATATTTGCATCATTGTTAACCATTGGTGAAGTGCCAGAAAACTGCAGTGAGTGAACACCGTGCTTTTACTTAAGAAAGGTGCAAAGAAAAATGTGTGAATTATAGACCAGTAAGTCTAACATTTGTGTAGGTAAGTTACTGGAGAAGATTCTGAGAGATGTGCACATCTGTAAAGACTGGCTAATTAGGGGTAGTCCGCATGGCTTTGTATGCAAGAGATCATGTCTGACAAACAAATATTTTTGATGTGATTAAAAGTTGATTAGGGAGGAGGGTAGACATGGTTTGTAGACTTCAATGAGGCCTTTGATAAGGTTCCACATGGTAGGTTGCTCTGGAAGGTTAGATTGCATAGAATGCAGGGAGAATTGGAAAACAGAATACACAATTGACAATGGTAGAGATGGTAGAAAGCTGGAGACCTGTGCCTCAGAATTAGTGCTGAGCCCATTGTTTTTTTTGTCATCTACATCAACAATTTACATAAAACTGTACAACGCATGGTTAGTAAATTTACAGTTGACACTAAAATAGATGGTACAACAGACAATGAAGGCTATCAAAAAATACATGAAGATCTTGATCAGCCAAGTGGGCCAAGAAATGGCAAATGGAATTGATCTCAGATACAATGCCTTGTAAAAGTATTCAGCCCCCAACCCTTTGTTCACATAATTGAGTATTACAACCAGAGATAGTGATCAATTTAGCTAAGAATTTTTATTTGTGAATTACATGCCCTTTCTCCCACAGTTGAGCCCAAAACACAATGCCTCAGAAACTAAAAGTTAAAAAACTGAGATGTCAGCAGTTCAAAGGTATTCATCCCCGCTTGATCAATACTTAGTTGAACGATCTCTTGTCGCTATTACAGCCAATAGTCTTTTCGGCTAAGCCTCTATTAGCTTTGCACAACGTGATGGAACAAAATTTGCCCATTGCTCAAGCTGTGCCAGGTTAGGTGGGGAATGGCAGTGGACAGCAATCTTGAGGTCTTGCCAGAGATGTTCGATCGGGTTAAGGACAGTACTTTGACTGGACCACTCAAGGACAATAATTTTCTTCATCTGAAGATACTGCATAGTTGTTCTGGCAGTGCACTTTGGGTCATTGTCCTACTGAAAGATGAACTTCCTCCACAGCTTAAGCTCCTAGAGGTTAGTAGGATTTTATTTAGGAGCTCTCTGTATTTAGCAGCATTCATTTTCCCATCAATCCTGACCAGATTTCCAGTCCCTGCTGCTAAAAAGCATCTCATCATACCTTCATCATACTTTACACAAGGGATGGTGTTATCTAGCTGATGCACAGTACACTTTATACTTTATTGTCACCAAACAATTGATACTAGAGCGTACAATCATCACAGCGATATTTGATTCTGCTCTTCATGCTCCCTGGAGTACAAATTGATAATAAATATTAAAAATTTGAATTATAAATTATAAATAGAAAATAGAAAAGGGGAAGTAAGGTAGTGCAAAAAAACCGAGAGGTGGGTCCGAATATTTGGAGGGTATAGCCCAGATCCGGATCACGATTCATTCAGCAGTCTTATCACAGTTGGAAAGAAGCTGCTCCCAAATCTGGCCGTACGAGTCTTCAAGCTCCTGAGCCTTCTTCTGGAGGGAAGAGGGACGAAAAGTGTGTTGGCTGGGTGGGTCGTGTCCTTGATTATCCTGGCAGCACTGCTCTGACAGCATGTGGTGTAAAGTGAGTCCAAGGATGGAAGATTGGTTTATGTGACGTGCTGGGCTGTGTTCACGATCTTTTGCAGCTTCTTCCGGTCTTGGACAGGACAACTTCCATACCAAGTTGTGATGCACCCCAGAAGAATGCTTTCTACAGTGCATCTATAAAAATTAGTGAGTGTTTTAGGGGACAGGCCAAATTTCCCTAGCTTCCTCAGGAAGTAAAGGCGCTGGTGGGCCTTCTTGGCAGTGAACTCTGCTTGGTTGGACCAAGTCAGGTCATTTGTGGTATTGACCCCGAGGAACTTAAAGCTTTTGACCTGTTCCACTTGCGCACCACCGATGTAAATGGGGTCGTGTGGTCAGTATTAGATTTATGCCACATGTATTACTTAGTGTTGACGTCATAAGGTTCCACTTTAGTCTCGTCCAACCACAAGACCTTCTTCCGCATCTTTACGGTATCTTCCAAGTGACGCTTTGCGAAGTCTTTATGGGCAAGGATATGAATTTTTAAAGCCAGGGCTTCTTCTTTGCCACTCTTCCAAACATACCCTTTTTGTGCAAGGCCTTAGAGATTGTGAAACTATGAACTTTATCTCCAGTTACAGGCACTGACTTCTGTAGCTCTGAGTGATCATTGGTGTCACAATAGCCTCTCTTACAAGTACCATTCTTCTCCAGCTACTAAGTTCAGAGAGGCGGCCTGGCCCAGGCCGTGTGACTGTTGTTTCATATCTTTATCTACTTTTGCACGATGGACTGCCCTGAGTTCTGAGGTATGTTCAGTGCCTTTGAGATGGTCTTGTACCCTTCTGCAGATTTGTGCTTCCCTATTATCGTTTCCCTGACTTGTGCTTTTTTTTGTCTTCATTTTGGTTTGGTCTGTTGAAAATCTACCATACTGTTGGACCAAACCTGAGAGAGCGGGTATTTAATTAGGTGATCCTCCAATTTTCTACATCAACAAATTGGGCTAATTGGTAGGATAACATGTAGTATTGTACCTGAGGAAAGTTAGTGTAGCAATTACAAAGGGGAAGAATACTTTATCAGCCTCGCAAATTTGGTTTTTAATTTTTAGTAAATTGTTGATACATTTTGGAACTTATCTTTTTGGAATGTTTTGTAGATAAGCTCAAAAATTCCTACTGCAATGTATTTTTTACTTAAAAATATGAGTAAAATGTGAAAATAGCTGTGGGGGTTGAAGACTTTTTCAAGGCACTGGAAGTGCGAGGTGTTATATTTTGGAAAGCAAAATCCAGTTAGGACTTTCACAGTGAATTGCAGGGCTTTGATGAATGTTGTAGGATAGCGGGATCTTGGAGTACAAGTACTGTACATTGTTCACTGAAAGTGTAATCACAGGTAGACAGAGTGGTACAGGCTTTTGGCATGCTTGCCTTCATACATCAGGGCACCGAGTATAAAAGCTGGGAGATCATTGTGCCATTGTACAGGATGGTGGTAAGGTGTACTTGGGAATATCATGTTCAATTTTGATCGCCCTGCTGTAGGAAAAATGATATTAAACTGGACAGAGCACAGAAAAAAATTTACAATGATGTTGCTAAGACTTGAGGGAGAGAGTAATTGGGAGAGGTTGGACTGGCTAGGACTTAACCTTACAGCATAGGAGACTGAGGAGCATAGATAGGGTGAATGCATCTCATCTTTTTCCCAGGATTGCAGAATCAAGAATTACAAGTATGGGTTTAAGACGAGAGGGTGAAGAATTAATAGGAACTTGATATAAAAAGTTTATACTTGGTATACAAGTATATAAAAAAAGAAATTTAAATTAAATAAGTTATGTAAAAAGTGAGGGAAAATACTGGGGTAGTGTTTTTAAAAACGCAAACAAGAGGAATTCTGCAGATGCTGGAAATTCAATCAACACACATCAAAGTTGCTGGTGAACGCAGCAGGCCAGGCAGCCTCTCTAGGAAGAGGTACAGTCGATGTTTGGGTCTCGGCCCGAAATGTCGACTGTACCTCTTCCTAGAGATGCCGCCTGGCCTGCTGCGTTCACCAGCAACTTTGATGTGTGTTGCTGGGGTAGTGTTCATGGGTTTATTGTCTATTCAGAAATCCGATGGTGGAGGGGAAGAAGCTATTCCTAAAACATTGAATGTCTCTCTTCAAGCTCCTGTACCACCTTCTTGATGGTGGCAATCAGAATAAGACATGTCCTGGGTGATGTGGGTCCTTAATGGTGGATGATACCTTTTTGAGCTTAGTGTCCATGATGAAGCTGGCTGAGTTTACAACTTTCGCTGATTTTTTACAGTGGCTCCTCCATACCAGACGAGGATACAACCAGTTAGAATAGTCTCCACAGTACATCTGTATGAAATTTGTACGCGTCTTTGGTGACATACCAGTTTTCAAACTCCGAATGAAATATAGCAAGCGTCGTGCTTTCTTTGTATTTGTGTCAATATACTGGGCTCAAGATAGATCCTCAGAGATGTTAACCCTCAGGAACTTTAAACTGCGCACTCTTTCTTCTTCTGATCCCTCAGTGAAGACTGATGTGTGTTCCTTAACTTCCCCTTCTTGAAGACCACAAACAGTTCCTTGGTTTCACTGATAATGAGGGCAAGGTTGTTGCTGTGACACCACTCAACCAGCCAATCTATTTCACTTCTGTACGCCTCTTTGTCACCATTGGAAATCCTGCCAACAATATTTACGTTGTCAGCAAATTTATAGATGGCATTTGAGCTTTGCCATCTCAATTGTGGGTGTAGAGAGAGTAGAGCAGTGGGCTAAGCACATATCCTTGAAGTGCACCAGTGTTGATTGCCAATGAAAGATGGTCTCTATGAGGAATGAGCAGCTACAATCACTTAAAAAAAAACATTTGCAAAGTTACATGGATTGGAAAAGTTCTGAAGGTTATGGGCCAAACGTTGGAAATGGGACCAGCATGGCTGAGGTCTCAGCGCCAGAGTGCACCAGTTGGGCGAATGGCCTAATTCTGTGCTGTACAATTCCATGGCTCTATGATCATGAAGGCTTCAAGCCAGCAAGGCATTGGGATGAGCCAAGTACGAATGTAAGTTAACCATGGTGTTGATCCCTGACAGCAGGCCAGTGTGGTTGTGACACACACTGGCAAATATTTCAAGTGGGTGCAGAAGTGATTTGAAAAGAATGAGGAATTATATGCTGAAATTTGAGAAGCTGGGATGTTTCCCCTTGGGGCAGGAAAGGTGAAAAGAAGAACTGAAACACGTTCAAAACCAATAAGAGCTTTGACAGAGTAAATAAGGAGAACCTGTTAGAAGATGCAGGATGATTAATAACTAAAGATATGTGTTTAAAACACTGGATAAAACATTGTGACAATATATAACCATATAACAATTACAGCACGGAAACAGGCCACCTCGGCCCTTCTAGTCCGTGCCGAACTCTTACTCTCACCTAGTCCCACCAACCTGCACTCAGCCCATAACCCTCCATTCCTTTCCTGTCCATATAGCTATCCAATTTAACTTTAAATGACAACATCGAACCTGCCTCAACCACTTCTGCTGGAAGTTCGTTCCACACAGCTACCACTCTCTGAGTAAAGAAGTTCCCCCTCATGTTACCCCTAAACTTTTGCCCTTTAACTCTCCATTCACGTCCTCTTGTTTGAATCTCCCCCACTCTCAATGGAAAAAGCCTATCCACGTCAACTCTATCTATCCCCCTCATAATTTTAAATACCTCTATCAAGTCCCCCCTCAACCTTCTAAGCTCTAAAGAATAAAGACCTAACTTGTTCAACCTTTCTCTGTAACTTAGGTGATGAAACCCAGGTAACATTCTAGTAAATATTCTCTGCACTCTCTCTATTTTGTTGACATCTTTCCTATAAATCGGTGACCAGAACTGTACACAATACTCCAAATTTTGCCTTACCAATGCCTTGTACAATTTCAACATTACATCCCAACTCCTATACTCAATGCTCTGATGTATAAAGGCCAGCATACCAAAAGCTTTCTTCACCACGCAATCCACATGAGATTCCACCTTCAGGGAACTATGCACCATTATTCCTAGATCCCTCTGTTCTACTGCATTCTTCAATGCCCTACCATTTACCATGTATGTCCTATTTTGATTAGTCCTACCAAAATGTAGCACTTCACACTTATCAGCATTAAACCCCATCTGCCATCTTTCAGCCCACTCTTCTAACTGGCTTACATGGATAATATTTTTGAAATTAAGAAACGTGGTAGAAACAACTTCATTGGTGATAATAAAAAAATCTTTGCGCAAGTTTGAACTGTGTATTTGCAATATTTTCTGAGAACAATGTATTGTGGAACCTACCAGAGCTACCAATTTTAGCTCTGGCTAGTTATAACAAAACTTGATGAATTATGATCTCATCATCAAGGTAAACTGAGGAAGAATGATCATAGTACAATAGAATCTTATTGTCTGAGAGTATGAAAGAAATCTATTTTATTGAAACCTAAGTGGAAAATAGCTTAAAAGGTAAAATAAACAGTCTTGAATAGATATTTCACTGTTGAATAGATACTTAATAATTCTCAATGAAGACATGTTCCATTGAGGAATATCATAAGTGAAGGATGGCCTACTCCAGGCTAATGAATAATGTTAAAGGTGGCATCATATAAGAAGAGGTATACAATGTTGCATACATGGTGGTATTCAGGTGGTTGGGAAAATGTTAGAAATCAGCTAAAGATAACAAAAAAAGAGAAAATAGGTTAAGAGTATACTACAGGAATTCTGCAGATGCTGGAAATTCAAGCAACACACATCGAAGGGTCTCGGCCTGAAACGTCGACTGCACCTCTTCCTACAGACGCTGCCTGGCCTGCTGCGTTCACCAGCAACTTTGATGTGTGTTGTAAGAGTATACTAGCAAGAATTACAAAAACAAAGTGTCAGAGTATTCACCAGTATTAAAAAAGGAGGAAAACAGCTGATAATGAGACAGAGGAATTACTAATGGGAAATAAGAAAATGGCAGAAACTTAAATATTTATGCCTTCAGATAAAAGGGAGGGGTGAGGAGAAGCTTAAAAACTAATGGGTCATGTGAGAAGCTGTTAATTGCTCACTGTGAGGTCTAGGAATAAATAAAATAGAGGCAAGATATCGTAAAACAGCCATTTTGGGGATAGCAGCCAAGAGATGCAAGTGTTACTGTGAGGTTGAAGTTGGGTTTTGATGAACACCAGACTTTAGTGAGGAAGGAAGTAACAATAAGATAATGCAAGATTCTTTCAATTCCTTTACTTTGTTCCACTAATTGTTAAGAGAGGCAGTGATACCAATCAGTGGAGTGATATGTTCCTCCTGTGAAATGAGAGAGACCAGGGAAAGTTTATGAAACCTTGTTGACTGTGTTTGCAGGAAGTATGTCCAACTGCAGCTTCGATCTATGCATGGAGTGGTTAGAGCAGCAATTGCACTAGCTGAGTACACAGAAGGCAGAGATTTATAGAAAGGAGTTTCAGGATATGGTCACACCGATTGTTCAGTAAAAAGGATATTGTTAGGGGAGATGGCTTTTCAGGAGGAACAGCTGAAGCCAGATCAGTGGCACCACAACTAGCTTTGCTGCAAGGTAGGGAAGGGCAAAGTCTCACTGAGCAAGTGACAAAGGACTCTACACTCAGGGGCACAGATGCACATTTCTGAGGCTGTGCATGAGACTCCAGGCTAGTGCATTGCCTCCCTGGTGCTGTGGTCAAGCATGTATCAAGTAAGAGTGGTGAATCTGTAGAATTCTCTGCCACAGGAAACAGTTGAGGCCAGTTCATTGGTTATATTTAAGAGGGAGTTAGATATGGCCCTTGTGGCTAAAGGGATCAGGGGGTATGGAGGGAAGGCTGGTACAGGGTTCTGAGTTGGATGATCAGCTATGATCATACTGAATGGCGGTGCAGGCTCGAAGGGCCGAATGGCCTACTCCTGCACCGATTTTCTATGTTTCTATATTTCTATGTCTCTAAGCAGGTATGGGGCATACTGAAAGGGAAGGGTGAGCAGCCAGAGGCTATGGAATGAACAACATAAGGAAAAAGATAATCAAGGCCCTGCAAAGGGAATTGAGAAACAGGTTCTCAATTTGGGTTTGGTCCTTATGTCACATGTTAGTGAGACAAGAAATAGGGAGGCAGTACTGCTAAACATTTAGCTAAGGAGTTGGTGCAAGGAAGGAGGTCTTCAGGAACATGGATAAAGAGAGCAGGAGGTCAGCAAGCCTTGAAGATAGAGGTTAGACAATCAGGAAGGACAGGCAGAGTCCATAAATGAATATGGGCTGATGGGAGGAAGTGTATGTATTTCAAATCGAGGAGTAAAGCAATGTATTTAGAGCCTGGATTAGTGCATGGAACTATGATGTTGTAGCCATTAAAAAAAAAAATCAGTTGACAAAAATGCAGGACAGGCACTGCAGCTTGCAGGGTTCAGACCAATGGACAAAGAGGTGTGTGGTGTGGTGTGGTGTGGTGTGGTGTGGGGGGTGGGGGGTGGGGGGTGGGGTGTGGGGTGTGGGGGGTGGGGTGTGGGGTGTGGGGTGTTGGGGGGGGGTAGCATTATTAAACAGGGAGAACACCACAGCAGCACTCAGAACATTCCGAGAGGCAACATGGATAGAGCTCAGGAATAAGAAAAGGGGGCAGGGTTCAGAACAATGGACAAAGAGGTGGGGTGTGGGATGTGGGATGTGGGGTGTGTGGGGTGTGGTGTGTGGGGTGGGGGGGTGTGGGGGGGTGGGGTGGGGGGTGGTGTGGGGGGTGGGGGGTGTGGTGTGGGGTGTGGGGGGTGTGTGGTGTGGGGTGTGTGTGGTGTGGTGTGTGGGGTGGGGGGTGTGTGGGGTGTGGTGTGGGGTGTGGGGGGTGTGGTGTGGAGGGTGGGGGGTGTGTGGGGTGGGGGGTGTGTGGGGTGTGTGGTGTGTGGTGTGTGGGGTGTGTGGTGTGTAGGGTGTGTGGGGTGGGGGGTGTGTGGGGTGGGGTGTGTGGGATGTGGTGTGTGGGGTGTGGGGGGTGTGGTGTGGGGGGTGTGTGGTGTGGGGTGTGTGGGGTGTGTGGTGTGTGGGGTGTGGTGTGTGGGGTGTGGTGTGTGGGGTGTGGGGTGTGGTGTGGGGGGTGTGTGGGGTGTGGGGTGCGGGGGTGTGGGGTGCGGGGGTGGGGGATGTGGTGTGGGGGGGTGGTGTGGGGGGTGGGGGGTGTGGTGTGGGGTGTGGGGTGTGTGGGGTGTGGGGTGTGTGTGGTGTGTGGTGTGTGGTGTGTGGGGTGTGGGGTGGGGGGTGTGTGGGGTGTGGGGGTGGGGGGGTGTGTGGGGGTGTGGGGGTGGGGGGGGTGTGGGGTGTGGGGGTGGGGGGGTGTGTGGGGTGTGGGGGGTGTGTGTGGTGTGGGGTGTGGGGGGTGTGGGGTGTGTGGTGTGTGGGGTGGGGGGTGTGTGGTGTGGGGTGTGTGGGGTGGGGGGTGTGTGGGGTGTGGTGTGTGGGGTGGGGGGTGTGTGGGGTGTGGGGTGTGGGGTGGGGGGGGTGGCATTATTAAACAGGGAGAATACCACAGTAGCACTCAGAACATCCCGAGAGGCAATATGGGTAGAGCTCAGGAGTAAGAAAAGGGGGCAGGGTTCAGACCAATGGACAAAGAAGTGTGGTGTGGGGTGTGGGGGGTGTGGGGTGTGGGGTGTGTGGTGTGGGGTGTTGGGGGTGGTGTGGGGGGTGGGGGGTGTGTGGGGTGTGGGGGGTGGTGTGGGGGGTGGGGGGTGTGTGGGGTGTGGGGGGTGGTGTGGGGTGTGGGGTGTGGGGTGTGTGGTGTGGGGTGTGTGGTGTGGGGTGTGGCGGGTGGGGGGTGTGTGGTGTGGAGGGTGGGGGTGTGGGGTGTGTGGTGTGGAGGGTGGGGGTGTGGGGGGTGTGGTGTGGGGTGTGGGGGGTGTGGGGTGGTGGGGTGGCATTATTAAACAGGGAGAATACCACAGTAGCACTCAGAACATCCCGAGAGGCAATATGGGTAGAGCTCAGGAGTAAGAAAAGGGGGCAGGGTTCAGACCAATGGACAAAGAGGTGTGGTGTGGGGTGTGGGGGGTGTGGGGTGTGTGGTGTGGGGTGTGGGGTGTGGGGGGTGTGGGGTGTGTGGTGTGTGGGGTGGGGGGTGTGGGGGGTGTGTGGTGTGGGGTGTGTGGGGTGGGGGGTGTGTGGGGTGTGGTGTGTGGGGTGGGGGGTGTGTGGGGTGTGGGGTGTGGGGTGGGGGGGGTGGCATTATTAAACAGGGAGAATACCACAGTAGCACTCAGAACATCCCGAGAGGCAATATGGGTAGAGCTCAGGAGTAAGAAAAGGGGGCAGGGTTCAGACCAATGGACAAAGAAGTGTGGTGTGGGGTGTGGGGGGTGTGGGGTGTGGGGTGTGGGGTGTGGGGTGTTGGGGGTGGTGTGGGGGGTGGGGGGTGTGTGGGGTGTGGGGGGTGGTGTGGGGGGTGGGGGGTGTGTGGGGTGTGGGGGGTGGTGTGGGGTGTGGGGTGTGGGGTGTGTGGTGTGGGGTGTGTGGTGTGGGGTGTGGCGGGTGGGGGGTGTGTGGGGTGTGTGGTGTGGAGGGTGGGGGTGTGGGGTGTGTGGTGTGGAGGGTGGGGGTGTGGGGGGTGTGGTGTGGGGTGTGGGGGGTGTGGGGTGGTGGGGTGGCATTATTAAACAGGGAGAATACCACAGTAGCACTCAGAACATCCCGAGAGGCAATATGGGTAGAGCTCAGGAGTAAGAAAAGGGGGCAGGGTTCAGACCAATGGACAAAGAGGTGTGGTGTGGGGTGTGGGGGGTGTGGGGTGTGTGGTGTGGGGGGTGGGGGGTGTGTGGGGTGTGGGGTGTGGGGGGTGTGGGGTGGGGGGTGGCATTATTAAACAGGGAGAATACCACAGTAGCACTCAGAACATCCCGAGAGGCAATATGGGTAGAGCTCAGGAGTAAGAAAAGGGGTAATCAGTATTATGGGGTTGTACTACAAATATGCAAGCAGATTATGGAAAGGTGTAAAAGCAAAAGGACGGTTACTTTGCCATTATTTACTCAGATTTCCTGACTGTCAGAGGCTGAGATGGAGCAGAATTTGTTGAGTAGATCCAGGAGGGTTGCTTGACAGATTATGTGGATAATCCAATCAAGGAAAGGGCCATACTAGACCTTGGAGATCAGCCTGACCAGGTGATCAGAGTTTCATGGGCAGAGGAATTTGGGAACAGTGATTGTTAGTTTTCACATAGTTATACATAAGACCTGACATAAATTGGGGGAGTGCTTTGTTGAGCACCTCCACTCTGTCTGCAAAAAGTAAAATTATCCGGTAGCCAACTATTTAAATTCCTATCCCCATTTCCTCTCCTACATGTTGATCCACAGCCTCCTCTTCTGCCATGATAAACCACTCTCAGGGTGGAGGAACAACACCCCATATTCTGGCTAGCACCAACCTGATGGCATAACATCGATTTCTCCTTCCAGGATTTTTTTCCTTTCCCCCTCTCCCTTTCCTCTTCTACTATTTCCCACTCTGGCCTCTTTACTTCTCCTCACCTGCTTATCACATCCCTCTGGTGCCTCTCCTTCATCCCTTTTTCCCTTGGTCCACTCTCCTTTCCCATCAAATTTCTTCTTCTCCAGCCCTTTATATTTCCAACCAACATAGCTGCACCGATCACATTCCTTCCCCTCTCTCCACCTTTTTATTCTGACATCTTACTCCTTCCTTTCCATCTGATGAAAGGTCTCAGCCTACATAAACAATGACTGTTTATCTATTTCCATAGATGATAACTTGCTGAGTTCCTCCAGCAATGTGTGTATATTGCTCTAGATTTCTGCAGAGTCTCTTATGATCTGATTGTTATTTCAACTGATTGTATTTTACTCCCTTGGGCTCTCTGAATACCTATCCACAAATCTGCAGCATGGATTCATTCAAAGACACCCGCCATAACTCAATCTTCAAATTTTGGCAGTCTGATATTCCTTCAGTAATATGATACCCTAGACAATATTCCACACAGACTTGGGATCACTTTCCATGTGTTCACCTATGATTCAGCTCTGCTGGTTTCCACCAAATTCTCTAAATTTATTGAATGTTTGTGTTGAGAGGCTTCTTGCTCAACTTCCATCCTTCAAAATACATGAATAAAATTCCTGAAAAACTAAAGTCTTCAGTCTCTGGTCTATTATTAAAAAGTGCACTATAATCATTTCAATCATATTTTCCATATATCCTCATGCTCAGACTGTTTGAAATGTTGGTGTCTTCTGACTGCAAGCTGACCTTTTTATCCAATTTTTATAAAAAGACTGCATTCATCCTCAGTGTGCGACATTATTTAACAATCTCTCTTTCACAAAATGCTCATTCTTTATCATTCCAACTATTGCCAACTTCCCATAAGCTCAGTTCATTCATTCTAAACATTCTTGCCTTGTCCTATGTGGCTTCATATGCTGCTCACTTTTTAAACCAAGTATGTTGACTTACATTGATCTCTGATGCTTGGTGTCTCAAGTTAAAGGAAATAAAATGCTTACATTTAAATACTTCCATACCCATGCTATTCCCCAATCTACAACAATCTGTCTACAATTCCTTTTTATATGCTCGCCTCATAACAGAAATTTGTAGTATAAAAGAGCTGTGCTATCTAACACTTCACTAAGGAAAAGGTGATGCTGCACATATGGGTGAGACTTTAGGCAGAGGCATTGTCTGATCTCAGCTGGATGCAGATGAATAAAGGCATTGTTTCTATAACCCTGAGCAATATTTAACAGTTACAGAACATTAGTGAATCATATTGTACCAATCCAAACTAATCCCATTAACACAGCTTTAAAATTTACTAAAAACTCTGTTGCAACACACACAAAATGCTGGAGGAACTCAGCAGGTCAGACAGCATCTATAGAAATGAATTAACAGTCGCCATTTTGGTTGAAACCCTTCATCAACACTGAAAAGGATGGGGCAAGATGTTAGAATAAATAAGTGGGGGGAGGGAAAGGACAAGCTAGAATGTGATAGGTGAAGCCAAGGTAAGAAAGGTAAAGGGCTGGAGAAGGAGGAATCTGATAAGAGAGGAGAGTAGAACATGGGAGAAAGGGAAGAAGGAGGGGCACCAGGAAGAGGTTATAGGCAGGTGAGGAGAAGAGTTAAGAGTTCAGAGTGGAGAATAAAAGATGGAAATGAGAGGGGAAAGGAAAAAGAAATGGAAGGTTACCGGCAGGAGAAACTGATGTTCATGCTATCAGGTTGAAGGCTACCAAGATGGCACATGAGGTCTTCCTCCTCCACCCTGAGAGTGGCCTCAATGTGGCAGAAGAGGAGGCCATGGACCAACATGTCGAAATAGAATGCAGTTAGGAATTAAAGTGGATGGCCACCATGAAATACAACAGGAATCCTGCAGATGCTGGAAATTCAAGCAATACACATCAAAGCTGCTGGTCTTTACGAAGGGTCTTGGCCTGAGACGTCGATTGTACCTCTTCCTAGAGACGCTGCCTGGCCACCATGAAATTCTGCTTTTGACAGATGGAGTGGAGGTGCTTGACAAAATGGTCCCTCGACTTATGTTGGGTCTGACCAATGTAGAAAAGCGCATCAGGTGCACTGGCTGCAATAGATGAGGGCAACAAATTCGCAGGTGAAATGTTGCCTCATCTGGAATGACAGCTTGCAGCCCTGAATAGAGATGAGGGAGGAAGTGCATTGGCTGGTGTAGGACTTCTGTTTTTTGCAAGGTTCAAGTACCAGGAGGGAGATTAGTGGGAAGGGATGAATGGACAAGAGAATCATGAAGGGAGCAAACCCTGTGGAAAGTGAAGTCTTGGGGTTGGGGGGAGGGGGGTAAAGATGTGCTTGGTGGTAGGATATCATTGAAGCTGGTGGAAGTTGTGGGTAATGATGTGTTGGATGCGGAGGCTAACAGGGTGGTAAGTGAGGACAAGCGGAACTTTATCCCTGTTAAGGCGGAGGGAAGATGGGAGTGATTGTAGATGCCCTGGAAATGGAGGAGATGTGGGTGAGGGCAGCATCAATGGTGGAGGAAGGGAAACCCTGTTCTTTGAAGTTGAAGGATATCTCTGATGTCCTGAAAGGAAAGCCTCATCCTGGGAACAGATGAGGTGGAGATAAAGGAACTGAGAAAAGGGAATAGCATTTTTACAGGAGACAGGGTGAGAATTGGTGGGTTTATAAAAGAAGCCAGTAGAAAGTTTGTCTCCAGATACGGAGACAGAGATTGAGAAAGGGAAGAGAGGTGCCAGAAATGGACCAAGTGAATTTAAGGGCAGGATGGAAGTCGGAGGTAAAGTTGATAGAACTGACGAGTTCAGCATGGGTGCAAACCATGTTTGTGGAAATGAATAAACAGTTGACATTTCTGGCTGAGATGCTCATCAGGAGTGGAAAGGAAAACACCAGAATAAAGAGGGGAGGGGAGGATAAAGCTAGAATGGAATAGGTGAAGCCAGGTGGGTGGTAAAGGTCTGGAGAAAGGAATCTGATAGGAAAGGAGAGTAGATCATGGGAGAAAGGGAAAACTCTTTTGTTCCATCTTTTGTGCACTTACTTACCACCAGTACTGGTGACATGAATCTGTTTTCCAGCTCCCAAGTTCTGGAATGTTCTCTTCAACCTTCTTTGCTAAAGTCCAGATATTGTTCACTGTTGTGATAGCTACTTCCTCATCTCAACTGTTCATCTTTGTTTGATTACTTCTCTATGACCCAGGACCATTATGAACACTATTCAAATGGAAGTTGTTACTCATTTTCTGATTTTTACTTGACACCCTCAGACTGAAATCATAAGAATTGCTTATAATAGAAAGTATTTTCTTCCAGTGTTGAACTACGTAAGTATTTAATGACTAATGAATGTCTGAATTAGTTATTTCTTGGCAGATTTACAAAACTCAGTTTGACAACTGACTTCCTTTTTACTGCAGGACACTCAATCAACAAAACAAAAAAAAACTGTGGTATATTCTATCAGATCAGAAAAAATACACATCCTGTTTATCGACTAAATTGCTTGCAGGAAACCAAGTACTTCAATAACTGCTTGTAATTGCCACTAGTAAAGAACTAGCATTTAAGGCACTGACTCCAACATAAAATCATTATAAATTTCAGGACTTCATGTCTGAATGCATCTAACATGCTTTTCCTGTTTGCATCAGAACTAGTTAGTTCTGCTGTATAGTTATTCTTCAGTTTTTTTCTCATCCTACAGTTAGTGCCTGATCTGGTGGGCATTTCCAACATTCCTTTTGATATCAGGCCTTAGGTCTCAGAAATAGCCCCAATCTGCATTGCAGTTCTCACATGTTTCTGTGCTTTCCTCCTTCCTAACTTCCCTCATTAACTTATCAACCCAATGGCTTTATGAACAGCATGATCATCTTCGTGACACTGGTTTTCCACAAATACTGTTTCCAGGATTTCCTGCTTTTCTCAATTTAGCCAATTAGGTTTATTAAATATTTTTTACTGCCGAAATAATTCATGAACATACAACTTTTGTTTCTAACAGCTGACTCCAGATCATGCCATTAAAACCCTCTTAATACTGATGGGGGTAAAGATTCTTTTAAAAATCAAGTAATTTAACTCCAAGTGGCTGCAAAATCAAATCTTAAACCTTAGCTGAAAATGAAAAAAAGAATCTTTGGAGATTGATTTTACCCTTGCATAGAAAGCACTATGAAGTATTTTTACATTTGAATTTGCTGTGCTTGACCTGGGTATGCTTGATGTTGACCAAGCACTAAAGATAGAAACATTTTCATTTCTCAATGGCAACCACCCTAATGACTTTTACAAAAATATTAAAGAGCGGTGTGATTCTTAAATGTACATAGTGAAACCTTGTAACGTTTTTAGTGGTGTTTAGTGTATTTGTCAAATTAAAAAACTGAACTCTGTATGAATTATGTTAGTGAATAAATATTAATTGGCCATATAATATTAAGGTTTAATTCAACAGTCAAGAGCAGATTGTATGAGGTGTTTAATCTTCACCCAAACATTTAATGAACTTAAATTTCTGACATTTACATTTAATTTTAGATCAAGTATTAAAATTGTCCTTGCATCTATCCTACTTATAATGTGATGTGCCAAGGAAGATCTTGAAACAGAGTGTACATATTAAGAACTAACTGCATGAAGAAAGATGAAACTTAAGTGCTATCCCCTCAGTACCATACCTGTGAAAGGAGAGACAGTGGAATTCACACACACACAACAGCACACAGTTTATGCAGTATGAGATGCCTTAATTAGAGAAACAAATAGATACCTACTTTCTGCAGCTAGCAGTCCTAGTAAGTGAGCAGCATTTGGATAAATAACAAACATTAAGAACTTTTTAAAAGTTGTCACACTAGGTGTCGTGAGTGTATTTAAACCATATTACACTGAAAATAATGCAAATTTTACATTTTGTCTCGCTCTTTTTAGAGCTGAATCCATCAATAGTTGAACAATGAATATTATTGTTCAGCAATGTCGGTACGTGGCAGCTACTAGCCATATGAATTGGAATTCCATAAACAAATATGAATAATAAACCACTGGTATTGTACACTTAATATCAATATTCATATTAGCATAAGGGTAGACGAAACTAAATATTTTGCATATTTGTTGCTAAATTAATAAAATGAAGATGTACATTTTTTATTATTATTGGTGCTTAACTTTAATTATTGATACAGTAGAGGCTTCTCACGTAAGTACACACACAGCCCACTGTATAAGGCATTTTCTGCTAAAATTAGGCCAATTGGCTAAAGCAGTATCTTTATTACTATGGCCGGTCAGGAACTAACTGGCTGATAGTGAATCCTTATTGTACATAATTTTAGCTGTCTTATGTGCCAGTTAATTAATAAAACTACCGTAAAGGTAGAGGCAAATGTGTGTAAAAAAAATAAAGTCATTAATCCCTATAAATGCAAGGCAAGGAAGCCAGATAACCCCATGTTTTCTTTACAGGCTTTAATCTTGGTTTTAAAATGAATTTTAAATCTGCAAATAACTCAGAAATTTGTGATTTGTGAACATCTGTAATAACATTCAGTGAAACCAAGATGGTGATAAAAACTGTATACCATAAAATGTCTGCCTTTAAAACTGGCATCATTGTTAATAAACTTTCTGGCATGAAACAAATCAGATGAAATACAGATTATGAAATTTAGGATGAAAATAAAATCAGCACAATTCTACCTTCAGAACTACTTAGAAAGACATTTATATAATTACATGTTTTACTATAAATAATTATGCATGTATCAAAAGTTGCAAATACAAATTTGAAGACTATTTGAATATTTTCACAGCAAAGAGCCTTGCTAAACAATATTAGAAAAATAACCCATACTTTTAAAAGGTCAAGTAAAATGGCATTATTTCTTGACCTGTGAATTGTAATTGTTTCATTTCCAACCTTTGCAGCATCCACTTCCATTTCCTTAATGGGTCAATGTCGCATAATGTGCAACTGATCAAAAGATTGGTTCAGATCATGCTAATACAGCCCCAGGTCTCAAAGCTGCCTTCTACACCAGATATAATTTTGCATTAAATAAATCTTCCCGTTTTAGCTGTAAGTCTTTTCACTGTTTACAAATAAAGCATTAAGAAGCAGCTGAAAAAGGTAGAAGTTATAAAAAAATGCTATTTTTTTCCTTACTAATACAAGGCTGTTATAAATTGAAAATTTGAAATAAAGCAGATAAATAAAACATGAACAAGTAAATGATGTGCAACACACACAAAGTGCTGAAGGAACTCAGCAGGTCAAGCCGCATCTGTGGAGGAAAATAAACAGTTGATGTTCTGGGATGAGACCTTTCATCAAGAATGGAAAGGGTGCAGAAATTCCAGCTTCTGCCCCCTTCCTTTGCAGTATTCCAGCATCTGCAGATTCTCATGTCCAAAGAATGATGAAAGATTATCAACCCAAAATGTTAATTCCATTTTTGCTTCATAGGTGCTGCCTAATCTGCAAAGCACATCTAGCATTTTGTTTTTACTTTAATATTTCCAGCATCACAGTTTAATTTTGTTTTTCGGAACAGAAATTACATTGTCCTGGCTGTAGTAAACGTAAGGGGCTACATGCAGAGTATTCAGCCCATCAGTCTTGTAACTTATGGAGTGCCTGTTGCGTCAGTGATGAGGGCAAGGGAAGAGCACAAGATTAGCTGTGTAAATATCTGATACATTGCATTTATGCAATGGACAGGCAAGCCTGGAATGTGAACTGCAGCAAGCAGGTAGTTCCTGATACATTCAGCTAGCCACCAGCACATCTGAACCATTGTTTTCAAGAAATACAGCTTACGAATTACAGTCTCTTTTTGGAAATGGACTGATTTAGAATTACAAAGTCATAATATTAACATGTAAAATTAAAAGAACTATTCTGACTTGTTTGTTTAGTAGACTCCCAGTCAGGCACTTACGCAAGAAGTTGTGATAATAATCTCACTACACATTGTCAGATGACAAAGCCTTTAAACACACAAGTTTATGTTGAATGACTTTGCTTATGCCTGCATGTATTAATTCAAGACAAAGTGTCAAGTTGATATATTTCATATCTTTTCAACATTTAAATGCAAACTTGCTGTATACTGTGAGCTTGAAAAATTAGGAGAAGACTGGCTTGGTAATTATAAAAAGCATATTTGTGCTGCAAAACTTCAAAATCTTAATTTACTTAAACTATTTGCAGGAATTGTCTTTGGAATCCAAATGTTAAAACATTTTACCTGAAGAGGTAGGGTCTTCTGAGAAGTCAGGCAGCTCTTCAGGTGGGTCACCATAGAAAGAATTGAATTTGTGACTTGATACAGCTGCAAGAACTGCTCCCTAAAATAAATTAAGGAAAAACATTACAAATTACAAGCTTATTTAATTTGTCTATACATAATTCATTTTTTTAACCTAGTAGTTTTCAAATCAATAAACAGTGTACTAACCCACAAAATATTAATTGAATACCTCGAGAAAGTTACAAAACAGAAAATTATTAAGGCAATACTCAGACTACAGGCAATCTCTGCATTACAGATGTTTGGGTATTTGAAATATGCCCTTACAGAATTCACAAATCATTCTCCAAAAATTTGAGAACCAGAGGGAAAATATGTAGGTGATGGGAAGATCAACAGGGTGAGATACGGAAGGTAAGAAAGGATAGTGGGGGAGGGGTGTTTGAGAAAAAGGAAAAGAATACATGGACAGAGGGAAGTGGTTACCAGAAGTTAGCAAAATCCATGTTTGTGCCGTCAGGTTGGAGACTACCGAAGTGCAATATGAGGGTGCTGTCCTCTGGTCTGCATCTAGCCTCAACCTGAGGTGGAGGGGGCCATGGATAGGCACTCAGTATGTTGCATCAGGTTGGTTCTCACTGATACAGAGGTCACACTGAGAGCATCAGATGCAATAAATGACAGTGGCTGATTTACATGTGAAGTACGCTAGGGGAAGGTGTAACATTTAGCATGGTTGCATGGGTAAGTGCCTGTAGGGTGAATGGCTGGCAGGATGAGTGGACAAGGAAGACACAGAGAGAGTGATCACTGTGAAAAGTGGAGATGTGCTTGTGGTGGGCCCTCTATTCCTGTTATGTCTGGGTAGAAACAGACTAAGGGCAGATGTGGAAGTGATAGCTGCATTAATATTAGGTTGGGGGGGTGTTGGAGGAGTGATAGGACCTCATTTTCTTAAAAAAAAACAAGGACATCTTGAATGTCCTGGAGTGAAAGTCTCATCATGCTGTGATGGAGATGGATGAAGTGAGAAAAGGGAACGGCACCCGTTAAGAGTGATTTTTGGGTTTAGGACATATACATTTACCAACTGACTTTAGCTACTAGTCTTCACACCTGAATATGTATTGTGAATTTAATTCCGAGTGCAGCTTTGAACAATGGGTTCCTAAAGCTGTAAATCCTAGTCCAGACAATGCTGATTAAAATTCACTTAGATGTCTGTGGTGTGAATGCGAATCAGGTGTGAAGGTTGTATGTAGTTTCAAAGAAAGCATTGTCCATACATTGTAAATATGGAATTATCCTTTGATGTTTAGCACATAAAATATCGAGCTCCACGTTGGGCCAGCAGACCTTTTGGCCGAAAGCATCTTCATATGATCGAATAAAGAAGCTGTTTGTATCTACCAGTAATTTTCTCTGGTGACTTCATTCATGCAACAAAAGAATCCTTGCAAGTGGCTCTGTGGGAAGTGGTGTAGTCAAAGTAAATGCTGGAAGTCAGTAGTTTTGTAGATAATGCCAGTGAATAATCTGTCTCCCGAGATAGCGACAGATGAAGGGAGAGAGCTGTCAGAAATGGACTAAGTTAATGCAAGTGCATGGTGGATGTTAATAGTGAACTAGGTGAGATGCAGAGGAGAGAGAGTTGTGGAGCATTGCTGGTGTAGGTTTGGAACATGGATTGCTCCCTGTAGCCAACTAAAGGTGAGCATAAATGTGGCCCGTGCAAGTGCTCATGGTTGTCTGGAGAAAGTGGGAGGAGCATAAGTGAAAATTCGGCAGTCAGGGCCAGGAAATTGGAAGTTGTGGAAGTAGTGGAGAGCACCCAAAGTGCTATGGATAGAGGTGGGAAGAGACTGTACAAAGGGGACAAGATGGAGATGAAATTTGACTGTATAAGTTCAGCAGGGTAGGAACAGGCAGAAACAATGGGCCAACCAAGGCAGTTTGGCTTGTGAATATTGTGTAGGAGATAGAAATAGGCAGCATTGGCTTGGGGAACAATGAGGCTGAAAGCTGTAGAAGGGAGATCTCTGAAGGTGATAAAGTCAGTGATGGCATGTGAGACAGTGGCCTGATGTTTCTTTGTGGGGAGAAAACTTCATATTATTGTTACATCAGACAAACCAGTCTGACAATTAAAATAACTTTGCAACAAAATAAATTCAAAATTCTGAAAAAAATGGTCTCTACCGAAAAAAAACTTTAGAAATTGTTGTTTTAAGTACTGTACTATAACCAAGTGATTTGTTTCCTGCAGGCCGAGAGTCATTGCTAGAAGCAAATGATGATTAAGACAATTACTGAATATTTTAAAAAAGTACTTCAGGTAACCAAAGGCATACTATAATAGTATAGGAAGGGACATGAATTAAAATGTAACAACTCTTCATTTCTTTAACACACCAGGTTAACTCTTGATTGGACCACTTTCCAGTTCTTTTAAGCAATCAAAATTAAGCATACTTTATCAACAAGTACATTTAGATGCAGCAAATGTGGAAACACTCTGTCATATTACCCAGTGGTTTTCTTTTCCTGTTTGCACCCTCCAGAAAAGACAGTCAGATGAGTATCATGTGTTCAGTGAGCAACTCAACGTTAAATGCTGAATCTGCAGTATATTCTGAACTTATTTAGCTTAAGAGGAAGCTGAGGAAAAAGACACATTTTTCTGACTGTAATTCCCAAAATATCCACAATTGCATCTTTTCAAAATCCGAACTTTTATTACGCCTGGCAGGGAAAACAAAACTTCCTGAAATGTCTAGGAAGGTCAATCTGCCAAAATTAACAGATGAGAGTTCATAAAACATCCATGTGGACATTTGGAATATCTGTTTTAATCAAAACAACAAAGGAAGATAATGCAGTGGAAAGTATATGACCACAAGCTAATTAACAGGCTGGCAAATGAAAAGGATGACTCCATTGAGTATACTAAAATAATAGTGGGGGGAGGGCGTGCGGGTGTTATTGGACAAATTTGAAATTTTTATTTGGCCGACATATTGATCAGGAAGGAATTCCATAGAAATCTCCTCAATCAGAGAAAGATTCAAGTTTGGAACTGGTTCCTAATAATCGTAATCACGGTATCAAGCTTCACTACAATCAAGAAAAGTAAGAGGAATACATGGATATGTTCTTGTGGTCAGTTAATGGGAAGAGACTTTTGAGTAGTATTGGTACAGAAAGGGATGCAATATTTTCCACAGGCCTGTATGAGAACAGTTCCAACTAAAGAATTTCCAACATCACCCAGCAACCTAATTGGTGCATCATCCACCAACCAAACAAGATAATCTCTACCATTGGTACACCATGAACGCAGATATTTGTTGATATTATTTCAACAACACTGTTCAAACTTATAATCTCAGACATCTTCACCACAAGCCCACTTTCCAAGTCACACAGACATGTCTGGAGAAATATACTTACATTTCTTCATCAGTGTGCCTGAAATCAGTAACTCGTTATACAACAATGCTGAATGATTTAAGCATTTCAATGAAGTGGATCACCACCACCTTTTCAAAGGCATTGAGGAAAAGGCAATAAATAATGGCATTGTCAGTAACTTCCAAATTCCATTAATAATTCTGAAAGAAAAAGCTTCTTTCCTGAATGATCTGATTTAGAACAAATATCTAATACCAGGGGGCATGCATTTTGTACAGCACACGAACAGGCCCTCCAGCCCACAATATTGTACTGAATCAAATAAGTTAATAATTAAATGGTCAACTAAACTAATCCCATATACCTACACAATGGCCAATCTTCTATGCTGTGGTGTGCTGGGGCAATGGCATCAATACAGGTGTTGCCAACAGGCTCAATAAACTGATTAGAAAGGCTGGCTCTGTTATAGGAGTCAAACTGGACACACCAGAAGCGGTGGTAGAACAAAGGACCCTACAGAAAATGCTGGCAATTCTGGACAATGTTTTCCTCACCGTCTGCATGCCATCCTGGCTGAAAAGAGGAATACTCTTACTAACAGACTAAGACAACCGCGCTGCTCCAAACAGCGCTATATGAGGTCATTATTATCTGCAGCAATGAGTCAGCCTACAGCCGGGGAAGTGATGATCACCCCTTTTATACTGTTTGAGGTAACTTCTTTTTTGTTCTTTCTTACTTCTCTTTAATATTTGTACATCTGTGCACCTGTAATGCTATTGTGACACTGTAATTTACTTTGGAATTAATAAAGAATTAATTAATAATTAATAAAGAATCTACTTATCTATATTCCTTCATTTCCTTCACATTCACGTGCCTATCTAAAAGTCTCTTAAATGTCCCTAATGCATCTCCCTTTACCACTACCTCAGGCAGCATGTCCCAGGCACCCAGTACTCTGAAAAAAGGCTTACGCCTCACAACTCATTTGAAATTACCCCTCTCAATTTAAATGCATGCCCCTGGTATTAGACATTTTGATCCTGGGCAAAAGATACTGTCTATGCCTCTCATAATTTACAAACTTCCATCAGATCACCCCTTCAGCCTCCGCCACAGAAAACAACCCAAGTTTGTCCAAAATCTGTTACAGCACATGCCCTCTAATCCAGGCAGCATCCTGATAAACTTTTCAACAACCTCTCTAAAGACTCAACATTCTTCCTATTATGGGACAACCAGAAATGTATTCAACACTCCAATGAGGTCTAACTAGAATTTTATAAAACTATAACATAACTTCTTGACTTTTGAACTCAGTGCTTTGACTAATAAAGTCAAGCATGCCATATGTCTTCTTAACCACCTTATCAACCTGTGTAGCCATTTTCAGGGAGCTACGAACAAGATCCCGCTGCTCACCAACACCGTTAAGGGGCTTCCCCTGAACAGTGTACTGTCTCGTTATTTGGCCTGCCATCTTTCATAGGCTTTGGTAGAAATTAGACCCTAAGACGCCAGAGGTAGGAGCAGAATTAGGCTATTCAGCCCATCAAGTATACTCTGCCATTTCATCATGGCTGATCCAATTCTCTCTCAACCCCATTCTCCTGCCTTCTCCCTGTAACCTTTCACATCCTGACTAATCAAGAACCTATCAACCTCCACCTTAAATACACCCAATGATCTGGCTTCCATAGCTGCCTGTGGCAAAGAATTTCAGAGTCACCACCTACTGGGTAAAGAAATTCCTCATCTCTGTTCTAAATGGATGTCCCTCTGTTCCGAGGCAATGCCCTCTGGTCCTAGTATCCCCCACTACAGGAAACATCCTCTTTACATCCACTCTACCTAGGCCTTTCAACATACGATAGGTTTCAATGAGTTCCCCCTCGTTCCTCTAAATTCCAGCAAGTACAAGCTCAGAGCCAAAGGCTCCTTATACCATTGCTCCTTCATTCCCAGAATCATGCTCATGAACCTCCTCTGAACCGTCCCTAATATCAGCACAACCTGTTTTAGATAAGGGGCCTAAAAATGCTCACAGTACTCCAAGTGAGGCCTCAATAGCGTCTTATAAAGCCTTAGCATTATACCCTTGCTTTTATATTCCTAGTCTTTGAGAAATGAATGCTAATATTTAATTTGTCTTCCTCACCACTGACTCAACCTGCAAGTTAACCTTTAGCAAATCCTGTACAAGGACTCCCAAGCCCCTTTTCACCATGGATTTTTGAATTTTCTGCCCATTTAGAAAATAGTCTACACTTTTGATCCTTCTATCAAAGTGCATGACCATATACTTCCTGACACTGTATTTCATCTGCCACTTCTTTGCCCATTCTCCTAATCTAATTCCTTCTGCAACCTCACTGCTTCCTCAACACTACCTACCCTCTTCACCTATCTTCATATCAACAGGGAACTTGGCCACAAAGGCCTCAATTTCATCATCCAAATCATTGATATATAACATAAAAAGAAGCGGTCCCAACACTAACCACTGTGGAGCACCAGTTGTCACCAGCAACCAGCCATTCTTTGTATCCTGCCAATCAGCAAATCCTCTATCTATGCGAGTTTCTTTCCTGTAACACCATGGGCTCTTATTTTATTAAGCAGCTTCAAGTGTAGCACCTTATCAAAGGCCTTCTGAAAATCCAAGTACCGTAAATTCTGGTGTATAAGCTGGGGATTTGGCCCTAAATTTTGGTCCTAAAATTAGGGGGTCGGCTTATACAGAGGGTGCCAACTTTGGAAAAACGAATACAGGTGTCCCCCGCTTTTTGAACGTTCGCTTTACGAAACCTCACTGTTATGAAAGACCTACCCCTTCCCCATCCACTGGGTTTTTTTCTCCCCCTCCCTCTTTTCCTTCTCCCTGGGCCTCCTGTCCCATGATCCTCTCATATCCCTTTTGCCAAACAAGTGGCCAGCTCTTGGCTCCATCCCTACCCCTCCTGTCTTCTCCTATCATTTTGGATCTCCCCCTCCCCCTCTCAAATCTCTTACTAGCTCTTCCTTCAGTTAGTCCTGACGAAGGGTCTTGGCCCGAAACGTCGACTGTACCTCTTCCTAGAGATGCTGCCTGGGCTGCTACGTTCACCAGCAACTTTGATGTGTGTTGCTTGAATTTCCAGCATCTGCAGAATTTCCTCGTGTTTACCTACATTAATTACCTGTTTTCGCTAACAGGTGTTTAAACAGTTACAAAAAAAGGCAGCATGCGCCCCGAGCAGCTGCTCCTCCCCTGGATTCGGAACTGCATTCTCGCCGGCATTGCTTAAACACGTGCCTGTGAGCATCCGTTAGCAAGATGAGTTCTAAGATATCGGAAAAGCCTAAAAGAGCTCATAAGGGTGCTACACTTAGCTTAAAACTAGACATAATTAAGCGTTTCGATCGTGGTGAACCAAGTAAGGACAACGTGAGTTTGGCTTGTGGAAGTTGACGAAGATTATGTTGAAGAGGTTTTGGCATCCCATGACCAAGAACTGATAGATGAAGAGCTGATGCAATTGGAAGAGGAAAGGATAACAATCGAAACCGAATACAGTAGCAAACGGACTGGAAGTGAAATCGTCCAGGAACTGAACGTGAAGCAACTGCGTGAGATTTTCGCTGCAATGATAAAGTACGACTGTAATTTTGAAAGGGCACGTCGGTTTAGGGCATATTTGCAGGATGGTTTGAGTGCTTACAAAGAACAGTATGATCTAAAAATGCGCGAGGCTAAGCAGTCAAGCAAGCCTTCTATATCAGCCACAGCAGACGACGAACCTCGACCTTCGAGATCGAGGCAGGCAGTCATAGGAGAAGATGACCTGCCTGCCCTGATGGAAACAGACGACGAGATCACACCCCAGTGTCCCACCACCCCAACCCCCGGGCCGCGGACAGATACCAATCCGCGAAGAATGCAGCGGTAGCCGGGACGCACCCAGCACATCTTTAAGAAAAAAAGCCGAAATAAACAAGCTTATTAATTAGGTGCTGCCCGGCACATAAATGTTGGCCCAGATCAGAGGCAATTGCTGATTGCGTTGCTTCTTCACTTTACTACATTCCGGCTTATGAACCGTTTCATAGGAATGCTCTACCTTCGGATGGCGGGGGAAACTGGTACACGGAAGACAGGTCGTAGTTATTGGCTGATTTTGAGTCAAATACAAAAGAAAATACAAACGCTTATGAAATCTACACAAAAGAGCTACAAAACACATCCTGTTTCTCAATTTACTTGCACACACTGTTGTCGTCAAACGTTCAGAGCTTGAAACTCTCACACTCTTTATTATCTGACTCTCCGAAAATCGCGTCACTTTCTTTGACAGTCACCATATCATCATAAGGATTGTCAATTTCTGCTTCGACATCGTCATTTGCAGCTTTACTGGCTGCCAAATCTCCACCGTCTTCTTCCCAAAGCAAATGATCTTCAGTGCCATCCAAAGCATTGCTGATGCTGCACTTCTTGAAGGCCTTCACAACGCACTCGGCCTTCATTTCCTCCCACGATTGCTTACCCACTCGCAAACTGTAGCTAGAGATGTGGCCCTCATATTTCCCGCTGGTATGAATGACTGATTTCCAGACATCATCCATTCGTTCCACTGTCGACACATGAATTCTTTGAATGGTTTGTTTAAACTCACATCTAGTGGCTGGAGCACGGACGTCAAACCACCGGGTATGACTGCAATGTCCGTATTTTCAGCTTTCAATGCTGCTTTTGTCTCACCTGACAAGTGCGCTTTGAACATGTCCCAGACAAGTAGCGACTTTTCCTTCCTGAAACCTTCGGGACATCAACGCCACACCTCTTTAACCCACTTTTAGCAACCCGCTTTGTCCATCCAGCTGTGTTCTTGAATGTAAACAACACCCAGCAGGAATTTTTCTTTCTTTGGGAATGTTTTCCTCTTAAAAATCACCATCGGTGGTAGTTTGGTCCATTAGCCATACACGTTAACGCGACAGTAAAATGTTGCTTCTCGTGTACAGTTGTTTTGACAAGGACTGTTTTCTCCCCCCTCTGATTGACAGTGCAGTTGCCAGCAAAATCAAAGAACATTGGTGTTTCGTCCATGTTACCAATCAGCAAGAGCGGGTAAGAACGTGCCTTTCGATGCTTGATTACGAACGATTGGTAGGCTGTAATCTTATTCTCAAGGTCGCTCAGCAACTACTGAGCAATCTTTGTTTTTTGTCTCAACACAAGATCACGTCTATTCATAAAGTTGGGTGCACCAACTTCGCGTCGCTTTGAAATTTTCGCCGGCCTCACTGTATTTTTCAGCCCATTTCAACGCTTGAACTTGAATCATTTCTCTGGTAACAATGTATCCAGACGATCACTGGTGATTCACCTATTCTAAACCTTTTTCTTCCAGTTCTGGCCACTGGCATGTTCTCCCACGGTTTGCACATTTCGTCTTTCGCATTTCCCTCAGCGTGTCCTCTGCCTTTCTCCACTCTCTCACTTGTTTCTCGTTTACACTAAACTTCTTAGCAGCTGCAGAATTATTCGTTCCTTTAGCAAAATCAACAACCTTCAGCTTGACGCCAGCATCATATTGCATTCATTTTAATCTTTTGTACATGGGGTCGCAAACTCGATATTGAGCATACGTACTGATCCTGCCACCCTGTGTTATGTTTTAATGAGATTAGGATGGGCGCTAAATGGTTTCATGGGGGCTACATTTCAGAGGATTCCTTACCATTGGGAAACCTAAACCAAAACTTCCCTCCCTGATTTATTTATTCACTGATAACGTTCTATAATGTGTAGGCCTATTTTCTTAGCAGGTACTGGTTCACAAGATTTCCAGGTTCTGGATTCGGCAAAGCTGAGTACTGGCATGTGAGATCTTGTGATCTTTTCTGGTTAAATCAAAAACCTCTACAAAAGGGGTCGGTTTATACAAAGGTAATATGAAAAAAGTCACTTTTTAAACCTTGAAAATGGGGGGGTCGGCTTATACACCGGAATTTAAGGTACACAAAATCCAACAAATCTCCTTTGTCTATTCTACTTGTTATTTCCTGAAACAATTTCGACGTATTTGTCAGGCAAGATTTCCCCCTTAAGGAAATGGTGCTGACTTTGACCTATTTTATCATCTGCTTCCAAGTAACCCAAAACATCATCCTTAAACAATTAACCACAACATCTTCTCAACCACTGACATCAGGATAACAGGCCCATAATTTCCTTTCTTCTGCCTCCTTCTCTTCTTGAAGAGTGGAGTGACATTTGCAATTTTCCAGTCCTCCAGAACCACGTTAGTAACTAGTGATTTTTGAAAGATCATTACTAATGCCTCCACAATTTCTTTAGCTAGCTCTTTCAAAACCCTGGGGTGTAGTCAATCTAGTCCTGGTGACTTATTTACCTTCAAACCTTTCAGCTTCCCAAGCACCATCTCCATATTAATAGCAATTGCACTCACTTCTGTGTGCTGACACTCTTGAACTTCTGGCATACTTGGGAGTATTTCCACAGTGAAGACAGAATCAAAATACTTTAGTTTGTCCGTTATTTCCTCCCCCACCCCCCCTCCACTACTACCTCTCCAGCATTAGTTCCAGCAGTCCGATATCTACTCTCACCTCCCTATTACTCTTTATATTCCTAATCATATCAAAGGGACTATCAATAATATCCTCTTTGATATTATTTGCTAGCTTACCTTCATATTTCATCTTTTTCCTCCTCCTGGCTTTTTTTAGTTGCCGAAACTTCCACCTTCTTACTAACTTTTGCTGTATTATATGCCTTCTCTTTTGCTTTTATGTTTTTTTTTACTTCCTTTGTCAGCCATGGTTATGCCATCCTGTATTTAGAATACTACTACTTCTTTGGGATGTATCTATCCTGTGCCTTTTGTATTCCTCCCAGAAACTGAAGCCATTGCCGTTCTGCCATCATCCCTGCTAGTGTCCTCTTCCAATCAACTTCAGCAGCTTCTCTCTCATGCCTCTATATTTGCCTTTACTCCACTGTAATAGTGATAAATCTGACTTTAGCTTCTCCCCCTCAAATTGTAGGATGAAGTCTATCATATTACAATCACTACTCCTCTAAGGTTTTCGTTTCTTTAAGCTCCTTAATTGAATCTGGTTCATTACATAACACCTTTCCAGAACAGCCTTTCTCCGAATGGGCTCAGTCACATGCTGCTCTTAAAAAGACATCTTGTAGGCATTTTGCAAATACTCTCTTGGGATCCAGCATCAACCTGATTTTCTCAATCTACCTGAATATTGAGATCCCCTATGACTATTGCAACATTGTCCTTTTGACATGTGTTTTCTACCTTCCATTGTAATTTGTAGACAATATCCTGGCTATTGCTCGGAGGCCTGTATACAGTGGCATGCAACAGTTTGGGCACCCCTGGTCAAAATTTCTGTTACTGTGAATAGCTCAGCGAGTAAAAGATGAACTGATTTCCAAAAGGCATAAAGTTAAAGATGACACATTTCTTTAATATTTTAAGCAAGATTACTTTTTTATTTCCATCTTTTACAGTTTCAAAATGACAAAAAAGGAAAAGGGCCCAAAGCAAAAGTTTGGGCACCCTGCATGGTCAGTACAAAGTGACACCCCCTTTGGCAAGTATCACAACTTGTAAACGCTTTCTGCAGCCAGCTAAGAGTCTTTCAATTCTTGTTTGGGGCATTTTCACCCATTCTTCCGTGCAAAAGTCTTCTAGTTCTGTGAGATTCTTGGGCCGTCTTGCATGCACTGCTCTTTTGAGGTGTATCCACAGATTTTCGATGATGTTTAGGTTGGGGGACTGTGAGGGCCATGGCAAAACCTTCAGCTTGCGCCTCTTGAGGTAGTTCATTGTGGATTTTGAGGTGGGGTTAGGATCATTATCCTGTTGTAGAAGCCATCCTCTTTTCATCTTCAGCTTTTTTACAGACAGTGTGATGTTTCCTTCCAGAATTTGCTGGTATTTAATTGAATTCATTCTTCCCTCTCCAGTGAAATGTTCCCCGTGCCACTGGCTGCAACACAAGCCCAAAGCATGATCAATCCACCCCCATGCTTAACAGTTGGAGAGATGTTCTTTTCATGAAATTCTGCACCCTTTTTTCTCCAAACATACCTTTGCTCTTTGCGGCCAAAAAGTTCTATTTTAACTTCATCAGTCCACAGGACTTGTTTCCAAAATGCATCAGGCTTGTTTAGATGTTCTTTTGAAAACTTCTGACGCTGAATTTTGTGGTGAGGACACAGGAAAGGCTTTCTTCTGATGACTCTTCCATGAAGGTCATATTTGTGCAGGTGTCGCTACACAGTAGAACAGTGCATCACCACTCCAGAGTCTGCTAAATCTTCCTGAAGGTCTTTTGCAGTCAAACGGGGGTTTTGATTTGCCTTTCTAGCAATCCTACGAGCGGTTCTCTTGGAAAGTTTTCTTGGTCTTCCAGACCTCAACTTGACCTCCACCGTTCCTATTAAGTATCATTTCTTAATTACATTACAAACTGAGGAAACAGCTACCTCAAAACACTTTGCTATCTTCTTATAGCCTTCTCCTGCTTTGTGGGCATCACTTATTTTAATTTTCAGAGTGTTAGGCAGCTGCTTAGAGGAGGCCATAGCTGCTGATGGTTGGGACAAGGTTTGAGGAGTCAGGGTATTTATAAAGCTTTGAAATTTGCATCACCTGGCCTTTCCTAATGATGACTGTGAACAAGCCATAGCCCTAACAAGCTAATTAAGGTCAGAGACCTTGGTAAAAGTTATCTGAGAGCTCAAATCTCTTGGGGTGCCCAAACTTTTGCATGGTGCTCCTTTCCTTTTTTTCCACTCTAAAATTGTACAAAACAAAAATAATACACTAATCTTGAACTTTATGACTTTTGGAGATTAGTTCATCTTCTACTCACTTAACTATTCACAGTAACAGAAATTTTGACAGGGGTGCCCAAACTTTTGCATGCCACTGTATAACTTCCATCAGGTTCTTTTTACCTTTGCAGTTTCTTGACTCTACTCGCAAAGATTCTACATCTTCCGATCCTATGCCACCTCTTTCTTAGAATTTGATTTCATTTTTTAACCAACAGAGCCACCCTACCCCCTATCTACTTGCCTAATCTTTCGCTACAATGTGTATCCTTGCATGTTTAGCTCCCAACCAAGAACTTCTTTCAGCCACGACTCAGTGGTCCCCCGAGTCACACCTACTAATCTCTATCTGCAAAATCATCTAACTTATTAGGTATACTGTATGCATTCAAATATAACACCTTCAGTCCTGTATTTGTCACCCTTTTTGATTTTGTCCCCATGTTATATTTCAACTCATCCCACTGACTGAAATTTTGCCATGTTATCTGCCTGTACCTCCTCGTAGTCTATCACTACACACTCCATCTTTTTGTATACTAACTGCACCATCCTTTGCCCTATCACTCAGGTTCGCATCTCCCTACCAAATTAGCTTAAACCCTCCCCAAATGCTCTAGCAAAACTGCCTGCAAGGATATTGGTCCCGTTCTGGTTGAGGTGCAACCCACCCCTTTTGTACAGGTTATACCATCTGCAGAAGAGATCCCAATGTTCCAGAAATCTGAAGCCTTGCCTTCTGCGCCAGTTTCTCAACCATGCATTCATTTGCCAAATCATCCTATTCTTATCTTCACTGGCGCGTGGCACAGGCAGCAATCCAGATTACTACCCTGGAGGTTCTAACTCACTATATCCTCTCTCCTTTTTCCTACCTATGTCACTGGTGTTAATATGTACCACGAGCTTCGGCTGCTCACACTCCCCCTTTAGAATGCCGAGGACCCGATCTAAGACGTTCCTGACCCTGGAATCTGGCAGGCAACATACCATCTGGGTTTCTCTATCGTGCCCACAGAATCTCATGCCTACTTCTTTAACTACGGTATTCCCTATTACTACTGCAGTCCTCTTCTCTTCCCCCCCCCCTTTGCTTCTGAGGCACAGTGCCAGACTCATTACCAGAGACCCAGTTGCTGCAGCTCCCTCTCTGGTAGACCCTTCCCCACAACAGTATCCAAAGTGGTATACTTATTATTGAGAGGAATGCCAACAGGGGTACTCTGCACTGGCTCACCATTTCTTTTTCCTCTCCTGACAGTCACCAGGTTCCTATCTCCTGCAATTTAGGGGTGACTACCTCCCTGTAGTTTTCTGTATAAGCTGAAAATCATTGGGCTGCAGCTCCAGTGCCTTAACATGTTCTTTGAGGAGCTGCAGTTTGGTGCACCTGGTGTAGATGAGGTTATCCAGGAGGCTGGAGGTCTCCAAGAATTCCGTATCTCACACAGAGAACATAACACAGCCCCAGAGCAATTTTCACTGTACTATGTACTAACATACAAAGCATGAAGAAGAAGAAGAAACTTGCCACGCTGAAGGCTGTTCTTACCCAAGCCTGTTGAGCCAAAGCCTCCCCACTCCAACAATGGCTGCTCTGCTCGTCCCTACCTTATTTTTGTTAGCTCTTGCTAACGAATATCAATTTGATTGATCTGCTGGAAAAAAACCAAAAGCCCGTGAACGCTCTTTTTTAAATCACTACAACCTGTGTGTAGCCTCCTCTCAGGATTCAAATGAGCTTCTGGAAAAAGTCGAAAGCCTACAAGCACTCCTCTTTAAATCTCTTGCTCTGTGTCTAGCCTCCTCTTTCAATTTGATTGGGCTGCCTGTACTATGCTTTGTTACCATCTTAAAAAAGGATTTAGATTAGTTGAACCCTGCACAATGATCTAAGAAATGGGTAGTGCAACAAGGTTTAGTATTTCCACTCAAGTCTTACTGTACAATAAAACTTGAAGTTGGATTTTACTCAGTTAAGGACTGGAAACATCCTTCCATACCAAACCAAATAATTCATCTTTTGACCTTACCTTCAATTTCCTTCTTGCATTAAATTTTCGCAGCTGTTCCACAGTTTCAGGGAGGTGAATTTTGTATGCATATCGATCTCGCTCCTGAAATATAATATGTTTTATTTAAAACTCTGGATCTATCACTGCAAATATATTTTAAACTGGTTGTGATGAAGTCAGTGACGTCTATATATTTTCTTCAAACTCAAAATGTGGCTAAGCTCCAAATTGAATTAAATTAAATTGTCTTAAGTTAACATGCTAGATGTCCAAAGCTAACACACTTCTGGAACGGTCTCAGAATTTCCTGTTATTTTTCTAACGCATGATGCTCAAGTCTCAAAGCAATGAAAATGCACTTCTCAGAGAATTGTTCCATGTTTCATCTTAGATGGTCACAAATGATCGAAAAGACTACATAGAGTGGCCCATACGACTGCATATCGTTTAACCACACTACAATAATATTTTGCATAAACTTGTCAACATGAGGTGGGAAAATCCATGACCATTTTGTTTACAATTACTTTCCAAAACTTTTCAAAGAAATAGCATCTCTGCTGCACAAATTATCAATGACTTGTAGTTGGATGCCTATTTTAAATCAATTAAAAATGTACCTTAAGCCAGGGATGGTTGAGAGCTTCATAAACAGTAATCCTTTCTGCAGGGTCCAACATAAGCATACGACGAACCAAATCCTTCGCACTCTCTGATATGTGAATCCATTGCCTAGGGTTCATCTATATGAAAAGAACTGTTATCACTAATAGCATAATTATTACATTTCGTGCACATTTTCATATGATAGTCACATGAGTTTATTTATAACAACATTATATAAAAAGAAGTTTGGAATATGTAGTAAAAGTTGTTTATAATCGCAGCAGGACTAATGAAATATAATCTGAGTTTGGAAATTATAAGAATCCTGAGCACAGTGAAACTGCAAAGAATTACCACAAAGCTGACTATATATTGTAATGTTTAGTATAGCAACTCTAAGCAGCAGCCAGAATGACACACAGAAATTCCATTTTACCTTGTGTTTTCCTTTGATGATAGCATCAAATAATCTTTCCTTTGTTCCATAAAATGGCAAACAGCCACTAAGAAGAATAAAAAGTATCACACCACAACCCCAAACATCAACTGGCTTTCCATATGGTTCTCTTTTGACAACTTCTGGTGCCATGAAATGTGGTGTTCCTACACGACCTAAACAAAATAATTCAAACAGAGAATAAAGGCCAACTTTCAAAGCTGTCGTTTTTATCAGTAGATGCCTTCAAACAGCAGGTATGGCATCAAGTTGGAATCATTCAAGTGGTGATCAAAGATGTAAAGCAAAGGAGTAACAACACTATTTCTGCAAATTAACTTGCTTGGTTAAATCTCCTGGTTACCCCCGAGGTAACTCCACTGCACTTTAAACAAGGTAAAAGTTTCTGTTAAAATAACTGAGAACCATTGTAGACAAATCGTTTTACTATTTGAGAACTGAGTTCTTAATTTTGTCTACAAAAATCAAATAACACACAGCAATATTCAGCAGTGCTACAGTTGTCTAACAGTGGGCACATAACATCTGCAATGTGCCATCTTTACATAATGGGCTTCTCCTATAGCACCATGTAATACTGTAACTATTAAAATGAACAAGTGATGGGCAAATGGGAACACCATCACCTGCGTGTTCCCTTGTGCAGATTTCTAACTTGGAAATATATTGCTATTTCTTCCTTGGGTTGGGATCATGGAACTACACCCAAGCAGTGGTGTTGGGAGCATCCTTGCCAAATCCTACTTCCCCATCTCCTTCTCAGGGGTATTTAGGGATACAATGTAAATGCTAGTCTTACCTGCAGCATGAAGATTTTGAAAAATGAGCAAGTAGATAGATCTGCCAGGTTGTCAATTCATATTGGTTATGGTAAAAGGTAATATTACCTATCGATGTTTTAACTGCAGGAAATTTTAATTTTTTTGGTGGCTAAATAGAAAAGCGGCATATGAGATTGCAGTGTAGCTGGAGTGTTTATGTTGTGGAGATAGAGAGCAAAGGGAAGAGATATTTTTAGTTCACCAGCGTGACAAAAATTATTGTAAATCTTGCTCATGGATTTTAATGTTTCCTGAGCAAATTGTAAGAGCTATTTTTGCTTCTAAAGTTTTGAAATCAATTTTCAGTTTGCAAAAGTGTTCATCCCCAACCCTTTGTTCACATAAATGAGTATTACAACCAGGGATTTTGATCAATTTAACTGAGAAATTTTAATTTGTGGATCATGTGATCCTTCTCCCCCACCCTACAGAGAAGCCCAAAAAACAGAGAAAATTGTAAAGCATGAGAAACTAAAAATTCAAAAACTGAAATGTCAGCAGTTCAAAAGTATTCGTCCCCCTTTGCTCAGAACTTAGTTGAACCACCTCTCACAGATATTACAGCTAGTAGTCTTTTTTGTTAAATCTCTATTAGTTTTGCACAATATGGTGGAACAAGATTTGCTCATTGCTCCTTGCAAAATTGCTCAAGTTGTGCCAGGTTAGTTGGGGAGCATCAGTAGACAGCAATCTTGAGGTCTTGCCAGAGATGTTTGATCAGGTTAAGGTCTGCACTCTGACTAGGCCACTCAAGGGCATCAATTTTCTTCATTTGAAGCCACTCCATGGATGTTCTGGCAGTATATTTTGGTTCATTGTCATGCTGAAAAATGAATGCCCTCCTCAGTTTAAGCTTTCTGGTAGAGGCTAGCAGGATTTTATCCAGGATCTCCCTGTATTTAGCAGCGTTCATCTTCCCATCAGTCCTGACCAGATTTCCAGTCCCTGGTGCTGAAAAGCATCCCCATAACATGATACTACCTCCACCATACATTACAGTAGGGATGTTGTTATTTGGCTGATGCAAATACTGCTTAAGGTTGAGGCCAAGTTCCACTTTACGTCTCATCTGACCACAAGACTTTCTTCCACATCTTTACAGTATCTTCTAAATGACTCTTTGCAAAGTCTTTATGGGCAAGGCTATGCTTTTTTTTTTTAACTAGGGTGTTTTCCTTGCCACTCTTCCATAAATACCATTTTTGTGCAAGGCCTTTGAGATTGTGGAGCCATGAACTTCATCTCCAGTTGTAGCCACTGACTTCGAGCTCACTCAGAGTAACTGATGCTGCCACAATAGCCTCTCTTACAAGTACAATTCTTCTCTGGCGTTAAGATTAGAGGGGAAGCCTGACTGTGGTTTCATAATTTTTCTACATTTTCATGATGGACTACACTGAGCTCTGAGGCATGTTCAGTGCCTTTGAGATGGTCTTGTACCTTTCCCCAGATTTGAGCCTCTCTATTATCTTTTCCCTGACTTGTCTTGACTGCTCATCAAAGTTGCTGGTGAACGCAGCAGGCCAGGCAGCATCTCTAGGAAGAGGTGCAGTCGACGTTTCAGGCCGAGACCCTTCGTCAGGACATCTTCTGCCTGGTGGAACGGGTCATTTGCGTGTGCCTTCTCTCCACACCACAACAATGAAGAGCTGGAATGAGCTGAGTATAGGTGAGAGTGCTGAGCAGACTCACTCATTCACTCAGTGGGTCATTGGCATTTGCTGTACCTGTGGCTGCTCACTCCCCCATCACTGTGGCGTTCTCCCACACATGGTTCATTTCTGAATTGTGAAAAATTCAGGTTACAAACAGTTCTCAAAAATGGATCTCTGTCGTAGACCAAGGCTGTCTGTATAAGATATTCTAATTAGGCCAGTGACTCCTACCAGAGAGTCTGAGGACAAATGATCAAAAATGTAAGATAATTCTTTATTTCTCCCCAATGCCCAAAAGGATGGATGGATGGATAGGCCATAAGACCATAAGATATAAGAGCAGAAGACCATAAGATATAGGGCCAGTTATTTACAAGGATAATGATATGCATCTTACTTTGCTTTACACAATGACAATACAGAAAAAGATCAATGAATATCAAATAATGTGGAATATGCAAAAGTTGAAGGAGCTCAAAATCTGAAAGAATTGCAGAGCTGGATGAGGTTCATGGTTAGGTGTAGCAGGCAAACTTTTATAATTCAGCCATCTGGACAAGAATAGGACTTTGTTCCAGTTAATATTTCAGGAAAGTGATTGTTTTTGGCTCATGGTTCTCAGGGATCTCCAGTGTAATTACATTTCTTTAAACGGATAAAAGACTACATCTGCTGAACTGTATTGTTTCTAGTCTGTCTCTATATAATCAGATTTCTATAACTTACTAACAACATTTTAACTTTATTCTGAGCTGTTAATGGCCTACATTTGTTAGGGTTAGGGTTTTGCTGCATGGATCCCCAAGATTGCTTATGCTACTCCTCCCTCTCTCAGTCTTCACTGTACTGAGTGAGACCTACACAACCAACTTTCCTTTCTGGGCACACTGTTCCTGTGGCACATTCATCATTTGTATGTCCTTTGCATTTAACTTGTGCTGCCATGGTTGGTTAGACTGTGCTTGGACATTATATCTCACCTGTTCACATTTTTCTTGAATAAACATCGACTCTGCTGGCATGCATTATGAATATTCTTTATTGATGCTTCGATGATTTTGCTCTTACCTCCAGCAACAAGTCCAGATTCTCCTAACTGAATGGCCACTCCAAACCCACCAAGCTTCACAGGTGCTGAATTTTCCTTCGAAGCAAGTAGCACGCAGTGTGGCTGCACAAGAAGCAAAAAAAGAGCTATTGCAAAATTGAAACTGCTCAGGACTAATTAATCTTTTCAATTTTATTAACATAAAGACTATTGGATTTGTGGCTTTTTTTTCAAACTTTGAAAAGGAATGATGTGCAAATCAATAATTACCAACTATTACTTTAAAAAAGTACCTTCCACTTTATCTTGACTGTGATCAATGAAAGAATGTGGTTTATAAACTGGTTGATGCTTTTCGCCCACTAATTACTGTGTACTCCACTTATAGAATGTGAAAGTTGAAAAGCAAACTTCTTGCAGAACTTCTCTTGCAGCATTGATCATACAGTTCAAAATTATACACTAAAATGGCTTTTTCATGCACGTACAATATATAAATTAAGAAATGTAAATTGCATGTTAATATGGTGGTGCCCCACTCCACTACCATCTCCATCTGCACGCTTACCCCCACACCCAATGACAGCTTAAACATGACCCCACTCCAAAATCTTGTTGACTTCTCCATGTGTGTTTATTAAAAATGCTGAACAGAAATGCCAAACCAATGATACAGGATCACCTACTGAAGTTGCTTACACAGATATTGAAGCATATAGTTTTTCAAAAATAAATGTACAAAAATATTTTAAAAAGGGATATATTTTACATACCAACACTAGAGTCCAACCTATTGAAGGGTTATACATATATCACAACATTATTGACATAACAAAACAAGTCCAAACTGGAACTAAATTGATACAACATATATTTTGGCCACTATACGAGAAAAGGCCAGTGCCTCAGAAATGCCAAGCAGACAAATTTCACAATTGATGTTGGTTGAGTTTCAAACACAAATTTAGATATCCTAGTTTCAAATATACAAAGGTGATTTCATTAAAAAGGATTCATCAATACCAAACCAAGGTGTAATAGAAGCTTAAGTTTTCTAATGAACTTACATAATTACACAAAAATCTTACACAATTACTGTATATGCATGATAACTAACTGATCCACGGTAAATAAACTACTAAACAATGTACTGTGGTGAATATTGGCTTCTTGTTCTTTGACTTTGAGATAAACAAATATGCAACCGATTAGGAACGACTGACATAGTTCACCTGGCGTTCACTGGTTTAAAAAGTTAAAAGATCTCCATATACTGGAAATTTAGCTGACACATTCATGTGGAATTGACAGCTTTCAAGCAGTCCCTTAAGAGATCATTGTAAATTACAAACTGGCTAGAAATTTCACAAATTTCTGCCCTAGAGTATACAAATGATTCGTTTCTATTTTTAACCACGCATAGGTTTCTGAAAGCTCAGTGGAATGAACAAACTACAACTATAACTTGTGTCAGCACTCTGCTGAATCCAACAATGGTCCAAATAGCCCCTAACTACGTAAATATTTCCTTTCAAAAGTCATTAAGCTACTTCCACCACTTTATAACAATTTATGCCTGACCATGAGTTATTACTGAAAAACTGTCATTTTGGCACTAGATTATTTGTCATTAATTTTGAAACCATAGCCTCTGGTTATAAACCGTCCTGGTAGTGAAACACTCTCACTAGTTAGTAAACGTGTATACAGCCAATGTAACTGAATTGGCTTTTCCTTGACACTATTTTGGGAAAACTCCTTTCTTAAACACTTATAATGCTCAATGCATGGCCATAATTTCCTTGAATCTGAACTAGAAATTGATAAATGTTTACTATAACATCAACAGTTTTATCTTCTCTTCATGTATAGTGATTTCAAAACTTACAAGAACTGTTACACTTCGACCAGCATCAGACACAAGAAACATTAAAATTCATGATAAAATTTACACTCATTTTTTGTCACAATTGTGAACTAAAAGCATCTCTCCTGTTTGCAATCCATCTCCATAACATAAACAGTCCCGTTACACTGCAATCTGATGTGCAATGTTTCTCTACTTGGCCATTAAAATTAAATTTACCTACAGTTAAAACTTTAATAGGTAATATTGCTTTTCACCATGTTACGTACCCCGTAACTGGGTTGCCAAACCAGCAGAAATGGATCACTCAGTTGGAGTCTGGATTACTAGAACTAAGAAAGTTTTATTAAAGAAACAAGCAACACAGTACTCTAATCAAAAGGATAATAAATGCAACAGTTCAGCAATGATAAACACACATGTACACAGAATTAGGATAACAGGATCAATCAAGCTCTATCGTCGTCTAGGGGTAACTGACCAGTTTCAAAGTGACGCAAAGTTCAGTTCAGTTCACAGTAATCACTGCCGTGGCGATGGACAGTGGGGGGAAGGAGAGAGAGAGAGAGCAAAAATGAATGAATATTCAAACGGCTTCCACACAGACCTTCGATATTCTTCGCAGTCAGCTTTCGGGCGAACCCTTTGTGATGTCTTCTGAGGTCACCGACCGTGACCCCTCCGT
Source organism: Mobula hypostoma (assembly GCF_963921235.1). Taxonomy (NCBI): domain Eukaryota; kingdom Metazoa; phylum Chordata; class Chondrichthyes; order Myliobatiformes; family Myliobatidae; genus Mobula; species Mobula hypostoma. Next base: position 48,979,502 of record NC_086102.1, on the reverse strand, counting down.
TTCCAGATACGATCGTTTCTCTGCGGTGAACCTGGCACCCAGGCAAGGGCGGACACACACCAGGTTCCCGCTGTTCGTACCTTTCCACCCTGTGCGTCTATGGCTTGGTCCTGCGACCAGCCCTCCAAAACTGCCACTGACTTGTGGGAGGCGTATCGCTTCCAGGGTCTCGTTACCTTGTGGTGTCGTGTGTGTCTTGCCTTAGCGAACCTGTCCCTTTTTATCCCCCTGCTGGGGTATCGCCTGTCCATCACTTCAAACAGTTCAGGGTTCGAAGGGGGGCCGATCTTGACAGCTCTCCTTCCATCCCTTAATTAACATCTCCAAATGCTGCTCCATTGTTTTCCTTATCTCTCTTTCTTCTGAAGACAGGTGGCAGACCAACTGCTGATCCCACTGGTGCCAGCATAGGACAGTTAACATCTTAATCTATGTGTACTCTCGTCACAACCAGAATCAGGTAACCAGTGTGCTTTCATAACTAAGCACTAGATATACAAATATTATTTGACCACTTTATTAGTTTCACTATCTACTTGCTGCAGGTAAGAGGACAGTTTATATTTTATCCCCAAATAACCCTGAGGAGATGAGGAAGTGGAACTGGGAAAGGACGCTCCCAACACCACTGCGTGGGTAGTAGTTTCATGATCCCAATGCAATGAAGAAATAACAATACATTTCCAAGTTAGAAATCTGCACATGCAGTGTGATGGTGTTCCCATTTGTCCATCACTCATTCATTGTAATGGTTACAGCTTTAGCAGTGCTATAGATGCAGCCTCGACACTGACCCGGATCTGGGCTGTACCCTCCAAATATCCGGATCTGCCTCTCGGTTTTTTTGCACTAACTTACTTCCCATTTTTCTTTTTTCTATTTATGATTTATAATTTAATTTTTTAATATTTATTAATTTTAATATTTTAAATATTTTTACTCCAGGGAGTGTGAAGCGCAGAATCAAATATTGTTGTGATGGTTGTACGTTCTAGTACCAATTGTTTGGCAACAATAAAGTATAAAGTACTCTTTGAAGATGGTACAGATTGCAACCATTATGTACTGAGGGAGGGAATTTTTTGGATGGTGGATGTGCAATAATGAAGCAGCTACTTTACCCTGGGCTGTGTTCAGCTTCATGTTGATGGAGCTGCATTCATTCAGGCCAGTGGCAGTCTATTTCTTCATTTCCTAAACAAACTCTTTCAGTGGTAGACCATGGTTGAGGTCTGTATTGCCTGTGATATTCACTACGGCAATTCACCAGTGCTTCTTTGGCCATAGATCTGATGCTCAGGAGGTGCAGGGCAGCACTATCTGTACATTCCCTCTGAATCAACATCGTAATCTGAAAATACATCACCGTCCTATTGTTATATACAAGTAGTACTCTCTCAATGAAGACTGCTATGGCTCACAGCTATCTTCTTAAAGACAGTTAGAAATGGACAATGAATACTGGCTTCTGAGCAATATTCTCATGGGTAAATAATAAAGAATCTGAGGAACAACTGAGCTGCGGAAATTATCTTCAAGAATTTCATTAGTTATTTAACAATGATAAATCTATGCGACCCACTAACGCAGAAATCCATAATCTTCCAATTCATTTTCAAGTAGGTACGAGTTTTTTTAAATGTCTCTAATTCTCAGTGACAGGCAACATTTAGTTACTAGTCAACATACGTACAACCATTATACTATTACTAGTACACCTGAATACTCCAACATCCTCACTTATTTAACTCTGAAACTTTGCCTGAAAATATTTTAGATTATAATCCTATGTTATGGTACTTTGCCTAAATGTAAATGCAGAGCTTAAAAATGAATATTGTAGGCATTCAATTGTGGGAATCACAACAATGAGCCTAACAATGTTCAAGCAATGGACACAAGTAGACTCAACAAAACTATCGGGAAAATTCCTGATCTGCTTCTTTCCAATTGTGGAGAATTTGAAGTCAACAGAGATGCCATTGTTACCAACGATGGTTGGAACCAGCTAATTTTGCAGAGGTACAATATCAATTCTGAAATTTTCCTGATCTGTATGGCCAGGAGTTACTGGGGATATTCAGACCAAGATGATTAAACAGTATAATTTCTTTGTATTACGTTTATTTCCAACCACTGGTCTTCCTGCAATACAGCAGTTCAGTTAATATCAAGGCCAGGACAGTTTGATTCACTGCACAGGAGTCCTTATCCTTTAAATGATGAAACTTCTCAATATGTTTCCAGCTAATGAGAATTCGTTATAGAAATGTTTAAAACAAAATGTACATGATGAAAATATGAAAACAGAAAACGTTGGAAAAATTCAGTAGGTCAGGCAACATATATAAAAAGAAACTGTTTGTGCCTGTGACCCTACATCAGAATTGGGAAAGAGGTGAACACAACTTAGTTTTCAGAAGAAAAGGAAGTTAAGGATTTACAGAACAAAGGGAATGTCTCTGACAGATTAAGTCAAAATGGAAGCACAATAAGCTGCTTGGTTCTTTTAACACAAAACAAGAAAAACTGAATCAATATGATATACAAACAGAGAATGCTGGAAAAACCCAGGTGAAGCAACACCTGTGGAAACAGGAACAGTTAATGTTTCAGATGAGGATAACTTATTTCTTGTTCAGGCATTCCCTTTGTTACTATTGTTTGGTTAGCGATCCTGGCTAAACATTTCCGCAAGCTGCCAAATCTTCCTGAAGATTTGATTTTATGAGTCACTACAACATTCAACTGCAACCAAATCACAATTGAGCTGACACTTTGGATCGAGTTTTGCTTGTGCTCCTACTACTACTGCCACCACTACCTTGCCCAGGATCTGGGTTCAATATTGATCTTGAGTATCATATGTATGCAGTTTGCATGTTTCCTCTGTGACCACATGAGCTTCCCCTGAGTGCTTTCAGTTCCTCCCTATACCAAAAAAATGTGCTAGTTGGCAGGTTAACAGCTGGTGGGGGTGGGGATTGGAGTGGAGAAGGGAGGGAGCAGCGGGTCTAGAGAGGAAAATCGCATTAGTGAGATGTGTGCTTGATGGTCATTACAGACACAATAACACACCAACTGCTGGAAGATCTCAGCAGGTCAGGCAGCATCAATAGAGATTAAACAGTTGACATTCTGGGATTACACACCTTAAAAGGACTGGAAGGAAAGGGGTGGGGGGGAAAGCCAGAATAAGAAGATTGGGGGTGGAAGGGGGAGGGTATAAGATAGCAGGGGATGGGTGAAGCCAGGTGAGGAGCAAGGTGGATAGGTGGGAGAGGGATAATGAAGTGAGAAACTGGGAGGTGACAGGTGGAAAAGGTACAAGGCTAAGAAGGAATCTGATAGGAGAGTGGACCAAGGAAGAAAGGGAAGGAAAGGCACCAGAAGGAGATGATAGGCAGATGCAGAGAAAAGACAGGGTAAGAAAGCAGCCAGAATGGGGAACGGAAAAAAAAGAGAAGGGGGAGAAATTATCAGAAGCTAGAGGACTCAATACCAACGCCATCAGGTTGGAGGTTACCCAGATGTAATATGAGGTATTGCTCTTCCAACCTGAGAGTGGCTTCATTGTGGCAGTACAGGTGGCCATAGACCGACACATTGGAATGGGAATGGGAAACAGAATTAAACACAGAAACATAGAACACCTACAGCACAATACAGGCCCTTCGGGCCACAATGCTGTGCTGAACAGGTATTTGATTTAGAAATTACTTAGGGTTACCCATAGCTCTCTATTTTTCTAAGCTCCATGTATCTATCCAGGAGTCTCTTAAAAGACCCTATTATATCCACCTCCACCACTGTCGCCGGCAGCCCATTCCATGCAGTCACCACTCTGCATAAAAAAAACTTACCCCTGACATCTCCTCTGTACCTACTTCCAAGCACCTTAAAACTGTGCCCCCTCGTGCTAGCCATTTCAGCCCTGGGAAAAAGCCTCTGACTTTCAACACGATCAAGGCCTCTCATCATCTTATACACTTCTATCAGGTCACCTCTCATCCTCCATCACTCCAAGGAGAAAAGGCCAAGCTCATTTAACCTATTCTCATAAGGCATACTCCCCAATCCAGGCAACATCCTTGTAAATCTCCTCTGCACCCTTTCTATAAGTTTCCACATCCTTCCTGCATTGAGGTGACCAGAACTGAGCACAGTACTCCAAGTGGGGTCTGACCAGGGTCCTATACAGCTGAAACATTATCTCTCGGCTCTTGAACTCAATCCCATGGTTGATGAAGGTCAATGCACCGTATCCCTGCGCAGTCAACCTGCACAGCAGCTTTGAGTGTCCTATGGACTCGGACCCCAAGATTCCTCTGATCCTCCACACTGCCAAGAGTCTTCCCATTAATATCATATTTTGTCATCATATTTGACCTACCAAAATGAACCACCTCACACTTATATGGATTGAACTCCTCAGCCCAGTTTTGCATCCTATTGATGTCCCGCTGTAACCTCTGACACTAACCACAACACCCCAACCATTGTGTCATCAGCACGTTTACTAACCCATCCCTCCACTTCTTCATCCAGGCCATTTATAAAAATCATGAAGGGAAAATTTGTGAACCCTTTGCAATTACCTGGTTTTCTGCATTAATCAATCATACAATGTGGTCTGATCTTCATCTAAGTCATTAATAATAGTCAGAATCTGCCTAAACTAATAACACACAAACAATTGTACTTTTCATGTCTTTATTGAATACATTCTCAATTCACAGTCCAAGCTGGAAAAAGTATGTGAACCTCTGTATTTAATGAACAGTAGAATCTCCTTTATCAGCAATAAGTTTCCTGTAGCTGTAGATCAGAATTGCACAATGGCAAGGAGGGATTTTACACTATTCCTCCATACAAAATAGCCTCAGCTCATCAGTATTTCTTACCTTGCATGAACAGCCCTCTTCAGGTCAAGCTACAGCATCTTAATTGGGTTAAGACCTGGGCTCTGACTTGGCCCATTCTAAAACATGAATTTTCTTCTTTTTAAACTATTCTGTTGTTGATTTACTCATGTTTCAGATCATTGTCTTGTTGCTTCATTCAACTTCTACTGAGCTTCAGGTGATGGACCGCAACTCTGACATTCTCCTGCAGAATGTCTTGATGCAATTTTGAATTCACTGTTCCCTCAACCATTCCAAGCTGTCCAGGCCCTGAGAGAGCAAAGCAGTCCCAAACCATGATGCTCCTTCAACCATGCTTCAGTTGGGGTGAGGTGTAAGTGTTGGTGCGCAGTGCCCTTTTCCCCCCAAATATACTGGTGTGCACTTCTGCCAATAATTTCAACTTTTATCTCATCTGTCCACAGAACATTATCCCAGAGGTATTGTGGGACATCCAGACATCCAGGTTGTCTTTTGCAAACTTGAGATGCGGGGCAATGCTTTTATTTGGAGAACAGTGGTTTCCTCAGTGGTATCTTTCTATGAGTACCATTCTTATTCAGTGATTTTCTTATAATGGACACATGAACAGAGACTTTAGCAAATTCTAGAGATTCTTGCAGGTCTTTTGCTGTTATCCTTGGGTTTTCACCTCCTTCAGCATTTCACACTGTGCTCTTAATGTGGTCTTTGCAGGATGCCCACTCCTACCAAGAGTAGCAACAACACACATCAAAGTTGCTGGTGAACGCAGCAGGCCAGGCAGCATCTCTAGGAAGAGGTGCAGTCGACGGTTCAGGCCGAGACCCTTCGTCAGGACTAACTGAAGGAAGGAGTAGCAACAATACTGAATACTGAATTTCCTCCATTTGTAGACAATTTCTCTTACTGTGGACTGATGAACACTCAGGTGTTTAGAAATATTTTTGTACCCTTTTCCAGCTTCACGCATCTCTACAATTCTTCTTCTGAGGTCCTCCGACAGTTGTTTCGATTGAGGCATGGTGAACATAAACAGATCTTTCTTGAGAAAAGCAGGCTCTGTCAATAACCTGACTTTGTGTATTTCTAGCCAAGGCATCTCTGCAACCCACACCTCCAATCTCATCACATTGATTGGAACACTTGACTCCAAATAGCTTTGTAGAAGGCATTACCCCAGAGGTTTACATTTCTGAAAAGAGGATGCTGTCCAAGTTGCATGCCATCTTGACAATGTCTCCCATCCACTACATAATATACTGGTTGGGCACAGGAGTACATTCAGCCAGAGACTCATTCCACCGAGATGCAACACAGAGCGTCATAGGAAGTCATTCCTGCCTGTGGCCATCAAACTTTACAACTCCTCCCTTGGAGTGTCAGACACTCTGAGCCAATAGGCTGGTCCTGGATGTATTTCCTGGCATAATTTACATATTACTATTTAACTATTTATGGTTTTATTACTATTTATCATTATGGTGTAACTGTAACGAAAACCAATTTCCCCTGGGATCAATAAAGTATGACTATGACTATGACATTCTTTTTTGAACCTAAACTGTGATTGTTTAAATGGTATATTCAGTATTGACGAGGAGCATAACTGTGTTATTAGTTTAGGCAGATTATGTTTGTCTATTATTGTGACTTAGATGAGGATCAGACCACATTTTATGAGTAATTAATGCCCAAAACTAGGTAATTGCAAAGAGTTCAGAAGCTTTTTTTTGCAACTGTAAGCTGACACTGACAGAACACAATACTAAAAGAATGCAGCACTAATACTGTTACAAAGTTTGAATCAGAGATTAAAAGAAGGCTCCACATGCCATCTTGGTGATAAGAAATCTGTTTTGAAAAACAGGCACTTGTCTTTATCAACAAATTTAATCAACATAACTAATACTACATTATTGTTCCACCATCTTGTTGCTGTGTGAGATGTTCAAATTTCCTATCTTACTTCAAAATTACTTGTTTTGACTGTGAAACATTTTGGGAGATCATAAAATGTAATATAAATAAAATCATTTTTTTCACCTGTATATATTTGACTTGAATATTTTGAAAAGATAACATGCTGAAGTCTTTAATCTTAAACTATATTAATACACCGCATCCGGGGGAAAAGGATACAGATGCAAATAGTTAAGTTGAGGCTTCGGTAAAATTACTCAAGAAAGGAAATCCACAAACATTGACCAGAAGTGAAAGAGGAATAAACTACAGTTAAGCTTCTTTGAAATAACCTTTTATGCTAGGCATCTGCATACAAAAACTCAAATTGAACTGACTCCCATTATACATAGGACTTCACAGGTATGTGATTCACTTTATTCATGTAATATTTGATCTCTATTGGAATTGTTTTATTATCGTTCAGAGATGCAGCAAAAAACTTAAATTTTGAATGCTAACCATACAGATCAAGTACGTGATCAAGTACAGATCAAGTACGTGAGGTAATACAAGAAGAAAAGCAGTAACAGAATGCAGAATGTTGTGTTACAGTTGCATTGCACAGTGCAGTTTGGCTGCCTCTGAAGAATTAAGTATGTAGATTTCTTGACTAATCATCAGTAAATAAGATTGTAAACTGTACACATCAGATGACTGCTCTCTTGATTTAGGAATCTTCAACATAGATTAGAAAATTGAGCACATTACTGTACTACTAAGAAAGGTGGGTTAAGCCAATAACTACAGATCAGTCAGTCTACTATCTGCCATCACAGCAATTTTAATTAACATGATGGAAGCTTTTCATTTGATTAAAGAGAATCAGAATAAATTTATAAAAGGTAATTGAAGTCTTATGAAACTCATGGAATTTTCTGAGGCAATTCAAGTAATGGTGAAGGGTTTGTCTACAGATGTCATTTATTTGGAGTCCAAAGAGGCAGGTGATAAGTTCACACAAGACTTCATTAGGTCGAAATATAGAGTTGGTTAGGAAATAGTGTGACACGAGCAAGACGGTCTCAAAAATTCACCACATTTATTTGCAGCATTAGTGATGTAGTTAAAGGCATTTAAGATTACTGATGACAAGGATCAGCGACATCATAAGCAGAAAAAATAAAATGATTAAATTGCATGAAAATAATTATGGATTACTCAGATATGCAAAACTGCTGCAAATTGATTAAAATTTGGAGAACTTAGCAGTATTAAAACACTTTCTTGTGAACTCAATTGCACAATCATAATAATTTCCAGCTTCATGTAACTGAAAATGGATGTTTTGCACACCTGCACCCTCCACTTTTCCCCTTTGAGTGAAGCATGATTATAACCAGTTGCACATAGTTTTGCATCGCACTGCAAATTTGACCAGGCTTTTCAGGTCATGACTCATCATTGCAACACGAACATATTTTCCATGCTATTTGAGGTAGCATTAGTTTTTTTCTGCATGTGGTACCAGGATCTCACATCAGATGGGTGGATCCTGGGAGCAGCCAACCAGATTTCCAAACTTCTGCTAAGTGCTTGATACTCATGCATCCATCACCTGTGGAAATAGGCAACACTTGGCCTACTGGGCCAAGTCGTATGTTGGTCTAATGTAATTCTACTATTAGTACACAGGAATTTGTAGGTTGTCATTTTCTAGATGTTGATAAGCTCAAATCAATGGAAGCAAAGGTGCCAATATACTGTAGCTAGGATGCCTAAGACATTTGCACAGTACTGTAGTAGTTTTATGTATTACACTGTACTGTTGCCACAAAAAAAAACAAATTTCTGACATATGTGAGTGATGATAAACCTGATTCTGATATGGGTATCTATTGTGGACTGAGAGTAGGAAGGATTTAGGGAGAAGGGAAGGGAGAGGGAGGGAGCAGGAACACCAGAGAGACATACTGTAATGATCAATAAACCAACCCTTGGCAGTCATCCTCTGCCCCCCACCCCACACCCTTCCAAGGCACTCCACCTTCACTCCCAAAATTCTTTGTTCTCAAACTCTCTCTCTGGTCCACATTAACAAATATGTCACTGTGCAAAAGTCCAAGGCACACTAGCTACATATATATGTGCTGACATAACAAGAGAAAATCTGCAGATGCTGGAAATCCAAGCAAGACACACAAAATGCTGGAGGAACTCAGCAGGCCAGGCGGCCCCAATAAAAAAAAGTATAGTTTCAGGCCAAGACCCTTCAGTAGGAAAAAAAGATGAGTAGATTCAAAAGTGGGGGCAGGGAAGGGAGAAAAACAGGTAATAGGTGAAACCTGGAGGGGGAGGAGTGAGCTAAAGAGCTGGGAAGTTGATTGGTGAAAGAGAGAAAGGGGATTTTAATAGGAGAGGACAGAAGGCCATGGAAGAAAGAAAATGGGTGAGAAACACCAGAGGGAGGCGACAGGCAGGCAAGGAGATAAGCTGAAAGTGGGAAAAAGGGTTGGGGAATGCTGAAGGGGGGAGGGGTCAATACCAGAAGTTTGAGAAATCAATATTCAAACCATCAGGCTGGAGGCTACCCGGACAGAATGTAAGGTGTTGTTCCTCCAGTCTGAGTGTGGCCTCACCGCGACAGTACAGATGGCCATGGATTGACATATTGGAATGGGAATGGATAGTGGAATTGGTAGTGAGGAAGGAGGGGCATGTGCACCACTTGTTCCGCTTGCAAGGGTAAGTGCCAGGAGAGAGATCAGTAGGGAGGGTCGAATGAACAAGGAAGTCACTTAGGGAGCAATTTCTGCAGAAAGCAGAAAGTTAAGTTTGGGGTGGAGGGGTTGGAGGGAAAGATGAGCTTGGTGGTAGGATCCTGTTGGAGATGGCAGAAGTTCCGGATATTATGTGCTGGACGTGGTGGCTGGTGGGATGGTAGGTGAGGACATGAGGAACCCCCATCCCTGGTAGGGTGGCAGGAAGATGGGGTAAAAGCAGGTATGTGTGAAATGGAACAGATGCAGTTGAGGGCAGTGTCCATGGTGGAGGAAGGGATGCCCCCCTTTTTTTGAAAAAGGAGTACATTTCCTTCATTCTGGAATGAGAAGCCTCATCCTGAGAGGAGATGTGGTGGAGACGGAAGATTTGAGAGAAGGGGATGGCGATTTTACAAGTAACAGAAAGAGGTATAGTCCAAATTTCCATGAGAGTCTGTGGGTTTTTAATAGACATCAGTAGATAAGCTGCCTCTAGAGATAGAGACAGTGAGATTGAGAAAGTGGGGGGTTGCAAGTTGAAGGCAAAGTAGATGAAGCTGACGAGCTCCATATGGGTGCAGGAAGTAGCACCAATGCAGTCTTTGATATAGCGTAGGAAAAGTGGGGGACGAACACCAGTGTAGGCTTGGAACACAGACTGTTCCACATAGCTGAGAAAAAGGCAGGCATAGCTGAGACCCATGCGAGTGCCCATGGCTATACCTTCTGTTTGAAGGAAGTCGGAGGAGCCAAACTATTTAGAGTGAGGTCAAGTTCTACAAGACGGAAGAGCGTGGTGCTAGTGGGGAACTGGTTATGTCTGGTGTCTAGAAAGAAACAAAGAGCTTTGATTAATCTAATTAACTTAGGAGTAGGTAATGGAGGCAGCAGTTAGGGCAGTCAAGTGCTCCATTTAAAGTATGTGGGAAGTCAGGGCGAGCACAATTGTCCCTGATGATGACTACACCTGTAAAAGGTGCATCCAGCTGCAGCCTCTGACAATGCAAACATGAGGAAGGCTGCAGATGCTGGAAATTCAAGCAACACACATCAAAGTTGCTGATGAACGCAGCAAGCCAGACAACATCTCTAGGAAGAGGTACAGTCGACTTTTCGGGCCGAGACTCTTCGTCAGGAGTAACTGAAAGAAGAGCTAGTAAGAGATTTGAAAATGAGGCATGAACATTGACTTCTCAAACTTCCACTAGTGCCCCACCTCCCCCTTGTACCCCATCCGTTATTTATATACACACATTCTTTCTCTCTCTCTCCTTTTTCTCCCTCTGCCCCTCTCACTATACCCCTTGCCCATCCTCTGGGTTCCCCCCTCCCCCTTTTCTTTCTCCCTGGGCCTCCTGTCCCATGATCCTCTCATATCCCTTTTGCCAATCAACTGTCCAGCTCTTGGCTCCATCCCTCCCCCTCTGTCTTCTCCTATCATTTTGGACTCCCCCTCCCCCTCCCACTTTCAGATCTCTTACTAGCTCTTCCTTCAGTTAGTCCTGACGAAGGGTCTCGGCCCGAAATGTCGACTGTACCTCTTCCTAGAGATGCTGCCTGGTCTGCTGCGTTCACCAGCAACTTTGATGTGTGTTGCAGCTCCTGACAAACCGAGTTAGGGAACTGGAGCTGGAGCTGGATGAACTTTGGATCATTCGTGAGGCAGAGGCAGAGGCAGAAATAGACAGGAGTTTCAGGGAGATAATCACCCCTAAAAGTCAGGAGGCAGGTAGCTGGGTGACTGTCAGGAGAGGGAAGGCGAATAGACAGAATGAGCAGAGCACCCCTCTGGCCGTTCCCATCAATAATAAGTATACCGTTTTGGATACTATTGGTAGGGACGACCTACCAGGGACAAGTTGCAGTGGTCGCATCCCTGGCACCGAGACTGGACCCTCAGCTCAGAAGGGAAGGAGGGAAAAGAGGAGAGCAGTAGTGATAGGGGGTTCGATAGTTGGGGGGAAGATAAGAGGTTCTGAAGGAGAGATCAAGAATCCCGGATGGTCTGTTGCCTCCCTAGTGCCAGGGTCCATGATATCTTGGATCAAATTCTCAGTATTCTCAAGCGGGAGGGTGCGCAGCCAGATGTCATGGTCCATGTAGGGACGAATGATGTGGATAGGAAGGAGGAGGAGGAGATCCTGCAAAGAGAGTTTAGGGAGTTAAGCGCAAAACTGAAGCACAGGATCTCCAGGGTTGCAAACTCAGGATTGCTACCCGCACCACGTGCTAGTGAGGCTAGAAATAGGAAGATAATGCAGCTAAATATGTGGCTAAGGAGTTGGTGCAGGAGGGAGATCTTCATGTTTCTGGACAATTGGGCCTTGTTCCAGGGAAGGTCAGACCTTTGCACCTGAACTGGAGGGGGACTAACATCCTTGCAGGTAGATTTACCAGTGCTGCTCTGGGGGGGGGTTTAAACTAGATTTGCAGGGAGAGGGAAACCAGAGTGTTAGAGCAGATAGTGAGGTGGAGGAGGATAAAGGTCAGGTGAGAACTGCAAGTATAGTGCATGGAGTAATGCCAGATCTAACATATAAAGAGGCTTTGAGGAAAGAGAAGCAGAATAAAGGGTGTAAAGGTAGTAAGGTAGAAGGGCTGAAGTGCGCGTACTTCAATGCAAGAAGCATCAGGGACAAAGGTGATGAACTGAGAGCTTGGATACATACATGGAATTATGATGTAGTGACCATTACAGAGACTTGGCTGGCACCAGGGCAGGAATGGATTCTCAGTATTCCTGGATTTCAGTGTTTTACAAAGGATAGAGAGGAGGGAGAAAGGGGAGGAGATGTGGCATTACTGGTCAGGGTTATTATTGCAGCTACAGAAAGGGTGGGTAACGTAGCAGGATCCTCTTTTGAGTCAGTATGGGTGGAAGTCAGGAACAGAAAGGGAGCAGTTACTCTATTGGGAGTATTCTACAGGCCCCCTGGTAGAATCAGAGGTACCGAGGAGCAGATTGGGAGGCAGATTTTGGAAAGATGCAAAAATAACGGGGTTGTTGTCATGGGTAACTAACTTCCCTAATATTGATTGGCACCAGATTAGTTCCAATGGTTTAGACGGGGCAGAGCTTGTTAAGTGAGTCCAGGACTGATTCCTGTTACAGTATATTGAAAGGCCGACTAGGGGGAATGCCAAACTAGATCTAGTATTAGGTAACGAACCCGGTCAGGTCACAGATCTCTCCATGGGTGAACATCTGGGGGACAGTGACCACTGCTCCCTGGCCTTTAGCATTATCATGGAAAAGGATAGAATCAGAGAGGACAGGAAAATTTTTAATTGGGGAAGGGTAAATTATGAGGCTATAAGGCTAGAACTTGCGGGTGTGAATTGGGATGATGTTTTTGCAGGGAAATGTACTATGGACATGTGGTCGATGTTTAGGTTTCTCTTGCAGGATGTTAGGGATAAATTTGACCCAGTGAGGAAGATAAATAATGGTAGGGTGAAGGAACCATGGGTGACAAGTGAGGTGGAAAATCTAGTCAGGTGGAAGAAGGCAGCATACATGAGGTTTAGGAAGCAAGGATCAGATGGGTCTATTGAGGAATATAGGGTAGCAAGAAAGGAGCTTAAGAAGGGGCTGAGAAGAGCAAGAAGGGGGCATGAGAAGGCCTTGACGAGTAGGGTAAAGGAAAACCCCAAGGCATTCTTCAATTATGTGAAGAACAAAAGGATGACAGGAGTGAAGGTAGGACCGATTAGAGATAAAGGTGGGAAGATGTGCCTGGAGGCTGTGGAAGTGAGCGAGCTCCTCAATGAATACTTCTCTTCGGTATTCACCAATGAGGGGGAACTTAATGATGGTGAGGACAATATGAGTGAGGTTGATGTTCTGGAGCATGTTGATATTAAGGGAGAGGAGGTGCTGGAGTTGTTAAAATACATTAGGATGATAAGTCCCCGGGGCCTGACGGAATATTCCCCAGGCTGCTCCACGAGGCGAGGGAAGAGATTGCTGAGCCTCTGGCTAGGATCTTTATGTCCTCATTGTCCACGGGAATGGTACTGGAGGCTTGGAGGGAGGCGAATGTTATCCCCTTGTTCAAAAAAGGTAGTAGGGATAGTCCGTGTAATTATAGACCAGTGAGCCTTACGTCTGTGGTGGCAAAGCTGTTGGAAAAGATTCTTAGAGATAGGATCTATGCGCATTTAGAGAATCATGGTCTGATCAGGGACAGTCAGCATGGCTTTGTGAAGGGCAGATCATGTCCAACAAGCCTGATGGACTTCTTTGAGGTGGTGACCAGGCATATAGATGAGGGTAGTGCAGTGGATGTTATCTACATAGATTTTAGTAAGGCATTTGACAAGGTTCCACATGGTAGGCTTATTCAGAAAGCCAGAAGGAATGGGATACAGGGAAGTTTGGCCAGGTGGATTCAGAATTGGCTTGCCTGCAGAAGGCAGAGGGTCGTGGTGGAGGGAGTACATTTGGATTGGAGGGTTGTGACTAGTGGTGTCCCACAAGGATCGGTTCCGGGACCTCTACTTTTCATGATTTTTATTAACGACCTGGATGTGGGGGTAGAAGGGTGGGTTGGCAAGTTTGTAGACAACACAAAGGTTGGTGGTGGTGTGGGTAATGTAGAGGATTGTCAAAGATTGCAGAGAGACATTGATAGGAAGCAGAAGTGGGCTGAAAAATGGCAGATGGAGTTCAGCCCAGAGAAGTGCAAGGTGGTACACTTTGGAAGGACATATTCCAAGGCAGAGTACAAAGTAAATGGCAGGATACTTGGTAGTGTGGAGGTGCAGAGGGATCTGGGGGTACATATCCACAGATCCCTGAAAGTTGCCTCACAGGTAGATAGGGTAGTTAAGAAAGCTTATCGGGCGTTAGCTTTCATAAGTCGAGGGATAGAGTTTGAGAGTCGTAAGGTAATGATGCAGCTTTATAAAACTCTGGTTAGGCCACAACTGGAGTACTGTGTCCAGTTCTGGTTGCCTCACTATAGGAAGGATGTGGAAGCATTGGAAAGGGTACAAAGGAGATTTACCAGGATGCTGCCTGGTTAAGAGAGTATGCATTATGATCAGAGATTAAGGGAGCTAGGGCTTTACTCTTTGGAGAGGATGATGAGAAGAGACATGATAGAGGAGTACAAGATATTAAGAGGAATAGATATGAGTGGACACCCAGCGCCTCTTCCCCAGGGCACCACTGCTCAATACAAGAGGACATGGCTTTATGGTAAGGGGTGAGAAGTTCAAGGGGGATATTAGAGGAAGGTTTTTTACTCAGAGAGTGGTTGGTGCGTGGAATGCACTGCTTGAGTCAGTGGTGGAGGCAGATACACTAGTGAAATTTAAGAGACCACCAGACAGGTATATGGAGGAATTTAAGGTGGTGGGGGGGTTATATGGGAGGCAGGGTTTAAGGGTTGGTACAACATTGTCTGCCGAAGGGCCTGTACTGTGCTGTACTATTCTATGTTTGAGGCCTTCCTGGCGGGAGATGGAGGTGTATAGGAACTGGACATCCATAGTGAAAATATGATTGGGAGCTAGGGATAATGTATATAATGTGCTCATGATTTTTGCACAATACTGTATATACCGGGCTCCAAACAGCCAGGTTGCAGGCTACAAATTACAACTGAAGAAAGAAAAGGCATTTCAAGACAGCAATGTTATGAGAACCACTGGGGGTTTCATTATGCAGGTTGATTGGGAAAATTAGGTTGGTGCTGGATCTCAAAGGAGAGAATTTGTAGAATGACTGTGAGATGGCTTTCCACTGGGAAAGGCTATTCTGGATTGGGTGTTGTGTAATGAACCTGATTTGAATGGGGATCTTAAGGAACCCTTTGGGGAGCAGTCAGCATAATATGATAGACTTCACCCTGCAATTCGAGGGGGAGAAGCTAAAGTCAGATGTATCAATATAACAATGAAGTAAAGGTAAATATAGAGGTATAAGAGGGAAGCTGGCCAAAGCTGATTGGAAGGGGGCACTAGTTGGGATGATGGCAGAACAACATCGGTTGCATTTTCTGGGCAATATTCAGAAGGTGCAGGATAGGTACATTCCAAAGAGGTGGTCGTATTCTCAAGACAGGATGACGTAACCATGGCTGACAAGGGAAGTCAAGATCACCATAAAAGCAAAAGAGAAGGCATATAATACAGCAAAAATTAGTGAGAAGGTGGAGGATTGGTACACATTAAAAAAAACAGAAGGCAACTAAAAAAGTTATAAGGCAGAAAAAGATGAAATATGAAGGCAAGCTAGCCAATATCATCAAAGAGGATACCAAAAGGTTTTTGTTTCAGATATATAAAGACTAAAAGAAGTGACAGCAGCTATCATACTGCGGGAAAATGTTGCTAGAAAGGTACAGAAGTAATGAGGGGACAAGGAAATGGCAATCAAACTTAATAAGCATCTTGCATCAGTCTTCACGGTGGAAGATACTAGCAGTATGTCAGACGTTCAAGAGTGTCAGGGGCAGAAGTGAGTGCAGTTGCTATCACAGGACAGAAGGTGCTTGAGAGGCTGAATAAATCATCTGGATCAGGTGGACTACACCGAGAGTTCTGAAAGAAGTAGCTGAAAAGATTGTGGAGGAATTGGTTATGATCTGTCAAGATTCTCTTGATTCTGGCATGGTTCTGGAGGATTGGAAAATTGCAAATGTAACTCCACTCTTCGGAGTGGTGGGGTGCAGAAGAGGGAAACTGTAGGCCAGTTAGTCTAATGTCAGTGGTTGGGAAGATATTGGGGTTGATTATTAGGGATGAGTTCTCAAGGTACTTGGAGGCAGATGATAAAATAGGCCAAAGTCAGCATGGCTTCCTTGAGGGAAAATCTAGCCTGATAAATCTGTTGGTATTCTTTGAGGAATTTTTGAAGTAGGATAGACAAAGGATTAATGGTGGATGTTGTGTACTTGGATTTTCAGAAGGCCTTTAACAAGATGCAGCACACAAGGCTGCTTAACAAGATAAGAGCCTATGGTATTACAGGAAAAATACTAGCACATATAGAGGTTTGGCTGATTGGCAGGAGAAAGATTGGGAAAAAGGGAGACTTTCCTGTTTGACTGCCAGTAATTAATGGTGTTCTACAGGGGGTCAGTGTTGGGATCACTTCTTTTTACATTATATGTTAATGATTTAAATGACAGAATTAATGGCTACATGGTCAAATTTGCAGACGACATGAAGACTGTTGGAGGGGCAGGAAGTGTTTAGGAAGCAGGGAGGTACCAGAAGGACTTAGATAGATGAGGAGAATGGAAGAAGTAATGGCAGATGAATACAGCTCATGCACTTTGGTAGATGGAACAAAAGCACAGACTACTTTCTAAACGGGTAGAAAATTCAAAAATCCAAGGTGCAAAGAGTCCTTGTCCTTCCCAAAGTTTAACTTGCAGGTTGAGTTCATGGTGAGGAAAGCAAATGCAATGTTAGCATTCATTTTGACAGAACTAGAATATAAAAGCAAATATGTAATGTTGAGGCTTCATAAAACACAGGCGAGGCCTCATTTGAAGTATTCTGAGCAGTTCTGGGTCCTTTATCTAAGAAAGGATGTGCTGACATTGGAGGGAGCCCAGAGGAGGTTCACAGGAATGTAAGAGTAATTACAGGAGGAGCATTTGATGGCCCTGGACCTGTACTTGCTGAAGTTTAGAAGAATGGGTGGGGGGGGGGCGGTAAAATCAGATCTCGTTGAAGCTTAATGAACATTGAAAGCCCTAGATCCAGTGGATATGAAGAGTAGGTTTTCTACGGTGGGGGGGGGGGGGGGAGTCAAGGATCAAAGGACACAGCCTCAGGATAGAGGGGCATCCATTTATAACAGACAAGGAGGAATTTCTTTAGCCAGAGGGTAGTGAATCTGCAGAATTCATTGCCACATGTGGCTGTGGATGTCAATTCTTTGGATATACTTAAAGCAGAGGTTGATAGGTTCTTGTTTAGTCAGGATATGAAAGGTTACAGGGAGAAGACGGGAGAATGGAGTTGAGAGGGAATATGTTAATAACTTTAAAGTCAGTGTCCACTGAACAATCAAAGTGCTGCGCATAAACAAACCTCACTTCACTCTACTCAGTCAGAATACCCATAATTATTCTGACCACCCTGAAGTTTGCAGCAACGAATTCAGCAATGAAAACAGTTGTCTATGCTCTATTGCATTGCTCATTCAGTGCAAACTTCTGGATCCACTGAAGATCCAAATCCATTATATTTAGGAATTTCACACATTTATGCACAAAGAGTTGAGCAACACAATTTATTCCTTTGGTGTGCATCAGAGACTTGTTACTTATAAAGCAGCATCTCCATGCCAAGTATATGTGAGCATTGCAATTCTACTGAAATGGTGCTATTTAATGAGGAAGTGGTGGGAGAAACTGGTGCTAGTTTGGAGCAAGACCCAAGGACACCAATATTCTATTATTTTCAAATATCAAGCCATATGTGTAACAGAAAAGAACCTGAACAGGGTCTCTTGGATGTCTACCCCTCAGTTCCCATGAAGAGTTGGGCCTGGTGTTTGTTTAAAGAATATACACAAAGTTGCTGCACACCTTGGTGATAACCCACCATTGTGGAGATGAGAAAATGTATTAAAGAATGATTTGGGGATTGGGGAGAAAAAAATGTTGTCGTAGAGCAGTCAGTCAAGATGACTCCAGGTGATAAGAGTATTGACAAAATGGAATAGTTGTGGCAATTGTTAAGCTAGTCAAACCTGAAAAGGAGGAATTTTGCTAAAGGAAGATGTAAACTATAGATCACTTATGATAAAGTCACCGTGATGCAGCATGGAAACAAGCTCTTTGGTCCAACTAACCTATGCCAACCAAACTGTATGATACAATTCCATCTACCTCTGTTTGGCCTATGTCCCTCTAAACTTCTCCTCTCCTCAAAGATGCCTTTTAATCATTGCAACAGTACCTGCCTCTACCACTTACTCTGTAGGCTAATTCCACATACCCACCACCTCCCTGAGGTCCCATTTAAATCCTTCCCATCTCATCCTAATTCTGTATTTTCAGTTTTTGACTACCCTACCCTGGAAGAAAAACTGTAATTATTCATATTGTAGATAGCCTTCATGATTTCTCATAGCTCCTTCCATAATGTCTATTACACCATCAATTTTGGTGCCTCCTACAAACTTGCTAACCACGCCAAATGTATTTTCATTCAAATTGTTAATACAGATGATGGACAACAGTGAACCCATCAATGATACCTGTAGTACACTGCTGGCATAGAACTCCATTTATAAAAATAGACTCAACTACCACAATCTGGCTTCTTCCACCAAACCAATTTAGGGCAGAAGACATCAGAGCAGAATTAAGGCAGTTGGCCCATTGAGTCTGCTCTGCTATTTCATTATGACTGATCCATTTCCCTCTCAGCTTCAAACTCCTGTCTTCTCGCTATATCCCATCATGCCCTGACTAATCAAGAATCTATCAACTTTTCCCTTAAATATACCCAATGATTTGGCCTCCACATCTGCCTGTTGCAACGAATTCCAAATTTATTACTCTCTGGCTGAAGTAATTCCTCCTCAGCTTAATTCTAAATGGATTTCCATCGATTCTGAGGCTGTGTCCTCTGGTCCTAGACTCCCCAACTATAGGATACATCCTCTCCACACCCACTCTTTCAAGGTCTTGCCCAGAGCCATCAAATGCTCCCTATATGAAAAGACATTCAATACTGGAATAATTTTCGTGAACATCCTCTAGACCCTCTCCAATGTCAGCATATCCTTTTTTAGATAAGTGGCCCAAAACTATTCACAATACTCCAAGTGAGACCTCACCTTTGCCTTATAACATTAGATCCTTGCTTTAATATTCTAGTCCTCTCAAAATGAATGCATACATTGCATTTGACTTCCTCACGACCGACTCAACCTGCAAATTAACCTTTAGGGACTCAGCCCGAGGACTTCCAAGTCCCTTTGTACTTCAGATTTTTGAATTTTCTGTCCATTTAGAAAATAGTCTATGCTCTCATTTCTTCTATCAAAATGCATGACCATTCACCTCCTGACACTATATTCCATCTGCCACTTCTTTGCCCACTCTCCCAATCTATCTGTCCTTCTGTAGCCTCTCTGCTTCCTCAACACTACCTGCCCCTCCACCTATCTTCTTATAGTCCGCAAACCTGGCCACAAAGTCATTAATTCTGTCATTCAAATCATCAACATATAACGTAAAAAGAAGCAGCCCTAACACCGACTCCTGTAGAACACCACTAGTCACTGGAAAAGGCCCCCTTTATTCCCACTCATTGTCTCCTGTCAATCAGTTATTGCTCTATGCATGCTAGTATCTTTCCTGTAATCATGTCAAAAGCCTTCTGACAATTCAGTTACACAACGTCTACTGATTCTTCTTTGTCTATACTGTTTGTTATTTCTTCAAAGAATTTCAACAGATTTATCAGGCAAGATTCCCCTTAGTGAAACTATGTTGACTACAGCTTATTTTACCATGTGCCTCCAAGCACCCTGAAACCACATTCTGAACATTGATCCAACATCTTTCCAGCCTCTCTCCCTTCTTGAAGAGTGAGTGACATTTGCAATTTTCCAGTCCTCCAGAACCATTCCAGAATCAATTCATTCTTGAAAGATTATTACAAATGTCTCCACAATCTTTTAAGCCACCTCTTTCAGAATCCTGGGGTGTAGACCATCTGGTCCAGGTGACTTATCTACCTTCAGACCTTTTATTTTCCCCGAGAACCTTCTCCCTAGTAATGGCAACTTCACACACTCCTGCTCCCTGACAGTCTCGAACTTCTGGCATACTGCTAGTGTCTTCCACAGTGAAGACTGATGCAACATACTTATTCTGTTCATCAGTCATTTCCTTGTCCTCTATTACTACCTCTCTATCATCATTTTTCTGTGTTCCAACAGCTATTCTTGCTTCCCTTTTACATTTTATATATCTGAAGAAACGTTTGGTATCCTCTAATACTTTTGGCTAGCTCACCTTTGTACTCATCGCTTTCTTCTTTATGACCTTTATAGTTGCCTTCTGTTGGTGTTTAAAGGCTTCCCAATCCTCTAACTTCCCACTGATTTTTGCTCTGTTATATGCCCTCTTTTTGGTTTTTATATTGGCTTTGACTTCTTGTCAGTCATGGCAGGATGACATAACCTTTAGAATACTTTTAGATGTAATGCCTTTGTTCATATTTTTACTGTGTTGTATGTATTTCATTTACCAGTTCTGTAAGAGCAGTCTGTTCTGTTTTCAGCTTGTTTGGGTTATTGTTGAAGATAAGTGATGAGGAGAAATGTGGTCATCCAATTAGGATGATAGAGCTGAGAGGAGGTTTCTCTGGTGAAGGACACTAAGGTTGGGCTTGGGGCTTTTGTTCGGCGGGAGATGAAGAGAGAAGATGCTGGAAAGAAGAAATGACCCAGAGGGGACAGTAATTCGACAAAACCAGGGGCAAGATCGATTGATCGAGGATCGGTGAATGTGACGAAACCTTGAGCTCCAACTTGAGCATATTTGACTGTTTAATTAAAATGGTCCCTTTTATTTTTGTTTTTCTTTACGAACCCTTTAGTTAAGTTTAGATTCATAAATATAATTCCTTGAATCGTATGTGGCGTGTTGTCTGTTATTTTGTGGCACTAATTTGTAACAGGGTAGCTAATTACACAGTTTGAGGTGACAGAGCCCTCTCATTCTCATGTTTGGAGGGACCGGAGAGTGCCTTCCCCAGACTTCCACGCAGCCAAGGAAACCAGGGGGTTTCACAGAAATGCCTTTAGAACATTAAAGATATAGTTTTAGGGTACTTGGAGGCACATGACAAAATAGGCCATAGCCAACATTGGTTCCCTAAGGGAAAAACCTGCCTGACAAATCTGTTGGAATTCTTTGAATAAATAACAAACAGGATAGACATAGGAGAATTGGTGGATATTGTGCACTTGGATTTACAGATGCCTTTGACAATGTGCCACACGAGGCTGCTTAACAAATTTCCAGCCCATGTAAGATACCAATATTGCTAGAGCATTGACTGATAGGCAGGAGGCAAAGAGTGTAAATAAAGAGAACCATTTCTGGTTGGCTGCTGGTGACTAGTGGTGTTCCATAGGGGTCTGTGTTCTGATTCATTTTACGTTATATGTTAATGAATTAGATGACAAAACTAAACGTGTAGACTATTTTCTAAATAGAGGAAAATTCAAAAATCTGAGGTGCCAAGTTGCTTGCGAGTCCTCATGCAGGATTCCTGAAAGGTTAATCTGCAGGTTAAGTTGGTGATGAGGAAGGCAAATGTTAGCATTCATTTCATGAGGACAAGAATATAAAAGCAAAGGATTAAGGTTGAAGTCTTATAAAGCACTACTGAGGCCTCACTTGGAGTATTATGAACAGTTTTGGGGCCCTTGTCTAAGAAAGGATGTGCTGATATTGGAAAGGGTTCAAAGGAGGCTTAAGAAAATGATTCTGGGATTGAAAGGCTTGTTAAAATTAAGATTGAAAGGATCTTTTGATAGATCTGGACCTCTACTCACTTGAATTCAGAAGAATGAGGGGTGACCTCATTGCAAGGCCTTGATACAGTGGATGTGGATCTAAACCGAAGGACACAGCCTCAGAATAGCAAGGTGTCCTTTTAGAACAGATATGTGGAGGAATTTTTTTAGCCAGATAGTAGTGAATCTGTGAAATTTGTTGCCACAGACTGCTGTGGAGACCAAGTCATTGGGTATATATAAGGCAGTATACAGTATGATTTTAGCTTCTCCTTCTCAAACTGCAGGGTGAATTCTGTATTATGATCACTGTCCACTAAGGGTTCCTTTACCTTAAACTCACTGATCAATTCCAGTTCATTGCACAACACCCAATCTACAAAAGCTGATCCCCTAGTGAGCTCAACCATGAGCTGCCCTAAAAAGCAATCTTAAGACCATAAGACACAGGAACTGAATAAGGCCATTTGGCCCATTGAGTCTGCTCCGCCATACAAACATGGCTCAACCCCTCCTCAACCCCACTCCCCAGCCTTCTCCTCATAACCTTTATACCGTGTCCAATCAAGAACTGATCAAGCTCTACCTTAAATACACCAATGACCTGGCCCCCACAGCTGCCTGTGATAATAATTTCCATAAATTCACCACCCTTTGGCTAAAGAAATTTCTCTGCATCTCTGGTTTAAATGGTCGTCCCTTGTATCCTGAAGTTGTGCCCTCTCATCCTAGATTCCCCCGCCATGTGAAACATCCTTGGGACACTCTTCTGAACCATCTCCAATTCCAGCACATCTTTTTTTTAGATGAGGTGCCTAAAACTGTTCGCAGTTCTCATGGCGAGGCCTCACTGGTACCTATTAAGCCTCAGCATCACATCCCTGATCTTGTATTCAAGACCTCTTGAAATGAATGTCAACATTGCATTTGCCTTCCTCACCTTTAGGGTGTTCTACACAAGGCCTCCCAAGTCCCACTGCATCTTAGAATTTTGGATTTTCTCCCCATTTAGAAAATAGTCTGCACATTTATTTCTACTATCAAAGTGCATGACTATGCATTTTCCAACATTGTATTTCATTCGCCACTCTCTACCCATTCTCCTAATCTAAGTCCTTCTGCATCCTACCTGTTTCTTCAATGCTACCTGCCCCTCCATCAATTTTCGTATCATCTGTAAACTTGGCAACAAAGCCATCTATTACATCATCTAAATCATTGATATACAGCATAAAAAGAAGCGGTCCGAACACTGACCCCTGCGGAACCACTAGTCACTGGCAACCAAGCAGAAAAGGATCTTTTTATTCCCACTTGCTGCCTTGTACCAATAAGCTAATGTTCTAACCATGCCAGAAACTTTCCTGTAATGCCACGTGCTCTTAACTTGGTAAGCAGCCTCAAGTGTGGCACTTTGTCAAAGGTCTTCTGAAAGTCCAAACATTCAACATCCACTGCATCCCCTTTATCTATCCTACATGTAATCTCCTCAAAGAATTCCAACAGGTTTGTCAGGCAAGATTTTCCCTTAATGAAACCATGATGACTTTATCCTATCTTGTCCAAGTACTCCATAACCTCATTCTTAACAATTGACGCCAACATCTTCCCAACCACTGAGGTCAGGCTAACTGGCCTATAATTTCCTTTCTGCTGAAATCCTCTTTTCTTAGAGTGGTGTGACATTCACAATTTTCCATTCCTCTGATACCATGCCAGAGTCAATGATTTTTGAATGATCACTACTAATGCCTCGATAATCTCTACTGCTACCTTTTTCAGGATCCTACGATGCAGTTCATCTGGCCCAGGTGACTTATGTACCTTAGGTCTTTCAGCTTTTTAGGCACCTTCTCCCTTTTAATAGTATCTGCACTCACTCTCTTTCCTCACACCCTTCAACATAAGACCATAAGATATAGGAGCAGAAGTAAACCATTCGGTCCATTGAGTGTGCTACACCATTCAATCAGGGCTGATCCAATTCTTCCAGTCATCCCAACTTCCTTGCCTTCTCCCTATACTCTTTCATGCCGTGGCTAATCAAGAGCCTATCTCTGCCTTAAATACACCCAATGACTTGGCCTCCACAGCCGCTTGTGGCAACAAATTCCACAGATTTACCACCATATGACTAAAGTAATTTCTCCGCATCTCCGTCCTAAATGGATGTCCTTCAATCCTAAAGTCGTGCCCTGTTGTTCTGGATTCCCCTACAATGGGAAATAACTTTGCCATATCTAATCTGTTCAGGCCTTTTAATATTCAGAATGTTTCTATGAGATGCCCTCCCCACCCCATTCTCCTGAACATCAGGGAATATAGCCCAAGACCTGCCAGATGTTCCTCATATGGTAACCCTTTCACTACTGGAATCATTCTCGTGAATCTTCTCTGAACCCTCTCCAATGCCAGTATCTTTTTCTTTTGTGCCTTGCACGTTACACACTTGGGCGATCATGGCTTTCCACATCGAACGATCCCATGCAGTGTCAATGATATCTTGCACACTTAGATCTGTTAGTTCTTTCACAGTGTCCATATATTTTCTTCTTTGCCTTCCTCTTCTGCATTTCCCAGGCATACGGCCTTGTAATGTAAGGCATTCTATTTCTCCCTTTCTGATGACGTGGCCCAGGAATTTAAGTTTCCTCTCATTTAATGTTCTCTTTAAAGATCCTTTTGTATGGGCACGTTGGAATACTGTCTCACTAGTTACCCTATCTCTATATGATATTTTCAGCATTATTCTAAGAAACCACATTTCTGTTGCTTCTAAGTTTCTTTGGAGTTCTGGTGTTATAGTCCATGTTTCAGAAGCATACAGCAAGATTGACCAGGTGTAACATTTTAGTAGCCTAAGCCTTGTTATCATAGAAGTGTGTCTGTTGGTAAAAATGGGTTTCATTTTTTGGAAGTTGGTTTTGGCAATGGCAATTCTTCTTTTTATTTCTATTTTACTTCTAGCATCTTGTGATATAAAACTAGGTAATTAAAGCTGGTCTTTTGTTCAATCTCTTGGTTATCGATGTACAATTGGCCGTTGGGAGTATCCTGCTGTTTTGATATTACCATACATTAGGATTTTTTACAGTTGATGGTTAGACCAAAATCTGCACTTGTTTGTACTACTTTGTCTAGGAGGATTTGTAGCTCTTCAGCAGCACTTGCTATTAGGGTGGTATCGTTTGCATATCTTATATTGTTGATGTTAACACCTCCAATTTTTATCCCATCTAGGTCTTCTATTTCTCTGAGAATCATTTCACTATATATATTAAACAATTCCGGTGAGGCAACGCATCCCTGTCTAACTCCTCTTTGAATTTTAGTCCAACTGCTTATATTATCATCAATTTTTACTGCCGCCATTTGGTTCCAAGATAAATTTTGAAGCAGTTGTTGGTCCACTTCCATCAATGTTTAGTTTAGTGAGAATTTGAAATAATTTTTCATGTTGCACTTTGTCAAATGCTTTTGTGAAATCAATAAAACATAAAAAGACATCATTTTGATATTCAATTGCCCTTTCTGAAAGCATTCATACAATGAAAATTACGTTCCTAGTTCCTCTATCCTCAATAAACCCATATTGCAGTTTAGAAGATTCTGGCCTTAACTTGTTTTTAATTCGACTCAGAACAATTCTCAACAAAATCTTTATTATGTGACTCATAAGACTGATTGTTCTATAATTTTCACAGTCAATAATTCCAGAAATCTTTGGCAAAGTTATAAGTACTGATTTCAAGAGATCATCAGGCAATACACCAGACTCACATATGCCATTAAACAGTTCAAAAAGAATATCTATGCCCAGATCTTCTAGCCTGTATCATTTCCACTGAAATTTCATCAGGCCCAGTGGCTTGACCATGTTTCATGCTTTTCATTGCTTTAGTTATTTCTTCTTTGGTAATAGGTGGGCCAGAATTAGTGTGTTTAATATCTGGGGGTTCCCCTCTATTATTCTCAAACAGCTGCTCTATATACTGAATCCACCTCTCACATACTTTATCTGGATCTGTTAGTATGGATCCGTCTGCTGATCTTATGCATCCTGTAGAGGTGGTTTTCCTAATTCCAGTGATTTCCTTAATTTTCTTCTGCATTTCTTTGCTGTTGTTGATATGGCCTCCTACTTCATTGCATTTTTGATTCAGCCATTCTTCCTTTGCAATATTGCACAATTGTCTGGTCTGTCTGTCTAGCTCTCGGTATTGCACTTCATAGTGTATGATTCCCAGTTGGGAACATCAGTAGAGGTCAAATGCTCTAGTTAGATGAGCAGTGCGGCAACAGAAGGCAACAGCAAATCACTGTTGAAATTTTTGCCTAGTCAATCATGGAAAGAAACGAAAGGAGGAAACCAGACAACAGCGTGAATGGGGTTGATTTTAATCAACAGAACAACACCTCTCTCGGTAGGGGTAGTCATGTGCTGCAGGTGACACCAGACAGTCATCCAGAGACTGTAAGCAATAGGGAAAGGCAACATGGAACATCCGTACACTTTATCAGAAAGGAAAGTTGGACCACACATTAAATGAAATGAAAAGGTTGGAAGTTGATATCTTAGGCCTGTCAGAAATTAAGACGGATCGACAGTGGCAAATTCACTAATAGTTCTGTGATAACATATTCTGGAGATCAACAGGTCAACAGCATATGTATGGAGTTGGAATTATTTTAAACAAACAAGTAACAAAATGTCTTATGGGATACTGGGCGATATCTGATTGGCTGCTTTTAGTTAAATTAAGGGGTAACCCTTTCAATATTAGCATAATCCAAGCCTACGCACGAACAAATGATGCGGATTAAGAGGATATCAACAAGTTATATGAAGATCTCGACAGTGCTTATGAGCAATGTAAATCTCAGGATATAAAGCTAGTCATGGCAGATTTTAACGTCAAAGTTGGGCAGGAAAGGGTTGATAACATCATACAACCCTTTGGATTGGGGAGAAAAACGAAAATGGAGGAAGGTTTACTGATTGGTGTGTCACAAACAACCAAGTGATCACCAATACTTGGAATAAAAACCATCCACGTAGATTGTGTACTTGGATTGGCCCTGGAGATAGAACAAGGAATCAAGTAGATTTCATTACCATCAATGTACGCTTTAGAAATAATATCCCAAATTCTAAAGCTTACTCAGGAGCAGACTGGGGTTCAGATCATCATCCAGTAATGGATACCATTAAAACAAAACTAAAGAAACTGAAACGTGGAAAAAAGAGAAAGTATATATTGGGAGAACTTAAAAAAGATAGCATACTTAAGCAACAATTCAAGACAGCTGTAGAAGAACACCTCAAAGAAAACGTAACAACACCTATTTGGGACAGATTTAAATGTCAGTATATCCTTTCTAAAATACGGTGCCCAAAACTGCACACAATACTCCAAATGTGGTCTCACGAGTGCCTTATGGAGCCTCAAAATCACATCCCTGCTCTTATATTCTATACCTCTAAAAATGAATGCCAACATCTGAGAGAATGCGTCTCTCATTACAATATCTCCAGTGTAGTTTTCTATTGGTCCTATATCTACTCTTGACTCCGTTTTACCCTTTATATACTTAAAAAAGATTTTAGTATCTTCTTTGATATTAGTTGCCAGCTTCCTTTCATAATCCATCTTTTCCTTCCTAATGACCTTCTTGGTTTCTTTCTGCAAGTTTTTAAAAGCTTCCCAATTCTCTATCTTCCCACTAGCTTTGGCTTCCTTGCATGCCCTCTCTTTTGCTTTTACTTTGGCTCTGACTTCACTTGTCAGCCACGGTAGTATCCTTCTTCCATTCGAAAATTTCTTCTTATTTGGAATATATCTGTCTTGTACTTCCCTCATTTTTTTGCAGAAACTCCAGCCATTTCTGTTCTGCTGTCCTTCCTGCTGGTGTCCCTTTCCAGTCAACCTTGGACAGTTCCCCTCTCACGCCATTGTAATTTCCTTTATTCCACTGAAATACTGACACATCGGAATTTAGTTTCTCCTTC
The DNA here is from genome assembly GCF_963921235.1 of Mobula hypostoma. NCBI lineage: Eukaryota > Metazoa > Chordata > Chondrichthyes > Myliobatiformes > Myliobatidae > Mobula > Mobula hypostoma. The sequence goes on along the minus strand of NC_086102.1, from coordinate 48,951,437 downwards.
TCAAATTTCTAAGTGAACTCAATCATTTGTGATCACTGTTCCCTAAGGGTTCCTTAACCCTAAACTCTCTTATCACCTCCGGATCATTGCACCACACCCAATCCAGTACAGCCGATACCCTAGTGGGCTCAACAACACGCTGTTCTACAAAGCCATCCCTTAGACATTCTACAAATTCTCTCTTGAGGTCCAGTATTGGCCTAGTTTTCCCAATCCACTTTCATGTTAAAATCCCAACGATTATCATGACATTGCCCTTCTGACACACCTTTCCTTTCTCCTGCTGTAATTTGTAATCCACATCCTAGCTGCTGTTTGGAGGCCTGTATACAACTGCCATTAGGGTCCATTTACCCTTGCCATTTCTTAACTCAACCCGCAGAGACTCTATACCTTCCGATCCTATGTCATCCCTTTCTAATGATTTAATTTTTTTTTAATATACCCAGGGCCACACCACTCCCTCTGCCTACTAACCTATCCTTCCGATACACTGTATATCCTTGGACATTCAGCTCCCAATGGCAGCCATCCTTTAGCCAAGTTTCAGAGGTGGCCACTTCATACTTGTCAATCTGTAGCTGAATTTCAAGATCATCCATTTTATTTTTTATACTGCCTGCATTCAAATATAATACTTCCAGTCCAGTATTTGTTGCTTTCTGTTTTAACTGCACTATGCCCCTATTGTCCTGCAACTCATTCCACTGGTTGTGATTATGCCTCATCTCCTGCCTGTCTTTTCTATCATCTCTGCTGCATGCTATCTTTAATTTATTTCTGTTTTCCCCTTCCTCGGCCGTATCACTCCAGTTCCCAACTGGCACACTGCTAGTATTTTCCACAGTGAAGACTGATGCAAAATACTCATTTAGTTCATATGCCATCTCCTCGGCCTGCAATATTATTTCACTGGACTCATTTTCTAGTGGCCTTATATCCAATCTCATCTCCTTTTTTAATATACTTGAGAAAGCTTTTACAATCCACTTTGATATTGTTTGCTAGCTTACTTTCATATTTCAACTTTTTCCCTCCTAATGATTTAGATGCTATCTGAAGGGTTTTAAAAGCGTTCCAATCCTCTGTCTTCCCACTGATTTTTGCTTTGTTGTTTGCCTTGCAGGCATTGCACAGATTCCGCGTCTTCGTACCAACCTAATTTCCCCCAATCTACCTGCATATTGAAAATCCCATGACTAACTTAACATTGGCCTTTTACCATGCATTTTCTATCTCTCATTGTAATTTGTAGACTACATCTTTGCTACTGTTCGTTGGTCTGTATATAACTCCCATCAGGGTCTTTTTAGCCTTGCAGTTTGTTAACTCCACCCACAATGATACTACAGCTTCCAATTGCATGTCTCTTCTTTCTAACGATTTTATCTAGTTGACTAGTTCAACTTGGATCCCGGGTGGTCTAACCTTCTAGACCAACCTACCATGCAATATCTTGTCAAAAGTCTTGCTGAACTCTTCAGACAGCATCCATCATCCTGCTCTCAATCCTTTTGGTCAACTCTTCAAAAAGTTATAATTTCCTATGTACACAGGGTTTAGGAACAGTCCCCTTAAAAAAATCTGGAAATTCTCTGACATATTGTAATATTTCTATGTACCACACAATGCAATTTAGTGATGGAGTGAGACAACTGGTATTTACAGCATTTTCTGCAAGCTTCAACACCAAAGTTAAGGCTCTTTTATTAGAAGGCAGCTATATTTGCAACCTTCAAAAGTGTGGTTAAGGTTCTTATATGGGGCTCTCATATGAAAACTGCTGAAGGTTGCTTCCAGCACAATCTATACAAAATGTTATGCAATATGCTAGAATTTGTGTCATCTTCTAAGTAAACTGATTTTCACCCCCATGCAACTAATAAAATTCCATTTCAATCATAATCACAGTATCATTTTCAAATGAAGTTTCAACTTTAACTTGTCTTCATTAGAGAACAAGCTTAACTTATCACAGCAACACACACAAAAAATGCTGGAGAACGCAGCAGGCCAGGCAGCATCTATAGGAAGAGGTACAGTCGACATTTCAGGCCGAGACCCATAGTCCTGACGAAGGGTCTCGGCCCGAAACTTCGACTGTACCTCTTCCTATAGATGCTGCCTGGCCTGCTGCGTTCACCAGCATTTCTTGTGTGTGTTGCTTGAAATTCCAGCATCTGCAGATTTCCTTGTGTTTCCTTATCAGAGCTTGTTATTTTCTTAATGCGTTTTTGTGACGTGTGCTGTAATGGACATGAGACAAGGAAGAACAACATAAGCAATACTAAAGGGTTAGATATTTCTTGTGCATGGCTGAATAACTTAATTATTGGCTCAAAGACCATCAACAGTAATTAGATATTCCATTTATGTCATTCAGATATTTGGTTAAAGTTTTACACCCTCATTACGATCACATTACGTTGGTCTACCTCTAGCAACACTGTGGACTAACAAGCCTGATCTTGTGCTGTACGATCCTATGTTCTATTTAGACCATAAGATATAGGAGCAGAAGTATGCCATTCGGCCCATTGAGTCTGCCCCGCTATTCAATTGTGGGCTGATCCAATTCTTCCAGTCATCCCCACTCCCCTGCATTCTCCCCATAGCCTTTAATGTTCTAGCTAATCAAGAACTTATCTCTGCCTTAAATACACCCAATGACTTGGCCTCCACAGGCGCTTGTGGTAACAAATTCCACAGATTTACCACCCTCTGACTGAAGTAATTTCTCTGCATCTCTGTTCTAAATAGAGGTCCTTCAATCCTGAAGTCGTGCCCTCTTGTCCTAGAATCCCCTACCACGGGAACTAACTTTGACATATCTAATCTGTTCAGGCCTTTTAACATTCGGAATGTTTCTATGAGATCCCACCCCCTCATTCTCCTGAACGCCAGGGAATACAGCCCAAGAGCTGCCAGACGTTCCTCATACGGTAACCCTTTCATTCCTGGAATCATTCTCATGAATCTTCACTGAACCCTCTCCAATGTTGGTATATCCTTTCTAAAATAAGGAGTCCAAAACTGCACACAATACTCCAAATGTGGTCTCATGAGTGCCTTACAGAGCCTCAACATCACATCCCTGCTCTTACATTCTATACCTCTAGAAATGAATGCCAACATTGCATTTGCCTTTTTCACCAACTCAACCTGGAGGTTAATCTTTAGGGTATCCTGCACAAAGTCTCCCAAGTCCCTTTGCTTCTCTACGTTTTGAATTCTCTCCCCATCTAAATAAGCCGTTTATTTCTTCTACCAAAGTGCATGACCAGACACTTTCCAACATTGTATTTCATTTGCTACTTCTTTGTCCATTCCCTTAAACTATCTAAGTCTCTCTGCAGGCTCTCTGTTTCCTCAACACTACCCGCTCCTCCACCTATCTTTGGATCATCGGCAAAGTTAGCCACAAATCCATTAATCTCATAGTCCAAATCATGGACATACATCATAAAAAGCAGTGATCCCAACACCGACACCTGTGGAACTCCACTGGTAATTGGCAGGCAGCCAAAATAGGATCGTCTTATTAACAGAACTACATTCTATCGATGGAACACGAGATGCAGAGTCTAACCTGCATACATAATTTTTAATTAGTGATCTCTTGAATATCACAGGGCTGTTGTCTACTTGACCTAAATCACCAATAATCTACATTGGGCAATAAAAAAAGATGATTAGCTCTTTCCTGCCATACATTTCTGGATGCTCTCAAAAATTTGCGAGCATATATAGGGTGCCTCAGACTTTTGCACGGTAGTGTATTTGTATACGTGGACTGGAGAGTCTGGCAGGAGCAAAAGATGTTTGGAATGGCGAGGGTGGAGTGCAGACCGGTAGCAGAGGAGAGGCCAGGGGCGGGTGGGGCACACCCAACCCTGAGACACCAGACAAGGTCATTTAATTCCAAACACTTGGTTTATTGATCATTACAGAATGTGTCTCTGGTGCTTTCCCCACTCCCTCCCTTTTTCTTTCCTCTTTTCCCAACCATAATTCCCCTCCCCCTTCCCTCTTCCCACTCTCAGTCCACAATAGAGACCCACATCAGAATCAGGTTTATTGTCATTCATGTCATGAAATTTGTTTTTTTTTGTCAAGCAGCAGTACAACTCAATACATAAAATTACTACAGTACCCTGCAAAAATCTTAGGCATTCTAGATATATGTGCTGAAGACTTCTGTACATTATTGTAGAACTGAAGTATGATTACTAACCATCTTGATATGCTGAAAAAATCCATTAAAATATGATGCCGTTTTAAATTGCGTATAACTAACGACAGACAGAAGTAAGATGACAAATAGATGTTTATTGTCCATTAAAATGAATAGAGAGTGGCCTTATAAAGATAGCATTTTTAAAACTCTGGCCTGGATTAAAATGTGCAAGGCAGAACACAGATAATAGAAGCAATGGGGGCTAATGTGTAATGTATAACCCTTATTCAGTTCTTCTGTAATGCCCATTAGTAATGGAAAGATTACCAGAGATTGCCCACCAAAGTATTTAGACTTCTTCCACTGGAAATCAAAAAGAGCTGATGTACAAGATAATCAGTAACTGAAAAAAAAATGCTCACAGCACATTCTCTTCCTCAGAATTCTGGAGGAGGATCTTTGGCAGGAAACATTAACTCTTTCCATGGGTGTTTTCTAACCTATTGAATGTTTTCAGCATTTTCTGATCTTGTTTCAGATTTCTTCATTGGCCCTTTTTAACTTCTTGATTTCCAAACTACCCTTTGGATTTGTAAATCAGATATATCCAGCAAGGGTAAAAGCAACAATGTGAAAACATACTAATATGCTGGTCAAAGGTTTACATTATAATAAAATGTGTTTTAAAAATCTTGAATTTCCTGGTGCCTTCCTATCAAACTGTACAATTTTAAAAAAGATAAATTTTGTATATTTTTGTACAATCAATCCTTTAAAAGAATTATCATTCAAGTAAAGACAAATTGTTAACTTCATCCCCCTTGTAACCAGTTTAAGCAAATACGCTCCTTTTCATAAAACCAAATTGCCACACCTAAAATTGAGAAATGCCAGATAATACTGAAAATTCGTTAGTTCAGCCACTCAACATAAACTTTAAAGATATACATTTTTTGAGTTGCTGGATCTTTTTGAAGCTGATCCGAGTTCTCAAATTTAGATGTATAGCAAGGTTATACTGCTGTCTAGTGGCGAACTAGAATCATAGAAAATAATGTGTAATCTGAAAATTTGTAAGAGCAGGAGGTGCATGAAGTTAATAAAACTTGCTTTAATCAGAGTTATTACCTCTCCTATCAAAAGGACTTCATAACATACAGGGTCTCGGTTGACCATCCCTCTGCCTCCACAGATGCTGCATGATCAACTGAGTGTTCCAGCAGTTTGTGTTTTGCTCACAGGTTGATTTTCTGTTGTGTAGGAGCTCAAGAAATTTTGATGTCACTTTTATAACAAGTAAACTAATAAGAATGATGTGCAAAGTTCTTTAGCTGACAACTGCCACCAAATAACTTCCACCAGTTGCTTATTCCTTATGCCAAATATTGACCATTTTGACCAATTCAAATAAGTATTTCCATCTCTCACAATTAGTGGCTTTTGAAAGGAAATAGTTAAGTGAAACTGAGGAACCAAGTTATGCCACTTCTGATTTTGTAAACACTTTTTAAAACGCAACCCAGAGCACATTTTACCATCTTTGGTGAATAACATCAAAAGTATAGCATCTCAGGACAAAGTCATCCTAACCTTAATTTGTTGTCTCCCTTTCTAAGCACAACACAATAGAATAGAAAATACTGATCAGAAAATTGAGGCTTTATTCAACTTAACGGATATTCACCATGCAAATAAGATAGATCTGTGGACTCTCCCCAGATATGCTTTTTGGCAACTTTTACTTTTGGTAGATTAACTCACCAGCAATGGAAAAGTACCCATTTATATTTGACTTGACAAGCCAGAAGTATTTGGTACACCTATACAGAGTGATAGCCTTCAAATTACAAAAGATTTAAATTTTATGGACTTAAAATACTGGAAAATATTAAAAGATACAAAACATCTATACTTTTCTTAGACTCTTTGAAACTATTCTTTCTTTAAACAGGTATAGAACATAGTGGAAAAAATACTTATAAAATATAAAACAGCTGCTGAACTGTAATGCCATCAAAGGAATAACACATTGATTAGCAAACAAAGAACCAGAGCTTAAATTGCATTTGAATTTTCAGAGAACATTTGAAAAGATACCATAAAAAGTTGCTTCATAAGACAAGGAGATAGAAATTGAGAGTCACATTTTAGCATGGATGGAGGATTAGAAAAAAAACTGAGAAAATAGTAGAAATAAACACTGAGTTGTACTGGAACACTGGAGACTGCAGAGGCTGAAATCTGGAGCAATAGTCAGTTGGAGGAACGCAGCATCAGGACTTGAACGGAGGAGTGCGATGGCCAGCATAGAGAGAAGTGGAGTGGCAAGAAAGGATTCTGAAGTGATTGGTGGAAGAACAGTGTAAAATGACAGGCAGGTTGTGCCAGGCAGGGGAGGTGAGCAGATAATGAGGGGCAGTGGAGATGGACGACTGTGGAAGATGAATGATAGAAATATGAAAAAAAACATATGCAAGAAGTTCACACAAAATGCTGCAGAACACAGCAGGCCAGGCTGCATCTATAGGAAGAGGTACAGTTGACGTTTCGGGCCAGGACCCTTCGTCAGGACTAACTGAAAGAAGAAATAGTAAGAGATTTGAAAGAGGGAGGAGGAGGAGGAGATCTGAAATGATAAGAGAAGACGGCGGGGGGGGGGGGGAGGGAGGAAGCCAAGAGCTGGGAAGTTGATTGGCAGAAGGGAATAAAGCTGGAGACAAGGGAGAAAGAAAGGGGGAAGGAGAGCACCAGAGGAAGATGGAGAGCAGGCAAGAAGTGATTGTAAGAGGGAAAGAGAGAGAGAAATAAGGGGGAGGAATAATAAATGAATAAATAAATAAAATAGGGGATGGGGTAAGGAGGAGAGGAAGGGCATTAGCGGAAGTTAGAGAAATTAATGCTCATGCCAAGAGATTGGAGGCTACCCAGACGGAATATGAGCTGTTGTTCCTCCAACCTGAGTGTGGCTTCATCTCGACAGTAGAAGAGGCCATGGATTGACATATCAGAATGGGAATGGAACGTGGAATTAAAATGTGTGGTCTCTGGGAGATCCTGCTTTCTCTGGCCGACAGAGCGTAGGTATTCAGCGAAACAATCTCCCAGTCTGCGTCGGGTCTCGCCAATATATAGAAGGCTGCATCGGGAGCACCAGACACAGTATATCACCCCAGCCGACTCACAGGTGAAGTGTCGCCTCACCTGGAAGGACTGTTTAGGGCCTGAATGGTGGTAAGGGAGGAAGTGTAAGGGCAGGTGTAGCACTTGCTCTGCTTGCAAGGATAAGTGCCAGGAGGGAGATCAGTGGGGAGGGATGGGGGGGGGGGAGGGAAAGATGTGCTTGGTGGTGGGATCTCGTTGGAGGTGGCGGAAGTTACTGAGAATTATACGTTGGATCCGGAGGCTGGTGGGGTAGTAGGTGAGGACAAGGGGAACCCTATCTCTAGTGGGGTGGTGGGAGGATGGGGTGAGAGCAGATGTGCGTGAAATGGGAGAGATGCGTTTGAGAGCAGAGTTGATGGTAGAGGAAGGGAAGCCCCTTTCTTTAAAAAAGGCATCTCCTTTGCCCTGGAATGAAAAGCCTCATCCTGAGAGCAAATGCAGTGGAATGCCATCCCCTTCTTGTAACTCCTCCGTCTCCGCCCGCATTTGCCCTCAGGATGAGGCTTTTCATTCCAGGGCGAAGGAGATGTCTCCCATGGTGGGAGAATCTAGGACAAGAGGGCACAGCCTCAGGATAGAGGGGCACCCTTTCAAAACAGAGATATGGAGAGAAATTTCTTTATCCAAAGGGTGGTGAATTTGTGGAATTTGTTGCCACATGCAGCTGTGGAGGCCAGGTCGTTGGGTGTATTTAAGGCAGAGAGTGACAGGTTCTTGATTGGACATGGCAACAAAGGTTACAGGGAAAAGGCCGGGAACTGGGGTTGAGGAGGAGATCTTAAAAAAAGGATCAGCCATGATTGAGTGGCGGAGGAGACTCAATGGGCCAGATGGCCTCTGCTCCTATGCCTTATGGTCTAACTGGGAGTTCGGAGCATAGGTGTTCTGCAAAACAGTCACCTAGTATGCGCTTGGTTTTGGTGATGTACAGAAGGCAACATTAAAAGCATTGAATGCAGGAGACAAGGCTGGAGGTGATGCATGTGAATTTTTGCCTCACCTGTAAAGACTGTTCGGGTCCCTGAATGACAGCGAAGGTGGTGGGGTAAGGACAACTGCTACATCTATTCTGAGGGCAAGGGAAAGTGCCAGGGGTAAAGAAGGGATGGGTGTGAAAGGATGAATGGATTCAGGTGTGTTACATGGCAACCACTTGTGTTAAGGAATATTCCCTGACTGTCACCTTATCTCTGTGTGGACTCCAGTATTTAAGTGACGACCACTCGACTTCTGGAATTTTCTGTGACTGTCATCTTGTGTCATCGGAATGTGGATTTTATGAACCCTTCTTCACAGACACCTGTACCTGTTGCCGTGGATTTCAGAACCTTCTGGATTGCCATCCTAGGACTCTATTTAAAATGTCTATATTTTGGGTTGAGTAAAACTTGGGAAGAACTGTTTCCAGACCTCCACAGTTTGTGAGCTAAGATGTATTGTACTGTTATCTTGGTTAGGGGAGTAATTGTTTTAATTGACTATTAAATTGAAAATATAGCTGTTTAACATTGAAAATCTGTGTTTGTGGTCTATTGCTGCTGGCACGTAACACAGTAGAGAATAAAGGTTGCAGTTACAGAGAAAGTGCAGTGCAGGTAGACAATAAGATGAACAATTAAGGTAGATTATGAGGCCAAGAGTCCATTTTATTGTACGAGGGGACTACTGAATTGTCTTATAATATGAGAAGCTGTCTTTGAGCCTGGTTGTATAGGCTTTCAGGATGTTCTATTCTCTGCCCAATCTGGGTGGGGGGGGGGGACAGAAGAAGAAGAGAGACTGTCTAGATTGCATGGGGTCTTTGATTACATCAGTTGCTTTACATAAGCAATGAAAAAATGTAGACAGAGTCCATGGAGGGGAGACTGGTTTCCATGATAGACAGAGCTGTGTCCAGAAATCTATGCTGGTTCAGTCAGAGCAGCTTTCATACCAAGCCGTGATACATCTGGATAAAATGCTTTCTATCGTGCATCTGTAAACATTGGTGAGGGTTAAAGGGAACATGCCAGATTTCTTTATCCTCCCAAGGAAATAGAGGCAATGGTACACATGGTGTAGAGATGGTTGAACCGATACAGGTGATTTTCACTCCTAGGAAATTGAGGCTCTTAGTTCTTTCAACCACAGCATCACTGATATAAACAGGAGCATGTGAACCACTTCCCTTCCTAATATCAATAACCAGCTCATTTGTTTTGCTGGCATTGGGGGAAAGGCTGTTGACATGATACTACTCGACAAGGCTCTCCATCTCCTTCCTATACTCTGACTCATTGTTATTTGAGATTCGACCCACTGCAGAGCTCTGATCTGCAAACTTATAGATGAAGTTAGAGCAGAATCTGGCCACACAGTTGAGAGTATATAAAGAAAAGGAGGCTGAAGATGCAGATTTGTGGGAAACCAGAGGATAATCAACAGCAAATCACAACATGGCAGAGATGATGCTGCCTATCCTTACTGATTGCAGTCTATTGGTCAGGAAATCAAGCATCTAAATGCAAAAGGATGTTGACTCCTAAGTCTAGGAGATTGGAGTTGCCAAAGCTGTAGTGAATAAACTATAGTTGATTCTGTCTTCAAGTGCAACCCTGAGCCTGACACATTAATTCACTGCTTCATTCTTTCATTATTTATGGCTTCCAAATTTGTTCCAATAAAACTTAGCAAAAGTCTGATAGAAAGAACCTCCAATTATGTACATTAGTGCGCATGCGCCGGTCGTGCATGCAGCCTGTTACAGACGTTCGATCGGATTCTTACTTTTTAACTTACGTTATTTTTTGTATTTTTTTTCACGGTAACATGTCGAAGCTACATCCTCTCTAACATGCTGGTAGAGAGTTTTATTTGGGTTTTTAGTGCTGGAAATAGTTGCATCCCAACACGCGGGACAGAAGCATGGTCACATTGTTCATTCCAGGGACCAGCTGCTTGTGCTAATGCCAGCCAGTTTAGCGAGCAGAGCGGTAGACACCCTGGCTGAAATCTGGAGGTAAACACACAGAGGGTGCAGAGGGGGATAACAAAGTCCAGGAAAGAGGACTGGGTTGAGACAACAGAGACTTATGGAGAAGAGGAGTTCGGTTGGTAATAAAATGGACGAGTTCATGGCGCTAGCCAGGCGTCACAGAACATTTCGGGAGTGCAGTGTTATGTGTTTCACTGGAACGGGGCTGCACGAGGACATACCCGATCAAAACTTCTCCATGGACGGCTTCCAGACCGTTCCGGCTGACCGGAAGTGCACTGAGAGCGGTAAGCGTAAAGGAGTTGGGTGCTTACTGTTCTGGTTAACAACAGATGGTGCAATCCGGGTCATATTATGATCGAGGAACGTGTTTGTAGACCAAATATTGAACTTTTCAACACTGGGCGGCACGGGAGGTCGTTCCTGCCTGTGGCCATCAAACCTGCAGCTCTCCCGTGGAGAGTCAGACACCCTGAGCCAATAGACTGGTCCTGGACTTTTTTCCTTCTGGCATAGTTTGCATTTTGTTGTTTGATTGTTTGTGGTTTTTGTAATGCTATATTTATGCTCTATTCTTAGTTGGTGCAGCTGTAACGAAACCCAATTTCCCTCGGGATCAATAAAGTATATCTATCTATTAATATCTTATAGAATCAGTGAAAAAAATCTCAGTTGAGTATTTTCAGCATTCTTTCCAAATTCTTTTGTCCATTTCAGATTATCATTCTTTTTCATTTTCAAGGTTTTGTTCTATCAAATTACCATCCATTTAGTTACTTAACCTCTTCCGCTTTCCATGTTATTGCACAGCTTTCCTTCTTTCCCTTGGCACTTTACACACCTCATGCATCTTAAAACCTATGCATCTCCAACTATTCCAATTTCTGATGTTCTCGTCCATCAGTTATATGTTCTCTCCATAGATGCTCGCAAGTTGATGGATACTTCCAGGAAATAGTGCTTTTATTTTACATTTTCAGCACTTGTTCATTTTTCTTTTATCAGAAAAAATACACCATTCTACTTTGGCAGATTTATTAATACTAAGTGGATCACAGCTGGGCTCTCTACTACTCAGTGGAGCAGATTGACGTCTGCTGATTACAGAAGTCAGCAAAGTGAGTGGACAGAAAGAACTTTAAACAGAATATTCAAATGAACTTTGATGAAGAATGTGAGCAGGTAAATAACACTTGCCTAGTACAAAACACAAGTGCATACTCTCACTATAGACCAATCTTTCATTTTGTGCACCTTGCTTGATAACATATTGCAGCTTCTTTTGATGATCAGACAGTCGCAAATATAATGAAACAATTGGTCATTCCTTTACGATTGAGAAACGTACATTCAAGATTATCTCAATGAAAATATTTCTTCTCATCTTAATTCGAAATAGACAAAGCCTTACAATGAAACTACAGAACTTCACCCATGAATTTCCAAGAAAAAGCCTCCTTAGAATTGATCCCATCAACTTTTCATTATTTTCTGTTTCAATAAAATCTTACTTCAATAATTACATCTTGTTTCAATAAGTTTCAGTTCATAATTGAGTCCCAGTCCAGCCGTCACTCTGTGACAGGTCTTACGTACTATAAACACAAGAAATTCTTCAAGTGCTAGAAATCCAAAGCAACAGATACAAAATGCTGGAGGAACTCAGGTCAGACAGCAACCATAGAAATGAACAAAGCTGACATTTCAGGCAGAGGTCTTTTTCATGTCTGGAAAGGATAGGGCAAGACACCACAATGAAAAGGTGGGTAGGGGAGCGGAAAGGATAGCTATAAGGTGAAAGTTTGAAGCCAGGAGGGTAGAAAAGGTCAAGGGCTGAAGATGAAATAATCTGATAGGAGAAGAGAGTGGGCCATAGGAAAAAGGAAAGGAGGATGGGCACCAGGAGGGGTGATAGGTAGGTGAGAAGAGGTAAGGGGCCAGAGTGGGGAATAGAAGAGGAAGGGAGAGAGAGGGAGGGAATTTTTTATTCAAAAATCGATATTTATGCAATTAAATAGGAGGCTACCCAAACAGAATATAATGTGTTGCTCCTCCACCCTGAGGGTGGCGGCCATGGACTGACATGTAAGAACAGGAATGGGAATCACAATCAAGATGTTGGGTGATTGGGAAGTTCTGCTTTTGGCAGGTGGAGTGCTTGAAGTGGTCCCACAATTTATGACGGGTCTCACCAATGTAGATGAGGCTTCCTCAGGAGCACTGGACAATAAAGACAACCCTGGCAGATTCCCGGGTGAAACGTTACCTACATACTATAATGGGTTACAAAACAGGGTTAGGCAGTACTGCTGGTATCAGCCCATTTCCTCCCAATTAGCTTAATGCATTCTACACGTTTTGAACAAAAGGGAATGCATACGTCACCACCCACCCAGAGTCTCTAGCGCACCTGAATCTACAGTCACCATCATGGCCGCAAGATCAGTTTTCTGGAGAGTAAACCTGTGGAAAGAATCGAGTCCGGATTTTGACCCTGGATGTCCCCTTACATCTTGTGTACATCAGCTGGCAGGGCTATTTGTAGACGTTTTTAAACCCTCTCTGCTTCAGGCTGTAGTTTCCTCATTTTTTTTTTAAAGACGACTATCATTTTGGTACCAAAGAAAAACAAGGTAAATTGCTTAATGACTATGGCCCAGTGACTTTAATATCTACCATCCTGAAGTGCTTTGAGAGTCTAGTCAGGGCACGCATCAACTTCAGCTTTCCGGACAACTTTGACACACTACAATTTGTAGTCTCCTTGGCCCTACATTCATCTCTGGATCATCTGGACAGGAAAGACACCTACATTAGACTATTGTTTATTGACAATAGCTCTACATTCAATCAATCCTATAACTCCAGGCAATCTCATCACCAAACTCCACACCTTGGGAGTCAATGCCTCCCACTGCAACCGGATCCTTGATTTCCTAAAGAGTAGACAAGCTATAAGGATAAGTAGCAACACATTCACCATAATTATTCTGAACATTGGTGCTCTACAAGTTTGCAGATGATCATAAGACCATAAGACAAAGGAGCAGAATTGGGCCATCTGACCCATTGAGTCTGCTCCGCCATTCAATCATGGCTGATCCTTTTTTTCTCCTCCTCCTCAGCTCCACTCCCTGGGCTTCTCCCCATAACCTTTGATGCCATAACCAATCAAGAACCTATCAATCTCCACCTTAAATACAGCCAATGACCTGGCCTGCACAGCTGCCTGTGGTAACAAATTCCAGAGATTCACAATCCTCTGGCTAAAAATATTTCTCCGCATATCTGTTTTAAATGGATGCTCTTCTATCCTGACGCTGTGCCCTCTTGTCCTGGACTCCCCCACCATGGAAAACATACTTTCCACATCTACTCTGTCTAGGCTTTCAACATTCGAAAGGTTTCAATGCAAACTCCAACCCCCCCGCCCCCCCAAACACCCTCATGCTTCAAAATTCCATTGAGTACAGGCACAGAGCCATCAAATGTTCCTCATATGATAACCCTTTCATTCCCAAAATCATCCTCGTGAACCTCCTCTGAACCCTTTCCCATGCCAGCTCATCTTTTCTTAGATAAGGAACCCAAAACTGTTCACAATACTCAAGGTAAGGTGGCACCATTGCCTTATAAAGACTCAGTATCACATCACTGCATTTGTATTCTACAACTCTTGAAATGAATACTAACATTGCATTTGCCTTCCTCACCACTGTAAGTTAACCAGTGGGCTGTTCTGTGCAAGGACTCCCAAGTCTCTTTGCATCTTAGATTTTTAGATTTTCTTCCAATTAAGGAAAGAGACTACACATTTTTTTCCTTCAGCAAAGTGTATGATGATGTATTTTTCAACAATGCATTTCATTTGCCACTTTCTTGCCCTTTCTCCCAATCTAAGTCCTTCTGCAGTTTTCCTGTTTTCTCAACACCACCTGCCCCCCCACCAATCTTCATACCATCTACAAATCTGATATCAAAGCCATCTATTCCATCATCTAAATCATTGATATACAGCATAAAAAGATGTCCCAACTCAGACCCCTGCAGAACACCACTAGTCACTGACAGCCAACCAGAAAAGAATCCTTTTATTCCCATTTGCTTCCTCCTACCATTCAGCCAATGATCAAATATGCTAGTAACTTTCCTGTAAAACCATGGGTTCTTAACTTAGTACGCAGCCTCATGTGTGGCACCTTGTCAAAGGCCTTCTGAAAGTCTAAATATACAACATCCACTGCATCTCCTTTATCTATCCTACTTGTAATCTCCTCAAAGAATTCTAACATGCTCATCAAGCAAGATTTTCTCTTAAGGAAACCATGACTTTGTACTATCTTGTCCTGTGTCACCAAGTTCTCCATCACCTCATTCTTAACAATCGACTCCAACATCTTCCCAACCACTAAGGTCAGGCTACACACACACACACAAAGTGCTGGTGGAACGCAGCAGGCCAGGCAGCATCTATAAGAAGAAGTACAGTCGACGTTTCAGGTCGAGACCCTTCGTCAGGACTAATGGAAAAAAGAGATAGTAAGAAATTTGAAAGTGGGAGGGGGAGGGGAGACCTGAAATGATAGGAGAAGACAGGAGGGGGAGGGATGAAGCCAAGAGCTGGGAGGTTGATTGGCAAAAGGGATAAGGCTGGAGAAGGGGGAGTATCATAGGATGGAAGGCCTTGGAAGAAAGAAAGGGGGAGGGGAGCACCAGAGGAAGATGGAGAACAGGCAAGGAGTTATTGTGAGAGGGAAAGAGAGAGGAAAAAAATGTCAGGGTAACTGGTCTATAATTTCTTTTCTGCTGCTTTCCTCCTTTCTTACAGAGGAGTGACATTTGCAATTTTCTAGTCCTCTGGCATCATGCCAGAGTCAACTAGTTTTGAAAGATCATTGCTAATGCCTCCACAATCTCTACCACTACCTCTTTCAGAACTCTAGGGTGCAGTTCTGGTCTGAGTGACTTATGTATTTTAAGGTCTTTCAGCTTTTTGAGCACCTTCTCTCTTGTAATACTAACTGCACTCAATTCTCTTCCCTCACACCATTCAACATCTAGCACACTGCTAGTGTCTTCCACAGTGAAGAGTGATGCAAAATACTCATTTAGTTCATCAGCCCTCTCCTTAGCCCATTATTATTTCTCTGGCCTCATTTTCTAGCAGCCCTACATCCACTCTCATCTCTTTTTTTTTACATACTTGAAAAAGCTTTTACTATGCACTTTGATATTGCTTGCTAGCTGGCTTTCATAATTTATCTTTTCTCTCCTAATAATTCTTTTAGTTGCTCTCTGTAGATTTTTAAAAGCTTTCTAGTAATTTCTGCATTGTTGTATGCCCTCTCTTTTGCCTTTACATTGGCTGTCAAGGGAAGTCAAAGCTACAGTTGTACTATTTTGTCATTTGACTATTTTTTTGCCTTTGGAATACATCTATCCTGCACCTTATTTTTCCCAGAAACTCACACCATTGCTGCTCTGCTGTCATCCCTGCCACAATCTCCTTCCAATTTACTTTGACCACCTCCTCTCTCATATCACTGTAATTGAGATCCATTACCAACCTGATTTTCCCAATTGACCCACATATTGAAATCTCTCATGATTACCACAGCATTGCCCTTTTGACACATCTTTTCTATTTCCTGTTGTAATCTGTGGTCCACATCCCACAGATGCTCTGTGCTCTGCCCCCTGCACCAGCTTCTCAGCCATGCATTAATCTGCCAAATCATCCTCTTTCTACCCTTGCCTGCGCATGGCACATGCAGTAATCCTGAAATTACTACCCTGGAGGTCCTATTTCTCAGCTTTCTGTCTAGATTTCTAAAGTCTCTTTTCAGGCCCACTTTATTTTTCCTTCCTATGTCATTGGTACCAATATGTACCAAGACATCTGGCTGCTCTCCCTCCCTCTCTCTCCAAAATGCTGTGGATGTGATTTGAGACATCCCTGACCCTGGCACCTGGGAGGCAACATACCATCTGGGTATCCCATTCACATCCACAGAATCTCCTGTCTGTTCCTCTCCTGAGTCTCCTATCACTACTGCTCCACTCTTCTCCCCCTTTCCCTTCTGCACCACGTAACCATGCCCAGTGCCAGTAACCTAGTCTCTGTGGCATTTCCCTGGGAGGTCATCACCCACAACAGTACCCAAAGCAGTATACTGATTACTCAGGGGAATGGCCATAGGGATACTCTGCACTAACTCCTTATTCACCTTCACCTGCTAGTAACCCAGCTACCTGCGTCCTGCCACTCGGGGGTGAGACTGCTTCCCTGTAACTCTGATCAATTATCTGCTCACTGTCCCATACAAGCCGAAGGTCAACCAGCTGCTGCTCCAGATCCCTAACACAGTCTTCAAGGAGTTGAAGCTGGAGGCACTCCACGCAGACGCAGCTCCTCTCAGGACTCCAACATCTGGCATGAAGATCATTTAAACTACACTAAGTACACTTGACACAGTAAGAAAAAGGGAAACTTAACAGAACTGAAGTGGGTCACATCTCAAATAACAATGAGTTGGAGCACAGTGAGAAGAGCGCGAGAGCGACATGATGTCATGATGATAATCTTTCCCTCAATATCAACAAATCTGAAGAGGTTGTCATTGACTTCAAGGAGGGCATGTTCCTGTCTACAACAATGATGTTGAAGGGGAGAGGTTTGAAAGCTTCAAGTTCCTGGGAGCGAACATCACCAATAGACTGTCCTGGCCCAACCACATTGATCTCATGGCCAAGAAAGTCTTTACTTCTTCAGGAGGCTGAAAACATTTTGCATTGCAGTGCAGACCCATAGCAATTTTTATCAATGCACCACAGAGCACATTCTATCTGAATGCATAATGGTTTGGTATGGCAACTGCTCTGTATGTGACTGTGAGAAACTACAGAGAGATGTGGACACCGCTCAGCACATCACTCTTGAATGGATCTCTTGCACGATAAATTGGACTATCTCACAACCTACATTATGCTCAGGCACTTTACTGTTTACCTATACTACACTCTCTCTACAGCGTCTACACTTTACTCTGCAATGTAATCACTGTCTGTAGGGGTAGTGGAAACAGGATCATTGCCTAGAAAAGGCCCTTAAAAATGAATCATTTGCAAGGCTTTCAGGAGAAAAATGGTATAATGGAAGAGACAGGATTGTTCTGATAATGACCATCTTAACTTCAGTGGGTCAAATAGTTTGTTTCCCTTATTTTATCACTTTATGACTTTGATATTTCCTGATGTAAACTGTTTTTTTTTAGCAACTTATTTCTTTTCCATAAAACTATGCTGCATCTAATTATAATCTACCTTATCCTGACAACACTATTCAGAAGCTTTTATTTTTCCATTCTTCCTTTCTTAATAAGAGGAATACATCTTGACAAGTATGCTGCATGGAAATGAACAATATTTTGCTGAAACACAACCAATTCCATATAATTATTTAGCAAAACTGTTCTTTTAATATTCTATGATATATACTATAATATGTATGTTCTCTGGGATTTGGTCATTTCAATCCAGAAGATACTGGCTGAATACACTACCTATGCTTTTTAATACCTTATAAATTTCTGTTAGGTCCCCCCAGCCTCCACCATTCTGGAGAAAACAATCCAAGTTTGTCCAACCTGTTTTTACTTATTATACCCATCTCAATTTATTCTGCTCTCTTCAAAGATGCTAATACATACAACACCACTTCCAACCACCAACTTCCTCAGGTTTTTCTACCACATTTGCAATTGTACCATGTAGTTCAAATTTTGTTTATTAAGAAAATTAATAAGTGACAAATTTAACTTGCCATTTTTTGCCCTCTCTACTAAATGTCATTAAACTGTTATCCTTCTGTTTGCTCTACTGATGTAATTGGTATCCGTAAACAAATATGAAATTAATGATACCAATACTGAGCATTCGTATACCGAAATAATAACTCCAGTTCTGTATTTTCAGATGTGGCTTCACCGGCTTGATATTTCCAACATTCTCCACTTGGATTTCAGATTTCCAGCATTCGCACATTTCGTTTTGGAACCTTCCAGTATATCATCTCAAAGGTGATGCATATAAAACTATGGTGAAGTTGATCAACAATGCCATGTCCTCTATTTCAATCCTAGTCCAACTTTTTAAGCTGGATCTCCTCATTGCTGATACAGACACTGCATCATAAACTCAATGTGACAGTTTGACTCTGAAGCTCACAATCTGCTAAGTGACAACCAGATTCATAACATTCTGTATGCAAATATATCATTCCAAAACACTGCTTGTTGCGTGCAGATTTCCATTCTTCCAATTCCTGATCTTTATTCATGGGACACTGCAGTCTCAGATTCTGCTGAGGTAATTAGTGTGGGAAAGCAATAGAATTAGCATCAAGAAAATGAACTTTTATCCATTTTTACAAAAACTGATACTTTAGTCCTCCTACATATCCACTACAATATATTCAATTTGACTGATGAGAATAACTGGCTTAATAAAGAAATTTTATAAATTTATCTATGAAGCTCCTGAAGAAAGATCTCGGTCTGAAATGTGAACTGTTTGTTCATTTCCATGGATGCTGCCTGACCTGTGTTCCTCTTGCATATTGGGTGCATTGCTTTGGATTTCCAGCATCTGCAGAATTTCTTGTGTTTATGAATGTATTTAATCTCTTTTAAAAAACTCTGCTAAGAGATGCTATTTTATTGCAGAAATACAAAGATTACACTGAGTCACAATCACCAGCTGAAAATATGGAAACTACTAGTCTGTCAACGAGCTACTGGCCGCCAGGAAATGAAATAACATTGAAGAATGCAACGATGGGAACCAATAAAACACGGATCCCGAACTGCAGCATAAACCAGGATTTTCTAATGGTTCTTTTACCAATAATTTACTCCTTTATATTCATAACAGGACTGTTGAGCAATGTTTCAGCACTGTTGGTATTTTTCATTGTACGAACTAAGAAAAACTCCATTCATGTCTATTTGATCAATATGGCATTTGCAGACCTCCTCTTAATTGTCTGTCTACCTTTCAGGATAGTATACCATGCAAATCATGACCAATGGATATTAGGAAACTACTTCTGCAGAGTCATAGGCATTTTGTTTTATTTGAACATGTATGTTAGCATCGTACTTTTGGGACTCATTAGTATAGATCGGTACTTAAAAATAATAAAGCCACTGCAGCACTATAAACTAAAAGATGCCAGCAGAAGCTGTATGATTTGTGGCATAATCTGGAGTTTCTCCATTCTGATTGGTATAATGGAGCTTTGGAACACAGCAACCGACAATTCCAACAAGTGCTTCCATTATAGAGAAAAACCTCATTCAAAAGTAATCATCAATCTTGTCATTGTATTGATTTTTTGGCTTGTCTTCTTTCTCCTCATTATTTCATATGCAAAGATTGCAAGAAGACTTTCTAAGCTCAGTAGAGAAAAGCCTGAATTGCCCAACAAGAAAGTTTTCAACAATGTTGTAATGAAAACATTCATTATTCCCATTATTTTTACCATATGTTTCGTCCCATTTCACATCTCCCGCTTCTTTTACATTGCATCTCAGCTCCAGCAAGGAAGCTGTTACTGGAAAAATATGGCAAATAAAACAAATGAAATTTCACTTCTGTTATCTGCTTTCAACAGTTGCCTGGATCCAATCATGTATTTTCTACTCTCCAAGACAGTTAGAAAAACTATATTGAGCTTAATTACTGGAAAATTTCAGAAAGATTCAAGAAGTGAAACCACATAAAAGCTATAGTTTCTTTGATCCTTGATACTCACGGTATTGCTTAAACTAGCTATATGATGGCATTCGTTTGGTATATTTAACAATATGCCCAAAAATGTTTTGGACTTCTGAAGTTACAAATCAATAAATTAACCAGTTTGCATATGCTTAAATGGAGTAACATAATATTTTAACAAGTATACCAAGAAACTGAAAGCTTGGCTTTTTCAAGCAAAGTATGCTAGAATATACTTCTACTAAACCCAGACAGAAGCATAAGTACTATGCAAATAGGTTTGGAATCTCAGTTCTGCAGTCATAGAACCTGTTAATCAATAAAACTATTTATACCAGGAAGATCATTCACAACTTCTTTGATAACAAAGTGGCCCATACCATGATTTGGACAACACTTCAGCAAGTATGACAAGGCAAGTACCATTCACAGTCACACCAATGATGGACAGCATGCATCTCCAACAAGAGGAAATCTAACCATCGCTTACTAACAATCAATTGCGTCATCATTAGACCCCTCTCTACCTCCTAATCATCATCAATTGGGAGCTTTACTGACTAGAAACAACTACATAAGAAACAATGGTTACAAAAGAAGATCAAAGGCATGGCATCTTGTGGTGAGTAACTCACCCTGACTTCTTAAGTCTTTTCATACCTACAAAATTGAAGTGGAATAAGATGAATTACTCTTGTCTGTCTGGACGTGAGCTAAAGTTAGAAGCCATGCTGGCCAAAGAAACATTCCTAACTGTTAAATATTTATCATATTAAACATTAATTTTCAAACTCTAAGCTGTAACATCCATAGAGACAAAACTAACAGGTGCACAGAAATTTTTGATTCTCCTTAAGTCACTCTTCATACAATTTTGGAAAGATCATTACTTCACGGCCACCATTATCAAAATTCTGCAACTCCATCTAACTACTTGACTGAAATGGTTCACTTTAGAAGCTCAGTGAAATATTCTCATGGAAATTAGGGATCGTCAATAAATGGTAGCCTTGCCAGTGATGGACATGTTCTACGAATGAAATGAATTATTTTTGCTCTGAGGCATGATTTGAAAAGTGAAATTGGCATGAATGAATAATAAAAGTTTCGACATTTAACTATTACAGGATGTTAAAGATACAGATAGATCTCTATCAAATATATTTCCCTTTGTGATATTAATAGTTGTTCTTATGGTTGCAATTCATACTGAAAGCTTGTTTTCCAATGACAAAGTCACAATAATGAAAGGTACAGGTTTGTAGATCCACAAACTGAAGCATAAAATATGGCAATAAATTGAGGAAGAGACATCTGAAAATATTTGGATTTCAATATATGAACATGGTGACACTCTGAATTTTTAAGATTCAATTTCCATGTTATACGAGGGTTGCATCTTGGGAACAGTCCCCAAGCTGGTATTTCTAATATTTACTAACAAAAACACTAATAAGGGTAGACTAAAATTATCACTTATTTCTTTTCCCCCTTGTGCAGTTATAATAATACTCACATGAGAATCAGATTATCATTGGTGTGTGTCATGAAATTTGTTAACTTAGCAGCAGCAGTACAATGCAATACACAATATAGAAGGAAAAAATAAGTAAATCAATTGTAGTAAGCATATATGTATATCAAATAGTAAAATTAAAAATAGTACAAAAACAGAAATCTTGTATATTTAAATAAAGTGAGGCAGTGTTCATGGGTTCAATGTCAATTTAGGAATTGGATGACAGAGGGGAGAGAATGTTCTTAAATCAATGTGCCTTCAGGCTTCTGCACCTCCTTCCTGATGGTAACAATGAGAAAAGGACATGTCCTGGGTGATGGGGGTCCTTAATAATGGACATTGCCTTACTGAGGCACCACTCTTTGAAGATGTCTTGGATACTACAGAGGTTAGTACCCAAGATTGAGGTGACTAATTTCCTGTAGCTTATTTTGGTCTTGTGCAGTAGCCCTCCCCCCCCCCCCACCCCTCATACCAGACAGTGATGCAGTCTATCAGAATGTTTTCCAGGGTATAGAAGTTTTGAGTGTTTTAGATGACAAACTAAATCTCTTCAGACTCCTAATGAAATATAGCTGCTGTCTTGCCTTCTTTATAGCTGCATCGATATGTTGGGACTAGGCTAGATCTTGACACCCAGGAGCTTGAAAATGCTCACTCTATCTACTTTTGATCCCTCACCTTACCTTTCCTGAAGTCCACAAACAGCTCTTTCATCTTACTGACGTTGAGTGCAAGGTTGTTGCTGTGACACCAGTCAACTAGCTGGTATAGCTCGCTCTTGTACACCCTCTCATCTCCATCTGAGATTCTACCAACAACAGCTGTTATCATCACAAATTTATAGATGGTAAAAGAGCTACCCAGCTACAGAGTCATGGGTATAGAGGGAATAGAGCAGTGGCTAAGCACACACCCGAGGTGCGCCAGTGTTGACGGTCAGCAAGGAGGAGATCCACACAGATTGTGGTCTTCCGGTTAGGAAGCTGAGGATCCAATTGCAGGGGGAGGCACAGAGGCCCAGGTTCTGTAGCTTATTGATCAGGACTGTGAGAATGATGGTTTTAAATGCTGAGCAAGCATCCTGACAGAGGTGTTTGTATTATCCAAGGCCATGTGAAGAGTTATAGAGATTATGGCTGCCATAGGCCAATTGTGGCGACAGGCAAATTACTGAGTCCAGGTGCTTGCTGAGACGGAGTTGATTCTAGCCATGACCAACCTCTCAAAGCATTTCATCACTGTATATGTAGAGTACTACTTGACGATAATCATTAAGGCAGTTCACACTACTCTTCTTAACCACTGGTATAATTGTTCAAATGGTCAGTTTCAAAGTATCAATAGATACATATACTGTGTAAAAGTGTCAATAGTAGAGATTTGCCTTGGCAGTTTCCAAGTGTCTTAAGTTGCCTTCTGCTGTGAGCAGGCAGCTATGTTCTTAAATACCATGTACCAGTTTGATTATGAGTTGCATGTAAACCACCTTTTTGAAGAGTAGCTTACCTTTGAATTAACTAGCTGTTATCTCTATTCCATAAATTCAGATGTTTGCATTACAGTAACTTTCCTCTTTTATAAAAAAAAATTTAAAATTCATGGGAGAATTTCATAAAGTGAAATCTGCGTTCCCTGTATTTGTGGTGGAAAGGAATAATTAGACACTTATCTTGTTCCAAAGGACATAAATTTCTGAAACTTTAATATGTTGCTTCAGCAATGAATTAAAAAGGCAAAAAGTATGTGGGGCTACAAAAGAAT
Source organism: Mobula hypostoma (assembly GCF_963921235.1). NCBI lineage: Eukaryota > Metazoa > Chordata > Chondrichthyes > Myliobatiformes > Myliobatidae > Mobula > Mobula hypostoma. The sequence goes on along the minus strand of NC_086102.1, from coordinate 48,928,064 downwards.
TTTAATGCAAGTGAACTTACTTCAAATATATACAGAGCCCTAATGAAACTGTATCTGGAACACCATGTGCTTATCTGTTTACCAGCTTGTGAAGCACATAATTGGAACAGAGAAAGTGAAGGATCATCAGGTTGATTGCTGGGAAATTGTATTTGTCTTCAGAGGAAAGAGATTCGGTGGACGAGGTCTTTACTCTTGAGTTAAAGAAGAATGTGAGGTGATTTTATAGAAATATATAAAATTCTTGTGGAATTTAATAAGATAAATGTAGGGATGCCGAGAATCCCCTGAAGAATCTAAACTTCAGGTCAATGTTGCAAATTAAAGATGTAGCTATTCAGGACTGACATGGGAAGAAATTTCTTTGTCTAGCGAATAGTGAATCTTTGGACTTCTCTATCTAGGAGCGCTGTGGAGATTCAGTTACTAAGTGTATTTATGAACAATTGGGAGACATTTAGCTTCAATGACAATATCCTTATGCCACACAATTAATCAGGATGACCAAGACAAATTTTGTTTCAGACTTTTTCGCAGGCAAACAACAAATTCAAGCTTAACTGTCGCCAAGTCAAAAATCAGAATTGTAAGATCTATCTTTGGAGACCTCCCCCTCGCCATAGTTCCAAATAGTGTCACATCAATGCTTTCACCCCATATACAAGATGATCTTTTTTTTCCAGTTCTGATGAAGGGTCTCAGCTTGAAATGTTGACTATACTTTTTCCATAGATGCTGCCTGGCCTGCTAAGTTCCTCCAGCATCTTGTGTGTGTTTATTGAATTGTTAATATTTTGACAACTCTGGATTTATTACTTGTGAGTTCATATTCCACTCTAATCACTCACTGAGGCCAACACTCCAATGCAGCAACAAGAGAGTATTAGACCATCAATAGAGTTACAAGATGTTCTACTGAGGCTTTTTTGCTCTCCCATCGGAATAAAAAATATTCTAAAGCATTATTTTGAGGAGAAAAAGTTGGCTCTGGTGCCCTGGCCAGTGTTTGTTCCTCAAATATTACTAAAGCAGAGCAGCTAGTCATTCTCACATTACTGTTTGATGGCGATACTTTATCTTATTGTTTAATTAAGGCTGACTTGCTTCCGTTCTAGTTTTGTGAGTTCTGAAATGACTGATGAGGTCTGTGTTGGGACTACAGACTTTACCAGATAGGACAGATGCCCAACAGAGCAGATGATAGGGTAGTTCACCTTCTGCTGTTTACACATGACTTTTGCATACTTATTCCACAGACAGTTTCTCAATATCATTTCAAATAATCCTCCCTAATGTGAGCTTTTATAGCCTAACAATTCCCTAGAATTAATGTGAAAGTTGCACTTTTTCCAAGAAGGCATCCTGGTATCATTTCCTCTATCCAACAGGTAGTCATTTTCATGTGAAAGTAAAAAAACAGACTGCCCATCAGATATGCAGCCAAGGTGTCCTGACCAAATTGTTCAATGAGTCCACAAGGTGTAATTTGACCCTACGCTGGGGACATTTGGGCTAAGTGTGACACGGATACATCTTTCTGGTCAACTAAGTGGATTTTGCATTGACGGTGTTAGAGGTATATTTCAAGTTCTTTGAGCTGCCTGCTTTAGGTAGTCCAGGTCTCAGTAACAAAAGCAGATGGAGGTGGTATTAGAGGTTTACTGTTGCCTGTGAGACCGGTTCTGTGCAGGTCTCCAATCTTCAACTTTGAATGTGATGGTTAATTTCAGTGTTGATGTCTGCCTTACGTAAGGGATGGCTCCTGACATGTGAAAAGTGATTTTGGAAGTCAAAGTTTTTATCAGTTATAACAATCTCTACATTGATCTGGACTGTTTAAATAAGTTGATTTTGAATTGTTGTGAAACAATAAGACTGCTTCTGTACAAAACTGTACAATTCATTGTTAGTTAACCAAACTTAACATTTGTATCAAGTTTTGGTGTTACTAATTATGATTCAGATATTAATAAACAATTGTTTGCACTTATTGCAGAATTGCATTTCTTTATTTGGCAAAACAAAGTTTGTAATTATTTCTAGAGAGAACACAAGAAGATCAAGAGAAAAGGGCAGCATGGGAGTGTAGTGACCAATATAACAGTTTACAGTGCAAGCGCTCAGGGTTGAATTCCCACTGCTGTCTGTAAGAAGTTTGTACATTCTCCACATGGGTTTACTCTGGATGCTCAAGTTTCTTGTCAGATTCCAAAGACAGACGTCTTAGTTGTGGAATGCTATGTTGGTGCCTGAAGCTTGACAACATTTGCAGGCTGTGTTGGTTGTTGATGCAAAATAGCCCACTTCACTGTATGTTCTGATGTATGTATGACAAAAAGCTAATATTTAATCTATAGTTTAATGAAACTAATTTAGGCATCATTATTTCTTAGTGTACTTAGGCACTAAGCCAACTCTATTTCTAGGAGTTAAAGAAGAGTAAAGTTAATAAAACTCTGTTCCCAGTTAGTTCAAATTTCAGCTAAATTTGAAACAAAACAGATTTACAAGCACAGATCCATTAAATCTGTGGTGCGATTATCGATATTTATCAGTTCTACAAAATGTTTTTACTATTTATTATTCTTTGGTTTTTTTAAATGTTTGTATTTACAAATTGTATTTACACAAATGTTTGTTTGCTTTTGCACATTGGTTGCTCGTCCATCTTTACGTGCAGTTTCTCATTGATTCTATCATGTTTCCTTGCATTTATTATGAATGTCTGCAAGAAAATAAATCTCAGGAAAGTATATAGTGACATATATGTACTTTGATAATAAACTTACTTTGAACTTTACAATGTTTAAGATGTAATAATTAAACAATATGTTTTGGGCTTCAACAATTTCCTCCATTTCCTTCAGCAACCTGGAATGCATCCCATCAGGATCAAGCAATGGTTTCAGGAGAAGTGGAGCTCACCTTTCCAATACTCCCTTTTTAATCAATTGCTATCCTATCCAAAATCCCAATTACATCTTTCTTTGCCTCTGTTTTGGTAAAGACTGATATCACAAAGACCGAGGTGATTATTGAGATACATTGACTCACAAAGATCTAAACAGATGCGTTGCAGCACAAAGTTTTACCTTAAGCATATGCTGCTAATTTTACTCGATCTGGACTGGCTTGTATGAAGAGGAATAATGAGATCCCAATGAAAACAAAAGAAACTACAGATGCTGGGAATCTGAAATAAAACAGAAGATGCTGGAAATCCTCAGCAACTCGGGCAGCATCTGTGGAAAAAAAGAAACAGTTAACATTTCAGGTTGAAGTTCTTTCATCTGATTAAGGGTTATAGACCTGAAATGTTGACCATTTCTCTTTAGAGTCCAGTATGGCAGAGGAACTTCAGGATTAATTATCAATGGCTAGCTAATGGCAATAAAGTTAATATCTGCAGGAAAATGTCTCACAGCCCTTAATTCTTAAGCACTGACCACAACTACCTGAAGCGGGCTTTCTGAAGGCTCGACAGCATAAATGTCAGATACCAGAGAATGACAAATTCATCATTCTGGATAGTTTAAAGGTGATGTTGGCCCAGTAGACTTAGTGAGGCATTACTGACAAATATTCCACTGGCAATTACACTTGCAAGCCAACTGGTTCTTAAGGTAATATGCTGAACAAGGTCTTATCACCAAAACTATTCTTGAACAGTTGGGCATCCTGAACATCCTGTACAAATCTGTGTTCCAAGCACCGCCATCCAATCTTTCTCCTGACCAACTTGGAGAAAATGAATGGATCCTGAAAGTAATGAGTGGCTTCTCATTCCAATTCCATCAGAGGTCGCCCCAGGGTTGAACCACATCCGGAAATGAATACAGAGAAACCAAAGATGATGGTGGTGATGTTAGATGAAGATGAGAACTATGTGCAACAACTACTCAAAGCTAAAATGATTTATTATTGCTACATGTACAAAGATTCAATGAAAATTTTACCTTGTATTGTGTTCATACAGATCAATTGATTACAGCAGTGCATTGAGGTAGTACAAGGCGAAACAATAACAGTGTTTAATAGTGCTACAGATTAAGTGTAGTGCAGGTAGAAATTAAGGTGGACTGAGATTAAGAGTCCATTTTATTGCACTGAGAAACTGTTCAATAGTCTTAAGGCAGTGGGATAGCAGCAGTTGTTGTCCCTGGTGGTATGTGCCTTCAGGATTTTGTATTCTTCTGTCCAAGTTGGGGGGGGGGCAGGGGGGGGTTACAAAGGAGAAAAGAAGAGAAGAGATTAAGTCCATAGTGGGTGGGATCTTCAATTTCAATTATGCTGGCTGCTTTACTGAGACAGTGAGAAGTATAGACAGAGTCCATGGAAGTGAAGTCTCATTTCCATACTGTGTTGATCTATGGACAGCTTGATATGTGCTGCGAGTACATATTTCATGGCATTAAAACTTGCTGGGATTTGCTACATAGACACAGACCACAGTGATGTCCGTAAACATCAGGAGCGGTTTGATGAAAAACTTATTTTGAACATTGTTATTGATGGAAATCTGTCAACATTCATAATGAAGAAAGGACAAGACACCATTGAAAGAAAAATCTTTGCAAGTATCCAGGCTGAGCTAAAAATGTTTGGCATTTGATTTAGCAGAAAGGCCAAGTTAAAAAAAAATCAAAATCTCAGATGCTGGAAATCAAGAATGTTTTGACAAGAGGTCTTTGACTTGAAACATTAACTCTGTTTCTCCTTCCTCACATACCACCTGACCTGAGTGCTCCCAGCATTTCCAGCTTGTAAATTGCAATTTCTTGTTGACCCAGATGAACATGAATAACTTCTGTTGTGTCTTTGATATTTACAGACAATGGTGAATTGCTTGTGAGAAATAAGCCAGGTCTTTAGAGTGGTTGATAGAGATATTTCCACAAAAAAGATTTGAGAGGATGTTGCCAAGACTAGGCAGCTTGACATAGGGAAAGGCTGGCCAGGCTAGTTCCTTATTCATTGATATGTAGCACAATGAGGGGTAATCTTATAAAAATGTTTAAAATTATGAAAGGCATTGATAAGGGTGAATGCAGTCTTATCCCCAGGGTAGGCTAGACAAAAACAAGGGAACACAAATTTACGGTAAGAGGAAGAAGATTTAAGAAGGGCAACACACACAGGGGAGGGGGGGACTTTTTCCATGCAATGAGTGGCGAGAATATGGAATGAGCTGCCAGAGGAAGTGGTTGAGGCAGGTACAATAGTATCATTTAAAAAAGCACTTGAATAGGTAACATGGAGAGGTGGGTCTCGGAGGAATATGGGCCGAATCCAAAGAAATTGGGATTAACTGGGTGGTCAACATGGACTTGTTGCGCCAAAGGGTCTGCATCCATACCAAATTGGTCTATGAATGGTAAAGATGTTGTATAGTGCCCTTGCCCTCATTGCTAGAGGGAAAAGACCAGAGTCAGAAGAGATTGGCCAAACAGGATTCTTTTTCCTGGAGCATGAAGCTGAAGGGAGACCAAATAGAACTCCATAAAATTAAGTGAGACAAAGAAGGCACACAGTAGCTAGACAGACAGAACCTTTTTCTTAGGGGTAGAAATGTTGAATACCACAGGACATAATTTTAAGGTGAGATGGGGAGGTACAAAAGGGATGTATGGGCAAGTTTTTTTTAATATATAAATAGAGCGATATGGGCCAGGAATCTGCTGGCAGCTGTGGTAGTGGAAGCAGATATAATAGTGTCACTCAAGAAAGGAGGTTTTAGGCAGACACATGGAAGTGCAGGGAATGGAAGGATGTGGACATTTTGCAGTGGGGAAGAAAGGGGATTAGTTTAATTTGGTATCTTGCTCAAGTACAGATATTGTGACCCAAGGGGCCTGTTCCTGTGCTGTACAGTTCTATAATTATGTACATTTCAGAGAAGCATTATCTACCTCCTTAAGGAGATAAAAGGCCAGAGGTTCTAAACACAGTGCCTATAAAAGGTATTCACAACCCACCAACCCAGAAGTTTTCATGTTTTATTGTTTCACAGTGGATTTAATTTGGCTTTTTGACACTGATCAACAGAAAAGACTTTTGTGTCAAAGTGAAAACAAATTTCTACAAATTGGTCTTAACTTATTACAATTATTAAACACTAAATAATTGATTGCATAATTACTCACCCCCTTCAAGCCAATATTTAGTAGATGCACCTCTTGCAGCAATTACAACCTTGAGTCTGTGTGGATAGGTCTCTATCAGCTTTGCACATCTGGACACTGCAGTTTCCCCCATCCTTTTTTACAAAACTGCTCAAGCACTGTCAGTTTGCATGGGGATCATGAGTGAACAGCCCTTTTCAAGTCCAGCCACAAGTTCTCAATTGGATTGAGGTCTGGACTCTGACTTGGCCACTCCAGGACATTAACTTTGTTGTTTTAAGCATTCTTGTGTAGCTTTGGCTTTATACTTGAGGCCATTGTCTTGCTGGAAAATAAATCTTCTCCCAAGTTGCAGTTCTCTTGCAGACTGCATCAGATTTTAGCCCCAGGATTGCCCTGTATTTTGCTGCATTCATTTTACCCTTTACCTTCACAAGCCTTCCAGGGCTTGCTGCAGTGAAGCATGCCCACAGTGTGATGCAGCCACCACCATACTTCACGATAGAGATGGTGCGTTTTTGAAGATATGCGGTGTTTGGCTTATGCCAAACATAGCATTTAGTCTGATAGCCAAAAAGTTCAATTTTGGTTTCATCAAACCATAGGCTCTTCTTCCAGCTGACTTCAGAGCTTCCCAAATGCCTTCTCGTAAACTCTAGCTGGGATTTCATGTGTTTTTTTTCCAAAAGTGGCTTTCTCTTTGCCACTCTCCCATAAAGCTGCAACTGGTGAAGCACCCAGACAACAGTTGTTGTATGCAGTCTTTGCCATCTGAGCTACTGAAGCTTGTAACTCCTCCAGAGTTGTCATAAGTCTCTAGATGGCCTCCCTCGCTAGACCCCTTCTTGCATGGTCACTCAGTTTTTGAGGACAGCCTGCTCTAGGAAGATATACAGCTGTGCCATATTCCTTCTACAAAGTTTGTATTTCTTGATGACTGACACAGCTGTACTTCAAGGGATATTTAGTGACTTGAAAATTTTCTTGTATCCTTCTCCTTACTTGTGCTTTTCAATAACATTTTGTGGAGTTGCTTGGAGTGTTCTTGTCTTAATGATGTAATTTCCAGATACAGGTATATTTTTACTACAATCAATTGAAACACCTGAAGTGCACACAGTGATCTCCATTTAACTAATTATGTGACTTCTAAAACCAACGGGCTACACCAGTGATGATTTGGTGTGTCATATTAAAGGGGGGTGAATACTTAATGCAATCAATTATTTTGTGTTTTATATATGGAATTAATTTAGATCACCTTGTTGAGATCTGCTTTCACTTTGACACAAAAGAGTCTTTCCTGTTGACGAGCGTCAAAGAAGACAAATTAAATCCACTGTGATTCAATGTTGTAAAACAAAACATGAAATCTTCTTGGGGGGGGAGTGAATACTTTTTAATAGGCACTCTAAGTGAGGATTAAGACATTTTAAAGAATGTAAAAGAATTGAGAGCAAGATGAGCTTACTTTCTATGTCCTAACTATTGAGGTGCTACCAATCAATCTCAGAGCAAAGATTTAAAAAGAAATGAGCTATTGTGAGACAGTAGAGCTATGTTTGATGTACAATTGCTGAGGCTTTGTCATGAAAAACTTCAGCACAGAGGCTGAGCAGTTAGTTGCAAGTTAATATAATGCAAGATCTTTCACTTTGCTCTGTAGTTATAGTAGTTTAAAGATGGCACACAGGGCATTCACATCAGCAAGACTGGGGGGCAGCTTCCAACGTCCTCTTAAATACTACCATCTTATCTGCAGCCTATTCTAGGCACCTGCACTGTGTAAAAAAAAAACATGCTCTGCATGTCTCCTTTTACCTGTCCCCATCACCTGATGTGTAAGGCATTAGACGAGAATGGGCAAAGGCTGATTGGGAGAGACTGCTTATAGATAAAGGGATATCTAGAAAGTAGAAGGCTTTGCAAGTGAGAGATGAAGAGCTTGGGGCCAAAATGTTCTTGGCAGAGTGAAGTTCAATGCTGGCAAGATTAGGGAACCCTGGTTGATGAGAGATATTGAAGCTCTAATCAGGAAAAAGAAGGTGGCATAGGCCAGGTATAGGTAAGAAGGGATCAAGCGAATTCCATGAGAAACAAGGGATGTAGCAGTGTAGTTAAGAAAATCTGTGGCGTAAATGTGGGACACAAGATACTCTTGAGAGATAAGGAAAGAGAAAATCCTAAAAAAAGTCAGTACACGAAGAGTAATTGGAGAGAACAGAACCATAAGACATAAGAGCAGAATTAAGCCATTTGGCCCATCAGGTTTGCTCTACCATTCCATCATGACTGATTTATTATCTCTCAACCCCATTCTTTACTGGCTGGCAATACAGTAGCACCACACCAGACTTTCGAGGCGAATGGTCCCGGGATCAAATCTGGCAGGCCCCTTGCACGCCTTCCATCCGTGCTGGGTTGAGCGTCGAGCCAGCAACTTGGCATTGTTAAAAAAACAGACAAAATGCTAAAGAAACAGCAAGGTTGATGCCCGATGTGCCACAGGACGCGGTAAGAAACAACAACAACCATCCCATTCTCCAGCCTCCCCTATCCCATAACTTTTGATGCCCTGACTAATCAAGAACACATCGATCCCTACTTTAAATAATATCTAATGACTTGATCTCTACAGCCGTCTATGGCAATGATTTCCACAGTTTCACCACATTCTGGCTAAAGAACTTCCACATCTCTGTTCTAAATTGTCATCCCTCTATTCTGAGGCTGTGCCCTCTGGTCCTAAACTCTCCACATCTATTCTATCAAGGCCTTTTGACATTCAATAGGTCTCAATGAGATTTCCCCCCTCATTCTTCTGAACTCCAGTAAGTACAAGCCCAGAGCTATCAAGCAACTCTTCATATGTGAATCCTTTCATATTCGGAATCCCGTTAGTGTGGTGGTTAATGTAACACTTAACAGCTCAGGGCTTTGGTGTTTGGAATTCAAACATGACATCCTCTGTAAGGAGTCTGCACGTCCTCCCTGTGGAATGCATGGTCTCCTATTCCTCTGGTTTCCTCTCACAGTCCAAGGACATACTGGGTAGGTTAAATGATCATTATAAATTGCCCCTTGATTGAGTTAGAGTTAAACAGGGGTTGTCGGGTTGCTGGGTGGTGCGGCTCCAAATGCTGATGGTCTTATTCTGTGCTATATCTCTAAAAAAAAATAATTTGGGCAAATCTCCTCTGGACCCTCTCCAAAGCCAGCACATCTTTTCTTAGATAAGGGTCCCAAAACTACTCACAATAGTCCAAGTGTTGTCTGACCAATTTTTAAAGCCACAGCATTACATCCTTACTTTTATATTCTAGTCTTCTCAAAATGAATTCTAACATTGCATTTGCCTTCCTTACCGTCCACTCAACCTGCAAATTAACGTTTTAGGAATTTTGCACAAGGACTCCCAAGTCCCTTTGTACCTTTGATTTCTTTAATTTGCTCTCCATTTAGAAAATAATCTACACCTTTATTCCTTCTACCAAAGTGCATGATCATACACTTCCCCACACTTTATTCTATCTGCCACTTCTTTGCTCATTTTCCTCATGTTTAAACCCTTCTGCAGACTCCTGCTTCCTCAATGCTACCTACCCCTCCAACCATCTTCCTATTGCATGCGAGCTTGGCCACAAAGCCATCAATTCTGTCATCCAAATTATTAACATATAACATGAAAGGAAGCAGTGTCAACACCAACCCTGGCAGAATACCACTTGTCACCGGCAGCCAACCAGAAAAGGCCCCCTTTATTCTCACTCTTTGCCTCCTGCCGGTCAGCCAATCTTCTACCTATGCCAGTATCTTTCCGGTAATACTATGGGCTCTGCTCTTGTTAAGCAGCCTCAAGTGTGGTACGCGTGCAGTCCTTTTAAGGTCACCTATTTGTGGAGCAACATGAGATGTGAAAAGTCTTAAATTCATATTTCTTTTCTGTATTTACTTTAGAGAAGATCATACCAGCCAGTTAGATTGGCAAAGAGAACAGTGATATTCATCAACATAATGAATGAGAAGGTATTGGCAATATTGAAGAGCATAAAGACCTGGCTAAGTGTATGCTAGGACATTGTGGTTAGCAAGGGAAGAAACTGCTTGGCGTTCCCTAAAAGAGATGCTTGTATCTCTGTTAACCATGGGTGAGGTATCAGACACTGGAGCTTGGTTAATGTCCTCCCTTATTTAGAAGGGCTGCAAGGACAAATCAAGGCCATAGGCTGGTGAATCCAACGCCAGTGGTGGGAAAGTTACAAGAGGAGATTCTGAGATACAGGCTCGATATGCAATTGGAAGTGCAAGGACTGATGAGGAATAGTCTGTAGGACTGGGAATGATGGAAATCTTGTCATACAAATTTGAGACTTTATTTGAGGAGGTGACCCAAAGGATAGATGAGGGCAGGGCACATGATCCAAAGGTTAGATCACAAGGGATCGAGGGTGATTTAGACAATTGGATATAAAATAGGAGTAAAATGCGGTAACGATGGGCTGTTTATCAGAGTGGAGGCCTGAGACTAGTGGAGTGCCACATGGATCTGATTGGGGTACACTGTTTGACATATTAATAGATGGCATAAGTATGGTTGGCAGAAGACACCAAAATTAGTGGTGTAAAAGACAGTGAAGGCTATGCAAGGTTACCACAGCATATTATTGACCAATTGGGAAACTAGGCAAGGAAATGACAAATGAAATTTATTTCAGTGTGAAGTGATGCATTTTGTGAAGTTAAACCAGAGCAGGACACACAGAGTGAATGGTAGGGCCCACTGGAGTCTTGTTGAACAGAAACACAGAGGGATACAAGTACATAATTTCTTGAAGGAGGCGACAAAGGGTGCTGAAGGAAGTACACAGCATGGTAACCTTCAGTCCGGGCACTGACTACAAGAATTGGAATATCTTGCTCCAGCTGTACACAACGCTGGTGAGACTGCAGCTAAAGTACTGTTTGCAGGTCTGGTTAGCATACGATAGGAAGGATGTGATTAAGTAGAAAGAGTCACACTGATGTTGCCGAACTGGAGGGGTTGAGTTATAAAGAGAGAATGGATAGGCTGCCACTGTTTTCCCTGGAGCTGAGGCAGCAGATAGTCATAGTCATACTTTATTGATCCCGGGGGAAATTGGTTTTCATTACAGTTGCACCATAAATAATAAATACTAATAGAACCATAAATAGTTAAATAGTAATATGTAAATTATGCCAGTAAATTATGAAATAAGTCCAGGACCAGCCTATTGGCTCAGGGTGTCTGACCCTCCAAGGGAGGAGTTGTAAAGTTTGATGGCCACAGGCAGGAATGACTTCCTATGACGCTCTGTGTTGCATCTCAGTGGAATGAGTCTCTGGCTGAATGTACTCCTGTGCCCACCCAGTACATTATATAGTGGATGGGAGACATTGTTCAAGATGGCATGCAACTTGGACAGCATCCTCTTTTCAGACACCACCATCAGAGAGTCCAGTTCCATCCCCACAACATCACTGGCCTTACGAATGAGCTTGTTGATTGTGTTGGTGTCTGCTACCCTCAGCCTGCTGCAGCAGCACACAACAGCAAACATGATAGCACTGGCCACCACAGACTCGTAGAACATCCTCAGCATCGTCTGGCAGATGTTAAAGGGCTTCAGTCTCCTCAGGAAATAGAGACAGCTCTGTCCCTTCTTGTAGACAGCCTCAGTGTTCTTTGACCAGTCCAGTTTATTGTCAATTCATATCCCCAGGTATTTGTAATCCTCCACCATGTCCACACTGACCCCCTGGATGGAAACAGGAGTCACCGGTACCTTAGCTCTCCTCAGGTCTACCACCAGCTCCTTAGTCTTTTTCACATTAAGCTGCAGATAATTCTGCTCACACCACGTGACAAAGTTTCCTACCGTAGCCCTGTACTCAGCCTCATCTCCCTTGCTGATGCATCCAACTATGGCAGAGTCATCCGAAAATTTCTGAAGATGACAAGACTCTGTGCAGTAGTTGAAGTCCGAGGTATAAATGGTGAAGAGAAAGGGAGACAAGACAGTTCCCTGTGGAGCCCCAGTGCTGCTGATCACTCTGTCGGCACACGTACTGTGGTCTGCCAGTCAGGTAATCAAGAATCCATGACACCAGGAAAGCATCCACCTGCATCGCTGTCAGCTTCTCCCCCAGCAGAGCAGGTCGGATGGTGTTGAACGCACTGGAGAAGTCAAAAAGCTCACAGTGCTCGCTGACTTGTCCAGGTGGGTGTAGACACGGTTCAGCAGGTAGACAATGGCATCCTCAACTCCTAGTCGGGGCTGGTAGGCGAACTGGAGGGGATCTAAGTGTGGCCTGACCATAGGCCGGAGCAGCTCCAGAACAAGTCTCTCCAGGGTCTTCATGATGTGGGAGGTCAATGCCACCGGTCTGTAGTCATTGAGGCCGCTGGGGCGCGGCGTCTTCGGCACAGGGACGAGGCAGGACGTCTTCCACAGTACAGGAACCCTCCGGAGCTTCAGTCTCAGGTTGAATACATGGCAAAGTACTCCACATAGTTGAGTCCACCCTGGTACTGACACCATCCGGTCCTGCAGCCTTGCTTGGGTTGAGACGTTTCAGCTGTCTTCTCACCTGTTCAGCTGTGAAGCCCACTGTGGTGATTTCGTGTGGGGAAGGGGTATAGTCATGAGAGCAGGGTGGGGGACTGTGAGGCGGGGTAGGAGGGGAGAGTGGAATGTGTGTTGGTTGGGGGCCGACAACAGATGGCTCATGTGGGGGATGGGCAGGGGCCACACTGTCAAATCTGTTCAAGAACAGGTTAAGTTCATTGGCCCTGTCCACACTTCCTTCAGCTCCTCTGTTGCTAGTTTGCCGGAACCCAGTGATGGTCCTCATCCCCCTCCAGACCGCTCTCATGTCGTTCTGCCGGAGTTCCCACTCAAGCTTCCTCCTGTACCTGTCTTTAGCCTCCCTGATCCTGGCTTTCAGGTCCCTCTGTATTGCCCTCAGCTCCTCCCTAGGTCCATCTCTAAATGCCCTCTTTTTAGCGTTCAGGATGTCCTTAATGTCCTTTGTCACCCATGGCTTGTTATTTGAATAACAGTTCTGGTCAGAACATTGCAGTCCACACAGAAGTTGATGTAATCAGTGATGCACGCTGTGAGCCCATCAATATCTTCTCCGTGTGGCTCACAGAGTGCCTGCCAGTCTGTCACCTCAAAGCAACCCTGGAGCACCTCATAAGCCTCCTCCGACCATTTTCTCACGGTCCTCGAGGTTGCTGGGTGACCTTACAGAGGTTTACAAAATCACGAGAAGCATGGTCAAGGTGGATGATCAGTTTTTCCAAGGACAGGAAAGTCTAAAGCAAGAGAGCACAAGTTTAAGATGAAAAGAGAAATACTTAAAGATCTGAAGAGCATGGTTTGCACAGAGGGTGGTGGGTACATGGGATGGACGGCCAAAGTGATAAGAGTTGGGTAGAATTTTTAAAAATTTGGACATGTGTACTGAGAGAGTCACAGAAACAGGCCCTCAGGCCTATCTCATCTGTGTATAACAATTAATCTGCCTAGTCCCATCAACTATAGCTCTCCATACCCCTCTGTTCCATGTACCTATCCAAATTTCTCTTAAATAGAACATAGAACACAAAGCAGTATAGAAAAGGAACAGGTCCTTTGGCCCATAATGTTGTGCCGAATCAAACAAATTAGTATTCAAATGTTGAAATCTAATTCGCATCCACCACTTCCACTGGCAGCTCGTTCTACATTCTCCACCACCCTGGGTGAGGAAGTTGTAGGAGTGTCGACAAATATTGACACAAGTGCAATTACTTCTATCGTACACTATATTCACAGCATAAATGGCGACATTGTGTGCGTGTGTGTGTGTGTGTGTGTGTGTGTGTGTGTGTGTGCATGGGCGTGTATGTGTGCGTGTATGTACATACATATACACATGGCAAACTCAACCCTCAACAGTCTGGATGAACTCTGCCTAATGAATTTAAGGAGTCCCTACACAAGCCCCCTAGAATTCGCCCTAGCAGACGAAGTCAAATGAGCAGGGGTCCGCAAAATTCAGATGAACCTACTCCTGCGTTCACAGGCAGGTGCGAGGAAGGATGAACAGTCAATGACAGAAGGTTTGGAGGTGGGAGGACACTTCCACTGGAGAATCCAGGGCCAAATGGGCAGACTTGAGATGATCCACAGAAACACTGTCCGGGATACCTCCAGAGTAGTGTAAAAAAAAAAATCCCCTGCTTTCAACACGTGGAACGGGCCACCATAAGGTAGCCCTACGCACAAACATGTATTTCGTGTCCCGCAGAGCCAGCAACGAATGACCGTGGCAGGCCACGCTGCGTCATGGGCACAGGAGTGAAAGTTTTGGTGCTGTCTATAAAAGCCAACCGCGAGACCATGGATGTTGGGAGAAACTCTCCTGGCATCCACAGGGGTTGCCTGAAAATGAGCTCCACAGAAGAGAACTGAAGGTCTGCCTCAGGGGCTATCCTCAGGCCCAATGTGACTCTCAGCAGTCTGTCCACCCAACAACCATCACTGAGGCATGCACAGAGAGCAGGTTTCATTGAATGGTGGAACCGCTCGCACATATGGTTGGTCCGAGGGTGATAAGGTCATGGTCAACTACACCCCAAAACTTGGAAGTACACCGTGTCACTTGGTCTGAAGAGATATCCGACAGGACGCCGAGCCGAGCGAATCACGAGCCAATGAATCCTCACGCCACCTCTATGGGTGAAATGGATGACAGCGGCACTGCCTCCAGCCAACGTGCTCTCTTATCAGTGATGGTGAGGAGGTGAGTAAACACGCGGGACAGAGGCAACGGACAAACCAAATGCACATTCATGTGATTGAAATACTGCTCAGGGACCATGAAAGGAGCCCTGGCATGTCATAGAAACAGAGAAAACCTACAGCACAATACAGGTCCTTCGGCCCACAAAACTTTGCCGGACATGTTTTTACCTGAGAAATTACCCAAGGTTACCCATTGCCCTCTATTTTTCTGAGCTACACATACTTATCCAGGAGCCTCTTAAAAGGCCCTATCATATCCGCCTCCACCACCATCGCAGGCAGTCCATTCCAGCACTCACCACTCTCTGCATAAAAAAACTTACCCCGCTATCTCCTCTGTACCTACTTCCAAGCACCTTAATACTGTGCCCTCTCATGCTAGCCATTTCCACCCTGGGAAAAAGCCTCTGACTATCCACACAATCAATGCCTCCCATCATCTTATACACCTCTATCAGGTCACCTCTCATCCTCTGTTGCTCCAAGGAAAAAAGGCCGAGTTCACTCAACCTATTCTCATAAGGCATGCTCCCCAATCCAGGCAACATCCTAGTAAATCTCCTCTGCACCCTTTCTATAGTTTCCACATCCTTCCTGTTGTGAGGTGACCAGAACTGAGCACAGTACTCCAAGTGGGGTCTGACCAGGGTCCTAAATAGCTGCAACATTACCTCTCCACTCCTAAACTCAATCCCACGACTGATGAAGGCCAATGCACAATATGCTTTCTTAACCACAGAGTCAACCTGTGCAGTAGCCTTGACTGTCCTATGGACTCTGACCCCAAGATCCTTCTGATCCTCCACAATGCCAGGAGTCTTACCATTATAACTGTATTCTGTCATATTTAACCTACCAAAATGAACCACCTCACAGTTATTTGGGTTGAACTCCATCTGCCACTTCTCAGCCCAGTTTTGCATTCTATTAATGTCCCGCTGTAACCTCTGACAGCCCTCCACACTATCCACAACACCTCCAACCTTTCTGGCATCAGCAAATTTACTAACCCATCCCTCCACTTCCTCATCCAGGTCATTTATAAAAATCACGAAGAGTAGGGGTCCCAGAACAGATCCCTGAGGCACACCACTGGTGACCGAACCCCATACAGAACATGACCCGTCTACAACCACACTTTGCCTTCTGTGGGCAAGCCAGTTCTGGATCCACAAGGCAATTTCCCCTTGGATCCCATGCCTCCTTACTTTCTCAATAAGCCTTGCATGGGGTACCTTGTCAAATGCCTTGCTGAAATCCATATACACTACATCTGCTGCTCTACTATCAATATGTTTAGTCACATCCTCAAAAAATTCAATCAGGCTCATAAGGCACGACCTGCCTTTGACAAAGCCATGCTAACTATTCCTAATCACATTATGCCTCTCCAATTGTTTATAAATCCCATCTCTCAGGATCTTCTCCATCAACCTACCAACCACTGAAGTAAGACTCACTGGTCTATAATTTCCTGAGCTATCTCTACTCCCTTTCTTGAATAATGGAACAACATCCGCAACCCTCCTATCCTCTAGAACCTCTCCTGTCCTCACTGATGATGCAAAGATCATCGCCAGAGGCTCAGCAATCTCATCCCTTGCCTCCCACAGTAGCCTGGGGTACATCTCGCCCAGTCCTGGTGACTTATCCAACTTGATGCTTTCCAAATGCTCCTGCAATCCTCTTTCTTAATATCTACATGCTCAAGCTTTTCAGTCAGCTGTAATTCATCCCTACAATCGCCAAGATCCTTTTCCGTAGAGAATACTTTGCTTCAGTATTCTCTAAGTACTCTGCTATCTCCTCCGGTTCTATACACACTTTTCCACTGTCACACTTGATTGGTCCTATTCTCTCAAGTCTTATCTCCTTGCTCTTCACATACTTGTAGAATGCCTTGGGGTTTTCCTTAATCCTGTTGCCAAGGCCTTCTCATGGCCTCTTCTGGCTCTCCTAATTTTTTTCTTGAGCTCCTTCCTGCTAGCCTTATAATCTTCTAGATCTCTATTATTACCTAGTTTTTTTTTGAACCTTTCATAGGCTCTTCTTCTTGACTAGATTTACAACAGCCTTTGAACACCTTTGTGCAGATCTCCACACAAATATCACCTAAACATTTGTCACATTTCTTCTGTACATCTCCCTGAGAACATCTGTTGCCAATTTATGCTCCAAGTTTCTGTCTGATAGCCTCATATTTCCCCTTACTCCAATTAAACTCTTTCCTAATTTGTCTGTTCCTATCTCTCTCCAACGTTATGGTAAAGGAAATAGAGTTGTGATCGCTATCTCCAAAATGCTCTCCCACTGAGACATCTGACCGGGTTCAGTTCCCAATTCCAAATCAAGTACAGACTCTCCTCTTGTAGGCTCATCTACATATTGTGTCAAGAAACCTTCTTGAGCACACCTAACAAACTCCACCCCATCTAAACTCCTCACTCTAGGGAGATTCCAATCGATATTTGGGAAATTAAAATCTCCCAGCACCACAACCCTGTTATTGTTACACCTTTCGAGAATCTGTCTCCCTATCTGCCCCTCAATGTCCCTGTTACTATTGGGTGGTCTATAAAAACACCCAGTAGAGTTTTTGACCCCTTCCTATTTCTAACTTCCACCCACAGAGACAATCCCTCCATGTCTTCTTCATTTTCTACGGCCGTGCCACTATAAAGCTCTAAGGCTGTCTTCTTTTAACTTCTTCTCGCTTTTCTCACTGCCTGACATCCACGCGTTTGCGCAGTTATGCCCTGATCAAACCGCTGAGGAAATAACCGTGTAGATGCATCTTCACATGTTGATACGCCAAACAAGCATTAGCCCAAAGCCTGACGCCCATGCCACACAAACATTTCTGTCACCAGTTTCTGCGATGCCCTCCGGCCTGGATGAGAAAGCCCATAGACTGCATCCAAAACATCCCAACGCCAGCTCGCTGGCACAACTGGCCTGGGTTGCCCCTTTACACATCAAACAGTAGTGAAATACTGCAGTCACCGAAAGCAGCATCCACCAAATTCAAGCCTGTGTCTGCCAAATGCAGCACTTGCATGCTCAGGTCCAAAACCTGGTCCGCTGCCATCTGAGCGTAGCCCACACCCAAATGGACAGCACCAATGAAGGACCAGGAAAGGTAGTCAGCCATGAGGTTACACCTCCCCACAACATGCTGGATGTCCATTGGGAACTCTGAAATAAAAGAAAGATGAAGCTGCTGTTGAGCAGATCTAGGTTCAGAGACCTTAGCCATGGCAAATGTTGCGGGTTTATGATCCACAAAAGCCGTAAATGGACTGCCTTCTAGGAGAAAACAAAAATGCTGCACTGCCAAGTACAAGCTGAGCAGCTCACGGTTGAACGTGCTGTTCTTGTGCTAGCAGGGGGAAAGCTGATGGCTTACAAAAGCCGAAAGGTTGCCAAACACCGTTGACCAACTACTCATGCATCGCACCTAACGCGCAATCTGATCTGTCCGTGGTGAGAGTGATCGGTGCGTCTGGGAGGGGGCATGTTAGCAGCATTGCATTAGGCAATGCCTGCTTAGTGTCCGAGAATGCCTTAGACCTTTTTTCTGTCCAGTCCACAATGTGCTTGGCCGCTTTGCCGTTAAGGGCCTCTTAGCATGAGCTGAGCCACTTTGGGGACAAACTGGTGATAAAAGTTCACCATGCCCAAAAACTCCTGCAGGGCCTTAACAGCGACTGGCTGAGGGAAGTGCTTAACAGCACCAACTTTAGCCGGCAGGGGATCTGCCCCTGCTACATTGATGTGTCTGAGGAAATCAACCACAGACTGTTCAAACTGGCACTTCGCTGGGTTGACGATAAGACCGTGTTGACAAAGGTGTTCGAAAAGGTTTCTCAAGTTTATGAGGTGTTCATTCCTAGAAGAACTGGCTATCAAAATGTCATCTAGGTAAACAAACAGGAATGGCAAATCCCTGAGAACACTGTTCATGAGGCGCTGAAAAGTCCGGGCCGCATTTGAAGAAACTCAAAACAAACCAAACTGTGTAATAACAGCAGTTTTGGAATGTTATTCGGGCGGACAGGGACATGGTAACTGCAAACAAGGTCCACCTTCCAGAAAACAATTTTCCCAGCCAAGCAGGCAGAGAAATCCTGGATGTGCAGGATCGGGTATCAGTCAGGGGTCGTGGCGTCATTGAGGCGGCAGTAATTGCCACATGGATGTCACCCCCCACCCCCCACCAGTTTTGCTCCATGGCATCAAACCCAGCCTCAGTAACGGCTAGCTTCTCCGGGTCGAGGTGCCTAGTGTGGGCGTGTACGGGCGGGCCAGTGGTGAGGACGAAGGTGGCCTTGGTCAGGTCTGGGAACTCAGCAAGCAGGCAGAGGAAGTTGTCGGAGGCAGAAAGGGTGCTGGACAACTTTGAAGTGCTGGCTGTGCTGAATGTGCGAGAGGGAGTAGAAAGTCTCTGCATTGATGAAGTGCCAGTTCTGGACATCAATGAGAAGGCTATTGGCGCAGAGGAAGTTGGCCCCCAGCAAGGGTGTAGACACTGCTGCCAACACAAGACTCCAGTGGAACTTCAGGCCCACCAAAACACAACACCCATCTCAAGCATACCAAAAGTCCCGATGGCGCTGCCATTCGCAGCCTTGAGACATGGTCCATATTTCCCAGTTATGTCCAATTTAGACGTAGGCAGGATGCTCACCTGAGCACACGTGTTACAGAGGAAACGGCACCCGGAAACAGAGTCTGTAACGAACAACAAACTGCCTGACCTGCTGATGCCCATAGCAGGTAATGGGGCACTGGTCATTCCATTTTCCCAACTCCTTGAACCCACAGGGTGGGCGATACTTCTTAGCTCTTGGCCCAAACCTCATGTGGTAGAAACACTGGGGAGGAGACAGTTGTTTAGCCGTGGCAATTGTCTCATGTTCAAGTGGCAGCGAGGTGGCAAAGTCGTCCAGCTGCATGGTCACACAAACTCTCTTGATGATGGAAAATATGTCAGCCTCTCCTGCTAGAGCCTGGATGTCTTTGAGGGGAGAGCCAGCTAGAGCCGACCACAACTCACCTGGTAGTTGTTGCAGGAAAAGCCCTCTGAAGATGAAACATGACTGATGTCCGCCTAGGAGGTACAACATGTGGTCCATCAACTCCGATGGCTTGGAGTCACCTAAGCCAGGCAGTGAGAGGAGCCGATGGGCATACTCAGACTTGGAAAGTTCGAAAGATTCTAGGAGTTACTTACGAGTCTCATAGCTGCTGACTGCCAGGGGATGTTGCAGGACACTTATCAACCTGATCACCGTAGAACTGTCTAATGCTGCATCGACATAGTAATTTTTTGTGTCACCTTGCGAGATTCCCCACACTGCAAATTGGGCCTCTGCCTGAACAAACCAAATAGCGGCATGTCCCTGCCAGAATTTAGGGAGCTTGAGAACAACGGCATTTGCAGTCATAATTGTAAAATGAGCGAAGTCAATCTGGAATCGTCCAGAGGAATGTAGTGGTCACCGATGTAGGAGTGTTGACAAAAATCGACACAAGTGTAATTACTTCTATTGTACACTTTACTCACCCCGCAAACAAATGGTGACCGTGTGCGTGTGCGCACGTGCACTCATGCACATGTATGTATATATCAGAGAAAACCCACTCCAAAATGCAATAACGTACAACGTAACACATAACAAACACGGTAACAGTCTGGGCGAACTTTGCTTAATGAAGTTAAGGAATCCCTACAAAGTTCCCCTTAAACATTTCGCCTTTCATCCTTAACCAATGACCTCTAGTTCCAGTCTCACACAACCTCAGTGGAAAAAGCCTGCTTGCATTTACCCTATACATATCCCTCAATTTTGTATACCTCTATCAAACCTCCTCTCAATCATCTATGTTCTAAAGAGTACAGTCCTAACCTATTCAATCTTTCCTTATAACTCAGGTCCTCCAGACTCAGCAACATCCTTGTAAATTTTCCTTGCACTCTTTCAACGTTGTTTACATCTTTCCTGTAAGTAGATGACCAAAGCTGCACACAATACTTCAAACTATGCCTCAATATCTTATACAACTTTATAACATTCCATCTCCTGTACTTACATTTATGAAGGGCAATGTGCCAAAAGCTTTTTTTATGAGCCTATTTACTTGTGATGCCACTTTCAATGAATTATATACCTGTATTTCCAGATCCCTTTGCTCTATCACTACTCATGTGACCTACTGTTCACTGAGAAAAAACCTGCCCTGGTTGGTCCTACCGAAGTGCAACACCTTGAACCTGTCTGCATTAAATTTCATCTGCTATTTTTCAGCCCATTTTTCTAGCTGATGCAGATCCCTCTGCAACCCGTGATAGTCTTTTTTACTCTCCACTACACTCCCATTTTTGGTGTCATCTGCAGATCTGCTGATCCAGTTAAGCACATTATCAACCAGATCATTGATTTAGATTACAAATAACAAAGGACCTAGCACTGAGTCCTGTGGTACACAACTAGTCACAGCCCTCTGGTCAGAGGGGCAATCCTCTACTACCACTCTCTGGCTTCTCCCACAAAGTCAATGTCTAATCCAATTTACCTCATCCTGAATGCCGGATGACTGGATCTTCCTGACTAGACTCTCATTTAAGACCTTGTCAAATGCCTTACTAAAGTCCATGTAGATAACATTCAGTACCTTGCCTTCGCCCACTTTCCTGGTAACTTCCTCAAAAAAACTATTAGATTGGTTTGACATGACTTACCACACACAAAGCATGCTGGCTATCCTTAATCTGTTCATGTGTTTCCAAATAGATACCTATCCGGTCCCTTAGAGTACTTTTTAATAACTTTTCCATAACTGATGTCAGACTTATTGGTCTATAATTTCCTTGTTTCTACTATAAACAATGGAACAACATTGGCTATCCTCCAGTCCTCTGGTACCTCTCCTGTTGCTAAGGATGTTTTAAATATCTCTGTCCAGCAATTTGTGCTCTTGCCTCCCATAGGGCCAAAGAGCACCTTGTTAGGTTTAGGGAATTTATCCACCCTAATTTGCTTCAGGGTAGCATGCACCTTCTCTTCTGTAATTTGTACAGCGTCCATGAAGTTGACGCCCCTTTGCCTCACTTCTATAGATTCTGTATCCATCTCCCAAGAAAATACAGATGCAAAAAAAATGCATTTTAAATCTCATTTAATAAGGACTGCTTTGCCATAACAGAAATGCGAAGAAATTTTTTTAGTCAGAGGGTGGTGAATCTATGGAATTTGTTGCCACGGGAAGCAGTGGAGGCCAAGTCATTGGGTGTATTTAAGGCAGAGATTGATAGGTATCTGAGTAGCCAGGGCATCAAAGGTTATGGTGAGAAGGCAGGGGAGTGGGACTAAATGGCAGAATGGATCAGCTCATGATAAAATGGCGGAGAAGACTCGATGGGCTGAATGGCCAACTTCTGCTCCTTTGTCTTATGGTCTTATAACTTTTCATTTTATGATTACATGCATTCACCATATAATGTGGTAGGTGTAGATTGCTAGATTCTAGATAAAGTACTCTGGCCAGACATAAACACACTACAATTTGATATATAATACTTCACTTGATATTTCAGTCATCTGAGGTCATCATGGCTGCTGTCTACACAGAGCAGAGGCTAGCTGAAACAGACTTGTCACATATCCTATAGTCCCCTTATGGTCTTATAAACTATCTTCCTTATAACAAACAAGGTTGCAATAGGGAGATGGGAAAAGGACTATTGTGACCAGATAATCATCATTAAAATATTGTGGAACCTTAATTTATATCCTGAAAGTCAAAAAGTCACAACTTAGCAGTTGCGATTTACATCTGAAGGCATTACAGGCCCAGCAACAAAGGAAGCATCAGAAACCTAGTCATGCTTCCATATGCCTACTGTTCAGCAAAATTTTTAAAAAAAGCACACACAGAGTGTCTGTAGTTACAGCTGACTTTTCTCCAAGGTAATAAGACCATAAGACAAAGGAAAAGAATTAGGTCATTCAGCTCATCGAGTCTGCTCCACCATTCTATTCATGGCTGATTCAATATCCCTCTCAACCCCATTCTGCTGCATTCTCCCTGCGACCTTTGATGCCGTTACTAATTCAGAACATATCAACCTCTGCTCTAAATATACTCAATGATCTAGCTTCCCCAGCTGTCTGTGGCAATGAATTCCAGATTCACTATCCACTGACCAAAATAATTCCTCCTCATCCCTGTTCTAAATGAATGTCCCTCCATTCTGAGGCTCAGCCCCCCAGTCCTAGACTCATCCGCTACAGAAAACATCCTCTCTAACCAGGCCTTTCAACAGTTGAAAGGTTTCAATGAGATCTTCTAAACTCCAGCGAACCTGCCTAGAGCCATCAAATGCTTCTCATATGTCAACTTTCATTCCCAGAATCATGAACCCCCTCTGGACTTTCACCAATGTCATCACATCGTTTCTTAGATAAGGGGCCTAAACTGCTCATAATACTCCAAGTGTGGGCTGACTAATACCTCAAAGCCTCAGTATTACATTCTTGCTTTTATATACTAGTCCTCTTGAAATGAATGCTAACACTGTATTTGCCTTCTTTACCACCAACTCAATTTCTAAGGTAACTTTAGGGAATTCTGCACAAGGACTCTGAAGTCCCTATGCTCCTTTGATTTCTGAATTTTCTCCGTTTAGAAAACAGTCTACACCTTTACTCCTTTTAACAATGAGCATGACCATATACCTCCATGCAGAATAATCCATCTGCAGCTCCTTTGCCCATTCTCTCAATCCAAGTCCTTTTGCTTCTTCAACAATACCTGTTCCTCCACCCATCTTCATAAATTTCTCTTTGGAAATGTGCTCACCAAGGGTAAATTACAATATAGAAACCATAGTATGGGGGTCATATTTCAAGCACTTCAAAGATCTCAGCTCATCATGAGAAGCAAATTCAAATGTGATCATGAAACTATTATAAATATCCATTCATTTTATTAAGGTCTTTTAGAAACATGCATATCAGCTTAACACTATCTGACCTACAGATATGTGCTTGGCTCCCAAATAACCTTGTATATTATCAGTTCAAAGGCCATCAGGACTAGGCAATAAATGCCTACTTTCACAATAATATGCTATGAATGAGTGAGAACCAACTCAGTGGCAGACAGAGCAATTCAAACCATGGATTCAAGGATTCTGCCACAGTTTGACCTGGTTAATCAACATGAAACATACAGAAAAACTAAATCAGTTATTTGGAATTGTTTCCATGACTTCAAGAAACCTGAAAATTTTAATGACTCAACATCTAACCAGGTCTAAAGTGCTGGGCTTGGGGAAAATAGATGAATACATACACAACCTTTGCCTTTGGGTGGTTGGGGGGGGGGGGGAGGGAGGACAGACACACCACAGCAGCGAGGAAAACCAAACAGTACAAAAGCTGAAGGAAGCATCTACAGAGAGAAATAAATAGTCAGTGTTGTTTCAGGCCTAGACCCTTCGATAGGACTTGAAACATTGATTAACACCTCCATAGATGCTGCCTGACCTGCTGAGTTCCTCCAGCATTTTCAGCGTCTTGCTCCAGATTTCCAGTATCTGCAGAATCCCTTGTGTCTTTCTGCGTGTAATTGGAGATCTGGTCACCAGGTGTTGATACTGAGCAGTTCATGTATCAATTTCATTCTACTCCATTCAAACTTAATTCTTATGGTACAAAGGATAATGTTCAAATTAATAATTAGGGAAGAATTATTCAATAAACCAATAATAAAAAAAAGTACCAGTAGCTGATTTTGAAAACACAAAGGTATGGTGCAGGAGATAGCTTTTAAGGCTATCATATCCATATTGACCAAAAATGGATTTAATTTCATCCCACTTTCCATACTCATAGTCCCACATGCTTTGATTCTTCAATTTCTCATTCAGGTTCTTTTTCAATGCTATGAGAGTTTCTACTTTCACTACTCCTTCAGAGAGCAAGTTCCAAATTTAACCATTCACCAACTTTAAAAAAAAATCACAAATTCCCTCAAATTATCCTACTTATTAATTTAATAATTACTGCCTTCTCTAATGAGGAAATAAGCCCTGTGGATTCCATCTGGGCCTTTGAATTTAAAAAAAATCAATCTTCCCTTAATCTACTTTGTTCTGAAATAAACAACTTAAGGCTAGACAGATTCTTCTCAACCTTGCATCACCAATCGTATCTGGAGCCTCTGTTGCAGCAGAGCACAGCAATAGCTAGATCAATGGTATCAGATACCAGGGGAAAGTCTAGGCAAATGGTAGTGAAAGAAACATTTTGGTCGCCCTGAGCAAGACTCTGGAATGATGTGTTGTTTCCCTGATGTCAGGGTCAAAGGTGTGTGAGTGGATAAAGGAGAATGTGAGCAGCCAGATGTTTTAGGTCCATACTGGTACTAATAACATAGGGAGGAAGGAAGAGAGAATGGGTCCTACATATATAACTGTGTGCATTAGGTAGAAATTTAGTAAGGACCACTGGGAGTTATAATCTGGGGATTACTCCGTGTACACATGTTAGTGAAGATAGAAATAAGAAAACAGTGGAGTTGAATGCGTATGTAAAGAACTGGAGTAGGAGGGAGGCTTTCAGAAACCTGGATTTGATCCAGGACAGGTTGGTCCTACAGAAGGAGGGCGGGTTGTACCTAAACAGAAGGGCACCGATATCCTTGCTGGGAAGTTTGTTACTTGGGGGCGGGGGGTTTAAGCTGTGGAACTAGAGCACATGGTCACCACAGAATAGTTGAGAAGGTAGAAGTTGGGTCAAGTAAAAGCAAGCAGGGTTAAGATAACACAGCAGGAATGATGGTTTGAAGTGTTGAAGTATAACAGGTAAGGAAGATAAGCATAGAACCAAGGTTAGTATATGGAATTACAAAGTTGTAGCCTATAAACTTGATTGACAACACAGGACAAACATCTCAATATTCAGGGTATAGGTGTTTCATGCATGACTGAAAGGAATGTAAAAGAGGTGGGAGAGTTGATTACAGTTTAGGGAGAATGGCATAGCTGCACAGAAGACATTTTGGAGAGCTCATCCAGCAAGGCTATTGCTTAGAATTCAGGAATAAGATGCCATTATTCTGATGGAGTTACCTGACATCCTTCCAGCAGCCAGAGGGTCAGAGATGATGGGCCAAAAGACTTGCTCCTGTGCTGGACTGTTACACGCTCTACATCCTAGTGCTTTGACATCATTCTTCTAAGAGGCCATGTGGTGACCAGGATGGTATACAGTGATCTTGCTGTTACTTAGCCAATGATATGCGAGGTTCCACCATAATCACTTTCTGAATAGTGCCACATCAGTCCAAAAGTTCCACTGCTGCAGCAGGGAGCACTGAAATATTATCAGAACATCTGCCAATTTTGCCCAGGGTTTTGAGTTTAAAATACTTTAATCTGAGTTTGGTCATTTATATAGTTCTAAAGGTCGACCTCTCAAAAGGCCAATCATTACAGATCTATGTCATCACTCTCTTTCATGAAGAGGAATACAAAGTATTCATTCAACCCATAAAACTGCCAAAGGCTTGTTTGCTTTTGGTCTCTAAAAAACAATTGTTACTCTTCTCATTTACTTTCCTTTTATCTGCTCTTGGAACATGTTAAGAATTTCCTTGTTTTTGTCTGCCAATATTTTTGCATGCAAACTTCTTTTCTCCTTTACTTTAACTGCAGCCCTACAATTTTGACAGTTTTCTGCATTGTTGAACTGTCTTGTGTATGCAAAGCAATGTATGCAGGAGCGGCAGGACTGGAAGCTCAATATTCTGGGGTTCCATTGTTTTAGACGTGACAGGACAGGAGGGATTAAAGGTTTAATGTTACAGCAGTGCTCAGTCAGGACAGACTAGAGAACTCATCTAGAGAGGCATTATGGGAAGAAATAAGAAATAAGAAAGGTATGACCATGTTAATTGGGCTATATTACAGACCACCCAACAGTCAGAGGGATTTAAGGGAACAAATTTGTAGAGATTGCAGGCTGTTGCAAGAAACACAAGGTTGTTATAGTAGGTGATTATAACTTCCAACATATTGACTCAGACTCCCATACTGTAAAAGGACTACATGGGATAGAGTTTGTCAAATGTATTCAGAAAAGTTTCCTTAATCAGTCTATAGAAGTCTCAACCAGTGAGTGTGTGATACTTGATTTGCCATTTGGGAATGAGACACAAAAAATGACAGAAGTTTATGTAGGGGAACATTTTGCAGCTAGTGATCACAAAGCCATTAGCTTCAAAGTAAATATGGAAAAACATAGGTTGAGATTCTATATTGGAGAAAGGCCAACGTTGATGGGATCAGAAATGACCTGACAAATGTGGATTGGGACAGGCTGTTTTCTGACAAAGGTGTACTTGGTAAGAGGGAGGCCATCAAAAGTGAAAATTTGAGGGTACAAAGCTTGTATGTGCCAGTCAGAATACAGGGCAAAGATAACAAATATAAGGAACCTTAGTTTTCCAGAGATATTGAGGCCCTAAGGCAGGTAGGAGTAAATGAGTATAAGAAATGCAAGAGGACACTTAAAGACATTAGGAGGACTAAAATGAGGCACAAAGCTGTCCCAGCAGACAAGGTGAAGGAGAATTCCAAGGATTCTATAGGTACGTTAGGAACAAAAGGATTGCAAAGAGACAAAACTGGTCCCCTGGAAGATCAAAATGGTAATCCATGTGTGGAGCCAAAAGAGATGGGGGAGATCTGAAATAACCTTTTTTGCATCTGTATTTACTCAGGAGACAGACACTAGTCTATAGAAGTGAAGCAAAGTGGTATCAACTTCATGGACCCTACACAGATTATAGAGGAGGTGGTGTTTGCTGTCCTGAGGCAAATGAGGGTGGATAAATCCCCAGGGCCTGACAAGGTGTTTCCTCAGACCCAAGTGCAGAAATTGCTAGGGCCCTAGCAGAGATATTTAATTCATCCTTAGCAACAGTGGAGGTACCAGAGGGTTGAAGGATAGCCAATAAAGTTTTAAACATAAACCAGGAAATGTTGGGCCAGTGAGCCTGACATCAGTTGTAGGGAAGTTATTGGAAGGTATTCCCAGGGACTGGATATATAAAATTTGGATAGACATGGAATGATTAAGAATAGTTAGCAAAGCTTTGTGTGTGGTAGATAAAGTCTAATCAATCTTATACAGTTTGGAGGAAGTTATCAGGAAAGTGGATGAAGGCAATGAAGTGGATGTTATCCACATGGACTTTAGCAAGGCATTTGACAAGGTCTCACATAGGAGGTTGGTCAAGGTTTAGTGCTCAGCATTCAAGATGAGTTAGTAAATTGGACTAGACATTGGCTTTGTGGGATAAGCTAGAAAGTGGTAGAGATGATTGCCTCTCTGACTGGAGGCATGTGACTAGTGTTGTGCAACAGTGATCGGTGCAGGGCCCTTTGTTGCTTGTAATCTATAAATCGATGAACTGGATGATAATGTGGTCAACTATTTCAGTAAATTTGCAGATGACACCAAGATTGGGGTTGTCGTGCACAGAGAGAAATACTATCATGGGTTGCAGAGGGATCTGCACCAGCTGGAAAAATGGGCTGAAAATGGCAAATGGAATTTAATGCACACAAGTGCGAGGTTTTGCACTTCTGTAGGACCAACTAGGGGAGGTCTTACACAGTGAATGGTAGGGCACTGAGGAGTGTGGTAGAACAAAGGGATCTGGGAATAAAGGTATTAATTCGTTGAAAAGGGCATCACAGGTAAATAGGGTTGTAAAGAAAGCTTTTGGCACATTGGCCTTCATAAATCAACGTATTGAGTAAAGGAGATGGGATGTTATGTTGAAGTTGCATAAGACGCTGATGCCTAATTTGGGGTATTGTGTGTAGTTCTGGTCATCTCCCTACAAGAAAGATGCAAACAGGTTGAAAGGGTACAGAGAAAATTTACAAGGATGCTACTGGGTCTGGAGGATGCAAGTCATAAGGAAAGATTGAATAGGTTAGGACTGTATTCCTTAGAATGTAGAAGATTGAGAGGAGATTTGATAGAGGTATACAAAATTATGAGGGGCATAGACAGGGTTAATGCAAGCAGGCTTTTTTCACTGAGGTTGGGTGGGACTACTACTACCCGAGGTCACTGGTTAAGGGTGAAAGGCGAGAAGTTTAAGGGAAATACGAGGGGAGACTTCCTCATTCAGAGAGTTGAGAGTGTGGAATGAGCTGCCAGCACAAGTGCTGCATGTGAGCAAAACTCAGATAGGCACGTGGAAGTAGAGATATGGAGGGCTATGGCCTTGGTGCAGGTCGATGGGAACATGCGGTCTAAATGGTTGCTGCATGGACTAGATGGGCCAAAGGCCCTGTTTCTGTGCTGTACTTCTCTATGACTCGGGCTCTAAATTCCTTCAAACAACCTTTAGGGAAAAGTAGCCATCACTGGTAATTTCAGCCAAATAGCAATTCACATTACTACATGCAACAAATCAAAATTTTATGCTTTGCTTCCTCAGCTTCATAATTTGCACTGTGAGATAGCAAACACTAGCTTAAGTCAGGCCAAAGCTGTTGAGAATCCGCAACAAATAACTTACAACTATATCAAGCTGCAATCAAAATCAGCAGAGTTTCTACAACACAAGCTCCACACATATTTACACCCATATACAAAGCTTGCAACAAGGGAGAAATTGACCCTGGCTTGAAATCATACCAAACCATTTTTCCACTCATTATGTTGGCTTTTGTAATACAGTATAGATATCTTATATACAAGAATTACAAGTCTTTTTGAGAAATAGTGTTGCTTTTGAGAAAACTTACTCAGTTTCTTCTTTATGGCTCAACTCGGTGTTTGTTTTTAAAACACAACCAGAACAACATCACAAAGGCAATCAACTTACCTTCACATCTCGATGAATGATATTATTGTCATGACAATAGCGTAGTGCTTCTAGTATCTGTCGCATGTAGTGACTACAAATACAAAAATAGATTAGAATAATACTTTAGTTAAGCTGTGAATTCAAAACAAGCTGTGACTTTAAAACAAATTTCACAATTATGAAAGCTTACTTGAATATATCTGCAAAATTATACATACCAGTATCCTGAGGGAAGATTGACAGGAAACACATTTCAATGTTATTCCTCTACTCATGGGTCTGTGCATCTAATGTATGGTTAGTGACAGTGCCAGAATTTTTCTATCACTATGGTAAACATCTGGTCTCCATGCAGAGAAAATTATATCCCGAGTTTTTGTTATTCTGTGTCATAAGTGTGATTACTCCAATTTAGCGTACCATGCCCAAACACAATAACGAGGATACACCGCAATGAAAAACTTAAATGAATGTATGTGCAAATCGATATTGTGTTTTAAGTATAAATCTAGAGACAAAACAAGTGCAGTAAAACTTATTGCAGTAATTTGTTAAATGCCAACTATTACAAGATTTGTGGTATGTTTCATTTATACTAGCAACAGTAATTACGTCATTAAATATGACAAACATTAAGATTACCATACAATGATCTCAATATCTTGTGCCGAAGAAAATGCTAACAACACTACCCCATGAAAAATTACGTACACCAAGAGGAATTTTCTATGTTAAACCCAGACAGAATTCTGCGGCCTACTTTTCCCAAGGAGCAATCGACTATGCCATTTACTAACAACTTACCTAAAACTTTCACTAATAAATTGATCTTAATTCTTACCAAGGTCAGTTATGTAGATGAATATCTCTTACTTTATGTAGTGACATAGTCTTACACGAATAGGTAAGATTTTCTTCTAGATCAGGGGTTCCCAATCTGGAGTCCACAGACTCATTTAATGGTATTGGTCCATGGCATAAAAAAATGTTGGGAACCCTGTTCTAGGTTTTTAAACTGAAAATACTTGAGCACTGTTATCTTGAACCCCAGAATTAACACTTGGCCTTTTGCAAAATGTATCTTGTAAAATGCATCTCTCCAAAAGTAAGTAAATCTTACTTTAATTCAAACAGTTTAAAAATATTCCACACATCAAGACAAGAGCAAGTAAACTCTGAATGCAAAACATTTTGGCAGACCAAATACACACGGCTCAAAACATTAAATATCTTAAAAGTCAAATAAATGAGTTAATTTTATTCTGCTAACCCCATAAGAATTATGTCCATGATTATAAAACTCTGGTTAGGCCACATTTGAGTATTGCATTTAATTTTTGATATCCCTTTATTAAAAGGATGTGAAGGTTTTGGAAAGGTTGCAAAAGAGCTTTACCAGGATGCTGCCTGATTTGGATGATGTGCTAAAAGGAGATGTTGAGCGAACTTGGACTGATTCTCTGGAATGGTGAAGGCTGAGAGGAGACCTGATAGAAGTTCATAAAATTATGGGAAGCAGAGTAGATAAAGATTTTTTTCTCCACATGGTAAAAATAACCATGTACTTAAGATGAGAGGGAGCAAGTGCAAAGGAGGCGAGCACAGTATTGTTTTTAAAAACAAAGTGGTGGGTGCCTGGAATGCACTGCCAGGGGGTGATAGTAGAGGCAAATTCAATAGATTTTCTCAAGGCTTTGATTGGCACATGAATACCCAAAAAATAGGGGGATATTGGCATTGTGTAGTCAAAAGGGATTAGTCTGGGTAGGCATTTAATTACTATATAATTAGTTCAACACATCCTGGGCCAAAGGACCTGTTCCTGTGCTGTAATGTCCTCTGTTCCAATGTGATGGATATTCATGTCCTGGGCCAGGAGGCCATTTCTTTTTTTTTGCAAAACTCAACTTTCTGAACAAGGCAGCTGCCAGGTTATACAGATGCAAGTTAAACTTCAAACTATATCCTTTGTTTAGCTTCTGGTCGTAAATGGGAGTCAGTCTTCAGTTGTTATAATATAAATGGCAAGCAGTCTGAAGTTAAAAATGCTGCTTTGCAAACAAGCTCTGTCAATAGCAGACTTGCTGGCATAGCACCCGTCTTATATTTTAAGCACGAAGTCTTATTGCTGAAGAGGAGCAGTATAAGACAATGGGTCATTTAATTTATGTTGTTTCGAAACAGACAATATAAGTTAAAGTACTTAATTCAGGGAAGCTTGCAGACCAGATAGAGACAATCACTAGCCACATCAATAACTGATCGATTAATAAAATTGGAAGGTGTATGTACTAAGGGAATTCAGCTGAATAGCATCAACTGGGGGTACCTAGGAACTGCAACTCTAAGAAGCTTTTAGAGTGCTTGTGCAAAAAGGATATCTGAGGAAATATCATATATGTATGAAGTCACCCAAGTGGCAAAGAAACGGTATAAATGTAGAAATATAGAAAACCTACAGCACAATACAGGCCCTTCGGCCCACAAAGCTGTGCCGAACATGTCCTACCTGAGAAATTACCTAGGGTTACACATAGCCCTCTATTTTTCTGAGCTCCATGTACCTGTCCAGGAGTCTTTTAAAAGACCCAATCGTATCCGCCTCCACCACTGTCACTGGCAGCCCATTCCATACACTCATCACTCTCTGCGTAAAAAACTCACCCCTGATATCTCCTCTGTACCTGCTTCCAAAACTGTGCCCTCTCGTGCTAGCCATTTCAGGCCTGGGAAACGGCCTCTGACTCTCCACATGATCATCATCTTATACACCTCAATCAGGTCACCTCTCATCCGTCGCTCCAAGGAAAAAAGGCCGAGTTCACTCAACCTGTTCTCATAAGGCATGCTCCCCAATCCAGGCAACAACCTTGTAAATCTCCTCTGCACCCTTTCTATAGTTTCCACATCCTTCCTATAGTGAAGCGACCAGAAATGAGCACAGTACTCCAAGTGGGGTCTGACCAAGGTCCTATATAGCTGCAACATTACCTCTTGGCTCCTAAACTCAATCCCACGATTGATGAAGGCCAATGCACCACATGCTTTCTTAACCACAGAGTCAACTTGCACAGCAGCCTTGAGTGTCCAATGGACTCAGACTCCAAGACCCTCTGATCCTCCACACTGCCAAGAATCTTACCATTAATACTATTGCAAGGGGTTTCTTCTTTCATGTTATTGTGTAGGCTAATTAAAATGACTTCTTTGTTATGTTAACTGCTGAGAAAGTTCTCTCGCTAGCAGCTTGTTTGGATTATATTATTGATAAGAGAGTAAATGGACCAATTGTGATAGATGTTATTCTTTCTAGTGTGTCTGTAAGCTATTGTGATGCATGGGTTTTTGGGGAAAAGGCGCGATGGAGACAGAGAGAGCGGACGGGATGCTGTGAGTGGGCCGATGAGGCGGACCCGAGCTGGAGTCCGAGGTCCAGGGTCTTCGGCGAGGAGAGGAGATGAAGACAGGCTTGTGTGGAGCGTCTGGTCGACCACCATGGTTGGTCCCAGGCGGCAGGTCGAGGTGGTCAGAGGGGATCGAATGGGGGAGAGAGGATCGTTACTAGAGCTCCAACTGTTTGTGCACGAAGAGATTGAACTTTGATAAGTTTGGCGCCTTTTATTTTCCTTTTATATTTTATCTCTATTAATTATATAGTTCCAGTAATATCTATAAATTGTAATCAATTAATCGTATATGGTGTTTTGTCTGTTATTTGGTGGGGTGGGGTACAATCACACAGCATCCACACAAACTTAATTACCCAGTTTGGCGGTGTCGAGGGCTGCTTTCCCTAGACAGCGAGTTGAGCAAGCCTGAGGCTTATCGGGGGCTACACTATATTCTGTCATCATATCTGACCTACCAAAATGAACCACCTCACCCTTATCTGGGTTGAATGCAGATTCAGTTCAGGCTTATTAGGGATGGTTAAAGAACATCAAGAAGCATGAAAGAAACACGGGGTGATCTGGAGTCCATTCCTCTGCCTTCAATTTCTGCAACGGACGACTGGTTCATCTGTATTGATAGTATGTCTTTTTAGCTTGTAGGAATGGAACCTGTAGTTTGTAATTCTTCTATAATTTAGGAGGCCTGAGTTTTAAATGTGTTTTAAGAATGTAGTTTGGATTTAAATATGTATCACTGAAAACAAATGAACTGTTTTAAACTAACACAGTTCTAACACAATCCTACCCACGTCCTGATGAAGGGTCTTAGCCCGAAACATCAACTGTTTACTCCTTTCCATAGATACTGCCTGGCCTGTTGAGCTCCTTCAGCACTTTGTGTGTATTGCTTTGGATTTTCAGCATCTGCAAATATTCTCTTGATGGTGTTTTAAACTACTTCATTAGTTGGAAGTAGCTTCTCCTTGGCAAGGAGGAGGGACCCACCACTCAAATTGTGGGTATTGTCAGCTTAACTTGTTATGGAGAATACACAAGGAAGTGAACCAGCTTGTGAAGGTTGGGTAGTTACAGCACAACCTCCCTTTACTGAAGGTACCCATAGCTATCGATATCAGATAGGGCATAAGTTCTTAATTTGAGTTTAGAACATTATGGTTAGCAAATCCAATAGCATCACACCAAATACCTGTAGAGGGGCAATCTAAAAAAATGTTAAGTATCTTTGAAACACTGAATGAACAGCATGTTCCCCATGTGTTCTTGCTTGATCAAAGTGCAAAGAACAAGTTAATTTAGTAAAATTTCTGCACTTCTCTGATGGCAACAACATCTACTACAGGGTGACATCTGATAATAAACTTTACTTTGACATACTTTAAAAATGCATGTTGTTTTATTCATCAATGGAATTTAAATTATTAAAACTAATTGTTATATTACTGGACTGAAGCTTTCATGGTCTCAAAATTCTAGGAAACAGGTTTTTTCCAACCATTCTTCTCTAACCTACAGAAGAGACAAAACAGACAAGGGCATGAATCCAGATTGGAATCAATATGCAGACTGTCCTGGATACAGACCGCTCAACTGAGTGGCTAACTACTTTTACTTCTGTGATCTAAATTCATGAACACATTTATACAATAATTTTGAGTCTGTTTTATCTTAGACAAATGAAATATACCTGCACACATCTCCAAGAAACCAAGTAGATGAGAAATCCAACAATACAGGAGATAAAGCCGACTTAAGAAATGAATATTAGCTTAATCATCCATTACTAAACAAATAGTTAATATTGGGTAGTTTGAGAGCTTCAGGTTCTCAACTATTTTTTCTTTTAAGATCATTTTAGCATTCGCATTACAATGACATTCAGTGTTGAATTGAAATCCATGAAGCATCAGTCACATAGCAACACTTTCTAGTGTGCCTGGAAACTATGCTTTACAACTTGGATGTCCTCCCATGACTCAGGATATCTTATAACAACTGGCTTTAACTGTGAAATTTATTAAGTAGTAAAGTAAGCAACAATCACAATACGATTTATTTTTCCAGGAATTTATCACAGCAGAAACCAACAATTTTCATTCTCAAGCTATAATAATCAGTCTCACGCAATACTACACTAATTTTCTTCCTTCCACGCCATCAATTAAAATGATATGTTTCAATAAACCCCGGGATATCAAACAGATGTATGAAAACTCCAGTAAGGCCAATTAAAAAAATACTTACCGATAAATACAATCAACTGTGACTGGAGCAATATTACAGATTTGTCTGAAAAATTTTCACAAGGTCTATTTGTCCCCTTTCACAGAATCAAAATGTGTAGAGTTAGTTGTTAATTTAGGCAATACAGAATGTTATGTCTAACCAGCAATTAAATATTTCAAATCTTTACTCCTTTGTTTTGAATTACAGAATGAAACTGGCATGAAGAACTTCAAGGAATAAAACCTTTGTAGATATAACTGAAAATGATCAAATATCTCAGATTTGCAGCTTGCTTATGTCAGGGGTCGACTTGGAACATCGTGATTTACAATGAACATATGAGCAGATGGCCTTTAATTACATTTTGGAAATTTTCAGCACTGGGTCAATGAGAAGTGCAAACCTGTGTGAAGCAACTACTCTTCACAAGCATTAACTAATGGTAAAGTACTAGGGTGTGTAATGGAACAGAGGAACTGAGTACAAGTGCATCATTGAAAGCCATGTCACAGGTAGACTGGGTGGTGAAAAATACATTTTGCATGCTAGTCAGTCAGGGTATAGAGTACAGAAGTTAGGACATTATGTTGCAGCTACACAAGTTGTTAGTGAGGGCATATTTGGAGTACTGTGTACAGTTTTAGACCGTTTTAAGAAACAAGTAGTTAAACTAGACCATAACCATAAGACGCAGGAGTAGAATTAGGACATTTGGCCCATGAATCTGCTCCGCCATTCAAACATGGCTGATCATTTTTCCCCCTCCTCAGCCCCACTCCCCAGCCTTCTTCCCATATCCTTCAATGCCATGCCAATCAAGAAACATTCAAGCTCTGCCTTAAGTACACCCAATGACCAGGCCTCCACAGCTGCCTGTGGTAACAAATTCCACAAATTCACTACCCTCTGGATAAAGAAATTTCTCTACATATCTGTTTTAAATGGACGCCTCTTCTAACTTGAGGTTGTGCCCTCTTGTCCTAGAGCCCCCCACCATGGGAAACATCCTTTCCACATCTACTGTCTAAACATTTGAAAGGTTTCAATGAAATCTCCCCTCATCCTTCTAAATTCCAATGAGTACAGACTCAGAACTATCAAACGTTCCTCATATAACAACACTTCAATTCCTGGATTCATCCTTGTGAATCTCCTTTGAACCCTCTCCAATGCCAGCACATCTTTTCTTAGATGAGGAGCTCAAAACTGTTTACAATACTGCAGGCGAGGCCTCACCAGTGCCTTATAAAGCCTTAGCATCACATCCCTGCTCTTATATTCTAGACGTCTTGAAATGAATGCTAATATTATTTGCCTTCCTCACCACCGACTCAACCTCCAAGTTAACCTTTAGGGTGTCCTGCACAAGGACTTCCAAGTCCCATTGCATCTCAGATTTTTGGATTTTTGTCCCTTTTAGAAAATAGCTTGTACATTTATTTCTTCTACCAAAGTGCATGATCACGCATTTTCCTACATTGTATTTCATTTTTCACTCTACTGCCCAGTGTCCCAATCTGTTCAAGTCCTTCTGCTGCTTACTCATTTCCTCAACACTACCTGCCCCTCCACCAATCTTCATATCATCATCTGCAAACTTGGCAACAAAAGCATCTATTCCATCATCTAAATCATTGATATACAGCATAAAAAGAAGTGACCCCAACACCGACCCCTGTGGAACACCCCTAGTCACTGGCAACCAACCAGAAAAGGATCCTTTTATACCCACTCGCTGCCTTTAATCCCTCTCCAACAGCTCTAACAAACCTGCCTGCGAGAATATTGATTCCCCTTGGGTTCAAGTGCAACCTGTCACTTTTGAACAGGTCAAATCTCCCCCAGAAGAGATCCCAAATCATCCAAGAACCTGGAGCCCTGGCCCCTGCGACACATTAACTTACCATATAATCCTATTTCTGCCTTGACTGGCGTGTGGCACAGATAGCAATCCAGAAGTTACTATCCGGGAGGTCCTGTTTCTCAGCTTTCTAGCTAGCTCCCCAAATTCTTTTTTCAGGACCTCTTTGCTTTTCCTTCCTATGTCATTTGCACCAATATGTACCAAGACATCTGGCTGCCAAACTAGAAAGAAAGAATACATTAGGCATTTAAATCAAGTGATCCTGCCCTTAACAAGAAATTGAGGTATGACCTCTGTAAAGCTATCACAGATGCCAAAAGACAATACCAGTCCAAAATAGATCCCTAGATCTGCGGTCAGCTGTGCTAGAGCTTATAGGCTAGAAAAGACTAAGTTAAATATCATCACTGACAACACATCCTTTCCTGATCAGCATAACACACAAAAGAAAATCTACAGATGCTGGAAATCCAAGCAACACACACAGAATGCTGGAGGATCTCAGCTGATCAGGCAGCATCTATGAAAACTTATACAGTCGATGTTTCGGCCGAGACCCTTCAGCAGGTCTTGTTGAAATCCTCCAGCATTTTGTGTGTAATAACACACTCAATGCACACTTTGAACAGAAGATTGGCATGTTAACACCCACTACAATATCTTCCAATGCAACTGAACCAACAGTCACCTCTAGGATGCAAGATCAGACCTCTGGAATGTGAACCCGCAGAAAGAATCTGGCCTAGATGGTGACTCTGGTTGTGCCCTCAGATCAGCTGCAGGGGTATTTGCAAACATTTTTAACTTCTCCCTGCAAGAACCTGAGGTTTCTACCTGCTTTAAGACAACTACTATCATCCTGGTACCCAAGGAAAAAAAAGCAATGAGCTTTAATGCTCACCGCCCAGTGGCTCTGGCATCCACTATCATGAAGGTGCTTTGAGAAGCTGATCATGGCACGCATTAACTCAACCTCCCAAACAACCTCAACCCATTGCAATTTGCCTACTGCAGAACAACACTGCTCTCAATATTGGTGCTCCAGAAAGTTGCATCCCCAGACCCCTACTCTACTCACTATACACTTATGACTACGTGGCCAGATCCTGTTCT
This sequence comes from Mobula hypostoma, assembly GCF_963921235.1. Taxonomy (NCBI): domain Eukaryota; kingdom Metazoa; phylum Chordata; class Chondrichthyes; order Myliobatiformes; family Myliobatidae; genus Mobula; species Mobula hypostoma. The sequence continues at coordinate 48,889,618 of NC_086102.1, read as the reverse complement.
AATGCCATCTACAAGTTTTCAGATTATACCACCACAGATGACCGTATCTCAAATAACAATGAGTCGGAGTACAGAAAGGAGATAGAGAGCTTTGTAACCTGGTGCCAAGACAACAATCTTTCCCTCAATGTCTGCAAAACAAAAGAGCTGATCAATGACTTCAGGAAGGGCATGTGCTCCTGTCTACATCAATGGTGCTGAATTTGAGACGGTTGAGAGCTTCAAGTTCTTAGGTGTTAACATCACCAATAGTCTGTCCTGGTCCTACCTGCTGAGAACTTGGCCAAGAAAGCGTACCACACCTCTACTTCTTCAGGAGCTTAAAGAAATTTGGCATGTCCCTATCAACCCTTACCAATTTTTAATTGACGCATCACAGAAAGCATCTTACTTGGATGCATCACAGCTATATAGCTGGTCAGACCCCACTTGGAGTACTGTGCTCAGTTCTGGTCACCATGCCACAGGAAGGAGACGTGGAAACTATAGAAAGGGTGCAGAGGAGATTTACAAGGATGTTGCCTGGATTGGGGAGCATGCCTTATGAGAATAGATTGTGTAAACTTGGCCTTTTGTCCTTGGAGCAATGGAGGATGAGATGACCTCATCGAGAGGTATAAGATGATGAGAGGCATTGATTGCATGGATAGTCAGAGGCAGATACAACAGGGTCTTTTAAGAGATTCCTGGATAGGTAGATGGAGCTTAGAAAAATAGAGGGCTATGGGTAATGCTAGGTAATTTCTAAAGTACGTACATGTTTGGCACAGCATTATGGGCCAAAGGGCCTGTATTATGCTGTAGGTTTTCTATGTTTCGATATGCTTCTAGATGTCATATGCTCTCCATCAAGTCACCTCAAATTCTCCTTCACTCCAAAGTATTAGCTTGCTCAACCCTTCCTTATAAAACAAGCTCTTATCCGGACAAATTCCTGATATATCTCCTCTACACTCTCTCTAAACCTTCCACATCCTTCCCAATGTGGTCATCAGAACTGAACACAATACTCTAAGTGTGATCTAACTGGAGTTTTATACAGCTGCAATATTACTTCGCGACTCTTGAACTCAACCCCCCACCCCCACTAATGAACACACAAAGTTTCTTAACCACCCTATTAACTTCAGCGGCAACTCTGAATGTGGACTCCAAGATTCCTCTGTTCCTCCACACTGCTAAAAATCCTGCCACTAACCTCGTACTCAAAGGTTCATTATCAAAGAAGTTTTAATGTTTTGTTTTACAACACTGAATCAAAGCAGATTTACTTTGGCTTTTTTGACACTGAAAAATGCTCCCTTTTTTCTCTTGACCAGATGTTCCACTTCTCTAGTCAACTACAGTTCCTTCACCCACCCTGCCTCAATGGGACAAACCTATCCAGAACCCTTTGCAAATGCTCTTGAAAACTCCAAATTTCTATTGTACAATTCCCAACATTTGTTCCCAATTAACACTCTCCCAAGTTCCTATCTAATAGCAACATAATATGCCTTCCCCAAATTAAGTATTTTCCTATGCTGTCTGTTCTTATCTCTGTCCAAGACTATGATAACAGTCAGTGAGTTATGATAACTGTCTCTGAAACGTTCAACCACCAAGAAATCAGTCATCCGACCATGTTTGCAAGACTTTTTCAAATTTTTACAGAGCATTCTGACTGGTTGCATCAGAGCCTCCTATGGAGCCACCAATGCAGAGGATAGCAAATGGCTGTAGACTCAGCCAGTTTCATCACAGGCACAATCCTTTCCACCATTTTCAAGAGACGGTGCCATCATTAAAGACCCTCACATCTGGGATGTGACCCTTTGCATAACCACGACTGGGGAGGATGTACAGGAGCCTGAAGGCCCACACTCAATGTTTTAAGAACAGTATCTTCCCCTTCACCATCAGAATTCTAAACAGTCCATGAACCTACGATCATTACCTAATTATTTGTCTTTTGCATTATTAATTTTTGTAACTTATTTTTATTTCTTGCACTGTGCTGCTGCTGCAAAACAAATTTTACAAAATGTCAGTGATAATAAAATCTTATTCTGATTTTAAAGGGTGCTGAAAGGCATGAGATTAAAAAAAAGTTTCTGAGCTACAGGGAAATTAAAAAGGGGAATAAAATGGGACTTCTGCAACTATTGTGCCAGGAGCCAGGATGAAGCCAATGGTTCCCCAAGTCAGAACAAGTAAACCATGCTGACAAGTAAACCAACAACCATCCTAAATCAGCATGGTTTCTGTACAGGGAAATCTTGCCAGATATATCTGTTAGAGTTCTTCGAGAAATTAGCAAGCAGGGTGGACAAAGAGGCAGTGGATGTCATTTACTTGGATTTTCAGAAGGCATTTGATAAGGTGCCACACAAGGCTGCTTAGCAAGAAAAAAATCTTACAGCGTTACAGGAAAGATACTGGCATGGATAGCAGAATGGCTGACAGGTAGGAGGTAGTGAGTAGGAATAAAAGGGGCCTTTTCTCGTTGGCTGCTGGTGACTAGTGGTGTTCCTTAGAGGTCAGTATTGGGACTGCTACTATTCACATTGTTTATCAATGATTTAGATAATGGAATTGATGGCTTTGTGGCAGTTTGCGGATGATATGAAGATAGGTGGAGGGGTAGGTAGTGCTCAGTAAGTAATATGCTTGCAGCAGCACTTAAGACAAATTGGAAGAATGGGTAAAAAAGTGGCAGATGGAATACAGTGCACTTTTGTAAGAGGAACAATAGTGTGGACTTTTATCTGAATGGAGAGAAGGTTCAAACATCAGAGGTGCAGAGAGACTTGGGAGTCCTCATGCAAGACTCCCAGAAGGTTAATTTACAGGTTGAGTCTGTGGTAAAGAAGGTAAATGCAATGTTAACATTTATTTTAAGGGGAATAGAATATAAAACCAAGGAGATAATGCTGAGCCTTTATAAGACTGGCCGCACTTGGAGTATTGTCAACAGCTTTGGGCCCCATATCTCAGAAAGGATGCATGTCATTAGAGAGTCCAGAGGAGGTTCATGAGGATTATTCCAGGAATGAAGGGGTTAACAAATCAGGAACTTCTGGCAGTTTTGGGCCTGTACTCACTAGAATTTAGAAGAATGCCGGGGGGGGGGGGGCGGGGTCTCAGTGAGGACTACCGAATGTTGAAAGTGCTAGATAGGATGTGGAGAGGATACTTCTTATGGTGAGGGTATCGAGAACTAGAGGGCATAGCCTCAAAATTTGAGGGGTTCCTTCAGGACAGAGTTCTAAACAGAGGAACACACATCAAAGTTGCTGGTGAACGCAGCAGGCCAGGCAGCATCTCTAGGAAGAGGTACAGTCGACGTTTCAGGCCGAGACCCCTCGTCAGGACTCGGCCCGAAGCATCGACAGTACCTCTTCCTAGAGATGCTGCTTGGCCTGCTGTGTTCACCAGCAACTTTGATGTGTGTTGCTTGAATTTCCAGCATCTGCAGAATTCCTCTTGTTTGCATTTCTAAACAGAGGAATTTTTTTTTTTTGCTAGAAAGTAGTAAATCTGTGGAATGCTCTGCCACAGACTGCGGTGGAGGCCCTGTGTAGCATATTTAAGGTGGAAGTTGATCGTTTCCTGATCAGTCAGGGCATCAAAGCATATAGTGAGAAGGCAGGTGTATGGGATTGAATGGGATCCAGGACCAGCCATGATGCATGTCAGAGCAGATTCGATGGGCTGAATGGCCTAATTCTGCTTTTATGTCTTATGATCTAAGTAATAGTACTTTGATGCCTTACAAAATAAAAAAGCTACGCATTTTAACAAATTATACTCCTAATTGTGAATTTTCTTTCCCCGTCTCGAAATACCATTTATCAATTTTCTATCCTTCTAGCAGACACTTTACCATGAAAAGTCCTGAAGATTTCCATTTTTTGCATCTTTTTAATAAAAGGATGAGATATTCTTAGGATGCCAACATGTTGCTAAACATCTAACTGAATACAGAAGTTTGCTAGTTTTGATAGAGCAATAAATGAAAAGTGATGCACGACCAGTAATCCAGCGGAGAAGTTAGAAGTGATACTACTTCAATGCACATGCTGTTCTTTCCTCATAAGCAGTGAAAACGCTGCCAGAGAAGCACTGTCATTTCTGCAATGCTTCTTTTCTGTAGAACACATTATAGCCGCAATATAATAACAGAGGAGCATGTAGAATTTTAATCTTGTGGATGGAGTACTGATCAAATTGATTGTTTCCCAAAGATGCTCAATCATGACCAAAGCTACATACATCTAGCAAGAGTATGCCATCACACTCCTGTCTTTGATGGTGGTAGAATTGCTTTGGGATGATACCACTTCCACAGAATGCTTACTGATCAACTCGCTCTAATAATCAAACCATTTGTACCCTTGCTCAGTTCATTTTCTGTATCTCAATAATCTATTGGCGATGGGAAATTGGTCAACACTTTTTTCTGTTCAAGTGATATCTGAAAAAGTACAAGTTTCTTGGTCATAGCTGAAACTATTAATGACCAGATGGACTTTATGAAAACACACAAAAACAAGAACCACCAGAGGAAATAGATTCGGGTGGCATGGACCTGGCTAAGATTACAACAAAGAAGTCAATAAAAATATGAAATTATGAACGATTTAAGCTTTAAGGATGCCAACTGCTAGTACCATTGTTTGCTGAAAACTGTCGTATTCATGTACAGATAGAGGGTTATAGATGAATAGCAGTAAGTGCTGGACTACCTATAAACAGCTAAGTTTTTGTTAAACTGCTGTTTACAAATACAAGGGTCCTTTAGAGAGCTATAGTCACATTTTGAAATGCCAAGGCGAACTGGGTTCAGCAGCCAATGCACAAAGTCAGGGGTATTGAAGGTTACTGGAGACCACTGAGTAGGATAGAGAGGATTAAGGAGATTTTCCAAAGTGGTTGTATTCTAACACTAAATTCAAATACAAGAATCAGATACAGGAGTAGGGCTTTTGGCTGTTCCTAATAATAGACAAACACAAAAATTACACTTGTAATCATTTCAAAAATCAAAGATCTTAAAATTAAATATCTTTAGAAATTGAAATTTGCTTGGGAAAATGTTCAGACAAGCTGACAGTTATAGTGTGCCACAGCTAAAATCAAAAATTGTATAAACAATATAGCAATTCTAATACACATTAAACATAAAATAATAGCCCAAAATCACAAAAATGTTTGTACTATGGAATGAAACCAAATCCATACCCAGCTCCATAATCTAGCTGGTCCTGTCCCCAACTCTCTTCACACAACTCTACAATTTCACTCATTTCAGATGCCCATCAAACTGTTGTACAAAGCAATTTTATCTGCCTTTATCAATATTCCTTGAAGTACATTCCAAACACTAATCACTCATAAGACCATAAGGTATAGACCGTACGACATCACTCCATCATGAAAAAGAAAACTCATTGTGTCACTTTTGTTCCTAATTCCATCACTTCCATTCTACGTCCCCGAGTTCTTGATCCATCCATCAATGCCAGGTTTCCTCAAGTTGCCCAATCTATGCTCTTTGTGATGTTACACATCTCCATTGGATTTCCTTACTACCTTCAATCTATTTACATTACTCAAGTCCCTCAATCCTGGAACTATTTTGGTAAACCTTTTCCTGCATTCTAACATTTTTACATCTTTTCTAAAGTATGGGGCCAGGAATTAAACAATACTCCAACTTTGTCTGAGTCTATTCAACACAGAATTTTCACAATCCTCTTGTTACAATGGTCTTAACATCTCTTTATAGAACTCTGGATCCTGCAGCTTTAGTTTTTAAACCAAAAACTACCTTTCAATGACAGATGTCATCAAGTGGGAAGATTTTATTCCAAAAACAGAACAAGTTTGAATTCTAGATTTAGTTGAAAGTTTTGCTTCAATTTAATTAAGTTCAGACAGTATTAAAACACAGTCCAAGTATTTGCACATACCAGTTGACCCAATATTCTGCGTTTTCGGTTTTAAACATGCAGGTACTTGCAACCTATATTTCTAAAATAAAATCTCAGGAAATAGTGAACGACTCAAGATTTAAATACCTTATAATGTTTAGACCAACAGCACCACCACCAAACAAGAATACAATTTTACAGAAGGAATCCATAGTTTCCTGTTTAAAAAAAAATGCCAGCTGCACCTATGCCGAGCTTATCCTACCTATGACAACTTGAGCTCCACAAATGGCTAGCATTTAAATTGCAATTTCAGTTTCAGAAACTATAAATCTCTTTAAATCAGAAGCAGTGTAATACAGCATGATCAATTTTATTGATTTCAGCATTTGAAATTATAGTGGCCTGAGATGAAATGAAAAATAAATTAGAGGCTTATGTTAAATTAATTTTTAAAATCACTTTTTCATCTTCCAACAATAAACAAAGTGATTAATCTCATCTTTGGGTAAATTAATCAAGTAAATATGCAGTTAATCAATCGGATTTTAAAAGAATGTTTCAAACACTTTTGTTAGAAGTTATTTTCATTTTAAGGGTTTCATTAATAGTTTTTGAATGCTTCTATTTTTGACACTTAACTTTCTCAGCCAGAAGCCCTGGTTTAGCTGCCAAAGTTCCCCATCCAACTACACCCCCAGTAGTTTTGTACGCAGGGCTCATTCTGTGCCCCCACCTTCCCACATCTCACTTCACCCCCAAATTCATGGCACTGAAAATGACAAGCTTTGGGAAGGAAGCTCTTGCCTGAGATTGTTTTATGTTAAAGTGCATGATTAAGATTCATGATCACGATTCAATGAATATACAAACCAACTTTAAAAAAAAACTACACTTTTGGGCTCAACTGGGAGTCAAAGAAATTTTAATATGGTTAAGTATCTGTACTTTTGTGCTTCAGAGTCTGGAGTCAGGTGTTTATTTTCACCCGATTCCAGATTCTGAACTTCAAAAGAACAAAATACTTAACTTAAGCACTCTATTTCGACTATTTTTGTTAAATTTAAAAGCGCTGATCCAATACGTTATTATACACGAGACACCTTTTCTTGTGTTGATGGAGCTCATTTGTTCAGAGACCAATATGGATTAATTGCTTCCCCCTCCACCCTCTCTACTAGTTTTACTATAATATTCCTCCAGAAACTGTAGAATTAAAGTAAATATGACAAAAGTTGAGACCCTGAAGCCTTTAAAAAGGATGAAACTCAAATTTCAATGTTTTTATTTTATACCCATGCTAGGAACTACATCTCAATACCTTTCCTTTAGTGCTAAGTACAGCATAAATACAAATAAATTCTTTATCTTCCACCTGAAGGTGCTGCTTGTTAACTATATCACAAAGCCAAAATACTTCTAAAGACATTTTTGAATTGGTTATATTAAACTCAAGTTATACAGTTCTAATGCAGAATTAAAAGGAATGAAAGAAAATTAAAAGGGAGAGGGAAAGGATCAAAAATAAAAAAAACATTTCCACAGGAAATGTTAACACAAGACTATCTTCAGATGTTAATGAATCTTTGTATATTTCTAGAAACTAGTTTACTTCAAAGTTAAATATTCACAACTTTCATCTCTACAGGCAAAGAGTAAGTGTAAACATTGTATTTAGTCAATGGATATACAATAATTGATATTGAGTATATCATACTTATGTTGAATTACATATAGAGCTATCAGAAGCTGCTATTGAGGAAGTTGTGATAAGGCAAAGGTTAAAACAATGTCCAGGCAGGGATAGCTTATGGACAGTGCACAGTCAGCCTAGGCAAGAAAGGTATTTGAAGAGCACAGCTTCCCTTTGCACAGAATGGGGTCAGAGCCATTTGGCAGACCAAGCCAAGATTAGGATGTGAACAAACGATTCTGGGGTGACACTATTGGCCAGTTACTTAACTAACTCTGAAGTACATTGTCTTTAACATGTAGATTCTATTGGCTATTAACACCTGTATTATCGTAGTGTGATTGGTGATTGATTATGCAAGTAAGGAACTTGAACATCCACAAGGTTACCAATTGTCAACATCTGTTTTCAACTAGTCAATTTCTGGAAAAAATGGCATTGCTTTGTTCAGACCTTAGAACAGTTTGGTGAAAGGGGCTATGCTGTTCTCCTTGTGCACAAATAAATCGCGTGATTGCAGAACGACTACACTTTTTCAAAGTCCAGTTAATCAGCAGTGATACTAGAGAAGCTACTCCTTAATTGGAAATATATGTACCCATTGTGAATGACTAGAATTGATCTTCATGCATTGACATCTTTATAGGATGCCAGTTCACACTAAAGGGCAAAGCAAACAAAGTCAAAGTAAATTATCAAAGAACATACATGCCACCATATACTATCTTGAGATTCATTTTCTTGAAGGCATTCACAAAAACATTGATATACAATGGAATTTACGAAAACCTATAAAGTCTGAGAAAAACCAATGTGTAAAAGAGAAATTGTGCAAATACAAAAATAAAATAAATACTGAGAACACGAGTTGCAGAATCCCTGAAAGTAAGTCTATAGGTTTTGTAATCAGTTCAGAGTTGTGAGTTAAGTTATCCACACTGGTTCAGGAACTTGATCGTTGTAGGGTAATAATTAGTGAAGATGGCGCTGCGATATATGTGACAGTTTGCAGACAGCTCACAAAACCACTGTTCTACTAGATATACTTCTTTTGAACTATGATTTGAGCCTATAATTTCCTTTTAAGAAATGTACTTCTGAACCATCTAAACAAACTAGCGATTTTATGATCTCTTGAAGGACTTGGAAATCTTGACTCTCAGGAGCATAGGCATGGCACCTTGAAATGGATGAAACTCACCCATCATCGCCAGAAGAGAGAGCGGAAGAGATGGCCGGGGTGAACTTCAAGCCAGATTGAAACATCGAAGACCGAGAGAGGAAAATGAACTGGTTTTCAGCTTCATTACTCTGTGCCAGCCAAGTTGCCCCACCTGTGCCCATCCTGTCTGTCTGCATTTGACCCGTCTCCCTCTCTTCCTGCTACTACCATCGGGTGGGACACAACAGGAGTCCTGGGTCCTATGCCATCAAGTTGAGGAGCAGCTGTTGCCTTGCAGCCTGGACTGGTTTCAACCGCCTCGGTGTTGAACTGATTCCGCAGCCTGTCAACTCACTGTAAGGGACTCTGCAGTTCATGTTCTCAGCATTATTTCTTTATTTTTATTATATTATTTGTATGCTTGTCCTCTTTTGCATGTTTGTCTATCTTTGTTTTGTGTGGTTCTTCATGGGTTCTACAATATTTCTTTGTTTTCTTGTGGGTGCCTGCAAGAAAATGAATCTCAAGGTTGTATATGATATACATACATTGATAACAAATGCACTTTGAACTTTCAATCTGGTGGTGTAGGACCCAAGGCTACTGAATCTCCTGACCACTGATAGTACTGAGAAGACAGCATGTCCTAGATGGTAGGGGAGGGCCCCTGATGATGGATGCTGCTTTCTTGTGGCAGCATTCCATATAAATGTGCTCAAATGAGGGAGGGCTTCGTCTGTGATGGACCAGGCTATATCCACCACTTTCTGCAGACTTTTCCATTCCTGGGCTTTGGTGTTTCCATTTCAGGACGTGATGCAACTTGTTAGGATACTCTCCACTGTGCATCCACAGAAGTTTTTGTGAATGTTCAGATGACATGCTGAATCTATGCAAACTTCTAAGAAAGTACACGCACTTTTGTGTCTTTGTGATGGCACTTGCGTGTCTTTGTGATGGCACTTGCATGCTGTCACAATGTTACAGATTCTGACACTTATGCTTAAGCAACTAACAAGAGTTTCATGAGAATTTTTATAAATCTCATTTCCATCTTCTTTTGTGGCTTTTCACACATCCTTCACCCTAATGGATTCCTGTGATTTATGTATTAATTTATGGAGAAGAATTCCAATGAGAGGAGATTATTTTAAAAGGGACAAAAGGTGCAACCTTTTCCCACACAGTGTGGTGAGCTTTTGGAATGAGCTGCCAGAGGGAGTGGTTGAGGCAGGTAAAACAATAAGATTGGTACATGTAGGAGCAGGGCTTTGAGGGATATCAGCCAAACTCAGGCATTGAGCCAAAGGCCCACATCCACGTGGTAGTGCTCTACGATTCTATAACAATGTGAAGCAAATCCTGAGCTGGATTAACATTAATAATTTTTATGTTTATGGTGACATAGAAAATCTTTCTTTACTTATGGGCTAGGAAGTAAGGAAAAAATGAATCTTATTTAGTTATACAACATATTATTGCACCAACATAGTTTAATGGCAATGAGGCGAACCACAATTGGTCTCCAACGATGCAATAGCAATTTAATGATGAAGTAAATATAATAAGGTACATACCTGGCAACAGCTTCGCTATAAACAAAACCTGCATCTGCCCTTTTTACAATTTCAAAGCAGAGATCTGCACCATCCATACTATAATAAAACAAAGCACAAGTTTAATATCATATTTGAAACTAACACATCTTAACCGTTAACACATGTTGAAAATAGCTCATGTCACACTATCCAGTATGCAGAATTAAAGGAATAATATTTTGTATATTTATGTGCAACTATTTTGCATTGCATTACCTTTTTTTTCCTAAAACACAGGAGGTACATGACAATGTTTTTCTGAAAATTATTCAATCAAATACTTTAAAATGATCTGCAAGTGCACAATTTAAGGCATCCGTTAGTCTTGTGAGACCATGGATCTGCGCCTGGAAAGTCTTCACTCTCCAGGGCACAGGCCTGGGCAAGGTTGTATGGAAGACCAGCAGTTGTCCATGCTGCAAGTCTCCCCTCTCCACGACACCAATGTTGTCCAAGGGAAGGGCATTAGGACCCACACAGCTTGGCACCAGTGTCATCGCAGAGCAATGTGTGATTAAGTGCCTTGCTCAAGGACACAACACATTCCCTCGGCTGGGGCTCGAACTCACGACCCTCAGGTAGCTAGTCCAATGCCTTAACCACTTGGCCACGTGCCCAATTGCACATAATTGCACAGGAGAATATAGGGGGTGCTGAAGGGGCACTAAAGTTAGATTAAAGTAAGATTAGTGAAGAAATGGCCACTAATTTGCCCCTGGTGTGCTTGATAGTCTGTTATACTTGAGAGGCAATTTACAGTAGATAGTTCATGTCTTTGCAATGATCATAGTGGTTCAGCAAAGGGATACAGATCAAGTGAGTGATAGAAACTTGGCAAATGAAGTTTAATGTCATAAAATGTGAAGACATGCATATCAATAAGAGGAATCAAAAGGCAATTTATCTAACTGGAAAGAAACTGCATTTGAGCAAAGCAAAAAGGGATCTAGTTATCTTTATACATGAATCACATACAGTTAGCAGGCAAGTGTAACAAATAGTTAAGGCAATTCCCGATTGGTTTTTATTGCAAACGGGCTGGGGTTTAGAAAGCTTCAATTATATCAAATTTTGGTGAGACTACACCTGGAGTACTCTTCAGAAGTTTGGTTCCCTTACCTAAGGAATGATATAGCGGCATTGGACTCAGTGGTTGCTGTATGCCTCCATGTCTTATCACCCTAGGAAACAAGATCATTTTGTCCAACCCATCTTCTCTCACTCTCTGCAACTTAAAACTCAATTTTATCTTTTCAGTTCCGGTAAAGGGTCGATGATTCCACTTCTCTTTATACAGAAGCATGACCTGCTAAGTGCTTCCAGAGTTTTCCAACTTGTTTTTTTAAACAACTTAAGAGACTGAGCATTTAATTTGCAACGATTATGATCAACTGGCACAAATTTGTGAAAAGCAATTCATGCTGGGAAAAAATTACAATTGAGATTTGTAAATGTTGAATTAAAAATGTCAAGTATAGGCATCTGCTGAATCAAATAAAGGATGGCCAGAATCTTGCCAGCATCTCCACATTTAGTGATTAAATTAAAGTAGCACTTTAGTAATAACCTATTCCTTATGTGCTTTAATAGTCCCAATTTTCAACCCTTACAAACAGTTTAAACGTACAAATAACTACAGCGCAAAATCAAGCTACTTACAATTCAAAGACCATATAGAGCATTCCATCTGAGCTGTACGTTTCCAATAATTCTACAATGTGTGGATGTTTCAGCATGTGGCAGATACTGGCTTCCCTCTTTAAATCTGAGAAAAAGGAAATATCTTGTAATTTAGAATGTTAACATTTCATGGCTGAGTAGCTCCATTGTGTGTAAATAACAGGACTAATGTTTAGGAATATTTAGATTGCAAGTTATAGCTGTCACAAATAAAGTAAATCTATAAACTGAAAATTCTCTCATAAGCAACATAGATGGTGCACCTGTGCTCTATCAAAATTCATTATACACAGCTTTCATTTTGAACAGACAATCAAAGACACACGGTCAAGAGCAGCAAATAAGGTGGTTATATTAGAAGAATTGAAACTGCCAGCTTACTCCAAGTAGGAAAGGCAAGACTGATGATGAATCTTTGTAAGACAGCTTTCAGGATATTCAAATTAGTTAGGTTTAGTTTTATAATTCTAGCACAGTAACATACATTCACAGAAACTTCCAACACAGCAACATACACAAAATGTTGGAGGAACTCAGCAGGTCAGGCAGCATCTATGGAAATGAATAAATAGTTAACACTTCTGGCCAAGACCCTGCATCAGAAAACATCCATTATCCTATTGCACAAAATTACCCTCAAACCATCAAAGGCTCAAAAACAGTGGGCAGGAAACTAGATGAGCTCCATTTGTCATTGGATTGGCAACACTGCTGTAGGATGGTGAATGTAGTTCAGCTGTGGAATGTAGAATGCCTTCAATACTGTGCCACTGTGAAACTAGTATGTCCTCTCCACAGTGCACGCTTGTCAACCCGTAGATTTAGTTCCCTTCATGACCTCCACTGGTGAAGAACACACATATCTGGTACAGATGTGTTTGCAGGGGCTGACAGAAAATTGCCTTTCTAGGCATCAGTCTATCTCTGCATTCCAATCAAGACATTTTTTTTTTAAATCAAGCAATCTTACTCCCCAGATAGCAAAAAGGCAACAAGGCTAATTGCTCACAAATGGAGATCAGGTTCACAATACCAAAGTGCATGCACGTACTGGCAGATGCAGGCAGAAGGTCCCAGTGTCAAGTTCCCTGGCCATGAGGGCACTAGTTTTGGATTCATCAAGTGAAAGCAAATCAAACTTGCCAGAAGGCTATTCACAAACAGGGGTGATTTACTCAGCTGGCCCTTCTTTACACTAGCACCTAAAAATCTAGCAGTTCTGTACTAGTTATCTTCACCTACACACTTGACACATGACACTCAACCTGAGGCAAGCTGACATAGGTAGAAAGAGTTCCTTCAGCATTTTGTGTGTGTTGCTTTGGATTTCCAGCATCTGCAGATTTTCTTGTGATTGTTTCCTAATGTCCTCTTTGCATGCATTCTTTTTCTTCCTTATTCACTCTCTCTCCATTAAATGTTTAACTCCTCTGCTTCCTTTTTCTTCTCTATTCCCAAATGACATACCCATAATTTTGATATTGTGATGTCTGGTTCTAAACATCCCAGCCAAGGGAAACATCAGCTGTTTTGAATATATCAAGCCCCTTAAGAATTTTGTAAGTTTGTGAAATCACCTTTGTTACTTCTAAACTTGGAAAAATATAGGCCTATTTTGCTAAATCTTTCTTCGTATTCAAATCTCAGGAATCAATGTACTGAATTACTGCTTCATCTACTTTATTATATGTGTCTCCTTCCTTATATTGGCAGATCAGACCTGAAACTAACAGTCTTAGAAGGCTCTGCATATTTGAGACATTTCTACTCTTCTACTCAAATCCTCTTGCAATAAAGTTTAAGATATCATTAGCCTTCATAATGATATCATAACCGGTTATGGTCATTTTACAATTCATGTACAAGGAACACCCACATTACTAAGAATGCCAACACTTTTCACTTATCACTTAAAAAGCATTCCTCCTTTATTTTTCTACCAAAATGTACTTCATTTTCCCACATTATATTCCACCTCACTTTCACTCAATGTCAGTAAGACCAAGGAACTGACAGTTGACTTCAGGAGAGGGAAACCAGAGGTCCATGAGCCAGTAATCATTGGAGGTTCAGAAGTGGAGAGGGACAGTAACTTTAAATTCCTGAGTTCACCATCTCAGGGGACCTGTCCTGGATCCATCACATAAATATAATTGCAAAGAAAGCAATACAGCAACTCTACTTTCTCAGGAGCTTGCAGAGATTCAGAATGTCATCAAAATGCGGGACTTCCGGTAGAGCTCATGGAGTGAAGTCGTGTTCTTGACTCACTCCATTACCTGAGTTTTTCTTCTTATGGTCAGCTATATTTTAATTAACCATTAAGGCATCGACTTTTACAATATTTTGAAATAAATTGGGCTCTTTGATAATCGGATGCTTTTAAGGTCTGCTAAGTCTAAGAATGGAAAAACCTGGAAGGACGGCAAACCTCCGGTTAGACCGAAAGGTACCGATTTTCCTCCGACTGAACCACCGGTGACTTTGAAAGCTATATCGGATCTAATTCAAAAGGAAATTTCAACCTCTACTACGGAGCTGATTCGTGCGGAAATTTCAATTAATTTCCAGAAAATTTGCCGATTCAATCGATAAGATACAAACATCTATTACGGAACATCAGTTGGCTATATCTGATCTTCAAAAATCCACGCAACAAAATGAACTTAAGATGGAGAAAATCGAAGAAACAATTAATGTAATGAAGAAGAAACTTGACTTTCTGACCTTTAAAAACTCTTAGAATCCAGAATGCGATGGCAGAATCTTCGAATAATTGGGGTGCGTGAAGCTGTGGAATCTGATAACCCTATGAAGTATTTTTCTCAACTTTTAAAAGATGCATTTCCTACTGTATTTCCTGACCAACCACCGTTATTGGATCGTGTTCACAGAGTTCCATCATACTCGTCTAAGTCAGATAAACCTCGACATGTCATCTTACGTCTTCATTACTTTCAAGACAAGGAGAAACTGTTTCGTTTCGTTCGATCTAAAGGTTACATTGATTTTATGGATCTTAAGTTCCGATTCATGGAGGATTTCAGTAAACCAATTCGGGATCAACGGGTTCGTTACAGATCTGTGATGTCGGAACTCTACAAGATGGATTTAAAACCAGTGCTGCTTTACCCAGCACGTCTAAGGATTCCTACGTTGGATGGAGCCCTCCATTTTTTTTGAATCTCCATCGGATGCCCAGAGTTATCTGGATCAATTTTCACCTTCAACATCTTAATCGTAATTTTTAACTATCTCCGTTTGATCGGAGGTTGTGAATTTGTCGGCCTTAATTTTTTTTTGCCTTATATGGGCAGAAAAGTTTATTTTGATTAATTAATATGGTTGCTAAACTTTCTTTCTATCTGCGTCATTCTTTTCTTTTTCCCAGGGGATTCTGGGTGGTTATTCCCCCAGCGTCATTCTACGTATTTCCTTTGAGGCCTTAAATTTTGTAGTTTTTAAATCTACTTTTTTTTTGTAGGTTTTCATAACTAGTTTATGTTAATAATTTCATTTCTTTTTTTCTTTATTCATAGGGTCTGGGGTTTGTTGCGGTTTTTTTATATTTTCTGGCTTTTTCTCTGTTATATTAAGTGTTTGTTTTAACTGATTTACTTTTTTATTCTTTTACTGTTTTATAACTAGCTGATCTTTTTTATATTTACACTTTTTTTTAGGGAGCATCTATCGGAAGTCATGGGGGTCGTTTTAGTGCTTGCTTCTTTCTGGCTGGTCTGTGTTAGATTTAGCCTTGAGATCATGGGGTGGGGGGTGGTGGGAGGGGCTTCACGTTTTAGTTTTTTTCTTCTTGGGCTATGTACACTATTGAAGTATTGGTTGCGTTCTTCTTCCCGGTAACTCTTATTTGTTCTGTTCCCTTTCCAGGTTCGTGGGTCGAGCCTATCATCAATCCTCCTTGTTGCGGGTTGACTTTAGGGTTTATGGAGTCTATTATTAATTTTGTCTCCTGGAATACTAATGGTCTTAACCATCCTATTAAAAGGAAAAAAGTTTTTAAAGTGTTCCGGAGACTTAAAGCACAAATTTTATTTTTACAAGAGACCCATGTGCGAAGGGGGGACAGACTACGTCTTTTTAAATTCTGGAAGGAACATCAGTTTCATTCGAACTCTAATGCTAAGATTCGAGGTGTTTCTATTTTTATAGACTCCTCAGTTACTTTTATACAACATGATATTATTTCTGATCCGAATGGTAGATTTCTACTGGTTAGTGGTCTACTATTTAATAAAAAGGTAGTTTTGGTTAATGTTTATGCTCCCAATATGGACTGTCCAGAATTTTGTAAATCATTATTCAATCACTTCCCGAATTTGAATGAGTTTTCATTGATCTGGGGCAGAGATCTTAATACCTGTTTATCTCCAGCTTTGGACCGTTCAGCTCCTCTACGGACCTTACCTAATAAATCTGCAACTTTGATTAATTCATTCCTCTCTGATTCTGGGTCGACAGACATTTGGCGTTTTTTGCATCCTCAGGAAAAAGACTTTTCTTTTTTTTCACATGTTCACCATTCCTATTCAAGAATTGATTATTTCTTTATTGACTCTCATCTTATTTCTTCAGTGATTAAATGTGATTATGACTCTATAACCATTTCGGATCATGCTCCACTTAAGCTTTCTATTAAAATTCAGGCCAATACACAAAATAATAGACAATGGCGTTTTAATTCGCTGTTGCTCCAGGACTCGGACTTTGTTAACTTTATGAATGATCAGATTGATCTTTTTTTTTTACAATCAACTATACAGAGGATATTTCTGTGAACATTCTTTGGGATACTTTTAAAGCTTATATTCCTGGTCAGATTATCTCGTATTCTGCTGCTTTGAGGAAGAAGTTGAAGCAGGAGGAGTTGGTAATTGTGGACAAGATTAAGGAAATTGATAAGAAATATGTTACAGCTCCCTCTGAGGAGTTATATAAACAAAGAACTGAACTTCAAATGGAACACAGTTTATTACTTTTGTCCTCGATTGTAAACCAATTAAAGAAAACAAGAAGTGAATTTTATGTACACAGTGACAAAATTGGCAAACTGTTGGCTAACCAATTGAAGTCTAATTATGCTACATCTCAAATTAATCAGATTTATAATCAAAATGACCAACTGATACTTGATCATGCGGGGATTAATCAAACCTTCTTTGATTTTTATTCTTCCTTATATCAATCAGAGTCTCCTCAAGACTCTAAATATATGAATGATTTTTTAGATAACCTAGACTTCCCTGAGATTTCACAGGATATGTCTTCTATGCTAGATACTCCCATTACCACTGATGAGATTAAGAATGTTATTTCCTCTATGAATTTGGGGAAAGCTCCTGGCCCTGATGGGTTTACCGTAGAATTTTATAAATGTTTTGCACCTTCATTAATCCCTTGGTTCTGTAGGGTTTTCGAGGCTTCATTAAAACTTGGTAAACTTCCCGAATCTTTCAATAGAGCGTCAATCTCTCTAATATTAAAGAAGGATAAAGATCCTGCTCAATGTGCATCTTATAGACCAATATCTTTATTAAATGTTGATTCTAAAATTTTTTCTAAGTTATTAGCAAACAGATTAGAAAAAGTACTTCCTTTTATTATTTTGGAAGACCAAATGGGTTTTATTAAAGGTCGTTACTCTTTTTATAACATTCGCACACTGTTTAATATTGTTTATACCCCCTCACAAAATGTTCCTGAGTGTGTTATCTCTTTAGATGCTGAGAAAGCTTTTGATAGAGTAGAATGGCCTTACTTAATTAAGGTGCTTGAAATGTTTAATTTTAGCTCGAAATTTATATCCTGGATCAAACTGTTATAACATTCTCCTGTGGCCTTGGTCCGTACTAACTCTCTTAAGCTCACCTTTTTTCCCTCTTTTTCGAGGTACTCGACAAGGTTGTCCTCTTAGTCCTTTATTATTTGATATTGCATTAGAACCTCTTGCAATTGCCATTCGAGAATCTCCAAATATTACTGGGATAACTCGGGGCTTAAAGTCCCATAAAATATCACTCTATGCTGATGACTTACTTTTATATATTTCTAATCCTCAAAAATCCATCCCTGCTGTTTTAGAGTTATTAGCACAATTTAGTCTCTTTTCAGGTTATAAATTAAATCTTAGTAAGAGTGAACTTTTCCCGATTAATAAACAACTTCCCTTATATCATAACTTTCCGTTTAAATTGATTAATAATTATTTTTCATATCTTGGGATTAAAATTACTTGTAAATACAAAGATTTATTTAAGATTAACTTTTTACCCTTAATTGACCACATTATTCAACTTTCATCTAAATGGTTTCCTTTATATTTAACTTTGATTGGTCATATTAATGCAGTTAAGATGTTTTTTCTACCAAAATTTTGATATATATTTCAGGCATTACCGATTTTTGTTCCAAAATCCTTTTTTTGATAAAGTTGACTCAAAAATTTCTTCATTTATTTGGCAAAATAAAAACCCAAGACTGGGTAAAATACATTTACAGAAAGCTAAGAGAGATGGAGGTTTAGCATTACCTAACTTTAGATTCTATTATTGGGCAATTAATATTCGACATATGAAATTTTGGTTTCTTGACCAGGATATACTATCCATTCCTAAATGGGTAGCTTTGGAACTACAATCTGTTCAGGGTTATACACTTGGCTGTATTTTAGGTTCCTCTCTTCCTTTTGATTTGAAACGCCTCAAACAGGTATCTAACCCAATAGTTAAATATACCTTCCGTATTTGGCTTCAATTCAGAAAATTTTTTGATCTTATCCAATTTGGGCTAGCGATTCCTATTTTAGGTAACATATTTTTTCCTCCCTCTTTTACGGATCGTGCTTTTCAAATTTGGAAGACTAAGGGTACTTCACGGTTTTTGGATTTATTTTTAGATGGTTCCCTTATGTCTTTTGAACAATTATCTAATAAATATAATTTATCAAGAATACATTTTTTTAGATATCTACAAGTTCGAAATTTCCTAAGTACTATACTTTCTTCTTTTCCAATGCTTCCTCCTACATACATTTTAGATACTATAATTAACCTTAATCCATGTCAGAAAGGTGCATTGGCTATGATTTATAATATTATTATGAAACTTAGGAAAGCTCCATTTGATAAGATTAGGGTAGATTGGGAACAGGAATTGGGGTCTATCATTTCCGTGGATGACTGGGGGCAGATTTTACAATTAGTCAATACTTCCTCTATCTGTGCTAAACATTCCCTAATTCAATTTAAAGTTGTTCATAGAGCACATATGTCCAAAGATAAATTAGCTTGCTTTTATTCTCATATTAATCCTTTTTGTGATAGATGTCCGGGGCAGATAGCCTCTTTAACTCATACGTTTTGGTCTTGTCCTACTCTGGAAACTTTTTGGAGAGACATTTTTAATATTATCTCAAAGGTATTGAATATAGATATCTCTCCTTATCCTATTACTGCTATCTTTGGACTACCTAAAATTTCCAGTAATCTTTCTCCTTCAGCCCGTAGAATGATTGCATTTCTTACTTTAATGGTGAAAAGATGCATCTTACAACATTGGAAAGAGCTTAATGCTCCAACCACCTTTTTTTGGTTTTCTCAGACAATATTATGCTTGAATTTGGAGAAAATTAGAAGCAATCTTTATGATTCCTCACTTAAATTTGAACAGACCTGGAGATCTTTTATTCAATATTTTCATTTAATGTAATTTTTTTCTTCTTCTCTTTTTTGCTCCATATTTATATACCCTTTTTTTTTTACTGTTTTTAATGAGGTCGGGTTTGAGGACATGATTTTAAGTTCTTTAACTCTACTTGGTTCCAAGTTAGCCCATTGCTTTGCTTTGCTTTGCTTTTAGTTAGTTGCACGGTGGGTTTTTTTTGGGTTTTTTTTTTCCCTTTTCTCTATTGATATTAGTATACTATTATGTTACCTTAGTATGTTATGTTTAAATTACATTGTTTGTATCATTTTTTTTCTGTATTAATATCTCCTGTAATTTTATTATATTCTAACAGTGTATTAGTGCCTATATGGCATCTTTTTGTATACTTATTCAATAAAAAGATTTAAAAAGAAAGAAAGTAAATGCTTGGCAAACTTCTATACATATGTGGTGTAAAGTGTGCTTACTGGCTGCATTATGGTCTGGTACAGGAACACCAAAGCCTTTGAGCAGAGAATCCTACAAAAGGTAGTGGATTTGACACAGTACATCACGAGTAAAACCCTCCCAACCATTGAGCATATCTACATGAAACATTGCTGTAGAAAAGCAGCAGCTATCAAGATCCTCACCATCTGGGGCATACTGTTCTTTCATTGCTGCAATCAGGTAGAAGGTACAGGTGCCTCAGGACTTGCACCACCAGGTTCAAGAACAGTTAGTAGCCCTCAACCGTCAGGCTCCTGAACAAAAGGGAATAACTACACTTATTTAAAGACTATTTAATCTTATTATTTCTTGCTCTTTATTGCTATTTATTATCTGCATTTGCAGTTTGTTTATAGTTTACAGTTCAGATCTTGTTTACTGTTCTTTAGATTTGCTAAGTATGCCCACTGAAAAAGAATCTCAGCGTTGTAAGTGGTGGTGACATGTATGTACTGTGATAATAAATTTTACTTTGAACACCTGTCACGCATTTAGCTATTCACCAAGCCAGACCACATTTTTCCCCTGAAGTACTGCTGTGTCCTCCTCACATTCCACATGGCAATCCAGATCAGCTAACTTGAATATAATACATTTGATTCCCTTATCCCTGATTAATCTAGACTGTTTCAGCTGGGGCTGAGTGCAATACTCCCTTGTATGATTCATCATCATACTCAGGATTTTCATGCAAAGGATCACACTATTCAGTTAAAAGCAGAAAAAAATAGAGCAATAGAACATGAGAATACATTGCTAACCCACTCAGCACACAGGATCGGTTCTGATGACAAATAGAGTTAGCAATAAAATGAGTCTTCACAGCATTACACGTAGAGAAATGTATTGCCAACAGTGTTGCTATGCTGGGAACATGGTGTGAAGCCACCATGCCCTACTGCTCAAAGGATCTGGGTGCCAGGAAGAGGATGAATCCCTGCTGCATACTACTTTACATGACATTACAATTTTTCTCTTCACCCCTTGCTGGTGAAAGCTGCTGGCTCCCCTCTCCATGATATCAGAGGAAGTGTGTTAAAGTGAATTGAAAACTGTGTCATAGAAAATAAAGCTGGAATAAATGGGTCCTTTTCAAAATGGAAGCAGCAACAGGAATTAGCTCATGGCCCACAACTTCACTATTTACATTAATGGCCAGGGAGAATAAAAGAACATATTAGATTTCCAAATTTGCCGAGGATATAAATATAGGTGGAAGATCTTAGTTTAATATCATGTGTAGCAAGACAAAGTGGAACACTTTTGTTTTATGCCCTACAGACAAATCATTTCATGTACAAGTACATTAAGGTAGTTAAAATAATGCTGAATATAGAGAAAAGGTGCCAGGGTCAGGAATGTCTCAGATTGGGTCCATGGCATTCTAAAGGGAAAGCATTAGCAGCCAGAAGTTGAGATACATATTGGTACCAATGACACAGACAGGAAGTAAGAGGTGGTCCTGAAAAAAACGAGTGATATAGAAAGCTGAAAAGCCAAGACCGCCAGGGTAGTAATCTCTGGATTAATGTCTGTGCCACGTGCCAGTGAGTTAAGAATAGGATGATTGTGTGACAGATGAATGTATGGTTAAAGAATTAGTGTAGGGGCAGGGTGTCAGATTTCTGGATCATTGGGTTCTCTAATGGGGAAGGTATGACCTGTGCAAAAAAGGGCAGGTTACACATAAACCTGGTGGAGGGGATAGAAACTAATATCCTTTCAGGTAGGTTTGCTAGAGCTGTTTGGGGAGCGGGGTGTTAAGCTAATTTGGTCAAGTGATGTGAACCAGAGTAATAGGGCTGAGGATGAGGCAGATGACATACAAATAGATGCAATGTCTAGTGAGGCTGTGAGGAAGGTCAAGCAGACGATATAGAGCAAAACTGCAGTTGGTCAGATGAGTTAAAGTGAAACGGGGGGGGGCAAAATCAAAAAAGGTGATGAGTAAGGTGTTATATTTGAATGCATGCAGTATACAGAATAAAGTACATGATCTTGTCGTCGTCGTTGTGGCTATCCAACAGAATCAACAAACTCATTCGTAAGGCCAGTGATGTTGTAGGGATGGAACTGGACTCTCTCACGGTGGTGTCTGAAAAGAGGATGCTTTCTAAGTTGCATGCCATCTTGGTCAATGTCTCCCATCCACTACATAATGTACTGGGTGGGCACAGGAGTACATTCAGCCAGAGACTCATTCCTCCGAGATGCAGCACAGAACGTCATAGGAAGTCATTCCCGCCTGTGGCCATCAAACTTTACAACTCCTCCTTTGGAGGGTCAGACACCTTGAGCTAATAGGCTGGTCCTGGACTTATTTCATAATTTACTGGCATAATTTACATATTACTATTTAACTATTTATGGTTCTATTACTATTATTTATGGTGCAACTGTAACGAAAACCAATTTCTCCCAGGATCAATAAAGTATGACTATGACTATGACTATCCCTCGAGGTCGAGGATGATGGTCTTCGTTCTGTTGATCTACTTATGGGCTCTCAAGTGGCTTATGAGTCCAATCTTGGCTTTGAAAGTTCTTCCGCATTCAGGACAGGTAGTTCCAGATTGCAGATCGGGCTTTGGTTGTTGCTGCCTCTCTTTCCATTTTCTTCTCTTTTAATTCTGCACATTTGTTGGCTTCGAAGGTTGCTGTTCCTTCTCGGATGATGGCTTGCCAGATTTTCCTGTCCTTGGCATTGGTTTCCCAATTGTTGATGTCGATGTTACATTTCTTCATGTTGGCTTTTAAGACGTCTTTGAATCTCTTCTGTTGTCCGCCTCTTTTATGTTTGCCTTCTTTAAGCTGGGAGTAGAAGATTTGTTTTGGCAGATGTTCGTCTTTCATCCGACAACATGACCGCTCCATCTTAGTTGGTTCTTGATGACGTAGGCTTCAATGCTTGTTGTTTTTGCTTCATTTAGCACACTTACGTTGGTTCTTCTATCTTCCCAGCTGATATTTAAGATGTTTTGAAGACAGCGTTGATGGAACTTTTCAAGTGCCTTCAGATGTCGTCGGTATGTTGTCCAGGTTTCTGACGTATACAGGAGTGTTGGGATTACCACTGCTTTGTACACTAACATTTTGGTGTCTGTTCGGATATCACGATCATGAAAGACTCTTGTTCAGAGAAGTCCAAAAGCTGTTCCAGCACATTTAAGACGATGTTGGATCTCGTCATTAAGGTCGACATTGGAGGAGAGGTGACTTCCAAGATAAAGAAAGTGGTCCACGTTTTCCAGGGTTGTTTCACCAAGTTGAAATAATGGTTCTATCCGATTTGTCTCAATTGGTGACAGCTGATAGATGTTCTGAGTCTTCTTCGAACTGATGGTAAGTCCAAGTTTCGCGTATGCGCGGTTGAAGGCAGTCAGAATCTGTTGTTGGTGGTTTTCTGAAAGAGCTGCAACACTGTTGTCATCTGTGTATTGGAACTCAATGAGGGAACTCGTGGATGTCTTCGTTTTGGATTTGAGACAGGCAAGATTGAAAAGTCTGCCATCAGTTCTGTAGACAATTTTGATTTCTGGGGGTAGGTCATCCTTGACAATGTGGATGATTGTCGCAATGAAGACGGTGAACAAAGTTGGGGCAATCACGCATCCCTGTTTTACCCCTGATCTAACTTGAAAAGACTCACAGATACTGTCGCTGACCATGACTGTGGCAAGCATGTCATCGTGGAGGAGTCTCAGGATTCGAATGTACCTTTCAGGGCATCCATAGGTAGATAGGACATCCCACTGGAGTTCCCTTGATACCGAGTCAAAGGCTTTGGTGAGGTCAATGAATGCCATGTACAAAGGTTGAAGTTGTTCACATTTTTCTTGAAGCTGTTGCATTGTGAACATCATGTCGATTGCTCCACGTGATGGTCTAAAACCGGCTTGTGTCTCCGGAAGGATCTTCTCAGCTAAAGGCTTGAGCTGGTTGTTCATGATGCGGGTGAGGATCTTTCCTGCTGTTGCTAACAGGGAAATTCCACGATAATTTCCGCATTTGGATCGATTGCGGTATACAGAATAAAGTACATGTTCTTGTAGTGCGTAAGAGACTAGCAGGTGTGATGTTGTGGGCAGAGAGTAATGGTTGAAAGATCATAGTTGGAGATCGATATTCAAGTATACACATTGTATTGAAAGGACAGACAGGTAGACAATCGGGGCGGAGTGGTTCTATGAGTAAAAATTAAAATCAAATCTTTAGAGGTGTCATAGGATTGGAAAATTTAGAATCCTTGTGGATAGAGTTAAGAAACTGCAAGGGTAAAAAGACCCTGATGGGAGTTATATACTGGCCTCAAACAGTAGCCAGGATGTGGGCTACAAATTACAAAGAGAGATAGGAAATGCAAGTAAAAAAGGCAATATTGTGATAATCATGAGGTATTTCAATAAGTGGCCGGGGGGGGGGGGGGGAAATCGGGTTGGAGCTGGATCCCAAGAAAGGGAATGCCTACGAAATGACTTGTGCTCACTTGGTAAATGACAATTCCAGGTCGGGTGTTATGTAATGAACGAGATTTTTATTAACAAGCTAAAGGTAAAGGAACCCTTGGAAGGCAGTGGTCTAATATGATAGAATTTACTTTGCAGTTTGAGGAAGAAACTTTAAAATCAGATGCATCAGTATTATAGTAGAGCAAAGGGAATTACAGAGGCACGAGGGAGGAGCTAGCAAAAGTTGATTGGATGGGAAAGGAGGAAATCTTGTCTGACAAATCTGTTGGAATTCTTTAAGGAAATAACAGACAAGATAGACAAAGGAGTCAGTGCACATTGTTTATTTGGATTTTGAGAACGCCTTTGACAAAGTAACTCATACGAGGCTGCTTAACAAAATAAGAATCCATGGCTTGATAAGGAAACTACCAGATTGGATAGAATATTCGCTGACTGACAAGAGGCAAAGAGTGGGAATAAAGGGGGCCTTTACTGGTTGGCCGCCAGTGACTACTGGAGTGCCAAAGGGGTCGATGTTGGGACCTCATCTTTTCACGTTGTACGTCAATTATTTAGATGAAGGAATTGATGGCTTTGTGGCCAAGTTTGCAGGTGATATAAAGATTGGTGGGAGGGCAGGTAGTGCTGAGGAAGCAGGAAGTCTTAGATTGGAGTAATGGGCAAAGTAGTAGTAGATGGAATATAATGTAGGGAAGTGTATAGTCATACAATTTGGCAGAAGGAATAAAGGCACGGACTATTTTGTAAGTGGAGAGAAAATTCAAAAAGAGATGCAAAGGGACTTGAGAGTCCTCGTGCAGGATTCTCTCAAGGTTAATTTGAAGGTTGAGTCAGTGG
Organism: Mobula hypostoma; assembly: GCF_963921235.1. NCBI lineage: Eukaryota > Metazoa > Chordata > Chondrichthyes > Myliobatiformes > Myliobatidae > Mobula > Mobula hypostoma. Next base: position 48,864,089 of record NC_086102.1, on the reverse strand, counting down.
TAAGGGAGGCAAATGTCATGTTAGCATTTATTTCTAGAGGACTAGAATACAAAAGAAAGAATGTAATGCTGAGGGTTTATTAGGCATTGTTTGGACTGCACTTGGGTGTATTGTGAGCAGTTTTGCGCCCCTTATCCACGGAAGGATATGCTGGCATTGGAGAGAGTCCAGAGGAGGTTCACAAGAATGATTCCAGAAATGAAAGAGTTAACATATGAGGAGTGTTTGTTAGCTCTGTGCCTGTACTTGCTGGAGTTTAGAAGAATGAGGGGAAGGGGTTTCTCACTGAAACCTATCAAATGTTGAAAGAGTGGATAGAGTGGACTTGGAGAAGATGTTTCCTATAGTGGTGTAGTCTGGGAACAGAATAAGGGACATCCATTTACAAAAAAGATGAGGAAAACTTTTTTAGCCAGAGAGTGGTGAATCTGTGGAATTCTTTGCTACAGACAGCTGTGCAGACCAAGTCATTGGATATATTTAAGGCAGAAGTTAAAAGGTTCTTGATGAATCAGGATGTCAAAGGTTTCAGGCAGAAGGCAACAGTATGGGGTTGAGAGACATGGTAAATCAGCCATAATGGAATGGCAAAACATTTTGATGGGCCAAATGGCCTGATTCTGCTCCCAAGTCAACGAAGGGAAGGCTAGTTTAATGTGATGGACAAATGGAATACACAACTCTTTGCAATATAAGGATATTGTGATTTTGCAAAGGGATATATAGAGTTTGAATGAATAGGCAAAATAAAACTGGCATATGCATCTTAATGTGGGGAAATCTGAAGCCTTGCATTTCAGTTAAAGAAATCCAGACAGATGATCTAAATCTAATATAAATAGAGAGACTGATGTACAGAGGTATTCTATTGCATGACTTACAAAGTTTGCAGGCAGGTCAAAGTAACATGTTAGATTACAGACATTTTGATCTTCGTTGTAATGGGATTGGAGTTTAAAACACTGAAGTTTTGCTGCAATTTTATTGGACACAGATGCTACCTCACCAAAAATACCAAGCAAATGTTCATCCCCTACCTCACAAAATAGAGTAACATTAGAAGTTGTGCAAAGGAGATTCACCATTACTGGGATGAGAAGCTTATACAAATAAGTTGGGTCTCCGGTTCTTGGAGTATGGAAAAATGAGAGGTGACATTGGTCATAGATGAAAGATCCATAGTGCACTTGACAGCATAAATTTTGGGATGTTTTCATCAATAGAGGGATTTGGGGAAACAACTATAAATTAAGAGGCTGTCACTTAAAACCAGTACATAGAAATTTCTTCCCAAGAAAGTGGTGAATCTCTGGAATTCTCTGCCCTGGTAGTAGCAGATTCTGGATCAAAGGTACTTAAATTGCAACTGGTATTGGATTAGAATCCCGAGTGTTTTTTGGCCATTTTAGCTTTCACTACACTTGTTTGTATAATCAACTAGTTGTTTGCAAGTTTTTCGTTTTATACTTCTGCAGTTCTCTTATCTGCAAGCTGAATTGTGACTCAGACAGAACCTTTTCCACAGGTTTCCTTACCTAAACTGGTTTATGCAGGTTTGCAGTATAAAGCCAGAGCATGTGGTAAAATTCTTTGTTACTTTACTTGCCGGTTCATGCTGACCTTGTCTGATCTGTACTATCTAACAAAACAGCTATAACCACAAGATTTGTGCCTCATTCTTGATTTCCTAAGAACTTTCTGAACAATATCCCCAGGTCTAACAACTTGGTATCAAGAATAGGATAGCTGAAAGGATTAAGGATTAACCGAATTCCAGGTGAGATGGGAAGTTCTAATGTACACATTCTACAGAAGGATAGACCTCCCTCCTTCCTTCCCTAAATTCCATACACTATTTAAAGGAAATGTAAGAATAAAGTTAAAACCCAAGGTTCCTCTCCTCAACTCTGCTCTATGTTAAGCGAAGTTAAACTGTATATATGCTGTGCATAGCTTTTATTTTGACAAACTGGCATATCCATTCAGCTCTGTTTGGTCCATTTGAATTTTGATTGATCTAACTGCTTCCGCTATAGGCTCCCAATAAGCAAACGAAAGTTCTATATCTACACATATAGCAGAAGCCATGGTCAAAATGAAGAAGAAACCTATCAGAGAAAAAGATGGTACTGAACCTCCAGTTGTTCCATGAGAACAGAGTTTTCAGTTCTTACCTAAATTATGTATTTTAACTGGATAAGACTTTTGTTCCCATTTCTTTACTAAATATCTCAATGTGAAACTGAATTACTTTCTTGACTTCTGAAGAACATTTGGACAACATCACTTCCAGGTATAACAGTGGATAAATATCTGATAAACAAATGAATAGAAGAATAAGAAAAGGCATAGAAAAGGAGTTGAGGCAACCATAATCAGCTGCAACCATAATAAATGGAAAGCCTACTCCTGTTCCTATTGTCTTCTGTTCATTATTTGAGTGCAAAATCATCCTCAGCCTGTAAACTTCTGCAGTAGCAGCGCTAATGAGTATGATACCACAGAGTTGGAGACAACTTCAATCATTTCCAACAGAAGGTGACTGAGAGACTTAGTGTGATTTGTCATTGATGTCAGTTCCCAGCAATGGCTTGCATTCAACAAGCCAGCTAGTGTGCAGCCATGAACTCCACAACTCATTGCTAAGCAGTGATGTCTCTTGCCTCAACTCAGCTGATGCCAGTACACACACACAGCCTCTTCACACTAAGCCAAGGGTGATTCATGCTTTGGAGGTGTCAGCATGGAGACTGGGTATTCTCAACAGGTTCCTGGCACAGCAGTGTATAGCAACAGGTGGATTGGGTAGCACACTATATATCTGGTGCAATAAAGTCCAATACTTTCTTTTGAAAGTGGGGCGGGAAGAAATACCTGCAAGTGCTCAAACTACCAAGATTACTATATCGATTCGGTGCTCACCAGGATAGTGCTGAGGCAGGTCCACCAAATTAACAGGTGGATCTGAAAGGCAGGGGACACTGAAGAGGGAAATCACCATGCTACATTATTGACATTGGTTTTGTTCTTGTATTTCATGAAGAAACTCTATGCCTTGTTACAGACATTGCCCGAGAGACCTGGCAATAGATGCTGACAAGATGTAAAATCAAGGGAGATGCTGGCATTCAACATCAGTGATTACCAAAATTTAAAAAGCCAAGTTAACAGTACATTTTTCTAAACTAGTATCTCATTTGTACAAGCAAAATAGTTAGAAGCTTCTTAAAAGTACATTTTGAAACATACATATTTTGGAAAAAAAGGAACTGAAATCTACACATCTAGGCCCAGAGCATTTAAGTGGTAATTATGACTGGGCATGCCATTAAAAGCTTTTAATACAAGTATGAAATGTTAAAGACATTTTAAAGATAATCCATTTTACAGCAGCCTTTGAAGAAGTACAAAATCACTAAACTTAACTTCAATTTGAAATTAAACTATATCCAGAGTCCAAAGTTCTTTAAATTTCATAGTGCAATGAACTATGTACAGTTTGTGTTTTACATCCACAATTCCCAACTCAATGAACTTATCAGCAAAACCCACTTAGAAGAATGAAAATTTTAAAAAGTCTGCAGATTCTATACATAAGACATGGGAGCAGAATTAGGCCATTTGGCCCATTGAGTCTGCTCTGTCATTCAATCATGGCTGATCCTTTTTTCCCTCCACAGCCCCACTCCTTCCTTCTCCCCGTAATCTTTGATGCAGTGACCAATCAAGAACTTATCACTCTCTGCCTTAAATACACCCAATGACCTGGCCTCCACAGCTCTCTGTGGTAACAAATTCACCACCCTCTGGCTCAAGAAATTTCTCTGCAACTGTTTCAAATGGATGCCCCTCTACCCTGAGGCTGTGCCCTCTTGTCCTAAACTCCCCCACCATGGGAAACATCCTTTCCACATCTACTGTCTAGACCTATCAACATTTGAAAGGTTTCAACAAGATCTCCCTTCATCCTTCTAAATTCCAGTGAGTACAGACCCTTTCATTCCCAGAATCATCTTCGTAAACCTCCTCTGAACCCTGTCCAATGCCAGCAGATCTTTTCTTATATAAGGAACCCACAACTGTTCACAATGTTCAAGGTGAGGCCTCACCAGAGCCTTATAAAGCCTCAGCATCACATCCCTGCTCTTATATCCTAGACCTCTTGAAATGAATGCTAACATTTTCACCCCATTTGGAAAATAGACTACACATTTATTTCTTTTACCAAAGTGGATGACCATGCGTTTTCCAACATTGTATTTCATTTGCCACTTTCTTGCCCATTCTCCTAAACCAGGGGTCCCCAACCTTTGTTGCACTGCGGACCGGTTTCACATTGACAATATTCTTGCGGACCGGGTGTCCTTCCTAAACCCTGGAGACCAAAACTGCGCAAGATTTCCTTGCTCTTGTACTCAATTCCCTTTGTAATAAAGGCCAACATTCCATTAGCCTTCTTCACAGCCTGCTGCACTTGCTCATTCACCTTCAGAGACTGTTGAACAAGTACTCCTAGATCTCTTTGTATTTCTCCCTTACCTAACTCCATAACGTTCAGATAATAATCTGCCTTCCTGTTCTTGCTCCCAAAGTGAATAACCTCACACTTGTTCACATTAAACGCCATCTGCCAAGTTTCTGCCCACTCACCCAGCCTATCCAAGTCACCTTGAATTCTCCTAACATTCTCATCACATGCAACACTGCCACCCAGCTTAGTATCATCAGCAAACTTGCTGATGTTATTCACAATGCTTTCCTCTAAATCATTGACGTAAATCGTAAACAGCTGTGGTCCCAATACCGAGCCCTGTGGCACCCCACTAGTCACCACCTGCCATTCCGAGAAACACCCATTCACTGCTACCCTTTGCTTTCTATCTGCCAACCAGTTTTCTATCCATGTCAATATCCTCCCCCCAATGCCATGAGCTCTGATTTTACCCACCAATCTCCTATGTGGTACCTTATCAAATGCCTTCTGAAAGTCAAGGTACACCACATCCACTGGATCTCCCGTGTCCATCTTCCTGGTTACATCCTCGAAAAACTCCAATAGATTAGTCAAGCATGATTTGCCCTTGGTAAATCCATGCTGGCTCGGCCCAATCCTGTCACTGCTATAAAGATATACCACTATTTCATGTAAGGGGGTTTTGACTTTTATGTTACTGCGGAGGCTAATTAAAATGGCGTCTTTGTTATGTTAATGTGGGGAATGCGACTTTGTTGTGTTAATCGCTGAGAAAGTTTGCGCTAGCAGCTTGTTTTGGTTTAGAGGGTGATAAGAGGGTGCTATTAACCAATTGGGATAGTTGTTATGGTTTTGGTGTATTTGAAGATACTGTATGTGCGGGGTTTAGGGGCAGAAGGCGGGAGAGCGAGACAGAGGATGGACGAGGTGCTGTGATGTCCGCTAACGGGGTCGGACCCCGAGGAGGGCGTTCAGCGAGGAGACGGAGTCGTGTGAAGCGTCTGGTCGACCACCATTGTTGGTCCCAGGCGGCCGGTCAAGGTGGTCCGAGGGGTCGCAGGGTGAAGAAGGTGGTCCTTGAGCTCCAACTGCTTTGTGCACGAAGAGATTGAACTTTGATAAGTGTGGCGCCTTTTATTTTCCTTTTATATTTTATTCTCTCTTAATTATATAGTTCCAGTAATATCTATAAACTGTTTATCATTTAATTGCATCTGGTGTATTTGTCTGATATTTGGGCGGGGTGGGGTACCTCACACAGCATCCAAACAAACTATTACCCAGTTTGGCGGGGCCGAGGCTGTTTCCCTAGACGACAGCAAGCCAAGCAACCCTGAGAGTGGCCGGGGGGGCTACATTGTGTGGGCTTTGTCCGGGATTGAGTCTGCTGGTATGCTGTGTGGGTGCCCTGTTTAAATCTGTAATGTGTGTCTCTGTGGGTTATTTGCTGGTGATTGCTTCATGCATGGTGAGTGAGGTCTTTGTTCGAGTTCAGACTAGCATTGACGAGTTGGAGGTGGCACTTGGGGCTGTCCATGCGGTTGGGAGAGAGAGGAAAGAATGGTCTGATTTGGAGGTAGGGTCTGCGAATAAATGTTCTAGCTCTGGCAGGCTCTGCCTGGCACTTGGGATAGTGTCCACCCCAAGAGGGGCAGAGGCGTGTGAGACATAGGCGGAGCGGATCTCGCAGTTGTTAGATGAGTGGCAGTGCTTGGTTGAGGGAGAGCGACAGGGATTGGTTGAAAGTTTGATTAGGCGGGCTGGTGACGGTGTTAGAGCTGTCAGGTTCACTTACACCGTAGTGACAGCTGTCAGTTATTTGAAAGAGGGGGGAAAAGTTTTCAGTGTGTCTTCTCTGGCTAGGAGGGCGGCTAAATTGCTTGCAGTGCCGGGGGATCATTTCAGGGGATCAGTTGTTCAGCTGATCAGAGAGGTGTCGGGAAACTTAGTGGAGGCCCAGTGAGAGGAACGGCTTGGGGTCTCTGGGGAAGCACGTTCCCAGCAATGTACCGATGAACTTCCGAAAGGAAAAGACCCTATTCCTGAAGGCCTAGAGGGGCCACACCCCAGGGTGTCGCTATGGATAGAGGGAAGCGATGCTAAAGCTATCCTCGACCCCGGGGCACAGGTCAAGTTGTTGTACAGTTCGTTTTACAACCGGTGTCTGAAGCATTTATCCTCGACAACCACAAGGGCACCGGAGACTTTGGGTACTAGTGGCAGTAGTTATCCGGAAGACGATGATTGGTTAATGACCCTGGAGTTCATGGAGGCACTGTCTGGGCACCCAGCGTGTCAAGTTGCTTCTGAGGACGTGTGTAGCAGCCTTGAGCCAGTACCGAATTTAAACGAGACCCAGCGGTGGTACGGCCTGGGGAAAGTAACTGAGGGTGAGACCCTCTTAGTAGAAGCTCTGAACTACCACGAGGGAGGGGAGTTGACCGTTGAAGACACCTCAGTGAGAGAGAGGTCGCGGCAACCGGACCCTAGCGGCGTGGAAGAGGAAGGCAGCGTGTGTGTGAATTATGCGACGTGGTTTAATGTCCGCTGCATCTGAGGAGTGGATGTTGCCAGATCCCGAGGAGTGCGGCTGTTGAGCCGAAGACGGCCGTTACTAGTTCCCTAGGATTCTTCTGATCCGAAAAGATACCCAAGGGCATATCCGGAGCCCCTGCATCCTTCCCGCGGGGCATGAGGAAGACCATGGGTGAAGTGAAGGTATGTGGAGTTTTGACGTATGTGGATGACCGCCTAGAGCTTGGATTCGCCTGGGGGGGACTATGTGGCGAGGCGAGTGGCTGAGCCTGGGTGACCGAAGTGGTGTCAAATGTGGAGGAGTGTTTGGCCGGAGGAGTTTGGTGCAATGTGAGAAAAATGACCCGACATACCAGTTGAACTTCCTGGTGTTGGGACAGACGGTGGTGGACCAGGGGATGGAAACCCAGGTCGTCAATCTGAATGAGACACAGGGAAGTGAGGGGATTTGCACCACACTGCAGTCGTGTACTGATGAATTAATCCAGCGAGAAGAAACAATGACCCACCTTCGAAGGGATCAGCAGAAACTCAAGACGTCCATTCAGAACAGATTGGAAGACCTACAAGTTGGGGAAGATCAAGTAAGTGTTCTGACTAAGGTCAAAAGAAAACCGAGAGCCCAGGGAGGGGAGTTTGACTACGCTCCCGAGGAGGTGAAGAAATGGAGGACAGATCTCGGAAAAGGGAGGCGGACACTTGAAAAGAACCTGAAGGTGACTATCGCGAGTTTAAATGAAGTGGAAAAACTGAAAGTTGACCTGGAAGACGTCCTCAGGAAGAAACAACCGGAGGCTGAACATTCTTTAACTGCTGCTTTTCAGGTCAGGGTGGAAGAAGCTGGTGAGGTAACTGCGTCCCAGACTGAGATGGCCAGGAACCCTGAGTCAGAACTGCTGAGGCTGTGGCGAGAGTTGAAGGAGTCCCCAAAGAAGCTGACGTCTCGACTACAGGAGGCTGAAGGGGTAGCCCCGGCTAAATGTTTCAGTTTGGAGAAACTCAAACAGCAGCTACCGATCGAAGGAATGAGGAAGGATACGGATTCGAAGGATGATGTGCTGCACATGTGGTAGTCGCTAACTTCCCCGTGATTGAGGAAGAGACCTTTGGCCCTTCTCCCACTGAGTCAGGTGTAGTGGGGAGGGCTAGCTGTGGGCAGTCTGAGTTGCGGCAGGACTGGGAAGGAGTAGAGGCGGGGCCCCGGACACGGGGCAGGGGGCTCCGAGCTGTAGTGGTGGCCTGAGTGAGAGAAGAGTTGGCAAGTGGGCCCGAGGTATCCCTAGTAGTGTTTGAGCCTTTTGGGTTTAGGTGAGGGGGTATGGAGGTCTCAGAGGGTTAAGAAGCTCCCAGATAGGTTGGCCTATGTAGCGCCCATGGGACAGGAGTAAGGTCCACTGTTTGGGGAGCACTGTCACTGTGTGTGTGTGTCTGCAGGACTGGTTGGCGAGTTATTTAGAAGTCATGAGGACATGACTTTATTTGGTGGGGGGAGAGTGTAAGGGGGTTTCGACTTTTATGTTACTCCGGAGGCTAATTAAAATGGCAACTTTGTTATGTTAATGTGGGGAATGCGGCTTTGTTGTGTTAAACGCTGAGAAAGTTTGCGCTAGCAGCTTGGTTTGGTTTAGAGGGTGATAAGAGGGTGCTATTAACCAATTGGGATAGTTGTTATGGTTTTGGTGTATTTGAAGATACTGTATGCGCGGGGTTTTGGGGTAGAAGGCAGGAGAGCGAGACAGAGGATGGACGAAGTGCTGTGATGTCCACTAACGGGGTCGGACCCCGAGGAGGGCGTTCAGCGAGGAGACGGAGACGGACTCGTGTGGAGCGTCTGGTTGACCACCGTTGTTGGTCCCAGGCGGCCAGTCAAGGTGGTCCGAGGGGTCGCAGGGTGACGAAGAAGGTCCTTGAGCTCCAACTGTTTTGTGCACGAAGAGATTGAACTTTGATAAGTGTGGCGCCTTTTATTTTCCTTTTATATTTTATTCTCTCTTAATTATATAGTTCCAGTAAAATCTATAAACTGTGTATCATTTAATTGCATCTGGTGTATTGTCTGTTATTTGGGCGGGGTGGGGTACCTCACACAGCATCCAAACAAACTATTACCCAGTTTGACGGGGCCGAGGCTGTTTCCCTAGACGAAAGCAAGCCGAGCAACCCTGAGGGTGGCCGGGGGGGGGGGCTAGATTCATCTTTAATAATGGATTCTAGCATCTTCCCCACTACTGATATTAGGCTAACAGGGCGATAGTTCTCTCTTTTCTCCCTCCCTCCTTTCTTAAAAAGTGGGATAACATTAGTCATTCGCCAATCCTCAGGAACTGATCCTGAATCTAAGGAACATTGGAAAATGATCACCAATGCATCCGCAATTTCCAGAGCCACCTCCTTTAGTACCCTAGGATGCAGACCATCTGGACCTGGGGATTTGTTAGTCTTCAGTCCCATCAGTCTACTCATCATCAGGCACAGAGTCTGGCCCTGTAGCTCAGAAGGGTAGGGCAAGGAAGAGGAGGGCAGTTGTGATAGGGGACTCGATAGTAAGGGGGTCAGATAGGCGATTCTGTGGACGCAGTCCAGAGACTCGGATGGTAGTTTGCCTCCCTGGTGCCAGGGTCCGGGATATTTCTGATCGTGTCCAAGATATCCTGAAGTGGGAGGGTGAAGAGCCAGAGGTCCTGGTACATATAGGTACCAATGACATAGGTAGGAAAAGGGATGAGGTCCTGAAAGAAGAATATAGGGAGCTAGGAAGGGAGTTGAGAAAAAGGACCGCAAAGGTAGTAATCTCGGGATTACTGCCTGTGCCACGCGACAGTGAGAGTAGGAATGCGATGAGGTGGAGGATAAATGCGTGGCTGAGGGATTGGAGCAGGGGGCAGGGATTCAAGTTTTTGGATCATTGGGACCTCTTTTGGCGCAGGTGTGACCTGTACAAAAAGGACGGGTTACACTTAAATCCTCGGGGGACCAATATCCTGGCAGGGAGATTAGCGGGGGCTACTGAGGTGACTTTAAACTAGAATGGTTGGGGGGTGGGAATCAAATTAAAGCGGCTAGGTGTGAGGAGGTTAGTTCACAACAGAGGGATGGGAACCAGTGCAGAGAGACAGAGGGGTGTAAAGTGAGCGTAGAAGCAAAAAGTACAAAGGGGAAAAGTAAAAGTGGCAGGCCGACAAATCCAGGGCAAGCATTAAAAAGGGCTAAGAGAGTTGTAAAAGAGTGCCTGAAGGCTTTATGTGTCAATGCAAGGAGCATTCGTAATAAGGTGGATGAATTGAAAGTGCAGATTGTTATTAATGATTATGATATAGTTGGGATCACAGAGACATGGCTCCAGGGTGACCAGGGATGGGAGCTCAACGTTCAGGGATATTCAATATTCAGGAGGGATAGACACGAAGGAAGGGGAGGTGGGGTGGCGTTGCTGGTTAAAAAAGAGATTAACGCAATAGAAAGGAAGGACATAAGCCGGGAAGATGTGGAATCGATATGGGTAGAGCTGCGTAACACTAAGGGGCAGAAGACGCTGGTGGGAGTTGTGTACAGGCCACCTAACAGTAGTAGTGAGGTCGGAGATGGTATTAAACAGGAAATTAGAAATGTGTGCAATAAAGGAACAGCAGTTATAACGGGTGACTTCAATCTACATGTAGACTGGGTGAACCAAATTGGTAAAGGTGCTGAGGAAGAGGATTTCTTGGAATGTATGCGGGATGGTTTTTTGAACCAACATGTCGAGGAACCGACTAGAGAGCAGGCTATTCTGGACTGGGTTTTGAGCAATGAGGAAGGGTTAATTAGCGATCTTGTCGTGAGAGGCCCCTTGGGTAAGAGTGACCATAATATGGTGGAATTCTTCATTAACATGGAGAGTGACGTAGTTAATTCAGAAACAAAGGTTCTGAACTTAAAGAGGGGTAACTTTGAAGGTATGAGACATGAATTAGCTAAGATAGACTGGCAAATGACACTTCAAGGATTGACGGTGGATATGCAATGGCAGGCATTTAAAGGTTGCATGGATGAACTACAACAATTGTTCATCCCAGTTTGGCAAAAGAATAAATCAAGGAAGGTAGTGCACCCGTGGCTGACAAGAGAAATTAGGGATAGCATCAATTCCAAAGAAGTAGCATACAAATTAGCCAGAGAAAGTGGCTCACCTGAGGACTGGGAGAAATTCAGAGTTCAGCAGAGGAGGACAAAGGGCTTAATTAGGAAGGGGAAAAAAGATTATGAGAGAAAACTGGCAGAGAACATAAAAACGGACTGTAAAAGCTTTTATAGATATGTAAAAAGGAAAAGACTGATAAAGACAAATGTAGGTCCCCTGCAAACAGAAACAGGTGAATTGATTATGGGGAGCAAGGACATGGCAGACCAATTGAATAATTACTTTGGTTCTGTCTTCACTAAGGAGGACATAAATAATCTTCCAGAAATAGTAAGGGACAGAGGGTCCAGTGAGATGGAGGAACTGAGCGAAATACATGTTAGTAGGGAAGTGGTGTTAGGTAAATTGAAGGGATTGAAGGCAGATAAATCCCCAGGGCCAGATGGTCTGCATCCCAGAGTGCTTAAGGAAGTGGCCCAAGAAATAGTGGATGCATTAGTGATAATTTTTCAAAACTCGTTAGATTCTGGACTAGTTCCTGAGGATTGGAGGGTGGCTAATGTAACCCCACTTTTTAAAAAAGGAGGGAGAGAGAAACCGGGGAATTATAGGCCGGTTAGCCTAACGTCGGTGGTGGGGAAACTGCTGGAGTCAGTTATCAAGGATGTGATAACAGCACATTTGGAAAGCGGTGAAATGATCGGACAAAGTCAGCATGGATTTGTGAAAGGAAAATCATGTCTGACGAATCTCATAGAATTTTTTGAGGATGTAACTAGTAGAGTGGATAGGGGAGAACCAGTGGATGTGGTATATTTGGATTTTCAAAAGGCTTTTGACAAGGTCCCACATAGGAGATTAGTGTGCAAACTTAAAGCACACGGTATTGGGGGTAAGGTATTGGTGTGGGTGGAGAATTGGTTAGCAGACAGGAAGCAAAGAGTGGGAATAAACGGGACCTTTTCAGAATGGCAGGCGGTGACTAGTGGGGTACCGCAAGGCTCAGTGCTGGGACCCCAGTTGTTTACAATATATATTAATGACTTGGATGAGGGAATTAAATGCAGCATCTCCAAGTTTGCGGATGACACGAAGCTGGGTGGCAGTGTTAGCAGTGAGGAGGATGCTAAGAGGATGCAGGGTGACTTGGATAGGTTGGGTGAGTGGGCAAACTCATGGCAGATGCAATTTAATGTGGATAAATGTGAAGTTATCCACTTTGGTGGCAAAAATAGGAAAACAGATTATTATCTGAATGGTGGCCGATTAGGAAAAGGGGAGGTGCAACGAGACCTGGGTGTCATTATACACCAGTCATTGAAAGTGGGCATGCAGGTACAGCAGGCGGTGAAAAAGGCGAACGGTATGCTGGCATTTATAGCGAGAGGATTCGAGTACAGGAGCAGGGAGGTACTACTGCAGTTGTACAAGGCCTTGGTGAGACCACACCTGGAGTATTGTGTGCAGTTTTGGTCCCCTAATCTGAGGAAAGACATCTTTGCCATAGAGGGAGTACAAAGAAGGTTCACCAGATTGATTCCTGGGATGGCAGGTCTTTCATATGAAGAAAGACTGGATGAACTGGGCTTGTACTCGTTGGAATTTAGAAGATTGAGGGGGGATCTGATTGAAACGTATAAGATCCTAAAGGGATTGGACAGGCTAGATGCAGGAAGATTGTTCCCGATGTTGGGGAGGTCTAGAACGAGGGGTCACAGTTTGAGGATAGAGGGGAAGCCTTTTAGGACCGAGGTTAGGAAAAACTTCTTCACACAGAGAGTGGTGAATCTGTGGAATTCTCTGCCACAGCAAACTGTTGAGGCCAGTTCATTAGCTATGTTTAAAAGGAAGTTAGATATGGCCCTTGTGGCTACAGGGGTCAGGGGGTATGGAGGGAAGGCTGGGTTCTGAGTTGGATGATCAGCCATGATCATAATAAATGGCGGTGCAGGCTCGAAGGGCCGAATGGCCTACTCCTGCACCTATTTTCTATGTTTCTATGTTTCTATTTCCTTCCTAATGTCAATCTGTTTCAGTTCCTCTGTTACCCTATGTCCTTGGCCCATCCATACATCTGGGAGATTGCTTGTGTCTTCCCTAGTGAAGACAGATCCAAAGTACTTATTAAATTCATCTGCCATTTCTGTTTCCCATAACAATTTCTCCCAATTCATTCTTCAAGGGCCCAACATTGTTCTTAACTATCTTCCTTCTCTTCACATACCTAAAAAAAACTTTTGCTATCCTCCTTTATATTCCTAGCTAGCTTGCATTCATACCTCATTTTTTCTCCCCGTATTGCCTTTTTAGTTAAATTCTGTTGCTCCTTAAAAATTTCCCAATCATCCGTCTTCCCACTCACCTTAGCTCTGTTATACTTCTCTTTTAATGCTATGCTATCTCTGACTTCCTTTGTCAACCACTGTGGCCACTTTCCCCCCTTTGAATCCTTCCTTCTCCGGGGGATGAACTGATTTTGCACCTTGTACATTATTCCCAAGAATACCTGCCATTGCTGTTCCACTGTCTTTTTTGCTAGGATATCCGACCAGTCAACTTTGGCCAGCTCCTCCCTCATGGCTCCATAGTCTAGTCTCCTTTGTTCAACTGCAATACTGACACTTCTGATCTGCCCTTATCCCTCTCAACTTGCAGATAAAAACTTATCATATTATGGTCACTACCTCCTAATGGCTCCTTTACTTCAAGATCACTTATCAAATCCTGTTCATTGCACAACACTAAATCCTTATCCCTGGTCGGCTCTTGTACAAGCTGCTCCAAAGATGTATCCCGTAGGCACTCTACAAACTCCCTATCCTGGGGTCCAGCACCAACCTGATTTTCCCAGTTCACCTGCATGTTGAAATCCCCCATAACTACTGCGACATTTCCTTTGCCACATGCCATTGTTAACTCCCTATTCAACTTGCACCCAATCTCCATGCTACTGTTTGGGGGCCTTTTGACTTATATGATTATATAAGTCAATAGCATCATAACATTTTAAGTAACATTTGGATATTAAACACACACCACATATCTTCCCCGTGAACATATAAAATCATTGCAACACACCAATATCGCCGAATCATTGGGAGCCCCGGGCTTGTTTTCCTGCAACAAGATGATCCTATCGAGGGGTGATGTGAGACAGTGATACTCGAAGGGGGTTCCTTATGTCCAGTCTATTCCGCAATTTAGTTTTCGTTGCATTCATTGCAGAGATATGTTGGAAATGGAAGCAACGTTTTCAGTGCTTTCGTGGCTACCTTAGGATAGTCAGCCTTGACTTCGATCCGGAATGCCGGCAGAGATGTTATGTCAAACATACTTTTCAGCCCGCCTTCATTTGTAAGCTCGAAAAGTTGATCTCCTTCCCACGCTGATATGGATGACACGCAGGTAATGACCTCACGTGCATAATGGCTCAACAGTGGGCATGACAGGGAATGAGGAAAGGTGCAGCTGACTCGTATAGCCAAATCATATCATTTCCTCGTGGCCCGGTAGCGCATGCTTTGTGGCCTGGTACCGGTCCACGGCCCGGTGGTTGGGGACCGCTGCCCTAAACTAAGTCCTTCTGCAGCCTTCCTGTTTCCTCAACACTACCTCCCCCTCCACCTTTGTATATCATCTGCAAAATTAGCAACAAAGCCATCTATTCCATTATTTAAATCACTGATATACAGCATAAAAAGTAGTCCCAACACCAACCCCTGCGGAAGCCCTGACTGGAATAAAACAAAATATTGCATCAAAGGACAGAGAAACAATGTTTCAGGTCAAAGACCCTTTGTCAAAACTAGAAGCAAGTTTTCTCTTTTCTGACAAAGGATCTTTGAGTTGAAATGCTGACTCTTTCCTCAGGTATTGCCAGCCCTGTTGACACCACCCAACATTTTTTCCATTTTTCTCTGATTCGAACAATGTCAGCTGAAAGATGCCGAATCCAGCTTCAAAGAATTACTCTCAATAGGTCTTTGTCAGTAATGAAAAGCTAGGGTTGGTTTCCTGTGAAATCCAAAAGGGAAAAATGGCAGTCTAACGACTGAAACATTTATAGGCTTGCTTCAAACTATATTATTATACCCCTTGACGCATGACAAATTCCAATTAATATGTAAGTTTTATGAAGGAATTGATCGTATAAACATATGAAACAGAATACAAAAGAACAATGGCTTTTCAAGCTTTCCTCGCATTCATGGTGCTTCAAGCATCTTGCTAAAGCTTTCCTCATCTCCTTCCGCTTTTTAAGCATCTCGAAAAGCCACCACAGAAACTCAGAGCCAACAACAAACTAATATATTTTTAAAATTCTCCAAAAGAAGTGGCTAATGTCAATTCAGAAAATCACATGAACCAAGTACTATCTATGAAGGCATAAAATATAATAGAATATCTGACGTTGTCATCAGCTTCTCTCCTGAAAACAAGGGAACTATCAACCATCACAGGTTTATGAATGTCTGTGAAATGAACACTTCGTCATTTCAACTTCCACTCCTGTGATATTTAAACTCATCTCCGCTGATACGCCCCAATTTTAATTAAGAATAATCCATGAATAAGATTATAACTTGGCAAGCGTTTGCTTTCTTATTTTCAAGATGGCTGCTAACAGTAATTATTCAGATACATAAAAAGGACTTTTCCAGTTAAATATTACTGAAACCTTAATGAGGTTTCCTACTGCTTCATTCATTCTCTTAATGCAGGTAATAAAATTAAGATGCAAATATTAGACTTTAATCTCTCAAAGGAAACAGATTAGAAGTGAAATACTGTAAAATTTAACTTGAAATTAAATACCCTCAGAAATATCTAATCAAGCAATGCTCTATGTGTATTGTATCTTTTAGTACGTGGCCATTCATAAACATCCTCAAATTATACAAAAGATCTCTCCTTTCAGATGAACTAAAATTGCCAGCTTAGCTGTTGTGACCATACTTCAGAAATGTTATAATACTCCAACATTACTGTGGGAATTCTCATTCACGTACTTTGAAAAACAGCAATGATAACAACCAGATGCCTAGGCTGTTATCAAGAAAATTTACTTCAGCTTATGGGGCTCATCAGGAAAGTATAGGCACTTATGATACTTATTATTTTTAAAATTATGTATCTATATGCTGGATACACTCCGGCCAACAGATTGTACACCGCCTATTTAATGAGTGGGAAATTGGTCAAAAACCTCTAAGTCAATTGAGAGTTCAGGGACAATTATTAGTTTATATAAAATACAAGTGTTCCTGTTCATAATTAGGGTCTCTTTAAGGCATAGCATTGCATTTTGGATTGCTTCCGCCCCACGTGTGTACTAAAATTCATTCAAATTACCTGGCAATACCAGATATCCAATTCCAATGAGAACACTGTACTATTAGTCTTGTTATGAAGTATAATACCAACATAGGAAAGGATTACTCCAAGTCTGCTGATCAGAGAGTTACGTGATTTTAACTTAGCGATAACCAAAGAGGTGGCAATGCTATTCCAAGTCAGGAATATTTTGACTCTGATGAGAAATTGCAAATTGTAGTGTTCCCATACACCTTAGGACACAGAACAGGCCTGTCAGCCCAGAATGTTGTGCCTAACTTAATTAGTAATCAGATGCCCAACTAAGCCAATCCCTTCTCAGATTCAGATTCACCCATCTATCACATGTATACTGGAATATAGTGTCAAGTGTGTGAATATATTTTGTAACGATCATGGACCTTAGTTGATCCAAGGAAAATATGACAGCCTCAAGTAGTTAAGCCTCTTAAGAGAAAATGGGAATTCATTTCATTTAAGAAAGAAGTGATATGATGGCTTTAAAGTGATGTGGGTAGTAAGGATCAAGTAAAAAAAAATGTACAGTGAGAATTTGATTATATACTTTGATACAAACTATTGTTGAAGTTTTTGGCAGGCACAGATTTTCACCAATTATAACAGAGTAAATGCCACCAGTTGCTTTTATCTGGGTTTTGTTAAATGTCTGGCTGGATAGGAATTACTCCACATTTTGTTTTGTCAAATTGCGAAAATGGCGAACACAGATTTAAAGATTTGAAGAGTATTAGACAAAGGCATCTGCTATCTTCATTGGGTGGACTGAATAGATGAAATTATTAGAGCAGTTGGCCAAAGGATGAATACAGCATTTCTTTCCACATTTAGTATCACTCAGACAACTTCAGAAATCCTCAATACTGTCCACTATTCTTCACAGCAACAAACTAAGCTACTTGAACAGAAAAGTAACTGAAAAAAAGATGCTCACATAGAAGTAAACAAGGAGGCAGTTACAATTTCAAATCTGTAAAAATGAAATGAAGAGGAATCTTAAAGCTTAGTACAGTAGTACTTACAGAAAACAAACGAGCAGTCCACATATGAAGAACCACAGGTTACAGGAAAAAGTAAGGGGGAAAATAAAGGCAACTTTCGTTCAGTATTACCAGTTTCTAAGGACTCAAGGATTACTAATGTTTTGCCTGTTTAGAACAAATAAACCTGATATTTAAAGCTAACCAGCTTCAAGTTAGCAAGATCCTCTCTCAATGAAAATTGTGCATTAGAGTAACATTCCGGGAACTTAAGATGCATTTTCAGAGTAAGAAGCAGATAAAGTATTTATTTTAAGAAGCTATTTTTGAAGTTACAAAAGCCAGGTTCATAATTTTACAATTAAAATTTATGATCATATACCTTCTGTACTCAGACCAGGACTGGAAGTGAATTTGGCCACATCCACAATCTTCACAGCAAACTGCTGTCCTGTTTCTCTGTTAATACATCGTCGCACAACACTGAATGGTCCCCTGTAATTCAAAGATTTTAAAATTTAACCATATATTTCTGGAAAACCCAAAAGATACACAAATGTTCATAAGCATAAAAGCATGAATGAACAATACACAAGCCTAAAGGAGATGATAATTCACATGAAATTTATGAAGATTTGCTTTCTTCGATGTGATAGTTATATATAAAACATTCTCACCTTACAAAGAGTGTAACTACTTTGATATTTTTGGTGATTTAAAGCAAAATATTATTTGCATTGTCCTCAAATATTAATCTACCCAAAACAGATATATGGAGGTATGACAAAAAAGTCCAAACTTAATTTTAAAAGCACAAGTTCAAATCAGTAATGCATTAATTCTATGAATTTCACACTTATTCAGTTGTACATACAGAACTCCAACATTCCACTCATTGTATAAGCTTATATTCCTGTGCGTTAACAATTTCACTTTTCATATACTATTGAATCAGCAAGCTACTTGACAAGGACAAATGAGAATTGTATAACCAGCATTGTATCAGATGCATGCAGAAAAAAACTCAGTAAAGTATATTGACTTTGGGCAATAACATACTTTCATATCCATCATATAAAATGATCATTTGGCCCAGAGTCTATACTCATTCTCAGATCATCCCAAGGTTATGACAAGGTTCCACTCCGATGAACTGTTCACAACTCAAGCAAGTCAGAAGTCTGAAAAGTAGCTGTGAATAAAGCTCCCAGGTAGAGTTGATACCTATAGCCTCATAGCAGCCAGCAAATCCATAATACCAGTTTCCCAAAAGCTCAATCATATGTACAGTCTGCCAGTTCATGCTGTCTTCTCACTGCTGCTATCAGAGGAAGGTACAGGAGCCTCGGGACTCACTACCAGGTTCAGAAACAGTTATTTCCCCTCAACCATTAGGCTCTTGAACCAGAGGGGATAAAATCACTCAACTTCACGCCCCATCACTTAGCTGTTCCCACAACCACAACTGTTCATCTCATGTTTTCAATATTTATTGCTTATTTATTAATTTATCTTTTTTTCCTTTTGTATTTGCACAATTTGTTCTCTTTTGCACACTGGTTGTTTGTCTACTCTGTTGGGTACAATCTTTTATAGACTCTATTATGATTTTTGGATTTACTGAGTATGCCCACAAGAAACTGGAACTCAGTTTATATGCCGACATACAGGTACCTTGATAATAAATTTACATTCAGCTTTGAACATAAGCCAGGCATTTGTTTGTCAGGTAGGGAGTGTTATGTTCTGTAACTTCAAAATATTAAATTAATTCAAAGGAAAACAAGAGAGCCAGGAGATGAGAGCCTAACTTTGTCTTTTACATTAAGCAACGTATGCACATATCACATTGTAGCGTAATGAAATGTGCAATTCACGTATTTTTATATATAACCTGTAGTGAATTATTTAAATGAACACAAATGCTTAACCAATAGCATAATTACAAGATTACTCAAATATTAAATACACAACACTCCTCCTTGCTTCGTTATAAATGTCAACTTAATATAGAATACACAGTACACTATATAATACAGTTATTATACATACATCCATTGCATAATAAATTTTAGTCCCATTCAGGCCTAAAGATTTAATTGTTGTGAAATCTTTCTTGTACTTGTGGGATAACGTCTTTACTGACAAGGGGATAACTCTGCTTGGCAGGCAAAACTTGTGGCTGTGAAAACAATTTCAGGTTCTGAGGCCTCTTCCGTGGTTACTGCAGGAACCAACTCTGAGACTGCAGGAAGTGGCCCTGAGAACTTTGGACACCTTTCTTCCTTCTTCTAATATGTGCATCTTGATCTTGAGAAGGTCCATTTCATTCACTGGCGTATTCTCTTTTTTCATCTCTCCTCTTTGTTTCCTCATCCACAACATCTGACAAATCCCATTTTTGTATTGTAAATCTCAAGGCTAGCCAGTCCTGTGTCACTCTCGTCATTATCAAATTTTTCATCAACAGCATTAAGATTGGTGCTCTTTTTGAAATTGTAACTTGGCTTTTTATCTTCATCTCTTCCCTGTGCAGTCCATTTATTTTTGTCTGTGTCTCACTTTGTTGCATTTTCTGCATGTTTTACCTTTAAATCTGCATTGGTCCGATGCATGTCAGCCCTTGCCATAATGGTAACACAATTTGTTCAGCCATGCAGGTTTCTGTTTAAACAATGCATTTTTGTTCACGCTCACTTTCATTCTAGACTGCAACTCAATTGCATCTGTCTACTGTTTCCATTGTATGAGGGGTTATTGATAAGTACATGGCCCAAGGTAGGAGGAGTCAATTTTAGAAAACCTAGCACATCTATTTTTCAACATAGTCCCCTCCTACATGTACACACTTAGTCCAGCAGTCGTGGAGCATACGGATCCCTTCTTTGTAGAAGTGGTCCACAGCAGGGGTGATTGATAAGTTCGTGGCCTAAGGTAGAAGGAGATGAGTTATTAACTTCAAACTTTCTGCATTATCACTCAGAGTTGAACTGCACGTGCATGTAACAAGCATGTCCTGGACCTTCAGGTGGTCCATAGCAGGGGTGATTGATAAGTTTGTGGCCTAAGGTAGAAGGAGATGAGTTATGATGCAGTTCAACTCTGAGTGAAAATGCAGAAAGTTTGGAATTAATAACTCATCTCCTTCTACCTTAGGCCATGAACTTAGCAATCACCCCTGCTGAGGACCACTTCTGGAGGTCCAAGACGCCGACTTCTACCAAGAAGGGATCCGTATGCTCCACGACCGCTGGACTAAGTGTGTAAATGTAGGAAGAATAAATGTGCTAGGTTTTCTAAAATTGACTCCTTCTACCTTAGGCCACGAACTTATCAATCACCCCTCATAACAACGATTTCCATTACTCTTTTAAATGCAAGTCGTGTTTCATTAAGGAGCCGTTTTTGAATACCTTCTTGTAAGATTCCACACACAAAGCAACCTCTCAGTGCATCATTAAAACCATCATTGAAATGACAACGCTCAATTTTTTCAATTCAGCCACGTACGCAGAAATGAACTCCCCTTCCCCGAGTCCACTTATGAAACCTAAATGTTCTGTAATCAACAATGGTTTTGGTTCTAAATGTGTCTGCATTATTCACACAATATCAGCAAAGCTCATTTCTGCTGGTTTGGTTGGAGCAGTCAAACTTCAAAGCAAACTATGTTTTTAAACCCATGCACTCAGCAAAATTTTATCTCGTTTCTTATTCGCTATTACATTTGCTTCAAAATACTGTTCAAATAGCTCAGTATACAATATCCAGTTATCTTTTGTGCAATTGAACACATCTATCTTTCCGATGTAGCCAAAAATGTTCGCTCTTTTTTTTTAAAAAAGTGATAATTATCACCTGGTACACACCGTTTATGAATTTGTGAATGCTTCAATTTTCTGCCTTTTATTTAAATCTCGACCATATCTTCCCTTCTAGCAAAAATACATCTATAATAGCCAAAATAACTCTAAATGAAGCAGAAAGGACCATTTCATTCAGACTACTTGGTTTTGATTCCATACCAGAAAGATATTGTCCAAATAAATTGTTACTGTGTTCAAATAATAAGCAATTATAGAATTTTTTGAAGAATTAAGTTGTAAGTTCAACTGTGAAGAATGTAAAAGGCTACATGTATGTGTTTACAAAGGAGAAACAGTTTTTTTGCACACACTGCCACTCCCATGCCTGTTCTAGTTCTTAGAAATAGCTTTCAATTAGTTCCACTTTTCCGCTCTTCATTCACAGACAAGTTAATCCCATTCAAGTACTTCCTTTTGAAAATTACCACTGAATCATTGTTTTAGCACATGCGTCCAGATCATAACTCACTCTGCAAAAGAAACTCCCTTCTTGTTCTTTAGCCAGATATTTTCTATCAATAACTTCTGCTTATCAGTTCAATTGCCAGTGGATGTAGTTTTAATAAAAATAACACATATTCCATTACATGCATTGTGTAGTCTTAAACCTGTCATTGAAGATATTGAATACCATCATGGGTCAGGATGAGTACCACTGTAGCAATCATACTCTCAAGTCACATATGTTGGAAAAAAATTATGAGGAATGCAAGTTAGTTGCTTACTGCACAATAAAATGAGAAGCATTAATTTGAAGATGGGTGTCCATTTTTATCAAATTTACACTCATGATTACGAACGATACAAAAGCACATAATAAGATTTATACTGCAGGGATAGAGTTAAACACGTTCAAGCTCACTATCATAAATATCTGAGCCTCAGCAATTCTCTCTTTTTAAAATGTTAGTGAAGTCTCAAGCATTTGATGATATTCGTTTGTCTTACTTCTCACAAAAAAAACTTGCTTTTTCGAAAATACATGGCTGGTTTGGGTAAACATTCACTCAATAGCTTTGATATCGCTGACAATACAAACTTAAAAGTTAATATTTAGAAATTATTAATTCAGATGTAGTGCCAGTTACCTTAGTTGAGGGGAAAAAAAATCAGAATATGACATCAGGAAACAGACTTGAAAGTGAATTAGAAATAGTATAATTCATTTGATTACAATCAATATTAATCGGGACAGAGGGAGCAAATAGAAAAGGTGAACGAGTCAGGAAGCTTGAGGTTTTTTTTTGCACAAGTGTGTAAATCTCTTTAGTGGGAAATCAACGGGACGGATGAGAGTGCAATGAGATGGTAGCCTCACTGACTACCGTCCCGTTGCACTCACATCCATCATCATGAAGTGTTTCGAGAGGCTCGTTATGAGGCACATCAAGACCCTGCTGCCCCCCTCACTGGACCCTCTGCAGTTCGCATACCATCCCAACCGTTCAACAGATGACGCCATTGCCATCACCCTCCACCTGGCCCTAACCCACTTGGACAAAAAAGACACATGCGTTCAAATGCTGTTCATAGACTTCAGTTCAGCATTCAACACAATCATTCCTCAGAAATGGATCGAAAAGCTGAGCCTACTGGGCCTGAACACCTCCCTCTGCAACTGGATCCTAGACTTCCTGACTGGGAGACCTCAGTCAGTCCGGATTGGAAGCAGCATCTCCAACACCATCACACGGAGAACGGGGGCCCCCCAGGGCTGTGTGCTCAGTCCACTGCTGTTCACTCTGCTGACCCACGACTGTGCTGCAACACACAGCTCGAACCACATCATCAAGTTCGCCGATGACACGACCGTGGTGGGTCTCATCAGCAAGAACCATGAGTCAGCATACAGAAAGGAGGTGCAGTGGCTAACAGACTGGTGCAGAACCAACAACCTGTCTCTGAATGTGAACAAAACAAAAGGGATGGTTGTTGACTTCAGGAGGACACGGAGCGACCACTCTCCGCTGAATATCAACGACTCTTCTGTAGAGATCATCAAGAGCACCAAATTTCTTAGTGTTCACCTGGCGGAGAATCTCACCTGGTCCTTCAACACCAGCTCCATAGCAAAGAAAGCCCAGCAGCGTCTCTACTTTTTGCGAAGGCTGAGAAAAATCCATCTCCCACCCCCCATCCTTACCACATTCTACAGAGGTTGTACTGAGAGCATCCTGAGCAGTTGCATCACTGCCTGGTTCGGAAATTGCACCATCTCGAATGGCAAGACCCTGCAGTGGATAGTAAGGTCAGCTGAGAAGGTCATCGGGGTCTCTCTTCCTGCCATTACAGACATTTACCCCACACGCTGCATCCGTAAAGCAAATAGCATTATGAAGGATCCCACGCACCCCTCATACAAACTCTTCTCCCTCCTGCCATCTGGCAAAAGGCACCGAAGCATTAGGGCTCTCACGACCAGACTATGCAACAGTTTCTTCCCCCAAGCCAGACTCAATACTCAGAGCCTGGACTGACACCAACCTACTGCCCTCTACTGTGCCTACTGTCTTGTTTATTATTTATGGTAATGCCTGCACTGTTTTATGCACCTTACGCAGTCCTGGATAGGTCTTAGTCTAGTGTAGTTTTTGTGTTGTTTTACGTAGTTCAGTGTAGTTTCTGTATTGTTCATGTAGCACCATGGTCCTGAAAAACACTGTCTCGTTTTTACTGTGTACTGTACCAGCAGTTATGGTCGAAATGACAATAAAAAGTGACTTGACTTGAAATGAATAGGTGCTGCACAAAAGTACCATCATTTTTCATAAAATCACAAAGGTTAGTGTATTACTTTTACTATTAAAAACAGTCAAACAGTAGAAGGTACAATATAGTCTTATTTCAGAGTTGTCTATCTTGATAATAAATGAACCTTTGAAATATCTCATTCTTAATGCCAGTAAATTCAATGCCCCCTCCAAAGGAGGGACAGGAAAGTTGTACAAATATCATCTTTCTCCAGCAAAGGTCTGAACTTCCGAAATGCTCCACACTTACTGATTTTTAAAAATATATAATTTAAGGTTTTTCTTGAATTTTTGGTTTCTTTGCAACAGATTAACACTTTGTTCTGTTACTCTTCCAAACCATCACTCCTCCTGACACTAATTTTCCAGCTCTGGAGGTCCAAGAACAGGCTATTCATAGTGCCTACCAGTTACCATGGGCACGTGGCCAAGTGGTTAAGGCATTCGACTAGCAACCTGAAGGTCGTGAGTTCGAGCCCCAGCCAAGGCACTGTGTTGTGTCCTTGAGCAAGGCACTTGCTCACACAGTGCTCCGCAGCGACACTGGTGCCAAGCTGTATGGGTCCTAACGCCCTTCCCTTGGACAATAACGGTGTTATGGAGAGGGGAGACTTGCAGCATGGGCAACTGCTGGTCTCCCAAACAACCTTGCCCAGGCCTGCGCCCTGGACTTTCCAGGTGCAGATCCATGGTCTTGCAAGACTAACAGATGCCTTTACTTTACCAGTTACCATACAAAACTGAAGGAATGTTAATAAGATCTAGAGCAGGAGGAAATCATGAATGTTCAGTGACCACTGTTGCCACTATTTCACATTGCAACACCACTACTTCAAGCTGTCAAGTGTTTACTTTATGCTATGAGAGTTGTTCAATTTTTCTTCATGCATTTTGCCACCCACAGGCTGCCCATTACAGACTTTCATCTTTGCAAACATTGCCTATCAGTTGAAATGTTTAGAGCTTTTGCATAGGCTGGTAACACAAGAGACTGCTGATTCAGGAATCCGAAGCAATAAACTGCAAGAGAAACTCAGTGGGCCAAGCAGCATCTGTGGGAGGAAAGGATCGTTGAACCTTTGGGTCAAAATTCAGCATCAGGGCCAATTCTCCTCTTGCAGAACTCCTAACATAGGCTATCTGACATTTTAAGTTCTGCTGTACCTTTACAAATTTAATCCACATGAAGCTTTCACATTCCCTGTTCATCCAAATCTGCATTTAGAGTCAAAGAACACGACAGCACAGAAACAGACCATTTGGCCCACTTATTCTGTGCCAAACTATTAAATTTGCTTAGTCCCATCAACCTGCCCCCAGACCATAGCTCTCCATACCCCTCATATTCAATTACCTATTCAAAAAGCACCCAACAACAATCTTGCGGCATGCCATTAGACACAGACCTCCACTCAGACAGGCAACCATCTACAACCACTCTTTCAAGTTCAAGTTAAAGCTCACTCTTTGGCTTCTTCTGTGAAGTTAATGTTTAATCCAGATTAGTGTCCCATCTTGAATGCCAAGCGGCTGAACCTTTTTGACCAACCTCCCACTTAGGACCTGGTCAAAGGCCTTGCTAAAGTCCACTTAGACAAGACCCACTGCCTTGCCTTTATCAACTTTTCTTGCAACTTCCTCGAAAAAATTCTCCAAGATTAGTTAGACACAACCTACCATGTACAAAGTCATGCTGATTTACCTTCCAATAACTAACCCGCTGCTGATGTCAGGTTCATCAACCTTTAATTTCCTAGCTTATTCTTGGAGCATTTATTAAACAACCGAACCACATTAGCTATCCTCCAATCCTCCAGCGCCTCACCTGTTGCTAAGGGTGTTTTAAATATGAGAGGGCTCCTGCAATTTCTGCACTAGTCTCCTACAAGATCTGAGGGAACACATTGTCAGAGCCTGGGGATGTAGCCACCTAAGTTTGCCTTAAAACAGCGAACACCTCCTCCTTTGTAATCTGTATACAGTCCATAACCTCACTGCTGTTCTGTCTCACTTCTATGGACTCTGTCCCTCTTCGAAATAAATTCAGATGTAAAAATCCATTTAATTTCTCCCCCATCTCTTTTGGCTCCATGCATTATTAACTACTCTGATCTTCAAGAGGACCAGTTTTGTCCCTTGCTATCCATTTGTTCTTGTTATGGTTTAGAGACTTGCATGCCTCAAAGACCTGGAGAGTCATGTTGGCTTTACGCTTTGACTCTTGGGAGAGTCACCGATGCCAAACAGGTCAAGGGGTAGAGGACAGACTAAGAGAGGCACACCAGTTCTACAGGTTCAGAGGTTCAGCTCAGGGATACCAACTCTGACTGGCAAAACAAAAGTGTTATAGAAACCACAATGAAGAACTTTTCTACATCTGAGCACAACAGTGTCCATCCAGGACTTGCATGACTGATGACAGTGAAGAGCGAGAGAAAACTACTGAAATGATGAAGGAAGCCCTGAACACTGCAAGAGATGAAGGACGTCCATTGCTGCCCTAAGCTCCAGCAGCGTAACAGGCAGAATCCATTGTCTGCTTGAGCAACCTCATGTCTTCTTTTAGCCTTCCTGATTTCCTCAAGTGATCTCTTGCATTTCTTATACTCAAGTACCTCATTTGCTCCTTACTGCCTATATCTGCTATACACAATCTTTTTCTTAACCAGGGCCTCAATATCTCTTGAAAACCAAGGTTCCATTAACCTGTTATCCATGGGTTTTATTCTGATAGGAACTCTGCACTCTCAAAATATCACCTTTAAAGGCTTCCCACTTACCCAACACAATTTTTCCAGTAAAACGACCTGCCTCAATCCACACTTGCCAGATCTTTTCTGATGCCATCAAAATTTGCTTTTCTCTAATTTAGTATCTCCACCTAAGGAGCAAACCTATCCTTCTCCATAATTATTTTGAAACTAACGACATTATGATCACTTGATGCGGTGTTCCCCAACACAAAGTTCTGCCACCTGCCCAATCTCATTCCTAATAGGAGATTTATTATGACACTCTAGCTGAGTACTTTAGTTACTTATTAAGAAAACTTTCTTGAATACATCTGACAAACACTACCCATCCAGCCCTTTTGCAGTATGGGAATCTCAGTCAATATGGGGAACGTTAAAATCACCCTACAATTACAACCTTATGCTTCCTGCAACAGTCTGTGACTTTACTACAAAATTTGCTCCTCTAAATCCTGCTGACTAATGGGTGGTCTATAATATCAACCCATTAACATACTCAAACCATTCTTATCCCTCAGTTCCACCTATCAGTAGACAAGCTCTCCAGCCTTTCCTATCTAAGCATGACATTTTACCTGACTGATGCCAGACCTCCACCTTTAATCCCTCTAACTCTATCATGTCTAAAACAACAGAACCCCAGAACACTGAGCTGCCAGTCCTGCCTTTCCTGCAATCAAGTTTCATCAATGGCTTCAATGACAATTCATAAGACCATAAGATATAGGAGGAGAAGTAGGCCATTTGAGCTATTGAGTCTGCTCCACCATTCAATCATGGGCTGATCCAATTCTTCCAGTCATCCCCACTCCCCATACCCTTTGATGCCCCGACTAATCAAGAACTTATCTATCTCTGCCTTAAATGCACCCAATGATTTGGCCTCCACAGCCACTTGTGGCAACAAATTCCACCGACTTACCACCTCTGACTAAAGTAATTTCTCCACATCTCTGTTCTACATGGACGTCCTTCAATCCTGTAGTCATGCCCTCTTGTCCTGGACTCCCCTACCATGGGAAATAACTTTGCCATATCTAATCTGTTCGGGCCTTTCAACATTTGGAATGTTTCTAAGAGATACCCCTTCATTCCCCTGAACTCCAGGGAATACAGCCCAAGAACTGCCAGATGTTCCTCATACAGTAACCCTTTCATTCCTGGAATCATTCTCGTGCATCTTCTCTGAACCCTCTCCAATGTCAGTATATCCTTTCTAAAATAAGGAGCCCAAAACTGCACACAATACTCCAAATGTGGTCTCACGAGTGCCTTATGGAGCCTCAACATCATATCCCTGCTCTTATATTCTATACTTCACTTCTAGAAATGAATGCCAACATTGCATTTGCTTTCTTCACCACCGACTCAATATGGAGGTTAACCCCAAGTCCCTTTGCATCTCTGCATTTTGAATTCTCTTCCCATCCAAATGACAGTCCGCCCATTTATTTCTTCCACCAAAGTGCATAACCATACACTTTCCAACATTGTATTTCATTTGCCACTTCTTTGTCCATTCCCCTAAACTATTTAAGTCTCTCTGCAGGCTCTTTGTTTCCTCAACACTACCCGCTCCTCCACCTATCTTTGTATCATCGGCAAATTTAGCCACAAATCCATTAAACCTATAGTCCAAATCATTGACATACATCGTAAAAAGCAGTGGTCCCAACACCGACCCCTGTGGAACTCTACTGGTAATTGGCAGCCAGGCAGAATAGGATCCCTTTATACCCACTCTCAGCTTTCTGCCGATCAGCCAATGCTCTACCCATGCTAGTAACTTCCCTGTAATTCCATGCGCTCTTATCTTGCTAAGCAGCCTCATGTGCGGCACCTTGTCAAAGGTCTTCTGAAAATCCAAGTACACCACATCGATAGCATCTCCTTTGTCTACCCTGCTTGCAATTTCCTCAAAAAATTCTTTCAGGAAACCATGCTGGCTTTGGCCCATCTTGTCATGTGCCTCCAGGTACTTCGTAATCTCATCTCTAACAATAGATTCCAACAACTTCCCAACCACTGATGTCAGGCTTGATAAAGTTTAAGGGAATGGGGGATTCTCAGGTCCCTGTAAACAATGAATTAAGTACTGACTACGTCTGTGACTGCAGGGTGTTTGAATAATGTCTCATAGCTGCTTTCTTTGGAGCAAGATAAGGGTTAAAGTTCACCCAGATCCACATAAGATGTCTCTGGGCTTTTCACACCTTTTGATTTTGACAAAAAGTGGTAACTGATGGAAATTAGACAGAACATTCCCTTCTTAATTCAAGCATAAATTTGACAGATGTTCTTATCTTTGTAATTAAGTTGTGGCTCCAGCAAACCAGGTAGGACATTCTTTTCTTTAATTAAAGTGGCTGGAATGGTTATCAAACTGATTGTTGTTTGTATCAATAGTCCATTGACTTGGCCGGAATGGTTTTCAAATCGATTGTTCTTTAGTATCGGTGGCCTCATAACTTCTGACAATTCTGACATCAGGCAGTGGACTTGTAGAACCGCCAAGGAGATGAGAAAGGTTCTCTCCCTGATGTCGGGTCTGAGTTCACTTGCTGGCTGGGCTCGAAGAAATAAACCGGTGAAATGATAAGTAACAGTCTTTTTGTGCTGTCGTTATTTGATCCAGCAAAGTTACACTTACAGGCTAACAGATCTATAGTTTCCTTTCTGCTGCCTCCCACCCTTCTTAAATAGCGGAGTAACATTTGCAATTTTCCAGTCATCCGGTACAATGCCAGAATCTATTGATTCTTGAAAGAATTCAATGTGCTGATCCATGCTCTAAAGCTCATCCACCTTACCTACAATACTTGCTTTGAAATTACATATCTCAGAACACTAGCCACACCACGCTCAGCCTTTCGATTCCTCTCTTTGTATGAAGGTGTAACAACATTTTCCCCCGACAACCTCCCCACTATCTCCTCCCCATCCCCCACCCTAGTGTAGCACTAGCAAACCTTCTTACAAGGATATTAGTCACACTCACAACACGCTGGAGGAACTCAGTAGGTCGGGCAGCATCTGTGGAAAAGATCGGTTGACGTTTCAGGTCGGAACCCTTCATCAGGACTGTAGAGGGAAGGGGCAGAGGCCCTATACAGAAGGTGCGGGGAGGGTGGGAAGGAGAAGGCTGGTAGGTTCCAGGTGAAAAACCAGTAAGGGAAAAGATAAAGGGGTGGGGGAAGGGAGGCAGGGAGGTGATAGGCAGGAAAGGTGAAGAAAGAATACGGGAAAACACAATGGGTAGTAGAAGGAGGCGGAACCATGAGGGAGGTGGTAGGCAGCTGGGGGAGGGGGCAGAATGACATAGGGATAGGGGGAGGGAAGTACCGGAAGTTGGAGAATTCTATGTTCATACCAAGGGGCTGGAGACTACCTAGACGGTATATGAGGTGTTGCTCCTCCAACTTGAGTTTAGCCTCATCATGGCAGTAGAGGAGGCCATGTATGGACCTATCTGAATGGGAGTGGGAAGCAGAGTTGAAGTGGGTGGCAACCGGGAGATCCTGTCTGTTTTGGCGGACGGAGCGGAGGTGCTCGACGAAGCGGTCCCCCAATCTGCGTCGGGTTTCACCGATGTAGAGGAGGCCGCACCGGGAGCACCGGATGCAATAGATGACCCCAACAGACTCACAAGTGAAGTGTTGCCTCACTTGGAAGTACTGTTTGGGGCCCTGAATGGTGGCAAGAGAGGTGGCGTAGGGACAGGTGTAGCACTTGCGCTTACAGGGATAAGTGCCAGGTGGGAGATCCGTAGGGAGGGACGTGTGGACCAGGGAGTCGCAGAGGGACCGATCCCTGCGGAAAGCAGAGAGGGTTGGAGAGGGCTGGAGAGGGCAAGATGTGCTTAGTGGTGGGGTCCTGTTGAAGGTGGTGGAAGTTGCGGAGGATATTATTCACTTTTTAGACAAGGCACAAACCACCCCTTCTGTACATCCCACCTTCCATGGAAGGAGGGCCCAATGGTCCAAAAATCTGAAGCCCTCTCTCCTGTACCATCTCCTTAGTCACGCATTAACTATAAGTTATTCTGGACATTGTTCAAAGTATTTAGCAATACAGCTGATATTTTTCTTAGTAACATGACAGAACTTCCCAGAAGATAGTTAAAGTACTCACTCTTTAATTTGCCTTCTGGAAATATAACTGTGTCCCTTGGGTTTCAATGCTGAACTGAGAAGTTCAGAGAGGTTTGCATCAGCTTGCTTACCACTGCATGGAGGTACATAATTTTTGAGAGTGCTACAAATGTAAATGTGCACTATGCATTAAATATTCCTATGGACACAAAACCTCACGGTAACTATACTTCAACCAGAGTTTATTAGTTTGTCAGCTGTGGAATGGGTACAGCTTAAGAAAAAATAATAGGAGTCTCACATACCAAAAGGAATTTGATTGAGTTGAAATACTCAAACATTCTTAGTATGTTGAAATATTTAGACCAAGTTAGCAAAATTAGAATTTTTTTAAAGTACACCCTTACATGTTAACAGTACAAATCAACCACTGTGCACAGGCCTCAGATCATCAAGATGCACAACCACCACTCATCCCTCCCCATCATCCTGAACACAGGTTCTTCCCCCTGCCCCCCCACCTAGGGCTGTGTGCTGAGCTCATTGCTGTACACTCTGGTCAGATATAACTTCATAGCCAAACACCACAGCA
Organism: Mobula hypostoma; assembly: GCF_963921235.1. Taxonomy (NCBI): domain Eukaryota; kingdom Metazoa; phylum Chordata; class Chondrichthyes; order Myliobatiformes; family Myliobatidae; genus Mobula; species Mobula hypostoma. The sequence continues at coordinate 48,832,576 of NC_086102.1, read as the reverse complement.
ATCAGATTGTCAAGTTCACCAGTGACATGACAGAGGTGGAGTTAATCACCAACAACGATGAGACAGCCTAAAGAGAGGACGTAGAAGAGCTTGATGCCTGGTGCCAGGCAAGTAACATCTTCCTCAATGTCAACAAGACAAAGGAAATGGGTTATTGACTTCAGGAGAACTTGCACCACTCACACTCCCCTTTACATCAGTGCCACATTAGTGGAAACTTCAAACTCCTATTGGTGCACATTACATACAACCTCTCATGGTCCCAGAACACATTCTACACAATCAGGAAATCTCACCCATATCTCTACTTTGAGGAGGCTGAGCAGAGTTGGACGATACACATCTATACCCATGTCACTCTACACGTGTCTAGTAAAGAGCAGCCTAACAAGCTGCATCATTGCTTGGTACAGAAACTGCACAGCGGCGAACAGGAAGGCTCTACAGCAGGTAGTCAAAACTGTCCAACGCATCAGTGGCACCAGCCTACCTGCTATCAAGGACATGTACACAGGAAGATGCCAAAGAAGGGCCAGTAACATCATGAAGGATCCCACCCACCTTGCTCATGGACTGTTAGTCTCACTCCCATTAGGGAGAAGGCTATGTTGCATCCACGCCAGTACCACCAGGTTTCTCCAAGCAGTCAGGCTGATCAACACCTGCACCCACTAACTTCCACCACTACTTCATTATTTCCCAAAGTCACTTAAGGACAGACTATCAATGTATATAAGCTATCTTATGCATTCATAGGTGTTGTGTATTTTATTTTATTATTATTTCTTCTTTATCCTATTACTTTTTTTGTACTGCATCAGATTCAGAGTAGCAATTTACATCAAAGTTGCTGGTGAACGCAGCAGGCCAAGCAGCATCTATAGGAAGAGGCGCAGTCGACGTTTCAGGCCGAGACCCTTCGTCAGGACTAACTGAAGGAAGAGTGAGTAAGGGATTTGAAAGCTGGAGGGGGAGGGGGAGATGCAAAATGATAGGAGAAGACAGGAGGGGGAGGGATAGAGCCGAGAGCTGGACAGGTGATAGGCAAAAGGGATACGAGAGGATCATGGGACAGGAGGCCTAGGGAGAAAGACGGGGGGGGGGGTGACCCAGAGGATGGGCAAGAGGTATAGTCAGAGGGACAGAGGGAGAAAAAGGAGAGAGGGAGAAAGAATGTGTGTATATAAATAAATAACGGATGGGGTACGAGGGGGAGGTGGGGCAGTAGCAGAAGTTTGAGAAGTCAATGTTCATGCCATCAGGTTGGAGGCTACCCAGACAGAACATAAGGTGTTGTTCCTCCAACCTAAGTGTGGCTTCATCTTTACAGTAGAGGAGGCCGTGGATAGACATGTCAGAATGGGAATGGGATGTGGAATTAAAATGTGTGGCCACTGGGAGATCCTGCTTTCTCTGGCGGACAGAGCGTAGATGTTCAGCAAAGCGGTCTCCCAGTCTGCGTCGGGTCTCACCAATATATAAAAGGCCACATCGGGAGCACCGGACGCAGTATATCACCCCAGTCGACTCACAGGTGAAGTGATGCCTCACCTGGAAGGACTGTTTGGGGCCCTGAATGGTGGTAAGGGAGGAAGTGTAAGGGCATGTGTAGCACTTGTTCCGCTTACACGGATAAGTGCCAGGAGGGAGATCAGTGGGGAGGGATGGGGGGGGACGAATGGACAAGGGAGTTGTGTAGGGAGCGATCCCTGCGGAATGCAGAGAGAGGGGGGGAGGGAAAGATGTGCTTAGTGGTGGGATCCCGTTGTAATGTAGCAATTATTTTGTTCTCCTTACACTCGTGTACTGGAAATAACATTAAACAATTTTAAATCTTAATTGATAGCATGTTTTGTTTTGAACACAGATGTTAATTACTTCAGTTATGGTATTTATAAATATTACCCATGAAAATCAAACTTGTATTTGTAAACAAAAATTCTGCAGATGCTGGAAATCCAAAGCAACACACACAAAATGCTGGAGGAACTCAGGTCAGGCAACATCTATGGAAATAAATAAACAGTTGACGTTTCAGGCCGAGACTCTTCTTCAGGACTGGAAAGCAGGGGAAAAGGCAGAAGAATAAGGTGAGGGGAGCAGGGAGATGATTGTTAGAAGATGATAAGTGAGGGCAGGTGGGTAGGAAAGGTAAAGGATTGGAGAGGAAGTAATCTGAGAGAAGAGGAGAGTGGATCAAAGGAGAAAGGGAGCCCAGAGGGAAGTGATGGGCAGGTAAGAGGCCAGAGTGGGGAATAGAGGGTGGGGGGGGGGGAGGAGGAAGGATTTTTTAAAACTGGAAGGAGAAATCAATATTCATGCCATCGCATTGGAGGCTACCCAGATGGAATACAAAGTGTTGCTCCTCCAACCTGAGGGTAGCCTCATCATGGCACAAGAGGAGGACTGACATGTGGGAACAGGAATGGAAATTGGAATTAAAATGTTTGGCCACTGGGTAGTTCTACTTTTGGCATATGAAGCAGAGATGTTTGATGAAACAGACACCTAATTTACAACGGGTCTCACCAATGTAGATCAGCCTGCATTGGGAGCACTGGATACAACAGACGACTCCAGCAGATTCTGAGGTGAAGTGTTGCCTCACCTGGAAGGACTGTTTGGAGTCATGAACGGAGGAGAGGGAGGTGGTGCATGGGACGATGCAGCACTTTGGCCTCTTGCAGAGATAAGTGCCTGTAGGGAGATAAGTGGGGAGGGATGAATGGACAAGGGAATTATGAAGCAAGTGATTCCTGCGGAAAACAGAGTGGGAGGTAAAATTATGTTTAATGATAGACCCCCATGGAGATGGCAGAAGTTGCGGACAATGATGTGCTGGATGTTGAGGCTCAGGCAAAGACAAGAGGACCTATCATTATTAAGTAGGCGGGAAGACTGTATGAGCGCAAAAGTTCAGGAAATGAAGGAGATGCAGATCAGGGGAGCATTAATGCATATATTTGCATATTTTCTTCTTTTAAACATTCTAAGGCACAACACTTCACCAAAAAGATGATTGCCATATATAGGTATCAATTGTGAGTATAAATCATTAGCTTCTCGTCACACAAATTTGAATTTATACAATGCTTATTGCATTCTAACCTCAAAGACACTTGACACACGACAAACTGATTCTGAACCAAAGGTCTTAATTTGTATGAAGTCCCTAAGAATGAAGAATCATACGGATTTAAGGATACTTGCTTCTTTATTCCAATATATTGCAAAAATGTGGAACTACAATTAATCCAGATCTTCCTCATTCTTCGATATAGCATGGCACGGATATTGCATTCAGGTCCTGGATTCTGATTCCATTCTGGAGTGAAGTTGAATTCCAATGCTTAATTGCTTTCACATATTTGAAACAGTCACCTGTTCCTTTTACCAAATGTCTTGCACATTTCAGTGTGTAATGAACACAGATGGCAAATTACGAGGGAAGGTGTCTTTTAGGAATAACAGAAAAGAGAATTAAGAAAATAAAAACCAATCAACACTATGTCAAGAGTCAAAGAAATAGATCATTTTGAAAACACAGTCTCCCAGGTCAACCACGCAGAGATATATAGTCTGGTTGGGGGGGGGGGGGTGGGGAGAAGAGGGGTTGTAGTAATTGGTAAACACAGCTGAGTGCCATGTCTTTAAACTTCCTGTATCAAAGCAAGTCTGAAGATCAACACGTTGGCATGCTGGATGAGTGGAACTTAATTTGTTTTGGTCAAACTGTCGTGTAATCCAAAATTTATATGGGGTATGTGATGGGAAGCAAGGAACAAGAACTTTGAAATAGTCACATGTAGAAGTGGATGGTTGGGAAGGGAAATTGAAACAGAAATGGGGGCTGGATTAAAAAAAACACACAAGAATGAGAGGAAGCGTGAGTAGAGATTTCTGAAGAGTGAGAAACAGCCTCAATACTTTCCAACTGCATTTGCAATTGAAATGTCGTGTAAAAAATTACTGTTGAAAGAACTCAGTGGGTCAAGCAGCATCTGGGGAAGCAAAGGATGGTTGGTGAATAGGTCAAGACTGTGAAAAATTACAGAATACAAAGGAATGATAGCCAGCATGTTGAAAAGAATGGTGATGGGAGCAGAGGGGTGTGGCAACAAAAGGTTGGCAGGTAATAGGTAGAATCAGATAAGGAAATGGTGATGGGCAGATAGGCCAGGAGAGCTCAATCACTGTTCTGAATGGAGAGACAGGGGTTGTCACCTCATCTAGTAAAGAACTCCCCTGGACCTCACCTTTTACCCCACAGACTCCAATTCTTCATCCTTTACCCCTTCTGCCAGCTTCAATGGGATTCCAACACCACACAATCTTGCCCACTATCTTGTCAGCATTCCATAAGGAATACCCTCTTCATAGCTCCCTGTTCCACTCATCCCTCCTCACCTACTCCTCCCAATCTCCTGAACTTTCCACACTGTACTGTATAGAAGGTGCAACATGTGTACTCACTTCCCTCATCTCCATCTAGGCCTTCAAAGAGAAGCAGAAATTCAGGAGCATCTTCTCCAACCTGGCCTATTCTCCTTGGTAATGTAGCAGAGTTGCAGTGTGTTGCAACTCTGCAACTTTACCACTACAGTGGTGACCACACATACTGTACATTAGACAACCATTTTGCAAAGCACCTGCCATTGCCAATCTGAGTTTACACGTCATTTCAATTCCCTTTTTCATTCTGACACATCTGTCCTTGATTTTCCACGCTGCCATCACAAGGCCAAATGTAAATTAGAGTAATAACACCTCATTATGCTTGGATAACCTACAGCCCATGGCACAGTTATTAAAAAATAAACTTCAGATATCCCATTCACCATGTTCCTTTTCTACTCCCACCAATCCCTCACATTTTAACCTGTTATACCCTCTCCACCATCACCTCTTCTCTTAACCCCCCCCCGTTACCTTGACTCATCATCTCCCCCAACTGGTTCCCTCTGCCCCTCATCTACATTTGGTTATATTGAAAATAGCCCTCCTGCAACCCCCACCCAATAAGCCACCACCTTACCCCCTGCTCCCTTCTTAATTCAATATACTGCGCACCTTCCCTCTACACTATCGGATCTGATGCAATGCTTCAATCCAAATTGTTAACTGTCCCATTGCCTCTAAAGATGCTGCTCAATCTATTGAGTTCTTCCAGCAGTTTATATTTTGCACTAGATTTCAGCATCTGACACTGCTTGGACCTCCAATTCCCATAAGGAAATAAGAAGTGGCTCTGCACACTGAATGCAGCAACACAGCAACATCGGTCAAAGCAGAGGAACAGTGAATTCTGCAATATCATGCAGAACTTCTGTTGACCCAAAAACCACAAAGTAGGTTTTTGTTAATCATATTATTATTAAGATTTATATTTATAAAGCAATAGGGCATTATTTCTATCTGACTGCAGCTACACAGCAAGGGAAAACAGGGATTGACAATGAGATGTTGCCTTGGCAACAACATCCTGAAAAATATAATAGTAAAAATTGAAATTTAAGGATTCAACTTAATAAATAATAAAAAAAAGGAGCTTTAATTGCATGAAACAAAGACAAATTTAGGGTAGAAATAAAGCTAGTCATACTTCACTAAAAACAATAGAATGCAAAACATGAAGCACAGGATTACTGAATGGAATTATACCTTAATGCAAATGACTGAGAAATTTGTCTGATATTTTTAATCAATATACAACCTTACACAAGATCTAATGCATGTGTATTCTAATTAATTATGAAATAATACATTATTGCAGTTCAAGTTGTATCTAACATTCAAGTATAAACAGAAATCAAAAACATAGTATTCAGGGTCAAATACAATTGCCATATAAATTAAAGATTAAGGAAATGGTCAAAGCTCCAAAAACAATTCCCTGGGATGTTATTTGCTTGTGCTAATGGATGGCAGATCCAAATCTGCTTGCCATATGACATCCATGCTTATTACTTAAATGATTGTGCACAGGAAACAAATAGTTGTGCCAAATAGTTCTTGACTAAACTAAATACATTGTTAATGCTTTTCCCATCAATCGTAACTTTTTCAACTGCATGCAAGTTATTGATCTCATCTGTACCAGGTTTATTTCATATTAGCTTTGAAGACAACCAGAACCTGATGGCTTGGATCTTATAGTAATAATGTTGGCAAAATCTGTATTCAGTTGGTACTTCAACAAACCGATAGCAACGGGGATTTTTACACATGTAGTTTTTTGTGCAACTCAAGCTGTTGCTAGTGATTCAGCAACCTTCCATTAACTGTGTTGTTGCACCTTTCTCATTTGAATTGATGCAAATTTAAATTATTCACAATCTATTCTGAATGTAAATTATCCTGAAAATTTTAGGTTTTGATGCCTGAGGTCCAAGTTTTTAAAATGGTGTGTAATCTTACAATTACTGACAAGTACTCATTCTCACATGAGAACTTTTAAATCATTCTTCAAACTTTTGAAGTTATGATAGCTTAATTGTTTATTCTCAAATCATTAAAATATTAAAAATACAAGCGAACAAGAGAAAATCTGCAGATGCTGGAAATCTGAGCAACACACACAAAATGCTGGAGGAACTCAGCAGGCGAGGCAGCATCTATGGAAGAGAGTGCAGTTGACTTTTCCGGCCGAAACCCTTCAGTAAGACTGGAGGAAAAAAGCTGAGGAGTAGATTTGAAAGGTGAGGGGAGGGAAGAGAGAAAAGCCAGACAATAGGTGAAACTTGGAGGGGGAGGGATTAAGCAAAGAGCTAGGAAGCTGATTGGCAAAAATACAAGTAGTAGTAGGCTACTTGGCCAAATCCATCATGTGTTAAAAATCACAGCTAATTCTAACATCTATTTTCAAAGATTTAACATATTACTTTTTTTTAATCAAACAACTGCTTTTTTTCTTAATCATGTATATATGCTTTGCAAGAGCAACTTAACGTGGCTGTCTATGCATCAAGTTTCATGTCATTTTCAGCTCCTGAACTGCAGGGCTCCCTTTAAACATCTGACAGCAACAGATTTTACAAACACTAATGTTCTTGACAGCGATTGTTGGTCCTGAAAGGTCAATAATGAGCACTACTGCTTTGCAGCTGATAGCAAATCCATCATAAAGCTTTAAAGTACATGTTAAAAAGTAGTATTATAAAAATGCTGCTTTAAAAAAAAAGTTCAAAAACAAAAACCTTATAAACAGTTGTGTAATTACCTGATTAAGGGTTTTTTTTAAAATTTGAAACTGCAAATAAAGTTTTACATATACATTTCAAAAATTAAGATTTTATTCTTCATTTACTGGGTTACATCTGAACCTGAGGGGGACAAATACCTTTGCAGGCAGATTTGCTAGAGTGATTAGGGAAAATTTAATCTAAATTGAAAGGGGGATGGGAACCAGAGTAAAAGAGCTGAAGATGGGGCAGCTGGCATACAAGTTGATGTTGTGAGTGGTGAGACTTTCAGGAGAAGCAGATGATAGGGCAAAACTGTAGCCAGTGGGATGAGACAAACTGTAACATGGAGACAAAAAAAAATCAAAAAGAGTGATGGATACAGGACTGTAGGTATTAGATTTGAATGCATGCAGTATACAGAACAAGGCAGATAATCTTGTAGCGCTGTTAGAGACCGGCATTTATAAATGCTGTAGGCATCACTGAGATGTGGCCGAAAGAAGATTATAGTTGGGAGGTTAACATCTGAAGATACACAATCTACCAAAAGGGCAGCAGGTAGGCAGAGAGGTTGGGGTGGCTCTGTTGATTAAAAAAAATCACTGAAATCCAATCCTTAGAAAGACGTAACATAGGATCGGAAGATGTAGAATCCTTGTGGGTAGAGTTAAGAAATTAAGAGTAAAAAGACCCTGATGCAAATTACAGTGCCCATAAACAAAGTATTCACCCCCTCCCTGATGTTTTCATGTTTTATTGTTTTACAACATTGAATCACAGTGGATTTAATTTGGCTTTTTTGACACTGATCAACAGAAAAACTTTTGTGCCAAAGAGAAAACAGATCTCTACAAAGTGATCTAAATTAATTACAAATATAAAAAACTAATTGATTGCACAAGTATTCACCCCCCTCCCTCTAATATGACACACCAAATCATCACTGGTGCAGCCAACTGGTTTTAGAAGTCACATAATTAGTTACTGTAAACGGAGATCATCTGTGTGCATTCAAGGTGTTTCAAATGATAGTAGTAAAAATACACTTGAATCTGGAAGGACCATCTGCTGGTGAGTAAGTATCCTGGCAAAAACTACACAACGAAGACAAAAAAACATTCCAAGCAACTCCATGAAAAAGTTATTGAAAAGCACAAGTCAGGAGATGCATACAAGAAAATTTCCAAGTCACTGAATACTCCTTGGAGGGCAGTCAAGTCAATCATAAGCACAAAATAATCTGCAGATGCTGGGGTCAAAGCAACACTCACAACACGCTGGAGGAACTCAGCAGGTCGGGCAGCATCCGTGGAAAAGATTGGTCGACGTTTCGGGCCGGAACCCTTCGTCAGGACTGTAGAGGGAAGGGGCAGAGGCCCTATAAAGAAGCTGGGGGGAGGGTGGGAAGGAGAAGGCTGGTCAGTTCCAGGTGAAAAACCAGTAAGGGGAAAGATAAAGGGGTGGGGGAAGGGAGGCAGGGAGGTGATAGGCAGGAAAGGTGAAGAAAGAATACGGGAAAACACAATGGATAGTAGAAGGAGGCGGAACCAAGAAGGAGGTGGTAGGCAGCTGGGGGAGGGGGCACAGAGACGTAGGGATAGGGGAAGGGAATTACCGGAAGTTGGCGAATTCTATGTTCATACCAAGGGGCTGGAGACTACCTAGACGGTATATGAGGTGTTGCTCCTCCAACCTGAGTTTAGCCTCATCATGGCAGTAGGGGAGGCCATGTATGGACATATCTGAATGGGAGTGGGAAGCAGAGTTGAAGCTGGTGGCTACTGGGAGATCCTGTCTGTTTTGGCGGACGGAGCGGAGGTGCTCGACGAAGCGGTCCCCCAATCTGCGTCGGGTTTCACCGATGTAGAGGAGGCCACACCGGGAGCACCGGATGCAACAGATGACCCCAACAGACTCATAAGTGAAGTGTTGTCTCACTTGGAAGTACTGTTTGGGGCCCTGAATGGTGGCAAGAGAGGTGGTGTAGGGACAGGTGTAGCACTTGCGCTTACAGGGATAAGTGCCGGGTGGGAGATCCGTAGGGAAGGACGTGTGGACCAGCGAGTCGCAGAGGGACCGATCCCTGCGGAAAGCGGAGAGGGGTGGAGAGGGAAAAATGTGCTTAATGGTGGGGTCCTGTTAAGTCAATCATCAAGAAATGATAAGAATATGGCACAGCTGTAAACCTGCCTACAGCAGGCCGTCCTCAAAAACTGAATGACCGTGCAAGAAAAGGGACTAGTGAGGGAGGCCACCAAGAGACCTATGACAACTTCGGAGTTACAATCTTCAGGTGGTTGAGATGGGACAGACTGTGCATACAATAACTGTAGCTGCGTACTTCACCAATCACAGCTTCATGGGAGAGTGGCAAAGAGAAAGCTACTGTTGAAAAAAAACTCACATGAAATCTCGGGTGGGACTGCCAGGAGGCATGTGGGAGTCTCTGAAGTCATCTGGAAGGTGGTTCTATGGTTTAATGAAACCAAAATTGAGCTTTTTGGCCATCAGACTAAATGTTATGTTTGTGCAAGCCAAACAACGCACATCAATAAAAACACATCATTCCTACTGTGAAGCATGGTGGTGGCTGCATCATGCTGTGGGGATGCTTCATTGCAGCGGGCCCTGGAAGGCTTGTAAAGGAAAAGGACAAAATGAGTGCAGCAAAATACAGGGAAATCCTAGAGGAAAACCTGATGCACTCTAAGAGAACTGCAACTTGGGAGATTTGTTTTGCAGCAAGACAATGACTCTAACCATAAAGTCAAACCTACTCAGAAATGGCTTAAAAACAAAGTTAATGGCCTGTATTGGCCAAGTCGGAGTTCAGACCTCAATCCAACCGAGAATGTGTGGCTGGACTTGGAGGGCTGTTCACTCACAATCCCCATACAATCTGACAGAGCTTGAGCAGATTTGTAAAGAAGAATGGGGGGAAATGGCAGTGTCCAGATGTGCAAAGCTGATAGAGACCTACCCACACAGAATCAAGGCTGTTATTGCTACCAAAAATGCATCTACTAAATAATGACCTGAAGGGAGCGAATACTTTTGCAATCAATTTTGTGTTTAATAATTGTAATAAATTTAGATCACTTTGTAGAGATCTATCTTTACAATGACCCAAGAGTCTTTTTTTTGTTGATCAGTGTCAAAAAAAGCCAAATTAAATCCACTGTGATTCAATATTGTAAAATAATAAAACATGAAAACTTACAAGGGGGTGAATCCTTACAGTAGCCAGAATGTAGGATTACAGATTCCAACAGGAAAGAGAAAAGGCATGTAAAAAGGGTGAATGTTCAAGTTCTTGAGTGTCAGGATCTCCGAGGATCTAACCTGGTCCCAACATAACAATGCAGCTTTAAAGGCAGCAAGAGAGTGGCTATATTTAATGAGGAGTTTGAAAAACTTTGGTTTGTCACCTAAAACACTGGAAAACTTCCATAGATGTACCATGGCGAACATTCTGATAGTTTGCATCACTGTCTGGTATGGGGAGGGTGGGGGGTGGGAGGGCTACTGCACAAGACCGAAAGCTACAGAAAGTTGTAAATTTAGCTCCACCTTGGGTACTAGCCTCTGTAATACCCAACACATCTTCAAGGAGAGGTACCATTATTAAGGACACCCATCACCCAGGACCCCCTTCTCATTGTTACTGAAGGAGTAACAGAAGCCTGAAGGCACATATTCAGTGATTCAGGAACAGCTTCTTCTCATCTATACCATCCAATTTCTAAATGGACATTGAACCCATGAACTCTACTTCATTTTTTAAATGTATATTTTTTCTGTTTGGCACTATTATTGATCTACTTATTTAATATACAGTTGCTTGCTGTAATTGATTACCTTATTTTTTTATTTCTATATTATCATGTATTGCATTGTACTGCTGCTGCTAAATTAACAAACTTTACATTACATGCCAGTGATAATAAACCTGATTCTGATGTTATGAGAGTCATGGGAGAATTCAGTATGCAGGTAGGTTGAGAAAATCAGGTTGGTGCTGGATCCCACTAGGGGAAAGGCAATTCCAGATTGGGTGTTGTACAATGAAGCAAATTTGATTAGGGAGCTTAAGGTAAAGGACCCTTGGGAATACACCCTGCAATTTGTGAGGGAGATGATAAAGTTGGATGTTTCAATTACAGCAGAGAAAGAGAATTACAGATGTACAAGAGACAAGATGGCCAAAGTTTGTTGGGAGGGGACAACAGCAGGGCTGACTGCAGAACAGCAATGGCTAGAATTTCTGGGAGCTATTCTTAAGGCACAGGATAGATACATCCCAAAGATGTAGTAGTATTCTAAAGAGAATACGAGGCAACTGAGGCTGCCAAATCAAAGACAGCATAAAAGTGAAGTGGGGGGGGGGATATAATATAGCAAAAATTAGTAGGAAGTTAGAGGTTTGGGAAGCTTTTAAAAACCAACAGAAGGCAACTGAAAAAGCCACAAGAGAAAAAAAATGAAGTGTGAAGGTAAGCTCGACAATAAAACCAAAGATACCAAAACCTTTCTCAGATGTGTAAAGAATAAAAGAGGGGTGATAGTGGTATTGGACTGCTGGAGAGGTAGTAATGAGGGCCAAAGAAAATGCAGACAAACTTAACAAATATTTTGCATCAGTCTTCACTGTGGAAGACTTTAAATGTTGGTTAATGTATAAATTAGTTGATAACCAATTCATGTTAAGGCAGCACAATGATACAGCTAATAGACATGTTGCCTCACAGTTCCAGTGACCCAGGACCATCCCTGGCCTCTAGTGTTGTCCAAATGGAGTTTACACATTCTCTCTGTGAGTATATGGATTTCACCAGACACTCTGGTTCCCGCTCAAGTTGGTAATCGGTTAATTAGCCATTGCAAATTGCCTGTGGTATAGCTGACAGTAGAACCTGGAGGTAGATAATTGTGCCTGGAAAAATCGGGGAAATTAAGAGGAATGGGATTGCTATATTGAGAGCATATACTCGATGAGCCAAAACAGGCTTCTTCTCTATCACAAAGGTACACAGAAATATCCAAAAATCAGAGAATGAAAATATTTGAAAAGCATTTAGCTAGTATTGCAATGTCTGTACAATATGTACAATAAGGAATATAAGAAGGGAAGGTTTAGAAGGTTATGGGCCAATGCAGAGAGATAGGACTAGCCCAATTTAGGCAGCTTGGTTGCTATGAACAAGTTGGGCTGAAGGGCCTTTTTTCTGTGCTGCTGCATAGCTCTATTGAATACATCTAAATTACAAATGTTGGGAGAAATAAGATGTGTTCCAAACAACAGGAAAAAAATACAAATTGACAAAACTATTCTCAATAGTTCCTGAAGCTTAGAAACAAGCAGTTAAATTCACGCATAAATTTGTATAACACACTTAATTCAAATCAGAGCCTCATTATTTTAGACCCATTTTTCCTCTGTTTACATTTCTAAAAAAAAGTAATTGCCTGGTCCAAATCTGCATTGTTCTAGTAGTCATAGAACAAAACACTATAGCACAGCACAAGCTCTTTGGCTCAAGACGTAATGCTAATCTTTTAACCTACTCAAAGATCAATCTAAGCATTCCCTCCGACATAGCCCTCTATTCTTCTATCATCATGTGCCTATCTAAGAGTTTCTTAAATGTCTCTATTGTATCTGCCCCTACTGCCACCCCCGGCAGGGTGTTCTACGCACCCACCATTGTTTAAAAAAAACAATTTACTTCAGACACCCCCTTAGACTTTTCTCCAACTCATCTTAAAATCATGCCCCATCATCTTCGCCATTTCTACCCTGCATCTTTCCACATTTTAAAAGCAAAACTACATTTTCAGGTGTGCAGGTGTGGGGTCTATAACACAATAGCTGAAATGGCCTGAATACTCCACAATATAAATTGCCAAATAAACCTCAACCTGAATTACTCTGTGCAAAATAATGCATTTCTGCAACAGAATCCAAAGTACACTAACTGATAGTAAATATTTATTAGCTCCCAAACCTCTTTTCTTTACTTTTACACCATTTTCCTACGACTGTCACCATTTATTTTGCGCGCAAGGATTACCCTTCTGTCTATCCATCTTCTATTGTATAAGCTATTGCTGATATGGCTGATCACAATCGTGATGTAAAACAAAACTACTGTATTTTTCCACTAAATTTTGTAACATTTCAGGGAAATCTACAAATACACAAGGATTAGGGAATAGCATGACAAGGGTATAGGGTGCAGTTAGAAATTCAGAGTGGAAAGTGGTTAATAGAACAAACACTGTATGGTCTTTTTCTGTTCCTTCCAGTAGGAAAAACACAGATCCAATGCATACTGTGAACACCACTCTATTTCAACACACTACTATACCTGTCACTTATATTATCCTTACTCAGCACTACAATCAGAATTTGATCTCAGCACACTGCTACCACTTCTGTGTAATTTTTGTGCATCACTTTCCTGAATAATCTGTATCACCTCCTTGAACAATAATGCACAATATGCCTGCACTTCCTAAGGATATTGACTCAAGCAAGGCACCACTACATCCTATAGACACCATAAAGAGCATCCTGACAAGTTGCATCTCCATCTGGTATGGGAACAGCCGAGCACCAGACTGAAAGTCCCTGCAAAGGACTGTGGAAACAGAGGATTATACGAGTCTCCCTACTATTCATTGGGGACACTTATCAGGAGTGCTCTGTACGCAGGGCCCTTAGTATTATCAAGGATCCCAGACATCCTTCTAGCTTTCTCTTTGACTTTCTATCAGGCAGGAGACTCCAAAGCACAAAAACAAGAATAGTCAGGATGAGAAATAATTTTATTCCCTGAAGCTATTAGGCTTCTGAACTCCCTGCTGCATCACATTCAAAGTGTCACCGATTAATCTGCTTTGTACCGTACAACATTTAATTTACGCACTTTACTTTGGTTATTTATGTGCAATTCATCTGTAGATTTTATCTTTACTTTCATAAGTTACTGTGTTGTATGTGTACTACCGTGCTTTACACCCTGGTTCAGAGAAATGTCTCGCTTGACAGTATACATATACATAGTTAAATAACAATAAGCTTGACTTGACTTATAGTTTAACTTCAACTGAAGAACTATCCTATCCTGCGCTGTCTATCTACAGGACATACTTAAATCATCATATTGCCCCCACTTGATTTTCTTTTACAAAATCCTTGCTAACATGGAAACAGATTAGAGGATGACATTGATGTGCAAAGCACATTAACCACTTATTTACAGACAAATAGCAAAACACTCACCAAACAAGTACTCATCTAAACCACCTCGTTGAAAAAACAATGACACGAAACATTCAAACTCAACAGATACTTTAAGTCTCTAAGTTACACAACTACAAAAATAAACATTCAACAAACCGGTACTTAGCCAAGAGTGCGCATGGGCCCTCCTATATTTACAGCACACTTTCCCAATAGTTCTTCACCACTGGTCATTACCTCAGTGTGAAGATGAGCCCCTGGAGACATAAGAAAGAGAGCAAATCTCTCACACGTGATATTCTTATACCCCTGAGGTGCCTGGAACCAGAATGGGAAAGAGCTGCTGCATCCTTTGAATGAGACAATCAACAACTAGCACAGCGGAAGTGGCTTTCGACTGGCAAATAAATTAATTCTTCACATTACACTAACTAGTTAGAAATTAGCTTAGACCTCCAAAAGATTCACTGGCATGACCTGATAATGGTAGAATTTTTTTTAAACCAATGTGGTTCCCTTACCCACGAAGCTTTTTAAATATAACAGTATTTATGGTTCACCTACTTCACCAAAATGAATTCTATGTAAATGATAGTAATGGTGGGTGATCAGTATGCATTGGGTTCGGTGCTTTATCCGGTGGAAAGCACAGAACAAACAGATCATATGGCCCATCCACATGGCACTAAAATATTTTAACTCAAGGTTGATTTACATGAAGGAATAAATACTAATATGTTTTCTTTATATAGTCACTATCTTTGGTTTTGTGGATTTCAGGTTATGAACGTTTTCCATACATAATACAGTCAGAGTTTATACAGTGAAGAAACAGATCTTGCAGCCCATAACTATGCAAACCATCATGCCCATTTATACTAATCCCACTTGCCTGCATTAATTCCATACCCTTCTGCCCCTTGCTTGTTCAAGGATCTGTCAAAAACCTCCAAATTATCATTACTTATATGAAGCCCCATCATCTGTGCAATGTTGATTATCTATTTTGATTGCATTATACAGCACTATGTATTTCTCCCATACTTGACTGGTTATATATTAAAAAAGTCAATCCATCTGTATATGAACTGATTCTTTAAAAAACACTTATGTTTACGTGCTGTATCTCACAAAAAGGGAACATTCCATACCACTTCAGAAGTTCATTCCATAGTCTAGATGTGCTACAAAGAAAATATGGTTGCCAGCTTGATGAAAATAAGGCTCCTCAGAATGGAAAAAGATATTTTTTTTTATTTTTATATATCAATGTACCTATTAACAGTGGGTTAAGGAATAAATTGTTCAACCCTTGAGAGTTTGTACACCAGAAGGAAAAACAGGAAGAATGAAGGCTGTAATCGGCAATTTGCTCCAGCTCCGACACCTTGTTTTACAAACTCATGATTGGTCACAGTTTGACATCTGCAATAATTCTCTTCAATAATGTCATCACAGTTCTGCTGTATATATGCCTTCAAAAATCTTTCCAAAACTCTTGGGTACAAGTTGCAAAATACAAGAGTGGTTATACACAAAGGACGAGTATGCAACCTTACATGGCCACTGTTTTTCACACTCCCATTATACTCTATTCTTAATTTAAGCTGCCTTGCTATAAAGAGTCAATGACTGAAGTATTTCCCATGGGCTAGAGCAAAACTCAAAGACACAAATCATGCACTTGCCAGCCATAATAATAACTTTATTGATCCCAAGTGGGAAATTATTTTGTTACAGCAGCAACATTTAAAAACACACTTAGCAATAATAAATATAATAAGTACAAAATATTAATATAAACAATAATATACCAATATGCAATAATTATGTACAAAATAATAAAAACAGACCATTGTACTACGATATGTTCTCCTGTTGTATACGCATATTTCATTTGGTAGGAAAGATGCTCTGTAATGATCCTTGCGACAATGGAGCTGAATGACTCTGTTTGAAAGGGTGCTCTGCTGCTTATTCAGTAGATCACGGAGAGGTCATGCCTGATTGTCCATAATGGATAACAGTTTGTTTAGTGACCTCCTCTCCACCACTAACTCAAGAGTCTGGGTTGTAGCCAAGGATGGACCCAGCCTTTTTGATGAGTTTATTTAGTCTTCTCACAACACCAGCACCGATGATGCTCCTCCAATATAAAGCCACAAAGACAACTGTATTTGCTACAACAGGCTGGTAAAAGATCTCCAACATCCTGCCGCACACAATGAAGGATCTCAGCTTCCTGAGAAAATAGAGTCTGCTCATCCCCTACTTGTAAACAGCCTTGGTGTTGGTTTTCCAGTCAAGTATGTTGTTGAGGTGAACACCCAAGTATTTGTACTCCCCCACCACCGTAACTTCTCCCAGAATGTTAAGAGGACATCACAGTCCTCTTCCTCCTAAAATCAATCACCACCTCCCTGGTTTTGGCCACATTCAGGCGTAGGTGACTCCTCCCACAACACTTCACAAACTTGTCCACCAGTCCTCTGCACTCCGACTCCTGCCCATCTCTGATACACCCAACCATCACGGAGTCAGAATTTCTGCAAGTGAAAAAACTCAGATTTGCACTGAAAGCCTGAGGTGCACAGGGTGAACAGAAATGGAGACAGAACAGTCCTACGTAGCGTTTCAGTGCCACTCACCACCATCTCAGACAGAGAACTACCCAGCCGTATAAATCTCAACAACTACATAATTGCAAGTTCAGGACCATGCCCAAGTGATTGTTACTTTGAAGGTGGATTTAGTATTACTCTGCCCTCCATGTAGGTGAGAGGGTGAGAGAGGGTGAGAGAGGGTGAGAGAGGGTGAGAGAGGGTGAGAGAGGGTGAGAGAGGGTGAGAGAGGGTGAGAGAGGGTGAGAGAGGGTGAGAGAGGGTGAGAGAGGGTGAGAGAGGGTGAGAGAGGGTGAGAGAGGGTGAGAGAGGGTGAGAGAGGGTGAGAGAGGGTGAGAGAGGGTGAGAGAGGGTGAAAGAAAACAATAGATAAACTCTTGAATTAAATCCTGACAAATTCTGTCTTGACCATTATTTCATATGCACTCATTGTTTCCATCAATACGTCCTATTATGGCCACAATAAATACTCTGACGAATTAGAAATATAATGAACTCAGTTTTTAGGCATTTGGAAGACCCATGAGAAAATAATCATATTGTCACTGGATATGTAGAAATTAGTTTATTTACAGTTAACAGTGCAAGACCTACATGAAACAATTAACCATACTCTGCTAAAGCATTAGCACTTGCTCAGTTACTGTTAACGTGCTACAGTATCTTAGAGGGAGAAATAAAAGGTGGGAGAAGATTAAAAACAAACATCTTATCTAAACAAAAAAAAACTGTGAATTTCAACTATTAGCTGCAAAACCAGTGCTTGAAAATAATATTTAAGTTGTCTGAACACTGCAAGTGTTAGTTTAGCACAGTTGGTAGCATTTATATTAGAAACAGAAGGCTGAGACAAAACAAATACTACTTCGCTTCAGGAGATAAACTGAACATGACTTTGGTACAATATTCTTTCTTTTAAGCATAATCTATTAATTAAGGAGAATAAACCAAAATGCCAGACACATTTCAGATCACTGCTGAAGACCATTATTTTATTCAAAGCCTGGGTAGGGAGGTGTCAAACCCCTACTCTACATCAGTACCAACAAACAGGTTGCCTGGTCATTTACCCATTGTTGATCAGAAGATATCCGTCATCCTTTGCCTCAACAACATGCAAGAGAAAGGAATTCATTAAACTTGTGCATACTTAAGTGTTTTCAAAAGCATCAAGCCTACCAGAGAACACTAAACATTTCTCTGCTACAGGTGTCCCCTGCTTTTCGAACGTTCGCTTTACAAAACCTCACTGTTACGAAAGACCTACATTAGTTACCTGTTTTCGCTAACAGGTGTTTTCACTGTTATGAAAAAAGCAGCGCGCCCCCGAGCAGCTGCTCCTCCCCCGGATTCGGAACTGCATTCTAGCCGGCATTGCTTAAACACGTGCCTGTGAGCATCCGTTAGCAAGATGAGTTCTAAGGTATCAGAAAAGCCTAAAAGAGCTCGTAAGGGTGTTACACTTAGCGTAAAACTAGACATAATTAAGCGTTTCGATCATGGTGAACGAAATAAGGACAAAGTGAGTTTGGCTTGTGGAAGTTGATGAAGATGATGTTGAAGAGGCTTTGGCATCCCATGACCAAGAACTGATAGATGAAGAGCTGATGCAATTGGAAGAGAAAAGGATAATAATCGAAACCAAATGCAGTAGTGAAAGTGAACTCGCCCAGGAACTGAATGACAAACAACTGCATGAGATTTTCGCTGCAATCGACAACAATGATTGCAGAAAAGTACAACTTTAATTTTGAAAGGCTACGTAGGTTTAGGGCATATTTGCAAGATGGTTTGAGTGCTTACAAAGAACTGTATGATAGAAAAATGCGCGAGGCTAAGCAGTCAAGCAAGCCTTCCACATCAGCCACAGCAGACGACCAAATTCGACCTTCGACATCGAGGCAGGCAGACATAGAAGAAGATGACCTGCCTGCCTGTCTGGCTCTCTGCTTGAGCAACTCTTTAGTTCCACTCACCAGCTTTTTGTCTACAACTTTACAAAAGTTTTCACCACATATTGGGTGTTCTCAGGTAATGAACACCTGATTATGGACACCCTTACATACAAATGTGCTCACATTCGAAAGTCCAATGTGTATATAGACATCATTTCCTATGAAGAGCAGAACAAGTTTGGTTTTGATGCCATTCACCAAAATATTGTGGATATATGGTTCTATAATCAACTTTTTTTTTATGCATTATCCAACTTACAAAAAACTTCTATAAAAGTAGAACCAGTTTGTTATCTAGGGACAGCCAATATTTATCCAACTTGCCCTGAATGACCACAATGGAATTTGTCTCCACCAATTCTGCAGGGAAGACCATCCCAGATTCCAACCACATGATGCATGAGAAAGCTTTCCTCGTGACTTTGAATTTTGACCCATTTATTTTATAACTGTTACCTCAAGTCCTTGACCTCTCTACAAAAGCCAACATATTTTCATCATCTATCCTGTCCAAATTCCTTATTATTTAGGTACTTTCATTGATTTGATAAAATCCCTTTGGCTGTCTCCAAATCAAACAAGTCTAGCCTCTCTAATCTATCCTCATAACTGTAGCCCCTCAACATTCAAGTTCTTGTAAATCAGGGGTTCCCAACCCTTTTTTATGCCATGGATCCCTACCATTAACTGAGGGGTCCATAGACCCTAGGTTGGAAAACCCCATTCTAAATATTTTCTGGCCCCCATCTAATGCCATTACACATTTCCTTTAATGTAGCAATCAGAACTAACAACAATATACAATTGGAGGTTAGACCGGTGTAAATACAATATTCAGTACAACTTTGCACTATCAATAGAAATGTAAAAGTCTAGAACTGTGTATGCCTTATGAACTGTTTTCTCAACATTGCCTGTCATTTTCAACATTTGTACACATATATTCCCAAGGTCTCTGGACACCAACCTTTTTTAGAATAATAAGCTTTATTCCAGCATCTTACAAACTAAAGAGAAAATCTGCAGATGCTGGAAACTCGAGCAACATCCACAAAATGCTGAGGAACTCAGCAGGCCAGGCAGCATCTATAGAAAAAAAGTAGAGTCAACGTTTTGGGCCGAAACTCTTCAGCAGGACCGGAGAAAAAAAGCTAAGGAGCAGAATTAAAAGGTGGGGAGAGGAGAGAGAGAGAAACACTAGGTGATAGGTGAAACCTGAAGGGGGACGGTTGAAGTAAAGAGCTGGAAATTGATTGGTGAAAAAGACAGAAGACCATGGAAGAAAGAAACTGGGAGGAGCACCCAAGGGAGGCTATGGGCAGGCAAGGGGATAAGGTGAGAGAAGGAAAAGAGAAGGGGATGGCTTTTTTAACAAGCAGCAGAGTGGGACAAGGTGTAGTCCAGGTAGCTGTAACAGTCCATGGATTTGTGATAGGCATCGATGGATAAGCTGTCTCTGGAGAGAGACAGTTAGATCGAGAAAGGGAAGGGAGGCATCATAAACGGACCACATGAATTTCAGGGTAGGGTTCAAGTTTGAGGTAAAGTGGATGAAGTCAACAAGTTTAGCATGGGTGCAGGAAACAGCACCAATGTAGTCGTCGATGTAGCGTAGGAAAAGTGCAGGACAATCACCAGTGTAGGCTTGGAACATAGACTGTTCCATGTAGCCGACAGAAAGGCATGCGTTGCTGGGGACCACATGACTGCCCATAGCTACCCGTTTTGTTTGAAGTGGGAAAAGCCAAAGGAGAAATCATTTAGAGTGAGGACAAGTTCCACTAGACAGAACAGAGTGGTGGTGGAGGGGAACTGGTTAGGTCTGGTGCCCAGAAAAAAAAAATGGAGAGCTTTGAGGCCTTAAGCACCTAAACAGTCCTTCCAGTTGAGGCAACACTTCACCAGCGAGTCTGTTGGGGCCATTTACTGTGTTCAGTGCTCCTGATGTGGCTTCCTGTATATTGGTGAGACCCAATGTAGATTGGAAGACTGCTTCACCGAGCTTCTACACTCCGTCCACCAGAACAAGCGGGATCTCCCAGTGGCCACCCATTTTAATTCTACTTCCCATTCCCATATGTCCATCCATGGCCTCCTCCACTGTCATGATGGGACCACACTTGGGTTGAAAGTACAACATCTTGTACTCTGTTTGGGTAGCCTCCATACTGATGGCATGAACATTGATTTCTCAACCTTCTGGTGATGCCCCCCCACCCCACCATCATTTCTCATCCTCTTTTCCCTTTCTCACCTTATCTCCTTGCCCGCCCGCCTCCCTCTGGCACTCCTACCCTCTTTCTTGCATGGCCTTCTGTATCTTTCACCAATCAACTTCTTAGCTCTTTACTTCATCCTTCCCCTCCAGGTTTCACCTATCATCTGGTGTTTCTCTCCCCTCCCCACACCTTTTAAGTCTACTCAGCTCTTTTTTCTCCAGTCCCGAAACATCAAATGTACTTTCTCCAATAGATGCTGCCTGGCCTGCTGAGTTCCTCCAGCATTGTGTGTGTTATTCCAGCATCTGCAGATTTTCAGGACTTTATTCTTTACCCTATTGCTTCAGAATAAGAATCGGGTTTATTATCACTGACAGGTAGTGAAATTTGCTGCTTTGTACAGTAGTACAGTGCAAGAGAAATTTTACTATAAATTACAAAAATAAATATTGCAGAAGAGGAATAGAAGGTAGTATTCATGAACCATTCCAAAATCTGATGGAGAGGAAGAAGCTGTTCCTAAAACAATGAGTGTGGGTCTTCAGGCTCCTGTACCTTCTCCTCAATGGTATAAATGGGAAGAGGGAATACCTCAGATGATGAGAGCCTTAATTATGGATGTTGCCTCTTGAGGCAATGCCTTTTAAAGCTGTCCTTGATGGCGAGGAGGGTTGTGCTTGTGTTGGAGTTGACTGAGTCTACGACCCTCTTTTAATACTGCATATTAGAGCCTCCATAGCAGATAGTGAAGCAACCAATCAGAATGCAATCTATCTGATCCTCTTGGATGTTGACACCAGGAATTTGAAGCTACTCAACCTTTTCACCACTGACTTCTCAATGAGAACTGGTACATGTTAATCCCCTTCCTGAAGTCAACAGTCAATTCCCTCCTTATTCTTCCCATTAAAAGGTTCCACATTAAACTTCATCTGCTGTGTTTGCTTATTCATCCAGCTTATTTATATCCTGCTGGAATCACCATCCTTTTTACAGTCTTGCGTATCCACAAATCTGGTAATTGCAGCTTTCCATCCCAAGTCCAGGTCATTAATATGCACTACAAAAAGGTGCAACTATTCCTCTTCCATTTCAGTAGTCCATTGCTGTCAGTATGAACGGAGTCTTGTAGGTTCTGAAGTACTTGATGAGTCTCTTGTAAGAACTAGTGACCCACAAACGAGGCAGGGATACTTAACATAATGGGTAGATAGAGGGGCATGGGTGCTGTCTATTCATTCCAACATTGGCACTTGGCTTTAATGTGCTCTCTTTGACCATTCTGATTCTCAGCATATTACAAAAAAGTTTCCCACTTGTTTGGTATCCACCCCCAGACCTTGGGCTGGGGCTCCACTGGCCCAACACTGTACCTTTGGGGTGATTTTGAGAATGGTCCTTAAGTGTTTTCTGTGTTCCTTTAAATTACTTGCTATGACAGAGTCTGAACAAAGGACTTGTTTTGGGATTACAGTTACAAGCCAGCAGACCTGATTGTGTGCGATCCTTCCCTTGACATTGGAGACGCCAGCCTAAATAAAGTCCCTGACAATCATTTGGCAGGACAGGGGAACCCAAGGATTTTTCCAGATTTGATGATACTTTTCCAGTACTTCAAGTTTATTACAAGTTGTTCTTGTAGCTACCACTCATTTGAAGTTGGAAATTAACACCACTCAGTGGACCACGAGTTTAAGTTTGTAGTCTTCATACATGTTCTTCCTCAGATGGGCATATTATGATAGCTCACCACAGGCAGTGATAGCTTTCATTTATCAATGGTTAACCTCAGTAGTTTCCAAGGTAAATAATATTATCCATGTTTCCCCAAAATCTCTTCATGGATTTCAAATGCAGTGTGGTATGAATAAAGCAGGGACAGGAAAATTGAAGAGCTTTCTCTTTTAGATGTTTAATGTGAGACACATTCCTTCATATGCTGTAGTGAAATTATCCATTTTAGCTTAGAACTGAACTTCTAAGCATGCAGTAACACAATGGCCATCGCATGGACAGATGGAGGAGCAATCTTTGTTCAGTAGTGTTGGTGGTGGAGAATGAAACTTCCCACCTGTCCCAGAGATTACTCTTCACTGTAAACAAGGAAGACTGAGACAAAGGTTGATGCAATGACACAACATGCCTTAACACTGATCTTCATTGGGATTTCATCCAGGATGAATCTATGAGCAAGGATCATGGCTTGTATTTCATCACAAAGAGATGAAACAATCTCTTTAGGCAGCTAAACCCCAGAATTTTCATAATTCCCCTTGCATGAAGATTGTGATTACTTTTGAGAGATCAAAAAGCTTAAGTTTAATTGTCATTCAACCAGACACAAATACAGCAAAATGAAACTGTGTTACTCCAGGGCCAACGTGCAAAACACAGTAACAACAGTCATACACAGTATAAGGCACATACAGCACATATGATAGCAGTAAAATATGTCATACAATAAATGTACAGTCCAAGTTCGAGTCCATGACTGTTGCAGCAGTCTGCAGTCGAACACCATACATCTCGCCTGCTTCCAAGTCAACACTAGAGGGCAGCACTGACTCCAACATGTACACCCCACTACACCTCCTCCAGGGTTCCAGTGGAGCTTGCTGATTTCAATGCCTCCTTCCTGATCGGCTGCATATGTCACTGCAGCTTAAAGCTTAGTCTTTGTTATAGAGGCCACACAGTTCCCCTTCTGTCCGCCACTGGTGTTCACCAATAAACAAGTGACTCAGACTTGCAAGTATTCCACATTAACAATGTCTGGCAATCACAAGTAAAGTGACTTACATGATCACTTGTTGTTAGACTGCACAACGCCACCCACCCTCTCAGACAACTCTCTAACGCAGGCAGCAATACAACCTGCAGCAAATGCAGCTTCTTCACTATCTCTGCAAATAAGCAACTCGTTGAGGGGCTAGACCTGCAATACTTTAAGTTCTAATGTCCAGCAGGATCTTGAGAATGTAAAAAAATGTTTAAAAAAGACAATAAACACATTTGGTTGGCCCTGTATAAGTTGCTCTTTCAGACGTGCTGCCATCTTACTGGAAGCATAGAGGTAATAACCCAACCTCACATTTTCCTGATTTGTCCAATTGCAAAAATCATATGGATGCAAATCTGGAAGGATCTCTTTGGTCACAGGAAGAAAGTTGAGGAAGAATCTTACATTGGCTTTGATTGAACTTATCTGGTTCAGACACCACCTTGTTTTTCAGTAATTGAATGGACTTTTCTATCTTATGCAGTGTTGGGATAATAAAAGTACCAAGCAGAGGGGAGGACAAAGTGCCTTGATCAAGGAGATCTCTGAAGCATTTCTTCCAGTGGGAGTTATAGTGTCAGAGCTGATACAGATCTTTCAGCTCAACCACTCCATGCTTTTAACGGTGACACCCAGCTAGTCCCAGTTTTCTGTGTAACACCTATATTTCTCTAAGCCCCACCCTTCTACCCACCTACAAGCGCTTGTTAAATGAAACTTTGTATCTCAACCACTTCTGGCATATAATTCTATACATTCCACTCTCTGCATGAAAAAGTTGCCCCTCAAATCCCTGTTAAATCTCTCACCCTAATCAGGACCTAACAAGCTTATCTATGCCTCTCAATTTTAAACATTTCTATAAGGTCACCCCTTATTCTCCAAAAGTTCCAAGGAATAAAGACCTTGCCTTGCCAACCTTTCACTGTAATTCAAGCCCTTTTGACCATGCAACACCTGTGTGAATTTCCTCTTTCAGTTTAACCTTACCAATGACTTTTACAATTGCAACATAATATCTTAGCTCCTATACTCAATGCCCTGACTAAGGCCAGCACGTCAAACACATTTCTCACTGACTCCTTGTGATGCTGCTTTCAACAAACTACGTACTTGTACTCCTAAGTTCCTATGTTTCATTATAGTACCTAGTGAACTACATTAATTGTAAAAATCCTACACTGGTTTGACTTTCCAAAATGCATCACCTCATACCTTCTCTATTGAACTCCACTTTCCACTCCTTGGCCTACTTCACTAACTGATCAAGAATCCTTGTAATCCTCCTTTACTATCACCAACATCTGCTAACTTCATGTCATCTACAAACCTACTGATCAAGTCTTCAGCACTAAGTATTGGCTGTATTACTACCCTCGACGAGCTCCTTTCTATCTTTGGTCCTAACAGGTCTGGTCATAGATGTCACCATCTATGGTCACCATAGGTCTGGTGCTAAAGAACCGAAGCTTCCACACCTACACCAAAAGTTCGATTTGGACTTGGGCCTTCAGATTCTAGCTGCTGCCTGCAAGGAGTTTGTAGATTCTCCTCGTGATTGTGTGGGCTTTCTCCGGGTGCTCTGGTTTCTTCCAATTGTCCAAAGACATACCAGGTAGTAGATTAACTGGTCATTGTAAACTGTCCCTCAATTAGACTAGGATTAAATCCCGGGGGGGGGGGGGGGAGACCTGAGTGGGGCGGAATGGCTCAAGGCCTAGAAGGGTCAATTCCGCCCTGTATTTCAATAACAAGTAAATGTAGTATGTCTGCTCCCCCACTTCCTTAAGCCTTCAGTCATAACAATGCTCCCCATACAAAGCTTTGCACTTTCCATTCATAAGCTTCTGGATCTTCTGACTGTTCACATTAGGCCAAATCTGTCTGCTTCTGATAAGGAAGCAAACTTTCTTCACGAGTGCAGATTATGGTAGAATGCAAGGCAGACGAGGCACGATGGACAATATGTCACTGTTGTTTGTCAAATATAATCAGGTAAGCTACAAAGCAATAACTGAATTATCCTTCTTTGCAGAGTTTTAGAATTGTGTTCCTGCAACAGTTTTATAGTGGCCTAGTGATTTTAAAGAGAATTCACACACCAGTACACAAATATCTAATAATTTCAAGCATTTGGTGGGAATACAATACACAAAGTTCATATTGCACCCACAATATTAACCCTTAATAACGACAACCAGAAAATAATCAAAAAGATCCAAAATATTATACAGCCACACATTATTCAAACATAAACATTGGCTGTAAGAGACTATATGGCCCCTCAAGCATGTTTTCCAATGCAATAAAGATTGTTGCCACTTTGGTTTTCCCAAAATTCATTTTTGTTTTCCCAAGATGTTCGATAGACTTATAGTACATAAATCCAGCAAATGTGGTCTTGAATATATTCAGTGATTCAATAAGAAAATAGCAGGAGCAAGTCTTCTGGCTCCAATATGAACTAATTGGATCTACCCCAGGCCTCGTGCCTTAGAGCTCTCAATTCCCTGAAATCTCAAAAATATATTTAACATCTCTTTAAATAATTTTAAGATCAAACCTCCATAGTTCTTCATGCTAGGAAAATGACCATCCTCTGCAAGTAGTAGTTCCCACGTACTTCCCTTGTATCTTACAACAGTATCTCCTCACTTGAATTTCACCCATTGGTGGAAACATCTTTACATTCTAACCTGTCATGCCCCATCTTCTCAGAAGGCACTGTGTCAAACTACCTCAGAATCATATGTTTCAATATGATTACATTTCATTAACCATACTCTAATGAATGTAGACCCAACCTGTTCACAAAAAAGAACCCCTTCATCACAAAGACCAACCTAAAGAACCCTTCCTGGACTGCCCCCATTGCAGATTATCTAAACATTATTTTCCATTTTAATTTTTTTTCTACCTACCACTCAAGCTATTTCTGTAGATACCATCCATTCCTCAACTTGCTTTTCACCTATTTTTATGATAAGCAACATGTTTTCATCTACTGCAGAAGAATCAGAGGATTGCAAGAGTTTCCACAGTTATATATAACAAAAATTAACAAAAGTAAATGTTGGCCCCTTAGGGGGAGAGACCAGAAGACTGAGAATTAAAAGATAATTAAGAGATTATCAAACAATGTCTACAACTTGAGAAAGTACCATGCAAATGAATTGAGCTGAAAGTCGATAAGTCCCTAGTTGTGATGAACTGTATCCTAGGAACTTTAAGGAAATATGTGCAGAAGCAGTGGACACGTTAGTTGTCATCTAGCAAAATTCCTTGGACTCTTAATGGATAAAGGAAATAAAGAGATAAAGGAAAACTAGTAAATGGTGTATTTGGATTTCCAGAGACATTCGATAGAGCTATGCATCAGCACAGAAAACAAACCCTTCAGCCCAACTTGTCAATATTGATCAAATAGCCTAGTACCAGTTCCCTGCATTGGGCCTATATTCCTTAAACCTTAAGTAGCCATGTACCAGTCCAAATGCCTTAAGGCATCACATTAAAGTTTTGTAATTCTTTGAAATTCTTTACTCTAGAAACTGCCAAGCTCAAATTGTTGCCATTATCAAGGCAGAAATGACATATTGGAATAAGAAGGAAATCAAAAGGGATGGTAAGTGAGCAAGAAAGTAATATTGAGACTAAGTTTAGAACAGACTTGATCTTGGTGAAATGCAGTACAATCTTACAATAGTCATAGTCATACTTTATTGATCCCGGGGGAAATTGGTTCAAGACCATGTTCCCTACTTCTACTTATGATCCTACTCTCCACATTTGAAAACAAAAATTGCAAATGCTAGCTTGATGCTGTTCTTTTCTATTTTCATGCAAGTCCATTAGTAATCTCCCCAACAAATTTCTCTTACAATATGGCATCTTCCATCTGGAAAGATTAACAAAAGATGTGGTATCCATTCTTATAACATGGGCCAATGTGATGCTCTATTTCTTAGATTCCAAATAGCAATTTAGATATAGGAATATCCAAACTGACGATCAACAAAGTCATCTAAAACATTTTCTTTTTTTCTCTACAGATGCAGCCTGGTCCGCTGTTTCTAGTATTGTTTTTAAATTTTAGCTTTCCAATATATAGCTTTGTTTTTGCTTTACAAAAAAGTAAAAATTGGTGGATTTTGATACAGGTGTCCCCCGCTTTTCGAACGTTCGCTTTACGAAACCTCACTGTTACGAAAAACCTACATTAGTTACCTGTTTTCGCTAACAGAAGGTGTTTTCACTGTTACGAAAAAAGGCAGCACGCGAAAAAAAGCAGTGCACACCCCGAACAGCCGCTCCTCCCCCGGATTCGGAACTACATTCTAGCCCGCACAGCTTAAACACGTGCCTGTGAGCAGCCGTTTGCAAGATGAGTTCTAAGGCATCGAAAAAGCCTGAGAGAGCTCATAAGGGTGTTACACTTAGCGTAAAACTAGACATAATTAAGTGTTTCAATCGTGGTGAACGAAGCAAGGACAAAGCGAGTTTGGCTTGTGGAAGTTGATGAAGATGATGTTGAAGATGCTTTGGCATCCCATGACCAAGAACTGATAGATGAAGAGCTGATGCAATTGGAAGAGGAAAAGATAACAATCAAAACTGAATGCAGTAGCAAACGGACCAAAAGTGAAGTCGCCCAGGAACTGAACGAGAAACAACTGCCTGAGATTTTCACTGCAATGATAAAGTAAGACTTTAATTTTGAAAGGGTACGTTGGTTTAGGGCATATTTGCAGGATGGTTTGAGTGCTTACAAAGAACTGTATGATAGAAAAATGCGCGAGGCTAAGCAGTCAAGCAAGTCTTCCACATCAGCCACAGCAGACGACCAACCTCGACCTTCGACATGGAGGCAGGCAGACATAGAAGAAGATGTCTGCCCTGATGGAAACAGACAACAAGATGACACCCCAGTGTCCCACCACCCCAACCCCCAGGCTGCAGACAGATACAGATCTGCGACGAATGCAGCGGTGGCCGGAATTCACCCAGCTGTGTACATACATCTATTGATGCTTCTGGACACATCTTCAGTGATGCTCCTGGAATCATCGGGTGTTTCGGGTCTTTCAACATCATACAACCTCCTCCAGGTGACCCAGCCAGGGCTGATCAGACCCCAGCTTGTGTCCAGATGGCTAGCTACTTATGACTCCATGGCTCCCCTCTTTTGAGCCACAGCCATATTGAGGCCTTCTCTGCCGCATCGGTGGTACTGCGGATGGCTCTCCTCTTCCTCTCTCCCTCGATGCCCAAAATGCTGAAGGCTCTAACTAAAGAATGGGCTACGAATCGCCTACAACCAACCTCCACTGGGAGACACCTCACTCTCCATCCAGCCTGCTGACAGTTGCTGACCAGTCCTGCGTACTTGGAGAGCTTCCTTTCAAAGGCTTCTTCCAAGCTATCTTCCCATGGGACTGTCAGCTCCAGCAGCACCACTTGCTTAGTCGACTCAGACACTAGGACAATGTCTGGTCGCAGGGTGGTGGCTGCAATATGGTTGGGGAACTTCAGCTGCCCTTCGAGGTCCACCAACAGCTGCCAGTCCCTTGCAGAGGTCAAAATACCTGCAGATGTTCTTTTGGCTGGTATTGGCTGCTCCCCAGCTCTGACAAAGGCAATGGTCTGCTTGGAGGGTCGGGACCGCTTCGCCCACTCAACTCCTGCACTGACGGCTTCAGCGATGGTCTTCAGGACCTGATCATGCCTCCACCTGTATCGTCCCTCACCAAGTGCCCTTGCACAGCCGCTGAGGATGTGCTCCAGGGTTCCTCGCTTGGAGCACAGTGGGCATGCAGATGACTCTGCCTTGCCCCATATGTGCAAGTTTGATGGACTTGGAAGCACATCGTACACTGCCTGGATGAGAAATTGGACGCGGAGTGGTTCGGCTTTCCAAAGATCAGCCCAGGTCACTTTCCTCTCAACCGCATTCTGCCATCTTGTCCAAGCTCCCTGTTGCTTCATTCCCACCACCTTGCAGACTCTCATCTCCTCCACTACTGCTCTCACCTCCTCCTGAACTAGATGACGCCTTTCCTTCCCTCTGGTGTCCATTTGGGGAGTTGGAAAGGATCCTAACCCAGCTCAGCCTCATATGACCACTCCCACCAGCCTCCTGTGATGCAGCCTCGCCTCTGCCTCCTGAACAGCTTCCTCTGCCCTCCACTTCCTGCCAGTACTTACTTGGATCCCTGCTCTAGCCACCTTCGGGTCACTCGAGTCTTTAAGAAAAAAGCCAAAATAAACAAGCTAATTAATTAGGTGCTGCCCGGCACATAAATGTCGGCCCAGATCAGAAGCGATTGCGTGAGATTTTCGCCACGGAGAACAGTGCGGCAATGGTTGTGGAAAAGTATTTCTACTTTATATAAGCTGTGTATTCATCATATCATTCCTGTTTCTACTATATGCTACTGTTATTGTAGGTTTTGTGTTATTTGGCATAATTTGGTAGGTTATTTTTGGGTCTGCGAACGCTCACAAATTTTTCCCATATAAATTAATGGTATTTGCCTCTTCGCTTTATGACATTCCGGCTTACGAACCGTTTCATAAGAACGCTCTACCTTCGGATGGCAGGGGAAACCTGTACTTAATCAGACATGGCTTAAACTCTTTCTTAAACTTTTCCTGAAAGCTATTCTCAAAATTGGCAGCTCCAATCTAACCAGCAAGATCTTTAATAATGTAAACTGAAATTCTAAGCCATAGAATTGCTTTAACAGCCAGTCAGTTGGGGACTTAATATTTGTGATGTTAAGAAATCATTTAAAAATTAAACAATTTTATATTTTAAAAATATCATAAAAGTTACTGAAAATGCATTAAAACATCTAATACACTAATATTAACCCACTGAAATCAAAACAAAATATCTTGCACTTTTTTGAAATAATTCTCCATGTGAATGAACTTGCTGTTACTGTGACAGTTTTAATGGCTATCCAGCATTAACACTGGGAAATCTGTAGAAGTCTGCACAGATAATTTCTACATCATCATGTAGGTGACATTGGCAATGCACTTATGGGTGAGCATAAAACAAGAAAATATAAAACAATAATTATTAGCAAATTTATGAAAGAATGAGAAAATTCTTAACCTCCAAGGCAGTTAAAATGTGATGCTCCAGTGGCTTGGCAAAAAAAAATTCAGCTAGATTTGATAGATTGCTGTAGGTTCCAATTTATTGTTTGATAATAGCTGTGCACTCAACAATATGATCAGCATATCCATGCTTTATAGTTGAGTGCATAACCTTGGGATCTTGAATGCAGCAAATGCTTTTATTAGAAGCAAATTCAAATAGCATATTAATATTAAAAAACTGTGATACAAAAGACTTCAGTTGTACTTTGCTTAAATTTCAAACAGCATTCACTGTTTGAGAAAAGAATAGCTTGGATACTTCACCTGAAAACTGGGTAAAACTGATATACAAGATATCTCTGGAAATTAATCAACAGCCCTAATCCAACTGCTTTAGCCAGCTAAAGATTAGATTATTTGTCACAGGTACATTGAAACAGAGTGAAATGTGTTGCTTGTGCCAATAACCAACAGAGCAAGAATGTGCCGGGGGCAGCCTGTGAGTGATCACCATGCTTTCAGTGCCAATTTAACATGCCTACAACTTACTGACCCTAACCTGTACATTGCTAGAATGTGGGAGGAAATCAGAACATCTGGATGAAATCCAAGCAATCATGGGCGAATGTACAAGCTGCATACAGACAGCATTGGGAATTAAGCCTTGATTGCAGGTGTTGTAAAGCATTACACTAACTGGTGTGCTACCATGCTGCCCAACATAAAGCAAGCAGTTCTCGCACAATCCATTCAGGATTTTGATACAAGATTCAGAGCAGAAGAGATTTGTTTTAAGATTTGGTTTAAAACACAACTTTAGAAGCTATTCAATATCATTTGGTAAATGATACTGCAGCAACAGAGCACTGATGCAGGAAAGCAGCATCCATCAACAAAGACGCCCACCATCCAGGCCATGTTCTCTTCTTGTTGCTGCCATCAGGAACGTGGTACAGGAGACTTAGGACCCACACCACCAGGCTCCTGAACCAAAAGGAAAACTTCCTTTTGAACATCTATGACTGTGTGGCTAGATACAACTCCAACATCATATACAAGTTGCTGACGACACCACTGTTGTGGGCTGCATCAAAGGTGTTGAATCAGCATACAGGAGGGAGATTGGTAATAATAACAACCACCTCTCACTCAAGCTCAATAAGACCAAAGAACTGATTGTGGACTAAGGGAGAGGAAAACCAGAGGCTCATGAGCCAGTAATCAGAAGCAGAGAGGATCAGTAACTTTAAATTTCTGGGTATCACTATCTCAGAGGACCAGTCCCAGACCAATCATAAATATGATGCAAAGAAAGCACAACAGCACTTCTATTTCCTCAGGAGTCTGTGAAGATTCGGAATGTCATCAAAAATCTTGGCAAACTTCTACAGACGTGTGGTGGAAAGTGTGCTGACTGGCTACATTATGGCCTTGTATGGGAACCACCAATTCCATTGAGCAGAAAATCCTACAAAGGGTAGTGGATTAGGTGCAGTACATCACAGGTAAAACCCTCCCAACCATTGAGCATATCTACATGATGCTGCCATAGAAAAGCAGCAGTCATCAAGATCCTCACCACCCAGGGCATGCTCTTTTCTCTTTGCTGCCATCAGGTAGAAGGTATAGTTGCCTCAAGACTCATACAACCAGATTCAAGAACAGTTACTACTCCTCAATCATCAGGCTCTTAAACAAAAGGGGATAACTACAGTCATTCTACTTCTGGGTGTCCCCTCAATTGATGGTCTCACTTTAATTGTTATTTCATGCGTGTTATTTATTTATATTTGCAGTTTGCTATCCATTGATCCTGTTTACAGTTACTGTTCTATAGATTTGCTAAGTATGCCTGCCTGTAGAAAAACAATCTCAGGGATGAATGTAGTGACATCTATGTACTCTGCGAACAAATTTTATTTTGAATTTTACTTGCTCCATCACTGAACTGTTCCCACAACCTATGTACTCACTTTGAAGGACTCTTCATCTTGTTATTGATATTTATTGTTTATCTATTTATTATGTTTGTGTTTTTTTTTCTTTTTGTATTTGCCCATTTGCTGTCTTTTCCACATTGGTTGTTTTTCCATCCTATTGCTGCAGCATTTTATTTTTGCTACTGTGCTCCTTGTATTTACTCATGGTTGTACAGTGTATGGTGACATATGTACTTTGACAATAAATTTGAACCTTGACATGCTATCAGACTTCTGCTATCAGAATAAGATTAAGTATTTTACTTGAATCATGACAGAGTATTTATTTGCTGGGAATGAATTGCTTAAATATTTTTGAAAGAGCTAAATACACTATACTGCATGCTCCTCACTGAAAGTCAGGGGCAACATCCACCTTTAGAGTTAGAGATGGATGTAAACAATTCATGTATTAAATTTTACAAACACAAATTTTAAAGCTTTATTCCCCAAAAGCAAAATAAAACATGTTGGGGATAATATTCTCTTTATTCCCCATTTATTTTGCACCAGCCTGAAAAAGGAAAGCAAATAGGAAACAAGTTTTTTTTCTCCTATAATTGACTAACTATGCAAATAGAAAGTGTTATGTTAAGAGGCAATACAGAGATGATAACAGAAATAGAATATTGTAGAAATTAAAAATCTGAAATACAAACTCTCCCCTCCCCGGACCCAAGGAAATAACATTGATCAAATGATAAGTTAGTACCTGTGGATAGCAAGAGTTAACAAATCAAGTCAAGAACATGCCATTAGTGCTGAAAAAAACCAAAATACCTATAAAACAAAAGTGCCTTTAAGAAATAAAGAATAAAAGGAAATTTAGCAAGCCAGAAAGCAGAACGGAATAATGACCCAAAGAGCATAGAGGTAAGGTAAACAAAAATCTAAAGATATACATCTTATAAATAAAATACCCTATTCAGAGCTTTAAAATAGTTTTATTTTTCATATACAACTGCAACATAAATAACCTAATACCTACAACCTATTAAAATAAATATTGAGTATATAAAAGAATAACTAATTGACAAATAAAAGATCTTGCAGCTAATGAAAAATATTCATAATGAAGAGTATAGAGGGTGCAGTCATAGAGGTAATTGAAAGTTATAAGTGGGTCACAAGCCAAAAAAGTTGGAGAACCATTGGTTTAAAAGAACAACATGAACTTTAAGTAACTTGACAGTTGATGATTCAACAGATGTATAATGCAACCATACCACTAAAAGATTGAACTAAAATTAAACAATCAGATCAGGAAACCTTCAGAACAAATAGGCTTCGCTGAATTAATGGAATGCCACCATGGAGCTGATGTTATCAAGTGTGAAGTCCAGAGAAGTGAGCTACAACTGAATCTTATGAATCCAACATTAGAAGCCATCAATAATTATTTTTCTGCAAGTGTTTGGAATTATGCCCCAGGAAACCAGGAGAACCACCACTGCTGGTGAATACTTATGGCAGTTTGGTCCTCAGAGGTCAAGATCTGGAACAAAGTCCAGTAGTCTTGTTAGAAATATAGCCATGAAGTCAACTGAATCCATTTGCCAGGAAAAATAAATTGACCACTACAGAACGGAGGATCCATTTATGCACTTAATGATACTTGTGTAGTCAAAGAGAGGAGCATTCAACTGGTACCAAAGAACTGAACGGTTAGCATATTTATGAACGCTATTTTCCACAGCCCAGTAGACATTAACAAAATGTTCTTGTATACCCAGTCTTCCAAATATATCTGCTTTAGTTATCCCAACAGTACTTCAAGCATTGAAACTATAGCTGTCCTTAATAGTCCTCGTACACTGGGTGGCTATCAATACATTAATGTTATAATCAAGGCAATAACATTCCATCCTATTGTTGTGTGATAAACACAAGCAAACCCTGAGAACTGCTTTAATAGTTGTATTAAATATTAGATATACAGTACTTGTAAAAGTGTTAAAAATCCTAGATGTTTTTAGTTTCCAATGGTATGACCTCGACAGAGCCTTGATCTGATCATCGAGACTGCCTGTTATTACCTGGCGAGATAGAAGCAAAATCTACAGTAGAACTGCACCAAGTTTTCCAAGATGCTCGGACAATCTACTAGCCAATTTTCTTATAAAACTGCAGGACAGTGAATCAATCCAGTTTTAAAGGCAAATGGTGGTCACACCAAATACTGACTTAATTTAGTTTTTTTAAACTGTTTACTGCTCTTTTACAGGGAACTTTTTTGATATTTAGAAACTTCTCATTTCATTAACTTTGAAAGCATCTTTGCTTTACAGAATGTATATTCTACTAAAACTCCCATGTTCTGTCTGTCTGTCACCTCCAATTAGCGTAAATGGTGCATTACAGCTGCACTTTTTTTGGCTAAATCCAATTAAAATGTGCTAACTTACAGAATGCAGGCAAAGTTCAGGGTTATATATTCATATAAAATTGCCCATTCACAAAAATCAACAGGCTCCCTTTTAACGTGAGAGCCGATCTGCCATCATGGAAACGGGACGCGACAGCCTGACGCATGCGCACGGCCAGCCTCAGCAGCGACACCTACCAGAGCAAAATGGCAGGGCAGCGCTATTTTGAGGGGTCACATTCTGTTCATCATCAGCATGTGCAGGATTGGGACAGATCTATCTGCCACCCATCAATAAAAGATAATTAAATCTTATTGTAATGACGTACTTCGAGACACCCATAAAACCCTTTGCTGCAGTCAAAGGACAGTGGTGACTAAGTCACGTCCATTTAGGAGAGCGCCAACTATCATTAAGAATAATCAGCATCCTTTGGTGCTACTGCTTCCTTTCTTCTATCCAGCATTAGGGTTAAAAAAAAATGGTCAGCCGAATTATGCTGTGTGGAAAGGGAAGGGGGACATTACGGTCAAGAGATGATGCCAAATGTCGTCGGGAAGCGGCAAGGAGAGGGAGAGAACAAGAATCAGATGAGGCCAGGGCCATACGACTCCAGGATCAAAGAGTCAGGACAAAAAAGGATGAGAAGAGACAGAGGAGGACAGGCATACACGTCTCCAGGATCAGAGACAAATAACAAACAGAAGAGATGAAGAGACGGGGGAATGAAAGGATTGTACATCTCCAGAATGACAACAAGAGGCACAAGGGTGGCAGACCAACCAGAAATGATGCCAGCAAAAGTGTCCTTCGTTAAACGAGGAGCTATATTTGCCTTACTACGCGTCATTCTTCTTTAATAAACTGAGGTTTTCTTCAATTTCCAAAGCAAAGCGATACCAACAGCATTCAGGAAAATTTAATGTTCATTCTGTTCACATCAGACTGCACTACCCTTCTCTCAAAGGGTGCCCCAACGGGTCACTCCATTGTCTAGTTTGCTTTTAAACATGTGCCTAAGATTTTGCACAGTATGGTGGCAATAGAGGCAGAGGAAGCACTTAGCATTTAACATCTTTTTAATTAAAATTACCAAGGTATTTAAAAAAGCTAGAGGAAAAACAGCAAGGGTATAACCATCATTTCCTAATTCTCTATGGCTATGAATGAGATGGCAGGAAAAACTGAAGTTTGTCAATATGGTATCACTATTTGAAAGAGAACAGGATTATAGGAGAGATAGCCTAACATTCGTGGTCATGCCCACTAATCTGGTTGCCAAATCAGACAAACAGATTTTTCAAAACAAAGTGGCACCATCCCCTTGTCCTCATGAAAAAAAGTGCCACATAGCAGGAGCAAGCAACGATAATCAGGGAAGATAGTGCACTTGTATTTCTTCGCCCAAAAGAGCAGCCAACGTTGGACACCATTAAGTTAGTCACTAGAGAGTCTCTTTCAAATGGCAAGTAGCATGGAGCCCACATCATGGCATAGGGCTTTGCATTTTTCTAGGTCAGCCAGCACACAATAGGCATGCAGGTGTCAGCTTTTTTTCATTCCAATGCTCTTATGCACTGCATAGTTGAGTACAAGAACAACTACCTCTTGGTCTTAAGATTGTGCAAAATGCCAGACCATTAAAATTTGTCCAAGGAAGTTGAGGCAGCAAAGGAACATTTCAGAATGCCAATAATCTGCTATACAAGGCCCTGCCTCTGGATGTGCATGCCAGTAACGAATTTTCATCACACAGTAACCTGCCAACAGTTTACAGTAATAGCTCAAAGATAAACCACCAGAGAACATTAGAATTGTGACTGCTACCAGATGCTGGGGATGAAACCTCACAGACCAGAATAATGGTAAAACTGCCTTCAGTTGCAGCAAATTGCTATTGTAAATATCTCCATCTTTAGTCAGGATATATTAACCACATTTGTAAACTCAAGATGCCTCGGCCAACTTGATAACTGTGAAAAGTAGGGTGCTGTAGCACTAATTGTACTGGAACAGGCAGCATATTTCTAGCAGATGAGGATATCCATATTGAAGTGCAGATGTCCAACATACTGCTTTTTGTTGAGAAGTGGGAGAATTGTTTCTAGAGTATCTGGGGAGAATTTGATCTCTTGCTAGCAGCTCTTTTTAGCTCTTCCTCTTATAACAACTTGCTGTATGGTATGTGGCCTTTGCTCAGTCTCGTGGGTTTGAAGAGGAATGCGACTGGAAGACTAAAGCTGGGAGTAACTAGCTTAAGTACAAACCTCAAAGACGAAGGTCCTATAACCTTACCATTTGAAATTACATAAAACACCAAAAATCAAGTATGATAACAATACCAAAAGTAAATTACTAGAAACTAATCTCCAAGTGTCCTATGATCATTTTAAACAATGTTGATGGAGTACTTCTAGTTGTTGACTTCACAACTCAGCCATGGGAAGTTAAGAGCAGAATTGCTAGCTCCAAAAACAGCACTGATGTCAATTTGCATGTGTCTGCTTTGACTACTTCCGGCAGACTTTACTGCATAAACATTAATGCTCTTAGCAAAATGGCATATGGCACAATTGCCCATATTTTTCTGCAGTATTCTTTCGGCAGTTTATGTCACTCTAAGGATTGGCACTATGGAGCCAAATTTCATTGTTATTGACTTTCTATAGCAACAGCAGTACTACGGTTAGCTACAAAGGCATTAAGCTATTGCACATTCCAATTTTAAAATGTATTGGAAATGGCCAAATTAGTTAGTCCACAGAAACTCAAGTGTAACTGAAATTTATGATTGCTATCAAGTTCAATCTGACTTCAAATCATTAAAATGACACA
Organism: Mobula hypostoma; assembly: GCF_963921235.1. Classification (NCBI taxonomy): domain Eukaryota; kingdom Metazoa; phylum Chordata; class Chondrichthyes; order Myliobatiformes; family Myliobatidae; genus Mobula; species Mobula hypostoma. Next base: position 48,794,282 of record NC_086102.1, on the reverse strand, counting down.
GAAATCTGGCTACTTTTTTGACAATTTACGAGTGGAAAGTTCCACAACTAAAGCCAGTAAACTGTAAAATCAACAGTAGGTTTTGTACTTCCAACCAAGTTTGCTAGTGCTAATTTATGAAAACCAAGATATCCTAAAAAGAGAAAGAATATGGAGCAAATATCTGTGGGGTATCACAATACCATATTTAGAATGTTATATCTTTCTGTTGACATAATTTTCCTTCATTGATTAACTGAAGCATTTATAACTCTTCTAAAGAAGAAACTGAAACAAACTGATTCTAAACATATATATTTAAATTTTTGTTGCAGTATTTTTTGCAGTACAGGTTTCTCCCTCTATCCGAAAGTAGAGCGCTCCTATGAAACCTCTCGTAAGCTGAACTGGCGCAAAGTGAAGAAGCAATTACCATTAATTTATATGGGAAAAATTTTTGAGTGCTCCCAGACCCAAAAAATAACGTACCAAATCATACCAAAAAACACATTAAAACCTAAAATAACACTAACATATAGTAAAAGGAGGAATATGATATGATAAATACACAGCCTATATAAAGTAGAAATAATGTATGTACAGTGTAGTTTCACTTACCAGAATCAGGAAGACAGCGAGCACACTGGAAGGTTCACACATTTTTCTATTATACAGTTCTTTGTAAGCACTCAAAACATCCTGCAAACCTGCCCTAAAACTATGTGCCCTTTCAAAATTAAAGTCATACTTTTCTGCAATCATTGCAGCACTGTCAACCGTAGTGAAAATCTCACGCAGTTCAAAGCTTGATGCTGAGTGTAGTTCCCAGGGAAGGAGCTTGGTGGCACCACTCTCGCTGCTCAGGGTGCGCGCTGCCTCTATAACGGCTCGCTGCAAAACAAACGCTGTATGCTATTTTCGCTTTTCGCCTTTTTTTGTAAAAGCGAAAACCCTCTAAGGATTTCTTTCGGTTAGCAAAAACAGGTACTAATGTAGGTCTTTCGTTAAAGCAAAGTGGCGTAAAGCAAACTTTCGAAAAGCAGGGGATACCTGTATTTTGAATTTCCTGTAGTTACTTTACCTTTACTACTTAATATTTCGGAAAATCTTCCAGTCCAGTACCAAAGGAATGAACAGCTGTGTGATCAGAGTTGCACTGCATTTTGTTGTTCTTTCTCCATTTATATCATAAAACTTCTACACTGGTTGGAAATTATGTATCAAATATGATTTGGGGATTGTGATTGCACAAAGAAAAATCAGTAATTTGATGAGTCAAATAGGTTGCATCTATGTTATGTTCCATTGCCACCACACCAGCAGCAAGGTCATTTCAATTTCAGGTCATCAAGCTGCATTACGCAGTTGTCATTTGCATCGGTGCATATTTAGAGGCCAAGCTACAAGGCAACATTCACTGAAGTATGGAATAAGAAATAAGCAATGATCCTTCGCCAACCAGTCATCATGACATCAGATGGCTCCCAACAGTAAAGGCCAAGGTGCCTGAAAACTTGAGCAAACACATGAGCAATGATGAAATCCATCATTGTTTCCAATAATGGCAGCAAGGTCTTTGCCCACCTGTGAATCAACTATTTAAAAAATAGACTTCATTTAGAAAAACATACAAAGGAGAAAATGCAAAAAACTTGTATATTCTTGGTTGATACAGTCAATTAATGTCTTTTGAAAGAAAAAAAATCAAACATAACATCACGCCACTCATATTGCCCATGAGGTGATACAACCTTAATACTGTTTGAGGGGCTTCTCCACCCAGCTCCGCCACTCCAGGTGCAATAGTGGAAGGACCTCAAACAGCAATTCTTCCCCAGATTGCAGTCGCTTACAAACATGTTTCTGGCACCTCAAAACCATTTTAGAGAGCAGGTCCATCATGTATTGTGTCTATAAAAGTATTCTCCCCCCTTGGAAGTTTTTATGTTTTATTGTCTGACAACATTGAATCACAGTGGATTTAATTTGGCATTTTTTTTTACACTGATCAACAGATAAAGACTCCTTTGTGTCAAAGTGAAAACAGATCTCTACAAAATGATCTAAACTAATTACAAATACAAAACTCAAGATAATTGATTGCAAAAGTATTCGCCCCCTTCAATATGACACACCAAATCATCTCTGGTGAGCCAGCAGGTTTTAGAAGTCACATAATTAGTTAAGTGAAGATCTGTTTTTGGAGACCTATCTGCAGTCAAGATGTTCTAAATGATCGCAGTAAAAATACACCTGCATTTGATAGGTCCAGCTGCTGGTAGTCAGTATCCTGGCAAAAACTACACCATGAAGACAAAAGACGACTCCAAGCAACTCCGCAAATAGGTTATTGAAAAGCACAAGTCAAGAGATGGATACAAGAGGAAAGAATATGGCACAGCTAGAAACCTGCCGAACGCAGGCAGTCCTCAAAAACTGTGACCATGCAAGAAGGGGACTTGGGAGGGAGGCCACCAAGAGACCCATGACCACTCTGGAGGAGTTATAAGCTTCAGTGGCTGAGGTGGGAGAGACCTGCGTATACAACAACTGCTGCCTGCGTGCTTCACCAGTTGCAGCTTTATAGAAGAGTGGCAAAGAGAAAGCCACTGTTGAAGAAACTCAAATTAAATTTTGGCTAGAGTTTGCCAGAAGGCATGTGGGAGACTCTGGAATCATCTAGAAGAAGGGCCTATGGTCTGATGAAACCAGAATTGAGCTTTTTGGCCATCAGACCAAATGCCATGCTTGATGTAAACCAAACACTGCATGTCATCAAAAACACACCATCCCTACCGTGAAGCATGGTGGTGGTTGCATCATGCTGTGGGGATGCTTCACTAACAATAAAACATGAAAGCACTGTATGTATATGTGTGAGATATTCTATTGAAGGCCTTCTCCTAGTCCAAGCTAACCGCTAACCAATTATCTACTTCTCTGTCCTCATACAAGTGATAGAGTCCCTGAGCAGTGCAAGGTTGTCAAAGATTTTCCCCCCAGGCAGAGCACAGGGATGGGTGGGTCACCTGTCCCAGCTTGCAATGGTCTTGCACAGGATCTTACATTCCACATACAACAGGGAAATGGATCTCCAATTCCCCCCACCTTTTTTCTTGTTTTGAGGGTAACCATACCCTTCCCCTCATGGAGTGTGACATGCTGCCTGCCAGAAGCACAGCATTATACATCTCCAACAAGTCCTGGACCATCCAGTCCCACAGAGCAAAGTACAGCTGTGCTGGTAAACCATCACTTCTTGGAGTTTTATTTATGCCAGGAGAACAGATGGAGCCAGTCAGCTCCTCCAGGGTCATGGCTGATCCAGACTCTTTCACTTACTGTCACCTAGAGGACAGGAAATTCTAGGAGTCTGTGCTGTGATCTTACCATCTGTGAAAAACATGTCTGAAGATCAAGCAGGCAAATGATCCCACCTTGCTGTAGAAGCAGACACCTCAATGTACTAGAGATGTACCACTAATGCTGTCACTAACGTCTTCCTGGCAGGATAAGTGAACCAATCTCAGCATGTTATGCCAGGCTGACATCCACAGCATCACGAACTATCAGTAGGCTGCAATGGACAGGCCACATTAATGGCATGTCTGATATCAGAATCCTGAAACAAACACACTACTATAAGCTCCATCACAGCAAGGAACTGTCAAGGTAGAGGAAATGATTCAGGGTTGTTCTCACAGATTCCCATCACTAATTTGTGAGAATCCCTGCCTATCACCAATTAAAATGGAGAGCACATTAGGATGGCATTGGGAACAAATGCCTTTCAGGAACATAGGGTGGACCACTGAGACAAAGGATTGCAGCATTTCCCGCGGTACTCAGCGACCTGTTCCTTCATGTACTTTGTACGCAATTTGAGAAAGAGTATGTGGATTCTACATTGGCCTTATCAGCTACTTCAGAATCTAATTCATATTAAAAGGTCTTTAACCTGACACATTAACTGTTTTACTTTTCATAGATGCTGCCTGGCCTGCTGAAATTTTTTTTTCCTAGCAATTTCCCTTTTTAATTTTCTCAATCTAAATTGACAGTTTTGAATTACAAATTAATTTTACAACCTTGTATTCAACATCAGTAAGACTAAAGAATCAATTGTAGACTTAACGAGGAGAAGTCGAGGGAACACGTACGATCAGATCATCAGTAGTGGAAAGGGTGAGCAGTTTCAAGTTCCTGGGTGTAAACATCTCTGAAGATCTATCCTGGTCCCAATATATTGATCTAATTACAAAGGCAGCATAATAGCATCTATATTTCATTAGGAGTTTGTGGAGACTTAGTATGTCACTGAAGACTCTTACAAATTTCTACCAATGTACTGTGGAGAGCATTCTAACTGGTTGCATCACCATTTGGCACTGAAGGGCTACTGGACAGGATCGGAAAAAGCTGCAGAAAGTTGTACACTCAACCATCACAGGCACTCGCCTCCCCAGAATCCAGGACACCTCAACAAGTCGGCATCCATCATTAAGGACCCCCCATCACCCAGGACATGCCCTTTTCTCATTGTTTCCTGAAGAGACACAATGTTTCAGAAACAGCTTCTTCCTCTCTGCCAGTTATCTAAATGAATAATGAACCCATGAAAACTACCTTAGTATTTTTTGTCATTTTGCACTACTTAATTTTCTGTTCTTAAGTATGTACTTATTGTAATTTATAGCTTTTTATTATGTATTGTAATGTACTGCAGTTGCAAAACAAATTTAACAACATATTCCATTAATATTAAACCTGATTTTGACGCTCACACTTAGCTGAGTTAAAACCCATTTGCCCTTCCTTATTCCATCAAGGTGGTGGTACAGGAACCAGAGGAGTTTCAGGAACAGCTCATTCCCCTCTGTCATGAGATTTGTGAATGGACAATGAACCCATGTATGCTAGCTCTTTTTGCACTACTTATTCAATTTAATATTTTTATTTCTGTCTGTAATTTAGATTTTTATTATGTATTGCATTGTACTGCTGCTGAAAAACAGCAAATTTCACAACATATGCTGGTGATATTAAACCTGATTCTGACTCAAAGCACTGGAGAGGACAATCATTCTGATTCTGAAGGGGTACCTGAAGGGAAGATATGTATTGTGCGTGGTTATTTGGTCAGAACCAAATTATATCTTTCCATAAGTCATCATCATTATCATCTATATTGACTGCTCTTATTAGTGGTCCTGAATTATACCCACTAGACTTTGTTGATCAGGCCATGTCATTCATGTATATCCCATGTGACTCCCTATTCCAAGACCCTCTCTGCAACAGGAAGAGATTATCAAAGCTGATAGAGAAAAATATTCAAGGATAAGCTCAAAGCCTTTCATGACAAAAATGCAACACCCCTAATGATTCCAAGAATTCTGGTCTAGGGCTGCTCAAAGTTAAGGAGGAGCATATAGGAGGATACTGAGAACAGCAAGTTGTCTAGACAACATCAGGGGTACAGCAAATCAGAGATACCACCCAATAGTCCTGCCAGTCACTCCTGTCCTGGAGCATAAGCCAGTCATTATTGATCCTGAAGGAGGATCAAAAACAATCAAATCTGACAGGGTTACTGACCTGCCGCAGGGTTTCACCCCAAAACATCGACAGTGCTCTTTTCAATATATGCTGCCTGGCCTGCCAAGTACCTCCAGCATTTTGTGTGTTGCTGTGACATCACTGCTATTATTTTTGGCCTAGGTAATTAATACAAATTGAAAACAATTGGGATCCAAATATCATTACCAATAGGAGTAGCCATTACACATTAGTTATAAAGTAGAAGTCAAAACCTCATGGGCGCCATCATGTTGCTCATTACTGTTAAAAGTCGAATTTGAATAAAACTCGGGAAACCAGCTTCTTATAGTTACAATAGTATATTGCGCATCCTCTTGCAGGAGTTGGAGACCCAGTTGTCAAAGGGAATGCACGTAATTACTGCCACCATCCGACAAGTGAGCTCACTTAGTCAGGTTACAGCCGTATATTTATACATAGTAAGTCCCATACATTACTGTTGCAAGATGTCATTTGAACTGGTACATCCACCAAGTCTGTTGGTGCAAAATTTAGTTACAGATAAGAGAGTCCACTAAATCAAGGTTTAATTACAGATGGATGTGCTGTCCAGTCCTATCAGTTATTCCCTTTGCTAGGCCCTGACTTAATTACAGATGGATATTCATTCAAATTCTCAATGTCTCTTTGCAAATTAAGAGAGAACTGGTATAAGCCGGGTTTTTTGCTAACTGCTGAAGACAGAGTTTACTTCAGTTCAAAAATTCCTGTTCAGTCCCCATTATTCTTTTAGCCAGAGGTTACATAGTTCAAAATGATTTTTTATATCCTCAATTCCTCATTACCACATGCTAAATAAAATATTTTTGAAACAAAAGATCCAAGCAACTGCAGACACTGAAATCTAAAGGGAAAAGTAGCAGATGAACTCAACGAGTTGATCAGCATCTCACAGTTCAAGGTACATTCATCCTTCAATCTTGAGATGCTGCTCATCTGTGGATACAAAGGCAAAGGGATGGTCAATGTTTTGATTTGAGACTCTGCATCGTGGCTGAGAATGTGGGAAGCCAGAAATGTAATGGAGAGGTGAGACAAAGGCTGGTAAGTGAAAATAAATGGTGGTGAGCCCAGGTCTCAGCATGTATGAAATGCCAGTAACATTATGCTGCTTACTTTATAACTTGTGTCATAAATGCAACTTATGCTCAATGTCAATCTTCTGGAATATTTTAGTATTAGTTTACTTATTTGTGGTAATATTACTGTGTTGTGCACCTTGGTTTGCATGTTGTTTCGTTTGGTGGTGTACATGTATATGGTTGAATGACAATAAACGTGAACTTGGAAAGTCAGCAGGCAGATGGGACAAACAGGGCATGGGAAGTTGAAGCACAGAACAACAACATCAGGTGGAGAGTTATGTGGCTGACAGGCAGCTGGAATCAGGTGGGAAAGGGTAATGAGTAGGTACCTGGGAGGGGCAGATTAAGGAAAGGAAAAGGAGAACAAAAGGGGAAAAGCAATGGGTAGACTGGTAGGAGACGGGAAGGAACATAGGGGGTGTTGGTTAGCTATAATTAGAAAACTAAATGCACAGAGCATTAAGCTGTCAGCCGGCCAAGCAGAATGAGGCTCTGTTCTTCCAATTTGCATTTGGCTTTACTTCCCTCTTCTTCTATTACCCACTCTGACCTCTTACGCTTCTCACCTATCACCTTCCTGGTGCCCGTCCTTCACTTTCTCACATCGTTTACTCTCCTCTATCCTTCCTCTCTATCCATTTACCTTTCCTACTCACCCAACTTCACTTATCACTTTTTAGCTATCCTCCTCCCGCTCCCCCACATTTTTTAAAAATTTGGGCATCTTCCCCCTTCCTTTCCAGTCCAGAAGGTGGCCTCGGCCCAAAATGTCAAGTATTTATTCATTTCCATAGATGCCACTGTCCTGCTGAGTTCCCCCAGCATTTTCTGCACGTTGCTCTGGATTTCCAGCATCTGAAGAATTTTTTGTTTATTGAAATATATATTTACATTGGAAGTTCAGAAAAGTGAGTTAATTTGTATGATTTGGAGGTCGTCAGACACCTCTGAGAACTATGCAATCTGTAGTTTAGAAGGAAGGTTATTTTGAAAATGGATCTAGTGGTTTTATTGAAACCAATGACTCTGAGTAAGCTTGAACAAGTGAACATAAACACAAAATAAGAGGTTAGCTGATTAAGATGGAAATAGAGGGTCTTTAAAGTTTTGAATTAATTATCCCCAAAAATTAAATAATTCAAGGCTAACACAGATAGATTTGGGATCAATTGGGAATGGTTATGGGTAAATGAAATAAACTGAGCTAAGGTCAATCAGAACATTACTGTAAGGTGGAGCAATTTCAAGGGACAAAATTGCCCATGCTTTCCTAAATAATTTGATATATCAGCTATGATTAAGATATGTATTAATGATACTAAATTGCTACTGCAGTTGATAGGAAGGAAGCTTTAGGTTGCAGAAAGATAACACAGGAGTGTTTAGATGGGCAAAACAAGACAAATGACATTCAATCCAGAGAAGCAAGATAATGCAGTTGTGGAGGGAAACAAGGGAATAACTCATAAATGTAGAGGAACTGACAAACATTGGTGTGGAAATCCACTGACGAGCAAGTAAATTATATAGTCAAGGTGATATCCATGACATTTACCCTTGATGATCAACACAAAGAATACAAGAGCAAACAGAATTAGGTAAATGTTATTTAGATTAGAGTACAGTGTACTTTTGGGTCATTATTCTTTAGGAAAGGATATGTTAGCACTAGTGCAAGGATGTTTTACTATATCTGGTTATTTGCTCCAGACCACAATACCACGTCCTTCCAATATGAATGTGGAATAGGACACTCTGAAAGTCATGGAAAAATCTGTAATGATGGCTGAAAGATACTACTCAGTGCTCAGATATACCTGTTGTTAAATAAATATCTTGACCAAAAAATAATTTGCCATTTTCCACTTTTTCTACTTCAAAATTGTGTCATAGATCTTTTACATCCACCTGAATCCATTATAGACCACAATTTTAAATTTGTTGTTGGTATTGCATTGCTTTTCCAACAGTTGCTCAACTGAGATTTGTATTCAAATCTCTAATGAGATTTGTACCCACAATTTACAGATGCAAATACAATACCAATAATAAATTAAAAGTTAAAATCTATCATTATAGATTTTACTTAAAATTAAATGCTGTCATGCACTGTTCAGCATTCCCAGTTATTAGCTTCATTGATAGAATCTGTTTTTCTACATAATCCAGTCACCACTGAAAATACGTAATAGCATTCCTCTCTGCACTTTGTGGCGCTTCAGGCAGCAACCTTATCATTTCTTTAGCATTTGTTTTCTTTTTGTTAAAAAAAAACAGGGCTGAGTTGCGAGCATAATGCTCAACCCAGCATGAATGGAAAGTGTGCAAGAAGCTAGCCAGATTCGAACCCCCAGGACCACCCGCCTTGAAGTCCGGTGCAGATGCCACCACACCATCGGCCAGCAAGGATTGACTCATACCAAACACTACATAATAGAAACGAAGCTAACCAGAAGACAGCTCACAGTCCACCATCCACGAATTCCTCATTTGCCAAGTCAGGGCTTTATGTTAATCATGTGGTACTTTGGAGGTCCCATCACTCATGAGCAGACCCAGTGTAGAATCATTTGGTGCAAAAATATTTGCAACTTTCTAATTAGGTAACATATCTCCTGAAATATTTGTTCCACATGGGTAACTTTAAGGTGAAAACACAACTCTTTCCTGATCCTCTGGTGGTACCTTCTCTGAACATTTGTTCCACCTTCAAGCCTCACGTTCAAACTATTCATTCTTTCTCACTCAACCCTTATTATAAGAAAATATCCATCAATCAATACATTATTCCTCATCTAATATTTTTTCAAATGTGAACATAACTCTCCTTGCCCTCTTATTTCACTTCCATCCATCTACTCTCCATCTCCTCCCCAAACAAGCTCAACTCCACCCCTGAAAACTTATTTCCACATTTATGGTCTCAACCATATTAAACAATTTCCATCATCCACATCTATTTTCAAACTACTTGTGTCTCAAGTCAATACAGCAGTTATTTAAAACTCCCAATATATAGCCTTTGAATTATAATAGACATTTATCTGCCTTGACACATGCACAGGAGACCACTTGGCCAAGCAATTCCTCCTTTGACTTTGATCATTTGGTCCTCATTTAAAATTTTTTTTTTTCCCTTAAACTTAGTGGTCATTTTCCTACCAGTGACTAGTCTTCATTTCTCAAATTCAGGGATTACAGGTTTGAATGCATCCAACACTCCATCACCAAACCATTAACCACTAAAGTCAATGTCTACTCAAATACTCGAACTGCAAGTGCCATCCCCAGCTACCACCATGCCCACTTCCAATAAATTGCAGTTCAATATTGATATTTAACCTAGCAATCCAATTTATACTTTTACATGTTACAAGGTAAACAATTGTACAACTTTTATCTTCTTCAATGATACCCCAGTTCCTTATGATTCATGTCCAAGACATCTACTGATTTTTCTAATTTTGAAACTACCATTACAAACAATTTTCCATTTCTTCTTGAAGGCTCCTGTTGTCTTCCAGATTCTTGCCATCTTACCTCACGTATAAGCCCCTGCAATTTTGTGCCAAAGAACCAAAGTAGCTCCAGAGGCCATAAATTATCACCTCAAGTGCAGCACATTATTCTTATAGCCCATCTCAAATCTCTCCAGTTTATGTCACACTGACTATACCATCGTTCTCCTCCATCTACTATCCTAGTCAATCTAGGCAATGCTTGACCAGCTCCATATATGGATTTTCTTTTCACTTCCTCTAATGAGATCAATCTGTCTCCACTTTCTGCTATATTTCTCTTACTTTTATTTTAGGATTACCATACAGGCCTTCAGTCACCTGAGCCTACTTTCTGAAGTTTACTCTAAACTTCTTAGCCCACATACTGAAGTTGACTTCTTCCATTTCAGCATACCAAGTGTCAATTGAAATTTTCAGAGTTCTGTCAGCATTGCAACCAAACCTTTAAAGATAAAAGTATTGTTCACTTTCCAGAATTAAAAACAGAAAGATTTGACTGTTGTCTCCCGTACCATCACTGCCCTTATCAACTCTGAAGACCTTCCATCCCATAATTCCCACACACCGTACTGCTTGGTTTTACCTCTTCCCCAAGAACCACAAGACTGATTGTCCCGGTAGACCCATAGTTTCTGCCTGATTCTGCCCCACCGAACTTGTATCTGCCTACCTGGACTCCATTTTGTCACCCATAGTTCAGTCCATCCCCACCTACATCCCGGATACATCCCACACCCTCCACCTCTTCAATAACTTACAGTTCCCCAGTCCCGACCACTTCATTTTCACTCTGGATGTCCAATCCTTATACACCTCTATTCCCCATCAAAAAGGCCTCAAAGCCCTCCACTACTTTCTGGTCAATAGACCACACCAGTTCCCCACCACCACTACCCTCCTCTGGTTGGCAGAACTGGTACTCACACTTAATAACTTCTCTTTTGGCTCTTCAAACTTTCTTCAGACCAAGGGTGTAGCTATGGGCACTCCCATGGGCCCCAGCTATGCCTGCCTCTTCGTTGGTTATATGGAACAGTCTGTGCTCCAAACCTATACTGGTACTGCTCCCCAACTTTTCCTTCGCTACATCGACGACTACATTGATACTACTTCCTGCACCCATGGTGAGCTCATCAATTTCATCGACTTTACTTCAAACTTTCACCCAGCCCTCAAATTCACGTGGTCTATCTCAGACACTTCTCTCCCCTTTCTCAATCTCTCGCTCTCTATCTCTGGAGACAGACTGTCCACTGACACCTTCTATAAGCCCACTGACTCTCATAACTACCTCAACTATACCTCTTCCCACCCCGCCACATGCAAAAATGCCATTCCCTATTCCCAGTTGCTCGTCTCTGCCGCAACTGCTCCCACGATGAGGCTTTCTGTTCTAGGACATCTCAAATGTCCTCTTTCTTTAAGGATCGTGGTTTCCCTTCTGCCCTTATCAATGATGCCCTCACCCGCATCTCCTCCATTTCCCGCACTTCGGCCCTCGCCCCATCCTCCCGCAACCGCAACAGGGTCAGAGTTTCCCTTGTCCTCACCTACCACCCCACCAGCCTCCGGATCCAGCACATTATCCTCCGCAACTTCCGTCTCTTTCAACAGGACCCCACCACTAAGCACATCTTTCCCTCTCCACCCCTCCCCGCTTTCCGCAGGGATTGTTCCCTCCGCGACTCCCTGGTCCACACATCCCTCCCCACGGATCCCCCACCCAGCTGTAAGTGCAAGTGCTAAACCTGTCCCTATACCTCCTCTCTTGCCACCATTCAGGGCCCCAAACAGTCCTTCCAGGTGAGGCAACACTCCACTTGTGAGTCTGCTGGGGTCATCGATTGCATCCGGTGCTCCCATTGCGGCCTCCTCTACATTGGTGAACCGCTTCGTCGAGCACCTCCGCTCCGTCCACCACAACAGACAAGATCTCCCGGTTGCCACCCACTTCAACTCTGCTTCACATTCCCATTCGGATCTGTCCATACATGGCCTCCTCTACTGTCATGATGAGGTTAAACTCAGGTTGGAGGAGCAACACCTCCTATACCGTTCAGGTAGTTTCCAGCCCCCTGGTATGAACATAGAATTCTCCAACTTCTGGTAATTCTCTCACCCTCCCTTCCCCTGTCCCTATGTCACTCTGCCCCCTCCCCCAGCTGCCTATCACCTCCCTCATGGTTCCGCCTCCTTCTACTACCCTTTGTGTTTCCCCCTATTCTTTCTTCACCTTTCCTGCCTATCCCCTCCCCCACCCCTTTATCTTTCCTCTTACTGGTTTTTCACCTGGAACCTACTAGTCTTCTCCTTCCCACCCTCCCCCCACCTTCTTTATAGGGCCTCTGCCCCTTCCCTTTTCAGTCCTGATGAAGGGTCTCAGCCCGAAACGTTGACTGATCGTTTCCACAGATGCTGCCCGACCTGCTGAGTTCCTCCAGCTTGTTGTGAGTGTTGCCGTGACCCCAGCATCTGCAGAATATTTTGTGTTTAAGACCTGCCTGTATTTTAAAGTGCAATGCTGGTGACATTACAGAGAAATAACTGCTTCACTGCATACCATTTACAATCACATTACTGAAGGAGCACCTGAAGCTTAGCATCACTCCTTGTTGCACGTGTCAAGCCAATCTGATAAGACGTAATGTCAACAAAATTTTAAACACTTTAAGGGTGCAATGAAAAAAAACTGAGTTGCAAATGAACAAAGATTTAATCTCATTACAATGAAATGCACGTTAAAAATCAAATCAATAGTTATAAACATGAGAAAGCTTGCAGATGCTGGAAATCCAAAGATATACATAACAACATGCTGGAGGAACTCAGGTCAGACAGCATCTGTGGAAATGAATAAACAGACAACATTTCGTGCTGAAGCCCTTCTTCAGGACTGAAAAGGAAGGAGGTAGAAGCCAGAATAAAAGGGTGGGGGAGAGAAAGGGAAGGTGGCTGGCTAGGTGATAGGTGAAGCCAGGTGGGTGGAAGGAAAAGGTAAAGGGCTGGAGAAGGAAGAATCTGATAGGAGAGGAGAGTGGACCATAGGCGAAAGGGAAGGAGAGGACCCTGGGGAAGTAATAGGTAGGTGAGAAGAGGTAAAAAGGCCAGAGTGGTGAATAGAAGAGGAGGGGAGAGAGGGAGGGAAATAAGATTTTTATATCAGGAGAAACCGATCAGCTTGGAGGGTACCCAGATTGGAATATCAGGTGTTTTCTCCTCCACCCCAAAGGTGGCCTCATCTTGGCACGAGAAAAGGTCTTGGACTGACATATCAAAATGGGAATCAGAATTAGAATGCTTGGCCACAGAGAAGTTCCACTTTGGCAGATGAAGTGCAGGTACTCGTTTAACAAGTTCCCCAATTGATGATGGGTCTCACCAATGTAGGAGGCTGCATCGATAACAGATGATGATCCTAGCAGATTCACATGCAAGGTGCTGCCTCACCTGAAAGGATTGCTTGGGACACTGAATGGAGGTGAGGGAGGAGGTGAATGGGCAGGTGTAGCCAGGTGGGCAGATTAAGCTGCTTACAAGGATGAGCTGGGGGGGGGGGGGAGATTCGTAGGAAGGAACGAATAGACAAAGGAATTGCAGAGGAAGCGACTCCTATGAAAAGCAGAGGGAGACGGGAGGTAAAAATATGTTTCGTGGTAGGATCCCTCTGGAGATGCTGGAAACTGCGGAGGATGATGCGTTGGACGCAGAGGCTCATGGTGTTGGACAAGAGGAACTGTCATTGTAAAAGCGGCGGGAAGATGGGGTGAATGCAGATGTTTGGGAAATGGAGGAGACATGGGTGAGGGCAGCATCAAGAGTGGAAGAAGGGAAATCACGATCTTTGAAAGAGAACTTTTCTGAATTTTCTGGAAAGGAAGCCTGAATTTCTAGGAACAGATGTGGTGGAAGCAAAGGAACTGAGAAAAGGGAGAAGAGGGTGATAAGAGATATAGTCAAAATAACTGTGGGAATTGGTAGGTTTATAAAAGACGTCATTTGACAATTTGTCTCCTACAGGAGGTAGGTTAAGAAGTGCACAAAGATTTGTAATTATTCTGGTTGACAAAAGAAACATTTTGATAAACTTATTCAACTCTTTATGCCATCTGTCTCTGCAATCCTATCACTTTTCCACAAGATTCAACTTTGTCTTGAATGACTGCACCTGTAACTCTATAAACACAGTCCAGTATTAAACTGACCATTTTTTTTCTTCATGGAAAAAACAACTAAAAATCCTCAAGCTTACTTCAAAGGCTTAAGACAGAGATTTTAATACAATTTTTTAACAGCTCTTATGCAGTAAAATTCCTCACAGAAGTCTTTAGAAATAACCAGATTGTGGGCAAAAAAAATGGAAACATTAGGATACACAATAATTGTGTTCAAGGAGGTAGGTTAAGGAGTTCACAAAGATCAGAGAAAATGTGTTGGAGATGCAAAAGGGATTCACAGAGGGAACATCAAAACTGCTCAAAATGTGGTTACCAGTGATGGAGAGGAAGGAAATTCAGGATACTGCCATTTATTGCAGAGTTTGCTTCAAGAGTAAAACAAAGTTAGAGAAGTCAAGTTTAGGGACTGGAATTGTAAATCTTGCAAACATCATACTTGCATCTGTCAAAAGACTACAACACAGATTCATACATATTCATTTTGTCCAAATTTATATCACAATTGACAGGGCAAAAATTATAAAGCAAACACTTAGCAGTAACTGTGATTGCTACATGATGAGCTAAGTGGGCTCAGTGTGCTGTAATCATGCCTTGATTCTATTGTACAATCAAAAGGAATTTGATGGAAAAGAAGTTTAATTGTGTATATAAAGGAAAGTGCATTTGAATGTGGACATTACAACAGTGAGTGCAATAGTATTTATTGTTCAATTTCGATTATATAAAATTTTAAAATACTATTTCAATGCAAGTCTTTTTATCATTTCACAGGAACACAAAAATATTCCAGCTATCATTATTACTTGTCAAGGCATGGCTATAACAAAAGCAGGTACATCTTTATAATGGTACTCTCTCAACCATACAGAAGGAAGTCACACCTGGAACTAAAAACAAATCAATGGTCTATTGGCACATATTTCAAAGAGAAATGTGGAGAGAGAGATTGCCTATTGAAATTATGTACAAGAACTACTCAATATTATGTCAACTGAATCTATTACATACGTTTCAAATACAAAGTATTTGTATACTTTGAACAGCAAAATTTTAAAAAGTATACCCAACAGGTATTTTGAAAACTTTTAATAGTACTTTGATCATTGATCACTGTTTCGGAGCTTTCATTATAAATTGCTTGGATCAGCAATCTTCACAGGTTATTTTCAAGAAAGTAAAGACCTAAACAAATCAAATAAAACCACCTAAAATACGTATTTCAAGACATGATAAACTTTACTTTCAATGACTGAAAAAGCATATCATCCAACGCTGCAAACGTGTTCTATCAGCCAATGAAAACAGAAAGCAATTGCAACATATGGGTCATAATTAAAAGTAAATATTTCTCCAGAAAGCTCTAAATTAAAACGTAAATGAGATTCAAAATGTGTATTTATGGTCGTAAATGCACAAACTCCATGATCGAGAATTTAAAAAAAGCAGTTCGATCCATCCCGAATGGCATTATAAGTTTAATAAAAATTTGAAACAATTAAAAGTTTGCTGATGTATTATAGTCATCGTTATATAATATAAACGAATTGCATTAGGACAACGACTTCATTAGTGTAATTTTTCTGTCCTGGCAAAGAAGAGTATTCTTAAATTCGGTTCAGAGAAATGGTATGGTCCATTAAAAGCTATCAAAACAATACGCTTTTTGACTCACATTATAATGTCGCATATCAAAGCAGGAGCTAACAGTAGAAATTTTTATCTTTTCCGAGAAAGAACCTGTTATTCTTATTATATGGGAAAATCAATTTGCTGCACCGCTCCACAAGAAAGCATTCAGATACAAAAGATAATATCCAGTCATTGCAGCGTTTCCAAATTCATTCTTAATTTCAGTTTTTGAAAAAGTAAATATAAACATCTACATCGACAGGTCCACCACATTAAAAATCGTTTTTAAATAAATATGATTTGCTTCTAGATCCAAAGCTTATATATTTTGTTGAAATTAAATTCAAAGTGGACATGTAAAAAAAACAAATCGGTTTTGCCCAGTAATCCATCGGAAAAAGACAAGAGGCCTCCCTGGTAAATCCACGAATGAAATCCATTATCAAAGACATCATTTTCTAAGTGCAGTTTTATTTCTACTTTAATACATTTGAAAGACACTTACTTGCCAATCACTTCACACAGCTCATACACATCTTCAAACAGGACGTCGTCGTCGGCCATGGTCGATAATTAAAAATCAGAAAATTTAAGAATGAAAATGCAAAGTTAAAAACTCTCCAATCGGAGAAATTAATAAAACTGTCCCTGTGTAGATCGGCAAAAGGATTCAACACATAAGACACAATGAAAAATTGCAGCCGTCGCCGATGAAGCCAATTTATACTGAAACAGCCGAGCAGAGCTGGCTGATGGGCTCCGCTATCCTTCTCACGACCCCACCTTCTCTTTCTCACTGGCTTAAAACCCTGATAATCCACAGTCCAAGGCTCCTTGTCTCGGGATGTTGCTGCTCCCTCGAAGCCCAGGCCGAGCCCCGGGAATTATTTGCATGGAGGCAAAGGATTTTTTATATTTCACACCCGCCGTTATTTAGACCATTTTACCACTTGCCCCCGCCGAGCGCTGTGATGTCGGCCCGCCCCCTTTCGGTATGCTGCTCTCTTGAACTCCGCACTCAGGCGGCGGCAGCGGCAACGATGAAGCGCCAGTCGGCGGCGATGCTTCGTCGAACCGGAACCCACCAATCACCGCTCGTTCACTCGCCGGCCGCACTCTGGATGCGTCAGCACGAAACTCACAGACAGAGGTACCTATGCGCAGGCGTCGCAGCGGAGGACCAGCCCTGCACGGACCGTTAATGCGCATGCGTCTCAGGAGCAGACCTGCCCTTTCGTGGCTCAAGACTGCGCATGCCTTAATTAGGATTCCGACTCTACCTGTTTAGGTTTCGCGTTGTTTGCCTCTCGTGAAAAGCAACAATTTTTTTTAAATGAAGTAGTTTGTAGCATTACATAATGCGGAAGTAAGCAGACAGATATTTAAATGGCACCCTTATATGCTAAGATATTTCTTGTGATCCTGGGCAAAAGAGATTTGACATTGAACCACAAATTAAAGTTATAGAATGAAACAGCACAGAAACAGACCCTTCAGCCAACCATGTTCATGCAGGTCATCAAGTACCCCAGCTATACTATTCCCAAGCATCTAAATACTTACATTGACACCCACACATTTCAACTATCTGGGTTAAATTCTACCTCAAATCCCCTGGTAATCTCCAACTCCTTAAAGCTATACAATTTGCTCATAGACACCAACAAAATATTAAGAGGCTTCTCACTATCTTATCTCCATCCCTTACAATTTTGTATACATCCATCCAGTCCCTTGTCAGCCATCTCTGTTCCAAAGAATGCAAACCCAATCTATTCCATCTTTAAGCAACACACACAAAAAATGCTGGTGGAACACAGCAGGCCAGGCAGCATCTATAGGAAGAGGTACAGTCGATGTTTCGGGCTGAGACCCTTCATCAGGACTAACTGAAAGAAGAGATAGTAAGAGATTTGAAAGTGGGAGGGGGAGGGGGAGATCCAAAATGATAGGAGAAGACAGGAGGGGGAGGGATGGAGCTAAGAGCTGGAAAGTTGATTGGTAAAAGGGATACAAGGCTGGGGAAGGGAGAGGATCATGGGACGGGAGGCCTAGGAAGAAAGAAAGGGGGAGGGGGAAGCCCGGAGGATGGGCAAGGAGTATAGTGAGAGGGACAGAGGGAGAAAAAGGAGAGAGAAAAAAAAATTAATAATAATAAATAATGAATGGGGTACAAAGGGGAGGTGGGCCATTAACAGAAGTTAGAGAAGTCAATGTTCATGCCATCAGGTTGGAGGCTACCCAGATGGAATATAAGGTGTTGTTCCTCCATCCTGAGTGTGGCTTCATCTTGACAGTAGAGGAGGCCGTGGATAGACTGCTGTTGTAGTCTGGTGTACTGATCTCTGCCTTGCCGAGGCACAGTGACAACTCGTAGATACCTCCTCTTATTTAACCTCGATTATGACCCCACTAAGGAGCACTAGGCCATTGTCTCACACACCATCACCAACTTTATCTGCTCAGGAGATCACCCATCCACTGCTACCAACATTATAGTTCCCACACCCCGCACTTCCTGTTTCTACCCAAGATCCACAAACCTGCCTGACCAGGTAGACCCATTGTCTCAGCTTGCTCCTGCCCCACCGAACTAATTTCTGCATACCTCAGCACTGTTTTATCCCCCCTTGTTCAATCCCTTCCTACCTATGTTCATGACACTTCTCACGCTCTGAATTTTTTTAGATGATTTTAAGTTCCTTGGCCCCCACCGCTTTATTTTCACCATGGATGTCCAGTCCCTATGTACTTCCATTCCCCACCAGGAAGGTCTCAAAGCTCTCCGCTTCTTTTTGGATTCCAGACCTAACCAGTTCCCCTCTACCACCACTCTGCTCCGTCTAGCGGAATTAATCCTTACTCTTAATAATTTCTCCTTTGGCTCCTCCCACTTCCTCCAAAGTAAAGGTATAGTCATGGGCACCCATATGGGTCCCAGCTATGCAAGCCTTTTTGTTGGCTTTGTGGAACAATCCATGTTCCAAGCCTATACTGGTATCTGTCCCCCACTTTTCCTTCGCTACATCGACGACTGCATTGGCACTGCTTCCTGCATGCATGCTGAGCTCGTTGACTTCATTAACTTTGCCTCCAACTTTCACCATGCCCTCAAGTTTACCTGGTCCATTTCCGACACCTCCCTCCCCTTTCTTGATCTTTCTGTCTCTATCTCTGGAGACAGCTTATCTACCAATGTCTAATATAAGCCTACGGACTCTCACAGCTACTGGGACAATTCCTCTTCCCACCCTGTCTCTTGCAAAAATGTCATCCCCTTCTTGCAATTCCTCCGTCTCCACCGCATCTGCTCTCAGAATGAGGCTTTTCATTACAGAACGTAGGAGATGTCTTCCTTTTTTAAAGAAAGGGGCTTCCCTTCCTCCACTATCAACTCTGCTCTCAAACGCATCTCCCCCATTTCACGCCCATCTGCTCTCACTCCATCCTCCCGCCACCCCACTAGGAATAGGGTTCCCCTTGTCCTCACCTACCACCCCACCAGCCTCTGGGTCCAACGTATAATTCTCCACAACTTCTGCCACCTCCAAGGGGATCCCACCACTAAGCACATCTTTCCCTCCTCCCCCCTTTCTGCTTTCCGCAGGGATCGCTCCCTACGCGACTCCCTTGTCCATTTGTCCCCCCCATCCCTTCCCACTGATCTCCCTCCTGGCACTTATCCTTGTAAGCAGAACAAGTGCTACACATGCCCTTACACTTCCTCCCTCACCACCATTCAGGGTCCCAGACAGTCCTTCCAGGTGAGGTGACACTTCACCTGTGAGTCAACTGCGGTGATATACTGCGTCCGGTGCTCCCGATGCGGCCTTCTATATATTGGTGAGACCCAACGCAGGCTGGGAGACCGTTTCGCTGAACACCTACACTCTGTCCGCCAGAGAAAGCAGGATCTCCCAGTGGCCGCAAATTTTAATTCCACGTCCCATTCCCATTCTGATATGTCTATCCACGGCCTCCTCTACTGTCAAAATGAAGCCACACTCAGGTTGGAGGAACAACACCTTATATTCTGTCTGCGTAGCCTCCAACCTGATGGCATGAACATTGACTTCTCCAACTTCTGTTAATGCCCCACCACCCCTTCGTACCCCATCCGTTATTTATTATTATTATTAATTATTATTTTTTCTCTCTGCCTCCTTTTTCTCCCTCTGTCCCTCTCACTACACTCCTTGCCCATCCTCTGTGCTTCGCCCCTCCCCCTTTCTTTCTCCCTAGGCCTCCCGTCCCATGATCCTCTCCCTTCTCCAGCCTCATATCCCTTTTGCTAATCAACTTTCCAGCTCTCAGCTCCATCCCTCCCCCTCCTGTCTTCTCCTATCATTTCGGATCTCCCTCTCCCCCTCCCACTTTCAAATCTTTTACTATCTCTTCTTTCAGTTAGTCCTGACGAAGGGTCTCGGCCCGAAACATCGACTGTACCTCTTCCTATAGATGCTGCCTGGCCTGCTGCGTTCACCAGCATTTTTTGTGTGTGTTGCTTGAATTTCCAGCTTCTGCAGATTTTCTCATGTTTGCGTTTCTATTCCATCTTTTATCATAGCCAAAATGATCCATTCCTTTTTTCCTCTTCTCATGCAACCACATTCTTCATCCATTAAGCATCAACCCACACTGGACTTTTACTTCACAGCTAAGAGTTTAACTATGAGTCACAGCTTTAAAAACAGACATGAAGTTTAAAGCTGTAGCATTGGGGGCACCAGTAGAGTAGAGTCAGTGTGAATGGATTTCTTAGGTTTGAGTTAAAATTTAATGAGAAATAAACATTCTGGCTTGCATAGAATTGGAATAGTAAAATTAGGACTGGACAGCAAAGCTACAGACGCCAGAAATCCAAAAAAAAGTAGAAATGAAGGAAATATTCAGCAGGTCAAATAGCATATATGTAGAGAAAAAGAGTTATGATACCACATGAATAACATTTCATTAGAATGATTAAGTTTTTGATGAGATGCTATCAACCTGAAAATGTATTTGTTTCTCTTTCCACATATGCTGCCTGAATATAAAGGTTTGGTCGTTTGTCTCTTGTATTTCTTTAGAGAAAGACTAGCATGAGAGTAGCTTATAGAATATAGGCTTCATGAGGACATAGGTGGGCTAGGTAAATGGGCCTGAACATTGCAGATGGAATATATTGTAGGTCATGCACTTTGTAGAAAAATATGGTGTATTTTTAAGTGGTGAGCGATTGGAAGGTACTGGTGTTCAGAAGGACCTGCTAGCTTTGAACATGAATCACTGAAACTCAGGAAGCAGGTACATAGTGAACAGTATATTTGTTTTTTTTTTGCAAGAGCATTTGAGGAAAGGAGTAGAATTGTCTTATCTCAATTATATAGAGGCCAATGGAATATTGAAATACAAGAGACAAAGGGAATATTGTGTACAGCTCTGTGTAGATTCCCATGTACAACCTTAAAGACTTCACTGAAGAACATGTGGATACATCATCATCATCATCATGTGCCATGTCGTATGACCATGATTGTTCTTGGCAAATTTTTCTACACCGGTGATTTGCCATTGCCTCCTTCTAGGCAGTGTCTTTACAAGACGGGTGACCCCAGCCATTATTAATACGCCTCAGAAATTATCTGCCTAGCATCAGTGGTCGCACAACCAGGACTTATGATATGCACCAGTTGCTTCCTCAGCCATCCTCCACCTGCCCCCATGGTTTTATGTGACCCTGATCTGGGGGCTGAGTGAGTGCTACACCTTGCCCAAGGGTGATCTACACCTAGTGGAGGGAAGGAGCTCCTTTGGCACAGACATGTCTCTACCCTGCCACCCAAAGATAAATGCATTTGCAACAAAGGTAATGTAAGTCAAGTTGACTAGATTGATTCCTGGAGAGATAGGATTTTTGCACAAGGGTTGATTACGCAAGTACGGCCTGTGATCTCTTGAGTTTGGAGGTACAAGTGATCTCACTAAAATATACAAAATTCTTAAAGGATTAGCAGGGTGGATGTGGTGTTGATGTTTCCCAGCTGAGACATTTACAGAGTCAGGAGTTACAGTCTCATAATATGTGATCAGCAATTCAGGACTAAAGATGTCAAGAAATTCCTTCATCTAGTAGGTTGTGTAGTTTTAGAATTCACTACCCAATAAGATGGAGGCTTGGAGAGAAATGGATAGATTTTTAAAAAATATTAGGGGGATCAAGTTATCATGTTGGTGCAGTAAAATAGCACGGAGGTAAAAATCAGCCCAATGACCCAGCCTTGCTACTGTTTCTTATATCTCTAAGAAATTTCTGTAGCCTGGATTTCTTTAACACTTGTTATTTATCAACCAAAGCCTGAATTTGCAAGTTTAGTTCACAGAGGTTTGGACTTGTTCATTTCTGAGCTGATGCAAATGAAATTGAACATTGTGCAGCCAACATGCACAATGCACTTTTCACAATGCAATTAAATTTCCCACTGTAAATTACAGCATTCTGCCCCATTCTGCAGCCCCAGAAGTTCAAACGTGCCTTGTCTCAAGTGTTGCCAAGAGAGCTGTTGTCAACTATTACACGGTAAGTGACCACAATGAAAAGAGGCAAAAATTATGCCATTGAGCTCTTCCCTTGGCCAACATGTCTATCACCCATCGGTCTTGTAAGCTATGAAATAACTTCCATGTGCTCTTACCAACAATGGTTATTGAACTCCAAAGTGATTCAATGTGACTGAAGAATCTTGAAACTGTTCAGTGGCACTTTGCAATATAGATGCAATGTGGTTAAATTCAAGATAAAATTATTTACTACATCTATATTATTTATTCATTTCAGTCTATGTCCTCTTTTCAGTCTTCTTATAGAAACAGAATCAGCTTTTCAAATATACGTGATTCTGTAGAAAACAATAGCTTTAGGCTATTATAAATATACATTCCACTTTGCGACTCACATAGAAGTTTTCTGAAGAGAAGTTAGCTTTCTATGCTTTTGTTTTTCATTTCAATGACGTTCTCTTCACTGACCTCAATCTCTGTAGCAATTAACTTCCCTTTGAGAAGAATCATTATAGGGGAAAAAAGATAACACTGACCAATAGGATGTCAATGATATCAATCAATAATACTGTCTAGAATGTTTGACAATGTTCTTGTCTACTAAACTTATGATTGTATAACACTCCCTTTATTTATAACAATCAGCTCAGTAAAAATATGATCTATGCTAAAGCAAATCAATTGTAAAAATAGCATTAAAAGTTATCGGAAGCAGAGCTTTTTCATATAAGTTTGACTTATCAGTCAATTTGATTTTTTCCTTGAAAATTGCTTGTATGAAGTAAATTATCTTTAATTCTTTCGATCCATACTACCAGAATTAGAACTCTTTTTTGCATTTTCTGTTTTTATCTGCATCAAATAAGTTCTGTTTGGAAGACCTAAAAAATCACATGCGCACACTTGCGAGCATACATATGCACACATAAATACACAAAATCAAGTTGAACTGTTCATTGTCAGAAGACATCGTTCACATTTTTGAAATAAGAAATAAATTTAAGAAATAAATCCTGATGTGCATAGGAAATATGAGAATCATGTTTTTTTTTGATTTCTCAAGGGCCTTCAAAACCATACAGCCCTCATTACTGAGGGAAAAGCTCTGTTCAATGCAGGTTGGCACTTCCATTGCATCCTGGATAATGGACTACCTGACTGGCAGACCACAGTTTGTGCAGTTTCAGAGCTGTGTGTCAGTCATGGCTATAAGCAGCACTGGGGCCCCACAGGGGACAGTATTGGCTCCCTTCCTGTTTACCCTGTACAGTATACCACAGACTTTAGATAGAACACTGAGTCATGTCATCTGCAGAAATCCTCCGATGACTCAGCAATAGTTTGGTGTATAAAGGGAGGATGGGAGGATGGGAGGATGAATACAGGGCCCTGGTGGAGGACTTTGTCAAATGCTGCAAGCTGCGTCATCTGCAGCTCAACATCAGTACAACAAAGGAGATGGTGATGGACTTTAGGAAGACTAAGCCTGCACTGCTCCCTATTACTATTGATGGTGAGGACGTGGATGTGGTGAGGACCTACAAGTACCTGGTGGTGCACCTGGATGACAGACCTGAGTGGAGCACCAACACAGAGGCTGTGTACAGGAAGGGCCAGAGTTGCCTCTACTTTCTGAGGAGACTGAGGTCCTTTGGAGTATACAGACCTCTCCTTCACATGTTCTACCAGTCTGTTGTTGCCAGTACAATCTTTTATGTGGCGGTGTGCTGGGGTGATGACATCAACACAGGTGGTGCCAACAGGCTCAAAGTAAATGATTAGAAAGGCTGGCTCTGTTATAGGAGTCAAACTGGACACACTGGAGGCTGTAGTAGAACAAAGGGCCCTACAGAAAATCCTGGCAATTCTGGACAATGTTCCTTACCCTCTGCATGCCACCTTGGCTGAACAGAGGAGCACTTTTACTAATAGACCAAGACAACTGCGTTGCTCCAAAGAGCGCTATGTGAGGCCATGTTTACCCTTGGCCATTAGGCTCTATAATGAGTGAACTGATAGCCGGGGAAGTGATGACCTCTTCCTGTTAGATTGTTGAGGTAACTGATATACACACACACACACACACACACACACACGCACACACGCACACACGCACACACACAAACACACAAACACGCGCGCGCGCACACACACACACACACACACACACACACACACACACACACACATACATACACATACATATACAAACATTCCTGTTTAAAGCAGGAATAGCCACATGTCCTCTTGAGTTAATGAATAAGATCATGGCTGATCTAATTATAATTTCAACTCTATATTCTTGTTTATGTTTGATAATCTTCACCTCTTTGCTTATTAAACATCAATCTATCCCCACTTTAAAAAATATTCAAAATGCTGCTTTCATTGCTCTATGTTCCAAGGATTACCAACTTTCCAAGAAAAAAAGTGATCTGTTCTAAATGGTGATTCTCTGTTTTAGATTTTCCCGCAAGAGAAAACTTCTCTGTCGCTCATAATCTAATCAAGCCGCCCTTTACTATTCTAAACTGTAGTGAATGCAAATCTATATATCCCTTTGTAGTCTCCCTATGTTCTCTACACATCTTTGAGTCATCATCTAATTTTGCAACTTGGCCTTTGTCTCACCTTGATTGTGTTATCACCAAATTTAGTAGCCACGCCTTTGATCCTTTCTTGTAAAACATTCATATAATTTGTAAAAGGTTGAGGTTCCAGCATTGAACTTGTACCACACCACAGGTTAGATCTCATCTACTAGAAAAAGACATACTCTGTTTCCCATTAGCCAGCCATCTTATCCAAAGTTACTTCCTAGCCACAACTTTTGAATTCATTAGTGCAGCACCTTATCAAATGCCTTTTGGAAGTATAAATGTAGTAAATTTCTCAATTCTTTATGTTACTTCTTCAAAAGACTACAGAAGAAATCAGTCAAACATGATTTTTTTTCACAAAACCATGCTTGTTTTGTCTGAGTTTTGTCTAATTATGCAATATTTTAAATGTTCTGCTGTAATTTCTTTACTAATAGGTTCTAATGATTTTCCTGTGACAGACATTAAGCTAACTAGCCTATAGTTTCCTGCTTTCTGTCTCACTCCTTATTTGAATAACGTGTTATGCTTTCCAAGAGTATCAAACTGATTCTAGGAAATTTTAGAAGATTAATATAATGCACAACTGATCCCACAAGCCATTTATTTTAATACACTGGGATGAAGTCTATCAAGATCCAGAGACATATCAGCCCATAGTTCCAACATTTTGTTCAGAAATACTGCTTGTTGATAGTAATTGTCCTGAATTCCTTCACCCCTTCTAATTCTTGATTTACAGAGTCTTCTATAATGTTACTTATGTCCTCAATAGTGAAGGCTGGTGGAAAATGCAGTTTTAAGAAAATAGGACCATTTAATATGATCATGGCTGATCTATGCTGACCTCAACTCCTCTGCCATCGATTCATCAACCATCTCCTTGTTTTAGGACTTGTACCTCTCTAGGTAATACAAATTATGCACCAAATGCCTTTGATCTAAGATTACAACATCTTTGGATAGACTTCAAGTGCACTAATTAAACTTACTCTATAAATTCAAACCTTTTCATGAAACATTACACCACAGCCAGTATCTAAGGCAATCAACTAGATGTTTAGGAGCAAGGTTGGCTTCCAGCTTTCAATAGCAATAAGTACATGTAAAGAACAATAAAACAACATCATCATAGGAACACACTGTGGGTACACATTGCAAGTGCATGCAAGACATGAACTATAATGCAACAGCACAGAGACTTGGACCAGGTTTTTCTCAGTACCAATCACACAAGAATTCCTGCATTCTATGCAACAAGTTAAACATTTAAATTACACTATTTCTCGTCCTTTTCATGCGCATATACCAATCACAAATAAATTCACAAATCCTATTCACCTATCAAAACTAAGCTTTGCCTCTTCACATCAGATCCTTTCTTAAAGGGAGAATGATCATTGTTTCCCACCACTGCAGTGAAAGGAGCAAGAGAGGCACGAAAGGAACATTTTATTCCAGCACTGTGGACCTTGAAATTTTTACCAAAGGAATCCTGATCTTGGAAAATGTCCTACTCACGTGGGGGACATAAAGTGCCGCAAAGGTCAGAAATGAAGGACTAGTGGGAGGTGGCCAGAGAGATCAAATCAACAAAAGGACTCCCTTGGACCTAGTTAAAGTGTAGGAAAAAGTTTCATCAGCTTCATCAGATCAGAAATCATTTCAACAATGCCAAACTTCCAAAAATGCAAATTGCTGTTACACACTTCTTTCAGCACACGTTCCTTGCTCACTCAACATTATGTACTTTAACACACACTTATACACTTAACCAAGACAAGGACATTTCATTTGTTACATACATATTCAACTACATCATGATGCTCACTTACACATTTCACTCAAGCTTGCAGGAGAAGTTGACATGTAGCACCATCTCACAGTGCTAGAGACCCAGGTTTAACCCTAAGCTTGGGTGCTGTCCATGTCAAGTTTATACTTTCTTCAAATGACTGTGTGGGTTTTCCTAGGCACTCAAGTTTTCTTCCATCTCCCAAAGACATTCTGGTTGGTAGATTAATTGCTCCTGTATATTGCCCCTAGTTGTAGGTGAGTGGTAGATTTTGAGTGGAGTTGCTGAGAATCTGGAGAGAATAAAATGGGATTAAACTAGTATAGGATTGTATGGTTGACATCATTTTGGGTAAAGTACCAATTTCATGCTGTATCTCTCTGTAACTTTGGGTGTCACAATAATGTAGCAGTTAGTGCGATGCTATTACAGCTTGGGATGTCAGAGTTCGGAGTTCAATTCCAGCGTCCTCTGTAAGGAGTCTTCCCTGTGGAGTATGTGGGTTTTCCTTGGGTGCTCTGGTTTCCTCCCATAGTCCAAAGATGAATCAGGTAGATTAAATTGTCTTATGATCAGGCTAGGGTTAAGTCAAGGTTGTCGGGTTTGATGAGGCAGCAAGGCTTGATGGGCCTACTCCGTGCTGTATCTCTAATTAAAATAAATAAAGTAAAATTTATGGCTCTTCAGAAAATGAAGCAGCTTATGTTTGGATGATGATGATGATGATAATAATAATAATAAGACCAACAAATTCAAAATGATAAATGCAGATAATGTCAAGAAAAACCAGAAAGAATCCAACACATTGTAGGATCCTGTAGCAGTTTAACTCAATCTGATTACTTACACAGGCACAATCAAGTGGCAAAATCTTGCCTTAAAATATAAACTCATAAAAGAAACCATACCTAACTATAATACAAGCCTGATCCAGTTTTAGGGTCAGAGTCCCACAAATTATATTATGACCTGACTCATTATTACAGATAAGAGAATCCATAATAACCATCTGGATATAATAATACAGGATAAACAAGCAAAAGCAACCTAGTTATCAGTTAATAACTCATCAGGGGTGATTGATAAGTTCGTGGCCTAAGGTAGAAGGAGATGAGTTATTAACTTCAACTTTCTGCATAATCACTCAAAGAATTGAGCTGTATGTGCATGTAACGAGAGTCGTATAACTCATCTCCTTCTACCTTAAGCCACGATCTTATCAATCACCCCTGCTGTGGACACTTTCTGGAGGTCCAAGATCCGTATGCTCCACAACCGCTGGACTAATGTGTAAATGTAGGAGGGGACCATGTTGAAAAATAAATGTGCTCGGTTTTCTAAAATTGACTCCTTTTACCTTAGGCTACAAAGTTATCAATCACCCCTCTTACTGTAGCCATTCCAAATACATACGACATACAAAAATCAATGAGTGAAAAGCACCAGAAATATGCTGAATTAAAAGAGGAGATTGAAAGACTATGGAACTTGAATAGGGTACACATTGTCCCAATAGTAGTATCGAGAACCAATCTCATCCCAAAGTCACTACACATTAGGGACACACAATAATATCTATGTAAATCTCCAGAAAGCCACAATACTAAACACCACTAGAATAGTCTGCAAGTTCTTAGCAATTGAGAAATGAGTGTGCTTGGCTATGCCTGTACCTCAGGTTTTACCAGCTGTAGCCATGAAAAGATATTAAAAAAAAATAATAATAATAAATCAATAAATAGATAATACTCATGCTCTCAGGTTTATTTAAAATTTATTAATATTATTATTACTTTTTTGTATTTGCATAGTTTATCTGTCTTTGTGTGTAGTTTTTCATTGGTTTTATTGTACTTTACTGTGAATGCCTGCAATAAAATGAATCTCAGGGTAGTATTTGGTGACGTATATGTACTTTGATAATAAATTTTCTCTTGACCTTGACAGGAAGCCTTGGACAGCTTTGAGACATGGGATAAGTGACAAGTAATATCATTATTACACACAAGCCAAGTGATGACCATCTTCAACAAGAAAATCTCTGGCAATCTGCCCCTAGCATTCAAGAAGATTAGCAATGCTGAGTTACCCACTCTCAAATCTTTTCATGGGGATAGCGAGGTGGAAAAGGGGTACCATGGCCTCCAGAAAAGTAGCTGGAGCAACTGCAAGACCAGCTTAGCTACAGAAACAGTTTGGAAGCTGGAAGCCTTGCGGCTAGTCCTCAGCTCATGACTAATACAACTTCACCATCTTTACAATGCATAATTCAGAAACTACCTGTGCAACCACCCTGTGTTAATCTTTATACGTAATAGATGAAATAATAAATGTCAGATTGTACAGGACATGACTTTGTGAGCTTACTTCCAACTTCCAACATGCCTCCAAATATTTCTACAGAAATTATTATCGGACATACTTTCACAACAAAGGGTTTTAAATTGGCTATCTTTTGAAGACTTTCTTGTCATAAACTCAAGTAAGAGCATCTCGTGAGATTATTGAGTGTGTGGAATGGTGCTGTGACCTTGCTTACCATCTCTGAAACAAAGCTATGTTTCTTAGATGTTTCAGTTAAAGACCGTTGACCCGACACATCAGCTCTGTTTCTCTCTGCACTGATGTTGCCTGACCTGCTGAGCATTTTCAGGATTTACTATTTTTATTCTTGCTTCCTGCTTCCTGTTATCCGAATCTGTAAGTTATGCTGCCAGCTGCAATGATACATGAAGCTCCAATGCATCTTACACAATTAAAATTATTATAGTATTAAGACATGCCTCCTTTTTCTCTTAAAGCCAAGTTATGTTGCAGATATTTGGAATAATCCTACAGAGGACGATAATACTTACAATCATATTAGGTGCCACCAACCCGAAAACCACTGACAAGTTAAGTATGTGATGGCCTTCAGCATCAGCTGCACACAGACTTGTTCCTGCATTAGAGATCTCTTTTCCTTCACCTTGGCTGCGGGGTTCTTAATTTTGCTCTCTATGCCTTATCAAAGTCTGCTGATGAGTTGTCTTTTAATGTTCTCGACAAGATCTCTAAACTTTTGGCTGATACTTGCAGTACTTCTACTTGATTGCCTCATCTTCTTGAATTTGAATCACTGAAATATTTTTCAACTATTACCCATGCTATTTTATTAAATTCATTCAAAACGTAGGTATCATGTTTAAGGTCAGCATTTACTAATGATCTCAAACAGCCCTTATAAAGGTGCTTTGGCACCTAAGGAACTGCTGCAGTCTATTTGAAGAGGATCATCCCACATTGTTGTTACGTACAGAAAATCTAACATTTGACATAGCAACAATGAAGAATTTTATTTTTGGTTAGGTTGTTGTATAACTTGGAGGTAAACTTGGTTGGGTGTTCCTGACGGTCTGTCTATGTCCACCAATACCCTTCCAAGTTTAGCAGAATTTATGGGTTTGGGAATATTGTTGAAAAACTTCTTCCAACTTATGGCAGCAAATTTTGTAGATGATGCTCATTATAGCCAGAGTGCATCAGTGACTGATGGACGGAATGTTAAATATAGTAAATGGTTGCTGATGAAGCAGGCTGCTTTGTTCTTGATTGATTACTGAATCCATCCAATTTAGTACTTGGAGTTGGAAATAATGATGTAAATAGGTTAGATCAGAAAAATATTTATCAGCATTCAGCTTCAACACGTTAAAGCATACCTGAAGACAAAAGCCACTAATTTTATTCAATAGAGGATCTTTAAACCTACAAAAATAGGAGACAGGACATTTGTTTAATGTTTATATGTGAGAAGCATTAAACTGATGGTTCTCATCCAGAAAAAAAAAGTGCAATATCAAAGCAAGAGTCGAGATTGTGTTCCAGTCTTGGATCAGAACTTGAAACCTAGAGACTCAAACATGGAGACTGCTCACAACTTGGCAAAATAATTTTCATTACAAAAGAAGAGGAAATACAAATAAAATTGATGGGAATAAGTGTTTAACAGAGCTTTTCACCACAAAGTACTGTATATGGAACTGATTCTGATGTAAAGCAATTACTATTACATGGGTTGTCACCTTTAAGAAAAGTTAAATGGATTGAGATTCAGAAATATAAGGCTAAGCACTGAGAAAGAATATCAACTGATGTGATGGCTCTTAAACTGCAGGAACCAAGAAAATATCATCCCAAGAGAGGCAATCTGTCATAAATGAATAATGTAGGAGAGTAAGAAATTTTGTTTCATTTGCATTTGAGAGGAAGAAAAGAAATTACAAAATTGTTGTTATGCTTTTAGACTTTAATCAGATGCTTCCTTCATAACAACTTGCAAATATCATTTTGAGCACAAATTGCAGATCAGTTCTGTGGTAGAATATATTTCTAATGAATGGCTCTTCTTGTTCAACACTCTAAGAATGAATGTACGGTCAATATACTTAATGATGCAAAAATATTTAGTTTATTGAAATTAATAATATAATAATAAGGCATCTGTTAGTCTTGTGAGACCATGGATCTGCGCCTGGTAAGTCTTCACTCTCCAGGGCTCAGGCCTGGGCAAGGTTGTATGGAAGACCGGTAGTTGCCCATGCTGCCCATGACACCAATGTTGTCCAAGGGAAGGGCAAGCGCCGATACAGCTTGGCACCAGTGTCATCACAGAGCACTGTGTGGTTAAGTGCCTTGCTCAAGGACACAACACGCTGCCTCGGCTGGGGCTCAAACTCGCGACTTTCAGGTCGCTTAGTTGAAAGCCCTAACCACTTGGCCACATGCCCACTGCCATTGAAACTAATAGTAATAGTTAAACATCTGGATGAAATCAACACATCTCCGGCGTAATTTACATTTGCTGATTTTGGTGGTAATATTATTAACAATAGTTATCATCTGATCCAGACTAATATTGAAATTATTTTGGATCAGATGCCATAATATGACACATATGTATAGTTTTGTCATATATATTAGAATTTCTAGCCCTTACTTCAAGAGCATCAGAGGAAACTGAATAGATTAGAATATCCTGTTTCTATTCTTTGAAATTCCTGTCTATGACATAGAAAATCAAAAGGTAGGTGTCAGGCCCGCACAGGCAGATACATTCCAGTCTCCACCGAACTAACAGGAATCAGCTGCCACTTTTTTCCAACTCATCACCTGCAGCCTATTTAAACCCACCTCTCATCCACAGACTTTGTTCACTCATCGAACCAGCCAGCTTCAACCAGTTGCCCCTAGTCTTCAATTGCCTTGTCATGTTAAATATATGCTCTCTCTTGTTTCGTGTCCTCTTGTGGCTTGTTATTTTGCAGTTTATTAATAAAGCATCATTTACTGCTAAATCATCTCTACCGCTCTGCTTTCGGTTCCAGCCTCCTCTACATTTCCTGACAAGATGAGTGAACCAGTAGTTAACCCAGCAGAGTATGCTCACTGGTTGACAGGAGCACACAATCCCATTGACTATCTGCTCGCCACTTTTAACCAACTCTCCATCTCGATACAGCAACCCTGTGCCAGTCAACCTCCTCCCTCGGAGCCCTGGATTCCAGTGCTGAACCCTTCAATGGATCCCCAACCCAATGCCACAACTTTCTGTCTCAGTGTGTCTTACACTTCGAGCTCCAGAGATCTCTGCATTCTACAGACTGAGCCTATATTGCCATCGTCATCTCCCTCCTGACTGGGTGATCTCTGATAAATGGAACAAAAAAACCCACCATTTTCAATAAATACAAGGAATTCTTCACTGGGATATGCTGGGTTTTTGACATCCAGGAAGTGGGGAGTGCAGTGGATTGGAAACTTTGCCTGCATTAAAGTTCACATTCGGGACTGGATTATACTGTGGTATTCAGGATCCTCGCAGCTGAGTACAGCTGGAACACATAAGCACGGCTGGCGTATAACCATCATGACCTCTCGGGGTGCTTGAAAAATGAGCTGTCTTCCTGGGAGATGCCCGACCTCAAAAGCCTCATCATTTTGGCCCTCCAAATTGATGTGCCTTATAGAACGACCATCCAGATCATCAGGCAGAACCCCAGTTCTGTTCCCAGAGCTGTTTCTGGCTGCAGGACCCTTATTATTAACCCATGCAGATAGGGAGAGCTCTCTTAACTCCCTAAGAGTGTGAATATAGGTGGAGAAGTAACTTGTGTGTTTACTGCGGAGCCGCTGATCACCTAAGCATCAGATGCCCACTGCATCTGGGAAAATGACACTACCAGGTAGAGACCGCCCCCATAACAGCATCATAATCCGACTCATTCTCGCTGTCCTCCTCCACACCCTGACAACTTTAGGCACAGGAGGCTCTGGTGGATTCCAGCACAGCAGGCAACTTTCTGGACTGGACCCTTTGTATGCAGCTCGGACTCCCTTCCAAGCGGATCCTTCACCCCTTATGCATCATGACCATTGACAGACATCCCTTGGGGTCTGGGATGGTCAGATTGCCCAAACACCATATGCACATGAGCATCAGGGAGTTTCCCTAAGTCCATCCAGTTCCTCCTGCCTGACTCACCCAACACTCTTTTCATCTTGGGTTGCCTCTGGCTCTCCACTCACTGGAATACCACAAATTAGTCATTGCCTTCAGTAAAAGAGAAGACCACATCCTGAAGCCTCACGGACCTCATAACTGTGAGATTAATCTCCTTTTGGGCATCAACTCTCTCCAAGACCATCTGTTCTCCTTCCCTCCTCCTGACACAAGCCATAAGTGACTACACGACAGCATGGCTTCATTTGACCATCCCAGTCTAGCGTCAAAAAAAAAAAATGGGGGTCTTCCCCTTTGCATTGACTGCCAAGGATTCAACAAAATTGCCGTTATGAACCGTTACCCTCTCCCCTTGATGGATAGCGCGTTTGAAAAATTCCGCGGGTCCCAGGTCTTCACTAAACTGGATCCATAGAACATGTTCATCCTGGTCCTCATCCGCCAAGGGGTTGAGTGGAAGACAGTGTTTGTACCACCTGCTGGCCGTTACGAATACTTAGTGATGCCTTTCAAACTTTCCAACAGTCCAGCCAGTCTCTAAGCCTTTATCAATGATATCCTCATCTCCTTTAAGGACCTGAAGACCACGTCTGTCATGTCTGATCAGTCTTCAAAACCAACTGTACAACTAGCAGTTGGAAACATGCTTGGTCTACACCCCAATCATTTCCTTCCTGGGTTACGTCCTTTCAACCCAAGACAGAGCCATGGACGCAGAGAAAGTGCACGCTGGCATAGAGTGGCCCCGGCTGCACTCCCTCAAGTAACTACGGCGCTTCTTGTACTTTTCCAACTCCTATTGCCATTTCATCAGAGACTACAACCGAATTGCCACTCCTCTGAAATCCTTTACCAAGTCACCTACCTCACGGATTACCTGGTCTGCTACCATGGAACATGATTTTGAGGAGTTCAAGTCACACTTCACCACTGCTCCCATTCTCTGCCACACAAACGCCTCCAGACCTTTTATAGTAGAAGTGGATGCATCTGATGTGGGAGCCTGGGGCATCCTCTCCCAGCGAAGACCAGATGGGAAGACACCCGCTTGTACCGCCTTCTCCTGAAGTTCAACTCTACACAGTGCCATATATGGAGTAGGAGACAGGGAGTTACTCACCATTTAATGAACCTTGGAGGAAAGAAGACATTGACTGATGGGAAACACCAAGCCATTCCTGACCTGGACTGACCACTAGAACCTTATATCTATACAACGTCCCAACTAAACCCACGTCAGACTCACTGGGCCCTCTCCTTCCAGTAATTCAACTTCACCATCTCCTACCGGCCCAGATCCAAGAAGACTAAGCGGATGCTCTGCCATGGCAGTGCAACCCAGCTGAAACAAAGATTGACCCTCAGCCCATCATTCACGCTCACAAATCCTTGCCAGTTCTTGACAGCCAGACCTACAGTGTGAGGCTGCTCTCCAGTGGGCCCACAGCTCACCCCTCTCCAGCCATCCAGGGGCATGACAGACTCTGGATTTGCTGTGATGCTGGATCAGGTGGCCTGCCATGATCGCACCAAATTCCGTCAGCCACTGAGATAGTGGACCTGGTTCGCCGATATATGGTTCACCTCCACGGTTTCCCTCAGGACATTGTGTCAGATTGGGGCCTAAAATTTGTCTCCCGCTTCTGGCAAGCCTTTTGCTCCCTCCTCCATACCTCAGTGAGTTTGTCCTCTGGCTATTATCTGCAGATCAATGGTCAATCAGAGAGAGTCAATAAGCAAGTGGAGAAGTGTCTGTGATGCTTCCACCCACCTCTAACCCTTCCACATTGGAAGAAATATCTGCTCTGGGCCACAATCTACACACTTCCTCAGCCACAGGAATGTCACCCTTTGAAGTGTTTCATGGCTACTGACCCCCATTGTTCCCCACGGAGGGGTCAACAATGGAGATACCATCCCACAGGGCCCTGTTCACCGTTGCTGGAAAGCCTGGAAGAGGGCACAGAGGACCATCCGAGCTGCCAACCAGGCCAACCGCTCTCAGAGCTCAGCCAGACTACTCAGACCTGGGGACAGTACCTGTCCTTACCCCTGAGATCTGCCCCTGTGCACCAACCCCAGCAAGCTGTCACCCTGGTACATTGGTCTCCTTAAGATTATCCGTTGCATCAGCCCAGTCACTTACTGTCTCCAGCTGCCACGGTCCCTCAGGATTACACCTACCTTCCACGTGTCTGCCTCAAGCCCATTGATCACGACCACTCATCCCAGCTGAACCTGCACCTCCAGAACCAAGGATGGTGGAGGGTGGTCCAGTGTACATGATTCACCTGTTGATGGATTCACATCGTCATGGATGGGGTGTGCAGTACCTGGTCAACTGGGAAGGGTATGTCTTGGAAGAGAGGTCCTGGGTGCCATCTAGTTTAATCTTGGATCCAATGTTCATCAAGAAGTTCCATTGGCCCCATCCAAATGTCCTGGGCCATTGGGTGTTGGCTGTAAGGGGGTGCAAAGGGGTCCTGTCAGGCCTGCACAGGCAGGTACCTCCCAGTTTCTACCCAGCTAACAGGAATCATCTGGCACTCATTTCCAACTCATCACCTGCAGCCTATTTAAACCCAGCTCTCATCCACAGTCCTTGTTCACTCATCAAACCAGCTAGCCTCAACCGGTTTCTCTTAGCCTTCAATTACCTTGTCATGTTGAATCTCTGTTCTCTCCTGTTTTGTGGCACTTCATGGCTTGTTATATTGCAGTTTATTATTAAAGTATCGCTCTCTGTTAAGTCATCTCTGCGGCTCTGCTTTTGGGTCAAGTCTCCTCTACATTTCCTGACAGTAGGTTCCAATTTGCATATATTCATGTAGCTCATGTCTATTTTAAATGGGTTCATCATCTGTCTGCACAAATCTAGAAATAAATATTGCAGGCAGAAAGGATTATATTCAGAGCTGATAAATAACTACTCTTTTTTAGACTGCCAGCACATTTCATTTTCAATAGGTTTACAAACAATATCTAAATATCTCACTTTCACTGTAGAGATTATCACTAAAATGAAATTATACTGTTGGAATATTTCTGGGACAAGTATAAATAATGCAGTAGCTTTGATGTCCAGAGAAGGTGACGACTATTCAATTAATTCCACAAAGGTAAAGTTTCAACAAGTTCATTCAGAAGCCAAAACTTGAATATGTGTGGTTTAAACATCTACTTAACTCTTGAATTTAAATGTATCACATCAGTAGTCATCATTTGTCAGAAGGTTCAAGAAACAATATGTATTCAATGCACGAGTTACTTGGTCTTGGATGTGCTTGTTTTCGTTTATCAACCGGTCATATGGTCAAACGGAATGAAATTGAGCAGGTTGAACTTAACCCTCATGACACTGAATAGCCATTGAATAGCTACGTAAAGCAGCGTTTTATAGATACATTTATCTGTCACCCAGTTGTTGTGAGATCAAATGATCCACAAGGATGGGTTTATCTGTATTTTTAAAGTTTCTATTTTACATGCTGCTGCTGAAACATTACTCCAATATATGGAAGGAAACATAAAAAATCTTATGAAAATATGCCACATATTGTGCTTTGTGCAATGAAATATTAAGAGATTGTTTGTATTCAACTGTTACTTCCAGCCTAATTTTAAGGAATAAAAACGATGTTGGAAATAGTCATTGTGTAAGGACGATTCTATGGGGAATGAAATAAAGTTGATCTTTCAGGTTAATGACTTTCAACCGGAAAACAGCATGTCTTGTAGAGAAATGGTAGAATGGTACGGGGAACAACATAAGAACTTAACAATATAAGAATGAAGTGCAGAAGTAGACCATACAGCCCTTCGAGAGTACTCTGTCATTTATCTAGATTATGGCTGATCACCTACCTCAGCGATATTTTCTAGCACTGTCTCCAGATTCCTTGATTCTTTTAATATTGAGAAATTTATCGATCTCTGTTTTAATATCAGCAATGACTAAGCCACCACAGCCATCTTGGACATAGAATTTCAAAAGTTCATCTTCATTTGAGAGGAGTAGTTTTGATGAGTCTTCACTTGATGAGTTACCTCATCATTAGAAGCCTAACTTGTCTTTCCCTTATTCTGAGATTGTGATTTTTTGATTCTAGACTCTGTGACCTGAGAGAACATTTTCCTTGTAACTAACCTGTTGAGTCTGTAAGAATTTTGTAAGTTTTACTGAGACCTCCTCTCAGTCTTTTAAGCTTGGTAGAATGCAGTAATAATGCACATAATATCTCCTCTGATGACAACTGTGCCATCCTTGGAAATTGTTAGTGAATTTCTACCGCACTCCCTTGTTGCTAAGTTTATCCTTTATGTATAAGGAAACTAAACCTCTACACAGTATTCCAGCTGCAGTCTTACCAAGACGCTGTACAATTGCAATAAGATCTCTGTATACCTGCATTCAAATACTTTCACAGTAATACCAAATGTTCTCTTAATCACTGGATGAAGGAATGGCAAATAGAGTTTAGTTCTCATAGGTGTGAGATGTTGCAATATGGAAAGTCAAATCCAAGTAGAACTTCCAGTGAATGGCATGTCTCTAGGGAGTGTTGTAGGATAAAGAGACCTGGTAGTATAATTACTGTACTGTACTTTGTAAACTGAAAGTGGAGTCACAGTTAGACAGGTGATGAAGAAGGCTTTTGGAATACTGGTTTTCATATTTCATGGCACTGAGTAAAAAGTTAGGAGTTCATGGTGCCATTGTACAGGACATTGGTGAAGCTGCGCCTGGAGTTTTGTGTTCGTTTTGGTTGTCCTGCTGTAGAAAAGAAGTTATTAAACTGAAAAGAGTGTAGAAAAGATTTACAAGGATGGTGCCAGTGTTGTGACTGCCTAAAATTGAATCATACAGGAGCTGTAAGTGAGAAATATAAATATCTTTATTCACAGCAAACCTTCAGGAGAGGGAGAGTCCAGGAAGATCCAAGAGAATCTCACTCTCCTGACAGGATGTTTTATACGTCTTCAACACAAAGATAACAATAAACAATTAGCTCTACTGCTATTATCACCTATTTAACGCTTTGAATATAGTCAGGTAAACTTACAGAATTACATATTCACAACAGAGCACATTCCAACTAGCAGAACCTCTTTGAATATTCAATATTGGTGTCTATTCCAAAACCCAGAAACCCAAAATTTATCCCTTTTGTTACAGTGTTGCTTCATGAATATTCATTTACCAGAAGTGACAAAACAGATCGCTCCTGAAATGTGCATTAAGTGGCAGGGATACACTTAATAATATCCATCAATTGTCATCCCTATGTAGTTTCAAGGGGACAGAATCAGAATGATTGGTTTCACTAGGCACAAATATCAGCTGGAAATTTAAATTGTGTACGATTTTCATGTCTTGAAGACTGCTTCCCATTTTAGTTAATTCTAATAATTTATAATGTCATAACTCCAGAATGATCCCTAACAGCCAGGAGTTGAGTGACTTGGTTATATGGAGCAGTTGGACAGACTGAAAAGTGTTTTTATAGAGCAAATAAAATCATGAGGGACATATATAGGGTAAATCACCTTTTTTCCATCATCAAGAACCACATTTAAGTTGAGAGGGGAAAGATTTAAAGAGGAAGATGGTGGGTAAACCTTTTTTTTAACACAAGGGCTGGTGGTATCTGGGTGAAATCAGCTGCCAGAGGAAGTGGATAAGCCAGGTACTTCTAAAAGATAATTGGACAGTTACATGGATTGGAAAGATTCAGAAGATTATAAAAAGACTTGGGTTGAGCATGATGATCAGCATGGACCAGCTAGGTCAAAAGGCCATTTTCTGTGTTGAATGACTCAGTTACTACGACATCATTCAGGAATTGTGTACAGCTCGGTACGAAAGCTGAAAGCTCTTCATGTATGTTGCTCCTGTCACAAAGTCTCAAAATAGTTTACAGCCAATTATCACTATCATAATGGGAAATCATTGCAGCCAATTTGCATGCAAATAGAACTAT
This sequence comes from Mobula hypostoma, assembly GCF_963921235.1. NCBI lineage: Eukaryota > Metazoa > Chordata > Chondrichthyes > Myliobatiformes > Myliobatidae > Mobula > Mobula hypostoma. The sequence continues at coordinate 48,754,871 of NC_086102.1, read as the reverse complement.
TGTAATATTACATAATTAGGTTTAATGGCAATTATTGAGGTTTAATATTGGCTGAGACATCAAGATGAACTACTGTACCCTGTTCTCCTTCAAAGTTTACTGTTGGATAATTTATGTCCATCTGATTGGTGTTGTTTTATTATCTCATGTGAAATGACTCAGCTGATACTAAAGCACTTTGGAGTGTTTATGTATAATATGTAAACAAATTGCATGGATATAGAATATAATAGTATAATCACATATTTATAATGTACATTGATTTGCTTTGATGTTTAAGTAGAATAAAAACAAATCTTCATTTCAAAGCAGTTAATGCCAGGTAGATATGAGTGGAGTTGTAGCTTATTAGCATTCCCAGTGCAGACCAAGGTCCACCCCAAGGAAATTGATGCAAAGATTGTTCTTTTGTAGATCAATGCTGTGAGTTTGAGCTAGAAGGAAAATAAAAAGGACAATTTCTGCATTACACTTGTTGTTGCATCTGGGAAAAGAAAGTCTGTTGAATGGAGGTAAAGGCAGCAGAAGTCAGCCCTGTATGTCACGCCTATGTACAGGTTTGTCTGGTGGCTTTGAACAAATATTGACAGGTTAGCTCAGAGAAAGAAAGGAAAGAAAGAAAGATACAAAAAGTAGCAAATATTTTAGCTCAGCAGCAGTTGCACAAAGCTGATTTTAAAGTAAAATGACCTGTAATATAGTGGGTGCAAAATGAAGAGGTAGATAAGGCTGGAATACAGTGACGTTCTTTTGGTGGTAAAAAGAGAAAATGACTGCTCAGCCATATAGGTCACCTAGGAATGTATTATAGGGCTTAAGAATCATTAATGTCCTACATAAACAAAATGGCCAATAATATTTGAGGTGGAAGACGGTACTGAAACAACATAGGCATTACATATTGGAGTGCAGGAACAAATAAGAAGGAGTTACTTCTAAAATTAAGTTCTGTATTGTATTGCTCAATGCTAACTTAGTAGTTCTGCACAACACCATTAATAATCAACTTACAAAGTATATAAAATAGAGGGTTATTTGAATCCATAGCTATAAATTCAGCTCATGCAATCTGAAAATTGAGGAAGAATTATGATTATATTGTCAAGCCCTAACACTGGTCAATTTGTTAATTGTGAACTGACTGGCCTGTAACTTAGGGGATGAACAAATCCAACCACACATTTGATTTTTTTTTGAGGAATTAGGATATTTATGAAGATAACAGTCTAAATGAGTATGAGAATTCCAACCTTTTCCTGTGGAAGGAAAGCGGAGGCCAAAGGGTGGAGTTGAGAGAGAATAGATGAAGTGAGTGTGCTCAGGGACAGGCTGTATTGAGGATGTGAAGAGTCAGGGGGAATGGAGGAAGTGAGGAGGTAATCAGTGTGCTAGTGTGCACATGTGTGTCTGAGAGAGGGGAAAGAGTGTGCAAATTTTGAGTGGCACCCATGGATAACCCCACCAATGAATAAACATCAAAATATACACAGTACAGTCACATCACCAATTAGCTTGATCTCCTTGCCATTGGATGAAGACCTCAATCTGTCAGTAGCTGGTTACCCCACATTAAAATAAATGACGTCTAGGCAACTTCTACTGCACGTCCTGTGTTAAGAGCAGAGTACTGAAAATTTTGTAATGCTGCAAACAAGTCACAAAAGTGTGGCTGACTTTTTAAAAACATTCAAAAGTATTGTAAGTTCTTTAACAACACTGTAACTTTAGACTTGTGGAGGACATTTTTCGATTTCTCAGTGGTACTGCTCAATAAATTGAAACAAAGAATACAAGGACGCCAAACAAAGTTGTGCTGTCTGCAACACAAGCGACCTGTATGAAATACTCTGTTATGAAGCCTGTTTATCTTTCAACAATCTATCATGGAACATTGTGCTTTCTGTGTCATAACTTCAATGTCAAAGTTTTCCCACACAAACAAAATAGACAATTGTAGAAAAATTGAGTCTGACTTCTCAGTTTACCGGACTTCAGTTTTGAAAAGATTCATTCAACAAGGGCTTTGCTGCCAGGTAGACCATCACGAATTCAACTGAATTTGCCAGATATTGGTTTCTACTGCATTTCTGTCCATACTGAAAAGCACTTCACCACCTTTCAGAAACCACTGTTTCTTATGCATTCCAATAAATCAGATTATTGGTAGATTGTTAGCATTGGATTTGCTCCTTAAAATAATTTCCTGCCTGTATTACCCTTGGATTTATTAATGCTTAATTTTAAAGTTTTCGCTAAAATGCAATAATGACTCAGATATATTCAATTTACGATTCATCAAAATAACAAACAATTTTTAATGTTAAGAAGTAGAGAGAGAAATGAATCAGTATTAGTAATAACCTATCCTTGTAACCCAGACTCAGCTGTGTGAGTAAAGGCCTCTCTCCTTAGAGTGACAGCTACATTGAAATAGTTCTAATTCCGAGGCAACTTGAAGGCAGTCTTGTGCAGCACAGCTCGATGGATAAGATTAAATATTCCCCTTTCAGCCTGATACAGCTGAGAATCACGACTACTTCCAAGGTCTGTATGGTTAATAAAGATGGATTAATGCAATTGAACAATCTATCGCTGCTTAAAACTGACAGAACCAATACCGATTGTGGCCGTACTTCTCACTGGACTCCTTGGAGGAAGCATGGCTGCTGATGAGGGATACAGGTGCATTTAACTTGGGCTTCTGTACCTTCCTCTGCAATTGGATCCTCGACTTTCTAACTGGAAGACCACAATTGGTGCGGATTAGTGATAATATCTCCTCCTCACTGACAATCAACACTGGCACACCTCAGGGATGTGCTGGTCAACTCTCTCTATACCCATGACTGTGTGGCTAAGTGTAGCTGAAATACCATCTCTAAATTTGCTGATGATACAGCCATTGTAGGTAGAATCTCAGATGGAGATGAGAAGGGCATACAGGAGCGAGATGTACCAGCTAGTTGAGTGGTGTCACAGCATCAACCTTGCACTCAATGTCAGCAAGACCAAGGAGCTGATTGTAGACTTCAGGAAGGGTAAGATGAGGGAATACGAACCAATCCTCATAGAGAAATCAGAAGTGGAGAGAGTGAACAATTTCAAGTTCCTGGGTGTCAAGGTCTCTGAGGATCAAATCTGGTCCCAACATATTGATGCAGCTATAAAGAAGGCAAGACAACGACTATATGTCATTAGAAGTTTGAAGAGATTTGACTTTTCATCCAAATCGCTTGAATATTTTTATAGATGTACCATGGAGAGCATTCCAACAGGCTGCATCACTGTCTAGAATGGGGAGGAGGTGCTACTGCACAGAAGCGAAAGAAGCTACAGAAAGCTATAAAATTAGTCAGCTCCATCTTGGGTACTAGCCTCTGTTGTATTCAAGGCATCTTCAAGGAGCAGTACCTCAGAAAGGTGGCATCCACTATTAAGGACCCCATCACCCAGGACCTATCCTCTTCTCCTTGTTACCATCAGGTAGGAGATACAGAAGCCTGAAGACACACACTCAGCGATTTAGGAAAAGGTTCTTCCCCTCTGCCATCCGATTCCTAAATGGACATTGAACCCATGAACACTACCTCACTTTTTAAATATATATTATTTTGGTTTTGCACTATTTTAAATTTATTTAATATACATATATATTTACTGTAATTGATTTACTTATTCATTTTTTTCTTTCTATATTATCAGGTATTGCATTGCACCACTGCTGCTAAGTTAACAAATTTCACAACGTGGTGATAACAAACCTGATTCTGATGACTGTTTGCATAGACTGTTTGGAATTCAGAATTTAGGATCGTCGGCCTTGCTGCAACTTCAGTGGTTTAGAAGCGGGATTATGGATGCACACGGTCTTCGGCAATCGGTTCATATGATTGGTCAGGGTGATGGAGTTTTCAATTCTGTGCTAATCTTTGATTTGTCTATTGCTGCTCCTATTCCACCTCAGCTTTAATTAATTAGACTTTAAAATGGCATGTGTCATATGGACCATGTATGGCAATCTGAACGGTTAGCAGCCAGTATCTCTCAGCATTTCTGCCAATGCCCCCATGCTTGAGGGTCATGTTGAACATGACTTTACATCACTTCTTTTGACTATCTTTTCAACATTAGGCAGTGGAGAGCTAAACGAAGAAAACTTGTTAATGGAAAAGGTTCTTGGGCATCCAGACACAATATCTTGTTCATTTTAATCTATTGACTTCAATGTTGGTGGAGCTATAGTGAAACTTCAGAGTCAATACAACTTCATGGAGGATATTCATGTTGGCCTGGTGGTCTGTCCTTTTGATCCTCAGGATTCAGTGCAAGGCACCACTCTCAGATTTCTCAGTGTGGCATTAGATAGATGCATAATTTCATTAACTTTCCAAGACAGACTGTCACAGGTTGAACAAAGTGTTGAGTCAGTGCTGGACTTCATCACAAGTGCTTCATGTAGACGGCATGGGGGATAATTAGCTTGATGTTGTTGGAGAGCCTTTGTCTTGGTGATGTCCAAGTATAGGCCCAAATTCTCATATAAAGCCTTGAGGAGACCAAGCATCACTTGCAGCCCCTTTATAAGGTGAGCCATCATGAAGTATTGTTTACCAACTGCTGATTTCAAATGTCTTTGGTGGTAAGTTTTGTTTTAGTTTCAAAGTTCGAAGTAAATATTTTTACCTGTTGAAATAAATGTCACCACACACCCAGCCTTGAGATTCTTTTTCCTGAGGGCATACTCAGCAAATCTATAGAACAGTAATTATAAACAGGATCTATAGACAACAAAGTGTGCAAATGCAAATACAAATAAATAGCAATAAATATTGAGAGCATGAAATAAACAAGATAGAGAATCCTTAAGGTGAGAAATAGAATGAGTGTAGTAATCCCCTTTTGTTCAAGAGCCTGATGGTTGAAGGGTAGTAATTGTTCTTGACCCTGTTAGTGTGAGTCCTGAGGCAATTGTACCTTCTACCTGATGGCAGCAGCGAGAAAAGAGCATGGCCTGGGTGGTGAGGATCTTTGATGATGGATGCTGCTTTCCTATGACGGTGTTTCATGTAGATGTGCTCAATGGTTGGGAGGGCTTTACCCTTGATGTACAGGGCTTTATCCATTACCTTTTGTGGGATATTCCGCTCAAAGGCATTGGTGATCCCACACCAGGCCATAATGCAGGCGGTCAGCACACTGTCCACCACACATCTGTAGAAGTTTGCGAAGCTTTTCGATGATATGCTGAACCTCCGCAGACTCCTGAGGAAGTAGAGTGCTATCGTGCTTTCTTTGCAATTACATTTATATCATGTGTCCAGAACAGATCCTCTGAGATGGTGACACCCGGGAATATAAAGTCACTGACCCTCCCACCTCTGATCCTCCGATGATTACTGGCTCATGGACCTCTGGTTTCCCTCTCTTGAAGTCTACAATCAGTTCCTTGGTCTTGCTGACGTCAGGTGAGAGGTTGCTGTTATGACACCACTCGGCCAAATTTTCAATCACCCTCCTGTATGCTGATTTATCACAACCTTTGATACGGCCCACAACAGTGGTTTCATCAGCAAACTTGAATCTGGTGTTGGAGCTGTACTTAGCCACACAGTCATAGGTGCAGAACGAGTAGAGCAGGGGGCTCAGCACACAGCCTGTGGTGCACCTGTGCTGATGGAGATCGTGGAGGAGGTGTTTTTGCCAATCTGAACTGACTAGGGTTCGCAAGTGAGGAAATCCAGGATTTAGTTGCACAAGGGCGTATTGAGGCCCCGGTCTTGGAGTTTGTCGATTAGTTTTGAAGGGATGATGGCATCAGATGTCGAGCTGTATTTGATAAAGAACATTTTGATCTATGTATCTTTGTTGTCCAGTTGTTCCAGGGCTGTGTGAAGAGTCAGTGTGATGGCATCTGTTGTGGACCTGTTGCTTCAGGAGGCAATTTGGAGCGATATGTTTCAACAGCAACCTCTCAAAACAGCTCAGCACTGCGGATGTATGGCTGCTGGGCGATAGTCATCGAGGCAGGTTGACACGCTCTTCTTGGTACGATTGAAGCCCCCTTGAAGCAGGTGATATCACACCCTGCCGGAGCAAGAGTTTGAAGATATCCATGAATACATCAGCCAGCTGGTCAGCACAGCTCTTCAGTACTTGGCCAGGTACTCAATCTGGACCAGATACTTATTTTGGATTCATTCTCTTGAAGGCAGCCCGCATGTCACCTTCAGATACTGAGACCAAAGGATCATTGGGAGACATGGGGATGGGTGATGCTTCCTCCCTGTTCTGGTGGTTAGTGAGCATAGAAAGCATTGAGCTCATCTGGAAGCAAAGCTCTGCTGTCTCCTATGTCACTAGATTTAATTTGTAGGAAGTTATGGCACTCAAACCCTGCCACCGCTGTCGAGTATCCCTCGTCGATTCCAATTTAGTTTGGAATCTCTGCTTCGCCCTGGTGTAGTCATTCAAATCTTCAGATGAGCAATAGTTTTAAAGTGATCCAGATGAATTTTCTTTCTGTCCAGTCTGGATACGAATACCAGGATATCAGTGTACTGTGCTCTTTTGGCTCCTAAACATTGAGTTCAAGGAAGGAGAACTTAAAATTCAATTCAGCTAAAGATTGTCTTATCTTCCCCTTGGATGCAGTGCTTGGGGTGATTATAAGTTTAAGCCTTTCTTAATCTAACCACTCAGAGATCCTGAAGGTTCTAAGGATTGAATCTATTCCTCAAAAGCAAAACTTCAATGTGTTGCGTTCTGTTCATTTGCAATATGTAAGTATTTAGTATGCATGTGAACCCTCCCTGTTATGCAGGTGCATGTGGGAGGTGGAAGGGGGGAATTGTGGGACATAACGGTGACGGCCCTCAGGTACTGAAGGGAGACACTGAAAGTAAAGTCCTTGTTGTTTGGCTGTTAACAGTGGTAGCAGAGGATGGTTCTCAATTATAGGATCCTGCCAGCAATTGATGAGAGCAAGCCTTAAGAAAGCTGGAAGGATGAAATTGGAATATGGACGTGTTATGGAACAGGGGAAGATGAAGCTAGCCTTGGTTGTTATGTGGTTGCTTGAGCAGAGTGAATGGGAAATGGAACTTTGGTGGAACACTTGAAGGAAGATGATGGTATGAATACGCTAATAAATACACTTGACTCAGATTTTCTGAAAGAAGAAAATTGGATTTATGAAGCATATTCAGATTTGGACTAAATTTATAGAGACAATTCTAAAATGTGGCTGATTATATTATTGATTTTGAACAAAAGTACAGTTGCATGCGTAAGTACAAAATGGAACTTCCTGATGCTGTATTAGCTTTTAAATTGTTGGATACTGCATGACTAGACATACAGGACAGACAGCTCGAGTTAACTGCATGCACAGAACTTACATCTGCATCTATGAAATCAGCACTAAAGAGGATTTTTGAAGAAAAGGCCGCTAAGACAACAGTCGGAATTAGTTTGAGTCAGGAAATAGCATACTTCACTGAGCAGAAACAAGGGTATAGCAGGCATAGATCCCAGAGGGACCAAACAAAGATACCATCACCTGGTACAAGTTCAATAAGTAAGTATGGTAGGAGATGGAAATGTGTGGTACATCTGAGTATTTACCATTGGGCAAGAAGCTGTCCACATAGAACCAAACAAGTAAGGCTAACTGAAGAAAATAACAAATCCGAAGATGTAGAAGAGTGCCATATCACTTACTAATGCAGAGATTTGATGATAGAATCTCTAGGACTTGCTATTATTGGTACAGCATGCACACATATGGTGTCTGGAGAAAAATGGCTCGAAAGCCATGTAAGTGAACTAAACCCGAATGAAGTGCAGAAACTGATGAACACAGATACACTGAGTAGCAAAGCATTCAAATTTGGAGATGGAAAGATTGCACATTCCACCAAAAGAGTGAAAATTCTCGCAAAAAATAGGGCAGACAAAATGTTATGCTGAAACAGAGGTGGTATCAATGAACATTCCATTACTCTTGAGCAAATCTTCCCTGAAGAAAGCAGAAGCTGTACTGACAATGGAGAATGACCAAGTGACGATGTTTCAACAGACAGTGTCTGTTGAGCTCACCAGCTCTGGACATTACTGTCCAGATAAAGACACTACTGAGAACCAATGTGAGAATGAAGTAGTAAGTGTCCTCCTGGCTCAGCTGACTGAATCAAAGAAGTGCCAAAATGATGGCTTTGCATCCCTGAAACATGCAGAGGAGGCTAAAAAGAAGCAACAGAAAGACATGGAGTTCTTAACTCATTGCTTTGATGGGAAAGCATCAGCCTATGATAAATTGGAAAAGGCCAAGAACTTTCCGTATCAGGAGTTGGATAATCTAGTTGTGGGCCTGGACCACCAACGGCAGATTGTTTCCAGTCTTGAAAAGAAACAGAAGAAATTTGATCAGTTGCTGGCTGAGGAAACAAACATTTCCTTAAAGAACAAAGAGGGGCGGGATTGTACACAGGCTGAAGCATGCGGGAAAGAGACTAAGATACTATCGCTGACCTGTGCCCTAGAGGAGGCAATGGAACATAATGAAGAGATGGATAAAATGAATAAGCTGTGGTGTGCAGAGAGGGAAGAGCTCGTCAGCTGCAAGGGTGATGCAGGGATGAGTGTACATGAGTTGGAAAAGTCCAAGTGTGCTCTGGAGCAACAGGTGGAGGAGATGAAAACTCAGTTGGAAGAGCTGGAGGATGAGCTCCAGGCCACTGAAGATGCTCATCTACTTCTGGAAGAAAATCCACAAGCCGTGAGAGCTCAGATCGATAGGGATCTGCCGGGCAAGGTTGAACAAAGCGAGGAAAGGAGGAGACATTAACTGATTAAACAGGTTTGTGAAATCGAAGCAGAGCTGGAAGATGAGCGAAAGCAATTGTCCCTGGCTGTTACTGCCAGTTAAAAGTTGGAGATAGTTTTCAAGGAGGGACAAACAGAAGCTTCAAACAAATGCTGCGATGAAGCTATAAAACAGCTCCGCATACTGCAGACTCAACTGAAGGACTATATCCATGAACTGAATGATGCTCGCAGCTCTCGAAGGGAAGTGCTGACCCATTCCAAACAAACTGAGAAGGAACTGAATGAAAAACAATAGTTATAGGAGGAGCTTGCTGCAGCTGAGGGTGCAAAATGTCAGACACAACAGGAAAGAGATAATCTAGTTGAAGAGATTGCAAGCAATAGTTCCAGAAAATCTTTGGCTCTGGATGTGAAAAGATGCCTTGAGGCCAGGATTGCTCAGCTGGAAGAGGAGGTAGAAGAATAGCAGACGAATGCTGAGATGGCTAATGCTAGACTCAAGAAAAGGTTGATCAATTAGATGCAGATCTTTCTGCTGAACGCAGCAATGCACAGGAGGCAGAAAATGCTCATCAACAACTCGATCGTCAGAACAAAGAGCTGGAAACCAAGTTGCAGGAGATGGAAAACGCTGTTAGATCCAAATACAAGGCAAACTTTGCAGCACTGGAGGCGAGGATTGCTCAGCTCGAGGAACAACTTGATGCAGAAATGAGGGTTAGAACCAATTCCCATATCCTAATGGACATTTGAATTGTTTGGATATTTGAATTGCCTTAAAATGTTTTTTAAATTTAATTTTTAAAAATATATACTTAAAAAGGCTGGGAGATTGTTGAGTTCTGTTCATTTGCGCTATGTAAATGTCTAATACTCATGCGCGTGCTCCCTGTTATGTGCGTGCACAAGGGAGATGGAAGGGGGGAATTGTGGGACGTAAAGGTGGCAGCCCTCAGGTACTGAAGGAAGATGTTGAAAGAAAGGTTGTTTAAACAAAATAAAAACATGTTGTTTGGGCATTAACACAATGCTGACGGGCTACAGTGAATCTTCAATGTCAAAGGCCAATCCAGTGTTGTAGCAACCTAATTAAAAAAAACCTGGGTGATGACACTGGTCTTTTCAATACTGTCTGAGGTATAACCTAGACAGAAGAGTCTTGCTCATCGTTGACAATGCTTCTGGAGACAGCATAACTCATGCAACAATAAATGGCATAATGTGGAAATTATAGCCAGACCATTGAGTGGGTAAACTAATCTGAAAAATTTGAAGATGTTATTAAGTTGGCAGATAAGCTGGATTTGATAAATTAGAGCAGAATGACACGTTAGTGAAATCAGATGGCAAAAAGCTCACAAAAGGGCATCTGTACGAATCTGAGCAACAGAGACTGAAGAAAGACAAGAAGACACATACAGAAGATCATTACCAACAATTTGTTATTGGAGGCATTTTGCCATATTGATAAAAACAATGATCCTAATGGAGTGCAGCATCAGATATGGCCATACAATGGAAATTGGCATCCTCTATTGTTAGGAACTTTATCAGAGGAAGAAGCGGAGAGCTGTACAAATATGGCTGACAAGGGAAGTCAAAAACAGCATAGAAGTGAAACAGAGAATTTACAATTAAAAAAAATTAGAGAATTGGGAGACTTTTAGAAACCAACAGAAGGCAACTAAAAAAGCAATGAGAGAAAATATGAAATATGAAGGCAAGCTGGACAATAATATAAAAGAGGATACCAGATATATAAAGAATATATATCTTTATATATATTATAAAGAGAGGCAAGGGTGGACATTAGACCACTGGAAAATAACACTGGAGTGGTAGCAATGGGGAACAAAGAAGTGGCAGAGAAAATGAATAAGTATTTTGTGTCAGTCTTTACTGTGGACAGCACTAGCAATATGCCAGAAATTCAAGAGTGTCAGGGGGTAGAAGTGTGTGTAGTCACTGTTACTATGGAAGAAGCGCTTGGGAAGCTGAGAGTTCTGAAAGTAAATAAATCACCTACACCCCATGGCTCTGAAAGAGATTGTGGAGGTATTAGCATTGATCATTCAAGAAATAGTTTCTGGATGTTAGAGTCCATTATTAAGACCATAAAATATAGGAGCAGAATTAGACCATTTGGCCCATCGAGTCTGTACCGCCAATTCGTCATGGCTGATTCAGTTCCCTCTCAGCTCCAACTTCTTGCTTTCGCCCCATAATCTGTCATGCCCTAACTAATCAAGAATCTATCAACCTCTGCCTTAAATATACCCAATGACTTGGCCTCCACAGCTGCCTGCGGCAACAGATTCACCACTCTCTGGCTAAAGAAATTCCTCCTCATCTCCGTTCTAATAGGGTGTCCCTTTATTCTGAGGCTGTGCCCTCTGATCTTAGAGTCCCCCACTGTTGGAAACATCCTCTTCACATTCATTCTATTGAGGCCTTTCAACATTCAATAGGTTTCAATGAGATCCCCACTCATTCTTCTGAATTCCAGGGAGTACAGGCCCAGGGCCATCAAACACTCCTCCTATGATAAGCCTTCCAATCCCGGAATAATTTTTGTGTGCCTCCATTGAACCTTCTCCAATATCAGCACACCCTTTCTTAGATAGAGGGCTCAGAACTGCTCACAATACTCTAAATGAGGCCTCACCAGTGCCTTATAAAGCCTCAAGATTACATCCTTGCTTTTATATTGTAGTCCTCTTGAAATGAATGCTAACATTGCATTTGCCTTCCTCACCACTGACTCAACCTGCAAATTAACCTTTAGGGAATCCTACACAAGGACTCCCAAGTCCCTATTTCAGCTTTTTGAATTTTCTCTCCATGTAGAAAATAGTCTACGCTACCTACCAAAGTGCATGACCGTACACTTACTGACACTGTATTCTATCTGCCACTTCTTTGCCCAGTTTCCGAATCTGTCTAAGTTCTTCTGCAGCTATTCTGCTTCCTCATCATTATCTGCCCCTCCCCCTATCTTTGTACCATACGCAAACTTGGTTACAAAGCCATTAATTCTGTTATCCAAATCATTGATGTATAACGTAAAAACAAATGGTCCCAACACAGACCTCTGTGGAACACCACTGCTCACCAGCAGCCAACCAGAAATGGCTCAACTTATTCCCGCTCTTTGCCTCCTGCCAATCAGCCAATGCTCTATCCTATCTTTCCTGTAATACCATGAGCCCTTACTTGTTAAGCAACCTCAAGTGTGTGGCACCTTGTCAAAGGCCTTCTGAAAATCCAAGCACACAACATGCCCTGTTTCTATTTTGTGTATCCTTCTTGTTATTGCTTAAAAGATTTCCAACAGATTTGTCAGGCAAGATTTTCCCTTAAAGAAACCATGCTGACTTTGGCCTATTTTATCATGTGCCTCCTAACCACATCCTTAACAATTGACTCCAGCATATTCCCAACCACTGAGGTCAGACTAATTGGCCTATAGTTACCTTTCTTCTGCCTCTCTTCCTTCTTGAAGAGAGAAGTGACATTTGTAATTTTGCAATTCTCCAGAACCATGCCAGAATCTTTTGATTCCTGGAAGATCATTTCTAATGCTTCCACATTCTCTTCAGCCACCTCTTTGATCTCTGGGCTGTAGACCATCTGGTCCAGGTGATTTATCTACCTTCAGACCTTTCAGTTTCCAAAGGACCTTCTCCCTACTCCATTCACTTCTGCCCGCTGACACTCTCGAACCTCCTGGATACAGCTAGTGTCTTTCACCTCATCTGCCATTTCTTAGTCCCCCATTACTTGCTCTCCAGCATAATTTTGCAGTGGTCTGATATCTATTCTTGTCTCTCTTTTACTCTTTATATATCTGAAGAAACTTTTGGCATCCTCTTTAACATTATTGGCTAACCTACCTTCATATTCCATCTTTTCCCTCTTTATGACTTTTTAGTTGCCTTCTGTTGGTTTTTGAAAGCTTCCCATTACTCAAGTCAAATCAAGTATAGTCAAGTTTATTGGCGTTTAACGATATACATGTAAATAATGTATATAGAAATGAGACGTTTCTCCAAACCAGGGTGTAAAACACATAACACACATAAGTCTCTGAGTCTCTGTGCCAGACTCATTGCCAAGGGCCTGATCACTGAGGCTCACCCCTCCCCCAAACAGGCTGATCCCTCAATAGCATCTAAAATGGTATACCTATTACTGAAGGGAATGGCCACAGGGGTACTCTGTGCCGGTTTGCCATTTCCCTTCCTGCTCCTGTCAGTCACCCAGTTACCTGCTTCCTGCAGTCTAGGGGTGACTACCCCCCCCTATAGCTCCCACTTCGCGCTTCCTCAGTCTCCCGTTTAAGCCAGAGGTAATTGTGCTGTAGCTCCAGTTCCTTAACACATTCCCTGAGGAGCTGCAGCCTGGTGCTCCTGGTGTAGATGCAGCTATCTGGGTGGCTGAAGGTCTCCCAGAATTCCCACATCTCATACAAAGAACATAACACTGTCCCCGGAGCCATTCTCACTGCAATAACTATGTACTAACCGATGAGGAATGAAGAATAAAGAAGAAGAAGAAACTTACCGGATACTTACCTCACCCAAGCCTGATGAGCCAAAGCCAAAGCTTCCCCACTCTAATACTGGCCACTCACACAATGCTGCTCCATTTGCACCTGCCTTCACACTTGCAAATGAATCCCATTCACTGGTTGGCCACAGTTCAAACTCAAATTAAGGACGAGGTTTTGGGAGATTTGAGGGCACATGATAAAAGAGTTCAAGGGTCCTTAAGGGAATATCTTGCCTGACAAATCTGTTAGAATTATTTGAGGAAATTACAGGATAGAGAAAGGAGAGTCAGTGGATTTTTTTAACTTGGATTTTTAGAAGGCCTTTCACAATTGCTGGACATCAAGCTGCTAAGCAAAATAAGAGCCCATGGTATTACTGGAAAGATACTAACATGGATAGAATGAATAGCATAAGAATAAAAGGGGCCTTTCCAGGGTGGCTGCTGGTCACTAGAAGTGTTTTGCAGGGGTTGGTGTTGGGACCACTACTTCTCACATTATATGTTTATAATCTAGGTTACAGAATTGATGACTTTGTGGCCAAGTCTGGGCTAACATAAAGATAAATGGAGGGGCAGGTAGTTTTGAGGGAGCAGGGAGTTTGCAAAAAGACTTGTACATATTAGGAAAATGGGCAGATTATTGGTCGATGGAATAGAAGGTAGGGAATTGTATTGTCATGCATTTTGTAGAAGGATAATGGCGTAGAGTATTTTCTAAATGAATCAGAGGTGCAAATGATCTTGGGAGTCCTTGTGCAGGATTCCCTAAATGTTAATTTACAGGTTGTGTTGGTAGTAAAGAAGGTAAACGCAATGTTAGCATTTATTTTGTGAGAGCCAGAATACTGTATAAAAGTTAAGATATAATGCCAAGGCATAGGTCAGACCACGTTTGGAGTACTGTGAGCAATTTTCGACCCCATATCTAAGGAGGCATGCGCTGCCATTAAAGAGGTTTACAAGAATGATTCTGAGAATGAAAGGTTTAACAAGAGGAGCGTTTGGTGGCCCTGGACCTGTATTTGCTGAGTTGAGAAGAATGAAGGGGGTTGTTATTGAAATCTAGCAAATATTGAAAGGCCTGAATAGAGTGGATATGGAGCAAACACTTTCAATATGGGAGAGTTTAGGACCAGAGGACACAGCTTCAAAATAGAAGGATATTCCTTCAAAACAGAGATGAAGAGGAACTTCTTTAGCTAGAGGATAATGAATCTGTGCAATTCATTGCCATAGACAGCCGTGGAGGCCAAGTCATTGGGTATATCTAAAGTGGAGGTTGATAGTTTCTTGATTAGTAAGGAAGTCAAAGGTTACAGGGAGAAGACAGGAGAATGGGGTTAAGAGGGATAATAAATCACCTAGGAACGAATGGCAGAGCCAAAAGGGGCCAAAAGCTCTAATTCTGCTGCTGCAGAGATTTATGACCCTCTAAACGAAAATATTTTACCTTGTCTCTGTCTTACAGTTCAAGTCTTTAGTCTGAAGCATTGGCCGTTTTAGATTCTTCTACAGTAGAATATATCCAACCCATCAAAATCCCACAGGATACTATATGTTTGATGGGTCTAAAATGGTACATTATTTATGAGATGTATCTTCTATTATCTTAATTTATGATTTGAATAATAATATAACATCATTTTCTTACTTTACACCCTTGCTGTGTTTTTAAGCATTAAGATATTCTTAAAGCCGTTCTTGAGCTCTGTGTCACTACCAGACTTTTCACATAAAAGCTAAAGGGAAATTATTTATAAATGACCAGTTTTAACTTCACACACCATTATCCCAGAATATAAACCTTTCCAGGAATACTAAGTGTGCTAAATATTCTTTGGCAAGTGACAAGGCTGTTCTATATGCCAACCCATTCTTCTCACCAAGGCCCATTCAGCTGTTCTGTGCCCTCAATAGTCCATTTTTATAGTGATATTGGGAGAAAATTCTTGTCTGCATTGTAGAATTCTCCTTCACAAAATTTCTCATCCTTGATGAAACATGGCAAAGTCAGATACAACAAACTTCTCTTAACTGGTCTGTTAAGTCTTCTTTTACAAAGGAACATTCTCATTTTTATTCTGGACTCTCTCATGCCTTTATGTCCGCCCTTTAATGTAATGGCCAAGGCTAGAGCAGAGTTTTATAGAGGGGGAACGTCGAGGGAGGGATAATAGAGATGGAGGTCAGCATAATTTCTTTGCTTTTATACTTTATTAATAGAACAAAGGATTGTGTTTACCTTATTAGCTTTCTCAGACTGGCCTGCCATGTTTAATGATTTCTGCACCAACACTCTAGGTCCCTTTACTGCTAGGCACCATTTTAGAACTATCTTTTATTGCTTCTCATTCTTCCTATCAGGAGTTTTGAAGCAAGCTTGCATTAAGATGATATAGTAAAAGAGTAATTATGTGATGGGAATAATATATCATTAAGTCAGGCAGTTGATGATGAATGAAATCATTTATCAGTTTTAGAGCACCTGAATTTACAACTGATAAGATCCAAGTTTTTTCTGCAAAATTTGATTTGTTACACATAAGCACAACTGGATATGCATGAGCAGATTAAGAAATATCACACAATATCTCAACCCTCTTTAACGATGCATACCTATATTAAATTGTCATAATCTCTTCAAAGAGCTTTCATTTCACCACAGACAAAATTTTGTGGGGCACTGGTTATTCTCTATGTAATCAAAGTGTGCTTCATATCAATGCAGTTAGCATGAAAGACTTGCATTGGAGCAAGTAGAAAAGTATCTTCATCACCTCAATACACATTTCTTTTTGTCAGAGATGATGTGTCGCAGTTTGAATGAACTGAAACCTGTTGAAGACAATGTGGATGTTTTCATGAAAACCAAGCATCCAGAGAATATCCCCAAGTTGCACTTCATTCTTAGAATAATTTAATAATACCCCATAATCTTGCATAATTAAACAACGGTGCTAACACTGTTGCACCAAAACTTAAAAAGAATGGGAAATGGAACTGGACAGACAGACAACAGGCATCATTTGATTGAAATTGCTGCAGTTTGAACAGTGAGTTTAAATTGTTCTCTATAATACTATGACAATCCCAAAACTGACGTGTGATGCTACAAGTCATGACATAAAGACATGTGGATGAAGTATAGCAACAGCCTATAGCACTTACTTTGTGTAATCAGGACGAAAAAGAAATTATTTGAGTGGAAAGTATGTAGAAGTATGTAGTATGTAGAAATTCCATCATTTCTAATTGGGAAGATGTTTCATTCTTTTTACAGATCACAAAGCATTATTAACAACCTTGGGATCCAATACAACAGCTCTAACATTAACAGCTTCCAGGATGCAGAGAAGCCATCACAAAATGATTATATGATTGAATATAATTCATTAAAGCAAAATGAAATTGCTGACAGTCTTGTCAAGATACTAAAATTGCATGAGTTGTCTGATTTGGCTAGTGGAAGTACAATTTTCATTGTTCCTGTAGATGAGGATTGGTTAGGTGACACAAAAGTAAAAAGACACATTCTGAGAGGGAGGACCAGGTTGGACAATGGCCTAAATGAAAATTTGCAACCTATTTATAATTGCTGGTTTTAATTGTCAGTAGGCCAATACTGCTTAAAGTGAAATCATGTAATTACTCCAAGTGTACTCTGAAAATAGATTTTAAATGAACCACATATGGAACCTACTGGGTCTGTCAATTTGATCGCCTTTGCTATGTGTGATTTGGCCAAATATTTGTAAACATTTAGAAGAAGTCTTGTCAAAATGCATGGTTTACCAGCAATGTAGGACATTATCACCCAAGATAGCGCTGCAATCACAGAAATGGATGACTTAATAATTTCAGTCCGTTAAGCTGAGTTTATTGTCATGTGTAAATGTACAGTGAAATATAGCCTTAGGAAAAACTTGCTGCCATGGAATCACAGGATTGTAGGTACAGGTAACAGTAGAATATAAATTATACTAAAATTATACCATACAGTGAAAAAAGAGACTGTGAAAATGCAAAAATGTAGTGCAAAAATATACAAGACACAAAAGAAGACAAACTCTTGGGAGTGCAGAGTGGTCCGCAATGCCCCTTTGCTGAGGAAAGGTTACAGTGTGCAGGCTGTTTTAAAAATCTGGTTGTGGTAGGAAAGTACCTGTTCCTGAACCTGATGGAGCAGGCTTTCAGGCTTCTGGAGCTCATGCTTGACGGTAGCAGTGAGAAGATGGCATAACCCAGATAATAAGAATCCCTGATGATAAATGCCATCTTCTTAATATAGATGTTGTCAGTGACTGTGCCCATGAGGGGCTGGGCTGTGACCATTACTCTCTGTGCATTGGAATTGCTGCACCGGTCAGGAGATTTTCAGTTGTGCACCTGTAGAAATTAGCGTATCTGGTGACATACCAAATCTCTTTAAGAAAGTAGAGGTTTTATTCATGATTGCCTCAGTGTGCTGGACTCAAGACAGGCCATCTGAGATGTTAGTATCTAGGAATTTGAAGCTTACTTTCTCCGTATCTGATCTATGCATGAGAACTAATATGTGGTCTCCTGCTTCCCATTTTATAAAGTCAACAATAAGCTCCTTGGTTTTGTTGACGTTAAGCGTGAGGTTGTTTTTGTCGCACCGTGCGACCCGATGTTCTATCTCACTCCTGTACACTGACTTTCCCCACCCACAGTTTGTTCAAAAGCAGCGGTGGTGTCAATGAATTCATAGATGGTATTGGAGCTGTGCTTAGGCACACAGTCATGGGCATAAGGAGAGTAGAATAGGGGTTAAGCATACAACCTCTGAGGTGCACGTCCACTGATAATCAATGAGGGGGGTATGTTGTTATCAATCAACGCATCAACCTTGTTTCAAGTGGCGTAGACCTAAAAGAGATTATAGATGTGTAGTTATTTATAGAATAGTAGAATGTACTACTGAAGAACTAGGTGGATCTTCGCTAAGTACAGAGAACCAACAGAATTAGTCTTTGGCGATAGACCACTGTTCACTACGTTTATTTGAGATTGCTATGCAATGTAATGTCATATTGATTCTTCAGTATCATCCTGCTTCCAGTGGGGCTGCAGGAAGATTTGTATGAATTACAAAAGAGGTTTTGATGAAGCAAGTGTTGCAAGTTTCTCTATGAATCATTGAAAGGTTAACTTCTTGTTTAAATGCTGTCATGTACAGTACTATGTTCCACTCATCATCATACATCATCTTTTTCACGTGGAATTGATTCCAGTGAGCCCAATTTAGAGAAAAGTGCAGAGAGGCAATAGTTGAAACTAAAATCAATGATTTGAAGCAGATCAAAGCAATCCACCAAAATGGAAGTGTTGGATTCACCAGACTGGAGAGCAAGTATAGTACTCTGTAACGGGGCCTTGGTAAACTAATGATACTTAGTAAGGACTGATAATCAGGTCATAAATATCCATGTTGATCATATGACCACAACAGGGTACATACTGGAAGAATCTAAGATAAATTGTGATGATTAACCCGTTCCTGATATTGACAATGGTGGAAAATTCCAGAATGACAGTGAGTTAAGTCAAAAGGTTATAAATTCTTCCGTTCAATAAGCTAACACTACATCAAAGATATGTACTTAGCTGTGAACATCAAACCAATCAAGGGAATATGTCACCAGTCTAAATCTATAATAACCATGCGCATATGTGAAGAGTATTCAGATATGAGTTTTCGAAGAAAGGTAATATTATGCTGTATGTGTGTTTTATATGTAAATGTGTACGTAATTCCATCATAAGTTCCACTGCCCAAGGCCCACTTCGAAATACTTTGTATAGTATCACTCACTAATAAAATTGTAGTTTAGATTTTTATATTTAACTCTTTGGAATGGGATTTTAACTTATAATCAATTGAATCAGTAACACCCACTGAATCACAGCTGTTATCTTGGAAGAAAAATGTATGTAAAGATATCCTTTCTCTATATCATATCCAGATTGTTACCTTTCTTGGCTGTGATTTCTCCCACTGGTTGTGATACGCAGAGTATTTTTTTCTCAGTTAATCTGTTTTTTTTGTATTTGAAGAGAGACAGAAGTTGGCTGGTTCTGTAAGGCTTACCAACAGCCTCAACTTCTTCTTTCCTTTACACCTGCCTTGGCTTTGGTTTACTGTCTTATCCCAAAGAGATCTCAAAAATAGGAATATATTATTTATAATTCTTAAACTCAAATCTCTGGAATGGGACTTCAGATCACATGATTCTGATTCAGAAGCAAATGATCTCAACTTGTGACAAAATGGCCTTCCCCCTAAGATAAGCTGTCTGCCTTTATATCAAGATTCAAATGTCTGACTACCCTACTGCATGCAGCTAATGAGTATCATGGATGACATTAATAGCACAATTGATGGATTAAAAGGATCAGGCAGCACAAATATCATATGCTGCCAAGCCAACAAAACAGGCATATACAATGTCCTGTTTGCTGCATGCTCAGTTCTGGGCACAATTGGATTTTTGAGCTCAAATGTTCTGGAGTTAATTCAAGGTGGTAATTTAATCTAGGTTTTTAATAGATAGTTATACAGTATCATACTCAACCTTTGATCTCATAGTGCATGACATCCTCTGAAATTATTGGTTGTATTGTTGTCTGGGCATTGCTTTCAGAAACACTGTTGAATAGTTTTGAGCCTCAAATAATTTAATTACTGATGCTCACAGAGCAATTTTAACACTGCTCAGCTGTCATGTAGCCTCACCTGGTGGGACTATAGAGTCATAAAACTACCCCTGTATTTCAAGGCTCGTGGCATTTCCATAATAATGGTAAATTTCATTGGAAGTGCATCATGAGAAAACAGCTCTTCCACTAAAATCCCCTAAAATCATTCCTCATATGATATACCTATGTTTTTTGTCAGGTATTTTGAATAAATGGAGAATGCTTGCTGGTGTCTATAATGGAAGAAAAATCCAAGTTGACATGGAGATTGGGGAACAGTTTTTAATGCAGCATTTACCTCACAGTAATATTGCTGGTATAATGCTGATAAAGTAAGACAAACTGTGTGGGGTTTCAGCATCTGATGACATACAGTTTTTGGGAAAGTGCATATTTTGTTGAGACAAAAGTCACATTGACATTAGTGTTATGACTCAGAAATATAAAACGCATCCAATATATTGGAAGTCAAATAACAAAAACCACTGCAAACTGGCACTTCTAAATGTCAACTTGAGAAAATCAATAAATTTAGCTCCCAATTATCCAATACATACTTTTTTCTCATGTCTTCTCATATATTGCAGAATAAGCAATATATTATTTCTTAAGGCATCCGTTAGTCTTGTGAGACCATGGATCTGCGCCTGGAAAGTCTTCACTCTCCAGGGCGCAGGCCTGGGCAAGGTTGTATGGAAGACTGGCAGTTGCCCATGCTGCAAGACTCCCCTCTTCACGACACCGATGTTGTCCAAGGGAAGGGCAAGGGCCGATACAGCTTGGCACCAGTGTCGTCACAGAGCACTGTGTGGTTAAGTGCCTTGCTCAAGGACACAACATGCTGCCTCAGCTGGGGCTTGAACTCACGATCTTCAGATTGCTAGTCCAATGCCTTAACCACTTGGCTACATGTCCATTATTTAGGATATTACTAACATCCTTCTGTGAAAAATTCCTGAAGCTTCTACAAAAATAATCAATCAGAAATATTTTGCAATGGACTGAAATTGTCATTAACAGATACATTTTCTAATCTTGTTTTCCATAGTACTAATAACCCAACTTTCAGAGTTACTCTCTGAAATTTTTCTTGGAATATCTATTTGGCTAGAAATTGGATGAATGAGGATGTTATTTTCAACGTTCAAGGAGATCCAATTTCAATGAAACATTATTTCCAAGAGAAATTGATCAATTTACTGGGAGTTACACAATTTACCTTCTGGGAACTTGATTAATGTGTGTATGGGCCATGATTGAGAGAGTGACATGTCCAGAAACAGCTATTTATGATCATGATGCTTGCTCAATTTTATGTTAAAGGTAGCTGGCTGTTAGATCCCAGTCTGTGAAGAATGGCATTGAGGATCTCCCTCAGATACTTGGCCATCACAGTGGCTTTCCCTTGGATTTCCTTAACTAATCCCTATCTCTCTTGTGACATGAAAGACTTCTTGTCCTATAGCACTCAAATCATCCCTACTGGTCACTGATCTGTCACTCCCTGCCTACTGCTACCTTCTAAATTCAAATTTACCTCACTGTTGAACCAATTCTCATCCAAACAATCTGACCTAATCCTTACCTCAACATCCCTAACAATCTCCTTACAAACTACCCTTAGCCCACAACCTTGACGACTAATTGCAATTTTTGATGAAGACTCTGATCCTTCGCATTGATATTCCATTCCCAACCTCTAGGCCTCTCCTTCCCCTGCGACACCGTAACTTCGCTGATTTACAGTATTCACAGCAAAGTGGAAGTGCGCAAAGGAAAATCCTTCAAATGTGCGAGGTACATTCAGAGTGATGCTGGAGTTGACGTTCAAGGCCGAGACCCTTCAGTACTGTAAAATAGCTTAGGCCTTGTACTCTGTGCAGCACTGGGAATTTGAAAGGAAGCACCTGTTGGCCCATCACATTAAGATGTCTTTGCCTGCACTTGTTTCTATACATCTAAATTTTTCCTTAAGGAAAACTGCTTGTTTATTTTATGTCAGCAATAACATTTTAGCTAATTCCAAGTAGCCTATGACCATGTTGTATTTGTAGTGCACAGCTGTTTAATTATTATCAACTTATCACAACGGTTGGTGGAGGACAAATATGAGGTTTATTAGCTTAACTGGATAAATTTCAATAGATGCACTGGGCCCAACTTTACAGTCAAATCAATCCAAGTCAAATCACACATATTGGCAGCAAATTGCAACACATTTGTGCAGTTAATTTTGAAAAAAATCAGATGTTGCTTTCTAAAATGTATTGCTCCTCTTGCGTCAAAATGGCATTTTCCTTGTGTTTCTGCATTCAACCTATCATCACTGAGAACTTCCTGTAATACATCATAACTTTGAACTCAATTCACTCCAAAACACAAAAGATTCTGCAGATACTGGAAGTCCAAAGCAACACACACAAAATGTTGGAGCTACCACTTCTCAAACCTCAGGCTCTTGAATAAAAGGGGATAAGTACACTCACTTGCCCTATCATTGAGATGCTTCCCATGACCAATTATCTCACTTTAAGGGCTATTTATCTCATTATCTCATGACCTCGTTATTCATTGCTATTTATTTACATTTGCATTTGCATAGTCTGTTGTCTTCTGCACTCTGGTTGATCTGTCATTGATCTGTTATAATTAGGAAAATTAATCTCAGGGTTGTATATGGTAACATAGACTTTGACGATAAAAGGAACTTTGAACTCAGCAGGTCGGGTCAGGAAATGAATAAACTTGATGAATTAAAATGAATCTTGAAGGGTCTCCATTGGAAACATTGGCTATATATTCATTTCCATAGATGCTGCCTGACCTGCTGAGTTCCTCCAGCGTTTTGGCTGCGTTGCCTTCAATTCAATCCAGGTTTGCTTTGACTTGTTTTTGCCTATAAATCCTCCTCAACAACTCTTTCAGTCTTAGTTTCTGACAAATGATATTTGTAGCAATAAAACAGTTAAACAGCTAACGAGAAGTTTCCAAGATTATCCCCATGTTCAATGTTAACAGGGTGTAGCATGCTCGTGCTAAAGGAAAAGGCCATACCATTTACAGTTATGTTCAACCAGAAAGGCTGAAGTGATGACATATCTCAATTCCTTCTGGGATTTCCTCCATCACAAGGTTTGGTGAAGCAATGGCAGATGGAATTTAATCCAAATAATTGTGTAGTGGTACAGATTGCGAGGTCTGACAAGAGTAGAACATTCACCTGAAATGATAGGGTCCTAGGTACTATTATCGATCAGAAGGGCCCTGGAGTACAGGTCCTCGGGTCGGTAAAGATGGTGATAAGGGGGATAATGTGACGATCAAGGCATATGGAAAGTAGGATACAACAGCACTGAGGTCATGCTACAACATTATAAACCTTTGGTTAAGCCTCACCTGGAATATTGGATGTAGTTCTGGTCTTCACACACTTGGAAGAAGCTGAATGTACCAGACAGGATTCAAAGGGGGTTTACCACTATAGTGCCTGGGATGGAGAGTTTCTGTTATGAGGAGATTAGATAGGCAGGATTTGTTAGTCTTTGGAGCAGAAGAGGCTGGGGTTTGGAGGGAGTGGATGCAGGAGTACAAAATGATGAGAGACATAAATGAAGTGGATAGTAAGAAACTTTTTCCTGATAATGGAGTTGTCAAAGCAAAGGTAAGGGGATCTGAGGATAATATTTTTATCTAGGGAGTGGTTGTGATCTGGACCACAGTGCACAAGGAGACGGTGGAGGCAGGTTCTCTCACAGCATTTTAAAAAAGTATTGGGATGAACCTTTGGATCATCAAGGCATGGATTGCTGGAAAATGGAATTAGTGTAGCTGGGTACTTTATGGTCAGCATTGGCATGGTGAGTTCAGGGGCCTATTTCTATGCTATATGGCTACGACTAAGGCTCCCCCTCCTTAATCCAATTTTGATTTCCCTTTGAAAATGAAAACAACTGCAGTTGCTACAAATCTGAAATAAAAACAGAAGCTGCTGGGAGCACATAGTCATTCCTGTTCTCCCTTTCACTCCATTTCTCCCGCCTGATTTGACACAGAATTAATCATTCTAATTTAACAGACTGGCCCCATTTTTGCTCACTAAAAAGACTTCAATCAATGCGATTGGTCACAGATGAACTCAGTTGCTATCCCTAATCACACGGGTGCACGACAATGAAAAAAAGGACATTAATTTGGACCTTATAGTAACTCCTCATGGAAAAGGCCATCAAAGTAATTGTACATGGGTAAGTTTGACAAAGAGTCAACTAACTTTCCTCAAGGGAGCATATGATTGTTTATTAGTATTAGCCTAAAGCTAGAATGAAACACATAAAATACATGCGTCAATTTGTGCAAACAAACTAATCAGGAGATGTACTCAATTCTTGAGTGACTCCAATGTTCTTAGCACCAGTACTCTTTTCCAAGTACCTTTTCAAATACTGATCTTCTTTAATGTCAAGAGCTACTTCCTCACTGTAGTGCATTGTCACTTCTCATCCTACATTCCCTTACACACTCAAAAGCACTATCAACCCTTCTTCTCTCTTCCAGTGGAGACATAAAGGACTCCAGATGCTGGAACCTGGAGCGAAGGAAATGGACAGGTGACATTTCCAGTTGAGATGTTTCACCTGGACTGAAAAGAAAGAGAGGGCTTCTTTCTCCATTCCTTTCTTTCCAGTCAAGAGGAATGGACTTGACCTGAAACATTGACTGTCATTTGCCTCTGGCATAAAAATTTCAAGACATAGACTGGTGAAATAGGCAATTACACAGCAGATGAGGTCCAATACAAAACATATATGAAGACAAATGTTTTGATAGGAAAGCTGAGGAAGGGCAGTAGGAACAGAGAGAATGAAATACTAAAAGTAAATACTATATGGAATCTTTCAAACTGGCAGAATAAGCTGAGATGGCTGTTATTAAAAAGCATATTAGATTCCCCAGGATTTCTAAAAATAGATTAGATGACCAAAGCAAGAGAAGAAGCTCTGCTGAATGTCCATAAAATATTTGTTGTGTGCGTTTGATTCTAGGCAATTGGAAGTGACACAGTTAAGGAAAGAAATCCGAGCCCTGGAGAAAGTATAGAGCAAAGTAACTAGCCTTGTACCTTTCCCACCCACCTGACTTCACCTATTACCTTCTAGCTCTCCTCCTGCCCGTCCCTCCCTCCTTTTAATTCTGGCATCTTCCCCCTTCCTTTTCAGTCCTGAAGAAGGGTCTCGGCCTAAAACATCAACTGTTTATTCATTTCCATAGATGCTGCCTGACCTGCTGAGTTCCTCCAGCATTTTGTGTGTGCTGCCTTGGATTTCCAGCATCTGCAGACTTTTCTTGTGGTACTTCATAGGTAAGAAGCTGGAATTATTTTTCCTGGAGCAGTGCAGATTAAGAGGAAATTTGACAGAGCCACTCCAAATAATGAAATGTTTTCAGTAAATGGATAAGAAACACTACCAATGGCAGCAAGATCTCTATCTTTTATCAGTTATCTCAATCTGTGCCCTTTGGTTACCAACCTGGAAACACAGCAATCCCAAATCAAATGTTCTACAAGACAATTAACTTTTCAATTGGGAAAACGGAATGCTTACTTCATCACCTGGACACAAGTCCAATGAAGAAATAATGGCAGAGATGCCTTAAAGAAAAAATAAACTGTGGTTATTTTTCTGCAGTTCCTCCCCTGTCAATATGCTGCTCAATTATACTCTAAATTTCCTAATCTAATTCATTCTTTCTGAGGAGATCAAAACCATAGAATTTCCTCCATCTGCAATCTGCAGCATTGCAGTGCTCATGATTGGCATCATTCAACTATTCTCTCTTGATTTACAACCAAGAAAAGTTTGAAGATTTGAATCTGCAGTCTGAGCAGGTGTTCATTAAGTCTACCCTAACCTACGCTCTCTACAAGGTAGGTGTTACCCTATTATGTTATTACATAATCATTTTGTGTGCCCGTTTTGAATTCTTTTCAAGTTCAAGTTTATTGTCATTCAACTGTACACATGTATACCACCAAACAAAGCAATGTTTCTCCACACCAAGGTGTACAGCACAGTACACATAACTCACACACAATACGTAAAATAATATTACCACAAATAAACTAACAAATAATAAAATATATTCCAAAAGATTGACATTTAACATAAGTCCATTTATGACACAATTCAGAAATAATTATGTAAAATAATGCTATTGGTGAGGTCAGGGTGGTGGCAGGGAGTTCAGTAGTCTCATGGCTTGGAGGAAGAAGCTGTCTGAAAAAAAGATATCAGCTTACTTCAGATAAGCATCTAAACAAATGACATCTATCTTACTGTGATTTTAATCCTGTTGAGGTACCATATTTTTTGAACCAGTTTCCACTGAACTCAGTATTAAAGAAGGAACAAAAGCTAATGGGGCAGGTTTCCAAAGAGATACAAGCCACTATGAAGAGGGAATACAACTTTCAGTTGCTAATAAGTGGATGTCAATAATAGGAGCAAAGAACCATAAATGAAAAAGATTTCTTGTCATAAAATCCTTGACACTATAATGGGTCCATCTTTACCATTTAGGGTGGTTTCAGTGAGGAGAGTAAAAAATGCTGGAAAGCCAAATTATCCAGAAAGCTCAGACCTATTACATGAATATATCAAGTGTAGCAAGTGGGGAAGGTATAGCCAGGAGTAGGCTGGTGAGTGGATGGGATCGAATAAAATACAGTTCAGGGAGGCAATAGTAGGCTTGGATCTTAATGTGCCTTTTACAATGGTCCCACCTGATTTTGGGCCAGATTGAGGGGAAAAGTGCTATCTTATTTCACATTTGTCAAATAGCATCATACTGACTCATTTTGTTATAGAATATCCATCATCATGCCAAAATACTGTAGTTGCACTTATTTTAAGCTTCTTTGATTGGCCATTTGTTACAAAAATATTCTCCAGAAAGATATTCATACATTTATCCAATAAAATAAACATGGAATCAAAATACATTTTCTTAACTTCTAGCTTTAAACTCAGCAAACAGTCAGCATCTGATAGATATACACATTTTCTAGTGATTTGTATTTGTCAAACAAAGCTAAAGATGTATCCCTGAGTTCCCTAATACTCATAGGCAAGATCAAACGGAAGTTATGTACTACTTGCAGTGAGTAAATCTTAAAGCAAGACATCCTTTGCATCTGACCAGGTCCAAATCACATCCTAATTGTTTAAGATAGCACAAAACTGGAATATTTCAAAAGTTCAGGAGCAGTACTGCGTTGTGCATGGATGTTGGTTCTTATTATGTTGACATAGTAAGTCATTAAACTTCAAAACACTATCAAATATAGTACAAAGAGAAATTTGTCCCTGGAAAGACAATCTCAAAGTTGTATGTGCTGACATGAAGGTACTCTGATAATAAATTTTACGTTGAACTTTGAACTTTGGTGCTTTCTTGAATGAAAGATTTGTTACCCCAGGCTGGCCTTCTTGCTTATGTTCACGAGTGGCCTGCAAACATCTCTTGACTCATCTGAGAAATGATAAAGCTTAAGACAATTGTTTTTACTAGTCTAAGGAATTGTACTTTTAGTTTCATGGTTAGAAAAAGCATCTTAACTATTAAGTTGTTGATTCCTATCAAGCCCTATCCAAAATGCATAAATGTAAGACCAAATATAAAGAAAAAGGTGCAGACAATATTTAATAAGTTATTTGTCTGAAGCATGAGAGAATATTCGGTGTAATCAGACTGCATATATTTGACATATGTACAGTATTTATGATTACATTAATATTGTTTTCCAATACATTTATTTTAAATCAGAGTGCATTTTTGCAGTACGTATTACTTTATAACCATCTCAGGAAGTCATGAAGATATTAAACACTTCTCCAATATTTATACAAACTGTTGCACAAATAATTTGAAATATATTCCTGAGAAATGTATGGAATAATTTGGTAAACTTTGAGTTGCAGGATATTGATTGAATTCAAGACGAGCTCTGCTGTTAAAATCTCTCGTGTGCTCATCTTACAACATGTTCTCATTAATTACAACCTTGAATTCAGTGAGTCTCAGTGAAGCAGTTAAGCAATTAGGTTAAGGAATTTCTCTCTGTACCA
Organism: Mobula hypostoma; assembly: GCF_963921235.1. Taxonomy (NCBI): domain Eukaryota; kingdom Metazoa; phylum Chordata; class Chondrichthyes; order Myliobatiformes; family Myliobatidae; genus Mobula; species Mobula hypostoma. Next base: position 48,726,645 of record NC_086102.1, on the reverse strand, counting down.
TATAATGATGAAAGATTAAATGGATGCTATTTGAATATAATTTGCATTTTAGTGTGACAAATGAAGTGTAACCCTCAATATTAGAAATTACTAACAATGGACAGTATAAAGCACTATGACATTGCTAGTCTAATATAAACTTCAGGACCAAGGGTGTCAGCTTGCTGAAATAAGAGTTATAGGTCAAAATTATGCTGGCTGTGGTTCCAAGTCAATCAACACTTCCTTGCAACTAAGTTCTCTGAGGAATCCACCTCCCTGATCCTGTGCCAGTATGTGTAGATGTACAAGGCCATGCAAAAACACAGAAGTACCACTGTATAAGCTAGATGCTTTCCCATTGTTTGTGAAAGACAGGTGGATTTGCATTTATACAGTGCCTTTCATGGCTTTAGATGCTTCAATTTGCATGCCCTTAAAATGTTGTTGTAATATGCCACTGATTAGTGAACAACAAGCTCCCACAAATATTTAATATATATATATATATCACCAGGTAATTTCCTTCAGCAATATTGACTGAGGAATGAGCATGAGCTAGGACAGCAGAGGTAATTGTTCCTTAAAATTTGTGCTATGAAGTCTTTTACATTCACTTTTCTAGTTCACCTACCAGCCCCGACTAGGAGTTGAGGATGCCATCGTCTACCTGCTGAACCGTGTCTACGACCACCTGGACAAGCCAGCGAGCACTGTGAGGGTCGTGTTTTTTGACTTCTCCAGTGAGTTCAACACCATCCGCCCTGCTCTGCTGGGGGAGAAGCTGACAGCGATGCAGGTGGATGCTTTCCTGGTGTCATGGATTCTTGATTACCTGACTGGCAGGCCACAATACGTGTGCTTGCAACACTGTGTGTCCGACAGAGTGATCAGCAGCACTGGGGCTCCACAGGGGACTGTCTTGTCTCCCTTTCTCTTCACCAGTTACACCTCGGACTTCAACTACTGCACAGAGTCTTGTCATCTTCAGAAGTTTTCTGATGACTCTGCCATAGTTGGATGCATCAGCAAGGGAGATGAGGCTGAGTACAGGGCTACGGTAGGAAACTTTGTCATGTGGTGTGAGCAGAATTATCTGCAGCTTAATGTGAAAAAGACTAAAGAGCTGGTGGTAGACCTGAGGAGGGCTAAGGCATTGGTGACCCCTGTTTCCATCCAGGGGGTCAGTGTGGACATGGTGGAGGATTACAAATACCTGGGGATATGAATTGACAATAAACTGGACTGGTCAAAGAACACTGAGGCTGTGTACAAGAAGGGTCAGAGCCGTCTCTATTTCCTGAGGAGACTGAGGTCCTTTAACATCTGTCGGACGATGCTGAGGATGTTCTACGAGCCTGTGATGGCCAGTGCGATCATGTTTGCTATTGTGTGCTGGGGCAGCAGGCTAAGGGTAGCAGACACCAACAGAATCAACAAACTCATTCGTAAGGCCAGTGATGTTGTGGGGATGGAACTGGACTCTCTGATGGTGGTGTCTGAAAAGAGGATGCTGTCCAAGTTGCATGCCATCTTGGACAATGTTTCCCATCCACTACATAATGGACTGGTTGGGAACAGGAGTACATTCAGCCAGAGACTCATTCCACTGAGATGCAACACAGAGCGTCATAGGAAGTCATTCCTGCTTGTGGCCATCAAACCTTACAACTCTTCCCTTGGAGGGTCAGACACCCTGAGCCAATAGACTGGTCCTGGACTTATTTCCTGGCATAATTTACGTATTACTGTTTAATTATTTATGGTTTTATTACTATTTAATTATTTATGGTGCAACTGTAACAAAAACCAATTTCCCTTGGGATCAATAAAGTATGACTATGACTATTCACTTGAGAAAGCAGACAAAGCCTCATTATTTCCCAGTGGCCAACCATTTTAATTCCTGTCCCCATTCCCGCTCTGACAGGTTGGTCCACGGCCTCCTCTTTTGCCATGATGGGGCCACTCTCAGGATGGAGGAGCAACATCACATATTGCATCTAGATAGTCTCCAACCTGATGGCAAGAACATTGATTTCTCCTTCCAGTACTTTTTGTCTTTTTTTTTTCCCTTCCCCCTTCCCTCTTCTTCTATTCCCCACTATGGCATCTAACTTCTTCTCTCACTCCCACTCCTTCTTCCCATTCTCCCATGGCCTACTCTCCTCTCCAATCAGATTCCTTCTTCCCCAGCCCTTTACCTTTCACACCTACCTGGCTTCACCTGTCACCTTCTAGCTTCCCCTCTCCCCATCTTTCTATTCTGGCTTCTTCCCCCTTCCTTTTCAGTCCTGAAGAAGGGTCTCAGCCAGAAACATTTATTGTTTTTTTTTGTTTCATAGATGCTGCCTGACCTGCTGAGTTTTTCTAGCATTTTATGTGTGTTACTCTGAATTTCCAGCATCTGCAGCATCTCCTGTGTTTGGATAATGCCTCAATTTAACATCTCAACTGGGGCAGAGAACAGCTTTAAAAATACTGCACACCTTTAGAATTCATAGTAGAGTTTTGTGTTTTAGTCTTTAAAATAGGTGTTGAACACACAGTATTTTAATTTGGAGGCAAAACATGCTACCAATGAGGCCAGGCAGCATGAACACACCTTGGAATTCTTTAGGTTTGACCCTGCCTCTCTGGTATTTTACAAAGATTACCATGGTACTAGGAATTTCCAGATGAACTCCAGCTCCTAGTTCCTCTTTGCTTTTGTTACATTTCTTTGATTTCTCTTATAGGCAGCAACATCCATTGGTGACTGCCGCATTTTAAACAGGCAAGGCACCACCCACCATTTAATGATCCTGAACATGAAGGAAACAGGAGAAGAGGACATCTCTCATTTACTGTTCCCAATACTGTGATGTTTATGAAATGTTGTATTATAATTCAGGCATTTTGTGTTGTCTTCAAAATTGTACTTCACACTTAAACTACTGTCATATTAAAAGTAATACTGCCACTTACCCTTAACTTAATATATGACTTAACATTTCAGATATCCTGCACTTACAATTTTTTTTTGCTTTCCACTTCCTTTTAACAGTATAAGACAAGTCATATACTGCATGTAAAATATTTGAAATCAAATCATATTCTTGGAACTGAATGTATAGGGTAAGCAGAACAAGTTGCATATACTCCACGGAATTTAGTACTGGTGATTAAAATGACATAAAGTTTAGGATTAGGGGAAGGTTATCTGGTTCTTGAGCTTGCTCCACCAGCCATCAGAATCATGGCTGATCTTAAATCTCAGCTTCGTTTTCCTGCAGTTTCCTTATATTCCTTAGTTCTCAACATCAAAGTCAAAGTCTGTCCCGAGCCTTGTGGCCCATCAGGCCGGTTTCTGTGGCATGAAGCGAATGAGAGTACGAGACTTCCCCCCCGGATAGGACGCCAGTCTATCACGAGGTTAACCCCCAGCATTTGCTGGTTCCCATTTTCAGCTGGGTGGACTGGAGCAGTGTGTGGTTAAGTGCCTTGCTTAAAGACACAACACGCTGCCTTGGCCGAGACTCGAACCCAAGTCCTTCAGATCGTGAGCCCAACGCTCTAACCACTTGGCCACACGCCACACTAGTTCTCAACATAGTATATAGAAATTTATCATTCTGTGATTTGAATGAGTTCAGTGACTGAGCCACCACAAACCTGTGAGATGAGTTGTTCACCAATCTTTTCAATTCAGTTGAAAAGAATCTACCCCCTCCCCCATAACCTCTGGCCCTAGAATATTCAGCTAAGGATTCAACTTGTCAAGCCTTGTAAGAAGTTTAAAAATATCACACTCATTTTTGTAATTTTTTTTGAGAATACTCTACTCATTCTATCCTCATACAGTAAATGTGCCATTCTAGGAGGCGTATAGTGACTTCTTGTTGCAATCTCTCTATTTACCTCAGATATATACTATTGGAAGCCAGAATTATACGCAAGACCCCAGATGTGATCTCTTGGACATCATTATTGCTTTACTCAAGTTCATTCACAGAAACGGTCAACGTATTTTCTTTACCCCTTATTGTACCTACTTGTTGGTTTTCCCTGGTTGGTATACAATGATATCGAGGTTGATCATCATGATTTCCAAATCTGTCACCATGTAAAAGATATTCTAGCACACTTGCAGACTTTCAGTTGCAAGGTATTGCCACGCAAGACCACTGCCTCAACTTTCACCAAATTCTCACTCCTTATATAGTGGATTGATTATCTGCTGTGGATTGTCCCTAGTTCAGTAGACAGTCAACAAATTAGATTGTGTTAATGTCATGCCAGAGAGAGTAGGTGACTGGCGAATGGGATTGACAGTTGCTTTGAAAGTTGGAATTGACCGAATGACCTTCCACTTCAACTCTAGTAGACCTCTCGCTCCTTATACATGCTCACTGGCCTTTCACTCTCTGTCAAGGTCCAGCCCTAAGCCTCAATTTCCATTAGATGCTTGCTCGTAGTACCTAATCATTGATCTCTCACTCTTTTTTGTGGCAACTCCAACCCAATTTGTACTCCAATTTTTAATGGAAATGTTTCCAAATAAACAATGACCCTTACGAGGGAATGGAGAGGGTTGAAAGCACAGCTGCAAGTTAGCGTTTAAGAGGCATAAGAATATACAGGGAATGGGGAGATATGAAGGCAGAAGGGATTTAGTTTAATTTGGCATTGTGTTTGGCACAGACATCTTGGGACAAAGGTGTGCTGTACTGCTCTATGTGTTAAGTAAGAAGAATACTTTCAGTATCTCTGAGTTTGCCAAGCACACCTGGGAACTTTCTAGATTTTTCATGTTAGGACAAAGAGCAAGGCTCAGGTTAGGAAAAAGAGGAATGCACACATAGTGCATATGCAACTGTGAACTAGTGAATCTTTTAATGACTGCAAGAAATGTAGGAGTACAGTTAAGAAAAAAGTTAGAAGGGCAAATGAAAAGCACCTGGCAAAGCAATGTGAGACAAAATCCCAAAAGGTTCTATTGATATATTAAGAGTAAAAGGTTAACGAGGGAGGGCATAGGTTTCCTTAAAGATCAACATGACTGTGTATGTGTGGAACCAGAGGAATTGGATGAGAACCTTAATGGATATTTCTTTACAGGTTTTCTCTGTGGAGATAACAATGGAAGTTAATGAAGTGGGAGAATGAGTGGTATTGTATTCGAACACATATAAACTAGCAGTGAAGCGGAATTGGAAGGGTTAAAGGAATAAATCCCCAGGGTCTGACCTGGTGCATTCTCAGATCTTGTGGGAAGAAGGAAAGGAGATTGTGGAGGCCCATGCAGAGATTTTTGCTTCATCTCTGGCCAGAGAGTAGCTAATGTGGTACCATGTTTTCAAAGTGTAGTAAAAAAAAAGCCAGTGGGTCTGACATCAGTGTGGGGTACGTTGCTGGAGGGTTTGCTGAGAGAGAGGATCTATCAACATTTGGAGATTCAGGATCTGATTTGAGACAGTCAGCTTTGTGAATGGTTAGTCATGTCTGGCAAATCTCTTGAAGTTCTTTCAGGAGGTAACCAAGCAGGTAGATGAAGGTAGAGCAGTAGATGTTGTCTATATGGACTTTAGCAAGGCCTTTGACAAAGTCTGTCATGGCAGTCTAGTCTAGAAGGTTAGGTTGCATGGAATCCCTCAGGAGATAGTGGGTTGGATTCATAATTGGCTCAGTGGCAGGAAGCAAAGGGTGATGGATGAAGGAGACACAAGGGACTGAAGATGGTGGAATTTGGAGCAGCACACAATCTGCTGAAGGAATTTATTGCATTGAGCAGCATTAGTAGGATGAAAGAAATTGTCAAGGGAGACCTGTGTCTAATGGTGTGATACATGAGTCTATGCTCAGATCTTTGGTGTTTGTAATTTTAAACAAACAGTTTGTATGTGAATGTTAGTAAGTTTGTGGATGATAATAGAGTAGGTGGTGTTTTACATAGTGCAGAGGTTATGGGAAATTACAGTGGGATCTCGATCATTTATCTGGGTATATAGGCTGGGGATTAGCAAATGCCTTTCAATCCAGATATATATTGAAGGGATTTATTCTATCTGGAGGTCTGTGATCAATGGTGTTCCACGGGATCTATCCTGAGACATCTGCTTTTTTTGTGATGTGTATAAATGACTTGGATGAAAATATAGATGGTTGGGTTAATAAATTTGCAGATGCTATGAAGATTGGTGGTGTGCATAGAAGACTGGCAAAAAATATGGTGGGATATAGATTAGTTGCAGATATGGGTGGAGAAATGACAGATGGAGTTTAATGGCAAATGTTGATTGTTGTACTTTGGTAGGTCAAATGTAAAGAGCACACTGTTGAGGGCAAGACCTTTAACAGTATGGATCTTGGGGTCCAAGTTCATAGCTACTTGCACATGCCTACACAGGTTGACAGGGTGGTTAGGAAGGCATATAGATGCTAGCCTTTGTTAGTTGAGACATTAAGTTCAAAAGTCTGGAAGTTATGCCTAGCATCACTTTATGAACACACAATCAGCATACGTATATAAGTTATCTTATGTATTTATATTTATTGAGTTTATTATTATTATTCTTATGGTGTTCTTTATCTTATTGTGCTTTTGTGCTGCATCAGATCCAGAGTAACAATTATTTCATTCTCCTTTAGACTTGTGTTCTGGGAATAACATTAAAATTTTAATTAAAAATTAAAAAAAGAATTTGAACAATCTTGAATATATTAGAAATAGGCACATGAATGTGAAGGAAATAGGATATGGACATTACGTAAGCAGAAGGGATTATTTTAGTCGGCCATTTAATTACTTGCTTCCGCACAACATTGTGGGATGAAGGGCCTGTTCCTGCCCTATACCCTCTACATTCTATATGTGAGGTATTGCACTTTGGGAGATCAAACCAGGATAGGACATATACAGTGAATAGTTTTGCCCTGGGGAATGTTATGGAAAAGAGGGGCCTAGGGGTGTAGGTGGATGGTTTGCTGAAAGAGGCATCACAGATAGACAGGGCGATGAAGAAGACATTTGGCATGCTGGTCTTCATCATTCAGGGCATTGAGCATAGGAATTGGGAAGTTATGTTGCAATTATATAAAATGTTGGTAAGGCCACACTTGGAGTATTGTGTACCGTTAGCTCACCCTATAATAGGAAAGAAGTTAAAGAGTTACCAGATTTGGATTTGGATTTGGGGTCCTGAGTTACAAGGGGAGGTTGTGCAGACTAAGGGCTTATTCCTTGGAATATAGGAAATTGAGAGATGACATCATGGAGGTACAAAATATAATGAAGGGCAACTATCAGGGCAAAAGTACATCGTCAGGACGCTGGAGCAGAGACGCAATCGCAGACCAAGTGCTGTGCACACTGTAATATTTATTGAGTAACAAATCCAGGGGGCAATAAAGTCAATGTCAAAGTTCAGGCAGAGATCAAAAAAATCCAAAAATCAGAATCAGGAAACAGGCAGAGTCAAAAACCAGAACAATCAAGATAAACAGGCGGGGTCAATACTCAGAGGACAGAGTTTAGATTTGAATGCTGGAAAGGTTCGGGAAGACTCTTTGGCACAATCTGTCCAAACATAGGTAAGAATACATGACTAAAATACACTGAGCAATAAACAGAGAGGGAGATGATAGGTGGAGCACAATGAGACACAGATGGCAGCAATACAGGTAATAATGGGAAACAGGTGAGGGGCAAAATAAACGGTGACACGGGGGCCGGAGTAGAACAAGGGCACATGGAGCATGAAAACAAACAAGAGCACATGGCAATACAAAAACACAGAATGACGGCTAGGGGGAAACACACAAAAAGACAGAGTTCAACTGGAGGTACTGACACACATAGTATTTTTCTCAGGGAGAGGGATGCCAAAAACAAGAAGGTAGAAATTTAAGATCAGAGGTGAGAGATTTAAAATGGACATTAGGGGAAGTTTATTCCACAATGGATGGTGCATATTTGGAATGAGCTGCCAGAAAGAATGGTTGAGGCAGGCATATTAACAACCTTTAAACATCATTTAGAAAAGTACAAGGTGAGGAAGGGTTGGGATGGATTTGGCAAGCGCTCTTCAGTTACATTAACGATAAAAGGATGATAGGGAGACACTACGTCCTCTCAAAGACTATCATGTTGCTTATGTGTGGAGCCAAGGCAGAAGTCTGAAACTTTTAATATCTATTTCTCCTTAGTGTTTACAAAGGAGAATAAAATGAATACTAAAGAAATGAGGGTAATAAGTAGCAAAGTCTTAGATCATATGCATATTATGAGGAAGGAGCATTTTAAAGTGGGCATGTCTCCAGGGCCTGACCAAGAGCACTCCTGGACCTTAAGGGAGGTCAGGGAAGAATTTGCAGAGGTCCTTGTAAAGATACTTCCTTCATTGTTAGCCACTGCTGAGGGTCCAGAAGACTGAAGGGTGGCTAATGTTCTTCTGTTGTTCAAGGGTCACAAGGACAGACCTGGAACTACAGGCTGGAGAGCCTGACTTCAGTTGTCGGGAAGTTATCAGAGGGAACTCTGAGGGATAAGCTCTATCATCATTTGGATAGTCAAGTCTCTCATTTTGTCTGGGGTGATTACAATTGGTTTCTGACAGTGTTCTTCAAGTGACCTAATTGGGTTTTCCTTTCTCTGTGAAGAGAGCAGAAGGGATTTGATGAATTCATAACTATTATCCATTTGCATCTTGTATTATTACATGCCCTATTGCACATTGAATTGATCCAATTTATAAATTATACAATTTGCAGTTAATATAGAACTTATCAATTCATTTATATTCTTTCAGAATCTTAACCGTCCAACATTTAATTTAAAAGATATTATGTTGGGCCTCACTGTTATTGGCTAGTTTTTCTTTTAATACAGGAGGTTTGAATTTGTACAATTTGGTTTGGCTACAGTGGAGATGACTGGATAGTTTTTGTTATCAATCACACTTGGTAAAAAAACAACGCGTAAGTGATAGATTTACTGCTTGAGTCTATATTTAGCACTTGGGTAAAAGTAGCCATTCTCTTTGATAATATTTCACTTTATCTTAAAGTGTTTTTGTATATGATCTCTTCATATTAGAAGAAATGTTGGAGCATACTGCTTATTAAAAGATTTAGAAACAGAGGAATTTCTGGCATTTCCTCACTAGTGACAGAATTAATCAGTAAAACTTTGTTCAGAGATTTGTAGTAACATTATCACACTTGATTCTTCCTTGCATATTTAAGCTGTTCTGTTCTTCAAAAATATACTCATTGCTGAAGTAATCAGACTTATCATTAAAGACATTTCTCAGATCAACCAGTCATATCCTAAAACCTTGTGTGATTCCAAACTGGATTAATAGACATTTTCATATCTATTTCACCTTGTTCAATAAGTAATTTCTCAGTTCGCCTAATGTTTTAAAACATTACTAAAGTTAGTTTCAAATACCAATATTCTCACTTTCAATTTAATGCACCCTTTGTAGTACAGGAGGGTTAGGTGAATGGGATGGAGGTGTCTACAATTATTTATCTTTGTACTAGTTAATTCAAGTGACCAAGGACAAACTTCTCTCTCTGTGTTTTATTGTAATAATCACAATCACTGAATATGTTTTAGTGCATCAATCCTCCAACTAATTGGTGAAATGAGGCATTAAATACACTTTAACATGTTACTTTTATCAAAGGATATAGACAAGCACCAAAAGTGTTCTGCGCTAGTTAGGCAAACCAGTTTGAGTCCAGGCTTAACACAAAACTTTGGTCCTAATTACTAGACTTTTCTGTAAGTACTAAACAGATAACCTTTAAGTTTAGGACTCAAGTGATAAGTCGATGCAATTTACAAGAATGGTATATTTTGGAGCTTGTACCTATTTCCACAAAAAGCACACAATGCTCTCTCATGCTCATGCATTGTTACAATGGAGGATGGCTCATGTGAAGTAAGAGATGACACTGGTTCTCGATGTGGCACAGGAGCCTAACAGCATGATGTCTGGCTTGTCTGGTGTCATCCCGCTAGACGGGTGTCCATTAGGACCAAACTTTGACTTTCACTTCCTGATTCCATAAAATGGAATAGAACATCATCCAGTTGTAAAGGTTGAGATAATTTCTGAGAGAAATGTTGCTTGAATGTTGTTGATGTTTGATAAAATGTCATAGAATATCTTTGGATTTATTTCAAAATTTCTTTTCATAGTGTCAGCAGAAACATCCATGAAATGGCGAGCACTATTCTGTGGTAAATATCTTTTCAAGTAGAGATTTCAAAGCAAGGGAGTGAAAGAGAATACATTGCTGAAGTTATAATCAGGTCATCCATGATTTTGATTAAATGGCTGAGAGGCTAAGGGGACTGTGCTTACTCCTGGTCCTAATCTGTACTCATCAATATTTTGTTTATTTCCAAGCATATAGTTGCTGGTACATGAGGGTTAACTGAAATCCAGGCTTTAGAATTTCAGACAGTCCATTGAATAAACATTAGCAGTCAATATTAATGGCATTTTACTGTGTAATAAATATCCAGAGATCTGTTCCTGGCACTAACTTGAATTTATCAAGGTAATAATTTACCATAAACATGATCTAAACTGCCATTTCATCTCAAGAACCAGTCTCAATCACCTCATTGCCTCTTTCTGTGTAAAAATTTAATGGATGTCACCCCTCCAGCATCTGTACCTCTCTTACATTTCCATACCAGGCTGTGATGCAGCCAGCCAATATACCCTCCAGCACTCACCCATAGAAGTTTGTCAGAGTTTCAGATGTCATGCCAAATCTTCTGAATTCCTAGCCAGGAGTCCGATACCTTTGCTTCAAAGATAAACACTGTCCATTTGTACTAGCGCAGGATGGACACAATTTGCTTGTGATCATTTCAAAGCTATCTATGTGCATAATGAGGCTACAATGTTGCTGGAACTCTGCCTCAGGAAATTCTCAGACATCATGTAATTAAAAGAAAAATGACACTTCAGGATTCATTTTGTAATTTATTCCCCGGATCTGGAGAATGCTGGCAATAACAACATATATTACCTTTGCCTGATAGCCGCCTGACTTGAGGAGGCAGGCAAAAGGCAAACATTGTGGTAGATCAAGTCACATTTCTCCAATTTAGATAACTTGACCACTCAGCGAACAACATGTTCACAGACACGAGGAACTAGCTCTTCTTTCAGTTAGTCCTGACGAAGCGTCTCGGCCGGAAATGTCAACTGTACCTCTTCCTAGAGATGCTGCCTGGCCTGCTGTGTTCACCAGCAACTTTTATGTGTGTAACATGTTCACAGCCCTGTTTTCAGTGCAGTTGCACTAATTAAAGGGCTATTCCCCTAATTAATGCTTCCCTCAAAAGTCAATTGAAGAAAATTCTGGAAGCTACTCTAACACTCAGGAAGTTGGTGCAAGTTGACAGCAACTTTTGGTTCTCTATATATGATCTAAGTAGATAGGAATGCATTCCTATGTACTTGGAACAGAGAACATAGAACAGTGCAGCACAGGAACAGAGCCCTTTGGTCCTTGATGTTTGTGCTGACCATGATGCCAGTTTAAATTAATACCATCTGCCTGAATGTGGTCTAAATCACTCCATTCCTTGTCTGTTCATACTCTTCTCTAAATACCTGCTGAATTTTTCAATTGTACCTGCTTCTACCATCTCTCCTGGCAACGTTCCAGGCATTTACCACTAGGTATCAGAATCAGTTTTTATTATCACTGACATATGTTGTGAAATCTGTTGTTTTGCGGCAGCAGTGCAGTTTGTATGAATTACAATGAGAAAAATGCATAATAAAATAAAATAAATGGTGTAAAAAGAGTGCAAAAATTGTGAAATAGCGTTCATGGGTTCATCATCTGTTCAGAAATCTGATGGCCGAGGGGAAGCATTGTTCCTAAAATGTTAAGCATGTGTCTTTAGGCTCCTGTACCTCCTCTCTGATGGTGGTGATGAGAAGAGGACATATCGTTTGAGGCTTCGCCTTTTGAAGGTGTCCTCAATAGTGGGGAAACTCTTGCCTATGATGGAGCTGCCTGAGTTTACAACCCTCTGCAGCATTTCCCGATACTGTGCAGTGGCCCCTCTATATGAAACTGGTGATGCGACCAGCTCTTTCTGTAAGTGACTTGCCTCATAAACCTCCTTCATGCTTCCTCCCTCTCACCGTAAATCTATGCCCCTGGCATTTGACATTTCCACCCTTGAATAAAAACCCTATCTACCCTATCAATGCCTCTCATAATTATATATACTTCTATCAGGTCACTCTCTCAGCTTCTAATGCTCCAGAGAAAACAATATAAATTTGTCCAAGCTCACCTGATAGCTAATACTCCCTAATTCAGCCAACATCCTGGAGAACTTCTTCTGTACTGTCTCTAAAGCCTCTACTTCATTTTTAGCAATGCAGAGAGAAGAAGTACACGTAATACTCCAAGCGTGGCCTATATAGAGCTGCAACATGCTCCCAGATTTTTAAACTCATTGGCCTGACAGACGATTGAAAAAGATGCACAACTTTGATAAACATTATAAAAATGTAACCAGAATTTATGACTCTAAAATAAGAATCTAATTACATGAACACAAATCCAGATTCATGTATTTCCTGATTGCCACTATTCCCTCTAAGCTGCACAGGTCTGCGGCTGCGCAGTAGCTAAAATGCTCTCATGCACATAGCATTTGTTGCCATGCAGCTGGGATTTTCTTTTATATAACATTTTATTAAAGTGCTGCGCAGTTTTTAGGCCATGCAAAAATTTCCTGCCCGGTGCAATGGTTGGTCCGTAGAGCTATTAAACAAAATTAGAGGGAATTAGAGGCATATGTAGTGAACAGAAGTGAATATGTAGTGAACAGAAGTTATCAAAAAGTAGAAAAGCACCTCATAAAGCCAAAAATGAATGTTTCAATTGTGTATTGAAAGAGTAGATTCATCAGCGTAGACATATGCCAGTTAACAGTATGCTGATCATGAAACCAACAAAGATTATCACAATGAACTGAAAGTTGAAGGTAATTGTGAATATTCAACTTGCACAAATTTAAGAAAAGTCATGGTATTAAATTTTTAAAGATTTGTGGTGATAAAGCATCTGCTGATCATGAAGCAGCAGAGAGATTCATTCAACACACACCAAATGCTGGAGGAACTCAGCAGGCCAGGCAGCATCTACACTTGAGGTTTTGGGCCGAGACCCCTCCTCCAGCATTTTGTGTGTGTTGCTTGGATTTCCAGCATCTGCAGATTTTCTCTTGTTTGTGAGAGAAATTCATTGATGAGTTTGCTAAGATTGTCGCTGTTGAAAATCTAACGCACTGAGTGGCTGTATCAGTACACATGTGTGATGAACAAATGTAAGACAAAGACTACTTACTGTTATCACATAAATTCAGAGTTGGGAATAAAGGCAATGCCAAACAACCACTGACTATTCACCTGGGTGACCGACATAGTGATAGCTTTCCCTTTCTGGTGCTTCAACATACACATGATTGTTTCATGCACAAAATTATTAAAAATATTGCATAAAACTACCTTCAGGATATATGTATAGAGGGCACAGAAAACATAGGGTCTCGGCCTGAAACGTCGACTGTACCTCTTCCTAGAGATGTTGCCTGGCCTGCTGCGTTCACCAGCAACTTTTATGTGTGTTGCTTGAAATTTCAGCATCTGCAGATTTCCTTGTGTTTGCATATAGACACAATGTCTGGTCTCACCTCGTTATTATGTTTACACTCGGTCGTTGGTCTTAAAATTCACCACAGTGGTCCTCCCCTGAACTTCTCACTGCACATTGATTCCTGCATTGTTTTAGAACCATAGAACCATAGAAACTACAGCACAGAAACAGGTCTTTTGGTCCTTCTTGGCTGTGCTGAACCATTTTCTGCTTAGTCCCACTGACCTGCACACGGCCCATATCCCTCCATACACCTCCCATCCATGTATCTGTCCAATTCATTCTTAAATGTTAAAAAAGAACCCGCATTTACCACCTCATCTGGCAGCTCATTCCATACTCCCACCACTCTCTGTGTGAAGAAGCCCCCCCTAATGTTCCCTTTAAACTTTTCCCCCCTCACCCTTAACCCATGTCCTCTGGTTTTTTTCTCCCCTTGCCTCAGTGGAAAAAGCCTGCTTGCATTCACTCTATCTATACCCATCATAATTTTATATACCAAATCTATCAAATCTCCCCTCATTCTTCTACGCTCCAGGGAATAAAGTCCTAACCTATTCAACCTTTCTCTGTAATTGAGTTTCTCAAGTCCCGGCAACATCCTTGTAAACCTTCTCTGCACTCTTTCAACCTTATTTATATCCTTCCTGTAATTTGGTGACCAAAACTGAACACAATACTCCAGTTTTGGCCTCACCAATGCCTTATACAACCTCATCATAACATTCCAGCTCTTATACTCAATACTTTGATTAATAAAGGCCAATGTACCAAAAGCTCTCTTTACGACCCTATCTACTTGTGACGCCACTTTTAGGGAATTTTGTATCTGTATTCCCAGATCCCTCTGTTCTACTGCACTCCTCAGTGCCTTACCATTAACCCTGTATGCTCTACCTTGGTTTGTCCTTCCAACGTGCAATACCTCACACTTGTCTGTATTAAACTCCATCTGTCATTTTTCAGCCCATTTTTCCAGCTGGTCCAAGTCCCTCTGCAGGCTCTGAAAACCTTCCTCACTGTCTACTACACCTCCAATCTTTGTATCATCAGTAAATTTGCTGATCCAATTTACCACATTATCACCCAGATCATTGATATAGATGACAAATAACAATGGACCCAGCACTGATCCCTGTGGCACACCACTAGTCACAGGCCTCCACTCAGAGAAGCAATTCTCTACCACCACTCCTTGGCTTCTTCCATTGAGCCAATGCTAATCCAATTTACCACCTCTCCATGTATACCTAGCGACTGAATTTTCCTAACTAACCTCCCATGCGGGACCTTGTCAAAGGCCTTACTGAAATCCATGTAGACAATATCCACTGCCTTCCCTTCATCCACTTTCCTGGTAACCTCCTTGAAAAACTCCAATAGATTGGTTAAACATGACCTACCACGCACAAAGCCATGTTGACTCTCCCTAATAAGTCCCTGTCTATCCAAATGCTTGTAGATTCTGTCTCTTAGTACTCCCTCCAATAACTTACCTACTACCGACGTTAAACTCACCGGCCTATAATTTCCCGGATTACTTTTCGATCCTTTCTTAAACAACGGAACAACATGAGCCACTCTCCAATCCTCCGGCACCTCACCCATAGACAGCGACATTTTAAATATTTCTGCCAGGGCCCCTGCAATTTCAACACTAGTCTCCTTCAAGGTCCGAGGGAACACCCTGTCAGGTCTGGGGGATTTATCCACTTTAATTTTCCTCAAGACAGCAAGCACCTCCTCCTTTTCAATCTGTACAGTTTCCATGATCTCACTACTTGATTCCCTCAATTCCATAGACTTCATGCCAGTTTCCTTAGTAAATACAGACGCAAGAATCCTATTTAAGATCTCCCCCATTTCCTTTGGTTCCGCACGTAGCCGACCACTCTGATCTTCAAGAGGACCTATTTTATCTCTTACAATCCTTTTGCTCTTAATATACCTGTAAAAGCTCTTTGGATTATCCTTCACTTTGACTGCCACGGCAACCTCATGTCTTCTTTTAGCCCTCCTGATTACTTCCTTAAGTATTTTCTTGCACTTCTTATACTCCTCAAGCACCTGATTTACTCCCTGTTTCCTATACATTTCATACAACTCCCTCTTCTTCTTTATCAGAGTTGCAATATCCCTTGAGAGCCAAGATTCCTTATTCCTATTCAATTTGCCTTTAATCCTTACAGGAACATACAAACTCTGCACTCTCAAAATTTCCCCTTTGAAGGCTTCCCACCTACCAATCACATCTTTGCCAGAGAGCAACCTGTCTCAATCCACGCTTTTTAGATCCTTTCTCATTTCTTCAAATTTGGCTTTCTTCCAGTTCAGAACCTCAACCCTAGGACCAGATCTATCCTTGTCCATGATCAAATTGAAACTAATGGTGCTATGATCACTGGAACCAAAGTGCTCCCCTACACAGAATTCCGTCACTTGTCCTAACTCGTTTCCTAACAGGAGATCCAATATTGCATCCCCTCTAGTTGGTCCCTCTATATATTGATTTAGAAAACTTTCCTGAACACATTTTACAAACTGTAAACCATCTAGACCCCTAACAGTATGGGAGTCCCAATCAATGTATGGAAAATTAAAATCTCCTACCACCACAACTTTATGTTTCCTGCAGTTGCCTGCTATCTCTCTGCAGATTTACTCTTCCAAGTCTCGTTGACTATTGGGTGGTCTGTAATACAATCCCACTAATGTGGCCATACCTTTCCTGTTTCTTAGCTCCACCCACAAGGACTCAGTAGACAAGCCCTCTAATCTGTCCTGCCTGAGCACTGCTGTAACATTTTCCCTAACAAGCAATGCTACTCCCCCACCTTTCATTCCTCTGCCTTGATCACATCTGAAACATCGGAACCCTGGAATATTAAGCTGCCAGTCCTGCCCCTCCTGTAGCCAAGTTTCACTAATTGCTACAACATCATAATTCCACGTGTCAATCCACGCCCTCAACTCATCCGCCTTCCCCGCAATACTCCTAGCATTGAAATATATACACCTCAGAAGATTTTTACCACCACTCACAACCTTTCTATCAGCGGATTTGCTTAAACTTTCAACATCATTTATTTTCACCCCAGCCACACTGTCAGCTCTGGCACTCTGGTTCCCAACCCCCTGCAAATCTAGTTTAAAGCCTCCCCAACAGCACTAACAAACCTCCCTGAAAGGATATTGGTCCCCCTGTGGTTCAAGTGTAACCCATCTCTCTTGTACAGGTCCCACTTGCCCCAGAAGAGGTCCCAATGATCCTGAAATCTGAAACCCTGCCCCCTACACCAGTTCCTCAGCCACTTGTTCCTCCTCCAGAGCATCCTATTCCTACCCTCACTGGCATCTAGCACAGGTAGCAATCCTGAGATTACCACCCTTGAGGTCCTGCTTTTCAACTTCCTACCAAGCTCTCTATACTCACTGTCCAGGACCTCTTCACTCTTCCTTGCTATGTCATTGGTACCGATGTGCACCACGACATCTGGCTGATCATCCTCCCACTTCAGAATGTCATGCAATCGATCAGAGACATCCTTGACCCTGGCACCCGGGAGGCAACAAACCATCCTGGATTCTCTGTCACGACCACAGAACCTCCTATCTGCACCTCTAACTATCGAGTCCCCTATCACTACTGCTCTCCTCTTTTTCCACCCTCCCTTCTGCACTGCAGAGCCAGACCCGGTGCCAGAGATCCGGCTACTGCAGCTTGTCCCAGGTAAGTCATCCCCCCCAACAGTATCCAATGTGGTATACTTGTTGCTGAGGGGAATGGCCACAGGGGAGCCCTGCTCTGCCTGCCCTTTCCTCTTCCCTCGCCTGACAGTGATCCAATTTCCTGTCCTCTGCTCCTTTGGCGTAACTACCTCCCTGTAGCTACTATCTATAATCTCCTCATTCTCCTGAATATTCCGCAGGTCATCCAGCTCCTGCTCCAGTTCCCTAACGCTGTTTGTCAGGAGCTGCAGCTGGATGCACTTCTTGTAGGTGTCATTGTCAGGGACACCAGAGGGCTCCCTGACTTCCCACATCCTGCAAGAGGAGCATTCCAACATCCTGCCTGGCATTCTCACTGCACTAAACAAACTGGACAAAAAACTTACCGGAACCTACCCTGGCCTGTGCCTGTTCTCGCTGAAGCCTGTTTGAGCCAAAGCCATCCCACTCTGACTCAGTCCATTCCAACGATGGCCGCTGTATATGGAGGTCTGCTTTTAAACCTTGGCGCGCTACGTCACGCGCCTGCGCAGTGCAGACCCTTCTCCCCGAGCAGTGTTTAAAAAAAAAGACTTTTTCTACCCAATTTTAAAGGGATCTCGTGGCTGCAATTGATGACAAACAGTCAAAATGTCAAACAGTCATGGCACTGGAAGGAAACCACATCAAAGGGTGATCTCCAGAGGAGAGTTTTAGCTTCTGCAGTTTGTTGCCCTTATTTGGACTAGTCTACTTAAAAAGGCAGTGGAAGCACATCCAATAGCAACTTTCAAAATAAAATGGAACATATAGTTGAAAACCGAAATGGTAGTTCTGTCAGCAAGGAGCAGGGCAGCACATTGCTGAGCTCACTGAAAGAACTAGCACAAACACAAATCAGTAAGTGGATTTCCTTTGTGTTCTGTGTATGACTCTATGACAACTGCCTTGTCAGCCTGAGCACACTATCATTCATTCAGATATTTTAATACTTATTTCATCAAGACTGATGAAAGGAAACTACAGTGAAGTAATATACACAACACAATCCTGTGGAGAAGCAATCATTTAGAAAGAGCCAATCATTTTCTATTTTCCAGTTATTTTCCTGTTTTTTTTCTAAAACTGATGCTTTGTGCTGCAACACACATCAAAGTTGCTGGTGAACGCAGCAGGCCAGGCAGCATCTGTAGGAAGAGGTGCAGTCGACATTTCAGGCCGAGACCCTTCGTCAGGACTAACTGAAGGAAGAGTGAGTAAGGGATTTGAAAGTTGGAGGGGGAGGGGGAAATCCAAAATGATAGGAGAAGACAGGAGGGGGAGGGATAGAGCCAAGAGCTGGACAGGTGATAGACAAAGGGGGATACAAGAGGATCATGGGACAGGAGGTCCGGGAAGAAAGACAAGGGGGGGACCCAGAGGATGGGCAAGAGGTATATTCAGAGGGACAGAGGGAGAAAAAGGAGAGTGAGAGAAAGAATGTGTGCATAAAAATGAGTAACAGATGGGGTACGAGGGGGAGGTGGGGCCTTACCGGAAGTTAGAGAAGTCGATGTTCATGCCATCAGGTTGGAGGCTACCGAGACGGAATATAAGGTGTTGTTCCTCCAAGCTGAGTGTGGCTTCATCTTTACAGTAGAGGAGGCCATGGATAGACATGTCAGAATGGGAATGGGATGTGGAATTAAAATGTGTGGCCACCTACCACCCCACCAGCCTCCAGGTCCAACATATTATTCTCCGTAACTTCCTCCACCTCCAACGGGATCCCACCACTAAGCATATCTTTCCCTCCCCCCCTCTCTCTGCAGTCCGCAGGGATGGCTCCCTACGCAACTCCCTTGTCCATTCGTCCCCCCCATCCCTCCCCACTGATCTCCCTCCTGGCACTTATCCGTGCAAGCGGAACAAGTGCTACACATGCCCTTACACTTCCTCCCTTACCACCATTCAGGGCCCAAACAGTCCTTCCAGGTGAGGCAACACTTCACCTGTGAGTCGACTGGGGTGATATACTGCGTCCAGTGCTACCGATGTGGCCTTTTATATATTGGCGAGACCCGACGCAGACTGGGAGACCGCTTTGCTGAACATCTATGCTCTGTCCGCCAGAGAAAGCAGGATCTCCCAGTGGCCACACATTTTAATTCCACATCCCATTCCCATTCTGACATGTCTATCCATGGCCTCCTCTACTGTAAAGATGAAGCCACACTCAGGTTGGAGGAACAACACCTTATATTTCGTCTCGGTAGCCTCCAACCTGATGGCATGAACATCGACTTCTCTAACTTCCGGTAAGGCCCCACCTCCCCCTCGTACCCCATCTGTTACTCATTTTTATGCACACATTCTTTCTCTCACTCTCCTTTTTCTCCCTCTGTCCCTCTGAATATACCTCTTGCCCATCCTCTGGGTCCCCCCCCTTGTCTTTCTTCCCGGACCTCCTGTCCCATGATCCTCTTGTATCCCCCTTTGCCTATCACCTGTCCAGCTCTCGGCTCTATCCCTCCCCCTCCTGTCTTCTCCTATCATTTTGGATTTCCCCCTCCCCCTCCAACTTTCAAATCCCTTACTCACTCTTCCTTCAGTTAGTCCTGACGAAGGGTCTCGGCCTGAAACGTCGACTGCACCTCTTCCTACAGATGCTGCCTGGCCTGCTGTGTTCACCAGCAACTTTTATGTGTGTTGCTTGAATTTTCAGCATCTGCAGAATTCCTGTTGTTTGCTTTGTGCTGCATTTTGATTTCTCAGGAGAAGTAAATCTCCAGTACCTCGTCCATTCATCATGCAATAGACAATGAAATAAGGCTTTTTCCAGCTCTGGCTACAGAAATTTATCTGTGGAGTTGATCCTCTTCTTTCTACACATGAAACATTTCAATAGGAGCAGAAACCATGGGAGGCTGTTGACACTTTGGCCCAGCTCCCCAGAATCTGTTTTAGTAATCTGGATAATCCCAGAGAGACATTAAAAAAATCAGTCTCTATTCTAATCAAGAATGGAAGTTCAGCCATTGTGAAATATACAAGGGCACTATAATGGATCAACTTTGTACAATTTCATTGAGGACAATGTGGTGGACCCAGAAGTAAAGCAGACATTTTAGAAAGAAAACCAAGAGACACTCTCAGCCAATAGGCTGGTCCTGGTCTTAATTCCATCTGGCATAATTTACATATTATTATTTAATTATTTATGGTTTTATATTGCTATATTTATACTCTATTCTTGGTTGGTGCAACTGTAACGAAACCCAATTTCCCTTGGCATCAATAAAGTATGTCTATCTATATATCTATATATCTATTCAGATAAACCATGAATGCACAAATAGATTTCAATTCACCTACAGTATGTTTGGTGTATTTCACTTAAAACCACTTTTAGTGACTATCTCTCGATGTCATAAAAGTGTATATCACATATTTTCTAAGTTATTATGTATTTTTTGAAAGGTTGAGGAAGTCGTGATAATTGTTTACTAAAAATTTAAAGTCACTGTGGCAGTATTTCCTGCAATTGATTTAATACTGTCTATTTCTGTTTAGCATGAGGTTCAGGCATGATCTTTTCCTTCAAAGTGGTAGATGTTACGACTCTAGAATCTCACTTATTGAATCCTTTCCTCACTCATCGGTTTCCTGTCACAATGGAACATGGTCTCTGTTCCTTATCTGTCCATCCTTTCAATGCTCCTTTTAACAACTCCTCCTTCTCCAGTTAAAAAAATGTTCATTGACATACAGCACGGAGTTGGCCCTCCCAGCCCTTCCAGCCGTGCCACCGAGCAATCCTCTAGTTTAATCCAAGCCTAATCACAGGACGATTTTACAATGACCAATTCACTACCAACTTGTACATCTTTGGAATGTGGGACCAAACTGGAGCACCCGGAGGAAACCCATGCGGCCACGGGGAGAATATACAAATTCCTTACAGGCAGCAGCGGAATTGAACCTGTGTCACCGGTACTGTAAAGCAGGGGTCCCCAAACTGTTTTGCACCGCGGACTGGTCTAATATTGACAATATTGCGGACCGGCCGACCAGTGGGGGTGTGGGGGAGGTATTCAAGTAGAGTTAAACTCGCCTCAACATGTCTTTTACAGTTAGAATTGTCAACTTTCTCACTCCCAAATAAGGGACAAAAGTAGCAGTCAAATTCCAGGACACTTTACCCCAGGAAAGACTACCATGACCATGAAGCCTTGCACGGGCACCTGTGTGCGCATGTGATGTCACATGCACGTACGTGCCGATTTTTTCTCCCCACTAATCGGCTTTGCCTTCCTCTTCCTGACTACATTATACATACATTATTTCTACTTCATATAGGCTGTGTATTTATCATATCATTCCTGCTTTTACTATATGTTAGTGTTATTTATTTTCGGTTTTATGTGTTATTTGGTATGATTTGTTAGGTTATTTTTTGGGTCTGGGAACACTCAAAAATTTTTCCCATATAAATTAATGGTAATCGTTTCTTCGCTTTACGCCATTTCGGAGCGAAAGGTTTCATAGGAACGCTCTACCTTAGCGGGGGAAATATGGGACAAACCAATTTAGCCCAATAAATGGGATGTTCCGGCAAATATGGGACAGTTGGCAACCCTATGTTCAAGTTCAACAGTGCATGACAGGGAATGAGGAAAGGTGCAGCTGACTCATATAATTTCCTCACGGCCCGGTAGGACATGGTCTGCGGCCCGGTGGTTGGGGACCGCTGACGTAAAGTGTTGTGCTTACCCCTGTGCTACCGCGCCTCCCCCAAATGACTATAATTCTAGACACAATCCCGGGAGAGTGCTCATCTACTGCATGGAATATTTAGGTTGCATTTTTACTTTCAATATCCAGGTTCTCATGTGATAACAAGGGCAGGGCATCAATCATTTACTTCAGACTGTAAGACAAAGGAGCAGAATTAGGCCATTCAGCCCATCGAGTTGGCTCAGCCATTCCATCATGACTGATCCTGGATCCCATTCAACACCATGCACCTGTCTTCTCGCCATATCCATTAATGCCCTGACTGATCAGGAAATGATCAACTTCCGCCTTAATTGTACTTCTACATGGAATTCTATTATACGATTGTATAGTCTATTGTGATAAAATAAATGTCCACTTTTGCATCCCTGATGCTGTCATGGTCACTTATCTGGAATCTAATGTCACTAATAGTGGCTTATTATCTACCTCAAAATGTAACAGTAAACAAATTTGAAATAGAAATAGGACATTTAGTTCCTTGAGTCTGTTCTACCATTTGATAAAATTGTTCATAATCCGATTATAACTTCAACTCTGCATTCCTACCTAACTACTGTAACATTTCGCTGTTTGCTCACTCACTGAGAACATGTCTAAAGATTCAAAGTACATTTATTATCAAAGAATGCATAAATTGTACATCCTTGCAATTTGCCTGCTTACAGGCAGCCACAAAGCGAGAAACCTGAAAAAAATTAAAAATTTAAAAAATAAAAAAATCAAAACTAACTCCCAATATGCAGAAAAGAAGGAAAAAACAGCAAAAAATAGAAATGAGCAACAACAACAGCATTCTAAACTAAAAAGAGCCCTTAGATCCAAATCTCCAGAGAATACCGGAGCCACCTCTGCTCTAAAAAAAAATGCAAAGACTCGACTGCTCTGCATAAAGAGTTATGAAGATTCAGGACAATGAACAAAAAAGTCTGTCTTACCTTTGGCTGAAATTCTAAAGGGGGGATGATGTAACTGTGGCTGACAAGGGAAGTCAATGGCAGCAGAAAAGCAAAATAGAGACCATACAATATAGCAAAAATGAGCGGGAAGCTAGAGCATCGAAAAGAAACGACGGAAAATAACAAAAAGCAATGAGGAGAGAAAAGATGAAATATCAAGGTAAGTCAGCCAGTAATATAAGAGAGGATACCAAATGTTTTTTCAGATGTATAAAGAGGAAAAGAGTGGGCATTGTACTCCTGGAAAATGACAATGGAGAGGTAGTAATGGGAGACAAAAAATGACCGATGAATTGAAGTATTTTGCTTTAGTCTTCACTGTGGAAGACACCAGCAACATGCCAGAAATTCAAGCGTGGCAGAAGAGAGTGCAGTCACTTTTACCAAGGAGAAGGTGCTTTGGTA
The DNA here is from genome assembly GCF_963921235.1 of Mobula hypostoma. Lineage (NCBI taxonomy): Eukaryota > Metazoa > Chordata > Chondrichthyes > Myliobatiformes > Myliobatidae > Mobula > Mobula hypostoma. The sequence continues at coordinate 48,703,123 of NC_086102.1, read as the reverse complement.
GCTGAAAGGTCTGAAGGTAGACGTCTTCTGGACCAGATGAAGTACACCTCAGGGTACTAAAAGAAGTAGATGAAGAGACTGTGGTGGCATTAGTCATGATTTTCCAAGAATCACGAGATCCTGCAATGGTTCCAGAGGACTGGAAAATTGCAGATGTCACTTGACTTTTTAAGAAGGGAGGGAAGCAGAAGAAAGGAAATTATTGGCCCGTTAGGCTGAATTTGGTGGTTGGTACTAAGGACAAGCTTTCAAGGTACTTGGAGCCACATAATAAAACAGGCCAAGGACAGCATGGTTTCCTTGCCTGACAAATCTTTTGGAACTCTTTGAGGAAATTCCAGGCAATATAGACAAAGGAGAGTCAGTAGATGTTGTTTACTTGGATTTTCAGAAGGCCTTTGACAAATGCCACACATGAGGCTGCAAACAAGAGCAGGCAAAATACTAGCATGGACAGAAATTTGGCTAACTGGCAGAAAGCAAAGAGTGGGATAAAGGGGACCTTTTCTGGTTGGCTGCCAGTGACTAGTGGTGTCCCATAGGGGTATGTGTTGAGTCCACTTCTTTTCATATGATATGTTAATGAACTTGGGAGAGTTCAGGACCAGAGGGCACAGTCTCTGAAAAGGACATCCCTTTAAAACAGAGATAAGAAGGAATTTCTTTACCGAGGGACTGATAAATCTGTGGAATTCATTGCCACTGTTAGCTGTGGAGGCCAAGTCATTAGGTATATTAGGTTGAGGTGCTTAGGAGGAAACAATGGCACCTATTGGGGACTTCTTTGCTTGCATCTTTGGAAATAGCTCTATTTCCATCTTCAGTATCTCTATTTTTCCCTTTCCGGGTTCTTTTGAAGACCCTGACCTGGATTTACACGCTGACTTTGGTTATTTGCGGGAATGGGATCCACTCTCGTGGTTTCACAACTGACCACTATTCAATATATCAAGGACGTGGCCTAGAAGACTAGCGCGCCTTCAGGGTTCCGGGATTTCGTGGCTCTGGAGGCAGGCGGACTCGTGGTTGGGGCCTCTGCAGGAAATTGGTGTGTCGTGGGAAGCAGAAGATCGAAAGCAGCGAGCTGGCTGCATGCCCAGAGACCCCAGTTCTTTGGGCACAGAGCTCGGAAAAAGTGATGCAAGAGACTTTTAACATCGTAAATCAGCAAGTTGATTGTTATGTCTCCCGTCTCACTGTGAAATGGGGACATCTCTATTTCCTTTATTATGGAGAGAGAGAGAGCCTGTGGTATGTCGTACTACCGGGTGAACGAGTAGTGTTTGGGGTACTGCCAGTCTGTGTCTTTGCTGTTGCTTTGCTCCACGCTTGCGCACTTGGTGGTGAGTGCCGATGCTTTTCTTTTGCTGGTTGGGGAGGGGGCCGTTGCTTTGCTGCTGCTTATGCGTGGGAGAGGGGAGCTGGGGGGGAGCTTTGGGGTTCTAATATTTAACTGTCATTCGTGCTTTGGTGGCACCCCTCTGCTTTTGTGGATGGTTGCGAAGAAAAAGAATTTCAGAAAGTATATTGTATACTTTTCTCTGACATTAAATGTCCTTTTGAAACCTTTGATAGGTTCTTGTAAGGTTACAGTGAGAAGACAAGAGAATGATATTGAGAGTGAAAATAAAACAGTCATGATCAAATGTCATAGCAGACTCAATGGGCTGAATGGCCCAATTCTACTCTGGCCTAAGTGGCTAATCCCTCATTATTAAAAAAAACACTGTCTCTGTATCCACTGCAAAACACCTAGGGATACAAGTTTCGCTTACTTAACCAATTCTCAGAAGACAGTCCGCTTATCTCAGGTATTAGTCTAGAAAACCTTCTCTGAACTGCTACAGATGCATTAACATTCCTCCTAAAAAATGAGTCAAATATTGTTCTGAATATTATCAACGTGGTCTCACCAATGAACTGATATAACTGAAGCAAGCCTCCTTACTTTCATATTCTTTATTGCAAGGGGAATTGAACAACATTCTAACTTTTCTACTTACTGCTGTCCCTGCAAACCAGATTTTTGTAAATTATGCTCCAAGATCCTTCTGCATCCTGTCATTCTTCATTTTATTTTTTTCCTGCCAGGTTGGGCAATTTCACATCTTTCAGCATTATACTGCATTTGCCAGATCTTTGGCAGTCCACTTAACTTACCTACACAAGAAAGCGAATAAACAGGAGCAGAGAATTAACTCCTGGAACCCACTCCACCTTTTAATAACATTATGGCTGATCTAATTTGGCCTCAGCATCACTTTTCCACTCTCTTCCCACAACTCTCGACTTCCTGCAGTTCAAATATCTGTCAATTACTGGCTTGAAGTTATGTAACGACTCTGCCACTGAATTTCTCTGGGATACAGAATTCCAAAGAGTAATGACTGAGAAAAATAACTTTTCCTCTTCTGTGTCATAAATGGGCAACTTTTCATTCTGAAACAGAATCTCTTATTTCTCGATACCCCTGAGAGAGGAAACATCCTGTCAGCACCCATTCTGCTAAGTGCCCTCTGAATTATGACCTCATCTCATTCTAGTAAACGCCATTGAATTTAAGTCCTAGCTGCTCATCATCTCTTCATCAATGCACACCTTCATACTAGGAATGACCTAATGAGCTTTACTGCATTGACACAAGTGTATCTTATTTTCAATGTGGACATCAACACTGTGTCCAGCTAAGATCTCAACAATGTCCTGTAAAGTTCCAGGAGATACTGCTTACTTTTATACTCCTTCCAATAAAGGCCAATATCCTTCCTAATTACTTGCTCCATCTGCACACCAGTGCATTGTGGTTCACCGAGGTCCCACGGTCTGCAATATTTTATTGTTTCACATCATTTAAACAATAATTTGGTTTTTCATTCACCCTTCCAAAGTGGATAACCGCATATTCTCCACATTACACATCCGGCAATTTCTTGCCCTCTCATTTAGCCTACCGCTTCCTTTTTGCAAGCTCTTTATCTCCTGCTCACAAGTTGCTAACCCAGCTATATCTTTATCATTGGCAAGCGTATAATAATATAATTGGTCCTTCCATGAATTTCACTGGTATGGACTGTAATAGTTGAGGCCTCAGCACTGAATTTTGTGGTAGCTAATCAGAAAATAAACCATTTATCTCAACTCTGTTTTCTGTCAGCTAGCCAATCAGTAATGTATATATATTATCATGTTTTTACCTTGTGCCGTAAACTTTTTAGTGGTTCTTTATTGTATGCTATCAGTAAGTCGAAATATACTGCATCTACATTATTTCCCCAAAATCCAACCTTTTGTTACATTTTCAAAAATCTGGAACAAACCTTACAAAAAACCGCACTGATTCTGTTCACATCTCTAAATATTCTGTCATTATCTCCATAATAATGCATTCCGATATTTTACCAAACGTCAAGTGTTGGGCTGAGTGGATCTATTTCCTTTTTTCTTTAACAGTGGGATTGTGTTACAGTGAGCTGAAACAGCCAATGCCTATTGGTCAGCTGACCACCAATCCCAGGCTGACTTCCACTGATTGGTCGTTGTTCCTAACAACATCTCAAATGTTCTGAGGTAAACTGTTTTAGTAGTCATTCTTTGGGATGTACTGTTGTGGTTTCTGTAGCAGTGTGTTTTTTTTTGAATAAAGGGTTATTTCATGTCCATATTTGTTCTATCTCTTGGTTTCTGGTCTCATCAGCAGTAATACAGTAGAAGTCAGATGTGGGAATCCTGGGAATCTTCCAGTCTCCCAGATGGCTACATCTGCGCCAGGTGAACTGATTTGCAGCTCCTGAGACACCGTGTTAGGGATCTGGAGCTGTGGCTTGATGACCTATAGATTATTAGGGAAAGTGAGCAGGAGATAGATAGAAGCTACAGGGAGTTAGTCACCCCAAGGCTGCAGGAGTTAGATAAGTGGGTGACTGTCAGGGAAGGGATGGGAAGAGCTCAGATAGTAGAGTGCACCCCTGTGGCCATCCCCCTAAGTAATCGTTATCTCGTTTTGGATGCTGTTGAGGGGGGTGACCTAACAGAGGATTACAGGATGTCTCAGATCAGGTGCAGAGTATTCTGAAAGGAGAGGGTGAACAGCCAGAAGTCTTGGTACATATTGGTACCAATGACATAGATAGAAAAAGGAAGGAGGTCCTGAAGAGACAATTCAGGGAGTTGGGTAGGAAGCTGAAAAGCAGGATATCCAGGGTAGTAATCTTGGGATTGCTGCCTGTGCCATATGCTAGCGAGTGGAAGAATGGCATGATCAGGCGTATTAATGTGTGGCTGAGAGACTGGTGCAGGGGGCAGGGATTCAGATTCCTTGATCACTGGGACATCTTCTGGAGGAGGTATGACCTGTACAAAAAGGACGGGTTACAAAGGGATCCAATATCCTAGCAGGCAGGTTTAATAGGATTGTCAGGGAGGATTTAGACTAATTTGGCAGGAGGATGGGAACCGGAGTGTTAGGGCTGAGGAAGGAGAAAACAGAAATAAATCAAAGATAGCGTGCAACAGAGATGATAGAATGGACATACAGGAGAGGAGGCATAATCACAGCCAGTGGGATGAATTACAGGGCAATAGAGGCATAGTGCAGTTAAAACAGAAGGCAACAAATACTGACTGAAAGTTATATTTGAATGTACGCAGCATAAGAAATAAAATGGACAATCTTGAAATTCAGCTACAGATTGGCAAGTATGACATTGTGGCCATCTCTGAATCTTGGCTAAAGGATGGCTGCCATTGGGAGTTGAATGTCCAAGGATATACGATGTATCAGAAAGATAGGTCAGTAGGCAGAGGGGGTGGTGTGGCCCTGTGTATAAGAAATAATATTAAATCATTAGAAAGGGATGACATAGGATCCGAAGGTGTAGAGTTTCTAAGGGTTGAGTTAAGAAGTGGCAAGGGTAAAAGGACCCTAATGGCCTCCAAACAGCAGCCAGGATGTGGGTTATAAATTACAGCAGGAGATAGAAAAGGTGTGTCAGAAGGGCAATGTCATGATAATCGTTGGGATTTTAACATGAAAGTGGATTGGGAAAGCCAGGCCAGTAATGGACCTCAAGAGAGAGAATTTGTAGAATGTCTAATGGATGGCTTTTTAGAACAGCTTGTTGTTGAGCCCACTAGGATTGGCTGTGCTGGATTGGGTGTTGTGTAATGATCTGGAGGCGATAAGAGAGCTTAAGGTTAAGGAGCCCTTAGGGAACAGTGATCACAATATGATCGAGTTCACTTTGAAATTTGAGAAGGAGAAACTAAATTCCAATGTGTTGGTATTTCAGTGGAATAAAGGAAATTACAGTGGCATGAGAGGGGAACTGGCCAAGGTTGACTGGAAAGGGACACTAGCAGGAAGGACAGCAGAACAGAAATGGCTGGAGTTTCTGCAAAAAATGAGGGAAGTGCAAGACAGATATATTCCAAATAAGAAATTTTTGAATGGAAGAGTGATACTACTGTGGCTGACAAGTGAAGTCAGAGCCAAAGTAAAAGCAAAAGAGAGGGCATACAAGGAAGCTAAAGTTAGTGGGAAGATAGAGGATTGGGAAGCTTTTAAAAACTTGCAGAAGGAAACTAAGAAGGTCATTAGGAAGGAAAAGATGAATTATGAAAGGGAGCTGGCAACTAATATCAAAGAAGATACTAAAAGCTTTTTTAAGTATATAAAGGGTAAAAGAGAGTCGAGGGTAGATATAGGACCAATAGAAAATGACACTGGAGATATTGTAATGAGAGACAGAGATGGCAGAGGAACTGAATGCGAATTTTGCATCAGTCTTCACAGTGGAAGACACCTGCAGTATACTGGACATTCAAGAATGTCATAGAATTGAAGAATGTGCAGTGAAAATTATGACTCAGAAGCTCAAAAAGCTTAATGGTCTGAGGGTGGATAAATCTCCTGGACCTGATGGAATGCACCCTCGGGTTCTGAGGAAGTAACTGGAGAGATTGTGGTGGCATTAATAATGATCTTTCAAGAATTTATATATTCTGGCATTGTACCAGATGACTGGAAAATTGCAAATGTTACTCCGCTATTTAAGAAGGGTGGGAGGCAGCAGAAAGGAAACTATAGACCTGTTAGCCTGACATCAGTGGTTGGGAAGTTGTTGGAATCAATAGTTAGGGCTGAGATTATGGAATACCTGGAGGCACATGACAAGGTGGACCAAAGCCGGCATGGTTTCCTGAAAGGAAAATCCTGCCTGACAAACCTACTGCAATTTTTTGAGGAAATTACAAGCAGGGTAGACAAAGGAGATGCAGTAGACATGGTGTACTTGGATTTTCAGAAGACCTTTGACAAGGTGGCACACATGAGGCTGCTTAGCAAGATAAGAGCCCATGGAATTACAGGGGAGTTACTAGCATGGATGGAGCATTAGCTGATCGGCAGAAAACAGAGAGTGGGAATAAAGGGATCCTATTCTGGCTGCCTGCTGGTTACCAGTGGAGATCCACAGGAGTCTGTGTTGGCATCATTGCTTTTTACGATGTATGTCAATGATTTGGACTATGAGATTAATGTTTGTGGCTAAATTTGCCGATGATACAAAGATAGGTGAAGGAGCAGGTAGTGTTGAGGAAACAGAGAGCCTGCACAGAGACTTAGATAGTTTAGGGGAATGGGCAAAGAAGTGGCAAATGAAATACAATGTTGGAAAGTGTATGGTCATGCACTTGGGTGGAAGAAATAAACGGGCAGACTATTATTTTGATGGGGAGAGAATTCAAAATGCAGAGATGCAAAGGGACTTGGGAGTCCTTGTGCCAGATAGCATAAAGGTTAACCTCCAGGTGGAGTTGGTCGTGAAGAAGGCAAATGCAATGTTGGCATTCATCTCTAGAGGTATATAATATAAGAGCAGGGATGTGATGTTGAGGATCTATAAGGCACTCATGAGACCATACTTGGAGTATTGTGTGCAATTTTGGGCTCCTTATTTTAGAAAGGATATACTGGCATTGGAGAAGGTTCAGAGAAGATTCACGAGAATGTTTCCAGGAATGAAAGGGTTACCGTATGAGGAACTTCTGGCAGCCCTTGGGCTGTATTCACTGGAGTTCAGGAGAATAAGGGGTGATCTTATAGAAACATTCTGAATGTTAAACGGCCTGAACAGATTAGATCTGTCAAGGTTATTTCCCATGGTAGGGGAGTCTAGGACAAGAGGGCATAAATTCAGGACTGAAGGATGTCCATTTAGAACAGAGATGCTGAGAATTGATTTTATTCAGATGGTGGTAAATCTGTGGAATTTGTTTCCACGAGCGGCTATGGAGGTCAAGTCATTGGGTGCATTTAAGGTAGAGGCAGGTAGGTTGTTGATTAGCCAGGGCATCAAAGGCTATGGGGAGAAGGCAAAGGAATGGGGATGACTGGAGGAATTGGATCAGCCCATGATTGAATTGTGGAGTAGACTCGATGGGCCAAATGGCCTGCTTCTGCTCCTATATCTTATGGTCTAATAATAGGTGAGCGAACACATCTGATTGCATTTGTGGTTTTCCAATCCTCTGGATAACCTTTTTTAAAACTTGTGAATTCTGATAGATAATAACCAAAATATCCTGTACCTCGACATCCACGTTGTTTAAGATCTGGAATGCAGGTTAATCATGTTAAGAAAATTCCCCAGCCTTTTGCCCCATTACTTGGTCTGCTATTTTCTGTCTTGTGATCAATGTTGTTTCATGCTCCTCCCTTCCTGGAGCTCCATGATTATCTATTATTATTGGTCTTCTACCTTCAATACGAATTCAAAATCATTATTTTGAATCTCCTGCATTTTCCTTTCCCATATCTTGACTTCTTGATCAACAAAACACACTCAGTAAGGATAGGCAGCACCACCTCCACTGTGATTATTCTTAGCATTGGTGCTCCATAAGGCTGTGTCCTCAACCACCCACTCTACTCCTTATACACTCATGAGCCTGTGGCCAGATTCTGCTCTAATTCCATTTACAATGTTAGACCATAAAACATAGGAGCAGAATTAAACCATTCGGCCCATCCATCATTGTTTATTTATTGTTCCTCTCAAAACCATTCGCTGCCTTCTCCCCATAACCTTTGACACCCTTACTAATCAAGAACCTATCAAACTCTGCTTTAAGTATTACCAACAATTTGGCCTCCACATCTATCCAAGGCAATGAATTCCACAATTTCACCACCCTCTGGCTAAAGAAATTCCTCTTCATCTCTGTTCTAAAGGGATTTTCTTCTTTTCTAAGGCTGTACTCTCTGGTCTTAGACACCCTCATTTTAGGAAATATCCTCTCCACATCTGCTTATCTAGGTCTTTCAATATTTGATAGGTTTTAATGAAATCCTCCCTCATTCTTCTAAACTCCAGTGTGCACAGGCCCAGGGCCATCAAATACTCCTCAAACATTAACTCTTTCATTTCCGGAATCATAGTTGTGACCCTCCTCTGGATCTTCATGTCAGTACATCTTTTCTCAGATAAACTGCTCACCATATTCCAAGTGTAGTCTGACCAGTGCCTTATAAAGCCCCAGCATTACATCCTTGCTTTTACATTTTAGCCCTCTTGAAATGAATGCTAACATTGCATTTGCCTTCCTTACCACCGACTCAGCCTATAAATTAACCTTTAGGGAATCCTGCACAAACCCCTCTAATTTTTGAATTTTATCCCCATTTAGAAAATAATCCATGCTTTTATTCCTTCGACCAGAGTGCATGACCATACACTTCCCTACACTATATTCCATCTGCCACTTCTTTGCCCATTCTCCTAATCCACCCAAGTCTTTCAGCAGATTCTCTGCTTCCTTAACACTACGTGTCCCTCCCCCTATCTTCATATCATCTGCAAGCTTGGTCACAAGGTCATCAATTTCATTATCCAAATTATTGACATTTAATGTGAAAAGAAGAGGTCTAACACTGACCTTTACGGTGGCAAAAAGGCTTTGTTCCTAGATGTGTTCAATGCCTTTTATGCTCACTTTGACCATCAAACCTTGGAGGAAATTTCACGAACTCCTTCAGCCCCTGATGACCCCATGGTTGCACTCTGAGGCTAATGTGAAAGCATCTGCAGGAGGCTGAACTCACGGAAAGCATCCGGCCCAGATGGGTTACCTGGTTGAATACTAAAGACCTGTGCTGATCAACTGGCTGGAGTGTTCACCGATATCTTTAACCTCTCGCTTTGGCAGTCTAAGTTACCTGGCTGCTTTAGGCAGGCTTCGGTTATACTGGTCCTATGAAGAACGTGATATCCTGCCTCAATGAATATCTTCCAGTAGCACGTGCATCCACTGTGACGAAGTGCTTTGAGAGGTTGACAATGAGACGTATCTGCTCCAATTTGCCTTCCAGAGCAGTAGGTGACATTTCATTGGCTTTTTACTCAACCCTGGAACATCTGGACAGCAAGGATGCTTTTCATTGATTACAGATCAGCATTCAATACTCTAATCCCCTCAAAACTAATCAATAAGCTTGTAGCCTTGGCCTCAATGCCTCCTTGTGCAAATTGATCCTCAATTTCCTCATTTGCAGACCCCAGTCAATTCAGATTGGCAACAACATCTCCTCAACAATCTACATCAGCACAGGTGCACCACCAGGCTGTGTGCTTAACCCCCTGCTCTACTCACTTTATACTTATGACTGTGTCACTAAGCACAGCTCCAATGCCCTGCTGATGACACCAATGCCTTAGGCCGAATCAAAGGTGGTGACGGATCAGCATATAGGAGGGAGATTGAAAATATGGCTGAGTGATGCCACAAAAACAATCTTTTACTCATGTCAGAAAGACCAAGGAGCTCATTATTGATTTCAGGAGGAACCTGGATATCCATGAGCCAGTCCTCATCAGGAAATCAGAGGTGGAGAGGGTCAGCAACTTCAAATTCCGTAGTGTTATCATTACAGAGGATCTGTCCGGGTCCAGAACATAAATGCCATTACGAAGGAAGTATGCAGTGTCTCTACTGTCTTAGAAGATTGTGACAATTTTGTATGTTATCTAAAACATTGTCAAACTTCTGTATGTGATGGAGAGTATACTGACTTGTTGCAATATAGCCCAGTATGGAAACACCACTGTTCTTGAATGGAAGAGCCTACAAAAAGTAATGGATCTGGCCCAGTCCACCATGGGTAAAGCTCTCCGCATCATTTGCACATCTACATGGAGCACTGTTGCAGGAAAGCAGCATCCATCATCAAGGACACCATCACCCAGGACATGCTCTCTTCTCACTGCTGCCATCAGGAAGAAGCTACAGGAGCCTCAGGACCCACACCATCAAGTTCAGGTACTATTATTACCCCTCAACCATCAGGCTTATGGACCAGAGGGGATAACTTTACTCAACTTCATTCACCTCACCACTGATCTGTTCCCACAACCTATGGACTCATGTTCTTGATATTTATTGCTTGCTTATTTATTTATTTGTCTGTTTGTTTACTTATGTTTTTGTAGTTGCATAGTTTGTTGTCTTTTGCACATTGATTGGGGCAGTCTTTGAGTGATTCTATTATGTTTCTTCTACTTACTGTGAATGCTCACAAGAAAATGAATCTTAGGATTGTATATGGTGATGCATATGTACTTTGATAATAAATTTAAACAGATTTGACAGGGAAGAATTCCCCTTAAGGAAACAATGCTGACTTCGGCCAATTTTATCATGAGCTCCGAGTACCCCAAAACCTTCTCCTTAATAATGGATTCCAACATCTTGCCAACCACTGAAGTCAGACTGTTCTAAAATTTCCTGTCTTTTGTCCCTCTCCCTTCTTAAAGACTGGACTGAAATTTGCTTTTTCTAGTCCTCTGGAATCATTCCAAAATCTCATGTTTCTTGAAAGATCACTACCATTTCCTCAGCAATCCCTTCAGCTACCTCTTTCAGAATCCTGAGGTGTGGTCTATCTGGTCCAGGTTTCTTATCTACCTTCACAACTTTCAGCTTACCAAGCACCTTCTCCTTAGTATTAGTGACTGAACTCAGTTCAGCCCCCTGACACTCTCAAATTTCTGGCATGTTGCTGATGTCTTCCACCATGAAGACTAACACAACATACTTATTTAGTTCATCCACCACTTCTTTGTCCTTCCAACATCATTTTCCAGCTGTCCGATATCCATTTTGCCTCTCTTTTACATGTTGTATATTCATAATATCTTTTGGTATCTTCATTTATAGTATTGGCTAGCTTACCTTCATATTTAATCTTTTCTCTCCTTTATATTTTTTTAGTTTCCCTCTGTTGGCTTTTTAAAATTTCCCAATCCGCTAGCTCCTCACTAATTTTTGCTCTACCTGTATCATAAGCCCTCTTTTGTCTTCATGCTGTCCTTAATATCCCTGGCAGCCATGGTTGCCTCATCCTCCCTTTAGAATGCTTCTTCTTCTCTTGGTGAACCTATCCTGCACTTTCCAAATTGTTCCCAGAAACTCAAGCCATTGTTACTCTGCCATTATCCTTGCTGATGTCCCCTTCCAGTCAACTTTGGCCAGTTACTCTCTCATATATTTGTAGTTCCCTTTGCTCCACTGTAATAGCAATATATCTGATTTTAGATTCTCACTGTCAAACTGCAGGGTGAATTCTATCAGATTATGATCACCATCTCCTAAGGGTTCCTTTACCTTAAGCTCCCAAATCAAATCTGGTTCATTACACAACCATCAATCCAGAATTGACTTTCCCCTGGTGGACTCAACCACATGCTGCTTGTAGACATTCCATACAATTCCTTCTCTTGGGATCCAGCACCAACCTGATTTTCCCAATCTACCTGCAATTTGAAATCCCAAATGACCATTGTAACTTTGCTCTTTTTACATGCCTTTTCTATCTCCTATTGTAATTCGTATCCCACATCTTGTCAATTGTTCCTGTTACTCCCATGTGGGCATTTTTACCCTCGCAGTTGTTTGACTCTACACCTACTGATCCTATGACATTTCTTTCTAAAGGATTTGATTTCATTTTTTACCAACAGAACCACCCACCCCTTCTGCATATCTGCCTACTTTTGGAGATAGAAACATAGAAAACCTACAGCACAATACAGGCCATTCGGCCCACAATGCTGTGCCGAACATGTACTTACTTTAGAAATTACCTAGGGTTACCTATAGCCCTCTATTTTTCTAAGCTCCATGTACCTATCCAGGAGTCTCTTAAAAGACCCTATTGTATCTGCCTCCACCACCATCGCAGGCAGCCCATTCCAATCAATCACCACTCTCTGCATAAAAAACTTACCCCTGACATCTCCTCTGTACCTACTTCCAAGCACCTTAAAACTGTGCCCTCTCATGTTAGCCATTTCAGCCCTGTGAAAAAGCCTCTGACTATCCACATGATCAATGCCTCTCATCATCTTATACACCTCTATCATGTCAAGTCTCATCCTCTGTCACTCCAAAGAGAAAAGGACGAGTTCACTCAACCTATTCTCATAAGGCATGTTCCCCAATCCAGGCAACATCCCTGTAAATCTCCTCTGCACCCTTTCTATAGTTTCCACATCCTTCCTGTAGTGAGGTGACCAGAACTGAGCACAGTGCTCCAAGTGGGGTCTAACCAGGGTCTTATATAGCTGTAACATTACCTCTCGGCTCTTGAACTCAGTCCCATGGTTGATGAAGGCCAATGCTCTGTATGCCTTCTTAACCACAGAGTCAACCTGCGCAGCAGCTTTGAGTGTCCTATGGACTCGGACACTAAGATCCCTCTGATCCTCCACACTGCCAAGAGTCAAATATGGTAGGATATGATTCTGCCATCATATTTGAGCTACCAAAATGAACCACCTTACACTTACCTGGGTTGAACTCCATCTGCCACTTCTCAGCCCAGTTTTGCATCCTACCAATATCCCGTTGTAACCTCTGACAGCCCTCCACACTATCCACAACACCCCCAACTTTTGTGTCAAGAGCAAATTTACTAACCCATCCCTCCACTTCCTCATCCAGGTCATTTATAAAAATCACGAAGAGAAGGGGTCCCAAAACAGATCCCTGAGGCACACCACTGGTCACTGACCTCCATGCAGAAAATGACCCATTTACAACCACTCTTTGCCCTCTGTGAGCAAGCCAATTCTGGACCAACAAAGCAAGGTCCCCTTGGATCCCATACCTCCTTACTTTCTCAATAAGCCTTGCATGGGGTACCTTATCAAATGCCTTGCTGAAATCCATATACATTACATCTACTGCTCTGCCTTCATCAACGTGTTTAGTCACATCCTCAAAAATTTCAATCAGGCTCGTAGGGCATGACCTGCCTTTGACAAAGCCATGCTGACTATTGCTAATCATATTATGCCTCTCCAAATGTTCATAAATCCTGCCTCTCAGGATCTTCTCCATCAGCTTACCAACCATTGAAGTAAGTTTGTAACCACTCCTGCACTCTTCTTCCCTTTAATTTTATCCTCCCTTTTCCAAACTGTTGAATTCACCTAACCATCTCCTATTTAGTTTAAAACCCTATCCACAGCCATAGTTATGCAATTTGCCAGCACCCTGATCCCAGCATGGTTCAGATGGAGTCTGGTCCCTCCTCATCCAATACTGGTACCAATGTCCCACAGTTCAAATCCACTTCTCCCACTCCAACCTTTGAGCCACACATTTAGTTCTCTTACACAATTAACTCAGTGCCAATTTGCATGTGGCTCAGTTAACACTCCAGAGATTATTACCTTTTAGGTATGAATTTTAATTTAGCCCTTAGCTACTCAAATTCCCTCTGCAGAATTTCCTTCCTTGTTCTTCCTACATCCAAATTCCTCTGCAAGTCAGGTAAGATGTCCTGAACCTGGGCACCAGGTAGACAACACATCCTTCGAGACTCTTGATCCCTGCAATAGAGAATTGTGGCCAATCCCATGTCTATACTACCCCCAATCACAACTACATTTCTCTTCTCTTCCCTCTCCTGAATGTCTCCCTGAACTACAATGCCATGGTTCAGTTGCTCATCCTTCCTACAGCCCCCACTCTCATGCTCAGATGGAGCAACTATCTCAGACTGGTTGGCCAACCTCAAGGACCGAGGCTCCTCCCACACCACCTCTTGGATTCCCTACCTGCCTCATTCACTGTCACGCCCTCTTGTCCGTAGCCTCAGACTAAATTTGAAACAGTTATTCTAATAGCCGTGACTGTCTTCTGAAACACATTGTCCAGTAACTCTTCTGCTCCCTGATGCATTGCAGTGTTTGAAGTTCAAATTTCAGGTCATCAGCTTTGAGCCCGAGCTCCTCGACCAATCAACTCTTGTTCCATTGGTGGTCACCAGGAACCACTACAGGGACCACCAGCTCCCACATCTTGTAGCTACAATGCATCACATGATCATGCAACACTACTTTTTAAAATTTATTGTGATATGGTAGCTTTATTCTTTATATACTATAAACTAATACAATATATAATGAAAAATATATAATGTTTGCAAATGACATTATTATAGTGGACATATCTCAAATAATGATGAGTTAGAGTACAGGGAGGAGATAGAGAGATTAGTGACATGGCAGCATGGCAAAAACCTTTTCCTCAATGTCAGCAAAGCAAAAGAGCTGACAATTGACTTCAGGAAGGGGGCTGTGCACACTCTCCTGTTTATATTTGCTGAGGTCAAGCGGGTTGAGACCTTCAAGTTTCTAGGAGCAAACATCCAGTGGGGTTGTCCTGGTCCAACCATGTTGACACCATGGCCAAAAAAGCTCACCAGTGCCTTTACTTCCCCAGGATGCTAAAGAAATTAGACATATCCTGTTTGAGTCTCACCAGTTTTTATCGATGCAACATATGAAAGCATCCTCTTCAGATGCATCACATCTTGATATGGCAGCTGTTCTGCAGACTTCTGGACACAAATCTCTGTAGTACCTAATGACCTTGTACCTTATTATCTGCCTGCACTACACTTTCTCTAACTGTAACACTGTTATTCTTTTACTTTGCACCTCAGAGCTCTGTTGTAAAGGTGATCTGTCTGTACCTCAGTAAGTATGACAATAATAAACCAAATTATTTAATCTATCATCCAAAGGCGTACCATTTACTTTCACTTCCCGCTTCCTTTTCATGTGGATGTAGTCATGTCGAAGCTGTCACTATCTGTTTTGTGTTCTTTGTGAGTTTACTCTCATCACTTATAGTCATCTATTTCAGCTTTCTAAACATTACAATATCTATGTCTTTTATTTCATATTAATAACACCCTTCATTGCTTCAGTTAGCCACAGATAATACATTTGTCTCAAAGATTTTCTTTCTCACTGGAATACAGCTTTGCTGAGATTTATGAAATAAACCCTTGCCCGCTAACCTATTTACCAGTCCACTTTAGTCGATTTTGACCTCATACGTTGTTAATGACCTTTATTTAAGTTTAGGATAAACACAAGAAATTCTGCAGATGCTGTAAATCCAGAGCAACACAAAAAAATTCTGGAGGAACTCTGCATTTATGGAAAAGAATAACTTGCTGATGTTTTGGGCCAAGACCCTTCATCAGGACTGGAAAGGAAGGAGGAAGGAAAAAGCCAGAATAAGAAGGTTGGGGAAGGAGAGAAGGACAAGGTCGAAGGTAGTAGGTGAAACCAGGTGGGGGGGGATTAAGCTGGGAGAAGTGGAAAAGGCAAAGGGCTGGAGAAGGAATCTGTTAGGTGAGGAGAGTGGATCATGGGAGAAAGGGAAGGAGGAGGGGCACTGGGCAGAAGTGATAGGCAGATGAGGAGAAGAGGTAAGAGGCCAGAATGGAGAAATGAAGAAAAGGGAAGTGGAGGAGAAAAATTACTGGATGTTGGAGAAATCGATGGTCATGTCATCAGGTTGGAGGCTACCTAGATGCAATATGATGTGTGGTTCCTCCAACCTGATAATGGCCTCATCGTGTCATGGGCCAACTTGTTGGATTAAGAATGGGGATAGGAACTGAAATGGTGGGTCACCGGGAAATTCTGCTTTTGGCAAATGGCGCTGAGGTGCCCCCAATTTATTATCTTATTAGATAGCCACACCGGGAGCACTGGATGCTCAACTTCCACCATCTTCAATGGGACCACCTTGCCATCAAACACATCTTTACCTTACCCCTACCACTCTCCACCTTCCGCAGGGATTTTCCTCTGTGATACCTCTGTCCTTTCATCCCTCCCCACTCATCTCCCTCCTCAATGTTATCCCTGAAAGTGATAGAAGTGCTGCACCTGCCCAATCATCTCCTCCCACACCTCTGTTCAGGGCCCCAAACCGTCCTTCCAGCTGAGGCAACACTTCACATATGAATCTCGAAGTCGTCTATTGTAGCAGGTGCTTCTGCTGCGGCCTCCTCTACAATGCTGAGGCCTGACGTAGATTGAGGGATCTGCTTTGTTGAACACCTCAGCTCCACCTACAAAAGGCGGAATTTCTCGGTGGCCAACCGTTTGAATTCCTATCCCTTAGCCTGTTATGAAATGTCGGTCTAAGGCCTCCTCTTCTGCCACGATGAAGCCACCCTCAAGTTGGAAGAGCGACACCTCATATTCCTTCTAGGTTGTTACGTCTTATTTCTTGATTAAAGTCAAATCGAGTAAAGTTTATTGTCATTTAACTATATGCACGCATATAACGTACATAAACATATAATGTATATAGAAACAAGACGTTTCTCTAAACCAGCACACATAACACACATACACATGATAACTTATAAAGGTAACAATAAAACTTACAGATGAATCACACATAAGTAACAAACTAAATTGCATAAAATAAATATTGTAAGGTACGGAACAGATTAACCAATGACACTTTGAATATGATACGACAGGCAATTCAGAAGCCTAACGGCGTGAGGGAAGAGACTACTTTCCATCCTGACCGTTCTTGTTTTTATGCATCAGAGTCTCCTGCCTGATGGTAGTGTTACGTACCCCGTAACTGGGTTGCCAAACCAGCAGAAATGGATCACTCAGTTGGAGTCTGGAGTACTAGAACTAAGAAAGTTTTATTAAAGAAACAAGCAACACAGTAATCGAAAGGATAATAAATGCAACAGTTCAGTGATGATAAACACACATGTGCACAGAATTAAGATAACAGCATCAATCAAGCTCTATCGTTGTCTAGGGGTAAATGACCAAATTTCAAAATGACTCAAAGTTCAGTTCGCAGTAATCGTTTCCATGGCGATGGACAACGTGGGGGAAGAGAGACAGAGAGAACAGGAACAACTCAGCACTCAGCACGGCTTCACTCACAGATCAGCGAGATTGCTCACAAACAGCATTTGGGCGGGTCCTTGGTGATGTCACCTGAGGTCACCGACTGTGACCCCTCCTCCAGATGCGGTCGATCCTCTGCAGTGAACCCGGCACCCAGGCAAGGGCGGACACACACCGGGTTCCCGCTGATCGTACCTTTCCACCCTTGTCGTTGTCTGGTACTTCTCACCCACTCGTGAGAAGCGCACCGCTTCCAGGGTCTCGTTACCTCGGGTGTCGTGTGTGTCTGTCTTAGCGAACCTGTCCCTTTTTATCCCCCTGCTGGGGTATCGCCTGTCCATCACTTCAAACAGTTCAGGGTTCAAAGGGGGAGCCGCTCCAGACAGCTCCCTCTCCCACGTCCCTCCATTACACATCTCCAGACGCTGCTCCATTGTTCCTTATCTCTCCTTCCCCTGAGGGCAGGTGGCAGACCAACTGCTGATGCCACTGATGCTAGCCCAGGCCAGCAAACATCTTAATTTTATGTGTATTCTCGTAACAGTAGAAAGTCAAAGAGGATGCTGGATGGGTGGGTGGGGTTCTTAATAACACTAAGGGCCCTGTGTATACAGTGCTCCTGATAAATGTCCCCGATGGATGGTAGGTAGACCCCAATCCTCTTGGTTGTTATCACAGTCCATTGTAGGGACTTCTGGTCTGATGCTTGACGACTCTCATACCAGATAGAGACGTAACTTGTCAGATGTTCTCAATGGTGCTCCTGTAAAACACAATGACGATGATGGGGGCATGGGGTGGGTAGCCTTGCTTGCCTCAATCTTCTTAGGAAATGGAGGCGCTGCTGTGCCTTCTTGTTCAGAGAAGTGATATTGAGGGACCAGGTGAGGTCATCCATGATGTGAACTCCCAGAAACTTGGAGCACTTAACTCTCTCTACGGAGAAACCTGGATGGTTTGTCTGCATCTTCCTGAAGTCTACAATGATTTCCTTTGTCTTCTCCACATGCAGGTTAGGTTGTTCTTCTCATAACAATCCACTAGCTGCTCCACTTCCTCTCTGTATTCTATCTTGTCATCATTCTTGATGTGGCCAACCACTGTTGCATCATCTGCAAACTTGATGACACTTGATTCACATTCTGTTCTACAATTTAGCGACCATAATGGGATCTATATACAACTCTCACTTGTGCTTCTTATCTTCACTATGATCTCCGCATTGAATTCTGTGGCATACCATTCATTGTAGCATACCACTCATTATGTCTTGCCACCCAGAAAACATACATACACTCTATTTCCTGTTCACCAGCAACATTCTATTGATAGCAAAATTCACACATGCTACAACATGAACTTCCATTTTTCCACTGCAGCCTTTGATAAGGCACCTCAATGCCTTCAAGGCTTTCTGAAAATCATATATAAAGGTGCTCCATTTATCAACAGCACATGTTGGAGAAGGAGAAGATGGCGGCACGACGCAGCACGCGTGGCCTCTCTGGTGATGAATATCTGTTATCTGTCAAGTAGGATGCCGTGCATAATTCATATTTGATGGAGGCAGACGTGAGAGCACAGAGGAACATCTGGTGAAACTTCTGAAATGCCTGTTTTGCTGCCGCCGCTACTGTGTGATCCAGAATCTCCGGAGGGGAAGGCCCTGAATCCTCGGCTTTGCTTGTTGCTTGGTGGCTGGGCTGGGGTCGAAGCGCTCGGCAGAGATGGCGCTCAGTGCTCGGCATTGGAGGGATGGTCAGAGGCTCAAAGTTTTCAGATGGACTCAGAGCCGGACTGTGGTCGGGTGTTTCCAGGATGCTGCATCGGCAAGTTTGTGGCACTGGAAGCTCATGGCGGGGAGAGTTTCTCCCTTCTACTGTCTGTGTGAGATGTTGGGGCTATCAGGACTTTGAGACTTTTTTTTACCGTGCCCATGGTCTGCTCTTATCAAATTATGGTATTGCTTTGTACTGTTGTAACTATATGTTATAATTATGTGGTTTTTGTCAGTTTTAGTCTTGCTCTGTCTTGTGTTTCTGTGATATCATACCGGAGGAACATTGTATCATTTTTTAATGCATGCATTTCTAAATGACAATAAACGAGGACTGAGTGTCCTCATAATCTAATCTAATGTTATTTCTTCAAAGAGCTCCAACAAATTGGTGAAACATGGTTTTTCTTTTAGCAAACTATGATGACTTTACCTCTTGTTGCAAAAACATACAATTGGTCTGCTTCAGCTTGTGCTCATATCATCCTCCTCCGAAATCAGTTAATCTTCTGTCGTGACCATGATTGTCCTTGCAAGACTTCATCCACTGTAGCTTGAAAAATCCTGAAAGGACTCTCTTTGTGAAGGCCATGTACATAGAACATAGAACATAGAATAGCACAGCACAGTACAGGCCCTTCGGCCCACAATGTTGTGCCGACCCTCAAACCCTGCCTCCCATATAAGCCCCCACCTTAGATTCCTCCATATACCTGTCTAGTAGTCTCTTAAACTTCACTAGTATATCTGCCTCCACCACTGACTCAGGCAGTGCATTCCACGCACCAACCACTCTCTGAGTAAAAAACCTTCCTCTAATATCCTCCTTGAACTTCCCACCCCTTACCTTAAAGCCATGTCCTCTTGTATTGAGCAGTGGTGCCCTGGGGAAGAGGCGCTGGCTATCCACTCTATCTATTCCTCTTATTATCTTGTACACCTCTATCATGTCTCCTCTCATCCTCCTTCTCTCCGAAGAGTAAAGCCCTAGCTCCCTTAATCTCCGATCATAATGCATACTTTCTAAACCAGGCAGCATCCTGGTAAATCTCCTCTGTACCCTTTCCAATGCTTCCACATCCTTCCTATAGTGAGGTGACCAGAACTGGACACAATACTCCAAGTGTGGCCTAACCAGAGTTTTATAGTGCTGCATCATTACATCGCGACTCTTAAACTCTATCCCTCGACTTATGAAAGCTAACACCCCATAAGCTTTCTTAACTACCCTATCCACCTGTGAGGCAACTTTCAGGGATCTATGGACATGTACCCTGAGATCCCTCTGCTCCTCCACACTACCAAGTATCCTGCCATTTACTTTGTACTCTGCCTTGGAGTTTGTCCTTCCAAAGTGTACCACCTCACTTCTCCAGGTTGAACTCCATCTGCCACTTCTCAGCCCACTTCTGCATCCTATCAATGTCTCTCTGCAATCTTTGACAATCCTCTACACTATCTACAACACCACCAACCTTTGTGTCGTCTGCAAACTTGCCAACCCACCCTTCTACCCCCACATCCAGGTCGTTAATAAAAATCACGAAAAGTAGAGGTCCTAGAACAGATCCTTGTGGGACACCAATAGTCACAATCCTCCAATCTGAATGTACTCCCTCCACCACGACCTTCTGCCTTCTACAGGCAAGCCAATTCTGAATCCACCTGGCCAAACTTCCCTGGATCCCATGCCTTCTAACTTTCTGAATAAGCCTACCGTGTGGAACCTTGTCAAATGCCTTACTAAAATCCATATAGATCACATCCACTGCACTACCCTCATCTATATGCCTGGTCACCTTCTCAAAGAACTCTATCAGGCTTGTTAGACACGATCTGCCCTTCACAAAGCCATGCTGACTGTCCCTGATCAGACCATGATTCTCTAAATGCCTATAGATCCTATCTCTAAGAATCTTTTCCAACAGCTTTCCCACCACAGACATGAGGCTCACTGGTCTATAATTACCTGGACTATCCCTACTACCTTTTTTGAACAAGGGAACAACATTTGCCTCCCTCCAATCCTCTGGTACCATTCCCGTGGACAACGAGGACATAAAGATCCTAGCCAGAGGCTCAGCAATCTCTTCTCTTGCCTCGTGGAGCAGCCTGGGGAATATTCCGTCAGGCCCCAGGGACTTATCTGTCCTAATGTATTTTAACAACTCCAACACCTCCTCTCCCTTAATACCAGCATGCTCCAGAACATCAACCTCACTCATATTGTCCTCACCATCATCAAGTTCCCTCTCATTGGTGAATACCGAAGAGAAGTATTCATTGAGGACCTCGCTCACTTCCACAGCCTCTAGGCACATCTTCCCACCTTTATCTCTAATCGGTCCTACCTTCACTCCTGTCATCCTTTTGTTCTTCACATAATGGAAGAATGCCTTGGGGTTTTCCTTTACCCTACTCGCCAAGGCCTTCTCATGCCCCCTTCTTGCTCTTCTCAGCCCCTTCTTAAGCTCCTTTCTTGCTTCCCTATATTCCTCAATAGACCCAGCTGATCCTTGCTTCCTAAACCTCATGTATGCTGCCTTCTTCCTCCTGACTAGATTTTCCACCTCACTTGTCACCCATGGTTCCTTCACCCTACCATTCTTTATCTTCCTGACCGGGACAAATTTATCCCTAACATCCTGCAAGAGATCTCTAAACATCGACCACATGTCCATAGTACATTTCCCTGCAAAAACATCATCCCAATTCACACCCGCAAGTTCTAGCCTTATAGCCTCATAATTTGCCTTTCCCCAATTAAAAATTTTCCTGTCCTCTTTGTATGGCTGACTATTCTTGTCATGATTAAGTTGTATGTAAGTGTCCAATTTTCTGAATATCTTTGATCTTGCTAACTCTGCTTATGAGCTGTTAGGCATCAGACCCCTATTAAATGCCTTTTGGATGTCCCTACTGATTATCTCTAAATATACTGTATATTCTATATTTTAGTAAGAAAGTCAATTAGGTTTGTTAGACAAGACTGTAGTTTACAAATTCACATTGGCTCTCTTGAAGCAGCTCAAATGTCCTCGAGTGCTCATTCACTCAATCCTTCAGCAATCAGAATTAAAGATTCTGAGATGTTAGATCCTGCATAGAATACAAAAAGAATCAGTCATTCAATCAAAGGATGTAAACTCATTTAACACTTCTTTAAGTAGTTTTAACATTTTGTTGTTATGTTTCTAAATGTTACCACAGGCAGGTTCATTGTCATAAGAATTTAAGAAAGAAAAGGAGGCCATGTGTTCCCTATCTTTGTTTCAGCATTCAATAAAATCACAGCTGATCAAACTTCATCTTCACTTTCTTACCAAACCCTATTAGTTTACCATTCAAATAAGGATCTATTTTGCCTTTGATGTTCTCAGTGAGAGCATTCTCTCCCCTCGGCAGTAAAGACTTTCAAAGAACAACAGCCCTCTGAGTGAAATATCTATCATTTCTATTCCTGTGACAATATTCTCCACTCTCCAGCCACAGTAATCTTTGCTAACTCTTTGAGGTCTGCATTAGGATTTATGCATTACATTCAAAACATTGACACCTTGTCCAGCGTATTTTGTCCCAAATTACTTCTTAGTGAATTATTCAGAATATTGTGCTTTAGAAACCTACATAGATCTGAATCCAAAAAATGATATCACCTCCTGAAACATTAGATGGTAACACATACCATTAAGCATTTTAGTATGTCATTAAGTAAACTAATATGCTAGAACCTCTCAGTCAGAGTCCAGATACAAGATTGTTCAGTTTCTATTCGTTATCCACTTGGCTGATATAATTAAATGTATAAATATACAGTATAGTCAGAAAGCTAAGTGGAGTACAATAACTGGTGAATACAGAAACTTATTGGGCAAGTTTCTATATCATGATAATTTAATTAAGGTATAACTCCAACCCGCAAATTACTTTCATTGGTAATTTTAGTTCTTAACACCATTAACTAGTTACAAGGTAGTACTTTAATAATGTTGATATGCAGTAATCTAATAAGTCCAGTATATTGACTTAGTTCTTCCAAAAATCATAACTATGTTCCAGAAACAAATTATGGATCATTAAGGGCACATGAATGCAGATGTATGTTTGAATTCAGAGTCAAATGAAAGTCAAGATAGATGGAAAAAGAAAAATTAAGTTTATTTGGAAAAGGAAAATGACAAAAACTATGATGCTGCCTTTGTGAAGGCTGAATCAGAAAACCATTTAGCTACCAATTAACTATTTATTTATTAAGTAATCTAGGTTGAATCGCTGGGTGGTCAAAATACAACAGTGACAAAATAAAGGTGGAGAGAGAAGGCATTAGCAAGCTCAACATGGCTTTGGTAAATGAAAGAAAATTAAGGATTTCAAATGAGAGATAAAAGCAGTGGGAAATAACGAGCTGTATGAAGGAAGTTGTTTGAAAAGAATAGGAGGATAAAGCAAGAGATACCTTGCCCAGGGTTGCATTACCACTGCAGTAATGAAAAGTACATTCAGGCAGGAACAAAACATTCAGCTAATTTTGAGAAATGCATACGATTTTTGATTATACTGCGTCCGGTGCTTCCGATGGGGCCTTCTATATATTGGCGAGACCCGACGCAGACTGGGAGATCATTTTACTGAACACCCATGCTCTGTCCGCTAAAGAAAGCAGGATCTCCCAGTGGCCACACATTTTAATTCCACATCCCATTCCCATTCTGATATGTCCATCCACGGCCTCCTCTACTGTAAATATGAAGCCACACTCAGGCTGGAGGAACAACACCTATTATTCCGTCTGGGTAGCCTCCAACCTGATGGCAAGAACATTGACTTCTCTAACTTCCGCTAATGCCCCACCTCCCCCTCGTACCCCATCCCTTATTTATTTATATACACTCATTCTTTCTCTCTCTCCTTTTTCTCCCTCTGTCCCTCTGGCTGTACCCCTTGCCCATCCTCTGGGTTTTTCCCCCCCTCCCCCTTTTCCTTCTCCCTGGGCCTCCTGTCGCATGATCCTCTCATATCCCTTTGCCAATCACCCGTCCAGCTCTTGGCTCCATCCCTCCCCCTCCTGTCTTCTCCTATCTTTTTGGACCTCCCCCTCCCCCTCCCACTTTCAAATCTCTTACTAGCTCTTCCTTCAGTTAGTCCTGACGAAGGGTCTCGGCCTGAAACGTTGACTGTACCTCTTCCTAGAGATGCTGCCTGGCCTGCTGAGTTCACCAGCAAATTTGATGTGTGTTGCGATTTTTGATGGATTTGGCCTAAGAGGGAGATTTGAATTCGAAGTCTAGAAAAGCAAGAGTGGTATTAGTGAGGTTTGATAACACAGCCTAAAACTCAGATAACCTTTGTGATGGTTGGGAGGAGACACTGTAACGTTGTAATCCTGTTAGTGGAATAAATAACATTAAATGCAGAAAGCATCTCAGAAACCCAAGTGGATTTTGACTGGGTTAGCTTGCATAAGGAAGACACAATCTATTGCTGGAAAACAGTTGTTTAACCTAAAACACTTGTCTTTTTGCACCCACACTGTTCTGAAATAATTAATGTTACTTGCACATCACTAACCACATTTCTTATTTCAGCAATCTATGTTATGAAATAGGAAAACACGGATTGAATTTGCTTTAAAATTCCATTCAACATTTAATGAAGTGAAAAATGAATTGCCTGGCTAGCTGTTGAAGTATACACTGAACTTCTCAGTTAAATATTTCACAATAAGGCACTTATTAGCCACCTCCCAAATACTTTATCAGTATCGTTCCAACCACTGGTTGTTCCATTCATCTTTCTGCTCTCTGACATCACGTTCAATCTCTTCTTATTTAAATATAATTGTTAATAAATCTAAATGTAATTTGTTTGTTAATTGTACTCACCATCCCAAGCTAATTTATTTTCAGTGGGCTGGTTTAAAATATGATTACTTAAAGTTATGGAAGGCAGAATAATTTTGAAGAAATGTCAAAAGCCATCAAAAGCATTGGAGAATTCATCTTCTAATGGAGACATTATTATTTTGATGTGCAGAACATGGATTTATCACAATCATGCATCTCAGTCTGAAAACTGTGCCATGTACTTCATACATGAAAGTAACCATTTGCTTTCTTGGTCACATTAACATTTCCCTTGTGCTTACTCACTTCCTTCCTTCCATGTAAACTAATGGCAATAGTTCATTTCATCAGATACCCTCCTTCCTTATCAAAATTATCAGCCTCAACTCCTCCTTAACATGAAACTGCTCTAAGGTTTTTGCTCTATCCCATTATGATTTTAAGATTTGAGAAGATATTGACGCCTCTCTCGTTCTTCACCCTCAAATCCCTTTGACCATTTTTCAATATAATTTCCATCTGTCAAAATAATAAAGCATCCCTCGCCAAAGTCACGAATAACCTCATCTGTAACCGTGACCCTGCTGCTTTATCATTTTTTACTTTCCAGGACAAATCGCAACCTGGACTGAGTGTGGCATCTTCCTGCAATATATATCTTTTGCTATCTAATTCCAGTTTTGTTACTGGTAGTAGAATGGGTCCACACACAATCAAACGTAACAAAGATTTTCTACCATGCGCTTTCATCTCTGGAGCTTTCCTAAGTTTTTAACCCTTTCCGTTTAAAAGAATGAGAGGGGATCTTAAAGAAATCTATAAAATATGAAAGATAAGAATGAGGCAGGAAAATTACTTCTAGTGGTAATTGAGACTAGAACTAGGGGACATAGCCTCAAGAGTTGAGGGAATAGATTTAGAATAGAGATGAGGAGAAATTATCTTTTCCAGTCAGTAATGAATCTGTGGAATTCTCTGTCCAGGGAAGTAGTCAAGGCTACATATTTAAACATAGTTAGACACAGTTTTTAGATTTTTGCATAGCAGGGGAATTAAGGGTTATGGTAAAAAGGCAGTAGTTGGAGCCAATGTTCCCTTGAATTTACAATGACCAGTGTGTGCAAAAAACTTGTGCTGTGCAATTTTTGCCCAGTGACAACACGTGTGCACTGAATTTTATATAGAGAGGTATTCATTTTAACAGCTAGCAAAACATTGTCAGTAAGAACTTTGATCTCCTCTGGGTTTGATTGTTTTCGCTCTCGTTCATCTGCACGCTCACAAAACATACGTAGCAGGCCTGTAGCAAGTAATGAAGGATTTTCTCACCAGAGCTTTTGCACACCAACTGTACATGATTTGCTGCTTGCTACATGATGCTTTAAAAAGTCAAGTTTCCAAATAACATTCCATTTCTTCCCACTTGCAAATTCTCCAGCAACTTTTGCATTGTGACAATACATGAAGGTTACACCAGTTTTGTTTTGTACTTAAATATTTTCCGTAGCTGCTTATAGCTGAGTTCACTGCCAGATCAGCCGTGATCTTATTGGATGGTGGAGAAGACTCACTGGCTGCAGTAACATTATCTGTAAGCAAGATGTAAACTTCTACAAGCTTATTTGGTGATGGCATTTAACACTACCTTGCTTGGTCCATTCAAATGGTTCAATTTAATATCAGAAAAGGTATACAATATACAACCTGAAATTCTAACTCTTCACAGACGTTCCCAAAACAAGAAACCCCAAAGAATAAATGATAGTATCATCAGAACCCCAAAGGCCCCTCCCCCTCCCACGTACAAGTAACAGCAGGAGCATCAACCCTCCCCCTCTTGTGCCCCAGAAGCACCAACCCCCACCCCCACCATGCAAGCAACAGCAAATGTCCCCAAAGAGACCTTGATCCGGAGTCCATCAAAACCTACAGTCCATAATCCAGCACTTCGGTATGTCAGATAGGCTCTCTCACCAGTGAGGGAGAGAGAGAGAGAGAGAGATCGCTCCAGCAACAATGAGAGCAGAGACCAGCAGATGTTACATTCTTCCGCATTGCGTCTCCAAGCCCCTCGACTTGAGGACTGACAGGCTTTCACTTGCAATTAAAAAGAGATAGAGAGAGAGATGAGAGCTAGAGGGATAGAGAGAGAGTGAGTTAGGGAGAGATAGAGATAGAGAGATAGATAGAGAGAGATTGATCGATTGATCGATCAGGGACCTTCTTCTGACTGCAGCACACACCGCCTGCTGTCCTGATGTTTCAGTATCCCACGATGCTTCAGTCAGCAAAGTCAGTGAAGAACTGGGTCATCTACAGGGCTGGAGATAGCAAAGTGCCAGGCTGTCCAGCTGATCTGAAGAAACACCGCTTGCAAAGAACCGTAGTTTGAGCTGTAGCTGTAGATCATGGACTCTGACAGAACTCCAGCCACCTTGAAAAGAAAAGAAAGACATAAGAAAAGAAGAATAAGCTGTTTTGTGGATGAACTGGAAGAAGTCACCTGGGTCTACAAAGACCACTGGTGCCATTTTTACTAGCTCCTCCTCCTCATTTGCTACATTTGTCACACCATACCATTGCCAAAGCTTTCCTGAAATCAACATTGGGAAGATTATGAGGGGACTTTGATTGCATTAGAAAATAGTTAATCTTGCTTTTGCTGGCATGGTACTCATGCATTCCCTTGAATATCAGGAGTGCTTTGCACCTGTTGGAACTCTCCAGGGATAATCGACACTGAGTCTGCAGCTGTTAAAGGAAAAGTATTTTAAGTCTCAAAAAGGTACTGAGAGCTATTCCACATGGTTGGAGCTCATTCGAGGAAGTGAAGCTGACCATGAAGGGATTGACACACCTTTTCTTGGACAATTTTCTTGAGAGGATTACGCAGAGAAAACCAATGTCACAGGCCAGGTATAAAGGATGTGGAATGGCTGCAGGAAGAAATACTCATGACCAACACCAGTGAAAACATCTTCAGCTCCCTTCTGTTTAATACAGCAGCAGCCTCACACACTGCTGAATGCAAAACACCTTCAGCTCCCTTACTATCAGTATCTGTCCAGCACAACCCAAAATTACTTATGTAGCTTGTAATTTTGAGCTGCATTGACAAAAACTCCCAGGATACAGTGATGATCTGGATAGATTAGCCGCCAATTGACTATTCTGCACAGATTACCAGTGGCAGCCTAAAAAATTCTTGAAGCAAGCACATCAAAAACGATTTTTTTCAACAGGCAGCAATGTCCTGGCCGTGCACCATGACTGTAGTAGGACCCACAGTATACGATAGAAATCTCTGGCACCTTCTTTATAAGGCATAGTCCTCCAAGTCACCGATATTCCGTCATGTCAACGTACAAGAAATGCTATTGGTATGCCTCATTTGAACTGGAGTTTCTGTTCTGGGGTGTATTCCTTTCCTCCTCATTGTGGCAGGTTGCCTTGTTCAACTGACCCTTTGTTAATTCTGGATAGTATGGCCATTTTGTTATCTGGTGTTTGCAGAAAATAATATTGTTTATCCTAGTAGCCAAGGGTTAACCACATTAGGTCTAACGTAGCTGTAACTCAGCTCTCAAGAAAACTTTAATGAAACATCAAGTCCTCTAATTAACATAGTGAGAGACCTGGCTTCACATGCATGTCTAAGAATTTGCATGTGAAGAAATTGCAGACTTTCCACATAGATTTAAAAGATAAACTAGCTTTCATTGAAACTAACATGATAAATTATTTTGGTGGCATGTGTTCTCAAAGCATGCACAACTTTGGACATTTAAATGCCAGATGCCATGAGCAACACTGAAAGCACACTGAACCAATTACTAATATCTTCATTTGATTGAATTCTTTGATGAGATCACAAATTATGTTGATGAGGGCAAGGGACTAAGTGTGATTTATATGGACTTGACAAGATCCCTTTTGGATCTTTTTTATTCCAAAAGGTTAGGGCACATGGGATCCAGGGCAAACTGGCAAACCAGATGCAAAATTGGCTTGGCAATGGGAGACAGCGGGTGATAGTAGAGGGCTGTTCTGCAATTGGATGTCAGCGACTTAATGGTGTCCCACAAGGATCCATGCTGGGATCCTCCTAGTTTCTAAATACGCAAGAATAGTTTATTAGGATGCATGTTTAGTAAGCTAATAGATGACAGGAAGATTAGAGGAATTGTCGGTGAAATGGGCTTGATATTGTCAGATTGAGCTGAAATCAGAGAAATGTGAGGTGATGCATTTTGGGGTTGCCAATATGGCTAGGACATACCTCATGAATAGTAGGGCCTTAGGTAGCTTAGAGGAACCTTTGAGTACAAGTCCATAAATTCTATGGATTTGTATTCCAAGGTGCCTCTATATATTCAAGTTATTCTTGAGTATTTAGAAGCAACAAGGATCCCAGCATGGACCCTTATGGGACACCATAAGTCCCTGGCTTTCAGTGACTTATGGTGTCCCACAAAACTAAACACCCCTCTACCATCACCCCCTGTCTCCCATTGCCAAGCCAACTTTGGATCCAGTTTGCCAGGTAGATAATATGGTTAGGAAGGCATTGAATACAGAAGTAGTGGAGTTATGCCTCAACTTTATAAAACTTGATCAGTTCTCAGTGCTATGTATGCAGCACAGTTTATAGAAGGATATGATAGTTCAGAAAAGGTGCAGGGGCATTTCACCAGGGTGGAGCTGTTCATTTATGAGAGGAGACTGGTGAAGCTAGGTCTGTTTGCCCTAGAGTAGAGGAACTTAAGAGGGAACATGACTAGGGAATATAAAATGACGTGTTCATGGGATGAAATGAAAGAAAAATTTCCCAAAACCAGAGACAGGTAAAACTGGAGGACAGAGGTTTAAGGCAGAAATCAGAGAATGGCAAGAACCTGGAATGCTCTGCTTCAACGAATGGTTGAAACTGGGTTGCCAACAACATTTAAGTATCCATCAGAGAAGGCTGTGGACCAAATGGTGGGAGATAGGACTAACATGGAAGTGTGCCCATTCATCAGTGTGGATGAGTTGGGCAACAGCCTGTTTCTATGCTGCATCATTCTATGCCTCGAAAAGTCTAGGTGTCCAATTTCTCTCCAGTTGTCATTGGCCTTTGATGCTTTACTGTAAGCATTCTTCAGAGATTTCTTCAGATTGGATGAGACTATTCAGAGCCTTGGCATACTACTTCATTGTGAATTAAGTCAGATATCCAGCAATATAGGACTCTGTTACAGCTATATAGCATCCTGGTCAGGCCCCACTTGGAGTATTGTGCTCAGTTCTGGTCACCTCACTACAGGAAGGATGTGGAAACTATAGAAAGGGTGCAGAGGAGATTTACAAAGATGTGGCCTGGATTGGGGAGCATGCCTTATGAGAACAGGTTGAGCGAACTTGGCCTTTTCTCCTTGGAGCGGCGGAGGATGAGAGGTGACCTGATATAAGATGATGAAGGCATTGGTCATGTGGATAGTCAGAGGCTTTGTCCCAGGGCTGAAATGGCTAGCAAGAGAGGGCACAGTTTTAAGGTGCTTGGAAGCAGGTACAGAGGAGATGTCAGGCGTAAGTCTTTTATGCAGAGAGTGGTGAGTGCGTGGAATGGGCTGCCGGCGACAGTGGTGGAGGCAGATACAACAGGGTCTTTTAAGAGACTCCTGGATAGGTACATGGAGCTTAGAAAATTAGAGAGCTATGGGTAACTTTAGGTAATTTCTAAGTAAGTACATGTTTGGCACAGCATTGTGGGCCGAAGGGCCTGTATTGTGCTGTTGGTTTTCTATGTTTCTATGTGTACCATATACATCATACTTATCAATCAGTCAATGGCATTCTTCTGTCCTTAGTTTTTCAAGTTTCCCGGCATTCCTGAGTGCTTCATTTATTTGCTTATATCCTTTTATTCATCCTTCCTCTGTTCCAGCCACCAATGATTATACTGCCTTCAATTATACTGTTTCTTTTCTCTCTGGTACACTCAGGGATTCTTTCTGTCTCTGTCTTTTCATCACTTTTAAATACCTGCCTAATATGTAATTGGATTAAAAAAAACAAGTATGACTGAATGTAAACAAACCTAAAGTTTTACAAGCAGGAGGAAAAGGGCGCTACGGTAGCTTAGTGGCTAGCGTGACGCTATTATAGCTCGGGGCGTTGGAGTTCGGAGTTACTTCCGATGTCATCTGTAAAGAGTCTGTGCGTCCTTCCCACGGAATGCAAGGGTTTTCTCCGGGTCCTCAGATTTCTTCCTCCAGTCCAAAGTCATACTAGTTAATAGGCAATTGGTCATTGTAAATTGTTCCACGATTAGACGAGGGTTAAATCGTAGGCTGCTGGGCAGTGAGGCTCGATGAGCTGGAAGGGACTGTTCCACGTTGTATCGCTAAATAAATGAAATAATAATGTGCAAGCTGCATTAATAATAAAGTAGATAATGCAGAAAGCAATCTGAGTCATCGAAGGCATGGGCAGCATTTTAACTGTGAACATTACTTAAAACCCAGAAGGGTGTTTTCTTATATATAATTGTTCAGCTTTCTTTGCCATTGTACACTAACAAAATCTGCTTTTATGAAGGGGCTTTAAATATATCAGCATCAAACACCTGGTTGATCGATGTTCTTTAAAGGAGGAAATATTCAATTCTTACTTATAATGTGTCGTCAGATCTTTAGCAACGTGATTGACTCTTAACCAGAGTTTTCCCTGTGTCTATCTAAATTAACAATGTGCCAGGATTCAGTTGTACAAGAGTGACTCAGAAATTCAGTAAATGAGTACAAATTAGAATTCATTATTTTGTGATGATCTACCTTTACTTTAATTGTGAGAGACTACAGTGACTAATAAATTGGCTGACTCTCGCTTTCTGCTCTGTGAATTTACCTGTATACTCAGCTGCCACAAAAGTCAATCTGACAAGGTTAATCTCACCAACCACAATGTCCTTCTGAATGAGAAGTAATGTTTTTGCGTAAATTTCTTCCAGCTGTTACCAGCAGTCTCCACAGTTTACACTTTGAACTTCAACAAAGGTTCACAGTACCGACCCACCCAAATTCTAACCCCAGCTTGGCCTTTCGATTTCTGCCCAGACTATCCCACTTTTTTGTCTGACATCTTGTACCAGCCATAAATACTCCTTTGATGTAATTTCGATACGTTACACAAATACAGTTAAGACATATTTCAGGTTATTTTCCTTAAGTTCTACCCACTCCCCGCAACCCCCAACTTTTCACCCTTCTTTTTTTAAATTGCACTGTCTTTATTCTATTCGATGTTATTGCCTGAATTAATCCATTGTTAATGTTTGTTTGATTATCATCTCAAAAACCTTCCTATGGACGTAGGAAGAACCTAGATTTCTCTAAGCCAAGGTTATTACTATGAACTTCAGTCATTTGGATGGCCAGAACTCTAGGAGTTCAGAGAAGTAAAGAGATATTTAAATGTAAAAACATTTGCAGTATCTCTATTCTCTCGAATCTTGTTCCTTTGAAGTTCATTGTATCCTCCAGTGATTCCTCAAGGAATGCTGGCATATTAAGTTTTGTCAATTTCAATTTTTGGGAAGACATAAAGATGCCTTTGCTTTACTGTCATCCAGTTCTGCTAATGTTAGTAGCCCCTTTGCTGACAAGACATCAACTGTCTTGATATTGGCTCTCCTTGCTCCTCCTCGAACCTTACCCCCTCTAAACGCACTGCTCTCCACTCTCACTGCACCAATCCCAACCTTATCATCAAACCCACAGACAAAGGAGATGCCGTTATACTGTGGCAGACTGACCTCCACCTTGCTGAGGCCAGGCAGCAGCTCTCAGATGCCTC
The DNA here is from genome assembly GCF_963921235.1 of Mobula hypostoma. Taxonomy (NCBI): domain Eukaryota; kingdom Metazoa; phylum Chordata; class Chondrichthyes; order Myliobatiformes; family Myliobatidae; genus Mobula; species Mobula hypostoma. The sequence goes on along the minus strand of NC_086102.1, from coordinate 48,670,418 downwards.
CTCATACTTACCCCTTGAAGAGGACCCCACTCCAGACTATCAGAAAACTGTTTCCAACACCACCACTGACCTCATCAACTCTGAAGAACTCCCATCCACTGCCACCAAACCCATAGTCCCCTTACCCCAAACAGCTCACTTCTACCTCCTACCCAAGAGTCACAAACCTGACTGTCCAGGTAGGCCTGTTGTCTCTACCTGCTCCTGCCACACTGAACGTGCCCTCATACCTCAACTCCATTCTATCTCCCTTGGGTCAGTCCCTTCCCATCTAGACCTGGGACTGTTCTCATGCTCTCAAGCTCCTCAGTAATTCCTCAGAAAATGAGGCCCTGACTGCCTCATTTTCACCATGGATATCCAGTCCCTATACACGTCCATCCCCAATCAAGAAGGCCTTGAAGCTCTAAAAAAAAACCAACCAGTTCCCCTCCACCACCACCCTCCTCCACCTGGCAGAACTGGTCCCTCACCCTCAACAATTTTTCCTTTGGCTCCTCCCACTTTCTCCAGACTCATGTTTACCCCCCTCTCCCCCCCCCACCGCTTTCTGCAGGGATTACTCTCCCCGTGATTCCCTTTCCATTCATCCCTCCCCACTAATCTCCCTCCAGACTCAAGGGGTAGCCATGGGCACCTGCATGGGCCCCAGCTATGCCTGTCTCTTACTGCCTTTTGTAGAACAGTCATGTTCCAAACTCCCTGGTAATGTGCCCCAACTCATCCTGTGGTGCTTGGTGCTGCTTCATGCACCCATGCTGAGCTCATCAATTTCATCAACTTTGCCTCTAACTTCCACCCTCTCCTTAAATTCACTTGCTCCATTTCTGACAGCTCTCTCCTTTTTCTCAATCTGCCTCCATCTCTGGAGAAAAACTGCTGACCGACATCTTTTATAAACTTACCAATTCCCACAGTTATCTTGACTATACCCCTTCCCACTCTGTCTTCTGTAAACTTTTCTCAGTTTCTTCATCTCCACTGCACCTGTTCCTGGGATGCACTTTTCCTTTCCAAGACGCCAGAGATGTCCGCCTTCTTCAACGAACAAAGTTCCCCTTCCTCCAGCACTGATGCTGCCCTCACCCGTATCTCCTCCATTTCCCAAACATCTGCATCTCACCTATTTTCCTGTTGCCTGATCAGTGATAGAGTTCCTCTTGTCCTTACCTACCACCCCAACAACCTCTGCATCCAATACATCATTCTCCACAATATCCACCATCTCCAAAGGGACCCTACCATCAAACACATGTTTACCCCCCTCTCCCCCCCCCACCGCTTTCTGCAGGGATTACTCTCCCCATGATTCCCTTTCCATTCATCCCTCCCCACTAATCTCCCTCCTGGCACTTCTCCCCGCAAGCAGCTAAAGAGTGACATCCGCCCACTCACCTCCTCTGTCACCTCTATTCAGAGCCCCAAACAGTCCTTCCAGCTGAGGCAACACTTCACCTGTGAATCTGCTGGTGTTGACTATTGCGTCTGGTGCTCCCCTTGCAGCCTCCTCTACATTGGTGAGACCCACTGTAAATTGGGGGACCGTTTTGTTGAGCACCTCCACTCCACTGGCCAAAAGCAGAACTTCCTGGTTGTCCAACATTTTAATTTCGATTCCCATTCCTGTTCTGACATGTTGGTCCATAGCCTCCTCTTGTGCCAAGATGAGGCCATCCTCAGGGTGGAAGAGCAACTGCTTACATTCCGTCCCCCTCCCCTCTTCTTCTATTTCCCACTCTGGCCTCCTACCTCTTCTCACTTGCGTATCACCTCCCGCTAAGTCCTCAACTCCTTCCCTTTCTCCTATGATCTACTCTCCTCTCCTATCAGATTCATTCCTCTCCAGCCCTTTATTTTTCCTACCCACCTGGCTTCACCTACCTCCTTCTAGCTTGTCCTCCTTCCCACCTTTTTATCCTCGTGTCTTCCCCCTTCCTTTCCAGTCCTGTCGAAGGGTCTCAGCCCAAAACGGTGACTGTTTATTCATTTCCATTAATGCTGCCTAACCTGCTGATTTCCTCCAGCATTTTGTGTGTGTTGCATTGGTAGGTAGAGGTGTTTTTCCTGTGGATAAGGCTTCATTAGAGAGTCAACCAGCTGCAGAAACCATTGGAAACACAGAAACTGTAGATGCTGGAATATGGAGCAAAACAAAACTGCCAGAAGAATTTGGTGTCATAAACACCATCTGCAGGAACAAAGAGACGGTCAATGTTTCAGGGTGGGACGTGCATAAGATGGGCTAGAGAGAAAAGGTAACTCTCCATGTAGAATTGAGCAGGAAGCTAGTGGGTGACAGCAGAATCAGGGATGATGGCAGATGCTGCCAGGTGGGAGAAGGGCATGCGTTGAGACAGAGGCTGGGAGGTGGTAACTAGAAACACAAAATTAAAAATTGTAGGCAAATGGAGCCAGGTGGTGGAGGAGAGGGGGAGAAGTGTAGAGAAGGAGGCTGCTAGGAAAGAGGTGAAACCTGATAAAAGATGGATGATGGGCAGGTGGAACCAGAATGGAGAGGGGATATAAAAGGGTGAACCAAGGGAGAAGAGAAGTAACTTTGCCTCTAATTTCCACCCTGCCCTTAAATTCACCTGGTCCATCTCTGACACCTCCCTCCCCTTTCTTGATTTCTCTGTCTCCATCTCTGGAGATAAACTGTCAACAGACATCTTTTATACAGGTACAGCAGGCGGTGAAAAAGGCAAATGGTATGCTGGCGTTTATAGCGAGAGGATTCGAGTACAGGTGCAGGGCGGTACTACTGCAGTTGTACAAGGCCTTGGTGAGACCACACCTGGAGTATTGTGTGCAGTTTTGGTCCCCTAATCTGAGGAAAGACATCTTTGCCATAGAGGGAGTACAAAGAAGGTTCACCAGATTGATTCCTGGGATGGCAGGACTTTCATATGAAGAAAGACTGGATGAACTGGGCTTGTACTCGTTGGAATTTAGAAGATTGAGGGGGGATCTGATTGAAACGTATAAGATCCTAAAGGGATTGGACAGGCTAGATGCAGGAAGATTGTTCCCGATGTTGGGGAAGTCCAGAACGAGGGGCCACAGTTTGAGGATAGAGGGGAAGCCTTTTAGGACCGAGATTAGGAAAAACTTCTTCACACAGAGAGTGGTGAATCTGTGGAATTCTCTGCCACAGGAAACAGTTGAGGCCAGTTCATTGGCTATATTTAAGAGGGAGTTAGATATGGCCCTTGTGGCTACGGGGGTCAGGGGGTATGGAGGGAAGGCTGGGGCGGGGTTCTGAGTTGGATGATCAGCCATGATCATAATAAATGGCGGTGCAGGCTTGAAGGGCCGAATGGCCTACTCCTGCACCTATTTTCTATGTTTCTATGTTTCTATAAACCTACTGATTCCCACAGTTATCTTGACTATACCTGCAAATCTGCTGGGGCCATCTATTGTGTCTGGAGCTCCCAATACGGCCTCCTCTACATTGGTAAGACCTGTCGTAAATTGGGGGACCACTTCGTTGAGCACCTCTGCATCATCTACCACAAGCAGAGGCCAAATATTTTAATTCTGATTCCCATTCCCGTTTTGGCATGTCAGTTCATGGCCTCCTCTTGTGTCATGAATATGCCACCCTCAAAGTGGAGGAGCATCACCTTATATTCCATTTGGGTAGCCTCCAACTTGATGGCCTGATGGTATGAATATTGATTTCTCCTTCCCGGTTAAAAAAAATCTCCCCCACCCTCTTTCTCTATTCCCCCTCAAACTTTTACTGCTTTCACCTGCCTATCACCTCTCCCTGGGTCCCCTCTTCTTTCCCCTTCTCCTATGGTCCACTCTCCTCTCCTATCAGATTCCTTCTTCTCCAGCCCTTGACCTTTCCCACCCACTTGGCTTCACCTATCACATTCTAGCTATTGTCTTGCCCCTCCCTCACCTTTTTATTCTGGCATCTTCCTCCATCCTTCTCAATCCTGAAGAAGGGTCTTGGTGCTTCATCATCTTGTGCGAGTTGCTTTGGATTTCCAGCATCTGTAGACTTTCTCATGCTTATGAAAAGAAGCTCAGGTAGATAGATATGTGGGTGATGGGTCTAGTTGATATGGGGATGGGGGAGGACTGGAAAAGCCGAACAAATCAAGTTGACAAATGTAGACTAGGTGACTGTCTACCCTCTGTCCACAGTGGCCATTTTGAGCTGCTGGTTACATATCATTTCAGCTCCTTTTCCCAATCCCACACTAACCTGTCCATCCTCTGCCCTGGTAAGATCAAACACGAACTAGAAGAACAACACCTCATATACTGTCTGGGTAGCCTAAAGCCCAAAGATGTGAAAATTGAATTCTCCAGTTTCAGGTAACTCACTTCCACCGTGTTCCTTTTCCCACTCCCACTAGACCACCCAAGCTCTTTCTTTCTTTGTTCACCTTTTCCATCCATCCACCCATCCCCTCCCCCAACCACACTCCCCCCAGACATCACCTTCTCAAACTGGTTCCACCGGCCCATCATACATGTAGCTATTTAGCTGTGCCTCTTCTCTCTTGTTCCATCTGCCCATTATCCATCACTTATTTGGTTCCACCTCTCAGCTATCAGCTCCTCATCCCCTCATTCCTTGATTTTCATCTATCATGTATCGGCTTCGGAACCAACACATTCATCCAACCTCCCTAAGCTGGCTCCGTTTTCCATCCCTTGATCTAGTTCCACCCATCAACTACCAGCCCCTGTCTCCCCTCTCCCTCTTCTATATACTGTCAATCTTTCTTTTGGACACTCAATACTTCTGGTCAAGATGGTGCCTGCGTACAACACTCCCATGGTCAATATTTTCTGGATAGACCATGAAACGTTTTGATTCACTTTGTATATGTCTTTTATCTTTGTTTGTCATCTTGAATGTGATTCCAGAACTGTTGGAGCCGGTCATTTGCAATTTGGAAATTGATTGGGCGTTTCAGTGCTCTGCAGTCCCCGAAAGGATTCTGACAGACAGAAGTAGTGTCGCGAACCTTGCGGTGAGAAGGCTGTGGGATGGGGTGCAGACTGATTTTCAACTCCATTTTGCTGATTAAAGCTTCCATTGTTTGCCGAATAAAGCGATGAGGGGGATTGAAACATCGAGGCAAACGTGGAAGCTGAGCGCCAACTGCCTGCCTTCTGATCACTGGAGAGGGAAGACTACCTTTTGATCACCGGTTGGATCACTCTGGCTGCAGGATGGAGAGACGGCCTTTTGAAAACGGGTGGAATCACCCTGTTACAACAGAGGAGAGACTGCCTTTTGATCACCGATGGGATCACTCTGCCACCGGAGAGGAGAGACTGCCTTTTGATCACCGGTGGGATCACTCTGCTACCGGAGAGGGGAGAATGCCTTTTGATCACCGGTGGGATCACTTTGCTACCGAAGAGAGGAGACTGCCTTTTGATCACTGGTGAAATTACCCTGCTACAAGAGAGGGGAGACTGCCTTTTGATGACCGGTGAAATCACTCTGCTACCAGAGAGGGGAGATTGCCTTTTGATCACTGGTGGGATCACTCTGGCTGCAGGAGAAGGGAGACAGCCTTTTGATCATTGGTGTGATCACTCTGTTACTGGAGAGGGGAGACTGCCTTTTGATCACTGGTGGGATCACTCTGGCTGCACGAGAAGGGAGACTGCCTTTTGATCACTGGTGAGATCACTCTGGCTGCAGGAGAAGGGAGACTGCCTTTTGATCACTGGTGGGATCACTCTGGCTGCATGAGAAGGGAGACTGCCTTTTGATCACTGGTGGGATCACTCTGTTACCAGAGAGGGGAGACTGCCTTTTGATCACCGGCGAGATCACTCTGGCTGCAGAAGAGGGGAGACTGCCTTTTGATCACCGGTGAGATCACTCTGCTACCAGAAAGGGGAGACTGCCTTTGATCACCGGTGGGGTCTCTCTGTTACCAGAGAGGGGAGACTGCCTTTTGATCACTGGTGAGATCACTCTGCTACTGGAGAGGGGAGACACATTTAGATCACTGGTGAGATCACTCTGCTACCAGAAAGGAGAGACTGCTTTTGATCACCGGTGGGATCACACTGCTACCGGAGAGGAGAGAATGCCTTCTGATCACCGGTGGGATGAAACTGATAGCAGAGAGGGGAGACTGCCTTTTGATCACTGGGGGGCTCACTCTGGCTGCAAAAGAAAGGAGACTGCCTTTTGATCATTGCTGTGATCACTCTGTTACCGGAGAGGGGAGACTGCCTTTTGATCACTGGTGGGATCACACTTGCTGCACGAGAAGGGAGACTGTCTTTTGATCACTGGTGAGATCACTCTGGCTCCCAGAGAGGGGAGACTGTCTTTTGATCACCAGTGAGATTACACTGTTACTGGAGAGGGGAGACTGCCTTTTGATCAACGGTGGGATCACTCTGCTACAAGAAAGGGGAGACTGCCTTTTGATCACTGGTGGGATCACTCTGCTACCGGAGAGGGGAGACTGCCTTTTGATCACTGGTGGGATCACTCTGCTACCAGAGAGGGGAGACTGCCTTTTGATCACTGGTGGGATCACTCTGCTACCAGAGAGGGGAGACTGCCTTTTGATCACTGGTGAGATCACTCTGTTACCAGAGAGGGGAGACTGCTTTTGATCACCGGTGGGATCACTCTGCTATCGGAGAGGGGAGACTGCCTTTTGATCATTGGTTGGATCACTCTGGCTGCAGGAAAGGGGAGTCTGCCTTTTGATCACTGGTGGGATCACTTTGCTATCGGAGAGGGGAGACTGTCTTTTGATCACCGGTGAAATCACTCTGCTACCAAGAGGGGAGATTGCCTTTTGATCACTGGTGGGATCACTCTGGCTGCATGAGAAGGGAGACTGCCTTTTGATCACAGGTGAGTGCACTCTGGCTACCAGAGAGGGGAGACTGTCTTTTGATCAGCAGTGAGATCGCTCTGCTACTGGAGAGGGGAGACTGCCTTTGATCACTGGTGGGATCACTCTGCTACCAGAAAGAGGAGACCGCCTTTTGATCATTGGTTGGATAACTCTGGCTGCAGGAAAGGGGAGACTGCCTTTTGATCACCGGTGGGATCACTCTGCTACCGGAGAGGGGAGACTGTCTTTTGATCACTGGTGGGATCACTCTGGCAGCAGGAGAGGGGAGACGACCTTTTGATCACCGGAGGGATCACTCTGCTACCAGAGAGGGGAGACTGCCTTTTGATCACTGGTGGGATCACACTGGCTGCACGAGAAGGGAGACTGCCTTTTGATCACTGGTGAGATCACTCTGGCTGCCAGAGAGGGGAGACTGTCTTTTGATCACCAGTGAGATTACACTGTTACTGGAGAGGGGGAGACTGCCTTTTGATCAACGGTGGGATCACTCTGCTACAAGAAAGTGGATACTGCCTTTGATCACTGGTGGGATCACTCTGTTACCAGAGAGGGGAGACTGCCTTTTGATCACCAGCGAGATCACTCTGGCTGCAGAAGAGGGGAGACTGCCTTTTGATTACCGGTGAGATCACTCTGCTACCAGAAAGGGGAGAGGGCCTTTGATCACTGGTGGGGTCTCTCTGTTACCAGAGAGGGGAGACTGCCTTTTGATCACTGGGGGGCTCACTCTGGCTGCAAAAGAAAGGAGACTGCCTTTTGATCATTGCTGTGATCACTCTGTTACCGGAGATTGGAGACTGCCTTTTGATCACTGGTGAGATCACTCTGTTACCAGAGAGGGGAGACTGCTTTTGATCACCGGTGGGATCACTCTGCATTCGGAGAAGAGAGAGATGCCTTTTGATCACCGGTGGGATCAAACTGCTACCGGAGAAGGGAGACTGCCTTTTGATCACAGATGTGATCACTCTGTTACCGGAGAGGGGAGACTGCCTTTTGATCACTGGTGTGATCACTCTGTTACTGGAGAGGGGAGACTGTTTTTTGATCAACAGTGGGATCAGTCTGCTACAAAAAAGTGGATACAGCCTTTGATCACTGGTGGGATCACTCTGTTACCAGAGAGGGGAGACTGCCTTTTGATCACCGGCGAGATTACTCTGGCTGCGGAAGAGGAGAGACTGCTTTTTGATCTCTGGTGGGACCACTCTGCTACCGGAGAGAGGAGAATGCCTTTTGATCACCGGTGGGATCACTCTGCTACCGGAGAGGGTAGACTGCCTTTTGATCACTGGTGAAATTACCCTGCTACCGGAGAGGGGAGACTGCCTTTTGATCACCGGTGAAATCACTCTGCTACCAGAGAGGGGAGATTGCCTTTTGATCACTGGTGGGATCATTCTGCTACCAGAAAGGGGAGACTGCCTTTGATCACCGGTGGGGTCTCTCTGTTACCAGAGAGGGGAGACTGCTTTTTGATCACTGGTGGGATTACTCTGCTACCGGAGAGGGGAGACTGCCTTTTGATCACTGGGGGGCTCACTCTGGCTGCAAAAGAAAGGAGACTGCATTTTGATCATTGCTGTGATCACTCTGTTACCGGAGATGAGAGACTGCCTTTTGATCACTGGTGGGATCACTCTGGCTGCACGGGAAGGGAGGCTGCCTTTTGATCAACAGTGGGATCAGTGTGCTACAAGAAAGTGGATACTGCCTTTGATTACTGTTGGGATCACTCTGTTACCAGAGAGGGGAGACTGCCTTTTGATCACCGGCGAGATCACTCTGGCTGCGGAAGAGGAGAGACTGCCTTTTGATCTCTGGCGGGATCACTCTGCTACCGGAGAGAGGAGAATGCCTTTTGATCACCGGTGGGATCACTCTGCTACTGGAGAGGGGAGACTGCCTTTTGATCACTGGTGAAATTACTCTGCTACCGGAGAGGGGAGACTGCCTTTTGATCATTGGTGTGATCACTCTGTTACTGGAGAGGGGAGACTGACTTTTGATCACTGGTGGGATCACTCTGCTACCGGAGAGGGGAGACAACCTTTTGATCAGCGGTGAGTTCACTCTGTTACCGGAGAGGGGAGACTGCCTTTTGATCACTGGTGGGATCACTCTGGCAGCAGGAGAGGGGAGACAACCATTTGATCACCGGAGGGATCACTCTGCTACCGGAGAGGAGAGACTGCCTTTTGATCACTGGAGGAATAACTCTGCTACCAGAGAGGGGAAACTGCCTTTTGATCACTGGGGGGATCACTCTGGCTGCACGAGAAGGGAGACTGCCTTTTGATCATTGGTGTGATCACTCTGGCTGCCAGAGAGGGGAGACTGCCTTTTGATCACAGGCGAGATCACTCTGGCTGCAGAAGAGGGGAGACTGCCTTTTGATCACCAGTGAGATCACTCTGCTACCAGAAAGAGGAGACTGCCTTTGATCACCGGTGGAGTCTCTCTGTTACCAGAGAGGGGAGACTGCCTTTTGATCACTGGTGGGAACACTCTGCTACCGGAGAAGGAGACTGCCTTTTGATCACTGGTGGGATCACACTGTTACCGGAGAGAGGGAGACTGCCTTTTGATCACTGGTGTAATCACTCTGCTACCGGAGAGGGGAGACTGCCTTTTGATCACTGGTGGGATCACTCTGCTACCAGAGAGGGGAGACTGCCTTTTGATCACTGGTGGGATCACTCTGCTACCAGAGAGAGGGGAGACTGCCTTTTGATCACTGGTGGGATCACTCTGCTACCAGAGAGGGGAGACTGCCTTTTGATCACTGGTGGGATCACTCTGCTACAGAGAGGGGAGACTGCCTTTTGATCACTGGTGAGATCACTCTGCTACCAGAGAGGGGAGACTGCCTTTTGATCACTGGTGGGATTGCTCTGCTACCAGAGAGGGGAGACTGCCTTTTGATCGCTGGTGGGATTACTCTGCTATCAGAGAGGGGAGACTGCCTTTTGATCACTGGTGGGATTGGTCTGCTACCAGAGAGGGGAGACTGCCTTTTGATCACTGGTGGGATTGGTCTGTTACCAGAGAGGGGAGACTGCCTTTTGATCGCTGGTGAGATTGGTCTGCTACCAGAGAGGGGAGACTGCCTTTTGATCACTGGTAGGATTGCTCTGCTACAGAGAGGGGAGACTGCCTTTTGATCATTAGTGAGATCACTCTGCTGTGGAGAAAGGAGACTGCCTTTTGATCGCTGGTGGGATTGCTCTACTACCAGAGAGGGGAGACTGCCTTTTGATCACTGGTAGGATTGTTCTGCTACCAGAGAGGGGAGACTGCCTTTTGATCGCTGGTGGGATAGCTCTGCTACCAGAGAGGGGAGACTGCCTTTTGATTGCTGGTGGGATTGCTCTGCTACTAGAGAGGGGAGACTGCCTTTTGATCACTGGTGGGATTGTTCTGCTACCAGCGAGGGGAGACTGCCTTTTGATCACTGGTGGGATGCTCTACTACCAGAGAGGGGAGACTGCCTTTTGATCGCTGGTGAGATTGGTCTGCTACCAGAGAGGGGAGACTGCCTTTTGATCACTGGTGGGATTGTTCTGCTACCAGAGAGGGGAGACTGCCTTTTGATCACTGGTGGGATTGTTCTGCTACCAGAGAGGGGAGACTGCCTTTTGATCGCTGGTGAGATTGGTCTGCTACCAGAGAGGGGAGACTGCCTTTTGATTGCTGGTGGGATTGCTCTGCTACCAGAGAGGGGAGACTGCCTTTTGATCACTGGTGGGATTGTTCTGCTACCAGAGAGGGGAGACTGCCTTTTGATCGCTGGTGAGATTGGTCTGCTACCAGAGAGGGGAGACTGCCTTTTGATCGCTGGTGGGATTGGTCTGCTACCAGAGAGGGGAGACTGCCTTTTGATGATTGGTGGGATTGCTCTGCCAACAGAGAGCGGAGACTGCCTTTTGATCGCTGGTGGGATTGCTCTGTTACCAGAGAGGGGAGACTGCCTTTTGATCATTGGTGGGATTGCTCTGCCAACAGAGAGCGGAGACTGCATTTTGATCGCTGGTGGGATTGGTCTACTCCCAGGGAGGGGAGACTGCCTTCTGATCGCTGGTGGGATTGTTCTGCTGCCAGAGAGGGGAGACTGCATTTTGATCGCTGGTGGGATTGTTCTGCTACCAGAGAGGGGAGACTGTCTTTTGATCGCTGGTTAGATTGGTCTGCTATCAGAGAGGGGAGACTGCCTTTTG